>NW_022882938.1:0-1470000 GCF_011952255.1 Bombus vosnesenskii
CGTTATATGGTATAACGCTATAACGTATTACGTTATATGAAATATCGTTATATGGTATAACGTTATAACGTATTACGTTATGTGGTATAACGTTTTAACATTATAACGTATCACGTTATATGAAATAACTTTATATGGTATAAAGTGATAACGTGTTATGTTATGTGGAATAACGTTATATCGTATTACGTTATACAAGATATCGTTATATGGTATAACCTTATAACGTATTACGTTATATGGTATAATGTTATAACGTATTACGTTATATCAAATAACGTTATAACGTATTACGTTATATAACATAACGTTATAACGTACTACGTTATATGGTATAACGTTATAACGTATTACGTTATATAAAATATCGTTATACGGTGTAGCGTGATAACGTGTTATGTTATGTGGTATAACGTTATTGCGTATTACGTTATATAATATACAGATATAACGTATTACGTTATATGGTATAACGTGATAACGTTATAACGTATTACGTTATATAACATAACGTTATAATGTACTACGTTATATGGTATAACGTTATAACGTATAGCGTTATACGAAATACCGTTATATGGTATAACGTGATAACGTTATAACGTATTACGTTATATAAGATATCGTTATATGGTATAACGTTATAAAGTATTACTTTATATGGTATAACGTTTTAACGTATTACGTTATATGGTATAACGTTATAACGTATTACGTTATATAAAGTATCATTATATGGTATAACGTTATAACGTATTACGTTATATAAAGTATCATTATATGGTATAACGTTATAACGTAATACATTATATGGTACGACGTTATATAAAATATCGTTAAATGGTATAACGTTATAATGTATTACGTTATATAAAATATCTCTATATGGTATAGCGTTATAACGTATTACATTATATGGTATAACGTTATATAAAATATCGTTATGTGGTATAACGTTATAACGTAATACGTTATATAAAATATCATTATATGGTATAACGTTATAACGTATTACATTATATGGTATAACGTTATATAAAGTATCGTTACATGGTATAACGTTATAACGTATTACATTATATGGTATAACGTTATATATAATATCGTTACATGGTATAACGTTATAACGTATTACGATATATAAAGTATCGTTACACGGTTTAACGTTATAACGTATTAAGTTATATGGTATAACGTTATATCGTATTACGTTATATAAAATATCGTTATATGGTATAACGTTATAACGTATTACAATATATTCTATATCGTTATAACGTATTACGTTATATGGTATAACGTTGTAACGTATTACGTTATATGGTGTAACGTTGTAACGTATTACGTTGTATTGTATAATGTTATAACGTATTACGTTATATGGTATATCGTTATAACGTATTACATTATATGGTTTAACGTTATATAAAACATCGTTATTTGGTATAACGTTATAACGTATTACGTTATATGGTGTAACGTTGTAACGTATTACAATATATTCTATATCGTTATAACGTATTATGTTATATAAAATATCGTTACACGGTATAACGTTATAACGTATTAAGTTATATGGTATAACGTTATATCGTATTACGTTATATAAAATATCGTTATATGGTATAACGTTATAACGTATTACATTATATGGTATAACGTTATATAAAGTATCGTTACATGGTATAACGTTATAACGTATTACATTATATGGTATAACGTTATATATAATATCGTTACATGGTATAACGTTATAACGTATTACGTTATATAAAATATCGTTATATGGTATAACGTTATAACGTATTACATTATATGGTATAACGTTATATAAAATATCGTTATTTGGTATAACGTTATAACGTATTACGTTATGTGGTATAACCTTATAACGTATTACAATATATTCTATATCGTTATAACGTATTATGTTATATAAAATATCGTTACACGGTATAACGTTATAACGTATTAAGTTATATGGTATAACGTTATATCGTATTACGTTATATAAAATATCGTTATATGGTATAACGTTATAACGTATTCCGTTATATGGTGTAACGTTATAACGTTGTAACGTATTACGTTATATGGTACAACGTTATAACGTATTACGTTATATAAAGTATCATTATATGGTATAACGTTATATAAAATATCGTTACATGGTATAACGTTATAATGTATTACGTTATATAAAATATCACTATATGGTATAGCGTTATAACGTATTACATTATATGGTATAACGTTATATAAAATATCGTTACATGGTATAACGTTATAACGTATTACGTTATATGGTATAGCGCTATAACATATTACGTCATATGGTATAGCGTTATAACGTGTTACGTTATGTGGTATAACGTTATAACGTTATACGTTATATAAAATATTATTATATGGTATAAGGTTATAAAGTATTACGTTATATAAAATATCGTTATATGGTATATCGTTATAACGTATTACGTTATATGGTATAACGTCGTAACGTATTACGTTATATGGTTTAACGTTGTAACGTAATACGTTATATGGTATAACGTTACAACGTATTACGTTATATAACATAACGTCATATAGTATAACGCTATATGGTATAACGTTATAACGTATTACATTATATGGTATAACGTTATAACGTATTACGTTATATAAAAGATCGTTACATGGTATAACGTTATAACGTATTACGTTATATGGCATAACGTTATAACGTGTTACGTTATATGGTATAACGTTACAACGTATTACGTTATATAACATAACGTCATATAGTATAACGCTATATGGTACAGCGTTATAACGTATTACGTTATATGGTATAACGTCGTAACGTATTACATTATATCAAGTTCAATTATAAGAGACTTGCTCTAGCATGCATATCTGTCTTACCTTTGGGCGACAAATTGCCATCTAGGAATTATATCTACTCAAGTGTTGCAAGTGAACCAACCAAGGATGGAAAAAGTTCCAACGATAAGGGTATTAAATAAAGGAGAAGCATGCACTATAAACAGGGCAGTAGACCAACAGTGCCCAATCGCAACAATAAGTGAAGTACAGGACTGCTCAAATACAAAGGAAATAGAAATGGAAATAATACAAGAAGTCTACGTAAAGAGCAATACCAACAAGGATCTACCGCAACATAACGAAAGCTGGAAGACTGTAACTCCCAGCAAAAAAAGAAAAATAAACTCAAACACAAACGATAGGTGGACCACAGGAACAGAAAGACAGCAATGGCTACAGGAAATTCCCACACAAAACTCCTTCAGCTCACTGACAGAAGAGATGGACACAGATCCTATAGAAAAACCAAGAACACACACGCCTAAGCCACCGCCAATCTACATAGACGCAAAAATAATAGACCTCCTCATGGACCTGCCAAACAGCACGGCAAGAAATGAAAACTACACTATCAAACAGCTCAAACTGGACCAGGTAGAAGTGCAAACCAATACCCCAGAAACCTACAGAAAAGTAACTAAAGCGCTAAAGGAAAAAAACGCTGGGTATCACGCTTACTAACCCAAATCCGACAAGAGCTACAAAGCAGTAATCAGAGGTCTACACCCTAAAACAAATACAAACAAAATATGCGAGGAATTGGCCAAGATCGGACACCAGGTAAGAACGATCAACAACATAACCAGATTTGACACTAAGCAACCACTACCCCTATTCCTAATAGAGCTAGAACCGAAAAGCAACAACAAAGAAATATTTGAAATTAAAAAAATCTCAAATACAATAATCACAGTCGTGCCACCCAGACACAAAAAAGACATACCACAATGCATGCAGTGTCAACAATACGGACACACAAAAAACTACTGCAACAGAAACCCGGCGTGCGTCAAATGCGCAAGGAAGCTAACAGTGAACTGCCCACACACGGGAAAAATAAACGACGTAAAATGTCGCAATTGCGGTGAAAATCACCCAGCCAGCTACTGCGTAGTCAGAAAACAACTACAAAGCAAACTTTTCCCGCCGATTCGAAACAGGACACACAACAATCTCCACGCGCAACAGGACAACACGAAATCTATGCCAACACCAAATATACAGTACGTAATGAACAATAACCACACCAACACCAACACCGTTAGAAACCGAAGCTACGCGCAAGTAGTCAACCGGTCGTCACCCTCAGATAATCAAGTACAGAACAACCACAGCAACGACGCTACAGAAATCAAAGAGTTAATAAAACATTCCATAAAAAACACCGAAATACTCACAAAAACGATAAGCTACCAAAACGAACTCCTCAGACAGCAAACACAGCAGATAACAGTCATGTTACAATTACTTACTAACATGATGAGCAAAAAATAAAAATAGACACGCTTAAAATAGCAACCTGGAACTCTAACGGCCTACAACAAAGGGCCCTAGAAACTAAAACATTCCTGCACAGCAATAACATCGACATACTACTCGTCTCAGAAACACACCTCACAATAAAAAGCTACATAAAAATACCACACTACACCATATACGACACCAAACATCCCTCAAGGAAAGCACACGGAGGGACGACAGTAGTAATAAAAACGACATTAAACATCACCTACACAGCCAAATCAGTAAGGAACATATACAAGCAACCACCGTTACCGTACAGACTAACAGCAACCAACTGCAGTTGTCAGCAGTATACGCACCGCCGCGACACAAAATCACAACGCAAATGTGGGAAGACTACTTCCGACACTTAGGTGACAAGTATATTGCAGCGGGAGACTATAACTCAAAGCACACACTATGGGGATCAATAATCATCACACCTCGAGGCAGAACCTTGGAAAAACACATCAGAAATTATAACCTCAATATATTATCCACAGGAAGACCGACATACTGGCCGACAGACCTGAGCAAAATACCTGACCTGCTAGACTTTGCAGTTACAAAGGGACTAAACGCAAATAAACTAAACATAGCACCCAGCCTCGAGCTTACCTCCGACCATACGCCCATAATAAGTACATACAGAAACAAACCAATACTTTACAGCAGCACAGAGAAGCTATGCAATAAAACCACCAAATGGCAAATATTCAAAGAAATAATAGAGAGTAAAATCAGCTGCAACATCCCACTGAAAACACTTGAACACATCGATCAAGCAATAACAACACTCACAGCAACTATCCAAGAAGCAGCAAGGGCAACCACTATACCTGAAACAACCAACAGACAAACAAAAACAGTTCCACTAGACATCCTCGAAAAAATTAGAGAAAAAAGAAAAGCGAAAGCAAAATGACAAAAACACAGAACAAAAGAAAACAAAAAACACCTAAACAAACTCACAAAAGAAACAAAAAACAAAATAAAAGAGCACAACAACAACGAGTTCACAAAGTTCATCGAGTCACTATCTGCTCACGAGAACTACAACTACTCCCTTCGGGAAGCCACAAAAAGAATAAAGAAGACAACAAAAATGGTACCAGGAATCAGAAGAGCAGACAACACATGGGCAAGAAGCAACGGAGAGCAAGCTGAAGAATTTTCCAACCACCTATGCAACACATTCACCCCACACAACATCAACAACAGCAACCACAATAGTCATACGGATGAGGACGCGCTAACTACTAGTACACCAACTGACAATCACTACACCATACCCAAAGCAACAGCACAAGAAATCAGAAACATAATTGAGAAAACAAAAAACAATAAAGCACCAGAAATCGACCTAATTAACGGCAAAATCTTGAAAAACCTTCCGCCAAAAGCGATAAGACAAATCACAATAATAGTAAACGCAATACTAAGAATACAATACTTTCCAAAAGCTTGGAAACTGGCACAAATCATAATGATACCCAAACCAGGCAAGGACCCACATGAAACCAAGTCCTACCGACCAATCTCACTACTCCCGGTGTTCTCCAAGATACTAGAGAAAATAATCTACGACCGGATAAAACCAATAATAGAGAAGAACCAGTTAATACCGGATCACCAATTCGGATTCAGAAACAAACACTCCACAATAGAACAAACGCACAGACTCGTCAACGAAATCCTACAGGCGCTGGAAACAAAACAATACTGTACAGCCCTCTTTATGGACATCGAAAAAGCATTCGATAAAATAAACCACACTAACCTACTACAATCAATCAGGAAACAGTTCCCGGGGCAGATATACCAACTAATCAAATCATACCTAAGCAGCAGAAGCTTCATAGTAAAAATCAAAAACACACACTCGGAAGCTAAAGAAATCAAGGCAGGAGTTCCGCAAGGAAGCGTCCTAGGACCAATTCTATACACATTATACACGGCCAACATACCAACAACTAACAACAGCAAAATACTGACATTCGCGGATGACACAGCTATACTAGCCAGGCACACTAACCCTGCAACAGCAGTTACATTACTACAAGAACATATCACAAAAATAGAAAAGTGGCTTCAAGCAAAACAAATCAAAGCAAACCCCGAAAAATGCAAACACATTACATTCACACTGCGAAAACAGAAACCACCAAACATTGTACTAAACGGCACACGCATAATACAAACAAGGCAAGTCAAATACCTAGGACTCCACTTAGATTCACGACTCACATGGAAACAGCATATTAAAGCAACAATACACAAAATACAGATGGCAAGGAGACAAATGTACTGGCTAACAAGTCGAAAATCCAAACTAAGCATAGAGAACAAACTAAAAATATATAAAATGGTCATAAAACCAATCTGGACGTACGGAATAGCACTATGGGGAACAGCAGCAATGAGCCATATAACCAAAATAGAGGCAACGCAATCGAAAATACTCAGAACAATAGTAAACGCGCCATGGTACGTTAGGAACGAGGACATTCGGAAAGACCTGGGAATACCAACGGTCAAAGAGGAGATTAACAAAAGTGCAAGAAGGCACGGAGAAAGAATAGCAACGCACCCAAACCGGCTGGCAAAGGAAACGGTCGACACATCAAGCATAAAAAGAAGATTAAAAAGGAAACACCCAACAGATCTCACAAAGGACATAACCTAACAAACACGTATTATCTGAGATGATTAAAGAAATAAATCAATCAAATTCGAAGATGGTATCCCACTGGGGGTAGCCATCCACATGTTATAATACTATATCACTAAGCTATAATATTTTACCAAATGTCCTACTGGACAAATTGTAAAATGTAAATAAACAAATAAAAAAAATAAAAAAATAAAAAAAACACGAACTCTCAAAACTCGGTCACGAAGTCATCAACGTAAGTAATATAAGGCATGGAGTCTCGAAAGACCCGTTATCCTTATTTTTCATAGACATAAAACAAAAGCCTAACAATAAGGAAATTTACAATATCAGTCGCCTAATGAACTCAATAGTAAAATTCGAACCACCGCTTGTGAAAAAAGAAATAGTGCAATGCAAAAGGTGCCAAAGGTAGGGTCACACGCAGAAATACTGCTACCATATCTTCCACTGCGTTAAATGTGCAGGCACTCACTCCACTGACCAGTGCGCTAAATCACCGGAAACCCCAACAAAATGCATCCACTGTCAAGGTGACCATCCTGACAACTATAAAGGCTGCTCAGCCTATAAAACTCTATACACAAACAGGTACCCTAAACTCAGAGCAAAAGAGGTAACCAACCAAACACCCAGCCCGCCGAAATTCACGACTACCCCAATCCCCTCAACCAACCAAACACCCAGTCCTACCAAATTCACCACCACCTCAACCTCCTATGCCCAAGCAGTACAAGGCATCCAAAATAACCCGAATAGCCAAAGGGATCTTTCCCAAAATAGTGTCCCCAACTCACCTAACACAAACAACTTCTCTAGGCTTGAAAAGCTAATAGAGAAACAATCAGAGTAAATAAATAATTTGCTATCGCTACTAACACTCATCATGGATAAATTAATACGCCCCGACGCAAAATAAAACCAAGGCGCATAGCTCTTTGGAACGCCAACGGTCTAGCGCAACACAAACTTGAACTAGAACTCTTCCTAAAACACCAGCAAATCGACGTAATGCTCGTATCGGAAACCCACTTCACCGACAAAAACTACCTGAAAATAAATGGTTACAAATTCTACTATACCCAACACCCCAGCGGAAAGGCCCACGGTGGCACCGGAATCATAATCAAAACAAGTATTAAGCGAACTTCCGTCATTCCAGAAAGACTCCCTCCAAGCAACAAACGTAGCAATAGAAGACTGTCATGGTACAATCACCACTTCAGCAATATACTACCCTCCCAGACACTCCATCGCCAAAGAAGACTTTGATAACTTCCTGGACACCCTGGCCAATAGATTCATAGCTGGAGGAGACTATAACGCCAAGCACACCCAATGGGGCAGCAGACTGGTTACAGCAAGAGGCAAAAACCTCCTAAACAGCATAATAACCAACAACCTCAACTACCTCACCACATACGAACCCACATACTAGCCCACTGACACTAACAAAATACCCGACCTTCTCGACTTCTTCGTAACTAAAAATATCTCATCAAGACACGTCCAAATCAACTCCTCGGCTGATCTCTCCTCTGATCATTCCCCCGTGATAGCAACAGTCAGTTCAACAATTATCGAGAATACACCTAATGGCTCCATTCACACCAACACACCAACTGGCAGCTCTTTAGAGAAGTCTTTACACACTCAACTTCAGCCTTAACTTCACTAAAAACTAAGGAAGAAATCGAAGCACCCACGGAATACTTAAACACGAGCATAATAAACGCCATCCGCCTCTCCACACCGACAAAGACGTCTATCAGCAAACAAGAATATCCCCAATACATACTAAAAAAAATAGCAGAAAAACGTAGACTAAGAAGAGTATGGCAGACCCATAGAACACCGGATGACAAACGCAAACTAAACAACGCAACTAGAAAGCTATCCAAAACCATAAAAAACTACAAAAACGACTGTTTCCAAAAATACCTCGCCAGCTTACATACAATACAAATAATCCCACCAATCCGCCGTCCGCAAGGTGAATGGGCGCGAAGCCCTATAGAAAAAGCCGACCTGTTTGCTAAATACTTGTCTAAAGTATTCAAACCCCATTCCCCCAAAGCTGCCGCGGACGTTACTGAACACTTGCACACCCCCTTCCAACTGTCCCCTCCTATCGAACCCTTCACTTCTGCAGAGACTATAGAAACGATCAGTCGCCTAAACCCCAAGAAAGCAGCAGGACACGACCTAATAGGCAATAAAGCAATCAAGGAACTTCCCATAAAAGGGATAGCACTCATCACATCGATTTTTAATGCTATCCTTCGCCTTGAACACTATCCTAAATCCCTAACCCTACTCATCCCTAAACCCGGTAAACCGATATACGAAACCAGCTCCTATTGCCCAATCAGTCTTTTACCTAACCTGTCCAAACTATTCGAGAAGATGCAACAGTTCCTAGCAGGGACTCAGTCCGATACCTGGGCATGACCCTGGACAGGAGACTAACGTGGAAGAAACACATCTCAGATAAATCGAAGCAACTAAAGGACAAACTAAAAAAACTCTATTGGCTCACGGGCCGACGCTCCAAACTAAACATACAGAATAAAATTACCCTCTACAAGACCGTAATAAAACCTGTCTGGACCTACGGAATCCAACTATGGGGAACAGCAAGTAACTCCAATATCGAAATACTACAAGGCTTCCAATCGAAAACGCTAAGATCCTTAATAGACGCGCCTTGGTATGTTACCAACGAAACCATCCATCGCGACCTCAAGATACCCACAGTCAAAGAGGAAATAGCAAAATACAGCGACAGATATAGCAAAAGAGTCAACAAACACCGAAATCCCCTAATCACTGGACTACTTGACACGACGGACCAGATTCGCAGGCTGAAGAGGCACTACCCGCTAGACCTAAACGCTAGATTCATTTAGTTATCCAAACTAAGCATATGCACTTACTTATAATACTTATAAATTATACCTATCTATAATAAGTATTAACTTATTGTAAATAAACAGCCATGTCACTGCGCCACGCCAGAAAAATTACTGAAAATTCTCAACGCGAGAATTGATTGTAATTTCAACAAATAAATAAAAAAAAAATGTTAATAAGTATTTGTAACATGACTGTTATCTGCTGTGTTTGCTGTCTGAGGAGTTCGTTTTGGTTGCTTATCATTTTTGTAAGTATTTCGGTGTCTTTTATGGAATTTTTTATTAACTCTTTGATTTCTATAAATCGTTGCTGTGGTTGTTCTATTCTTGGTTGTCTAAGGGTGACAACCGGTTGACTACTTGCGCGTAGCTTCGGTTTTTAGCGGTGTTGGTGTTAGTGTGGTTATTGTTCCTTGCGTGCTGTGTTTTTGGTGTTGACGTAGGTTCTGTGTTGTCCTGTTGCGTGTGGAGATTGTTGTGTGTCCTGTTACGAAGCGACGGAAAATGAGTTGGTAGATGTGGAAGTTGGCGTTCAGGGTCCTAAGTATCTTGGTGAGTTTTCTGCAAGCTTCTGGGTTCGTCGGCAGTATTTTTACTTTGTTGTTATTTATCTTTAAGTTGTAGTCCTCCTTGGAGATATCTCTCTCTCTAAGGACTTGATCATTGTTTGGATGTCGATGACATCATCAACAAATATTGGTGGGGGAGGGGAGATTCTCTGTGCGTGTTGGTTTGGCGGCGGGTCTGCGATTTCCATGGCGTCGTTTATGGATTCCAATATGGCGAACCTGTTGTGGGTGTTTATTTGTATCGTTGATTGTTCGTTCCGGGCGTCGATTGTGTTTGATTTTAGTGTTTCTATTTTTCGTTTTTTTGTATTATTGGCGTCGTTGGTACGGGGGGATCTGCTGCACTTCTGCCACGGAGGAGGTAGCGCGAGGTAGTTGCGAATTTGCTCAGGAGAGCCTGGTCGTGATTGCTGGGCTATCATCGAGCTAGTTAATTCGAAATGAATAACTAGTCGTGAGGCTATGAGGCTAGTATTCGGGTTGGGGTTAGGTGCGTGGGATTTTCTTCTCCCTAAAGGGTAGGAAACACTTGGCTGTGTTCACTTTCGACGGTTGGGCGACACGTGTTGTTTTCGAACTTCACTGGGCATTAGAGACACGTCTGCACGCTTCGGCACTCCACAGCGAGCTGATTGTTCATTACATGCTGTGTATTTGGTGTTGACATAGATTCTGTGTTGTCCTGTTGACACGCTATAGATGTAAGAGAAAATCAAAGCGTTAAAAATATAACACAAGTACCGATCTCTCCGGCCAATTATTTTAATCTTTAATCGTAAATCCTTCCGAAACATTCCTTTTCTTTCCTCCAAGCACACATGTTAACGTATTTGTCACGCCATTTCCCAAGACGACACAAGTAACATCAGACTACAAAAAGCATAAAAAATGTTATATTATAGAACCATGAATACAACCACGGAGAAACTCATAATTCTTGCTCGATCGTTGCGACATAGAACCTGAAATATCATCCGGCTCATAGTTGAATCGAATCCATGGAAACCATTATTAAAGGCAATTTAATTGTTGGTTGAGATGTAACTGCAGATTAGGGTCAGGGTGAAGTTCAGCAGCAAGAATAAAAAGAGGCTGCAGGTGGAGACGGAACATTGAACATCCGTGCGACTGGTTTCTCGAGATTTCACGCTGCTTTCCAACAGGTAGTTTCCTCGGAACACTCACCAAAACAACCAAACGGAAACTCCATGTATCGTTCTAAACGAAGCCGAACCATTGAAACTGATTGTTCCACGCGGGAGGTAGAAGTCCTTGCGTCTTTTTCATGACTGACTACTTCTGACCGATCATCCCGCATCCTGAATGGGCCACCTGCAGTTACCACAGGGAACACGGATGCATGATAAATTCGAGCCGTTCGACCCGATTGTTACCTAATCCTTTTTATTAGTACCGATCTGGCTACGTTGATCGTATCTGACCTCCTCCATCATGAATCGTTTCGTTGTTTTGTCGACGATCAAGTTGAAACATGCGGTTTCGGTAGATAAGGAAAAGATCTATCGAACGATTGATGTTCGGGAATGTTAAAAGAGGGTTGCGGTTCGGTAAAAAATTTGTCATGAGCCTGTTTGCACGATAATTTAGTAACTCTTGGAAAACAGGCGATCGTAGAGTTGCAAGTCGACCCACTGCTATTTTTCGTAAAACAGTGGCAGACAGGGAAAGTTCTACTTTTTTCTACAAATTTCATAAAATCGTTTGAAGTCAGGAAAACATATCGCGGCAGAAAATAAAGTTATGATCAATTACGAGACTGAAGAGATGACAGTTTTGAGAGGTGAAATGCGTGACTAAATCCAGTATTGTCAAAATCTTGATCGACATCGCTATGAATTTTATCCAGCCGTTTGTGAATTGACAAGCGAGTAGTCGCGGAATAGATGTAAACTTGTGCTTCGTAAGTAATTTTTGCCATGTGATGTCGATTGTCTAGTCGAAATCAGCTGGCTTGTATCCTGTAAAATTGCAACAGTAATTTGTAGGAATCCTTTGTATTGAAAACTTGTAACTTGCGATATGTAAAATTTCATTAATAATATTAGTTCAGTTGTAAAAGAGAATAGTGACGATAAGTATCCGTGGGCTGAGCTATGTTATGTAGTTGAAAACGATAACAAAGTTTTTGAAATTAGGTAGTAGATAACAAAGTGGAACAACATATTTAGAAGCTAGACTCACGAGATCAGATAAATATCGTTAGTACTGAATTAGCAGCAGCACAAGCAGGGAAACATTAATGTAGACGAAGATCAAAGTAATTTCGCTGTCCGCTCCCAAAAGTGATATCTTTTTATCAGATATTTTTGTTTAATAATAAAGCTACTTGATCGAGATAAGAAACGTTAAACGACATTCGTCGATAACGTGAATTCTTACAAGTATTCAAATAAGTGATTAACCTGCGAGATTACGATCAAACTCACACACAGTAGCATTCGGACGGATCAAACAATATAATAGTAAAATTATATTTTCACAAGTTCTTTATTCTCGGCAGCGTGGAAACAATGTAACTTTTCATCGCGCGGATTCGCGTCTGAAAAGACGCGAAGCACAGAAGCGAGAGCCACGTGAATCAAAGTACGCCTCGCACAAAGATAGGAGTTGTTGAAGAACACTAGAGATCGAAGATGGCCCAAAGTATTCTCGCAACACTTGACCCAATTTCCTATTTCGTCGTGTAATTACCAAGCGAATAATCAAGTTACCAAGCAGTCATCTGCTTCGAAGGCAAACGACCGAGCACCAATTCCATATCTCCGCTTCTATAGGCGCGAAAACAAACGCGTGTTAACGTGAGCGACTTCCAACACTTCCAAGACTTTCCGGAGTTCTAGAGCGTCGAATCATATTCCAAGTGGCTAGAATTCTGATAGTCTCAGAGAACGTAAAATCGTCTCAAAACTGAGAGTCGAATGCCTGTCACTAATTATAATTCGTCGTAATTTTGTACTTTTTGGGATGTCATCGCTTAAATGTCACTGACGGAAAGAGTCGATGCGATATCAATCGCGTTATATACACACGGTACATAAAATGAGAAATTTGATGGAACGTGGGCATCGCATGAGCATCGACGATCCGTATCGTCATGCGCAGTTGAATCTTTGATGATCACGTCGATTTCGCGATTCTCTGCAAGACGAGACGAAAAAGAACGAGAGAAGAAGGAAGAAGAAACGCGATCGTTCGAAGACGCATCGATGTCCACGCTACTCTCCGTTCTGTCGTCCTGTCGTCCTGTATTGGGTCTCTATAAAACACCAGCTGAAAAAGAAGCGCTGAATAGCCGAAGCCCGACTAAAAACCGGATTTGCTCTCATTACACGATGCCAAAAAAACGAAGCAGTTGGCTGCGACGCGGTGCAGGTGGATTGCCAGATGGTTAGAACGGAAACAGTGAATGAAGAAACGAAAAGAAACGAAAGAAACACACTCTGTTCATCCCATCGTGCGAACACAAACGCATGACAGGGCAAACGCCAGCCGAATATACCAATTTTGATTTCCGGTTCCGTGATTCCCTCCATTTCTTCTCCCTTCGTTTAACTGGATTTTAAATGTCAGGTGTGATAATTAACTATAAACGAAGCGCAGATAACCCGAACAAAAGGAGTACGATGACAGCTTAATGATAGGAAATGTGGAGCAAACTGGGATACGCGGGTCATGACGCATATTAATATCTTTCTAAGATAAGAGTTGCAATATGTGGCCAACGGATGATGTTACGTTCGCGGCTGGACCTCGTGATAGTAAGAAATCAATCGCAGAACAGAGAACGTCGTAGTTTTTCATTCATTGAAAGTTCAAGAATTTCGAGTTAAAAAGTTTCAGTGTCGCGTTGATGAATTGAGCTTTTTATAACGCTCGGATTTAAAGAATCTATTACGGTAAGAACTGAATTATATTCCAAAGTCTTTACACGGTGTTTTGATGTTTTAAATGAAGCCAGGCACCTGGTTTTGCCCATACTTTCTATATACAGTGTAAAAAACGTCATTTAGTCTTCATTCCTGTTTGCTATCATTGAAAGAAAATGTTATATTTCTTTCTTTATATATTTTGAGACGAACTCTTCATTCGTTCCAAGCCATAAGACGAGTGGATACATTGCATTATAATGTAATATATTATGTTGTACGTGTTACGGAGGGCTACGACACCCTTATTTGTAATTGTTGTTCAATAATGATTAATATGATTTTTGTCTATATTTATGAAGATTATATATATATACATATTTCTCTCTTTAATGGACAGTATTTTGGAATTGTGATAAGGGTTGTATTAGAATAAAGTAGGTGCAAAAGAAGATAATGTGTTTTCTACCCTTTGCTGTTTACAACTATTATTGATTGGCGTTTTTAAGCATATTTATTAATTGTAAAACGAAAATATTTAAAAAAAATAGGATAAGTGTGGTTCCGACCGGGATCGAACCGGCGACCTTCTGCGTGTAAAGCAGATGTGATAACCGCTACACCACGGAACCCGCTGGTAGCAGTTTTTCGTTAACATGAATCTGCTACACCATTATTTTACCACTATATTTATATTATATTGTCAAGATCTTTACTTACAAATAACATCTAATATAAAAATTATACAACATTAGAAATTATAACAATCAACTAAGGAATTTTTAATTCAAAATTACTTACTCCAGTCACCATCAGATGACAGCACATCACTGATAAAAAATAGTTCTATAATTGTAACGCCATGGGATTGACTAAGTATAGAATAGATCTGATATTAAATGGAACTTCATGTCTCACATTTTGAACTATCGATCTCGAGAAGAATCACATATCTTGAAACGATCAATATTTTATTATGACTATTATTGTCAATATTTAAGATTCTCAACATTATTATATATATTAAGAGACCATCTAAAGTCTGGGCGATCAATATATATTGTCAATAGAATGTTAAGAACCTTAAATATTGACAATAATGTTGATCGTCTGAACGTTCCTATAGGTCCTTTGCGATTTGCTACAGAGAATATAGAAATTATGGCATGACATTCTGTAATACCGACCGTTCAGAACTGTGCACGATAAAATAATTAAAATCTTAGTAAAATTATTAAATAAATTGAAAGAATGGATATCATATTATTTTTACTAAATTTTTAACACAAAAAGCAAAATTGAAATTTATTCTATAAGAGAAAAATATAAATTTTGTATTGATTAAATTACATAGAATTTAATGACAGATAAGGACTATAAGAAAAGATAATAGGGATATGGTTAATTATAGATTTTTATTACTTGTATAAATGGTATAAAGTCGAATACAATTAACAAAATGATGTTCCGGATGGCGGAGCTGATACATTTTGCAATAAACATAGTTCCATTTTTTTACTTGTCTTATTAATTAATAGAAAACTCAGTATACATATCAGAAAATATTTTCCTGTCAAACGAATCAATCTGAATATTATATACGGCGGGCACCATGCTCCTATTGCATCCGGGTTTGTACTTAAAAATAAATACTACTACCTACTAAGAAAAAAGATCTCTTTCTTTTACATTTAAAAAGGCACGATAACGACTAGGTAGAAATAAATGGTACGCCAAAAATAGTTATTTGTTGAAAAGATTATTCGTGCTTCTTATTCAATAAAGCAGCAACTCTGATATAACAGACAAATAAGTTTTGTACGAAGTGCAAATATGTAAATGCAATAATCGTTTCGATCTTCATGAAACTCTTCATTAAGTTTGATTTAAACATTATATTACAGAATATTTTCTCATATGTAGTACATATCTCTATAAATATAAAGTACTAACATGTGTCGTGAATTCTGTTTTTAATCTCTTCTTTATTGTTTTCTTAAGCAAAATATATCATTCGAAACTTTATATGAATTCTTTATATTAATGAAATTTCTGAGATTTGATTTCTAAACCAAATTCTCTCGTGCTTTTTCTGTGTACCTTTTTTTAAGCATTTTTAAAAACGTGCTGTTAGAATTCTTGAAATTATTTTGTGGACTTATTTTCACATAAGGCGACAAAATTCTTCTCCTTGAGGATCACCCTGAAACAAAAAAAGAATCATATTTATGTAGACAAAAATATTAAGATTGGATACCTGAATTAAAATTGGTTCGCTCGATGAATCCAACTGGCATGATATGATTATATTATGTCATTATATATATTATTCGACAATTATTAGTTACAGAATCTTAAGCCAATATTAATGAATGTTAATTTTTTATGAAGAAATTTATGAGAGAAATAAATATTGTACGTTTATTCTTACATGCGTGTAAAGATATACACACGTACATATATTAAAAATATACACGCACATAATATTTACTTTATTGGTAAGAAATATATAATTATTTTATTACTGACGCAGGCAATTTGTATATTTTAATGGAACCTTTTATTCTGTAAATTAAATTTAACGAATGATATATATGTACTTTTGAAACAATGAAATCGTTTGATGAATATTTCCATCAACTGATTTCACTTAGTTAATACCAAACTTTTCTGGAAAAATGTTAAAATAATGTTTATGCATGCATCACATCGGCGAAATTTTCTAATAAGCCTCTATAAATACAAATGAAAAATAATTTTTTTTATTTTTATATATAAAAAAAGATGTTGATTCGTATAAATTTCAAACAATTCAATAAGTAAATATAACAGCAATAAAGTGATGGACTATATGTTAATAACTTTTTAGTATTTTAACGTTTTAGTTGATATAAGTATCAATAAGTAAGAATACCAATAGTATTGTGTTAATAACAATATCGATGATAATGAAAAATGTTGAACAATAACTGTATATTTATATGTATAATGAGTTTGTTTAAATATATATCTTAAAGACAATGTGGTTAACTAATGAGATGTTTATATTTTAACCAAAAATTACATTATATTCTTAACATTCATGATGTTTTAGTTAAGCGTGAGCATGAAAATAAAGTGCTGTGAAGAAGAAAACACAAAGCAAATAATTTCTTTTACTTAAAGCGCGAATGACATTGATCATCGACGACTATTTTAACGTTCGATAAGTAGAAAACTTACATAAATTGACCCATCAGAACCGTTCGCTCGCCCACTTAATATGGGTAGAGATATCTTCTCTATGGAATAAGAAGATTCGTTGATGATACATATCCCGATTTTATTTTATATTTAAAACATTAAATGTAACAATAAAATCAATTTAAAGAAAACTTAAAGAAACTTTGTATAAGAATTTTATAAAAATAAATGACAAGAAAATCAGAATGTTTTATAGCCACATTGTCTTCATTAACTAAATACAATTACAAAAAAAGAAACAATTTTTCGAAATAATAAGATCATTAATTATTTTGTAATTGGTTTTTAAGTTTTCATTGCAACTATGGACATTGATACAGTAACAATTTTTAAAGGTCGTATTTATGATATTTCTCACTTATATTTTCAATGTTCTTATTAATATCATTACTGAGTAAAATAGTATTAAAATATTTTTAAAAACATATAACACTAATACTTATTCCTAAATAATAAAATAAACCTTTTAAGATTTGGTTTAGCTGTGGATAAAAAAAAGAATAAGCCGAATTAAGATCGACTATCATAATGTGTATAATTCTATAACCTCTATCTTAATATTGTATCTGCATATTCATACATACCTGTTGATGGTGAAGTTCTTCCGAAGGTCGAAAACCCAAGTTTTCCCTATGTCGGGATAGAGATGTAGACAATTGTTGTCTTTTACACTCTGAAGTAGCTATTTCCTATTTGAACAATAAAATATTGAAGATATTCTTTACATTCATTGAATAACACAGTAGTAACAAAATGTAAGAAATACTCACTTCGCCGTCGTTGTTAAGAAGTGTAGTTGTCATAACATCTGATGTAAACCATTTTTGGCCTTTCATAACAATATTTGATGGTGGTTCATGGGTAGCACCAATATCAGCAGACCACACCATTACAGTTGCACCTGCTTCTAATTTTGCAGTACGATGGAACTTAAATACTGTTTCCAGAGAACTAGCTTTACGAATAATTTGCCAACCACTAAGTCCTATTTCCTATAAAAAATAAAAATAAATTGAAAACATTAAATATAGTATGATAGAATTATTGAACATGCTGGAATACTTTATTCAGTGCTAAATATCTTACTTTATTGCCTTTATTGGTGAGTTTGACAAATCGTCCTTGAGGATCAGCTTCTGTAATTTCTATGTCCCCTCTAGATGTTCCAGATACACTATAATCAGTACTACTACGTTCTTCACTTTCCTCTAACAAAGTGCGTTTTCGTTTTCCACCTCTTAATGGCGTGTGTCTTGA
The DNA here is from genome assembly GCF_011952255.1 of Bombus vosnesenskii. Classification (NCBI taxonomy): domain Eukaryota; kingdom Metazoa; phylum Arthropoda; class Insecta; order Hymenoptera; family Apidae; genus Bombus; species Bombus vosnesenskii. Next base: position 18,917 of record NW_022882938.1, read on the forward strand.
AGGAGTAGTCCTGCCACTAGACGCTGTTGAACTTGACTGTACAGGCATGATATTTAATCTGTAAATAAATAAATATGAAATATTTACAAAATTCTTTTTCATTTAATGCTTGTAACTACATTGTATTATAATATATAAAATTTATAAATATTTTTATAGAACATTAACTGTATTACCTGGCTTCTTCAGATTCCAAAAGTTTTCGATATGCTGCAATTTCCAAATCAAGAGCAACCTTGATATCCATAAGATCTTGATATTCTTGTATTTGTTGAGCCATTTCATCACGTATACGTGCTAGCTCTGCTTCCAAAGATGCTACATTTTCTGCATGACGGGCCTTCTCATTTTCACGTAAATTTTCTAAATCCCTGTATTTAAATTTGTACAATAAATTTAAATTTATCCTATATTTAAATTATTACAACTTGTACAATAGCTTAAAATACTTAAAATTTATTACATAAAAATATAAATTCAATTAGTTCATAATAAATTACCTTATTCGTGCACTAAAAGCATTATTTGATGCTTCCAATTCATTGATTCTTTGATTAAGTGTATCAATCCTTGTTCTTGTTTGCCTTAATTCCTCAACAGCTAAACTTGCTGCTCCACTGTTACGTTGGGCATGGGCTGCCAAATTTTTAATTTTATTTTCATATAACAATTCAATTTCTTCTCTATTAGCTCGCATCTGAGCTTCATATTGATCTCGTAATTCATGCAAAGATTTTTGCATTTTAGCTTCATATTCCTCAGCAAGACGACCATCTATTTCAGAGATTTCAATCTAGAATAAAATATAGTAAAAATGGACAATCATACAGAAACATTTATACTAAATATACCTATAACTATGTGGTTATTTTCTAAAATGGCACTAACTAAATACCGTCAAATACAAACCTGTCTCTTTGTTCGTGTTTCCGTTAATTCCTGTTGATACATTTGGTCTTTAAAGCTAATATCTTCCTTTAAACTTTGAATATTATTTTCAAGAACAATACGTTGTAGAGTTTCTTCTCCCAGATGTTTACGGGAATCTTCTAACAATGCCTTCAATTTCTCTACTTCTTGTTCTAATTCATTTCTCCTCTCAGTATCCTTTTTACGTTCTGCTTGACACTGATTATATTGTGATTGTAAATCATTATAGCGTGTTTCATATAATAATGAATTTCTTTCAGCAACTTGTAAGTCCATTAACTTTTTATCTAATCTGAGAAAACCACACAAAATATTTACAAAATTTATTAGCTAAGAAATATTTAAAATACAGTTATAGATTTTAGATATTTTAATATTATAATATTAATATTTAATATCATAATATAATATATTAAAATATTATAATCTATATATGATAAAATGTATAATATCACATTATATTTAAATATAATATCTAAAACTTTCATAACTCAACAGTGCAATCTCATGCATTGTTCTCCATTTATGTATTAAAAATATTAAATTTGACATTATATAATACAAAAAATCTTTTCATATTTCTCTTCTAAGTATGTATATATATAATAAATTCCATGAAAAAATTTTAATCATTTCAGACATTCTGGTAGTCGAAAACAAGAGAGCTTTAGCGTTTCTATTTCAGGCAACGACCCACATCGAGAATTTTATTTTGTACAACGATGTCTCGAAAAGTTTTAATATTTCGTTAGTTTAAAATGTACAGTATATTAGACTCGTAAAATATAATATGTATCAATGTGATATAAAAATGTGATAAATAAAATAAAATGTAACAAATAAAGACTAATTCAAATACTCAATTAAAAAATAATAAGTATATAAAATAAAAACGATTCTCTGGAATGAAGTAAAATTTATAGGCCACACATATATAAATTTTACCCATGACAAGATTTTACCACAAAAAACGCTAGGTTTGGATCATCATACGAAAACAAGTATTTTACAACTCTATCAATGTCACTTTCTTCACCAAGAAGTATCGTTTTTTATAACTGCTATATAGCCAACATTGACAATGTATGTATACATATATGTTACATATAATTTCATCATAATGATAACTGCAGTAAATTTTGAAGATCGATAAAAAAATGATTGGGAAAATTAAAAATATTACACATTTCGAATTTTTTAACGACTGGCTTACACTTTACAATACACTTTACAATACAAAATAAAACAAAAAGCTGAATATAAATCCGGACGCTAAAACCCTCAGCAGTCGAGTTCAAAAACATAGTGGAGATATTCCGTTAAACAAAACACAAGCAAATATATACATATGTACTATATTGATATTCCTCAAAATATACTATGTATGTAAACTACAAAGAGTCAAAGTTTCAATCCAACCGAAACATTAGTTTTTCATTTTATTACTTGTGTTTATTCATAAAAATATAAACTATTAAATTTTCGATATTTCATAATATTAAATATATGTTTACAATAAATCTAAAGACATTTCTACATACTATATGTATATACATACATACTTTTATTCGTTTCTATCTTTTAGCCTGTTAAACAAAGTAATATGTATTTCCCGCTTCTCGTTTCTCGTTTTACTTGTATTTTTATCGATTGCTCAAACGCTTGCTCGAAAGGAGGTCAATGTTTTTAGTCGAGGTTATACATGCGGTTGAAGATGACATCACCGCCGCATAGTAAACGTGACACAATCGCTCGTAGTAACGTCACGTTTCAAGTTAGTTAGGCACACCCAAATATTTCGAAAATTTTATAACGAATTTTATCAATGGAACATCATTCTCTTGAAAATTTCATTCAACTACGTTCTAGCGATATATATTTCGGAAAAATAAACATAAGGAATTGATATTCGATTTTAAAGAATACTATAGATAACTACTACAGATAAACTTCGTGGTATATTTTCTTTAGATTAGAATGTAACAATTAGGAAAAGGGAAAAGTAAACAAACGTACAAATTCTTTTCACAGATATATATCTATACCCATATTTTGATAAAGCTATACAAATGCTATAAATGAATTTCTATTGCATTAACATAATATAAAAATCCCATTTATGTTTGATGTTCCTTAGATATCTAGCCTAGTTATAGCAATCAACATTGATAGTGTCATTTGACTTATAGTGAAGCACACTTAAAGTGAAGTACATAATACATGTAATAAAACAATGTAACTAAACAATTTGTATCAATAAATGTATACAATGGCTTAATTCTGAATTAAGTTAAGAGTCATTAAATTAACATTAAACCAATGTATAAAGCATTTGCATATCATTACACATGTTTACCATTCATTAATGTATACAAGCAAATGTAGGAGTAATAAGAATTCTAACATGCAAATGTTGAAGTATAATGTACGTCTATATATCGAAATACATTTTTTAAGTATAAAAATAGACAATTATAAAATACATTACTTCCTGATATCCTTGTATTTAATTCTAATAATTTTTTAAACATGTATTATTTTCTTTTAATTCCACATATTTTATTTACAAATATACTTTATTTTGTTATTAGAGAACAAAATTTTTTTCTTAAGTATCAATATTAATTTTATCATTTTCTTCGGCAAACACATTCAAATATTGTTACATTTTAATTGGTGATATGAAATTTATAAATAACATTGAATCAGATAGAAAATATATCTAACGAACCGTATGTAAACAACCCTTACAGAATCAACCATTTATTTTTATAAATTTCGGAAATATTTATTGCAAAACAATAATACTATTTGCAAAAATATATCATGAACTATAAATATAAGTATACCTTTATCATAACTTTCCAAATAATCACCTCCATCTATACCCCAAATTTTGCGATATTTTTGTAAATAACGCGTAATAAAATGCAAATTATATACAATATATACATAAAATATAAATGCAAATCAAACGGTTTCGAGCTCGTAAACATAGCGGGAATTAACGCTAAAACATGAGACATGCTGGTTACAAGAAATCGTAAATTTTATAATCGCCTCGGCCTCGTCCCTTTGAAATCAGGCTTGCATCGATTCATACGTATTTCCGAGACGCATTATCACTCGACCAGAATAAAACTAAATGTGACTTACGTGGACTTGAGCTCCTCGTTATTATCCCATAACCGTTTGGTATCAATTTCTAACTTTGCTCGTTCTCTCGCAGTGTCATCCAATAGTTTCCTTGCATCGGACAATTCATGCTCGTACATAGATTTTATATTAGATACTTCGCGGGTGATAGTCTCCTGGGTCGTCTGTACCTCCCGCGTAAGTCTCGAATTCTCGGTTTCCAAATGTCGTACTTTGTCAATGTAGCAAGCCAACCGATCATTTAGATTCTGTAAATCTTGCTTTTCCTGAAGACGTGAATAACGGGTCGGACTCAAAGGACTCCCTGGCCGCTGGCCGATCGGCGTTGACGTGCTGAATTGTGACGACTGCACGTTGCTACTCGAACTCGCCGCTGTGCTCTTCTTCGTTGCCTTCGTTGACATTTTGTTTCACAATAAATCAATTTTTTTATTGCACTATCACTCGCCCTGGCACTATCAAATCATCAATTTGGTGCACAATAACACCGTGTCCGTGAAAGACGCTTCCAGCGAATTTAAAAAACTACCGAAGCCCAAATCCTCTTGCCTCGATCAACGGAAGAACTGTTTAGCGGTGACGCCAACATTAACGAAGCAATCTCCTTATGTGCATCTTTATATTGCGTTAGTAAACGCAACGGAGCAATGCGATAGGTTACGTCCGGTATACACAACGCTCGCTGGCCAATAGCGTGTCATTTCCTTCTAAGTCCCCGCCAATAGCGAAACGTTTAACCACTAGTGAAACGCATCGACAATCTTTGACTTTTACTAGAAAACTTGTATAAAAAGAAGGGAAATATAAAAGTTTCGACTTTATATATATATATAATAAAACTTGCTGGTATTTAAATAAATTGCCAGATTTTAAATTTAGTTTTTTATACAGAGATTATGTAAAATTTAAATATATATAAAAATAGTAATATAAATTATAAGTTCTTATTATAATTTTATACATTAGATATTATCGCTAAATCATTTTTGTTGTTTTACAATGTAGATTCTCTTATATCTGAATAAATATTTCAAGGATACCATAACGAGTTGTTTATTATCCGGTAATCTTGAATTACATAAGTAGAGATAATATAAATAAATAGTTTCTATAAACAGTTCACGATGCTCATAAATTTCATACATTTATACTCATATATTTAGAATTCAATATTAATTTAAAGAAAAGATATCATATATCCATATTAAAATATTTTGCATACTTTAATGTGATAATAATAATTTATTTTACTCATATGATTTAATACTGTAGGAAATCAAGAACGCTAATGAGTTTCCACACAACTTCTGATTTCTGATAGTAAGATCTGTGACGTATAACGGCGACTGAAATGTGAATATGCTTGTAGTAGTAGGGAATGGTAATACATGTATGAAAATATAACAATATAACTTTTAAGCATGTGCTTCTTTTATCATTTTTATGATCTAGAAATTAAGTTTCTATGCTAGAATAATTTTTTAACTTGTTAATAGTTTTCGCATATATTTATTTTTGTTTCTTAAATTATCTTGAAATACGTTATAAATAACTTCCGTTTAGCATTTAGTTTTTAAATATCTACTAGGGGGCAGTAGAGTAAAAACTTTTAAATTGTCTGTAATAGTAACTGTAAGTATCTAGACTTAGACGTTAGTATCTCCGAATACGTGAATATTATACAAAAAATAAACAATTTATATTTAAGGTGGTATTCATATAACATAAATGATTTTTAAATATCAATGATCAAAGTGAAATTGAATATACATCAAGAAATTATGTATTTGTTGAGAAACAACTCACATATTTACAGATTGTGACAACGGTGTTTGCAAATAATAATAATAATAATATGTATCATAAAATTTCGTTACGATTTTAGGAACATTTAATTGGTATGACAACATTGTAATACTATTATTGGAAGTGAAGATCTCAAACGTCGTAAACGCGAATATGTGTGATCTTATAGATTTAGATAGCCCTGACAGAAAGGGTTCATTAAGTTCAAGACTTGCATCGCCTTTAATACCAGCTCCTGCAGATATTATATGCAATAACTATAATACTCGAATGAACGAAACAAGTTCTCTAATGATAGGAAAACGTGATAGTTTAGAGAATAATCCTTTTGATATGGTGCTACATAAAACTACGGAATATATTCAGAAAAAGGATGATCCTTTTGAAATAACTTTAGAAAAAGCATTGAAAGTAAAATGCAAAAAGAATACTTATTTAAGATCAGGTTCCTTTGATTTACCAGATAGTCGTGTTTCTAAGAAGAAAAATAGACAAAAGTTAAAACTGAATAAAACATTAGATGAGTTTTTGATTAATGACAAATTAAATCTAGGCAATGCAGAAGCTAATAAAATAACTAGTAAAAGTATAATTGTTAATTCAGGTAATACTAATATATTAAGCAATAATTTTAAATCAGATAATGTTATACCTACCATTAATGTTCAAGATCTTGATTTATCCATCTTGAATCAATCTGTGATGAATGATATATTATTTGAAGAAAACAGTGAATCAAATAAAAATGAAATAAAATCTACTTTACAAAAAGAAATGTTAGTTCCTAATGCAACTTTGAAAATTGCAAAATCTAGGCGTTCTTTTTCACAAGGAGGAACATCTCCAAAGAGATCAGAATGTCTACATCAAATATCACTATCTGCATCATTAAGAACTAATTCTAATAGTGCAAGTAACATCTCTTCCTTAAATTCGCTTGACATGCTAAATGAAGGATTTTTAAAAAGTGATAGTAGAAGTTCTATATCTTCAAATTTGTCAAATATTTCTTCTATACCTAAATTAAATTCTGTTTCCTCAAATATTAGTTCATCACTAATGTTATCAAATGGAACTATGAATCGAACATTCCTAGAAAGTTGTTCGTCAGAAAGATCAGGAAATACAAAATTAACTGAAGGTGAAGATCATAATAAGGAAAGAGAATCTGCATTATCACCAACAAAGAATTTAGAGATTTCTGTAGCAAATGTATCAACAAGATCCTCATTGTCTGATTTAACAGACCGATTTAATAAACTTAAAGCAAGATTATCAGGGATTCACATTCCTCAAAATTGTACCAGTAATAAAGATGAACTCACATATAATTCTCCCAGTGATATAAAAGAATGTACAACTGTAACTGAAAAAAATGAAATGTGTGATATAAATAATAAATTAATAGATGTTGATGTTTTCACACCAGACAGTAATTGTAGCAATGAACACCATAAAAGTACTATTTCAGATACATCGTCAGATTCTGTATTCCTTGTAAGTTTCCTAATTTATATATAAAAAATTATTTGTCAAAAAACATTTCTTAGTTCATTTTTACTTTACAGGAAGGAAATAAGATTAATAAATCAATACTTCAGGAAGCAAAACTTCTTGCAAAAACTTTTGAAGAATTAGCCATAAAAACCAGTTCGGGCTGTAAGTTTTTATTACATTCAATATTTTTTAAATACATATAATAAGTACCATATCAATGTTGCTTATCAAAAATCTAATTCTCATTAACTTCTTTGGACAATGTTAATCTAATAAAATTTTAATACCAGAAAATGTAGCAAGGGTAGATAATAAAAGAGATCAATAATTAAGCCTTAAATATCTAAAACAAAAAATATAGAAATGATCGGTACTAGAATATATTTTTAAAATAAGCAAAATTGATACTTAAATGTATACATAGTTTAAATATACATTTGCAACAATAATTTAAAATGATATGTATTTTGCATTTTATTGTTTAGCAAGCATTGATGATCTCATTACAAGCAATCCTTCATGGACATTAGAGTTGTTACCAGCATTTGATGATGAAACTTCAGAAAATTTAATTGAATTGCCTGTATCTCCTGATGGAGCTGGATCAAAATCAAAAAATATAAAAGTTACAGAGAATAAAGATAATGAGTCATATAAAGATAGAAAAGACGAATTTAGTAATAAAATAAAAAAAGATATGGAAGATTTAGAAATGGAACTTGTTGAACCAATATCAATGGAAAAACGTACTACAGCAGTAACACTTTTACTAGACCTTAAAAAATTAATCAGAACAGAAAAGAATATAGAAGCAAATAAATTATTGGAAAATTTGGAGAAAGTTTTAGGTATTAATTGTGAGAACAATACCGAATTATTAACTACTTATTTTAACACAACCAATAATTTATCAAAGAGTCCACCAAAATCAAGTAGTAATTTGGAAGTAATTAAAAATGTGGCAGAAAATAATATGGAATATAGTAAAGAAGGTAATTTGACTGGTGATTCAACAGAAAGTATTAAAGAATCAGTATTCTTTGAAGACATTAATGTAAATGATGTAAATACGAGTAAATGTATTGATAATCAAAAGTACTTAAGTAATATAAATAAGAAACAAAAATGTGAAACTTCAGGAATCGAAATAAATATTGAAAACATAAACAAAGAAAAAGATAAAAATGAATTTAGTGCTCAAAAAATATCTGAAAACGATTCTTCTTGTAAAGAGAAAAATAACAGTCCATTGAACGAAAAAGTGGTAATCGAACTGCTTGCAAACATAGGAAAATTAATATGTAGACAGACTGAAGAACATCCAACTTTGAATATACTTAAAAATTTAGAAAAGGTATTGAATGTTGCTTCCAATAATTGTAATGTTGATAAAGATACAAAAAATAAGAATGATTATATAGAAATTCAACAAACTCCAAAAAAATCAAAACTAAAATCTGAAAATGAGAAGCAGTCATCATTTCTATCGAAATCGGTTAATAGATTGAGTTTAAACTTAGGATCAAAAGTAAGCATAATACTATAAAAAAATTGCAAAATTTTAATAAATTGCCTAATAAATTAATATAGATGATGATGTCTATTTTAGAAGCAAACAATTAGTAAAAATTTTATTAGAAGAAGCGTATCTGTATCTCAAACACCACCAGTTGAGACTCAATCAGGTTCATTAATATCTACCAATAAAGATACATCTCAATTGAAGGAAGTAACAAAACGTTTTCCTAGTGATCCTGGTTTTGTTAGCCCAGTATTGAATAAAAAAGTCATTATAAATAACAATAAAAATCAATTACCAAGAGGTAATTTTTTGTTTTTATAACATTGACAAGAAAAATATTTAAGATAATTAATTTATATCTCCTTTTAGATACACAAACTAAAACGGGAGCAACCTTAGATCTACAGAAAGAGAAAACTTCGATGATATGTACAGTTAAAAATAGATTGAAGAAGAAGATAGACATTGATATAATAAATAAAAAGGGGCCAATGAAAGCTATTCTTCCTATAGGAAATATGCAAAAAAGAGGTATATTGTTAAATAAATAAAAAAAATTATATTTCTATTTTTCCTTATTATACTAATATTTTATTTGGCTTTTTTGCAGAAAATATTAATAAAAAAATAACTTCATCTATTGGAAGTACAACACCACCTCATAAGATAATTAGTAGTACACCTAATTCCACAACCAACGGACCTCAACCAGTAAAAAAATCGCGATCTTCAAAACCGGTAGCTTCATCAACTCCAGATACTGAACATTCTAAAACGCGGAAAATACAATCGCATATAGCTAACAGCCCAAAAAAACGTAACTTTTCTTGTGACATTTCACCAGTAACTACACGTGTAAATGTCAGTAATAACAGTGGGCTAAATAATAGTCCAAGAAGGTATGTTGAACTTATATTATATCTGAAAACTTCGAACAATAAAAAGTAATTTATTTTTTAGAAGTAATAAATTACCATCTCCAAAGAAAACGACACCTAAACGACGACCAACAGAATCTGGTATTCCAAAAGCACAAACACCTCCTATAAGAAAACGATTACATTCTTCATTTGAGGTCAAAAATGGAAACAATATCCAGCGAAGTCCGTTAAGGGATAGTAACAAACTTATCCATAAAGTAAAGCCGACCAATTTGGTATGTACAAAATCGTATTTTAATAATACTCATCCATATTTGTAAATAGTAATTAAATTATAGTATTTTTTTAACAGATTTCAAAACTTCAGCGGCACAGTTTTACAAGTACAAATGTGATGGACAAAGAAAACAGCTATATTTAATTTATAAAATTCCTTTATAATTGATAATGGTTGTATTATTAAACATACATAAAGCTTTTTACAACGTGTGTATTTTTTACATTTACATTTTTTTACAGTGTTTTACAATAAAATATTTGAAACACGAAACAATTACCATTTTCCTTCTTTTATTTATCCATTTACTACTATGGGGCATATTTGTTAGTCTAACGTAAAAAGTTATAATCTATATTTTCTTATACAAAATATATCTAATATTGTATCGTACGTTATTTTGCGCATTAAGTATTTGTATTTTCATAATCAACAGTTTATATACTTTTCTCGATACTTTTGTTACCTTCGAAAAGTTCAATTCTATGCGTTTCAAACGGAGCCTGGTATCAAAAGCTTCTACAAAAATAAGCGTATTTAAATTGTGCCACGTGCAACATATCTTAAAATTTGCTTATGATCTGTTGCGTCAGATCCGTCGATCTGAAAGCAGGCTCAAAAGGGAGCTACTCGGCCGGGAACGAGGATAGCAGCGCTCGGGAATGGCCGATACGTCACGGTCGTTTCTAAAATCACAGACACAGTAACGTACCACATGTAAATCATAGAAAAAATTTTCTTCCAAGACATACTTTTATTTCAATTGAAATTTACAAAAAATACATTATGCTTTAAACTCATATATAATAAATTATCGCTTAATTCTGCGTAATATATCATACCGTACTAAATATTTAGCAAAATATGAAAAAAAGTGGTTATTAAGAGTAAAATTCCTAAAATCTTTTTTCCGTGAATATCTATCAATATTTTTCAAAAAACTATGTTTTATTAATTGAATTACTTCAATAAGAAGGTGACAAAATTACATAGTTAAATAACAATAGGTAGGAAAGGAAAAAGAAAAGGTGTTATTAGAATAACTGTAAAATTGGTAAAGCAATGCGCAGAAGCCGATTCCTACAGGGTGTTAAGAAAGACATCGCCGTACCTGCACGGACCAGTCCCCGCAAAAAGTGCGCTCCGCGTGTTCCGTACTCCAGCGGCGGACCGTCCACACTTGCGTGTAGCCGCACCCGGCTTCGCGCTCTTCGCTTTTGTCGAAATAATTTGTGAAAGCAGCTCGTTTGGAAAGTTAATCGGCGATGCAAACGATTTTTTGAGAATTCTCGGAAGTGACAGTGGCAGTGAGGTGAAGTGCGTCACAGTTTCTCCGAGTTCGATCTTTTTGGGCGTTCTGTAGAAACGAGCAGAGGTAGCGCGGCGCGCACAAGAGGCCGCCTCTAGGAAAAGAGCGCGTCTCACGCGTTGCGCTACATCGGAGTTATGCGATGTTCGTGAAACTATCGCGGAACGACATAGGAAATGATGAAAAAAATTCGTAACTGATCGAAGTGAAAGCGATTTGTAATAAGCGAATCGATGTTGTTGTAGGTGTGCGTGGATTCGCAATGATTTTTGTCTGGTCGAACTGGGAGTAAGAAAAGAGGCTGGCGCGCACCGAGTCTACCTCGGTAAAAGACCGCGTCTCGCAGGTTTGCCGTGTGCTGCGATAGCTATTGTGTGATACGATTGTCTAAGCTTATCGATATTCTTAAAATTGTAGTACTTGTCATCGCATACGATCGAGGTGATAGAGCGTAGAAAGATTTAGCGAACGGTTTGTACACAGTGTCAACACGTACAAAGGTATCGTACAGGGAACGCAACCGGCGACGATATATCCCGCGTGGTACGTATACGCATATACGCGTATAACATATATACACGTAAGCGCGAATACGCGTTGGTGTGGCATGCACATAAGGACTGTGGACTCATAAAATCGTGGTGTATCGTTTAGTCGCGTGTATCGAAGTGGCCTGTCGCGAAGCGCGCTTACAGAAAGAGATCCAATACTGTGGAAAAGTTGTTGGACAAACGGTGAGGGAGAGAGATCAGCGAAAGAGGAAAGGTATCCGTTTTGTTGGACGATTGGCGCGTGGCGAAAACGTTCGACGGTCACTTGGCACGTATGTAGTGCGATTATTCCCCGGTTATACCGTTTCGTCCTCGTGAAGAAGGCATTATTTATGGGTGCATGGATCGGTGGATTTTCACAAGCGAAACAAAAGAGAAAGATAGTAAGCAATTTCGAATTAATACGAAGACAGTTCTCTTTGTTCGGACTGCGATACCTCGATAACGATTTGTTCGAATTTTAAATCGTCAGTGAGGACGATTACCGGAAGGAAGTTACGTACGTGGACACGAAAGTATCCTGACGTCGTTAAAAGTGCGTGTAAAGGGTGTGAAATGCGTCGCGCTGCAGTTCGATGTTCGATCCAGCAGCGGCGGACGACCTGACTTTGTCAGATTGCTTCTTCGTCGCCGTCGTATACACCTCTCTCGGCTTCAGTCCAACAATGGATCAGCGCAGTTGTGGTACGCGATTCGAAATTCTCTCCCGGTATCGGACATAAGACGGTAGAAAGTGATAATTCGTGAGCTTCGTTTTCCTAGCCGCGTTTAATCGCTTTACTCGGCTGATTAACGCCAAACAGTTAGCGGACATTTCGCGCGTTCCGAATGCGCCATAGATTTTGCACGTTATTGACTTGGTCGATCCGTGCAATCGATAATATTGCATCACGTTAACGAGTTTCATCGGTCGTGTTATTTTTCTCATTTCAATCCGATATGCTTGTACAGTTGAAAAAAAAGCGACTAGACAATCCGTATACGTAGAAATATATTGAGATACACGTTTTTATTATAACGTATTGCTTCCACTTGTTTATATGTGTAAGAACGATTCTGCGCTTGATACGAAGCGGAGCGGACTGTTTCCACCGCAAGAATGATCGACATTTTATCTACCCATTGTTTCGAATGGTAATCAAGAACTTTCGATATTTACGCGATAATAAATTGAGATAGGTATACGGTTGCAAGAGTTTCGCTTTCATGTTACGTTCTAAGAAGAATCATTTCGAAAACAGAGCGGACATTTATGCGAAAGTCAACTAAATGATAAAGTAAGAGCGGATGTATACGCGCAATATATAGAATTTTGCCGGTCGTTATGACATCACGCGCGAATGCATCGAGCACCGTGAAAACGTGCAGAGATCATCGTGAAACGAATTTACATTGGTCCTATGTTCTTTTTAACGATCGTGTGAATAGAAATTGTCAGATATACTATTGTGGCAGAGAAGATTTTATCGACGCGTAATAATGCAGCAACACCGAGTAGAAACGCAAATACTCCATGAGGAGCAAATCCTGGAGGCAATAGATCAGTTGCGTCGACGAAAGGCGCGACCCGACGCTGATCGCATCTGCAACTACTTACTAAGGAAGTTTTCGGTAGATGCACGGGACACCATAGCCGATCTTCATCGGTTAATCGAAGCAGAAAAAGTGATACAGGTCGACTATAAGGGTAATACTAGTTACCGAAATGCCTCGAAATGGTCACGGTTACAGCTTTACAAAAATCGACCGGAGGGTTTCGTCAAAGAGAAATTAAACTCCGGGATGGTAGCGGGTGCCGTGGCAGAACTCGTTGTCGAGGAGCCAGATTACCTTGATCAAGGTGTACCAGCTTACAGATTGATTGAACAGTTGCTTGATGGTGTCTCAAATCCTACTTCTAGACGTATGGTAGAAGATTTTCTTGGAAAAGAAGTAGCAAGTGGTAATTTGACGCGTCTTTCTAACGGCAATTACTCGTTGGTGGCGACGTCTGACATGACAACCACCGCTGAGCCACATCGAGAATCTTTTACCCTTGAGAATGGAAACGTGCGACGTAAGGAATTACAAACTGTTTCATCAACCACAGGTGGTCTTTATGATTTTGACGAAACAGAAAACCTGACGATTACGGACTCTAGGTCGAATACACCGAGGTCCTCGCGTCAGGCAAGCCCCAAATCTGATCCACAGATCAGAAAAGAAGAATGTTTCGAGATAATCGTTGGAAGAAACGAAAATACCGAATCATCAGTAGAACACGATTCTTCGAAAGAACGAGAACCGCAGGAGCCATCGCAAACCTCCGTTGAAGACGTGAAAGAAGACTCAAAAAATACGGATAATCAGACTCATAACCTTAAAAGGTCGTCGAAAGCTGAGCGTAAACAGCGCCTACTAGTTCGAACAGACGACCCTATGGACATAGAGATCAAATTTGAGGACTACCAAAAAGATAATAAAGAAGAAATAAATTCGCAAAAAGAAAAGAGAGAAGAGACTGGACATTTAAGCGAAGAACGAGAGGACGAGGATGCGGGGAGAAGTTCCACTAATCCTTCGCCTACGCCATCCAACACTAATGTTGGAGGCTTTCGTAGTGCTCGTAGAAAGGTATGTATCTTTTCTATTTTTTAAATATAATTGATTGCTTAAGGTTTTTAATTCGATTTGTATATGTTGAAAAAATTGAAAATACAATTTCGTTCCAGAGAGCAAAAAAAGTATTTGATCCTTCTGACAATAATCTTGTAAAAAGAAAACGTGGGAGACAACCAGGCTCGCAAAATAAATCTTCTATACCTCAAGAATCGCAGGATTCTAAAACAACTGTTAAGGATGGACCTTGTAGACAATGTAGTCTTTGTGCCAAAGAAAAGCAAGAGACTTTAGTTGCTTGTCGTGATTGTACTGTACGAGGTATTATCGTATTTGAAAATATGATAAATGTTTTAAATTAATGATTTAATATATTTTCATTTATTTATAGCACATCCAAGTTGTATTTATAGTCCAGAAGAAATGATTCAAAAAGCAGGTAGCAATTGGCAATGTGAACGTTGTAAGAGTTGTACAATATGTTGTGAAACCTCAGACGCTGTAAGTAGATTATAAAAAATATATTAACAACTTTTTCCCAATTGTAATATAGCTTAATTTTACAGGGACCACTTGCAACATGTTTTACTTGTGATGATGCTTACCATTATTATTGCCACACACCACGTATAATAATTCCTAAATCAAATTCAAAGTGGCAGTGCAATGATTGTGTTCAAAAACAATATAAAACAAATATAAACCAGAATATTAATCTGGTTACTAGCAGGCCTGATACGCCATCAAATCCGCCTGTGTTACCCCCAGTTCTAAGTCCTCAAGTTTCCCCTGCTAGAGGATCTTCCGACCAAATGGAAGATGATGGTCCAAGAGATGGAATTGATCCAAATATACCTGATGCTTCTAATTGGACATCTGAACAAGTATATCAATATTTTGCAAGACTTTTTCCGAAAGAAGCAGAAGTATTCAGACAACAGGTACTTTTCTTCTGTTTCTAAAAAGAACTTGTGTTATCTGGTATCTATTATTAAATATTTCATATATTGATATGTATTTCAGGACATTGATGGCAGTTCTTTATTATTACTGAAACGGTCTGATGTGTTAAGTGGACTTGATTTACTTCTAGGTCCGGCATTAAAAATATATAGACATGTATTAAAATTACAAGTGAGAAGAGATGATCCAAAACTTTATTGGCTGTAAATGCTTTAATTACTTAGGATAATATTTAAACAAAGTTAATTATACTGTACAAATTGATTCCTTTTATATTTAAGAATTAAATATTTTTTTGATTCAGGATACTTTTTTATACTGTACATATTGTGGCTATCTTGAATTAAAAAAATAATTCTTTATCATAGAAAACTTCAAACTAACGTAAAAAATAATAAAAGAATTTCAAAATAGTTTTGTTTTTTGTACACAATTTTTTGCATTAAATAGATTAAATGACTTACTATTAATGTAAACCTTCCTTATTACAGTAGAATATACTTATGTTCAATGATTGTAATCAACATTTTAAAAGGTGCTGATCTTGTCACTTGTTACGTGTTAAAGTTAACTTCCTGTCTCATAATAAGAATTCTAAAAATTGTTCTGTTTGAATAAAATAGTGCGAATATGGAGTATAATAAAAAGTACTATTTGCATACCTTATCTTTTTTTTTATTTTTGCAGTGTATAATGAGATAATAAATATTAATACAATAAATTAGCACTACCCTATGTAAGGAACATGATACTTTGGTTTGAAATATACTTTCTTATCCTTTAATTATATTAATATTTACAGCATATTGCATCTTATATAATTAAAAGAAACATTTAACTTCAATTTCCGTTACAATTTTCATGACATATTAAAGTTTTGAATATATCTGACAATTTTTCAAAGACTTATAATTACTTTAGTTTTCGGTATCGATATTAAACATTAAAAAAGTTTCCTCATTTTTTATAGAGCAAATTTTGAAATCAATTCCTATAATTATATACAAGACACATAAAACTTGTTTATAAACTAATTCATCAAAAAATTTATAACATTAATGTATCATCTTAGCATCGTATTTGTAACATTTACATCAATATCTATCAATATTTATTCTGAATAAGACCATGATATATTTTATCACTTTAACGTTACAGTAATACGAAAAAGATATCATTTTTTGAAACATAAATACACTAATAATTGTGTAACTATTTCATTGACCCTTTATTTTAAATTACATTAAATTGTTAAACATTGCATATTCAATAATTCATAATATTCTACTAAAGGATAAAGACATTGTGACTTTTTTAATTATTTTTAAGTAATGTCTTACATTGGTTACATAATTATATATTAATTTTAGTTTGTTGAGAAAAAATATGAAATTTGTATATTACTGCATAATGTAGTCGACATGTACTATCGAAAAGCCTCAAACCATATTTCAATAATTACAATGACATAAGATATCATGTATTTAAATGATACAACATAATATCATACATAATGTTTTAGAGTTCCCTCAACTATACATTGTATCATATTTGTTTTTATAATTGCAATATTTCACATTTCCCCATGTAAAATAAAAGTTGAGATAAGTTGATAAAATAAATTTCTAACTATAATTTTTACAAATACATACCCTTTTACTCCAAAATTCATCTTTATGATTTTAAACTTATTAAACTACTATAATATAGGATATAAAAGATACAAAAGAATACGTGCATTCATTAAATATACAAACATCTTGAAACAAGCTGACTGTACTTAAATGTAAAATAAAATTTATCATTATTAAAATGAATAACCAATGTAAGAACAATAAAACAAAACTTCCCAAAAGCAATTGCTTTCAATGATCATACATAAATTTTCTTATATTTATACATTATATTTAACAAAATAATATATTGATACAAATACAAAAGTTTTTAACCCTTACTCAATTACTAATAAAGTACATAATTTGCAGTCTTATACATGTGCATATACCTTTTTACTTTGCAAGTTTTATTTCAATACTGATTTCAGTTACTTTATCTATTGGGAAAAGAAGAATAATAAGATCTGTTATTATAAAAACAATGTTATTCTGTACAAAATAATTTTATCATATATCACCATTTATTCAACCATAAATTTTCCCCACAAAATATTTTATTACCTATTTTATCATTTATTTTGATTTTAATTTTCATATGTATGTTTCAAAATCTCAATTAATTTTTTAAAGTCTTATTTTTATACACATATATTCTTAGAGGATTATCTTTTGTCTATGAATAATTTTGTTGAAAATTGAAAGTGCAGATACTTCTTAATAATTGTAGTATTCACAACAATCTATGATACATAATATAAACAATTTCTTGAAAACTGCGTTATTATACTGAAATTTCAACAACCTTCAAAATTATTGAAAAAATTATAAAGTTGAAGGTTCTAGCTAAACTTTGATATTAATTTCCGCAGGATCTATGCTATCAAAATATTTTGGTGGAGGCTGTTTATGAAATGGTGCTTCGTGTACATATAATGTAGCTGTTGGAGAAATATCAGATTTTTCAATAAGTATTTCTTTAAAAGGATCAGTAGGTTTTTCTGGATATAAACATAACCAAAATGCAGACAATGCTGCTGCTGCAATAGCAGAGGCTAAAAGCCAATGTGGTAGTCCAATATGTTTCGAGGCACACTGAAGCCAATCAGATCCAGGTACTGAAGCTGATTGGTCATTTTCTCCAGAGTAGTCTGATGGTACACCATAATCCACTGTCTATCATATCATGATCAATCAGATTTATATGACTTATAATAAATAAATATATTCTACATAAAGTGAAATTTTCAAACAAGATAAATATCGAAAACGAAATGTATATTATGATTAAAATAAAATAAATTTAAAAAATAGAAATATTAAATTAACAAGAAACTTTTGCTACATTGAATTATATATATATATATATATATATATTTAGTTTCATTGATATCTTCAATAAATGATTAAAACTGTATCATTTAAATTTTTATTATAAAATACACAGTTAAAAACTTACCCCAGCATCTAATGGAACAGTCTTAATATATGTTTGTGGCAATTTAAATCCATTAAAATCCCACCATCCTGGGAAAAGTTCCTTCCGCAAACCTGGATCACTCAAAATATCATTTTCAGGTATATCAGGTGACATTACAAGTAAGTTGGAATCTACACCTTCCTCTATATAGACAGCAACAGAAAATAGTGATAACAAATCTGAAACACGTTGTTTGGCCATGAAATCACAACCAGTGCTACATGCATAGCGATCTTGAGGAGCTGTATATGCTTCTGCACATGCTACAACAAAATGAAGAAATATTTTATTTAGAAATTTATTAGTTACAATAATCTTACGTAATTTTTTAGAAAGTAATTTACATTATAAAAAATATTTTTAGTTGGCATGCAAAAATAATCTTTTAAATTAATAATTATATGAAATATTATACTATATATTTTATTTTATAATTAAAATTAAATTTAGTTTTAATTTAAATGCTATTATAATCATTATATGCTTTACATACAAGCTTCACAGGCATCCCTAGTACCATTTAAGCTGTTTAGTTCTAATCCATAATGTAAATCCACTAAATTGAAGAATCTACATCCTCGCTGACAACATGATTTGACATATTTACTCTAGAATTAATGAACGTCATCGTCATCATTAATGTATCAGTTCATAATATGTAACTTATAAACATATATTTGCTGATAACGCGTACATTTGTAAAAGATAATGGTGTTTTTTCGCACAAGTTAATGCACGGATCTTCTCGATTTACAAGATTACAAAACATATCACCACGTACAAGACTTATAATAAATAATAACAGCAACGAAATAATTTCCTTTTCTTTTTTCATCTCAGAGAACTGTTGTGTTCTGTATTCTGTAAAAGAGTATTTAGCGTATCAATCAAAATAATTCGTTAGACGAAGAGACTTCACTGAGAGAAGGTTGATAGCTCCTCGAATAATCGAATAAATATCGATTTAATTATGGTGGGATGCGTCGCATTGGTCGACATGTTTGTCGTCTATAAGAATCAACCAATATTATTTTTCGGAATTATAAATGCATGTCATTCGCTAATCTGTAACATTTTTTATGCATTAGTAAAATTATGAATAAAAGCTTCATACGAGCTTCATAAAATATTATTCTGTTAGTAACTTTTTATTAAACCAAAATCTTTCTTTGAGATTTGAAGTTATGATATATTATGTTACAAAGATACATTATGATTTCTTTTTTACAAATTTTATTTTTAAGTTCTAGATTAACAGTAGTACTGAAAAAAATTACTAAAGATAAAAAGCAGTGTAAACTACATATAGGAAATTAAGACAAATGCTATAATGTTTGTCAATGTTGATTTGATTGTTGAGATAAAATGTTGAAATAATTAATAACAAATTATTTTCAATTGTTTTATAATTGTTTTCTTTATCTATCAAAAATTCACTAGAAATATTAACATATTAGAAATATTAACATATAACATATAACAAAGATCTTAAGAAAAAAACTAAATGCTATTATTCTTTATTTAATATAGATTCAAGTAAAATTCCCATTTTATATCTCGATATCTCGATAATGCAATATAATTCGATACATATCGTGAGCTTATGACGTATGTAAAATTTGTAGGATTTGAAGCAATTACGAGGAGTTTCGTGTTTTATCAATCTTTTATCAGTGGCACTTAGTAGTAATTTTCTGATTGATGACACGTGGAGTGTCTAGATAACAGATTGTAATTAGGCACTGTTGTATGCGAGGTTATCATTTTATATTGAATATAGTAAAAGTACGTGTGCCAAAATTCTTCGAACATTAATATAAATTCTAATTTATATAAGTTTTTAACCTATCTGTTACTTTTAAAAATCTTTAAAAATAACTGAAGTAAGTAATACATTTTTATCTTAGATATAATGGATGAATTTCTTTTTGCTCGATAATAACAATATATATATATCAAAAAATTCAAATCTTAATCTTTCAATGAAACTATTAAAAAAAGAAAAAATGGCATTTATTATAACATGAACATGATGTAATTGAGATCAAATTATATATGATTAATGGTAATATGCCAAATCTCATTGTCAATAATATTCTGTTATCTAAAATTCATTTTATTCAATAAAAATTACTGTTAATTATATAATAAATGCACTTAACAAGATGTCAACAGAAATGGGGTTTGCCACAAAAGCTATTCATGCCGGACAAGATCCATTACAATGGAATCATTGGGAAGTAGTACCTCCTATTGTAATGTCCACTACTTTTCGTCAGGATGGACCTGGGCAAACTAAGGTAAATGCTTTTTATTTTAAAACTAAATTAGTTTCAATGATATTTCATAAATTATTAATGTATCTTATGGTATTATAACATAATGAAAATGTGAGTACTTATATAAGTTATACATAAATTAAACATTTTTAATTTTTAAAATTAATACCAATTGTATTATCAAGTGACTATTAATCATAGTTGATAAAAATCATAAACAGTTAAATTTTATATACTTACTATTTGGGTCATTATTTTATCATTTATTAATGTTATATGTTATATTAAATTCTAGGGTTATGATTATGGAAGAAGTAACAATCCCACAAGAAATGTTTTACAAACTTGTTTAGCTGCTCTAGAAAATGGAAAATATGCATTAACTTTTGCATCAGGTTTAGGTGCTACAACAGTAGTAACTTCATTATTAAATGCAGGAGATCATATTATATCTGCAGATGATATTTATGGTGGAACTAATCGTTTTTTCCAAAAATGTTTATGCAGGCAAAATAATACAGTTACATTTGTAGATATGTCAGATATTAATAATGTTATAACCAATATAAAACCTAATACAAAGGTGTGGAGAAATTTTGAAATTTTATTTTTTATAATATTAATTATAATAATAAACAAATTTTGATATTGTTTAAGACATATGAATTATACATTTATATTTTTTAGATGGTTTGGTTAGAGACACCAACTAATCCTCTACTAAAGTTAGTTGATATTCAGGCTGTTGTTCAAGCAGTCAAACAAAAAGATGCTGAAATTATTGTAGTAGTAGATAATACTTTCCTAACATGTTATTTTCAGGTGAGTAGTACATTTTATTTGCCACTATAACATGATTACATAATTTATGTTATATATTTTTTATAGAAACCATTAAATTTTGGAGCAGATATTGTAATATATTCTCTAACGAAGTACATGAATGGACATTCAGATGTTATTATGGGTGCAACAATTACAAATAGAGATGATCTAGCACAAAGACTTGCATTTTTTCAAAATGGTACTTTTGAATTACATCCCTAATATTTCTTTAATTTTAGTTTTAGCTAATTTTCTATATAATTTCCAATTTTTATGTTAGCTATGGGTGTTGTTCCGTCTCCTGTAGATTGTTCTTTGGTTAATCGGAGTTTAAAAACTCTGGAAATTAGAATGCAGCAACATATGAAAAATGGGTTAGCAGTTGCACAATTTTTAGAATCGCATCCTTGTGTAGAAAAAGTAATCCATCCATGTATGTATCTTTATGAAGTATTAAATTCATAACTTTTATATGTTTTAACATCTCATACAATTTTAGAAAAATGTAACACAATATTCCCTACAATTAGATAGTATGTAACTGATATCTTTCGTCATCTTGTAAAATGTAAAATTTAATTGTAGACCTTCCCTCACATCCACAGCATGAAATTGCTCTTAAACAAACTTCTGGTCATAGTGGAATGGTTTCATTTTATCTAAAAGGTGATTCCAGCAAATTTTTAAAGGCCTTAAAAGTATTTACATTAGCAGAATCACTTGGTGGTTATGAATCTCTTGCTGAATTACCGTGAGTAAATGGTAGTTTATCATCAATACATATAAGTCTTTCTACCATTTTTATTGTTTTAATTTCTTGCATAGGTGCGTGATGACTCATGCTTCGGTACCTGAAGAAGCTAGAGCAACATTAGGCATTACTGACAAGTTAATTCGTTTATCTATTGGTCTTGAAACAGAACTAGACCTTTTAACTGACCTTGATCAAGCTCTTAAAGCTAGTTTGTAAACATATGTTGATTGCCGGATGATTTTCTACATAATACTTTACTAAAAAGGAAAGTTGTTCAAGCACTTTATGGTGCATTTAATATTTTAAACTATAACTATTAGAAATAGTAAAAATTTTATGAATAATTTTTTATGTAATTTACATGTAATTAATTTTGATATCAACATAATGCCAGTCATCATAACAGTCAATGTGTTAATATAGTAGGAGCCAACTTAATTTACTATGATAGAAAATTATGATACTATACGTGTTGTCTTTTGAAATTAATTAATTTTTTGGGAAGGATATATTGCCATTCATATTTTAACATTCCACACTACACTGATGTTCGCATGTTTCATAATGTACATTATTATATGTACACCATTTATTCTAATAGTGCCGTATCCTGTATATATTTTTATATCATCTATTCTTTGTATGAAAAAATTGTACGATGTTGTGCAATACCCATTGAATTTAGAGGATTTTAGACAATTGTATATTAATATTTTTAAACTGTGTATAAAAATAATGATACAAAAATAATAGTGATCAAAGAAACTTAAATACAATTATAAATTAAGGAATTTATGGTTTTTTACATTTTTTAATAAGATAAAAAATTATTCTTAAGATTTTTTAATCTTGTATTAAATCAGTAATATTTTACATACATATATGTTAATCTGTCAAAAATAAATTATTCTTTTCTTATGATATACTCATTGTATACGACAAAACTTTTATGATCATGTATATCTGAAGTATTACATGTATTCAGTTAAAGTTGTTTTACTGTAAAATGCATCTAAAGTGTAAAATATACTTTTACTTTATAAAGAGAATTGAAATTATAAATAATTTATCATTGCAGTGAATAAAATACTCTATTATAAAAATTATTATTACACTTGTTTTCATTTTTCATTACGTAATTAACGTAAACGCGTTAATTATTTTTATTAAATATCAAATTTTTATAATTTGAATAATTAATATTATTGTAAATTAACTTTAGAATTGTATCGTGACTTTGCTTTGTTTAGTTTATCATATTCTTGTGCTCGATTATACAATAACACTCCTATTATTACTAAAGATGTTCCCATAGCAGATAAACCAGTTACAGGGTTATTAAATAGTAAAACAGAGAGCCAGATTAAAGATGCTCTCTTTGCTGTATTAACGACACTGCAATGATACAAAATACTGTTAGTAATCAAATTTCAAAATATCTTATAAATATTTTATTTTAAAATAGCATAAAAAGCACACCTATGTGTCACAGGACTGATGTAATTCATAAGTACATATGCTGTAATACTTTGAAAATGGAAGAACACTCCATTAAGTAAAAATGCTGTGAATAATTTAAAACTCAAAGAATGTTCAAGTGTTGGTAAATCTACAAATAAGATCAATACTGGTATTTGTACCACAATTGATGCTAAACTAGTATAGAATTGCAGTTCTGCAGGCCTGTAATTTCATATTATTAATGAATATAAAAAATTTAGTTGAATAGTTTAAGACATAAATGACAGTAAATAAAAGATCTAATATTAATATATAATACTTACGTATACCTAAAATTATCACCACTGATTAACATTTTGGAATAAACATTTTGTAAACATTCTGTTACATTTGTAGCCATAGCTGCAATAAATCCTCTGAGGTCAAAACTAATTTCGTTTATTGAACATAGAGCTAGACCACACATTAAAGGAATTAAAGATAAATTTACATATAATCCTGTATGTTCCCCTGTAAATAATATATTAATTTAATATTTCGAATAACAAATATTTATATAACTTAAAAATATTTGTAGGTAGAAATGTTTATTAAAAGATTGTATATTAATAATAGAAAAAAAATAACTATATATTGATTCTTACCTAATAAATATCTGCTAATAAGGACGGTAAATAGTGGCGCACTACTTTTAATAGTTTCTGTGAAACTCACTGCTACATAATTAAGTGATACTAGCCCTAGTACTACAGTTGTAAACCTTGTACATCCAACCAATATCATATGCTTATAAAAACCTGCTGGTCTCATTAATCTGGGACGTGTTTTGTACATTCCACATGGAAAATACATTTGAATAAATCCACAAATTGTGGTCATTAACATTTGACAAGCACCTATTCAAATAAATTAACACTTAATATTAAAAGCAAAAATTGTTAACATTTCAAGTCTATAATTTTAAACATGAAATAGAAAAGAAAGTTTATATCAGTTTAGATATTAATTTACCCAAAATTGTAGGATTGCCTTCCATATATGATAATATGTATTTATTCAAGAATAAAGTACATCCACTAATGAGATACCATAATACTAGAAATAACATAGCTCTGGGATAGAATGAACCACCCATAGTTTCACTTGTTACAGTCGTTTCTTCGTGTTTCTTAATATTTTCTTCATATGATTTAGTTTCACCATCATGTATTAATTGCTGTTCTGTGTCACGAGGTGTTAACGCGTAATTTATACGAACCGAATGATTTTCCATTACATACAGTTTCTTTTCAAGTGAAATGTTTATAACATTACATACAACTTTGCTTCTGAGATCACATTTTTCACATGTCACATTCGTATGATATTGACATTCATATGTTTCATTCAAGGATTAAAGAGGTTATATTCTTAGAGACTTTTAAATTTATAACAAAAATCTTAATTTTAATGTTTATGCAACATGAAAAGCTTTTGATATTAACATTTATACACAATTTTTACTTGAGTACACTTGAGTAATAATAGTTATTTTATAATCATTGCATTATTATAAAATAGTATATATTTGTAGTTATACCAAATTCGTATGTTTACCATACGATCATTTCTACTTAACACTTCAGAAACTAATTGCAGTTGAAATAAAAATTTCTACTTATTTCGTTTTAATATAAATTAACGTGAATAACATGAAATAAACATAACACAATTAAAATTATATACTGTGTGAAATTATAAGTTAAAAACTGTTCATGTTTGTAATAAAAAATAATATTACAGTAATTTAAATAATAGCTTTATTACAAAAATTATACACATTTTACAATTTTTTAAATTAAAACTAATATTAACTGTTTTGTACTAATCTTATATTACAATTCAGTGGGTAATTTTTTTTTAAGTGAACTTGTCTGTATAATTTTTTCAATACAAAACTTTCTAAAAAAATCTCTATGTGCTAATAATGCAACATTTCTTCCACCTATTGCACTCATTTCCATTGCACTAGCTATCCATTCAATAGCATTAACATGATAGAGTGCATTATGCAATTTAAATTTTGCTTCATGAATTTTTGTTGAATATTCAGGATATGCCTTCCAAGCAATCTGTTTTATTTCTTGAACCTTAAACATAATAAATTAATTTTATGTTGCATGTCATATATATCACAGTTTATATAAATATTATAAAGTAGTCTTACGTTTGAAAACATTTCATTTATAATATTTGACTTTAAAGGTTTATTGCTAAATATTTTCCAAACATTACTATTCTTCATTGAACCTTCTACAGAATTTAACCTTCCCAAAGAACTAATTATCGTTCTGTTAGGATCACAGCTTAAAATATTATCTAATTCTGCCTCTAAGCCAAAATAGTGTGGTTTTAAATCTGCTTTCACAAATGTAGCTATAGTTTCATGGTACTTCGCAGGACTGAAAAAATCATTGTTTGGAAACCCTTCAAAAGTTATAGGAAATTCTTGATTATGGATAAGTGGAATTGCCAGTATTACAATATCATATGTTGCTTTCATTATATTTGTACTGTCTGAAATAGAAATCATTCTTTAATCATTATAAAGATATCATTTATTATTTTTACATCATACCTTGATTATGATAATGCACTTCATATAAATTTTGAGTACCATTGTTTAGTATGTTAATAATTTTAATTACATGTGAAGGCACAACATTTACATGTTTATTTCTATATATTAAATGTTCAGGTACCTAAAATATTAGTACAATGATTAATTATGAAATGAAAATATCTTTTCTACAAAATTAACAAAAAAAAAACAACCTTTTTATTTCCCCCTTTTACAGACCACAAATTAAAACCTGCTCCAGCTAAAGACACAAATCCAACAAAACTATGAACATTTGTGTCTTGCCCATAATTTACTACTAATGTTGTCTTCACAAGTTCATTAATTAATTTTTCTGAATAACCCAGATTCAAAATCTCACTTTTAATAGATTTCTCTAATAACTTTGGAAATTCAGGATTCATAGATAACAAAAGACTACTGATATTCGTGAAAACTTCTCCATTATCCTGTAGATGGTATATTTTTTCAAAGTTATTTATTATAGAAGTTACATATCTGTTTAAAATTAATAAAGTCAACTATTACTGTAATATCAAATATATGTGGTCAGATGTTTGATATACTTTTTTAAGAATACATATGGGATACCTGTAGAGACTGAATGGCTGAACACTATATCTGTAAATTAATTTAATAAATGATAATATCTCCCAGTTACTCTCTTCAAATATAATTTCATTGCCATTCCAAATACTTGTTTTTTTACCTTTAGATGGTCTGTGTTCTAAACCTAAATCAACAGACGTACATTTTAGATATTTATGAAACTATATCTGTAGAAATGTAAAAATAAGAAAACAAAGTACCGAGTAATTCAACAAAATCTCGCATATATTTATTTTGAGGATGTATGATTGAACCTCCAGCTTCGAATTCATTACCGTCAACTTCTATAGTGGCCAAACGCCCACCGATAATTTTTGCTTCGTATAAATCGATATTAAGATTATTATTAAATAGTTCTGTAAGAAAATGAGAACTTGCTGCGCCACCAATACCACCTCCAATAATTGCTAAAAAAACAAAGTTTTAAATTATTGTTATATATCTTATTAAATGTGAAAATAATATGCTTCATTGCTTGAAATCAGTTGAAATATATTTGCTTTGTCTCAACTTTCTTATATTTTAAACGTAAAAATATTACATAAAATTATTTTATATCATTAGTATATTCTTTCACTCACCTATATTTGGCTTACACTTTTCATAACAAATTCCTCTTTTAAAAATCAGTATACCTAACAAAATTATACGCCAATTCATGATCACGATTATCATGTTCATGTTGTACTGTTTTCATAGAAATTTAATTGTCTACATATGTATGTATATTAACAATTAACGTTATGTTACATTATTTTTTATTAATAACTAGTATATTTTCTAATTCAATATTTATATAGTCTATAAAATTATAGAGCTTATACTATATACTACATATAAATATGATTTATTATATCCTACGATGTGATTGATATCTAATAAAACATAATATAAATTACAAAATTAATTAAATTATTTTACATAAATCCAGGAATTGTATTTTAAATACAATAAATTATGTACCTACGTTAAATACATACATATAGTGGTATTTGAGTTTCACTAGTCAGCAGCCAATAGTTGCAGCGGCAATAATCAAATTTTGTTTATGTTGAACAGAATACCCATATGTAGTCTGTGTAGTTTTACTGCCTCCATGATAGGGGAAGTACGTGTAATATATTCCTGTACAGTTAACCTTACTCTTGGAAACATTTTTATATTTATTTATGTGAGTCCTTCGAATTAATAATGGCGAAAAAGGAATTAAAACGTAAACGAATCGATAATCTTAATAATGAAAATATACCACAACCCGAAGTTTTACCAGCAAAAAGAATATCCGATGAACCACCACCAAAAAAGGTTTAAAAATATCTTTTTTCTGTTTTATTTTGAACTTCTAGCAAGTAGAGATATAAATATATATAAAACATATTTCAATTGGTAATAAATTTGTTATACATTTTCATTTTATGTTATAGATAAAATGGATTAATAAGCAAAGAGTGTTAGTATTTGCTACTAGGGGAATCAGCTATAGACATCGTCATCTCATGGATGATTTAAAAACTCTTATGCCTCACCATCGCCCTGAATCTAAAATAGAACGTACTAAAAATTTACAAGTGATTAATGAAATATCGGAAATGAAAAACTGCAATAAATCAATATTATTTGAAGGCAGAAGAAAAAGGGATTTATATTTATGGTTTTCTAACATTTCGGTAGGACCATGTGCAAAATTTCTTGTTGAAAATAGTACGTATTATAATACTTAATTATAGAATGTTAAATTCTATAAACTATACCATATTATAAATAATCTTAATGTCACAAATAGATTAATGACTTCTATGTTGTAGTTTATACTATGGCAGAATTAAAAATGACTGGAAATTGTTTAAGAGGTTCTAGACCATTGTTATCATTTGATGAGAATTTTAACACAAAACCACATTATGGTTTGTTGAAAGAATTGTTTGTTCAAATCTTTGGTGTTCCCAATCATCATCCTAAGAGTCAACCATTTTTTGACCATATATATACATTCACTATATTAGACAATAGAATATGGTTTCGAAATTTCCAAATTTTAACAGAAGATGGAGGTTTAGCTGAAATAGGTCCAAGATTTGTATTAAATCCAATAAAAATATTTGCTAATAGCTTTAGTGGAGAAGTACTTTGGGATAATCCTTCTTATATATCCCCTGCTAAGGTATAAACCAATCAAATTTTTATGATAAATTTAACGTGTGACAAAATTAAAAGTACTAAATGTAATAATTATAACATTTTAAATATTATAGTTTCGACAGTCTTTGAAGAAGAATATTGCTGGTAAATACATAAATAAGGTAGAACAGAAAGTGGCACAAGAGAGTAGTAAACCAAAGGAATCATATTCATTGAATCCCATGGATGAAATATTTAAAGGTGATCCATTAAAGAAAGCAATAGAATTACAACAGAAAGAAACAAAAGAAGTACAGGCTAATGAAAGTGGAAAGAAAAAAAAAATTAAGATGCGATTAGGGAAAAAGATAAAAAAGACTAATTCTAAAAAGAAAAAAAGGAATTAATGCTGTAATATTGCACTCAAAAGTTTCTATTCTATTGTAATAATATTACGTTAATAAAAATTTTTTAACTATTTCATAAACAATATATTTTTATTTTTCATACAGTGTAATATACATACTTTATAAAGACAAGCCTAGAAGAATTAGCAATCTAAAATATATAAAATACACGTATATGAACTTTATACATATCTTGTTTAAATTTTATATAATTTATATACTACACATACATTTTCATAGAACTACATAGCAACGTGATTTATTTAAAACTGATTTATATAAAATGCATAATGTTAAACACGATTGAATAAACAAGTATAATTATTTTGTATAATTACACATCATTGAAGAAAAAAATTACATTATTGCACTTAATATAATTCATAAACAAAGATATAGACAGAAAACAAATATTTGATTCCATTAATAATAAGATAATATTCTACGTTATAATGTATATATATATGTCGGAGAAGAGTCAGGAACAGGGTTGTGGGCGTTTGATAGACCTCCCTTGGAGTTGGCCAGCGTTGTATTATAACGAAGATACGGGCTGATACTACGAGTATGAACACTACCGATTCGACGATCAACAGCGGTGATTAGACACTCGCAACACTAGTGATAATGGTCTTAGGTTCGATAACGAATCCACGGTCAACGGGAGGGTAGGTATACTTGCTCTAACTCAAACGTGTACTACTCCCTTCGCCGATTTACTTTAGTAAACTTTAGTAGTAAACTTTAATTACGATTTTACGGATTTTCCCGGAGTTCCAGGGGAAGGTCCGGTGTCCTTCCATCTCCGACATATATATATATATATATATATATATATATATATGTATAATATATTATAATGTATTATATAGCCTTCAAATAAAAGTAAATTTATTATCGTAGTATATGTCATTTGATAATATTACATAAAGTTATTCATAGATTCTTATCGCATTATAAATTGCGCTGGCACATATTTGTACTTGATTTAGTTACATTAAAGCACACTTTATAGGATACTATAGGAGGATACCTTATACATTGCATATTAATGCAGATGCTTGAATGTTTTCATGTATAAACTCTAAGCTCAAATTTAAATTGACTTAAGATGTTAATTAAGAATTATTTAAACAATAATAATCATTCAGGTATGAAAATTCAGGTATAGATTCAAAATTTAAAAATAGCGAGATGGTTATTGTAGTTACACATTATATTTTTCTTTTTTCACTTAATATTTAAAAAACACCTAAAATAAAACATAAAAAAATATTTTATTATTTGCATATACCACATGATAATAATGTATTTCAGAACTAGAAGATAAGATATTAAAGACCTTAGAACCAACACAAATGCAGTACGGAATCATATAAGTATAGAAATTGAGGTTGCAATAACATTGGGGTAGTTTAATTTAGATTTTAGAAATCCAAAATAATTCAGTCTCGACGTCACGATTCCGTAGTATACATACTTAGTTCTTTCTATTTTAGTGAATAATAGCACTTGTAGATCTTTCATATCATTTTTCACATCTTCAGTTGTGTCATTCATTATTTTCATTATATAGAAAATTATATATTTATGTTACATTTATAAATACTGATAACAATTCTAAAAGGAAAAGAAAACACGTATTCTCTCCAAGATCGTGAAAACCAATTTTTTTTTGTTGATGTTTTTATGGAAATATATGTATCTAAGGACTTTAAAAAATGCATGATTAAAATCTGTATTCTCCACATATATTAAGTACTATAAAAATAGCAAACAATACTTTTACTAATAAATTTTACAAAATCGTACATAAAATATAAACAGCCGTTGATCTTTTTTTAATTTAATATTTTTATAAAACAGATTTTAGAAGTATATCATAATAATTCAATGTTTTAAAAATATATAACATTGTTTTTTATAATCAAAATACATATTTCTCACGGTTTTTGTGTAATAGCCTTTAGAAATACTAATTAATAATATTATTTTTATGCATTTTTTAAGGATATGCTAAACTGATTAAAAACTGATTAGAAATCCTGAGTTATAAATCAAAGATATTTTGTACATATATGGCAGTAGTTTTAGATGTATAAAAAGATTTGTTAATTGATAAGTTTAAGCTGTTATCTAAATATAGCTTGTATCTTCAATGTAAGGTACATATTCGTAATCATATGTACATACATATATATATTATATAATTGCTATTACACTATTATTATATAATATTACATAATGTATGTATAATAATATATATGTATGTATATGATGATCTTAATTTTATAGACGATATAATGTTGCATAAAAGCATCTATAAAAGTGAAGGAATATTGGGAAGGAAGTTTGTGCTTTAGCATAATACTTATGTGTTCATTGGTACTAATTCATGTGATTGTTGTCCATTTGAACTAGTATTAGATCCAATTTGAGCTAATGCTGACTGACGCCACTTTCCATTTTCTCCATTTAAATTCTTGTCCTCACAGATACAAAGAAACAGTGTATCTATTACAGTCTGTAATAAAACATGAAATGATAAATATGTATAAGATTCATGTAATCTATTCATATAAACAATCTTTATAATATACCTCATAAAGAGAAATAATACAATGAGCAATAAAAAATGCAAAAACACAGATAACGAAAATTGGTGCTGCATAAAAATGTAATCTGGGATCCTGTTTCATAAATAGCAATCCAACACTCCCCGTTGCAGCAGTGACAAAACATTTACCCAAAAATAGAATAAAATCTCCTATTCCATTAATTACCGCAATTTGTAAAGCATTACTAACAAGAGCTGTAAATGCCTACAAAAGTAGAAGAATGTAAATTATTGTATTTTCTATAGCATTACTTTTATAAACTTCTAGCAGATAAAAATAAATTATAACATACGATTTTAGCTGCATTGCAAAAGTGTGTTCCTTCAATGGCAACTACAGTATATGCGTTATGATTCATATATCGAATAAATTTTTCTAAGCAATAAAAACAGCATATGCAGCATTTTAAACCACACTGTGCACATGGAGATGTTTCTTTGCTTTTCTCGAATCTGTGGAATATTTATATTACAAATTTTTATATTTCATACATCTTATAGACTCATCTATGTTTATTAGTAAAACATACTTAGCATAAAGATATGTCAAGATCAAACGAGGTAACTTAAAAAGTGTTATTAAAAATGAACCACAAGCTACAGAACCTAAGTGATAACTAACTAAATTTCCCATAGCAGAGCATACTGGGGATGTACTAGCGTCTTTGCCTCTGAAATAATAAATATATATATCATATAAATATGTATATTCTACTTTATTTATATGCACAAGACGATTGTTCTTATAATATTACCTGAAATACCAGTGAGCTACAGCTCCTGATATCACCATATCTTGACAAGAAATAATGAATTCAGACGTCCATATTAATCCTATGATATACACCCACCACATATATTTTACCCAAGTTGGGTCTACATATTCCACAAGTGTGAAAGCTAAAACACTTCAATGGTAATAACAAGTGCTAAATTAAAAAAGGGACATATTAGATATGTTAGTATAGGCTTACTTTTAAATGAGTCAAGAGAAAAGTCAAATTTCCTTTCTTCAACATATGCACTTTTTTCTCTAATTAGACTAAAATTTAGAGGATCAAATATATGATTTTTATACATCTGTACAGATTTTGTTCCAGGATAATCTATAATTTTTGCATTGTTATATAAATATTACTTCTATTTTGAGATTATGCAACACAGACAAATTAAAATACTTACTGGCTGTTGCAAGGCAAAGAATTACAGTCACCCAAAATGCAAAAAATAATATCAGAGCAGTAAATGTTAATAAGGGTTGAAAAAATAAACCTGGTAATTCTGCCAAACATTTAGCACTTTCTTTGAATAATGCTGTCATAAATCCAATACGTTTACTTAATATGCTTAAAAGTAATAATAAAATGACCTAAAATATATGAAAATTTATAAGAGAAACAAATGTTTTAATCAATCAAAAAAGTAATAGTTAATGATAATTACTTACAGTTATTATTGTTGCAATAATAGAAAAGGCTAAAAACGCTCTTTCATTTTTAACAGATTCTTCTAAAAGCTGATTTGGATTAGTTTTATCCAAAGTTCTTTTAATTTCTATATATGTCCACCATAATAATACACTTCCAGCTATACAATCAAATATATGAATTATATTCTATTGAATAACAGTTTAAATAATCATATTTTTTAACACCTTTTTGTATTTCAATAATTTACCTATAGTAGTTACACTGACAAGAATCATCACAATCCATGTTACAATACTTGCTAATAAATGAAATATGGCAATCATAAAGAGAGATAAAACTGAAATGAAACATTTCATTTAATTATTTTTATAGAACATATAGAATTAACAATGAATATAATAAATTTCATACCAAAAGCTAAGAAGGATAAAGACAAAATCTCTCTCCATGTTTTATACAAATCTCCTAAAATTTGTTCAATAATATCCCAAGAATTAATAAGGCCATATAAATTTGCAATTATAGTTTCTCCCAGATCTTTAGGAATACAACGATTAAGAACTGGTATACTATTATACACTGGTAACCCAGGACAAGAACCAGTTTTATTTTCTCTATTTCCATTACTACAAGCACTTAGATCATTTCCTGGCTTGTCATGACAAAGTTGAGATCCTGTTTCTTCATAAAATGTACATATATCATTCATTGTTGTCATATTTCGATCTGGACACTTCTTTACACAAATTTTTAAGGATTGTGTAACATTATGTATATCCAAAAAGAATAGGAATCTAAAATAATCAATTTCGTGAGACTTTATATTCTTTTACCTATATTTTATTTGTAAAAATGATAATTTTTATATTAATACTAACGGCTTATCGCTAGTATCTTGTCCAGATAATTCCATACTACCAAATTTTGGGTTATTTTTCATACCACAAGTGTTTCCAAAGCTATCATATCCATTAATAAGTCGTAAAGGGTTACCATAAACAAGAGCAAAAGCTGCTATTAAGATCTGTAATATAATATCACCATTAACAAATAGTACATTTGTATACAAAAATTATACATATCGTTATGTAAAAGATGTTTAATAACATTTTTAACTCCATATACTTTTTAAGATAAAATTTAATGATAAATTCATTTACATACCATAAGAAACCAAAATACTATAAAGCAACAAAGCCAGAAAATATCTGTGCATCCTCGCACACGTGTCGGCTCAGGCCGTTGTTCATCATCCTCATCTCCTGAACAGCAAGACATCTTTTATAAAACTTATTGTTACAAATAAATTGTTACAAATTACAAAATAAGGTACTTAAATACTATGTTAAAACACTTGAGTTGTCTTCGATTTCAGAACTACTCCCTCCATTGGATTACCTTGAAGTTGTCTTCAGTTATGAACACATTATAATGTAAAGTAACAATTTTATTTAATCATATTTTTTACATAATTTTACATTATTTAGAATAATTTCAAACAAGAGTAAAATTATTACATTAATCAAGTTTATATTGACTAACAATGGCCAAAATGCAATGATAAACATAAAGATGCAGGGTACTTTGTTTCAATATACGACTTTGCATTTTGTGTGAAGTAGACTGTCGTCTCCAAGGTAACAACAAAATACTACGTCACATGGATTACTACAATGGAGATTGTAGCAACAGCTTATTTCTTCATTCATACATATATGTGGTCTAACTAGATTCAGTGCGAGACGTTACATAGTCCAATAATAAAAAAATTCAACTTTTTAATTGTTAGGTGTAAACATTTTCTTCTCAGCAAATTAAAGCATTTATCAATAAATATGATAATTGATATTATAATCTATTACCTAGAATTAGAAATATAACCTACATAATTAGGTAAGTACCGCCTTACCGACATACAATTTTGAAATTAAAATATACCTTACAATAAAATATATAAAACGTCGAATCAATCAAATTAAACCATACTTTTATTACTGATTATTTGTTTGTTTAATTTTTGAGATAATAACTAATGTACTATTTGTTTGATCTTATGTTTCCAAAAATTAATGATTGTATAGTAGATGATTAGGTTTCTAAATTTTTATAATTATAGTGATGGAGGAAGATAGTGGTAAAAGAATGAGAGGCAGAACTCGTGGTAGAGCACGTGGTAGAACACGAGGGAGGGCTAGAGGAAGGTCTAAAAAACAAGTAAAGGTAAATCTGAATGTTCTTTTAGTTTTAAATTTTTGATTAATTTATTTCTTTAATTTATCTCTTTATTTTTTTAATGTCTATCCTACTTAGCTGATGTTATTATTTCATTGTATATATATTTCAAATAGGTCATTGAAAGTGATGAAGAAGATACTCCTCAACAAGTAGAAGAAGCTCCAACAGAAGTTGTTGGAACAGAATTAGAAGAACATGAAGCTCCACCAACACAGCAGCTTCCTTTGGAGCAACAGTTTGACTTGGAAGCTGATATATCACAATTGGAAGCTCCAACTTTTACAACTATCAATAGAGGACCGCCTGAACCAATGCTACGTTTAAGATGGGATCACAGAGTAAATCTCATTGGAGAAAAAGTGTTAAATCCTATGATACATTGTTGTGATAAGTGTTTGAAACCAATTCTTATTTATGGACGCATGGTGAGAGTTTCTTTTATGAGGAAAAGATATTATAACAAATATATATTTATATACATATAAATCAAACCTAATAAATTTTTAATAGTTAATATCTAAGTCATAAAAGCTTAAAAAATAAACATAGTATATCTTTAGAATAGACTAAATCATTATAAAATCAACTGACTTAAGTGTTATAGTTATATTTCTTAATTTAATATTCATAAATTTTTATGCTTATATTTTTGTTTCAGATACCTTGCAAACATGTATTTTGCTTATCTTGTGCCAAAAGGGAAGATAAAGTTTGTCCTCGTTGTATGGAAAAGGTTTCTAGAGTGGAACAAACTGGTTTGGGTACTGTGTTTATGTGTACACATGGAGGAACTAGATATGGAAATGCAGGTTGTAGAAGAACATACCTTAGTCAAAGAGATTTACAGGTAATTTCTCTTTATTTTTCAATTTTCCAATTTTTATTAATTTATTTTGATCATATAGATGTATCAATTTGTACATAGGCTCATATAAATCATCGACATATATCAGCTCCACCACAGCAAGTTCAAGGAATGCAAGTTGATCCTCCTCAATATGTGCATTCTAAATCGGAGATAGAATCTCAATTAACAAAAGTTTCGTCGGTTGCTATGCAGAATACCCGCATAAAATCAGTGCAATCACATATGGTTCAACCCATAATGGGAAACGATCCTAGAGTGAATTCAATGGTCAATCAAACTCCAGTGGAGCATAGACAACAACATAGACCACAGGCATTAATATCAATGCAGAATTATTCTCAAAATCCTGCACCTCCACTGCCAAATAATGCTCCATTAAGAACAAATCTTATAACTGTACCTATTCAAGATACAGCTATGACAACACATGACATACACACGCAACAAAGTCATCATTATTATCCTCCTCCACCTCCACAAGTTAATTATGGAGGATATAATGTGCCACCACCTGTTTCTCAAACACAATATTATCCGCAACCACAGCATCCTGCTCAAGTATCTTATGTGCCACCACCACCACAACAACAACAGCAATATGTATCTTCTACACCAAATTCAATAAGGCCATCTCCAACAGGATATATACAAGATCCATCATATGGTCCACCACCTCCACAACAACAAGCTCCGCCACCACAAACACAATGGTCACAGCATCAACAACAATTTTATAGGTAAAAAAAGTATATGTCTTTGTTGTAAAGACTTGTATGATATAAATTGTGATAAAATTATTATAACAGTTAAAAGTAGTTCAAAATATTGAAAATGTGCTGCCACCATTAGAAAATATTCGGAACATTTTATACTTTTCAAGAACTATAATTGCAACATTCAATGACAAAGATTATATATTATAATAGCAATAAAGTTCTTTTCATCCTATAGATATATTTATTTATTTCCCGCTTTTAAACTTATAGTTTGAGAAAGAGGATTTGTAACAAAGAATGAGATACTTTTTTTATGTAATATGAAAACATTTTATACTTATTATTTATATACACTTAACAAATTAGGAGTAATGTAAATTAAATAATAAGATATTAATATTTCAAATAAGTATTTCTATTATGTATTGAATATCTAGTGTTAATTGTTATAATTTTATCCTACAAGCAGTATAGGAAAATAGGAAATATGTATTTTTTTAGTAAAATTTAATATTGTACAGACTGTAACGATTTTAACATATGTACAAAACTCATTATATATAACATGTACATATATATAATGTGTAATTATTATATTAGACTCTTATAATGTATTTAATGAAATTAACAAATATTCATTTGTTCATACACTCCATTCTGGCCTTTCGCTTTTTAATTCTAGTAATATTTATAATAAATATTAATTGACTAAAAATCTTATAATAAAAGTACTTAAAAATTTTTTTATCAGTAATCTTTAAGTGGAAGGCCAAAATATGAATAACATACATTCTTAAGGGATAGTTTTGAACCATACATGAAAATAGTTTTTAATCTTACTCCGTCACACATGTATTAATGTATCTATCTATGTATAATTACTGCATCATTATAGTGTCTTGATCCCTTCACGTTTTACATCACTCCTGGTATTTACAACCTATTGATATATCAAATATTATCCACATTGCTATACATTTATACGAACTACTTTCCATTCACCTTTTCATACATATATATAATTTTAAACAATTACTTTTAAACTATAATAATCAATATTTAACAATTGTTTAAAAATATCAATAGATGGCGAAAAAAATTGCAACATGTGTTTGTGGCACAATAGTTGATTGTTGCATTGTTTTAAGTAAAGAAAGAATGTTACGTGTGAAAATATAAATCAGATATAAAATGAAAATAATGTTTGTGTTACAATGTAATTAAATGAATATATTTTAAATACCTGTACCTAATAAGCAGTAAGAATTATGTTAACTATATTTGAGCTATATAGGACAAGATTAGTAGAATAAATTAATAAAATACACAATGAACATAAATAATATAAATTTATGTGCATACAAGCAATACATGTGTATTAATCAAAATATACATGTATTTTATAATTTAGATAAAATCTTTAATATACCTATATTAGGTATTTAGGTACAGATATAAATATAATTATTGCTTGAATATGAAAATAATTTATTGAAGTTAAATTTGTTCTCTGTGTCCTAAAATAATTGCCTTAAAATCTACAGAAATAATGCATTTGATACTCATCTCTTCATTTTTCATGATGTAAAAAGTTAGCATTTTGTCCTACAATTTTTGTTAAAGTATGACTTTAAAATAAGCTGAAAATGTTTGTGTTTTATAATCGTCATCTCATTTCAACATCTATATGTATTGTACATTAACATTTTACACTATACAGAATATTTAATTGTAATCCTGATTGTATAAAATATTTCCTAAAACATGTTGATAAAGTAATAACCTTTTCCAAATTTAAATCTGTCTC
Organism: Bombus vosnesenskii; assembly: GCF_011952255.1. Classification (NCBI taxonomy): domain Eukaryota; kingdom Metazoa; phylum Arthropoda; class Insecta; order Hymenoptera; family Apidae; genus Bombus; species Bombus vosnesenskii. The sequence goes on from NW_022882938.1 coordinate 58,246, forward strand.
TAGTAAAATTATTTTACATTACACTGGAAACCAGTCTATTTTCATTCATTGTTATTAGTAATGTATCTTTACCTTCCAGCTATTACTGAATAATATTAACGACGGAACATTGCTGCACTTATACAGTATTTCAGGACCTTCAACATATTTGTTAAAAAAATTTTAATTATTTATCTTTTACCGACAATACTCAGTTACATAAATAGAGTTTATAGTTTCTTAGTAACAAAGAACGCGATTTTCTTGGAAAATATCATCACAAACTAGAAAGATCGGCTTTCCTATATTTCTTGTTAAGAATCTTCTAAAGACTATATAATGTACAATCTGTAATATGGCATTATGGTTAATATATATAAATTTATTTACCGTATAAAATGCCATTTTGTATGTGGTAATATCAAAGAACAAGTCAACTCGGCGTTTATATGTTTAAAAACAGATTTAAGGTTGGATACACAAATTAATTAAAAGTTATAAACGCCAAGGCACAGCTTGAATATTACATATTGTTCTTTGAATTTACCAATAGACATTAAGAAATAAATGCTTTTTCGATGTGGCTGTATAATTACAAATTAGAAAGATCTGAAAGTACTTTCTTTGCTGTTCTTTTCTTTTTTATAATCGCGCTTTGCTTACATATGTATATTACTAAAAATTACCATCTCACGAAACATTGCCATATTATCAATATTGTTGCATATTATTAATATTTTCTTTAGAAGTTTCTTAAAATACTTATGCATGTATTTGAAATCAGTCTATTTGATGTGATCACGTATTAGTAGAAGTATGATTATGTATGTTAACACTAACTTGAGGAATGAGAGGAGATGCAAGTGGCTTGGGTGTAGCAGTATCAGGAATTGGGATTGAAACTGCAGGAGGTACTGGAGAATGTTTTTTAGCTCTTTCTTGTTGCCATGGTTTTGCATGATCCTTGCTCAATCTTTCACTCAAGGCTTTTAATGCTATTTGCCTGAAAATTATTATCAATTATAAACCTACAAATATTATTGTTTCAAAATTAACTTTAAGATTGTTACTGAACTAACAGCTCTTCTTTTTTACTTTATTATATGCATATTTTTTAATAAACGCAAAAGAATGTCAAACCTTCTTCTTTCACTATCATGTGGATCGATACCAGGAAGATTTATAATGAGACCAGGTGGGGCATTGGACATGTCAAATCTTCTAACTACTTTTCTACAAATTCCAACTCGTACAAAAAAGCCATGTACCGTGTTACTCACAACTGCTATTGGTGGTTGTAAGACATTTGGAAAGAAACTATAATCAAATTCATATGCATAAGGTTAAGAATATTCTATCTAATTTCATGTTTTTCAATAACATTAAAATAAAATTTACCTTGCAAATGTGAAATTATCTGCCATATCACCACGTGTGCCATTGTTATGTTTTTGATAGAATCTAAGATATATCCACGATACTAATAAACCACTAAGAAACATAGTTGGATGAGTGCCTTCTAATAATCCAAAAAGCCATAATATCACTCCCATAACCCATACCATTAATGGTATATTCCTATTCGTAATCTTTCCAATTGGTGTTTTAACTAAAATATGATCTGGCATTATTTGTTTTACAGCTACTGCAACACCTACAAACAAAGATAAATAACATTAATTATGTCTCAAGTTAATGCAAGTAATTTTCTTTAATTAATTTCTATATATTTCATGTATTTAATATTATCTAAAACTATAATACTATACTGAAAAAATATAACAAAATATATTATAAATCTATACATATATATGTGTATATATACACATATTACATGACATGTGTTCGATGACAACAAAAGGCTATTCATAAAGAATATACCTGCTATATATCCAGTTAGTCCATGAATGTGTATATCAAATAGCAGATCCGGATCGTTGGTGCACATATAAAGGAATAAATAAAATAAAGCAGATAATACAGCGACGCCAAAATTAACGATAGCAAAGAAAGTCATCATTTCCATCGCGCCCCATAGTGGTTCGATCAATTTGCCACAAAGACCTACTGTCACAATATCCACGCATACTTCCCAGAAATGTATCTCAAGGAAACAGAAGGTGAATGCAGTCCAAATCCAAAAAACTGGAGGCAGTAGGTAACCTGGTGTTACGCTCAATACACGTACCGTTTCCGTGGAGAAAGAAAGGCAATAGGAAAACAGAACGACTATGCATATGAATTTAACACTAGTACTGGTGTTTCCTAAAAGGGCAGCAAATTGTTGCCTCAGATAGGGGATATTTCTACCCAGGCCCTTTATTGCTGCCATTTCTATTAGGCAGCTCTCTTAACCTCTTTGAATCACGGAGCCACTTGCACTATGACCTGACGTTTGTTGCATGTGGATTAAACACATTGACTTCCTCCTTCACACGTTTACCAATGTAGTATGTATGAATTATAATTTCTCTATTTGGTAAATGTAAAACAGCAAATATATATTTCAAACGTTTCTAATAAGAGTAATTGTGTATTTCTTTATAATAATAATGATATATACTACAATAAATGAAATATACTTGACATTATTACTTGTAAAAGATAATTGTATATGATCTTGCATATTAACAGTCTCTAATATTATTTTATAATATTTATGCTTGTGTTTTGTTTTACATCGATTTGTAATTGATGTTCGACATTTTTTAACATCTTTTGGGAAATTTATATAGATTGTTTTTATATAACAAAAATTGATTATTACAAAATTAAAAAATAACTATGTGTGAAATTTATTGTGTTCTAAATGATTATTCTGTAAACGTTCATAAATGTTAGAACGTACATCGTACAGGTAATCGAAGACATTTTAATAGAAGAGGAGTTTAATATGTAAATTGTGTATAGTATAATTGAGGATAGTAATATGTAAAAATCATTGCAACATGTGTTTTCAAATACTAACAAGAAGTAGATAACGTTGATTAATAAATGCCTGGAGTTTGTCCACGTTGTAATCGCGAGGTTTACTTCGCAGAAGAGAAATTAGCTCTTGGAAAAGTTTGGCATACGTTTTGTTTCTCTTGTCGTTAGTATCGTAAATTTCTATTAAAAAATTTAATCTAAGTCAATTAGTCTTCCTCTTGTAATGTTTTCTTTCATTATTCGATCATAAATCCAAGATTATTTAAATTTGACTTTCAATGCTCCATAGGTAATTGTCGAAAATTACTGAATAGTTGTAACGTCGTGACGCATCTCGGTGAATTATTTTGCAAGAATTGTTACGTTCGCCTGTCTTTGTCAACTGCGAATCATGAAATCAAAAAAGTACAGCACTTGCCTGCAACCTTAACAATTTCGGCAAAGGAATCATTAAATTACCAGTGTTATGACACAGAAAATTCAATCGGTAACGCGTCACTAAATAGAAATCAACATTATCAATCTGACAAGCATAGACTTCGCGGTGGAGGTAGCGAAGCCGAGGAGACAAACGTTTACTTTGACAAGGAGAAAAAGCATTTCTTAGAAAACGAGTGTGCAAATCTAGGTGTTGTTAATTCAATGACAACAATTTGCGACCCTTCACCCAGTCCTAACGCAATTACTACGTGGTACAATCGTCAACATTCTAAGTTCCGCAGGTTTAAATTTATTCTCGATACATACATATTTCCGCTTTTTCTGGTCATACCTAATTTCAAGCAAAAATGCCTTGTTAATGATGCTCTTATTAAAACAGTACGTTGTCTCTGGAGTCGCAGAAGAATAACGATATCGCGAAAGATTGTCGATTTGAAGCGCAGAAACAAGAAACAGATCAATTTGAACCAAAGATTTTGTTTAGTAATAATGAAGTCAACATTACAGAGGCTCAATTAAGGTATATCGAATTTTCTGAATTTTCCTTATTCCTATTCTTCCAGATTTTTGTAAGCTATTTCTGAAGAAATGTTTAGCCCTAAGTGCAAAAATAATTGGATATATTAGACTAGCATTTACGTTGAATTTGTATTTACAACTTTTCACCGGAAATAGCATCCGTCGGTAAGATATCGGTAGTTTCAAATCCTTTAATGGTTGCTTAACAGTCTAGTTGCCACGTTGCGTCATTAATTTCAAATTTCTATTTTTATTTCTGTATTTTTATCTAAAAACATCAGTGCAGTGACAACTTGTCAAAATAAGGCTTTCTAAGCGTAGATATTTCCAGCATAGATAAAACTCAAGTGACAACTATCAACCGGAATAATAAAATTAACAAATACGACCCCGTGTACGAATTTAGTGACATTAGCGTCATTATTCCGTCAAGACGAAAATTTGCGTATCCGCCGGTACCACCGCCTCGCAGTCCGCTGCCTTCCCGACGACGAGTCTCGTTCCATGACGTCGTCTTCGGAAATATGCGCGAAAACCACCAGAATTGTATCACGAAAATGCAGGATGCTCATCATAGGCTCCGTTACAATAATGATAATAGACAGGAATATAATAATACTTACGATATTTGGCAAGCGGACGATTCGGTTGGTAAAAATGACGGCGGATACGAAAATGTTAACGTAAATCATACCGAAGATAGTGGCAGAATACATTTTGAAAAAAGCGCGTCAGAGTGCGGCGAAGAAGATACGATAAGCAAATGCAATGACATCGAGAAGAATCGTGGGCAAGATCGTTCCGTCAAAGGCAATTCAGAGTCGCGCACATACAGAATAATGAACGAAAAAGACGATGCATCGTCGAAGGAAGACATGATGACGTACGCTCATCAAAGTGGCCCGAACTCATCACTTGATGAAAACGAACGAATGCGGGGAGGATGCGGTGGACCGTGCGGAACTCGCCTTAGACCTTCGTGTGGAACAACAAAAGTTGAAACTGCCTGTCTTTGCAGAAGTAAATATACTGAGATCCAAGCATGGTAGACTCCCGCTTAACTGTCCTTATAGGGCTGAATAGTTAGTTAATCCGAAAATATATACCAATTATCACATACACCATAAGATAAACAATTATGTATCTACACTGTCTATTATTTATAAATGGTATTTCTAGACAATGTGGATAACGGAATATGTTAATTATTTTCATTTTAGTAAAAATCTGATTAAAACGGGACTTGATAACCGGGAATCTACTATAGTACATAAAAACAATTTATCTATAAAGAAAACTAGTCAGAATTGTAATTTTTATGTTTCAGGAGATCCATCAGAACAATGTCGCACAGCTGTAACGTCCTGTACAACCTGCTCATCCAATGTTCAACCAGTTATTGAGAGACGTTGTTGTTGTTCATCATCGCTTGAACGGCCAATTTGTAAGAAACCGATTTTTAGATATCGTCAACCGTGCACTGTAGAATCTCAAAGTTGTGGTGGAGGTGGATGTTGTGGAGGAGGATGTCGTGGTGGTTGTGGAAAACCTGGACAAATGTGTTTACCTGCGAAATCTTGCGTGGTACCACCTTGTCGTCCGTGTTCACCTTGTTCTCCACCACGATCGTGTCCTCAAGTAATTTGTTGTTGTGGTCCAAAAAGTGGAAATTGTTGTGGAAATGGAGGTAGCACATGCTGCTGCCGGTAAGAACATTTCAATATTGCTGCTTTATATTATTTTATGGCGCCTTACTAGTGACATTTCTTTATCTATGAAGGTCAAAAAGTCCAATATGTCGAGTAAGAACCAGAAGGTGTTGTAGCACCGATAGAGCAGAACCCATTGACCTAGGATGTTGCCGACCGAAAACTGCATGCGACTGTTTTGGCGGAGGTCTTGATTGTCAGCGCTGTGGCCGAAAAGTGTATCAAGCTGAAATGCAGGTAATTTTGCATTATTTGATCAATTAATAGTTTTCTATTAATTGACATTGAAACGCGTGAACGCTGCCCGTTCAAGATTGTGTCTGGTATACCGTTCCATAATACGTGCTTCAGCTGCTATTGCTGCAGAAAACCCTTGGAACCCTTAACGTATCAGGAGAATTGTGGGGAAATTTATTGCAAACGTTAGTTATTCTGATCTTTATAATCTTGTATATTCTTCTTTATAGTTATTAGTTAGCAAACGATCGATTTTATGTTGCTATTTAGAATGTTACGTTCGAAATTTCGGACCTCAAGGATACGGATATGGTGTGGGTCCAGGTACATTACAAACTCCCATGTAGAGTTATTATACAAGATTAATAAATGTCATTGATTGAAAACTTTAGCTATAGATAATTTAAGAATGACAATTTTTAGTTAATAGTTTATAAAGAGTGTGTTTTCTTATAAACATATATATATATATATATATATATATATATATATGTTCCTGATTTTGAACGTATATTGAAAATACACGTGTACACGTGTACTTAAAAAAAAAGGATATATGGTTTAATGAAAGAGTGTCACCTTCGTTCCATTCAAGTTTGAAACATCTCGAAATTTCCGAAATTATAGTTTTTTTTTAAATATACCTTAGTACTTCAAACGAATATCGCCAGAAAATTCATGCAATAATGAAAATGCTAGTAGACTATCACAAATTATTTACTTATTTGCATATTTAAATATTCTGATATCTAATTAAAAATGAAATATGGTGTACGGATTAATACACGTGAAATTATATAATTTCTATACACGTGTATCTGTGAAAGTCAGTACACGGATGCATGTACAGATATTACGATCCGTATACCTAACCCCATATACCCGTGTATTGAGAAATACACGGATTAAAACGTAGAGATATTAACTACATGTGTACACGTATATTTTAGGTACACGTGAAATCGAGATCTCTAATATATAATAAATAATAAATAATAAATAAATAAATAAACAAACAAATAAATATATATATTTATTTATAAATATAATTATAATTATAATTTACAAAACAATTTACATTACTTTACTTCTCTAATATTTATCTAAATTACAAGTCAAAATGGATTGCTATGTTGTACAAGGATCCTGAAAAACATTAGGAAACTTGTCATAACCAGTAAGTTTGTAACAATAATAAAAGGATTTAAGTTAATATAAAATAAAGAATATGAAGATTGCGACCAGAAAAGAAAATCAGAAGAAAAGAAACTTAATCGTAAGAGTACTGTGGCAAAGTCGATGTCTTTCGTTAGAACAAAAGGCGTCAGAGAAAGCACGAATAATATCTCGAGTTCCACGCAGAGATTTCAAGAATAATACGAGTGTATCCACGGATTGGCGAAAGTATGAAGCAGGATAAGCAGAATGGTTACTTCTTCGTGAAAAATAGAAACACACAAGGAAGATCATACACTTCGTAAAACTGGGAAGAAAGAGAAATAAGACGATTTGACGGGTAGTTTTATTGATAAAAATAAAAAAGAGATATGTAGGAAGAAAGCAAGGAACAGAGTTGGATTCTGTAAAAATGCAGTGAACGAAGGAAAAGAAAAGATACGAGAGAGAAAGGGAAAAAGAGAATGGGAAAGAGAAAAAGATGAAGGAAGAAAGAGAGTGAGTGGTTGGTTTATTGAGTCTCTCCTCTTAGTGGATTGCAGAACGCGGAACGTACGCGGCACTGCTGGCTAGAGGGGCGTTTATATAGCTTTCAAGCGCAGGAGCTTAATCTAATTTCAAATATAAATCTGTTCTCTCTCCCCGTTTTCCTTCTCTTTCTCTTTCCGCCTTCGTTTCCTTCCTTCGACCGACCCCCATCCATATAGCAGCGTGCTCGCCGGCTTATATTATCCAGCTGGCTACGAATAATCTCTTTCGCTTTACCTATTAACGTTACGAGACACGCCGATTTACTCGACTTTGGTGAATTATTAGCCAGAAAGTGGAACACGCCTCGTCTGTTGCGATAAGCACATATGCAGTTTATTAAAATATTTAGTTTTACTTAATGTACAGTTATGAAAACTAATAGATGTATTAACAAACATTTTAGACTTCGCTAAGTTTTAGTTTCATTTCATCGAGAATTTATTAATGTTGTAAATATATGATGTTCAAGCAGAAATTGTTAAATATCAAAAATGAACTTTTTATTAATGATATATATTCTAAATGATTAATTTCAGCAATATATACGGAGATAATGACAATGTAATAAGGCAATGTAATAAGACAATATATACGATAATAAGAAACGAGAGATCTTAGATATCTTCCAAAATTGTTAAAACATTGTTTGCTTATAATGGTAAAGATCACAGTAGTATTCATGTTAAATCGGGAAAGGAGCGTATAGAATTATATGAAAAACGAGCCAAGTATTTTCGCGTTGTAAAGGAAAATTCGCCTAAGGCTGAAGCTTTTTCATACACGATGCAGTAACGTGGATGCACCTGTGGTCAGGAAATCGAGAAAATATCTCCTCGGTTCGGCGATCGGCTCGCTCAGTCTTTTGCGCGCGCCGCTGACTCCGAACGGTATGAAAATCAATTATTTCGTTAATTCGTGCGTTACATTGGCTGTCACGGAACCATCACTGTGAACGACAGCGGCCCAAGGCACTATTTTTCAATTCCCAATGTCGCCCTACCTTTTCGAACGTATTTCCGTCTGATACGTTCGCGTCATTTTACGGCCTTAACTCTGTGTCCGGGATAAGTAGTAGGTATGTTTTATATTATAAGAATGAATACTACACGTATGATCAAGTACAACCATTACAATGAAATCGTCTAAGATCGACAGAACTATTGAAACATTCGACAAATATCTTTTAATACACTGCTCTGAATGGATGAACGAATTAATTTTTAGAAATAGAAAATGATTGAGTATTTAATGTATTATAAATTTTAGTTGTCGCTAGATTTTTTTTTATTGTATTGAAATATTGGATACACCATTATTATGTAGTAAAGATAAAGCTATTTAATTACATGATGTTTCAATTGCATTTATTGCAGAAAGTCCAGAATAAATCTATGATAGTTTATGAATTTTATAAACCTGATATTTTAGATTTTACATTTATGATATCTGGATGTATCTAGCGAATTTTGAGAGGAGCACGGGAGAATGAACGCGACAATCGAGGGTAGTATCCCATGACGTGGATGTCACGCGAAATTCTGGTACGTTAAAATTAATATCTCCCATTTGTCAATGGCCGATACGTTTTCGTTGTACAATGAAAACTGGCTAAAAAGGGGAGCGTACACAAATGTTAGACCCCAAAATGTTCCCTAAACATTGTCACAACACGACTAGGTAACTGGTAAGGGTATTCATTCGAATCACATTAAAATGAATTGTACTTGTAACGTGTTATAAATTGGTTATTTAACGTGAAGCAAGTAGGTAGAAACAATCTTTTACTCTGTCTAACCAACCATAAATTTTCGATCTAATAATAATACAACGGAAGTGTAATAATTTTGATTCGAAATTGTATTTATCTTGAAAATTCATTAATGGAACCTCTTGTTCATCGTAAGGTGATAACGAATAAAAATTACAATAAAAAGACGTTTTATTGCTGCGAAAAATGAATAATTGCTTGTAGGCCATGGAGGGTAATAGTGATTGTATCCTGTGTATCTAATTGGTAGACATGTGGACGCGACCGTGAAGAATCCCCCGCACGCGTTTCAAATGGATCACAGTTTATTCAATATTCTGATTTAGAAAGGGTTCCAAACCGTACTTTCAACCACGTAAGTGTTTTAGTTCCTATAATAATAATCGCTCACAAATACTAGACCATCATAGATCCATCTGCCAATTGCTGAAACTTTGTATTCAAACGAATGCCATAATTATCAATCTTCATATTCTATTCAGTAGTTTGAACAAAAGATGAGAATTAGAATAAAATTCATATGTTACGTCTATAAAATATTAAGAACGGAATGACAAGAAATTTCGTTACATATTTTTACAGGATTTTATGTATGTATATGTTGCAATTAAGATATTTGAAATAAAATGTGACTACATATTTTAAATTACATTTTTAACTACATAAAAATGGAGAAGAACATGCTAATAGGTAAATAAACCTATACAAGTTTTACACAAGTCGTTACCGCCTTTTGTTTACAATTCTCCTTAAACTTTCTTAGAATAAATGAAAGTCTTTTCATGAGAATTGGAGTCAAGTTAGATAGCATGCACAAGTAGTTAAGGAACAAGTCACAAGCACGAGACACAGTAATGAAAACGTTAAGAATAACAACGATAGATTCGGTAGGGGATTTTTGTTATGGACGAATGTTAGCCAGGCGTGTGTGTGTAGCGTACACATTTAATTTGCATCGTATAAATCGTGTTTCCGGTCGGGCACGCAATGCAAACATGCGTTACGTTTACGCCCTCGGTCCCTCACCGCATTTTCGATCCACCATTTGGGAGGAACAGAGAGAAAAGGAACACCGTGGAGACGCGCGGGCTTTTGCATGCTGCCACGTATTGTAACCCCGGTAATTTATGATTCGATAAATAAATCAGCCACGTTTTATCCGTTCTCTTTCTTCCTCTCTGTTTCTCTTTCTCTCTCTTTCGATCCCTGGCGCCGATTCCTGCGCACACTTGTAAGATGATATTGGGGGTTACGCCCAGTTTACCATTCGCAGACCTTCCTGGGAGAAGCAACCCCCTTTTTTCTCTCGTTTGTACCTGGAACATTTCAATGGTCGCGTTGTACCTGCGACGATCTCTGAACTAGTGGATCTACCCTCGGTTTTATCGCAACATAGTTGCTTCTTTCGACTAGAAGTCAAAATATAATTCCAAGTTAACTCAAAGGTCTGATTCTAACTTTTTATGATTTTGAATGATTTATGAATAGTTTAAAGAAGTTTAGACGGCTTGTGATATATAATATTCTTATGTACACTTCAGTAACGAGGTTTTGTAAAATAGTGAAATAGCTGCAGCATGAGAGCAAATTGTAAGAAAGTGACAAATAAACCGCTAATAATATGAAAAGTTGTAGGATTAACTTTCAAGCAGTATGGTAAATTTTTAGATATTTTTTATGTGTATATGCAAAATGTGGAATAGTTGTGCTGCTCTTGTATGTTTCATGATTGTCCATCGTTAACCGATCATGAATATTCATACCATTATGCATTTGTTTATTGCCCTATGCTTTGGTACACCGTGATGTATGCAAATATTAACAAAACATATTCATTTTATAGTCATCAGCGCGTGCCAAAACGTTATTTGAAAAACATTTTCGCTCGTTGCTCTCTGAAATCGATTGGAAAAGACGAGAATAACGTTTATTCTTTGATAGCTTGGAATTTTATTAATATGTTAGAGGTACGTAATTAATTGATCAGCTAGAATATCGTGCGTATGCTTGCACTGACAGGCAATTGTGGCGAAGAAGCGATCAAAGGCGCGCGTCTCGCGGGTTTCTCTCACATGAGAACGCTTAATCTTCGTTTAATGAAAATTTAGTCGACGATGTATTCGAAGGTTAATTTCCAAAGCGGCAGACATTTACCGAATTACCTTCAGTAATTAATATCGTGCAGACATAAACATGTTGAAGCTCATAACAAACTAAAATAATCGATTTGTCGTTCTTTTCGCATATTTCTAAGTATTCAGTTGAATAAATGAAATACATTTTTAATGTTTGAAATAATTGTGAATAATTCTTTTCTTTTTTTAGATTAACTATTTAATAAACATGTCTATGTTACGTGGGTATAAATTATATTTAATTTATTTATTGATCTTTACGAATTCAAGAGGTCCGATGTCTTATATCTATATTAACATACCTAAAGATATATCTTATAAAAATATATTGCATATCCATTTGCAAGTAAGTTGCTCTTTATTTTAAAAGTTTAATCATTTTCGCTAATAAACCAAGGAGAAATTTATACGTTGAGAGATTATTATGTATTAAAATGAAGATTCGATTTGATTGAAATCAACTCATAGGTAACTTCTTTGGTCCCCAAAAAGTAATACCGCCGTTAATAAAAATTTCTGTTACATTTCACGCAACGTGGTTCGCTTAAGACCGATTCGATTTTGATACCTGCGTTATACTCTGATCGATTTCTCGGAAAGGAGAAATAAATAGGAGAGTAAAACGGCGGTCCAAAATTTACGAGCTGGCCCGGTGTGTTATGGCTCCCGGTGCGGAATCAGGCCGATTTCCCTTGGCGTTTTTATTATTTTCTGATAGCATGTTTACGAGGAAGGATGAATGGAAGCGTACTTTATGAGACAAGTATGGGTTTTAGATTAGGTATAGGTGACGCTTTTGCAAAATATATATGTTACTGTTTACAGAGCCCAGGAATCATTCGTACGCATTAATTGTCAATTTGTGGCGACCGATTGCTTTTTCTTGAATTATCTGAAAATATCGTAAAAAGATCAAATCTTTTGTTAATTTATTATTCCACAAATTGTTTTCCTTAACATATTCAATAGCAAATTAATAAATTTAACAAAAATGGTGGCAACAAATTAAATCGTTTGGGGTATTACAACTCTTGAACCTGTTAATTTCAATATTTACTATATTTATGGTATTATCATTAATAGGTACCTATGTATAATTAAACTGATATGTCTATCAAGTTAAGAATGAGAAATTTTAAAAGTTACCCTAGCATGATACAAGAATGAAAATAATCGAACCAATTAAGTATAGTCGTTCGATAGCTTCAGTTACCAAAATATTCATCGCTCGATTGAAAATTCCTATATCAATCAACGTGCGATTCTTTTTCAGCAATCCGTTTTTGAATCTGGGTTTCGCGTTTTGAAGCGCGGGCCAAGGAAAAAATATGGCTACAAGTTATTAGCGGATCGGTTTTCGAAAAACAAGGAACAATTCGCAACCAGTAGCCCATACGTTGTAGCCGTTCTCGAAACAGAGAAAGAGAAACACGAGGGGGGAGGGAGAAAAAAAAGGGTTTGGAGCGTAGAGTCGGGAACCGGGGAGAGGGAAGAAAGAGAAACAAAATAAAATCAGAACGGTGTCATATGCGCCTGCTTGCATGATAAATGTAGCGATTTAAAATCGAAATTTCTCTTTTCGTGTGCACGAGCCCCGACGTTTGACTAATGGTCCCGCATTAACTATTGGAGCATTATAGAACGGCACGTTGAAATTTTGAAAAATACATTCGCCCCGACAAGAGATTAATATTTTGTAGCTTTATCTATGCTTCGTTGGGCCGAGTTCTACGCCCGTGTCGGCCGCGTTAATGATAATGATCGCGGGCATCCATCCAACGTTTTTCTCGCCCTTCTCTCGAGTACCCGAAATTTCCGCCGGGGAAAACAACCTAATTGTGGCGAACAACAAGAAACGAAGGAAGTTCTTGGACTAGAGTGAACTGCGATAATTGTGCCTTGTGATCGTGTTTTGATACGTTTAATAGTTTAAAATTGACTGGTCAATTGAATAACTCTTATCGAAACGACTTAAATTTAATTTAATTATCAGTTACCACTTATATTATTAATAACACCATAATAAAATCAGTTTTTTTTATACAGGGTGGTTGGTAACTGGTGGTACAAGCGGAAAGGGGGTGATTCTACGCGAAAAAAGAAGTCGAAAATATAGAATAAAAATTTTTCGTTCGAGGCTTTGTTTTCGAGAAAATCGACTTTGGATTTTCGCTCGGTACGCGTGCACTTTATCACGTTTCGTTATAACGGATCTCACTGTAGATTTTTAAAAAAATTTAAGAAAAAAAATAAAAAAAATTTTTATTCTATATTTTCGACTTCCTTTTTCACGTAGAATCACCCCCTTTCCGCTTGTACCACCAGTTACCAACCACCCCGTATATTAAAATCAATTATGTACATACTTAGTAACTACCCTATATGTAATATTTCGCTACGAATTTTTGGAATTTTCGCACTTGATAATATTCTAACTGTCTTTTATATCTAACCTTCGAGATAAAAAAATGGCACATTTAATATTTCGTTTCTAAGTCGAAAAATTTTGCATTTGTCGTTAGCTTATAGAGAAACGCGACAAATCGGCTAAAAGAATATGCAACACGTCCTGTAGTACGAAACACGTTGAACGTTCCGAAAGGGAACTCTTTTGGGTGCTCGAGCTCTACTCGACGAAAATAAAGAACAGTATCGAAAGGAGACCACCCGTACAAAAACGAGGCCGGGTTGACACCTAGGGCACCTAACCACCTCGTCTATTGTGCATGGATAGGGGTGGACTTGCCCGATGGACCGTGCTTTACCGAGCGTAAAATATCCCCATTCTTTAACCCGTAATGCTTGTCGGGTTTTCCGCGCATCACTCCTTTATTCTATACAAAGTATAAAACCATGAAAGGTGAGCTGTAGTTGATTCGAAGTCGAAATGAGGGATATATCATGCTTAAGATGGATTATCATAAGGATTGAAGATTCACGTTTCGCGTTTCACGTTTTTTGGCTTTATCTTTGAAATGTAAAATTATAAAACTGTATTTATTCAGAAGAATCACTGGAGTTAAGATACTTTGATCGATATTGTAAAGAGATACGTATGCGGTATTTACGAGGAGACATTTCTATTTATCATAGTTTTTTTAACAATAAGTAACATGAAAATTAGATCAACAAGAATGTTCATTATATTTCTTGTATGATATATTTGTCAGAACACATATCGACTGTGACCATAACGTAATAATAAGAAAAATAAGATAATACCTATAAATCAATCTATGGATGAAAAGAATGCCAAGGTGACCGGAGGAGACATGTTCTCGACCGCAAGTACGTGAAACCGGTAAAGACGGTTTTAATTGAAACACGAAACATAGGGGTGAACATGAACGTGAACGTGGCCAATATTAACTTCTGCCTCTCAATAAAAGGATCGGTATCGAGAATAAGGTATGGCGAGGAGGGGAATGAGAAATTAAAAGAACTGAAAGGTACTGGTGGAACGCGTGGGAGCAACGAGGTGAAGATACTGAATTCTTTTTCGACGAATATTAAAACGAAAGCGAAACAGAAGTTCCGGTATATCTGGCGATGAGAATCGAAGCGGCAGGTTGGGTGACGGATGAAAAGGGACGGGACGAGGCAGATGGAGGCAGAGCGAAGTGCGGATGGAGCCTCCGTGACAGAATGATAATAATCCCTTGAGCGTTTTCTTTCATTTCCCTTTATTATCATATTATTAAAAAAATCTCCGTGAAATGTTATTAAAATCGTTTAAACGTCGCGTGTCATGGGCCACCGCCATTGTCCTTCAATTTAATAATATTAAGCGCGAACTTTCCTGCGAGGGGTTGGAAACGTGGGACGGGTGGACACCCTCTCCCCCGAATTCCGGTCTGCACGGCGATCGTCGTAACGAACCGAGACCCACCACCCTATTATTCCTTTTATTTTTTCGTTATCGACCATTACGCCATTTATCTTTTACCAAGCTGTAGCATCACGGCGTTACGCAGCGACGGTTTAAGAAACAACAAACGATGAATTTAGTATTCGACGATTTCAACGAATCGAGTTACTGAATTTAGAATGAATTTTGCGGTTACATAGAAGACAAATAGATTTATCAATCACAAAATGGAAGATGCGAATATTTTTTAGTTGGAAGATTAGATTACGAACAAATAATGAATTTTGAGGCCAAACTAAAGATCGCTTTCCTTGGTAAAGGTTGTCGGAAAATTTCGATGAACCAGGTGCGTACAGGCCAAATCGTTTGCAGAACTGTTGATTGAATGGTGCAAGGATCTCACAGAATACTAGCGGCGCAGTGGCGACGAAGTAGAACGAATCAACGTCATTAGTGGCGACCGATTTCTGTACGATGGATGCGCATCGAGGTGCAACAAGCCAGGCCAGTTGCACATTTATTTCAGACTTAATGACAAATAGATCCTGCCTTTTAGACGTCTGCAGGATTATTTCGCATACGTAAAATTTATCGCTATTTATATCATATTACCTTTGGAATGCAAATGCTAAATGTTTTTAGTATCTATAGATCAAAATTTACAATGAAATTGTAATAAAGGTACAAGATCCTTTTGCATAATAATTTATTAACTAATATTATGAGTTCAATTATGCACGAAGGCTATGAAGATAATTACAATTTCTGTAATCTTGATAACTATTCTTGTAAACAAAGAAGGAGTATAAAATGTAACGAAATTGAAGAAGAAGTAAAAAAGAAACGCTTCGAGAGTCGAGTGCAGATGGAAAGAAGAAGGTAGAAAGAAGGGACGAATTAAAAAAATCAGAGATATATATTAAAAAAGAAGCTGTGGCTGAGTTCGGCTAAATGGCCGAGACAAGGACCGAAATGTTTCGGGTAGAATGGACTGACGCAACGAAACGAAAGTGGATGACAGATCGTCTCTCTGTTCCGCGAATAGGCATGCGATGATGGATTATGGAGAAGCGACGTACGCCGTTGATTTGTACCTATAGGCACATCGCACCTTTACGTTCGTTCTCTCTGCTGACATTCCTGCAATTGTCCTCAATGGGGTAGTCGGTTTTTTCATGGCTCCGCCTTTAAATGCTTCGCAAATGATCGCCCAATTTTATGGGAAGCTTTTCTCTCTATTCGCGGCACGATCTGTCACACTTCCGCTAACGTGCATTTTCCTTTTTTCTTATTTATAAAATTAAATTTTATTCCAAGTTCGATAATTTTTAAGGAAATAATTGGACAATTTTATAAAACTTTAAATAAACGCCTAACGCAAGTTATTCGTGAAATATGTACTTTCTGAGATGTTAAGAGCGTCGTCACACGAACACGAGACACAGCCGGGTAGAATAGTCGACGACCGGGAAGAAATAATAAACGATTGTGAAATCGACAAGTCACGTCCCGTCGCACGATCCACGATCACTTTCACAGCGTGATCCTCCCGATCTCCGGATGAATCGAAGGGCCCATCGTGTGTAAGGGGTGCGTGCCTTCGATAAAGGGACGTTATTTTATGCCTCTCTATCCATTCCACTCTGTCTATACCTCTCTCCCTGAAACCCAACAATTAGTCGCCTGCTTATGTCCGTGATTAATGGACATCTACGAGTGCAGCAGGCGTGTTCCAATAGCGGATGAAGAAGAGACGAAGAGAGACAGAGATGAGAGAATTGAGAAAGAGGAAGAGCGATAGAGTTAGTTGCGAATAATGATAATATTCCATTAGATGCTATTATATTCATCACGAGACTTCATACGTGTGCTTCTTGCGCAAATGTATATCCCTTTTATAGCCATATATTTCTTTGAAAAATCTTCTCCTTTTTTTCTCTTTTAGTTAAGGTTCGGTTAAAGTTAAGTTTTATTTCTAGTTAAAAGAGAAATTGGTAAAATTTGTTTATCGAAGAATCATAATAAAATTCTCTTGTAGCAGATGGTCATATCGAAAACGTTTCGATAACAAACTACATTCGTCGTGGCCCTTTTGTAGCAATTTGTTGTATAACTTTGGAGACAAGTGGGAATCGGTGGAAAGGCAAATACGCGTCTGCAATTGCATGCATATGCACGAGACGAGCAGACTAACCAACCAGCCATCCGGGCCGTCACGATTACAAAGAGCACGTCATGAGCTCTGACACTATTGCTATTCTAAGCAAACACGTACTGAACAGTCTTTTACCTTTTCTTTTTTTTCTTTCGTTGCAGCTCTCTTGCATTTACACAGCAAACACACATGTAAGGATAATATTTTGAATGTATAATGAACGGCGTAGCGCATCGCGAGCTGGCACGGAAACCCTGCAAAAAATCAAGCAAGAATGATATTTGCGCGAAGATTCAGTTGGTTTCATGCAGCACAAGTAGAGGTATATTTCTCTGTTTCTGATTTCCCTCTCCTCTAAAATGTGCCTTTCTGATGAGAAATAAATTAACTTTAACAATGAAAGGAAGGCTTTGTTGCGCGAAGCAAGTAACGAAATATTAAATTATTTAAGTAAATTATACTATTTAGGATGGGAACGAGGAAGAAAGTTGGAGCAGAATTTCGAATAATGCCCCTGTAATGCCCCTCCGTCGAGTAATAATATCGAACAATATTTTTCCGCTTATAATATTTTCAATAGCAGACGCGTTAGGATGAAGTTCTTCCGGAGAATTGTATGAACGGAAAATTGCTTTTTACGTGCGTGTTCCTCTGGCTCTTCGTGGTAGAATAGCAATTAATTCTATACCAGCGAAAGTGAAGTATAAAATCAGCAAGAAGCGAAAGATATTATGAAATAAATTAGAGATAATAATGGGAAATTCGCAGTATAACGCGTTACGATCGTCGAAATGCTACATCGCAGATTTATTGAAGACACTTAGTTTCTAATAACTTTATTATTTTAATCGAGGTATTTATTAGAGAATACGCATAAGATATAAAAATAATTGTGTATTTTTTTCGTTAATTACCAATCTTTTATTACAGATAATTTTTCTAAAGAAAGTATCAGTTTTCCTCGTTTGAAATACATCATGGAAGAACGTAAATCACGCGGAGCCGACAACTCTATGACAGCTACTTAAAGCTTGCGGTTTCCCATAGGACTATTTGGTCAGATTAGACCCGGTAAGTGTGTTCTAATCCTGTTAAAATGTTTGCCAACAGGGAGGTTTGGGAGCACATTCGAATTGTGCTCCTCTTACACCGATCTACACGATGTTCGTTTATATTTGCACAGCTTGGTCAAACATTGGAGTGTGCCTTTTAGTAACCCCGACGCCTCTGGCAAAAAGAGGGCACACCGTTATGGGGATTATACTAAACGTGCATTCGATGGAATCTATTGTAATCAAGAACTTTTCTGATCGCTAACAACTTTCAATGAAATCTATATTCGTAATTTTGATAACGTCTGAACTTTCCAATTCTGTGAATTTATCGTTCAATTATAAATTTTCTCACACACAAATTTATAACTGAGAAACACTGCAGTATAAACAGAGATAATTATTAATAATGTTCAGAATAGTGTAATACGATGAAATTATGATATAGTTGAATTATTATTTTCCAATTACAAATTTTGTCGCATAAAAACTTTACGACGAAGAAACACGATGATAGAAACGAAGATAGTCCTTAACAGATGACTTTCAAATCATCGTGCAAACTACCAGTAAATAGTTTCATGTATAACACAGAAAAGCAAACTATTGGCAACATTTGGGGTTGCTTATCGAAAAATACTTTATCGCAGGCAAATCTATGTATAATGTACCTCCCTTTATTCCGGCTAAAATCGAAAATATGGGAAATATTAGGCGCTAATTTATACATCAATTTATACATCATAAAGCGCGAGAACGTGCGCGACAGACGTAACAACGAGCGATGTGTCATAATAAAATCCTCGACTTCGTGTCAGGACGTAAGGCGACTGGCATTATGCCGATTCTATTATATGCCATATTATTGTCGGTCGCCCCGAAGAAAATGACTGATGACAGAGAAACTTTTCGTACAAAGCCGAATGGACGTTGGCAACCGTGTGTCGCTCTTTCGTATACGGGAATCATCGGACGACAGAGACAGAGAGGGGAAGAAGAAAAAAAAAGAAGAGAAATCGTTTCTACCGGTGTGAAAGAAGAATTGAAAAGGGAAAAAGCAGAAGTGGGCGGCATAATTCGATCGTTTTCCAAAAATGTGGAAAAAACGTAGGGGTTACAAGCGGCAGGCATGCGCGAGGTCGATTTTTTCATCCATTTTTTTTCATTTCTTTTTTTTCTCCTCTCCTTTTCAGGAAAAATGGGGTAAACGTTGCTCACACCCAGTCGAGCTCATTGTCGTTGACCTGACTCCACCGCCATTATTAGCCGTCCTATCTACGAACGCAGGATATCCCGCAAATATACCGGACTAACCGAGTCCTGTTACAAATGGTCTAACGACTATCGAAAGTAAGTTCATAGAAATACATCAAACTGTTGTATCATTATAATTTTAATAGATTTGTGATTTTTATAATTTCCTTTAATTGCTCTTCTGGCAAGATTAATATTAGAAAGATTAATATAGGATAGGAGATTAACGTTATGAATTTTATTTATTGGATTGCAAGTAGTTTAATATGAAACATATGAAGGGGGTGGAAATCGATTGCAATAGCTATACGAATAAATGTATCGATGTATATAATTGAATAATAATTGATTTTGTTTCAATACTGATTTAGACTCAAAAGACGTATTAATCGATGCTTTCTATTGGAAACATTCACTCCTCTTTTTCACTTTAATAATTGAGAAAACGTTCGTTCTCCGTGGTGCACGTACGTACTAATGTGGAGTATAATTATTTCATGTGGGCGTGTATAGTAATAATAACGAGCCAACTAAAGCTCCCTTTTGTACCTCCCCTATTGAGGAGGAACAGTCGGAGGAGCGAGGTTAGGGGATAAGAGGCGGCAGTAGCGTATTTTACAAAGGTGTTCCAGACTTCTACACCAATTCAATTCAAGTACTTATTTAATAAGGCTAAAAAAGAAATGCTCTCTTATTATTATCATTCTATTAAACCGTAGAAACTTGAAAGGTAATAATATCTATAGGTATATTCCCTATATATAAACGCGTAATAAAACATTGTCTGAATCAAATCACACCTTTATCATACGCGATAAAGATTCTGTATTGTCAAAAAATAATACTTAGTATCCCCTATTAAGACCTATTAGTATTTTTCGAATATTTGCCTATACTCTAAGATATCTTCCATTTAAATCTACTAGCTGGAACACTGAATGCGCTGCTCGAAAAGCAAACAAACCTTCAAATTTTCTGTCGTAGGTGTGCCGACAGAACGCAGCCATTAATACACCACTGTTGTGCGAAGAGCGCTGGAAGGTAGGAGAAAGGGAAGGTGGTGGCGTCTGTTCGGAGAAGAGGCGACGAGAAGAGGGTCGTCGGTGTACGGTCGAGAGGGTGAGTACCAAAAGAGGACGAGAGTGAGAGAGGGGTGTGTCTCAACGCCTGGCCGCGACATCACCAATTAGTCACCGACGCTTAAAAACAGCGGGGGCGCTCCACCTACCTTGCAAGCGTGCGAGACTGCATCCGCGAGGAAGCGCATTTTATCGCGACCGAATCGGCTGACTTACTTGCATATCGACCGTGTGCATCCGCCTGCCGCTTCTCTTTTGTTTCTTTATCGGAGTAGCTAATCAGCTGTCGTAGGTATACGACCGGGGATATCGTCTAATTGGATCTTATTGGACCGATTTGCTTTAATCCGGTGTCATGCATAACTTGAGATGGATTTTAGGATCTATTTCAATTTTGTGATACTTTATTCCTGAGTGTATCACTATTGCAGATTGTAATAAATAAAATCCGAAGGATTTCAAGCAGATCCAATATCTATATTGCATTTATTGGAAGAAAAAGAAAGGCATGGATCTCATATTTAAAAGCGCGAAAGTTTATTATTAGAAATATTAGTTGACTATGAATTTGTAATACGTTTGGGAAACTAATTTGGTTTTGATTGATTGCATGTTACTCAAATTCTTGAAAATTAAGTTTTCTCCTTATTGCGGTAGCTTCTTTATTCGTATAGATCACAAACTAAGATACAAATACGATTATTATGTATATTTAAAGTATAAAGAATTCGTGTCGAAAAGTTGAATTTCAAGTGGTTATGCTACTTGAAAACAGTATTAAAAAGTGATACGATTAGATTCCTCAAATTAATTTCTCCATTTCGCGTTTGATACATTAAATCCTTTTATGTGGTAAGAAATATAAAGAGGAAAATGATAGGGTAGTACAAAGAAAAGGGAAGTACAAATCGGTCAGAAAAATTGCGGACATTGTTGAAGCTCGTTTACCGTCTGGACATGAATATGCCTCTAGTATCCAGGTCCAAGCTGTAGATAAGGGTGAAGAAGTGAAGTGAATACAACAAGGGGGTGCCGTAGTCAGGGGTCTTGTGTGTAGCATAGCAGCTGCTATTGACACCTCGATACCCTGACTCAAATGGAACCAACCAACTCGCGTTGCACGGCATAGCTTTGCTGTATAAGGTCTAAAGCTGCTACTGTGTCCGTACCTTTCCAGTCTGTATGCGCTTGTAACGATACTATTCGTGTATACGTGTACAATATACTGAAGGTGCAACAGACGATGGAATTGAACAAACTCTCAAGACGGTCGGTCATCTTTATACGAACCAACGAAATTTATGCAGGAATTTTGTTTTCTTCCTCGCTAGAACGAAATTTTCATTTTATATTTTAACATGAATCAGTTTAAGAGTTTTCCGACAGTATGAACACTTAAAATATGTAGGTACGTGTCATTCAGTTCGTTTAATATCATGTATAGCGTTACTAGACACTAGATTACAATATCATAACGCAGATGTGCAGCTCGTATTAACAAGCAATTACATCGTTCCCAGTTACATTAATTATCTACAATAAAAGGGGCGTCATTCGTCGCGAAGAATGATATCTCTTTGTCCATGATCCGCTCGATTGAACGATTAAGGTCCCGGTGTTCTTCTTCAGGGTAGTCGCAATAAACAGTCCGTACCTTTCGTTTCTCTCCCTTTCGGCATAATTCGATAATTAAAACTGGAAGCGGGAAGAATTTGGAGCGGTCGTATTTCGAATCTCTTGAAATTTGCATAACCTGCTCCGATGCGCCAGGTAGTCGAACGAAATAGAGACAAGGTAGCTAATGTTGCGGAAACTTTTTATTACCGGATACAAAGAACCGGATAACTCTAGTATTCAGTTGGAACAAACTTGCCGTACTTCGTACCTACGAACGTCAAGTATTGTTACATCTTGATTCTTGTTGTATTTCAGTTTGCTTGGAACTTTTCAAATAGAACACTCGTAACATCTGATTTATTTAAACTTGTACACAATATTTCTCCATACTCGATCATTTCCTTGTTCGATCAATCAGGGTCAATGGTACCATCTATCGACACGTTTCCACCATCTGTTTATCCACTTTTCGGGGATCACGATTTGATATCGGAACGATCGTGCGGTAGGTCGTAAAGGGAGCTACTTACAACGGACCAATATGTAATCGCCGACAGATTAAATGCAGACAACGATTTCTACTTGCATACAACTCGTCGGACCATATACTTGGTGGCACGCGACCGATCCATAGAAATCCTTTATAGAGGCGGCGTGCGGGTGACATTTCTGGACGAGTGTTTCTGACTGCCGAGCGACATACATACGCGAAGACAGATAGCAACTATAATACCGTACGTTTGACCTTCCCATGAAACATCTCGTCTGTAGGCCCTTTAAGAAGATACTCCAAGGGCCACTCCGATCGGCCCATTATCGTCGCGTGTTACTTGTAACATTCTACCGATGATTCTTCTGGATATCGCGACATTGTGTTCCTTTCCCAGGACATCTTCTTTCATAGATTTTCTTTAACACGTGAGCCAAACTGATCAATTCGATTTTTTATAAATGTTATCACACAGATGCGCGGTTGATATCTAATTTTCAAGAAACAAATGAAACGCCGTCATATAGCATAAATAATAGCAAATTGATAAATTTAATCAAATAGCTCATATGACGATTAATATCATCACCCAAATTAATAACTCCTTCAAAGTTTGATTTCTTTATTATTACGTACGATAGATAGAAATTCCACTAGACAGAAAAATCTGATTCTACGTTAAATTTTCATTCAAAAATTATGAATTTCGAAGTTATAACCATTATTAGATATTCGTTAGGAATTCATTATACTGACTCTTTCTCACCATAGATCTCGAAATGTCTTCTCTATTCGTTTCATAGTGCATCAAGCGACAGAATTAAGACGGTCCCAAAAAGAAGGCAGAAGAAACGGAAGATTGAGCGAGCGAGGGAAAGAGAAGCAGAGGGAGACAGAGTCACGGGTAAATGGAAAACTAATAGGACGTCCCGACAATGGGTTTGGCTTGATTTTCAAGCCGCAATCAGCCGCGGTTCCACGTTTTCCTGGTTGGCGTTTGTTGTTCGGTCGCTCGTCAGCCGCAGGCTGCATCGATGTGTATGTCTCTCTTTTCTACGTTTCTATACACGTACACGCACGTGATATCGTGTGCAAGTCGTGTGTAGGAGAGTGTGTTCGTGTGGTCGGTTCGGAGGGTAGAGGCCGCATTTTTCCACTGGCACCTGCAGTTTAAATAAACGAACCGCCCATGTTCTATCTCGCTTTCTCTTCGACTGGTCGAATGAAAAACGAAGGAACGAAACGACACCGCTACGGCAGCCAATCGGCGAAACGCCGGAAAACAGGTGAATCGGATGTTAGGTATACGCGTAATTCTACAGCCCGTGTTTCAGGTACACGTATCATACATGTGTTTGCGTGCCCTGCTATTTTTTGGTATCGCTTCATCCATCTGCACTACGCCTCCACGATTTTTGTTTTCACCTTTCAAATGTTCTTTCCTTGTATCGTCGTATCTTGGTTATGTTAGAATTCGTGTAAAGAAGGATTTAAGATTTACAGAGTAGATAGTAATTCATTAAGAAAGTTGTTCGAAAAATTAAGGTTTGCTAAAGTTAAAAGTGATTTCCGATGAAGGACACGTTTAGTTAGAAAAGGAGAAAAGTCACTTGTACAACTGCGTAACTTTCACAGGGTTAAGTTTTTAACTTCTGTTTTCTTCAATTTATTCTTGATATTTCAATTATTTTACACTTTGAACCTCGCGTATACACTTTAATTCGAGCCGATGAGAGTTAGATATTACATGAGATATGAGAGTATAGATATTTTTATTTCGAATATAACCACTTTTAAGATTCTTACAATCACAAGCGACGTTTGCTGTCGGACGTCTCGATTTCCTGATAGGGAATATCTTAATTGCTAGATTCAGCCCGAAATGGGACACAATCAGATCAGTTTCCAAAGTTATTCGAGGAGAACATCTCCCAGCAATCCCTCCGAGGGATTCGTATTTCTCCCTCTCGATAAAGAGCAAATACCACGTCTGAAATATATATCAGCCGTGTATCGGCACCGCATTACGTTATGCTTAGACGTGCGCAACAATACAGTCATATAGGTCGGATATAAGCTTCGAGGCTCTTTCATCTTATCGTGGTATCAACGTCAAACGCACCAGACGCTCGACTCGACTCGACTCGGCTCGCTCTCTGACTGGTTTCCACCCATTCTCATTCTCCGTACGTATCCAGGCCGAGCCAGAAGTCAGTACCTAAACCTAAGCCGTGGCCTGACTGCTTGTAACGTATCGCCTTTCACCATGTATGTGTATACACGAACCTTGATGCAGTTTCGATTTAGCTTCCAGGGGGATGGTCAGAAATTTCAGCTTTTGGTCTGCGCGTTTTATCGTTTTTCTTCAAATGGCACTATCACGAGTTAACACGTGTATGTCGCTTGAAGGCGATGAATTTCAGGGTATATAAATTGTCAAAGAAAGTTATATTTGTTCGAAAGAACATAATTGAGTTTTCAGCTGAATGCTTTCATGTAAATGCGTGATAGTACGATTTAGGAGTAAGTAAACGTAAAAGATGTTGCCTCAAGGGTTAATGCTTTCCATTCTTTCCTTATCTTCCAATAGTATTTCCGTTTTGCATGCTATGAACTTCAAAGCAAACATATTCGTTTCCTCGGTCAGATCCCCTGCGCGTATGTCTACAATAAGAAATCGAACCCTACGCATTATGGGATCGCGCAACCTCCCGCTGGCTACACGTTCAAAACAGAAGCAGTAAAAGTGAAGAGGCCACGTGCTAGCCAGACGTCGTTCGTAGCTTGCGAACTGTCGAACCGCGTAATTCGTGAATTTTCGTGTTGAACGAATTAATGCTATAAGTAAATCCAATTTAATTTCATCCCACTGTGTAATGCATAAATTATTCTACCATTATAGTCACATATACGCAATTATTCATACGTAATCGGTCGCGTTGTAACTTTTCTAATTCAACGTTTTACGATTAGCGCTATCAGCACCGATCGAAACAAAGGTGCACCCGATAAAACATCCGTCGTTGAAACGTCATTCGCTTTTACGGAATCGAATTTCAAAGCCGGCGTATCGCGTTGTTCAGCCTCTTTTTTCCCTCTCTATCGTTCTTATTATTGCGGTATCGCTACGTAACTGGGCTGCTTACCATTGAGAAAATAGCAACCATCGACAAGTTGAAACCGATCAACGAGAAACGTCAAAGTGTCTGTACGCACGCGGTACACGATAATATCGTTAACCCTCGACTTGGCAGGCTTGTTTCCACAAACCTGATAATCCGTGATCAGCTTCGCCTATTCAGGCACACGTACGCACCGACACAAGATTCCGGACCCTGGTCATACAGATACACGCGGCACGTACGTACGTGGCTACCTATATCTATAATCTGTCGACGTATTGGGCACTGAGATTTGGCGGACCCCCTCGACTCGACTTGCGATTATTCAATTCATCGGCCTGTCAAAAGCACCAGTGCACGCTGTGTTCCCCGATCGTTCTCTCTTTCTCTCTCCACGCTCTCTGCCTCTTTTACCTCCTCTTTTCTTTCTCCCACTTTTCCTTCCTCTCTCTTCCCCCTTTATCACCCCCGCTGGTGCTCCCTTTCGCTCTTTTCCTCTTTTCCCTGGCTCACCCCATCGACGCGTACGGCCCTCCTTTCTCTCCTTCTTTCTTTACACCGGCCCTCTTCGGTCTCTCTGTTTCACGCTCGTTCTCTCCTCCACGCTCTCACCGCCCTCGCCAGCTACCGTCAGGGCAGAACGATTAGGAGCAATACGTTGCGATAACTGCCCCTAATATCTCGGCACCGCTGCCATACGCAATACAAATTAGGGAAGCGTACCGTGAAAGCACGCCGGATATTTGATCCTACGATTTTCTCCTAGCCCACTCGGTGCCGGCCAACCCGGCCCGATTTGCCACGGGCTCTCTGCAACCGATTTCCTCCCCGTTGGATATAACAGCTCTTCGATAATCGCGATCAATTTATTCGATTCGCGGATAGATCTAGCAAGGAGGAAAGAAGCTGAATCATACTTTTTCTTACGAGTTTGTTCTATGTTTATATTATGGGCGATGAGCTTCCCTAAAAGTTATTCACTGAAAATAGCACAGAAAATAACGCATACAGAATCATGTCATGAATTTTTAAAGCTTAGTAAATAAAGCACAATAACGCGTTTTTATTTTTGTATGTGTAGTCTTCTTTATTAATATCTAAGTTTCTTGCAATTAAAAGTTCTATCTCTTCTCGTTGTATCGCACTGTCTCTCGTATTTCCCGACAGAAATATATTCTAATATACAAAATTTTAAAACATCAATAGGCAAACTTGTAAAATATCGTGAATTCTTCTATCCATTCGCAAGGATACATCACCGAAGAATAGCAATTTGACGATTCGTTGGACCAATTCGCGGGATCGTGGCGTTGTTTTCACAAAAGGTGTCCGAGGCTAACTAATAGACATGTTCTCGCTGGAGGGAAAGGTCACAGGCCTCGAACGGGACAAAGTATGCACGCGTCAGGGATCGAACAAAAAGAAGAAAGAGAGAAAGAGAAGCGAAATAGACGATGGGAGAGAATTTGGATTTTACCGCCGTGAAAACAGCGGCGGCAGTGGCCCTCACGGCGCATTAGCTGTCATCGCCTTCATCCGACGCTTTCATCGCCCGCCATGAAACAAATGATCAAAGCGTCAACGCGGATGCTGTGAATGGACCACAGAATATCCCCGTTCGTGTCCTGCCCGATAAAGGCCTGGACCGCATCATTCTAGCACTTGGCCCCGTCCCTGTATCCATCGCGGTCGGCTTCCATTCGATTCGCGTGTAATTGGCATAAAAACCACATTTTAAATCCTCCCACGATACTGATTAGTGCGGACGGTGAGCTCGGTCCCGGGTGTTGCTCGTTCTCTCGGTATGTTTAATTAATTCCCTTCTCATCATCTCTCTCTTTCTTATTCGATATTTCTCTCTCTCGGCCCTCCAATCGGGATTTTCAAACAGAAAATGTTGAACGAACGAGTGAGGTATCGGGGTTAATTAAGCCGTGGCATAATACGATATCGTTCGGTTATAGTTTTTATTAATTTATCAAGCGACCGGGGGCAGCCGATATAAAAGGGCCGCGCGAATTTATAAAGCCGCCGGAAATACAAATACGGCTATTGTTAGGAGAAAAGAGACTCTATAATTTAAGGGTTCTGTAATAATTAGATTGCACCAGAGTGCAAGATTTCCTTGAAAGAGAGTATTTATTTTTTGAGTCACTTCAATTTGTTATGAATAGAGTAGAGTGGTTTACGAATGTAGTCGAGCATTTGTTATACATAGAATAGAGTGTCTCATGGGAGCAGTCGAGGATTTGTAGACTTCCTTTATGAATATATCACGTGCGTTATACGAAACAGTTTTCTATGCCAAGTATTCGAATACTACCGTGAATTACTATATTTGTTTAAAGATGGTTTTACATGGAAGATACTTAAAACGATATTATAGAATCTTCCTCGTATATTCGTCAATCCTAAAGTTTCAAAGCTCTAGCGAACGTTTATAAATCAGGGATTAATTATAGGAACGCGTAAGGCGCGCCGCAAAAAGGGGCACATCATCGATTAAACTCCTGAACGTTTACAGCGTGTTTCCCCTTTGTAACGTCGTAAGTAGTGGAGTAACCAGGCGCGACCGGTGACAGCGTAATTAATTTCACGTGCAGAAAGTTGCATAATGAAACGCGCAAAGTGGGGTACGCGTATAATCCTTCCCGCGTGTGTCAAACGATGCCGAAACGGCAAGAACAATGCCGCTGGAGGAAGCGAACCCGCGATTACCGCTTATTCGGCTTCGCCATATACGTGCATATACTATACGTGTATGTATATGGTGTGAAACGGTCTTGTGTACGCACACGCGTTCCCTATGCAAACTGTCGAGGCCGTAGAGGAACGAGAAACGGCGAAGGAACGCGATAGAAACGACAGAAAGGGTTGAAAGCGCTCACGCGCGCGGTTGAGAGAGAGAGAGAGACAGAGAAGTATTCCGGCAAAGCGGAGGCGGAGACAGATTTTAACCGGGCAACGCGTGTGACGTGATATTAATTAACACGAACCCTTCGAGTCCTCTGTCTCCTCCTTCTCCTCCCCTTTTTCTCTCTTTCTGTCTTTCTCTGTTCCTCTGTCACTTTTCTCCCTTTCTGTCCCATATGCTCGCTATTGCTCACCCTCGAAGGTGACAAAGAGAAAGAGAGAGTTCGAGTTTGAAGTGTCACGCAAGGCGCAGATATCCCACAACGAGCGGAAACTGGGAAGGTTGCTGGCAGCCGAAACAATTTGCAACGCGCCTTGATACCTGCCCTTGGATAGTGGACAGCTTGTGTAATTTCATCGTTCATTTCGGTGTCGTCGCGCACCGGTGCCCCCGTGATTTTCGACTAGATTAATACGAAATCGGGTACTGCTCGAACGTGTCCTCGATGTACACGTTTTGGGATTTAGGATCCGTATTTCGATTAATCGTGCAAGTTCTTGACTATTCATAGGGACCGACAAGTTCGGGCTTTATGGTTGACATTCATGTCGAAGAGGATGGCCTACTCGTTCTCTCTGATCGCTTCAACGACTCGATTTTAGCTTTGCTATGTTATAAATTTACCTGAACTACCATAAAAATACTTTTCATCGTAAGAAACATTCTCAATGAAAACTTCAAGAATTCCATCTCTTTTATCATCGCGAATATTTCTTAAAGTACACGCGTATACACGATATATTGTAAAACAATTTAACAGACAAAAGAAACATGAGAGTTAATCCGTGAAGGAAGGTTTCATATGAGACCGTTCTGCACGAGATACACGTCCACAGGTTGGACGATGTCGGGGAGATGAATACACGCAAGAGGTTGCTGGTGGAAGCTTTCGTGGTACCGATTCGTAGCGTGAAACATGACCGTGAACGCGCGGAGCTTTTTTAAAAGCAGCTTTCGAGCTGCCGGACGCCAGGCAAAAACGGCGCGAACGTGTCTATGAGCATGGCGGCGAACGCCGTTTCGAAGGCCGAGCACGAGCGGGCTGGAAATTGTTTTCTCACCCTTTCTCTGTCGATCCTTTCAGTATGGCCGGGTAAAACAGCGAAATGTCGTCTTTTTTCCTTTTCTTTCCATCACATTTTCCTTCGAACGACATACGTGACCGCTGTGTACACGACAGTACGTACGAGAATCGACGAGCGAAATTCTATTCCTGTTTCTATCTTTTTTGTGTTTCTGTTCTTTTTTTTCACTTTGTCTTTTTTATGTTTATTCTTTTTTAGATCCTGTTTAAGTGTATCGTAGAATACGTGTTGCGACGCGGGGAAGCAGGACGAATTAATTTTCGAGCTGTTGCTTCGGTGAAGTAACGCGGCCAGGCTTTTGAATTTAATTAAAATTTTGACAAATTAGTCCCTCAAGCTTACGCGGGCTACGCGTATATGTATGGTCGTTATGTTTGTTGGAAACAAATTTTCGCAAATAAATCGTACAACCGTTTACCGTTGATCTCTCTTTTTTTTTTGTTTAATTTTATGGAATAACAGTACGGAAGTTTGAAATGAAACTACGTGTCGGCGGTGAATTTTAGAATATTACGAGTTGATGGTTATAATTAGGATTTATGCCTGCTTTGTGATAGAGTAACGGTTTAACAGCTGTTTTATGGCTCCGATAAATTCTTTAGCAATATCTTTTACACAAGTGATAAATGTAAATTCCAAAGCTTTCCTTTTCTAACAATTGTTTGTTTTATCGCGATAAATCGTCTTCATAAACGTACCTATTGTATGAATAATTCAGAAAGGAACGAAATAAGTTCCATTACATTTGAATAATTCTTTCAATTTGGTCTATGATCGATCGTTGGAAACACGTTTTTTTCTTCTCTTGGAAGAAAGAGAAAGAAAAAACACAAAGTAAGAGAAAGTCTCGATTCTCTGTAGGATGTGTACACGGGGGTACGTACGATGTACATCGATATAGCAGCGAAGTTCTCATTTCACCGAGATATCGGATTTTCCCCGGCCACCCTACTTTCCCTCCGCCGCTTTCTTCTTTATTATCCTTCTATACCGACTTCCTCTCCTACCGTTCTTTATCCCAAACAAAGCAATCTCGAACCCGTAGCAGCAGCCCCTACGTGCGACTGCTAGGTGACAATTTATATACCCGCCCACCTATATAACAACTTACTCGATACGTCTTTCTCGCGCGAGGCTACGGACGCTTTCACAGTTCCATGCTTCGTCGTTTATTATCAAAAAATATCGGTTTCGATACGATTCAATGCCTGACAATTCAAATAGATTAAAAAAAAAAGAACACCTACAAAGTGTCCCTCCAGAATTCAAAGATCTAAATACAATACATATATAATGTTTTTTAACGATATTGGGAATGTTGAACACGTAATTTGAAAAAGAGAAGTATGATGAAAAAACACATTCCTTCTAGTGATATATTTTTCCTTGAATTTTTTAAGATGGTCAGTATATTTATCCGTATAAGATATATATATCTTTTTTGTATCGCATTCAAATCTATTTGAATTACGACTTGAATATCAAACAGGTGATCAAAATTCAAGGATATGAGAGAGTGCTATTTAAACATACTGTTTATGCTAATAAATATTCAAGATGATCTGTCGGCAGAGATATTACGTAATCATTACGTAAATGATTAGTTATGAGCTATGTGACCGCTTTCCCGGTTATACCAGTAGTATAATAATATGAATTTCAGTTATTCCGTATATTTCTTATTCTTATAATTCTTACGTTTAATGTTGCACAACAACTGACTCATGGCACATATAAATCGATAAAAATATAATTCAAGAAACAAATTACTGATACCGCTATTAAATCTTAAAAGATCGATTCTTCTTTTTAAAGATCCCTAGTCGTATGTGAAATGGTACAGTAATAACAAGTCATTAGAACGACGTATAGAAGTCGATACGTGTACTTAATGCCACGTTACCGAGGAGGGGGTGAACGTATTCAATAAAGCCGATTTCACGCGCGATTCTTCGTATCAGACGCGCTCAACAATAACTGCGTCACATACGCATATGACTGTTCGCTTGGAATAGTATCGACAGCGATGGAAAATATACACGTACACATAGGCAAAGTTGTTATGGGATAAGAGACATAAGTCCATGGCGTCATATGCTCATAACTGCCCCCTATCAGAATAATATTATTACTTGGGCCACCCCACGATTATCCTTGTGACGCGAGACGTTCGCTCCTCGCTTTGTCCCTTTTCTGATATTCTGCAAAATTGTTATGTTACGTGAAAAACGTGTCGAATCGAAAGCTACTTTATTTCGTATCCTGTTCCCGAAGTTTCCGTTTCTTTACGCCATCATCCCTTTTTTTTCGTTCAACCGGATTTTGAAGCTTTCGTCCTTCGTGAATAGGAAAACGCGCAAGTTTCCGCATCGCGGGCAAATCGTCGGCTTATCGCCGCCACTTTACATGTTAACGGGAAGAATTTTGATCTTGGTCGGACAACTCATCGGTTGTAGAACTTACCGCTTAAATATCAATTTGTACGAGGCGGTTGCCTGATTAGCATTAGCGTGGGCGAGAGGAGCGCAAAGAAGTTTTGGGCACGGCAGCAGGAAAGTTCAAAGATGCAAATTGGGGTAATATCGCGGTACCGGCAAGTGTAGGGAATTCGTAGTTTCCGTCTCGTTGACACCCGCCCCCTTCCTATCCTTGGTACATTAATTGCAGGATTCATTAAGTCGCGCTATTAACGAACTAATTGGTATTATGAGAGAAAAGAAAGAAGGAATAGTTTGTACTTTTGCGTCTACGACTACGTTAACTGTGAGGTTCACCGACTCGTACTATTATACGTATGAACTACTTAAGAAGCTAGTAAAGAAATACTTCCTATTTTTAAATTCGTTAAAAACGATTGGAATTCGCCTATCCTCATAAACGTAAGAGGCGAACGATCAAAATGTACGAACAGAGGAAGTTATTATCTCCAAAGAATCGTAAAAAGGGGGACGTGGTGAAAAAAAGGCAAGGAAAGAGAGAAAGGGGTGAACAATTCGCGCCCAAAAACCGTATTATTCGCCCATTTTGAAACTTTGATATCCCATTCCGAGGTGGTTGGATGAATGAATAATTATCTGCCGCTGGTACAAAACGAATCTTTTTCCCGGGAATATCCCTCTTTCCCCGGAGACACTTTGCAGGAGGTTGCACACCACTCGCCGAATCCACCTCCAATTTATATAAGCCGTGGCAACCTCAACCCCGGAACTCTTATAATAATTCCACGATTCCCCACCCTTGAGAAAGCCGCGCGCGCGATGTTCATTTCATTATTTTTTTTCCTTCTTCACCGCCTTTGGTCCCTCTTCCTCGAGCATCGCCAACGTCGTATACCCTTCGTCGCGTCTCGTCACCGCCACAGTCCCTCTCTTTCCCTCATCTACCACCCCCGTGAGCCCCTTTTGCACACGAGGCAACCCACCACCATCCACGCTGAGAGGGTGATAAGTCGTGACGTCGACGAGGTAGAGGTGATTCCGAAGGGTAGGCGTGGCCGTGGCATCCCACCCTCCGCAAAGGGGTGCGAGGGGTCGAATCGAGAGGAAAGGGTGGCTCGCGGTACGCTCTCGTTGGCTGTACTACCCTCCACCACCACGTGGCGCGGGCAACGCCGCTGGTGGACGCCACTATAGAGGCTGGAAAATCGTGTAAGAAAAAGCCGGAGAACCATCGCCGATGGAACCACCCCTCCTGTTTTTAGGGCCTTTCTACGCGACGACGATTCTACTTAAGCTCCCAAATATGTTCCCGACTACCAACCTTTCTAAACCACCCACCCTTGTTACCTTCTCTCTCTACGCCAGCGTAGCTCGTTTACTTCTTTTCTACCCGACTATTGTTATTTTCGTGTGTTTCGATGACTCGTTGGAGGAGTACGTGCGCCAACGGGATATCGCACGGCGTAGTTCGCGTGCCCGTCTCCAACACGATCGATCAAGATTTAGTGTAGTTCGCGTACGCTGTCTCTGTTTCTTCGACGCGGAAGCGGTCAACGTACACGGACAACGTCCGATTCCGGGGATCGTTGTGCTCATTAATTTGATTAACCCTGCCGACATTTCCGCCGGACGAACGCGACGACTTCTGTGTGTGTGTCGCGTGGCTGGATGCGTATACGGACGAAAATCAGATTTCGGACAATCGAATGCCGATACTTACGTGATTTCGTATCAAGGCTATTGAACAAAAAACTCAATTCCTACGAAGAATTAAATTTCCGTTTAATGTTTTGCGATTTCTATTTAAGATCTGTAAGGAAAGGTAAAAGAAAAGTGTTAATAGAGATAAGCAGCCGAGTTGGTTCGGCCGGCAGATCGATCGTGGACGATCGCCAAGTCGGTTGATTATTATTAATAGTATTATTATTATTATTATAACGGTTATAATCATACACCCAGGCAGCGTAATCGTTATAATCGTTATAGCGGCGGTTTAAAGCAGGAGAAAAGTGGCCGGCGAAGCAATTATACCTACAAGAAAATCACATTGGGCGAAACGATCTCGTACAACACGTACGTTCACGCGCGCGCACGCTGCCGCGTATGTACAGCATCAGTGTGTTACCAGCAATAGACGGGCCACGGTACCTAACCACGCCGATAAAACGGCACACGTACATCCGCGGCGTCGATAGTAGTGAGAGATAATAATGTTGATAAGGGTGTAGAGAGAACCGCTCGGCAACCCCTACTGGCTCCGGTGGCTAAACCGAACGAATATAAGAGCGAAAAGGACATAGCAAAACTGTGCGCGCAGTTGTGTAGCGCGTATGTATGTGTATCTGGAAGGGGCGAGAAGAAGGAGGATACAGAGGGTGAGAGCAAGCAAGAGGGAGTAAGAACGGGGTGAAAGAAAGAGAGAGGGAGAGAGAGAGAAAACACGCGTGGTAGTCAGAGGGGTGAGTAGGCGTGGCTATGGACTACCCTCGAAGCAGCCGATTGGACGGACCGTTGGTCTGCTTCGTCAAATAAAATCCAATCGTTAGGACCAAAGGAATGCGAGTCTCCTAGCTTTTTTCCTCCCTTGCCACTTGGCAAGCCACCCCTGCCTCTGTACTGTGCACCGTGGCCTTCCCACTCCATTCCTTCTTCTCCGGAGCTCCGTCCCTTTCCCGCCTTCTCCGTCTCCCTTCCGTTACCTTTAAAGGGGGTGCGCGCAGCGCCGTTTGATGGGAGTATGATTTTATTACGGCATTACCGAGCGAGCCAAACCCCGAATTGCTCGGCTTATAGTCTGTATTATCTCACCTAAGAGGGAAGAGGAGGGGCGGTTTGCACGCCGGTTTTCTCCAAGAGGTGGAACGGTATCGAGAAGGGGCAAGGGTACAGAGTAACACACTCCCTTCTCCCTTCTACACCCTCTTCTACCTATATACCCACAAGCCACTGGCTATACGTTAAAGGGGGCTGTTTCGTGAATCCCGCTTCACGGGGAAGGGGCAACACAGCTAGCTATATGCCTTTGTCGGCTTTCATTCGAGGGTTGCACGCTCTCACGTTGCGCTGCCACACTCTGGGCACCCCTTCTTTCTCTCTCTCTCTGTCTCTCTCTCTATCCCTCTCTCTGCGCTCGCATGCACGTCAGTTGACATTCCGCTGCCGAAATCGCACGTTCTTCCACGACGTAACCACCTTCGTGACAGTTCCGTGGCGGTTGATTACTTGCGAAGTGATATGACACGCGTCTACGGTTCTATCGAACGTTTCTGTGATTTTTGAGTGAGACCATGCCATGCTCCGCGGTCGCGTGCTTCGATTAACGCATCGATCCGAGGCGAGGACTCGGACATACGCACGAATGGATCGAGGGACGATATAGTGATGTTCGTTTAGTCACTGCTGGTTTTGCAAAGATGACGAAGATACGCGTGTAATGTCGATTTTGAATATCGTGGGAGCTATCGATGCTGTTTACGCTGGCTGGAGCCGGAGAACTCGAAGACTTCGTTGATCTTTGCTTAGATAGAAAGCAACCAGTGTTAAATTGTGTATAAAGCTCTTGAGTAGATAGTAGTTGTAGAAACTATGACTTTAATGTATAATACATTTGATACAAGTATCAGATTGAGTGAACGAAAGAAAATGTATTTGTGATCCATATCAGCTCAAATATTATTATCGATTGTCAAAGACAATACCATTATTGCAAGGAGAACAATACGATTCTGTGATCGAAACAGAAGACCAATCGGTGGAAACGAAGTTTGGGGGGAAGAGGGGAGGGACAGCCGTGGTATGTTTCCTTCGTCAGCGGCGATGCTGAAGAATCTGCAACAAAGTGCAATGACCTCGCCGTTTTTGATGGAGAACTTGCTCCAGAGCAAGGCGTCGCCCGGTGCCGATTTAACCAGCTTGACCTTGAACTGGGCGGCGAGTCTGGTAGCGAGACAGCGGGAACGAGAATGCGAGGCGAACCTAAGGATCTCCAGGGAGAAGGTTTCGCCGTCGAGTGCAAATCAGGATCAGCTGGATCAACGATCCTCCACCGGTGCACGTGGCTCGGATCGTGGAAGTTCGATGATCGACTGCAGGGACCATCAACGAGGATCTTCCGGGAGGATCGATCGACAGAACGATCGCATGCACATTCTACGGGAGAAGGACGGTATGGAGAGGAGTCAGATCACGTACGTGGACGTGGACAACGAGAGAATCGACGGACACGTAATCGTGGATCGTTTATGCGCGATGGAGAGGCTCTGTAACGAGAGGATCGAGAACCGATCAAGTTCCGCGGTGGACTCGTGCAACTCGAACGTCGACGAGGATCCGACAAGTATCGAGATGGACGGAGGACTTCAAGGCGAGAGGGAAAAGGACGATGGAATTCTAGGAGGTGAACGCGTGACGGCATTACAGCCGGACAGGCGGTACGACCTTGGATGCAGAAACGTCATGCACACGTCCGATGAGATGACGATTCAAGGGGAGAGAGACGTGGCGGTCGAGCGTGTCGTCGACAGGATAGGTGAGAGAACGACCGCCTGTTCCTGCGGCGACGAGCAGTGCTTAGGACCCGCATGCAGAACCATCCAGGAGAAGGAGAAGCCGCAGCTGAAGTTCAGCGTCAACGCTATACTTGGCGGCAATCATGACAGGCGACCGCATTCGGGTAACTGTTCTAACTTGAGACCTGGCACGCGTTTATCGCCTGTGATTTTAGATTTAAGATACATAGTTTTGGTAGCTTTCGATCCGTAGATGAGATTGGAGAATAGATTCTTTGAAAAAGACGGTAATGCGAATCTTTTATACGCTTATGTTAAACAGTGATCTGCAATTTTTTATGTTAAATGTTAGATAAAGGATATACATAGGAACAACAGGAGTAGTGCCTTAAAACGTCGTCTTGTTGAATATAATTATTTTCCAGGAATAATAATACTTGAAAAAGTAGTTACAAGATCGTCAATCGTTGTTTACTTAACGATCCTTGTCGTTAACGATCCTTATAATCTGTTAGCGATCCTTATTAAAGGCTATTTTAATAGAATTTTAATAGAATCTTCGAATAAGGTATAGTAAATAGTCGGTTATAATACCGTCATCTCTAATTAAATTTCGCAGAGTTATCAGTTAGGAAGATAAGTTTCGGATTAACGAGCACGTCAGAAGAATCTTAGTCATCTCTGAGCATTTAGAGTGTTGAAACAAAGCTCACCACAAATCAGTGTCGCCAGCAGACTTCTGTCGTCGGTCCCTAAATCTCATCCGCACACCCTCAAGACGAGTCGCAGCGTGCGTGCAGGGTGGAGCAGGACGTCAGCTGGTCCGCCACTTACCTTCACCCCAATATTAAGCCCTTACGATTGGTGCCTATAATATTAGACAAGCGGCAGGATCAAATGATGTATTACCGTGCCTCTTATCGCGTTTCCTTATTCACAGTAATTCCGGCGACGTCGTCACGAAATTGCCCGTCCTATTACCGAACCTTCCGATTTATGACCGAACCGGTGACATAACTGTACCATGAAAATATCTCTATATTATCCTATTATCCTTTCGGTCATTTTATTAACGTAAAATACTTCTTTAACGTAGCTTACAACGAACGTTCCATTATTCTCTCGAATCGTTTCATCATTGACCACCGATTCGAAACAAACGATGAAATCAATCGAAAATTCGTTTCTTTCATTCTTTAAAAAAAGAAAAAAGAAGGAAAAAATAGAAAGAAAGAAACAGAAGAGAAAACGAAAAACACATCACGTATCCGAACCACTTCAGTGTACATCAACCGTACAATCTCTTGCATCCCCGTCGTTCTTTTTTCCCTCCCTTCCTCTGTTTCATCCACCCTACCCTACCACTAACGAGTGATTGACACGAGTCGATAAAGTTCATGCACATACGATAAATACATAAACGGGTGCCGACCATGTTAGTGGGATAGAAAGCAGATAGGAAACCGAAAAGTGGGAACGAGACGAACGAGGAAAGAGAGAACCGAGAGATGGTTCATCAGTAGGGGGAGGGGGAGGGATGCGTGTGGACGAATGTAGATAGGTGGAGAGGCAAATGTTGCATTTAACATTGGCGGATTGCATCCATGCGCCGGTGGAAGAGGAGAAGGTAACGTTGGGGAGATAGAGAAGAGTAGTCGGGGAAATTTGGTGCACTCGAAATAGGGGGGTGGGGTTTCATGCATTTGTCGGATAGCGGATGCATTGACCGTGCCACGTGCATGTGTTACATCCCTTCCTCTGCCACCCCCAACCCACCCTCTCCTCTTGCGTGAATCCATCGCCTCCGATAGACCCTCCAGCGTCCATGAGCTGTCTCCTCCCCCTGACTCCCTCTTGATGCAACTCATCCCAACAATCCACCCCCTTCCTCCATCACCCCTTTCTCCCCCTTCCTCCCCCTTCCTCCCTTCGCGACCATGGGTACTATCGTTCGGTCCGCTTGGTTTGTACGTCATGTCGAAATGTTGTGAAATAATTGCGCGAAAAAGTGATTGGCAACAAACTCGAAATTCATCGACGGACGCGAACGAACGCCGTGGCAACGTGGAGTTAGGTATGGAAGGGGTCGGCGCGGCGCACGGTCTGGAGTGGATGGGCGTTTGACGAGAGAGCGACGTTAAATTTCGAATAGCATTTTCGCCAATCGTTGTGCGATTTACCAGATCCTCGCACTCTTTCGCTCTCCGTTCTCGTCTTCCTCTCTTTTGCAGTGCGTGGCGCGTGCTGTTTCCGTCTCTCTCCCCGGTGCCACGCTTTTATTCGTCCCCCCTTGCTCTTCTCTTTCGCCAACCCCCCTTTCCCACCGCCCCGTTGCCGCCTGTTTCTCGTTGTTGTTTGTCGCTATTATTGATATTTTTCGATATCGAGCGTGACACGACCGGAGACTCGTGTAGATGGATGGCGAAATGCGTGTACCCCGTGCCGTTTTATTATTTTTTTTCTTTTTCCGTCCTCGCTTTTTCGATCACTCTTTGGAAGTAACTCGTCTACGTTGCCAGAAATTTAATTACAGAGACCTTTGGATCGTAAGTTGCGTTAAAAACAAATTGGAAGGGCAACTGCGATAAGCAGATAGTCCAATTTTCCAATATTTCGATAAACCATCGAAAACCAACTCAAAATGAAAATCCATCGAACATTTGCACTTTAGAACATGAAACATATGCCTTCCTTCTTCTTCCAATAAATGCAATTTAAGTATCGGACCTGTCCTTATTGCTCCAAACCCCCCTCCAGTCACTAAACATTAATTACACGTAAATTTTTAATCCCACTCCAACGAATTTGATGAGCTATATAGACCCACGAAGGAACTAAAATTAGAAACTGAAATTGAAAATTGAAGACTCAAATTCCCGGTATCGCAAGAAAAACCATCCCGTCGTATATTCTCGATCGAGTTGGCACGTCAGACGTAATAAGCCGGCATGGGACGTCAGCCCGCTAACCATGCGCTAAGGCAAACATCGTTCCTCTATTATCGAACAACATCGTTTCCTACCGTGCATAAATCGTAGTACCCCCATTCATCGGGAAACCTGCAGCGGTGTCTACTTAATAATGCATCAAATACCCTAATCCCAAAGAATAACCACCGATATGTTGTATCTTGGTCGTGTAGTGAATCCGGGGGTAAAAGCGAAGGGAGGGTCTTTAAGCCCGGGCATTAAAAAAAGAATGGCGAAAAAAAGCACAGTTCTACAACTGTAACAACAGAACGTTGTGTCCTGGATATCCTCATATCCTCAACAGGCTTTCGACGTTTAATCTGCTCGATTCGAATGATGGTAGAGGAACGAAGACAGAATTGAAAAAGGAATGGAAATAGTATTCGCAAAGGGAGTAGGCTCGAAGGAGGTGGAGCAGCTTAAAAAACGATTCCCATTCAATGTTTCCGTTGGAGGTTAAGCCGTTATTAGTTGGCCAGGGCTCGCGATCCTGGCAGGCAGCTCCTCTTATTGGCTGGCTAGGAAAACAACGATAAAAGGCGATGAGTATTTTATGGGGTACACCGGTACAATAGGACGTCGTGTATGGGCCATTGTTAAAGCATTGTCTGGTTGGAACGCAAGGCAAACCTCTCTTTCTCCGTTCGATTCTGGCTTCTTGGTCGTCGTGAAACGTACGCGGGAACCGTGCCGCTCTATTATTTTATTATTTTCAAACACGTCGCCTTCGCTTCCTCTCTCTTGCTATCCTTTTTGGCTCGGTTAAATTGGGCGTGGCTATATGACTGAAAAAATGTATGTTGCAAACACACGTCGGACCATCAACCCTCTTAGACGCCTGTAAATGATTGGTGTACACCTTTCTTTTCTCTTTTATTCTTTCGAGAGTTAGCTGCGGTTTATCAAGTGCTTGTTCATTTTTAATGGAATTTCATGGTCCATACAATTGGCAACTGTTATATTCTTCGAAAACTTTTCAAGCAGATTTTCTGGATAGAAGTTTTGCTTAGAAGAAGAGAGGGTCTTTTTTTAATGAAAAAATGATAGCAAGAATATATCTATTCTTTGAGTAGTGGAAGGTAAAATATATATCTAAGCGATTCACACGTACCAAATATCCGTATATTTATATCAGAGGTGTTGAAGCGTGCGTCAACAAGAGGTTGGGTTCCGCCTGGAGCTGTTGAGGAGGGTTTTAGTCGGGGGTGTCAGCTCGAATTATGTATCGCAAGGAATACGACGACTTGAGCAATCCGTCGTGCGAAGATCCGAAACCTTGGGCGTTTCACGGGGAACTCGTCCGTAAAAAACCCGCTTTTACCTCAGTTTGAATGTTTCGAATTAATGTCACTCAACCTATTAACGGAAAATTTGACGTACTTTACACACGATTTTATCGGCAACATCTTCATCGAGTTACTTGGCTCAATGAATTTCTTATTGATCGATAAAATGTGTCTTATACTTGTGCAGAGAATTTTCAAGGACTTCCGCCGGAAGCGATACCGGCGTTCTTGCAGAATTTACAAAATTCTGCGAGTTACAATATCGCGAAACCGATCGCCAGACCAGCGGCTTATCATCCTTATCACAGGCCGAGTCATCAGCCACCTCAGCGTCATTTACCCCCGAATGCGCACCACACGTTGCAACAATTGTTCTACAGGGGACCCTACTTAACAGGTAAATACTTCTCTTTTTACGACTTGTAGATTTATATTTTAATGAGCTATGTTAATCAACTTAGTTACTAGGAGACATATCTTCAATTTTTCTGAACTTTCCACAACGATTTTTCAATTCATTATCACATGAAGAAAATAGATAAAGAACTACTGAAAAGAAAAAAAAGACATACAAAGAAAAGGTCTGGAAAAGGTTGTTGCTAATTTCTACAATCATTCTAGTCGTTAATCCATTGCAAATACTGGTTAAAAAAGAGCCGCAACGAGCGATGAAGGATGGTGTTAAATTGTTCACAAAAAAATATTGGTCATTATATATTTATTTTGGGATACTCGAGAGAGGAAAAGTTAATAAACAAGCTGGACGCGAGGCGGAAACACAATCTCGATGAACATTTAAAACCGAAACTTCCGCACATGGCGCCAAAGCGTATAAACGCGGGCACGTGCACGGGCACGGGTTTATCGAATATCTTGTTATAGGTAGGCTCGTATGGGACATGGAGTGCATATGAAGTGCAGTGAAAGCACTACCATATTATGTACATGCACCGCCACAAGCAAAATGCACGCATGCAACAAGTGCGTGCAAATATCATCGGCGCAGATAATACTGTCATGCTCAGCTTGGCAATATTGTACAGATACGATCTGGAGATTCAATTGCCCGTTCGTTATTAGATGACTTTGATTCAATTACTATCGAGACCGGGCCTTTAACGTACGAGCAATAAATTTTGCCTATTGACGTTTTTCCAAATTCTGATAGAATGGTTCCACGTTCTAACGAAAAAATTAAAAAAGAAAACACATTGCTTCAATACTAATTGACTCGTATCTGTAAATATGTGGTTGTTCCTTGTGCAGTGCAATTTTGTACTGGTGATAAAAATGTAACGTTAGGTTGTCCCAAAAGTTTCTTTCGTTTTATAAGGAAATAACAGATGTACATTTTTTGTTTTATATTATTTTATTGAATTACGTATGGCCCATTTTTTCCAATAGAATAAAATTGTGTATCTACTATTTCCTTATAAGAAAGAAACTTTTCGCACCACCTAATACTTTTGGGGTAAAAACGTCATTTTATGAGCACGATATGGAATTCAATGTTTTATTACTAATTCCAAAATTTGAATGTCAATATCGATGGAAAACTTTTGTGTGCATATAATATTATAATCATGACAGTCGTGTCTCATTTAAAGTGTTAATGAAATTCCATAATGTTTTATATAACACGTATAATATATTCATGAGATGTGTCTATAGCGAGCCACTATTTCTACTTTTATATTACTGTGCGTTTTACTTACTTTTAATACTTTGGATTAAAATCTATAGAGAATGATTTTAATATATCTGTAATTTTTATAATTTCTTATGTGTTAGATATTTCTATATATTCTTTTCTATAACTTATAACTTCAATCTCAACATTTAAAATAAAAATCATGTTTCAAGGCAATCTTCCTGAATGTAAAACGTATGTAATCGGTAGTTGCGGGTTCTGGAACTGGAGGTCATCATCCGGGTGCTCCAGGTGGTGGGACAGCGTTTCCAGGTGCGATTCAAGGTGGGCTGGGTGATTTCACGAGCACTGGCTTGGTATTTCCATGGGCAACAAACGCACGTGGAAAACCTCGTCGAGGAATGATGAGAAGAGCGGTTTTCTCGGATCTTCAAAGACGTGGCCTTGAGAAAAGGTTTCAGATACAGAAGTACATCAGCAAGCCGGATCGTAAGAAATTGGCTGAAAAACTCGGCCTGAAGGATT
Source organism: Bombus vosnesenskii (assembly GCF_011952255.1). Taxonomy (NCBI): domain Eukaryota; kingdom Metazoa; phylum Arthropoda; class Insecta; order Hymenoptera; family Apidae; genus Bombus; species Bombus vosnesenskii. The sequence continues at coordinate 101,682 of NW_022882938.1, forward strand.
CCCAGGTAAGGAAATATCTGTTGAAATACTTATTATAAATGAAAATTATTTTCATCATGTGTGAATGATCGATTATAATATTAGAGACACAACAGATTCGTTAATAAGTCAAAGCTCAAATAGTTTCGTGGGTAATAATGATTATACGAGATAATAGCATCAAATATGCCATATTCAGGTAAACTTGCGTGTATTATAATGTACACAGGCTTGTCATGATCAAGCGGTTGCCTTCGTAGCCGCATGAATGAACAACGTGATGCTTAATACCGCGTTTAATGATCTTAATAGCATACTAATTTGCTAATCCAGCTAACGAAGCGAATAGTTCTTTGTTATTCGGATTCACGCTATACTATTATTAAGAATTAAATAGTTAGTTTCTTTGTAAACTTATTTTATTTGATAACACTGTTTGCAAGGTTAAATCTAATTACCTTGTTTGGAATTTTCTTTAATAACAGTAATTAAAAGATCACGATATATCTATTAATGCTGTAATACGATCAGTCTTATTACATTTTTTTATTTAATTAACGTCATAAATGATTGCATTCGATATTCGCTGATAGTCGAGCGCATAATCAAGAAATTAATCCGTACGAAGACGTAAGGGGACCAGGTTTGTCGTAGAATATAAGGTGCTTAATGACCTTATTAGGGCACTAATTGTCGCTTTAACGAAGTACGAAACCTGGTCCCAACGGAGCATTTAATTCAGCGACGAAGCCACTGCTCTCACCCTCCAGCGATTCCATTCACTGAATTGATGGAGACTAATGCTCAGGTTTCGTCGAGCCAACTATCACGTGGTATCTACATACATCGGGCCTTCAAACTTTACCATATGCATCTACTTTACATAAAAGATATACAACATGCGCATAACACAAGTCTGGAATGAAAGAAAGAGCATTACTAGTCCCGTGTACTAACAACTTTACGGGCTATTTGAACTCCTTGCAAACATTTCGATCGTAACGGTTATCCCATTAAACCGATTTAATACATTTCTGAGTCATTAGCGGCAAAGTAATCAAAAAGCGATTCTAACAATCGTAGCACTTTTATAGCGTCACCATTGTACAAGCATCGAAAGCCCGATTCTTCCTCTTATAGGGGTTATTAACTTACCTACTAATAATAGAATTATTTCTAACAAAACATTAAACTTAAAGTCATATTATACTACTGTGGGTATTTATTCTTTTTCTAAGTCGTATCTTTAATTTATGTATCGAGCTGTCGTAAGGAATTTATTTTTTCAATACATACTTTGTACTTTGACAAAACAGTATGTATACTTACTTCATTCACATATTTTCTAATAACTTTGCATTTACACAATTTTTATGGATCGTTTCATTGAAGGACAAAGTGAGCAAACCAGCACGATACATTTTTCTGCACAACTATTTTGTTCTAAACTATGGCGATCTTTCTCATATATCGAATTTGCGCATCGAGTTTTTAACAGTATCTACTCCTCTAACACACTTTTTCTATTTTCTACAAACCGACGCATAAATTATGTTAATAAGCTATATATATTACATTCAAATAAGAATAACAAGTTCATTCACATGAAATGCTATTATTTTCATATAATATCTACCTGTAATCAAAGAGTAATTTATATATTCTATCTCTCTGTATATCTTATATCTGTGTCAAAAATCTTACATATCTATCATCAAAAAATTCAAACACACGTCTAAATTCCTTCACTAACTTTCATAATATCCTACGAAATAAATATGTAACCATTACCATAGTGAAACCAACTAGCGAGCCAACGAAACAGGCGAACTAAATTTATTACCGACTCAATGGTTAAACGCAATTAGAAACGAAGTGTCCAAAGGCGCGTAATATTTTCTGTCCTATTCTAACGTCAAAATCGTGAAGTTTAAAGTTGTGGGCGGTGATCACGCGGAGGTGATCACGCGAGATATCATCACCTCGCGTCGGTAGTGTACATAGGAGAAAGAGCCGCGGCTGCACATGGTGCTAGAAGCATATAATACCCCCGGTTTGGGGTTAATCGGGCGATGCCAGTTCATTAGCTGCACACGTATATCGACGCGTGGGGTCGTGTGCAACACACCAACGTAGATTCGCCGTCGCTAGTAGGCCAGAGCTTCGTTGTGGCGACGCAAATGAAACTAAACGATGCCCAGAAAATGCCATAGTAAGTTAGTTTCATTTGATTTCATGAGCATAGTTTGCCGATCCGCTTGGATAACCGGGGGATGCGTGCGGCAATGTTCCCGCTAATTTTGTTTCCTACTCGGTCAATGAATTCCGCCGTCATCGTGCTTCCTTCTATCATGTCGGATAATTATAACATGCATTTCCTCGATCGTCGCTTCATCGCGGAAAGTTATTATACCTGATACGTGTCAGTTACTTTGTTCTGTAAATTTAACTTGTTTTTGCACGTTTAGCGTTGTTAGTCATTTTCGAACCGTTCATATGTTCTCTGTGAGTGAAAGTTTGTTATAGAGTGGTATAATTTATCGTTCTTTGAGTAATTCTGTGTCGAATTGGATTTCAGGTTGGACAATGTTAGAAGATGGATCGATTCGTTATCGTGTTGTAATATGATAATAAGTATAATTCAGAAGTTACTTTTCTCGATGCATCTGGTCCCTGAAGCAAATCTGCGATAATCATGACGCTCGAATTCTTACATCGGCATTCATCCTTTATCAAAATTGCTCGTTTCAATTTCAAACAGTATATCGTAAAAGTCTCAGCTAAATCGAACAATTACAATTTGTGCACATAGAGTTCTCGCGCTATATCGAAGAAATGGAACGAACAAATTGCCATTTATAACTTTGCAAAAATCAGGAAAGATATTATCCCGGAGAAACCTCTGTTTTATCTATCTTCAGATATTCTAATTAGTTCAATCGTCTAGTTGTAATTAAGCTACTCTATTCAAACCCGTCTGATTCGATCAGTTGAAGAGATAGCTATGAGCAAATTCAACCACGTGCATTGATCTTTCTCGGATAAAAGGTGTTCCGTTTGTATTCGCCACATATAGCCAGGTTAGAATGATACATTTTGCATAGCTACGAGCATATGGCAGTATGTAGATGAAGCGCAAATAACGGTAAGAGATAACCATTGGTTAGCAACGGGTTGAATAGACGGAGATAAAGTTGGCAGTAAGAGAAAGAGAACGTAGAAGGAGAGAAAGGGCACGGAAGGATATATTCTCATGTATAATTCACACCTCGAGCGCCATGCCTCCACTGCCATTGGTTGAAGCCCACTCTGCCTGTGGTTTTACGAGAAAATCTAAAGACCACGCATACTCCTGCACAGAAACCTGCACACACACACAAAGATACACGTATACGTATATATGTATGCCAGTAGATATATACATATACTTTGGAGTTGCAGTAAATTGACGGTTCTTGCGACTTCGCATATACAAAGAGTCCTCTCTCTCTCTCTCTTTCTCTCTTTCGTCGCTTTCTTCAGGTTCTTCTTCTTCTCCTTCTTCCGCTTTAGTTGGAACAACTAGTAGTACCAGCGTGAAGATACAAGGATCTCTCTTCTTTTACGAGCAAAGGCTCCCGCATATCGAACGAGATTTCACGAGCTATCCCAATAAAATTGTTAAAGGGTTGAAATATCATCGGTCAGCAGAATCGACAACCCTGTTTAGCGAAGGAAAATCGTTGGAACTGACGTTACCTAATTGTAGCGATATATCTTTGGAGCTTTCATTTTGTGTTTTCCATTGAAATTTTTGTGTCCGGAGAGCACATTTTTGTTAATTTTCAGACTTTCAGTCAGTCGGTGAGTAAAAAGAGCTATTTTAATAAGAAGTAGCTGGCGGCATTTTAGTTGTGCGGAGGATTTGAGTTTTGTGACATTGACCACGAATATTGAAAGTGACAATGTTATTTTTGGGACAATAAAACGTAACTCGATCGTAAATGTTTCTATCGTTATGTAGGAAACAGGAGAAAGAAAAGAACAATCTCCAAGTTGTTGGAGGGTATGTTGAGTGTTGTGCGATTTGAGGAGCATGGGCTTTGCGCACTTGGCTGCTATCTAATATCACGGTTCACCACACGAACACCCATAAAAGCGATTATTGTCCGATGATGGCTTTCTCTTCCCTCTCGAGTTCCTCTTTTCTGTTTCTCTTAATAATGTTCGACTATAAGCAGCAGATGCTGGATTTCCTGATCTCTTGCAACGAGTTCTTTTCTAATCACTACTTTTCAACTTAATTTACCAATTATTAATTAAATCTACTTTCGCTTGATACGAAGATCTCTGTAAAACGTTCAAATGGGAATTTGATTTGATTTTACTACACTCTTTGAATCATTTTCGACTCTATTATATTTGTCCGATGTTAACAAATATTTTAAATTTGAAGAAAATCCTTATTGGTATTCCGGATGTTTGAATGTTACGTTAAACATCTTCTTAAAGCATTACAAGTCCAATTATTTTCTCTTGCTGAAATGAGAGCAAGATTGAAATATAAGAATTCGAAGATCGCGGCAGGGTTAAAGTATTCGTTGAAAATTGAAGCACAAAATGAATCAATCCGTGTATCAAGGTTAGAAAAGGGAATAATTAAATTTGTTCTAAATTTTTCCATGAAAATTGTACCTGTAAATAAATAAAAACGATATTTAAAAGAAATGAATCTTGAAGAAAGACGAAGTCTCCCGTTGTATCGTGGAGGCATCTTTTTGGATTAAGTTCCGTCCTTTGTCGTATCTGTAATCATACCGGTTTTATGAATCTTTCGTGAGATTTAATTAAAGACTTGCGGTGTACGGGTGGATGATAATAATAAAGCTTTTCCAAGGGGTAGGTTTGTACTTTGAGAAGTAGCGCGGTGCAGAGAGGGTTGGGGATAGAGAGAAGAGAAGGCAAGGTGCCGTTTCACTCAGGTTCGAGTCTTCACTACAGTTTATGACGAGGGTGGGTTTAAGAGGGACGTCGAGGGTTAAAGGGGGTTGACTAAAGTAATTAGTGATGGTGAGTGAACTCACCCTTCTCCGACCGTATTCACGTCTTTGTTCCTCTCGATTCATTTAACGACAGGAAAATGTTCATCTATCGCCGGCCTTTTTATAGAAAAATTAAATACTTAAGAATTTACCTAGTACTTCCTCTTTTTCTTCCCATTTCCATATTGCTTGGCTGTGGCTACAGCAACAATATTTAATTTACAACTGTTTGTCCGTGAAGATATAAAATTTCGAAAAGTTTAGTAGGATTGATCAGACGATAAACAACGAATGAAAGAGTTTGAGTCCTGTCACGAAGTAACATTGTAGGTACAGCATCATGTCAAAACCGTCCGTATCGCCTCCGGGCAAGATTCATCAACGCGTCGACCTTAAATTAAGCGGAATTAAGAGCAGCAGGCACTTTTGTGCTTAAGACGTTTCCGTCGGGCAAGCGGAAGCGTAGGAAAAAGTAAAGAGAGGGTCCGGAGGGCTTGTTATCTTTTTAATAATCAAAACCGACGGCATCGCGTCGGTTCTTCTTTCTTACAAGATACTAGACCTGTCAGAGTCACGTCGCCAATATTAATTCATGATGTAAAGAATAATTTTTAATCTCGTCGAAAATCAAATTAAGAACGAACCTGCTTCTATTTATTTCTATACGCTGCATTTATTATTTTTTGCTTATTTTATAGTTACATATCTTTTCTAAGAATTTATCATACTTCGGTACCAGATAATTAATTATTTGATTATTGTTGGTTCGCCCCGTTACCATTTAATGAAAATTATTACATTATTTACAAGATTAATTGAGACGTAAGAAGTACCAGTTGGAAATATTTATTAAAGCATTCGGATTATTAATTTATTTTAATAAAGTAATTGCGAGAATGTGGAGGGATGAGGAAAAACAGAATACACGGTGTTAGTTGAAGATCTCACAACGCAAAATGCTAAATTAAAACCCACCCTCCATCTTTTCCATTTCTTTATCTCCAAAATAAGGAGGCTACTACTCTTCTGATGATCGAGACGTCTTGAAGATTTAACGAATTATAAAGGTCGCGCGAAGAATAGCTCGCATTCGGTGCTACTGACAGCTTATTTAATCCTCAGGGAAAAAACGAGTTTCTCCTTCTCACTGTACATTTAGTCTTCGATTTTTAATTTGATCCAAAACAATAACCCCTTGTCGATATTATATCTCACTCAGAAATATTTTTATTTTTCTAGATAGATAATAAACTTAATATTATTTTTAAAACAGAATTACAAAAGAAATTGAAAGAATAGAAGAGAGAGTTGTTTAAATTAATTTGTTCTTCCATGTTTATATCTCGACGTTTGGATGGGTTCGCGCGGAAAATAGAAGCAGCTTGCCCTTTCCCATGAAACTGACACTGACACGTTAGATAGATCGACCATTAGGCTTGCATTTCACCCAAATATAGAGTTTCCTGAATTCCGTCGGTCAAATCAATTTGTAGCCATTAGGACTGCTCTTGGATCGAGTTTACTTTGAACAACCTTTTCCTAGAACAATCGGTCACTGTTCTCTGTAGAAGGACCATCCTACTATTTACACAGTAGTCGATCTTTTACCCCGATCAGTAAACGTACAATCTTGATCGTTTGTCTCGTTTGATGAAGAATGCTACTACAGATATTTCATGTAGTTCATTGTTGGAAAAATATACGATATATCCCTTGCAATTAATTTCACGTTTTCGAGAATATCGATGAAAGTTCTTACGAAAGTATTCAAAAAAATATTCCCGAACGCATATTCTTCATTTTCGTACTCCCGAATTTCGTGAAATCGTGTTCTTTTCTTTATAGCAGTTTTTAGAAGTAAATGAATTTTAGAAACAAGTGAATAGACAACAGTTATGAAATCAATTCCTTTTCAGTGTACTAAAATAAAATAATAAAAATGCATCATGTTACACTTTTAATCTTTTTAATCAGATCATTCTTCGGTCGTAAAATCCCTCTAGGAAAACTCAGTAACAAAAACAAATTAATTCATTTGATTTCTTTCAAACGTGGAATTTCTAATCTCTCGGATACTGCCGTGACACTTGAATTTTTCATGCCCTAATTTCATTGTAGTTCCAACCAAGAAAAACAATTCTAACGTTTCAAAACAATCTTAAGATCGAGCCACGAGAATACTGCATATCAATTCTTTCACATTCTTGGTTTAAATTTAGGAAATTTTCTGAAATATAAAATCTAATGGAAAGTCTAAAATCTAACGGAAAAATGCGAGTCGAGCGAAGACGAGCCAAAGGACGATTAAAGAGTAAAGATTCTACTTCATCTTGTTTCTAATATTTTGTAAGACGCTGCGCCGTTGATCTCTTCTCCGGGAGATTTCAGAGAGGATCAAAAATTGAGCGAGAGATCACGGAAGTTGGTCATAACGCTACCCTAAACTTGCCGCGGTACAATCTGCGATGGATATTAAAAACAAAGGCCGCCTCTTACAGGGCATAACATGAATATAACGTCGCGCAATATCTTACGGCTTAAGCTGTTCGGCTTAGCCCGCGGACCTTCATGCATTATGGATTTTACTTTGAGAAAGCGCCGGCTACCCCCGACGCCAGACGAACTAAGAAACCATGAATATACAATACCGCGGTATGCATATAGATTCATCCTTTTGTGAATCAACTTTAATCACTTTCTACGAAACCGCAGTATCCGCCTCGCGACCGATAAGATCGCCGAAGATCGAATAGAGACTCGATAGATTCTTGTTTTCTCTTCATCCCTCTTGCTCGTCATTAAGTTCCATGGAATCATTAGGTTCGTCTTCACCATTATTTTCTCTATCGATTTCGATAAAAGCGGTTTGCACGTTTTTTAATCGCTTTGTGTGTCACTTGATTATTTATTACCAGATTTTTTCAGAATGAGTACTTTTTTCGTGATGGTATTGTCAATCTTGGTTTCAATGCTGCACATTCATGGAAAGTTTGAGAACCTCTTATTTGTGACGACTTTCGAGCATTATCTGGATAATTAATAGGAATTCTGAAGGAGGATAGTTCAACCAGCTAATTTAATGATGTAGTTTAAAGTAGTTTAAGTTTGAACAGTTCCTTTGATATTTGGTACACTTCAGTTTGTTTACATTGTACAATTTTTTACGATTCTTTGTTTTTAAGTATATTTAAGTTAAGTATATTCTTTAGTAGAACGGATATTGTGTTTGAACATTGCAATACAATTATTGTTCGAAAAAATGTCTCAAATTGAGCTTGCTCTGTTTTGAGAAAGGCATTTTACGTAGGGCACAAATTTTATGGAACTACCTATATTCGTTTAGCTGATAATAGTTAATTTAGCTTTGCCTATCTAGCAACACTCTTCCGAACGCGCAATTAATTAAAATAATTCTCCGTCGTGTTAAAATTCTTTAGGAAGATAGCAGGACGACCGTTTCACTCTCCCTGTCATATAACTTTCAAAACGGCCTTCAAACATCTTCACATGTCGCAATCGAATGCGTTTGATATCGCTGGCGCGACATTTCGCCCGGAAATATCGCTTCCCATTCGTGCCAGGTCGTAGCCATTCACAGCTGTACCGCGTTATACCACTGGCACGCAGACGAATTCCAAATTCGCAGCTCGTGTCCCAAGTAAAAGCAGCCGCGGTCGACGTTGATTTCCGGTTACGCTCCCCTTTTGCGCCCACCCTTCGTGAAAATTGCTCCGCTCGTGTCTATAAAATCAGACAGCCTTATAAATAGGAGAACCCGACATTTTTGTCGAGTAAATTTCTCCAAATCTTATGAAGAATGGAATTTACTTTTTATTAAAGCAACTGGGAAAGTTACTTTCTTTCTAAATACACAAAAGTATAACTACGTTTAGTACGCGTTTTATACAACTCTGCTATACTATCATATCGAAATCAAACTCATTGTTATCGTTCGGTAACAGACGATCGCAATGATTTACATATTTCTAAATTTAATCTATACTTTGCATCTTACGTGGTAAAGATGATTGACGATTTTTACGGTGTAAAATATAAAATGAGATAAAATACTCGAGAAATTAGTAATCCAAACTAATACTAACCTAAACTATTGTTGTTATTAATGTCCCAGTGATATCGAACAAGAGTAAAAATTCGACGTGGCAAATAATTTACGCGTTATGCTCCAACTTAATCGACATCGGTCTTTGAAACTAATTACTATCACAATTGTATCCCATAAAAGAGGGACTAATTAAACGTGGCATAGATTCAAGGATAAATGGATTAACACTATCGTTTATCAGTGGGTGGCTGGCTCGATTAAAGCATCACCGATGAAACGCGGGCCGCCGATATAAATCCGGAGGGTTGGATTCCCTCCCCACCCCCAACCATTAAGAGCCGACTTCCTTTCCATACATCAGCCAACCCTTCGGCCGCAGAATCGCGCCGTGGTAGCTTTGTGCCGTACCTCTTCCTCCTCTTCTCCTCCTTTTTTCTCCTGTTTCACCCACTCGCCCCTCCGCTGACCGCACCATACCCCCTTCAAAAAAAAAAAAAAAAAAAAGAGAGAGAATCTCTCTCTGGCTCTCTAGCACCCTGTTCGTGCCCGCTTCTCGCCCCTTTTCTCCGCCTCTGTGCCCTTCGATCTCTTCGCCCCACCGCACCGTCACGAAACGACCCGGTACCGTGACCAGGTTGGCGGAGGGTGTCGGTGCACCCTTCTTCCCTCGGTGCACTCTTTCCTCTCTCGGTGCACCCTTTCTCTCTTCTCTCCATGCGTCCTTCCATCCTCACTGTACCCTTCCTCTCTCGGTGTACGCGGTGGCGAGCCGCTCGAATCGAATCGGGGGAGGAAAACGAAGAGAAAGACGATCAGCGCTACGAGTCAAAAGAGGAACGAAGAAGAGAGACAGGAAGGAAAGAACGACGCGATAGGGTGAGACTATCGAGAGGGGTAGAGAGACAAAAGAGGGGTTGGAGAAGTATTATGTACAGAAGGAGTGCCGAGAAAGAGGGGAAGAAAAGAGGGGAGGGAAGACAGGCTGGCGAGGAAGAGGATCGTGGAGAGAGCGAGACTGAGGGGTAGTTCTGAGGCCGACGTCATAATCGATCGTCTTTTATTAAACTGCACCAGATGGCGCCACCACCGCTCACAGAAATACCTATCGTACCTTCTATATACATACGCACATACATACAAGCGTATTTGTATTTGTATATATAATATAGGTGTATGTGTGACTGTGTATGTGTATATACGAGAGGACGAAGGAGGGACGTGGTGAGTCGTAGGGAGATAAAGAGGGTGCCAGAACTAGGGGGTGGTAGCCATAGTCCTGAAGGTAGGGGCAGAAAGTTGGGGTGGGCAGAGGCGGAAGTAAGGGCGGTCGCGTGTGGGCGCGAGGAAGGGAGCAGAATAGAGGAGAACTTTCAGGCTACGGCGGAGGGAGAGAGTTAGAGGGTGGCTCGCGAAAGGAGAGACCGGTAGGCTGGCTGCAGCCAATCGTTTAACGATTACCCACTCTATAGAACGCGTTTCGGATGTCGTCGTTATGCCCGATCCTTTCGTATGGACCGATCCTTAGCGCGGCCCGCGTGAAACGTTTCCGGCTCCTTTTTTAATAGCCATCCCAAAGGGCTGCAGTTATATTACAGGAGAATTATATATTTCTTATATAGATCCTCGAGATGGTCTTGGGTTCGCCAGAATGATTCAGAAGTGGCAGAAGGCGAGTTAAACGGTAGGAAAGGGAGAGAGTTATGACGATTTTAGCACTTCGAATAGCGTGTCACCTTATATAGCGGGCTTTTGCTATCGACGTGTTTAATCGAGATGAGGATTTAGAGTGGATGAAAGGAACGCGCGACTGTGTGGCTACGGCCAATAAGTTAACGATTAAACGGTGAAGAGGGTGGAGAGGGTGAATCGAAGATTGCAGTCCAACGATTGAAGTGATTATATCTCATCGAACGTGATTGGTCGAGTAATCGTTCGTTATAATTTAAATCACTTTTATATAGTTTTGTTGTCGAAATAACGCGTTACGGTCATTAATGACAACTCCAATCCTCACGAGCTGATAAGCCGAGTGTCAAAGTAGTTGAAATAAAATGGAACGATCGGTGTCAGTGATGAAGGGAAGATAGATGTAGAGAAGAAAGAGAATAAGAAATATTTTTCAACACGGCTGACAGAAACAATTCGAACAATTTATAAAAATGATCGACGGCAGCGAGGAGTAGCGCGATACGCGGACAAAACGAACGAAAAGCGTGAACAACGAAATGATTCAACTTCTCCGAAAAGCCTCGCGTCTTTCACACTGAACGGAGAACCGCTTTGTTACTTTTGTTATACAGTTCCGAACCTGTCTGCCACTGACGGGACAATCAATCACCGTCGCCACTTGCAAAACGTAAAACGAAAAGAAGAAGGATCACGCCGAAAGGGGAGTGCGGAAGTACCGAATCCCTTGATTTCCCTGGAATGCATCCCGCAATTTCCGTTCTCTCGAAACTCGTACAAATATCAGCCCCAAAATTCCCTTTGCTTTTAATATTATATTAATTAGTGTTAGGTAAATGATCTATCTTTCCCAAGATTTTCTTGTTGATTCGTTTTCACAATTACTTAATTAAAAAGAAAGCCTCGTTAAATATCAAATAACAACGAATAAATGTAACATTTATTCAAAGATAGAGTAAAATGTTTAGAGATTATTTGAAATATTCTGGAATATATATGTTTCTTTGCTTCTGTTATTACATCTACACGCGATTAATCTTCTTTACTATTCATCTTCCAAATTCCATTACGATTATTTAATTAAAAGGAATCTCATTAAACATGAAATAACGAAGAATAAAAGTTAAAGCGATTAATGAGAACGACTTTCTACTTCTTTTTTTTAATATTTATATTCAGGTGAAACGACCCCCTCTTTTTGATTTTCGAGGATCCTCGGATGGAGTGTTCAACCCCAAGCGAGCAACGTCTTGAGCTCGATATTAACCTCCCTCTTTAATCTCTTTCGTTCGCAGGAAGCATCGGATTTCGAGGGATTTTTGCCTTTTAAACGAGCGAACGCTCGAGCGTTTATTTCATCCGCTCGTCCGATTTCCCGGATTTACACTTCCCTCGTGAAAAAAAAGAGGCAATTTCACCGACGCGTGTATTTCCTGAATATATCTACGCGAAGTTTTCATTTAAACGAGCAGCAAATTATTAATTATAAATCATTTAATTAACCAAGCAAAAAACAAAAGCTTTTAAACAGAATTTTTACGCACTACGTTGAAACGTCGCTGTCAAGTTAAACGTTGCGAAATTTCGCGCGAAATTGTAGATCGTACTTAAACGAATGGATTATCAAGCAATAAATGACAGAATCAATAAAGAACAATTTGTAGCAATTATTAGAATGTAAAAATGTATAATATATAATAGAAAATTATTAAAATACTATGAAACGATTAAGATTAATCTTTTGGCTACTTTAAATGCCACAAAAATTCATTTCCATAAAATCATTCGCCAAATCTACAAAGAACAATTTATATCAGTTATTAAAATATAGAAATATATAAGATCTTTGAATAATTATTAGGTACTTAAAAATGTCTGTTAAATTGGTAAATTCATGTAATATACGAAATTATCAAAATGTTATTAAATAATCCCAAGAGTAACTCCTTGATTATTTTAAACAGTATAAAAATTATTGTTACCAAATCATTTACTACAATTGCTTTAAGCGGAATAAAAATTTGTTTTCTTCAAATATTTTCGTCTAAAATTTTCAATATTTTTTCAAACATTTTTTTCATTCAATTTCAATGAACTACGTGGACAGCGCAATTACATGGCGATCGTGCAATGGTGTTTTCGCGACAAAGATGGGCCAGCCGCGGTATTGAGAATATAACACACGTTTACCCTATTGCTAAAGAGCGTATTATCGCGTCGAATCGTTAGGGTTCTGCATCCTGTCAGGCGCACACACCCTGCCGAATGAAAATACGAAAACAATTTGTGTAAATTAATCCCTGGCAGATCCATGTAATTTTCTCGCCTCTCCTATTGCGTTTAATCCGTCATATCTAACTCGCGTTTCTTTCTTTTGTCTCTTTAACGTTCTATAAGTTCAATTTCACACTTTTATACGCATGGTGAAAGTTTCAATTCATCGTTGCTCTAACTGTGTTAATATAATATATACATAATATATACATATATAGTTAATTATTGATCGAATAATGTATTACTATTTTATATTAAATATAATTATAATATATCTATATATTATGTATTATACAGGGTGGTTGGTAACTGGTGGTACAAGCGGAAAGAGAGTGATTCTACCCGAAAAAAGAAGTCGAAAATATAGAATAAAAATTTTTCGTTTGAGGCTTTGTTTTCGAGAAAATCGACTTTGAATTTTCGCTCAGTTCGCATGCGGTACGTTATAACGGATCTCACTGTAGATGGTTGTCTCGATGGAAAAATTTAAAAAAAAGAAAAAAAATTTTTTTTTTAATTTTTATTCTATGTTTCCGACTTCTTTTTTCGCGTAGAATCAGCCCCTTTCCGCTTGTACCACCAGTTACCAACCACCCTGTATAAATTATATATAACATAATTAATTTAAGTTGAATTTTTAATATGAAAGGAAGTACAGTTTTATATTTGAAAATAAAATATTTTTCTAAAACAAGTTTCTAAAAACAAGTTCGAAGTCCTATTTAAAATTTATTCTTTCAATGACTATTAACTGTTAAGTAGACTGGTAGTTGCATTCAGAATATACTTTATCATATCTATATTTACAAAAAACTGAAATCAATCTAGTTAAAACTGATTTGCAATAACGAACTCTGAACTCTGAACTTATCTAATCAGCAGCTTGAAACATCCGACTGCATATTATATGTATATAGATTCTCATTAATATCCGCGTTAAGTCAAACTAACTCCATGTAAAATTTTGATGCAAAAATCCTTACCTAGACACATGTTCAATACCCAATCTAGAAAATGATCGATTGCCATCAGCGAAACCGTCGGAATGAGCTCGTTACCAATATAGAGTCTATCAATAACGCAAACTTCATTCTACTTAAAAATTTCTATTAAAATTCATTCTCATTTCTATTAGAAAAAAAGAAGGAATCGAAAGAAATAAAAAAAAGGTAAAAATAAAAAAATTCAACAAATGAAAGTTCAAAGGATGAAAGGTAACATGATGCATCCAAATCGTTCACATTTCAGTATGTCAGATGCATGCTCACGTCCGTGAACGAAGTTTCATAAAATATTCGACGAGATATTAAAGAATAATAAACTTTTTTATCAATTTCTCGCCCTCCCTACCACTGAAGCCAAGCAATATTAATAACGACGGGGCGAACGTCAAGTGCAGATAATGTTGTTGAACGGATTTCAAAAGTTGTTGATACTTTGTGCAAAATCGTTCGTAATATCATCCTAAATTACAACCGATTATAAAACGTATGAACAATGAATTTTTTTCATCGATTTCACATTACCAATTATTTCCTGTTACATAATTGTTAACGATGAAATCAATTAGTGTTTCTGTGTGTGTCTTTCTTAAATTCGTATTTCTTTATGCCATGGAACAAGATTTTTGTACATTGTACGATGTTAGACAATTAAAGCTGGTCGCTTTTAGAAAAACTGCTAGATCATTCTAACCATCATGATATCGTTACATTGAATTCATGTTTATTGTGAATAATGCATTCATGTTTATTGTGAATAACGCAATTCATGTTTATTGTGAATAATGCGATTCATGTTTATTGTGAATAATGCGATTCATGTTTATTGTGAATAATGCACCATTCATGTTTATTGTGAATAATGCATTTAAAATCTGTATTTTCTGGACTCAATAAACTCCTTTGTAAAAAAAAAAAAAAAGATCATTACATTAAGACATCCTCACAGAGATATACGATTCCATCGCAAATGCAACTACATATTCCATTTTAAATATTATGCTGAACCTATAACTTTTCCAAGTTCGAATGAAACATATTCCACAGTATTATACAATCGTGTTCACTATTAAAAGAAAAATTCATTCTGAAAGAGTTTTAATACGGTCCCTTTCAAATAACTCATCTTTCTTCGCGATTTCTTTCCTTCACGAAACGAAAATCCAAAGTAAGCTGAAAATCTCGGATTCCGTCTCTCCAAGTAGGAGCAAGAACGAGAAATACAATATAAAGTCGATTCTACATAAGGTCTAACGCCTTGTTGGCAAGCCCCAAAGGCAAATTGAAAAGAACTTTTAAGATCCAGCAAAGATGTCAAATGCATTCACGTACTAGGCTCACAGGCACTCTTGCACGGAGTGGCGACCAATGAAAATTCGAAAAGCGGTTTAGGTAAATCAATCCACGGCCCCAGGGTCAACGCTTCGACGTAGCTTAAGGCTATAATAAAGTGGCGAGCAGGATCAGGCTGGAGAAAAGGAAGGGTGGTACGAAGGCGAAACTCGGCGGAAAAGGGATGGGAAGGGTGGAAAATTTTCAGAGTTCATGTGCGTTTGACGTTGGCCCGTTCAACGGTTCGGTAATGCATGGTCTTTAATATTACGAAAATCACGCCGCACCCTCTTCCCATCTCCATTTCGCAGGTTACCACGTTTATAGGAGAGCTGGAGAGAAATATATATATATATATGTGAATACTTATTGTATTAAGATGTGAATCTCTGAGAAGGCAAGCCGATCAACGCCACTCTTTATGAATTTTTCATTAACCAAGTACGTAACTAATAGACTGTAGGTTTTTAGACAGATTCACATTTTTTATGAACATAGTGAAAAAAAGGAACCTCAGTAGAGATTTGTTTCAGCTACTAAAAATTATATCTTGTTCTCTACTACGCGTATTTTATATATCTTCGCATATTATATACATTTCTACTGCTTCAAATTTAGCATGCATAATCTAATGATAATTAGTATCTCAAAAAAAAAAAAGAAAAAAATTACACGAGGAACTAGTTATTTCTATTTTCTTTTCCACGTAAGTGATTACAAAGTCTGAGGCATATTTTAAAAGGTAATGTTCATAATTGTCCATCGTTATTGAGTCGATAGAATTTGAATAATTTGATGTAAATGTAGGATTGACATCATCAATACGTTAATAGAAAGAGAAACTACCGATCTCTCCTCCAATTTTTATCTAATGTTCATCGGGAAGAAGGCAAAGAACACGAAGAACTCATCTCTTCGACGCCATTAGGGGAAAATTCGAGATGACCCTGTTTAATATAAAATCGCCTTTTTCGCTTTTGCTGCGGTAAAGATAATGATAGACAATTAATTCTAGACAAACTGTCTATCAATATAATTTTAACACACCTACACTTTATTACACCCTTCTCCACTGATCGTTCTATGATGCAATTCGATCAATCGTCTATCGTATCTTCTGTCATTCGAACGTTACGTTATTGAAGTAAGTTGTACATCATCATCCAAAATGAACATGTTTCGAATTACGAATATAATTTGCAGGTGAAGATTTGGTTCCAAAATCGGCGAATGAAATGGAGGAATAGCAAAGAGAGAGAGTTGCTAGCAACCGGAGGTTCTCGAGAGCAAACATTGCCAAACAAGAACAATCCGAATCCTGACTTAAGCGACGCGGATGGAGACAGGCCGAGGATGGACTTGAGCGACGTGAGTCCTTTAACGAGTCCTCAACGGCCGGAAGAACAAACAGAGAACGAAGAAGACGAGGAGATCAATGTCACGTGATGAAATTCCAGTGAACATCCTGATATAAACGTGTTCGTTTGATGAGACACGATCGTGACTCATGATTCAGGATTAAAAACGACGAACAATTAGCAGGCAGTGAAAGTGTATGAAAAACACATCTGGTGAATTTCAAAGGAAGTTTCACTACCGCTTAAATCATAATCAAAATGTGTCTGTTCGATGAAATAATAATGGTTCATTACAGATTCGGGACTCACAGGAGAAAATTCGACGATTTAGACTATAATTGAGGATAAAAGTTTTGATCGGTCGAGGTCACTAAGTTATTTATGACATCTAATTATTTTATATATTAAGAAATGTAAAAGATTGCGTTTAAATTGACTATGAATCTTCAATATACCAATACATTATATAAGAAAAAGGAATAAAAAGCAATATTGAATCATGTTTGGTAGATGTAACTTGCAGTTAAAGTGACCTTGAATGTATGAAAGCATTCTATAATTTATCCGTGATATTCTTATGGAACTTGAAAAAAACGTTCGTGAGAGTGATAGATTCTCCTGTGCGTATCCTAAGATTTAGAGCTTTTAAATGATTTCCAATCTTTTAACCGTAATACAATCTTTGTATTTAGCAATTGCAACATTATCTTTTTTAACGGTGAAGCTCATTTTTGTGTAGATGTAATTTTACTTTTTGCGATCTGTGAACACATCTTCCAATAACTAGATGATGTAAAACAATCAGAAATATATGACACGATGAAAATCGTAACAGAATTGTGACAAAATAATTTCCTAGAACAAACAATTTAAATTTAGAAAAGTTTTATAATTAAAGAAAAAAATATTTAAACAAATAAGCAAAGTTTCCTTAAATTATGCCTTACATTGTTTATTAAAATTGCATAAAATGAATGCCCGATTTTTATCGCGCCTCGAATTTTTCAAGTCTAAATAATTTTTAAAAGACAAAATGAACGAACAAAGTTAATTCATCGACAATTTTACGACAGCATTGTATACATGTTCCATTGTACTATGTTCGATTCGCGAAAGTGGATCTTATAACATATATAAATTAAATCTACGAAGAAAAGCTTGAAGATAAGAAATTGAGTTGTATAAAAGGTACTGTCCTATGAGACATTCAAAATATTTTCTGAATAACTTTTTACTTTATGGCATAACATCAACGATATCTTGATAATGTAATTATAAAAATTAATTTGTATCACCAGAAATATTTGCCGTAATAACATATATGTAAATTGAATTTAAATACATTTCTGTTTAAATTATTGAAATTTCTGTGTAAATTTTTATCTCTCGAGGAAGTTTCGGTATAATGGAATTTCCACTAAATCGAGAAATGTATTATATTGTAAGTAGAAATGGATGTAAGTTTGCGTAATTTTCAGTAAGGTATCGTATAAGGTTGTACTAGACATAACGTTACGATAACTAAGATATGTACCTAAGGTTTAAGGATCATGCTCTCGGGCATCAAAAAAACCAAATGTAATTATTCATTGTGATGCATTATGATCTGTGTAATATATTGCAATAAAACTGTCTATGCTAATTACTTTGTATCTTTTGTCTATACTAATTACTATATGAACAACGAGGGTTTATAATCAAAATTATGAAATTAAGACAAAAAATATATGTATTTTAGAGAGGTATACAAGTAGTTTTAAACAAATTACAATATTCTTTTCTTGAGCCTTCAAACTTGAACAATAGCTTTGCCAATGTTCTTTCCTTGTAACATGCCAACAAATGCATCAAACATGTTATCAAAACCTTTTGTAATTGTTTCACGATAGCGAAGCTTCCCTTCGTGTATCCATTGAAGATTCTTTTTTGTGGCTTCTGAAAGACGATTATCCCAACGAGTCACTACAAAACCTTCCATCTTTAATTGATTAAACACAAACGACGGTTGAAGAATCGTCGATTTTGGTAGCGATGATGAATCTGCGTTGTACGAAGATATAGATCCACATACAGCTACGCGACCAAAGGGTTTCATTTGGTATATAACAATACTGGAAATGTCTCCTCCCACCTGTTATTATAACATAATCATAATAAATATGTTGTGACAAAATTTTGATATTATTTTATAATGCTAGAGAACTGTACATTATCAAAATAGCAGTCAATTCCTTTTGGCACAGCTTTCCTTAAAGCAACTTCAACATCTCCTTTTTTGTAATTAATAGCATGATCAAAACCAAGTTCTTCTACAAGCCATTTACACTTCTCATCTGAACCAGCAATACCAATGACAGTAAGTCCAAAAACATGTTTTCCTATTTGACCAACAAGGGAACCAACAGCTCCTGCTGCTCCACTTACAACAAGAACCTCGCCTTGTTTCGGCTTACAAATTTCTAGAAGACCAAAATATGCTGTGGCTCTGACATAGAAAATATGAAACTTTTGAATAAATTGTTTAGAATGGATAAATATATCATATTGGTCAAATTTATAAAAAATTATATAAAAACAGATCAGATTACAAAATACACACTTGATGTACTAATTATTACCCTGGCATTCCTAAAATTCCTAGATACAGTGATGGTGATAGATCTCCAATATCAGGCACCAGTGTTGGTTTTTGGCTTAAGAATTCATATTCAGATGAACGATGTGGATTTATAATGGTATGTGTTCTCCACCCCAAATAACCAACAATTCTTCTTCCTACTGGGAAATCTGGATTCTTTGATTCAATGATTTTAGCTACTTGTGCACCAATCATTGTTACACCCACTGGATATCTCTGAATATAAACTCGCATGTAAGGATCCACAGAGAGATATTCTGCTTCAACAAGGTACTCTGAAAACATAAATCATATGTTATTCAGCTTTTAGGACATTATATGTATATATATATTTATTCCACAACATTACAATTATTTCAATATTTAATTTTTTAACAATATTATTAAATACTAAATATGCACAGAATATATTTTTATTTCTTATTATCTTTTATTTTTTAATGTCAATATTTTTGCATACAATTAGTACTTATTAATAGTATGATAATCATAATGTTAAAGATATTAAATCATCTAATGCAAGATTTATTTTAAACTTGTTATGCAATAATATGACAAGGGATATTGTCTGTAGGCTGATAATGATATCATAACTGTCTCATTTGACCCTACGGAATCGCGATAGTTACGAAATACGTACAAACACGTTAAAAACATTCTCCCCGTAAGAATAAAGTATATTGAATAATGATGTCATTTAGAAGCTAAAACATCCATTATTGTATGATACTCTTCTCCATTTATAACATTTATAGATTACTAAGTTATTCAATATACAGTGTAGACGTTGGAAACATGTACAATGCATGTATCTTTTATATAAGTTGTGTAATTTCATCCCGTCAATTCAACGTTATTTTCTAAAACGTTTTTTCAAGTTTCACTATATAAAAAATTCTTATATAAAAAATGTTTATCTGTACCATTTTTAAAATTCATAGATAAATTTTTATTGTGTTCTTCTTTTTATTTTTGAATAATGTTTTATAATATTTTCCTTTTTCTATTATATCAACGAAATGTACATATATTAAAAATCATATCAATAATAAACGAATATTTCTAAATATAATCTTCAATTTTCTCTGTAAATTCAAAGTAATGAGTATATTTTGTATGTTTTTATTGAATGATGTTTTATATCTTTTAGATCATCAGAAAAATGTGTATTAAAAAATCATAACTGAGCACAATATTCTATAGTTTTCTATTTTAGGACAATATTTTAGGATAATGCATATGTCTACAATATTTTATAAATGCCGCGTAAGCATTAATCGTGACCTCCGTTGAGTCCAGTCACGAGTCGAGGGTTAAATAAATACATAATTACATCTTATATCATTTGACATTGAAGTTGTTGCACAATGTTAAAGGAAAAAAAATGTAATCATAAACAATGAATATAATGAATTTATGAGTATAATGAGTAAGAATATCAATATAACTAGTTTTTTATTTTAAAAAATACATAGTTATCAATGTCAAATGTTGATTAATGACAAATCGTGTGACATCTACTTTCATTTGTTTAATCGATACATATATAACACTATTATTAAAATCTTTACCTCCATTATGAAGAGAAGGTAATTCTTCTTCGATCAATTGCAAATCTGATGGCTCTGGATTCTTTTGAAAATGTTTTGCTACAATGAATCTTCTTGTTTTTACCATTTTTCATAAATATTCACAGGCAGTAGAATAATGACTTCGCAATAGTTTTAACTTGATAATTTGCACAATATTGTTTGGAATTATAGTCGTTAAAATAACCACTAGCACATAAACTACCTAACTCAATGAAATAAATGGTATATAGTCGACAGATCACTTTATGCGAACTGACTAACAGACTATTCTCATCGCAATGATTACTTTCTTCTGGAACTCCCCTCTATTTCTACCTGATAAGTAATTATACAACTTGATGAAATAACAGGATTTTTTAATTCATTTGATATTTCTGCAACAATACGTTTAACTTATTAAAGGTACTAAATCGAACTCTATTAATTTACCTAATTAATAAAGGTTTATACTAAGTTTAAAAATATCCAAATTATATCAGAAATTAATGTAAGATGTAACTGTACACAATTAATATTTTATTTTCATAACTTACATATGTATATATCTGTAAAGCATCAAATTTTAACTTAATACTTTGTATTATCTAACATCTAATACAATATAAATACATTCCATTATTATTATTATAATATATGTCAAATGCATAGTGCTCTATTGAATATTTCATTATAAATAAAATTTCAATATAAGTTATAATTGGTTTTAGAAACAAAATGAGCATAATATTTGTAAGATTTACATCAAAATTTAGCATGATAAGTATACACATATACATAGAAGTAATATAGAAAAATAGACATTTAAATGAACATAAATATTATTTTAATTTCAACATATGTCTTTTATTAAGTAAGTATTAATCTCTTTAAATGTCTTTAATTAAGTAAGTATTTTATTAAGTAGTATTAATTAAGTAAGTTTGTATGTTTAAAATTTTAATTATTATTGTAATATTTTGAAAATATTTATAGTAAAGCAATACAGGACTTTTTAATGTATTTTTAAGTTTGTCTGTTTGCTTATATCTGATAATTTCTGATATCATATCTAATACATTTCTATCTGATTATTACAGATATTAAAGTTAATACATAATATCTAATACATTTTTATCTGATTATTACAGATATTAAAGTTAATATTGCGATAATAGTAATAATAATTAATAATAATATAACATATTTTTCCTATTTTATTACCTAATTTATGCTATAAAGGAGTATTTCATATTGCATTTATATAATGATTATATTTTATTCTAATATTTTTGTATTTCATTAGCGTAATTTTATATAAATTATATTATTTCATAACACATATAATGTTGCTCTTTGTTATGTAATTAATTTATTTCACAGTATACATAGTTTAATATATCTATCTTAATACTACAGATTATTAGACAATGAAAATTTATACTACTCATTTAAAAAATTGAACTATTTGTTATATTTGTTATTATGTATCACTGTATGAAATTAAAGTTTGTAAAATATAATTATTATTGTAAATAATTATATATTGTATATATAATTATATATATATATATATATAATTATATATTGTACAAATTTTAAGGTATCAAAATTGTACTTAAATAAATATAAAATACTTTTTAAATAAACTTTACTTAATAATACAGAATATTATAGTTTTATATGATATGAAAATTAACTATATGAAAAATAATTTATGAAAATTTATTGTTTCAGTTATGGAATATAAAATACTTACACTTTTCTACTACTTTACATAATTTTTATTGTGCCTTGATGTAATCCCTACTATCTCAATTTTTTATAAAGATATCAATAAAATTATGAGAATTATTAAAATTTTCTACAAAATACAATTTACATTTTTAAATAAATATAATTGTACAATTTTAATATACATTTTCAAAATTACGTTAAATTTTTTATATATAAGAGGCGAAAGCAATAATTTTTTTTATTTAAGGAACATAAATTCGTACGATGAAAAAAGAGTTTTTGAACTTATATATTGCATAATTATGCCAATGTTATCTTCTTAAATGTTTTTATATTTAAATCATTATTTTATCTTAAATAATACTAAGTGCTAAGGAATAAGTACTATGAAACAAGTACTTATATTAATGAAATTTTTATGAAAATTTCATAATTAAAATATTTTATCTTACACATAATATCAAGTTATATCTTATATCTGTTCCACACGTCATGCATGGAAGTTAACTAATGAACTAATACAATGATGATATATTATTATTCAGTAATAGGATTAGATGCACTATTTTTAACATGTTGTATATTATTTAGAAACACTATTATGTCCTATTTTTTACATTATCTTATTTTTTACTCTTCATGTTATAAAAGTATAATGTTTGTTTAAAAAATAAAAGCCTAGATTTTGTTTGTATTGTTCCTGTAACATATATTTAATTGTTAAAGCTATAAAAGTTTTAATTAGAATAAATAAACTACATTTCTTTCCCTAATAAATATACAACATGTCAAATGTGATTATAGAAAGTTTCAATTAAAATTTGAGAAATCTGTTTTGAGCTTGATGGATGGTGTAGAAATTTTTATCTGTGGCTTTACAAGATCTACTGGTCTAGTATGTCTTTGTGCTTGTTGGTGAGTGGATCTCACTGCATTTTCTAATTTAGTTTTTAGTTCTGTAGATTGAGACATTAACATCTTAAATTCCTAAAATAAAACATTGAATACTTAGATACTAGTAATTTATGTTTATTTTGTATTTTGTATTTAAAGACGAATTTATTTAAACATGAACTAAGTACCTGGGGATATTTTGGTCCTATCTTATTAAGCCATTGAAAACTTTGTTGATGAAGACTTAATTGATATTTGGAAGCATGTTGTAGTTGATCTCCCTCTAATAAATAATTAATTAGGATTGGCACAAGTAAAGTCAACATCTGTATACCTAGTTAATTATAAAAATATGTTAAGATTATAACAAATTTAAAATAATTTAAAATTAGTCAAATAAACTGCATTTTATCATATAAAATACAGAGTAAATATATTACTCTCTTTTTACAAACCTTGTAAAAGGTCTCCTGAATAGCATGTAACATACTTTTTGTCATAACACTATTCTAATATTGATATACTATTGTAAATGTTATGTAATAAATAAAATACAAATAATACAGATTAATACGTACGATGTGAAAGATCAGCAAGTCCTATAAGAGCTTCAACTGTGCTAATACATTCCAAAGTGAAAGATAATTCTAAATCAGTTGTAATCTGTTTACTCTTGTCACTATATAGATATTCTACTAATCTTGGAGCTAATGCATGAATATAAGGAGTGCTTATTGCACGATCTGGATGTAAAAATATCGTTCTCAACGTTTGAACGCATTTTAATTTGACCTATAAAATTTCAAAGGGTAAATATCTCAAATTATAAACAATGTATAACATAATATTGAAACATTATTACCATTATGTTTTCTGACTGGAAAGCGTGTCTAAAATGATTTATACACGGAAATTGTAAATTCGGTGCACTCACAACTTCAGACGATGCATGAAGAACAAATACCGCAATACCTAACATCATCGCCACTTCGTCCATTTTCGTTTCATCATTTCCTATAAATATATTTTAAAAAATTTATTAGCTAAATATGTTTTAGTATCAAAACAAATTTTATGTGATTTTAACTTCAAATACCGGTTTTAGCCAGATCGATGATTTTGGCAAGAGCACTTTGTAAAAGACTTGTCCATTGTTCCTGACTTCTATGATCTTTTGCATATTTATTTGTGGTAAGACTTTTTATACAATGTAAAGCTGCATGAACTGGTGTATCTGATGTTGTTTTATTGCATTCACTGTCCGTACGCACTGCAGTTTCTCTGATCACTCCAGTTGATAAATACAGGAGTGTTGGTAAAATTGCTACAGCTCCTAATATTAAAAGAGTATGTGTTAAAAATAAATATTTACTTTGTTTAAAAGCATATATTTACCTTGAGGAGAACAAAGAGTAGGAAGAGATTCCATTATATTAAGAGCAGCAGCTATGAGTTTCCCACTTTCTTCAGATGGCATATATCCCCTTTGGGATAAAATCGCTGTTGTTCCATCAGGATTAGGATTTAGTGCTGGGATTTGTCGGACTAAAAGACACAAACATACTTCTAGAATAGCAAATACTAATGACTTTCCAGGATTAAGTTCACCACTTTCTTCTCCTTCCCCTAGTAAATCTACATGTTGAGTTTCATTGCTTTCTTCATGTGCTGGTGCTATTTCTGTTATAAAATAATATATATATTTGTATATTTAATTTCCCTGAATATGTAAGACAACATTTTTTTACCTTCCAATTTAGATTTTTTTCTCTCTGTCAAATCTTCCTGTGCTGCTTTCATTATTTGTTTCAAAACTTCCATTACTATCATTTGTATTACGAAACTTTCTCTTGTTAAAAGCATCCTGCAACAAAATATACAGTAAGATATCATAATATGTATATTTATATTTATATAAATAAGGGACTTGCCTGTGAAGAACATTACATAATTCAATCGGTAATGAACGGTCTGTACTTAAAACTTTACGAGCCCAAGTAGAATCTAATAAAGTGTACAATGCATTTAAACATGTTTCTGTATTTTGAGTTGACTCCGAAGCACGAGGGCTGCATAATGCTTCCATACATATACCTAAAATAATTAATAAATATAACTATCTAAAAAATAAGATATAATGTTTAATTTAATATTATCGAAGAATTTTTACCAAATAATAAATGGAAACGTTCAACATTTGTAGTATTATTAGTAGAGACATCACTGTTATTATTATTGTTATTATTATTATTATTAGTTGCGTTTGATGCTTCCACTTCATTTTTACTCTCTTCTAATCCAAATCCTTTTGCATTAAGCCAAAGTGTTGCAGCATGTAAAATTGGTGCCCATGATTCAGCATAATGAGGTCGAGCAGATTCCATTGTATCTGTTGTGTAAAAAGCTCCACCATCATGAGGTAGTTGGCTGGAAAATTCTAATAAAATATTGACTTATCGTTATAAGTACTATGTACAAATAATTTAAAATATTATATACAGCACGGAAACTATTTATACCTGGAGGTAAGGAAAGTAATGCGTGATCTCTCAAGGCAGCTAGCCAATATTGACTTAAACTTAATAACTCTGGTTGCACTAAGCTTAATAAACTTTCAGTTTGAAATTCAAATTTCCCAAAATCTTCACAATTGTCATCATCAATTTGATTCGAATTTTGATTGAATGTGTCTTTACTGTTTAATGCAGAACCATCTTTTACCATAGCAACTACATACACCTGATGAAGAAAGTAATAAGTATAAAGAGAGAAAGGATAGTATTACAATTTGTTTCTTACCTCTGCCCAAGCTTTCAAAATCGCTAATCTTTCAAGTGTTAACAAACTTTCGTTATAAAGTTGTGGTCGTGTATGTCCTTCCCTTAATTTTTCTAAAGAAGATACTAGTAGCTGATGTACTCTACGAAGATCATTGAGATCCCTAGCAACTCCGCTTCCAATCCAAGCACTACATGCCTCGCATGCTGCAGCTGTAACATGAGATGCTGTTTCTGCTGAAAATGCAGGTCTCAACGCAGCTCCAACCTGTGATAATTATTAAATAATAATGTGATATATTTATGAAATATACCTCAAAATTCTATATTTATAATTAATTACTTGTGCTTGGAACTGTTCAAGTAACAAATGTCCAGGAAATTCTGGTTCAGGAACTTTGGCAAATTTATCTATGATTTCTTGTAACGTTTTCAATCCTTCAAGCCGAAGAGGATCACAATCACTTGTCGCGGCCATAAATGCCATCCGTACTAAATCGGAAAGATGTAATACTAGAAAGTCGCCTGTAATTAGGAAATATTAGCAAAGTTATAAGTTGGTAGTTATATTTAAAAATATTACAATTTGAAGAATTAATACTTTTTCCCTTAGATGTTTGCATCTCTTTCGCTAAGATAAGATCAAAGTGCGCTTGTTTATTATTTACACAAGCAGCGACAATTTTTCTAACACACTGTGCTGCAAATACTCTAGTTGGCCACCTTGGTGTAATAGTTGGCCGTTGTTTTGTAGATTCGTCTGCATGAAATTCAGCTTGATCATCATCTCCTTCTGTATCTGCATTATCAGTATCCGTAGTACTATCTTCGACGTCAATAGTATTTCCTTCTTCATTATTACATGTTTCTATACATCATAAGCATGAATATCTTATTAATCTTATTCAATTTAGCAATGGTTATTTTTGTTGACATTACAGTATATTATAATACCTGAAGCTATTGTAAGAACATCTTTACATAAGGACAACCATTGAGATAGATGATCTGCTGCTAAAATTTGCAGCATACTCGTTAGCGTGTCATGAATGTCTTTAATTAATTTGCTATCAGTTTCTGTGTCTAACATACTAAACAAGACCCCCGGTAGACCAGTTTCTGTTATAACAAGACCTTCTACTATATTAGTATCTCGACTTTCGTTAGCTAATGTCATTGCATGTTCGCATACTTCTTTCGCTTCGCGTTGAGCCAATTGTCGAAGGCAAGAGATTGCAGCTTTACGTAGAAGCAAATGATTGCTTGATAAAGTTCGCTATAAATAAAATAAATTTCAATATAAAGAAATATTTTTATATCATTTATGACAAGTGAACTATAACATGGACAAATGAAATATAAATGTAGTGTAAACCTTACACATAGTGTAGGAACCAGAGAAGATAAGTTAACATGTCTTGGTGCAAATAAATGTAGTTGCTGAAGACATCCTGTAGCTTCTGCCTGTACAAGAGGGTCTTGATGATCTTGCATAATTGCACAAGCACATAAAAACGATGAACGTGCCATACAAATCGTTGATGTATTGCCTAAAGATACAAACAATCAATATACATTATGTGTATTTAAACTTTTGTAATTGAAGTATGGTAAAAGCTATGGACCTTGTAATTCTGGCCCTATTGTTGTGATAAGAGCTGATAATACTTTTCCTATACACTGATGTACATCAATATAAGAATGAGGAACGTTAAGAAGAAGAGTCAATGCTAAAGATAATGTAGGTTCAACATAGCCTCGAAACATTGGTCCACCAGAATCAGCTATAAGTGCAAGAGCATGCAATGCCCATACCTGAATAAAAGGATAAAATTACATTTTTTTAACTAGTGCCTAACTGAAACTAACTATACATAAAAGACTATGTAAGAGCAGCCTAAAGAGTACCTAACTAAAACTAGCTATACATATATCAATATAGACTTACTTGTACTACTGGAGATGAATTATCTTGAGCAAGTGCGAGTAAAATACTGACACTTGTATTCAGATGTTGACTAGATCCCATCCCACCCACGTATTTATGAAGACACCCTAACGCTAAAGAATGACCAGTTCTACTAGCAACATCGCGAGCAGATTTTAAGCGGTCAAAACTTGTTTGTGCTAATTCCGCCGTAAATTTGGGATCAGAAATAACTTGAGCCATTCTTCCAACAGCTTCTCCAGCTGCCCATCTTAGTATCGAATTACTACTTACCAAAGCACTCTATAATATAAACAATATCAATTAAGTTCTCTATAACGAATAAAATGAAAATATACTGTAATGTTATTATAAGACAATGTTTACAATAATGAGATTAGTCGCGGATTTCTTAACATCTTCTTGACCAAAGCCAGTTTTTGCTTCATTCAGTCCCTTTAATCCGCTTAGCACAGCCGTAAAAACGTTCATCTGTATTGCTTCTTGTCTACCAGATTTTGTATGTTTTATACATTCACTGAAATGATCTAACATTTGCAATCTATGCTTATTTGCTACACGTGGGAAGATCTGACCAAACAGAGATACAGAGAGATCAATGACTGCAACTCCCAAAGGCAAAGGTCCAGGAATTATATCGTCCTAAAACAGTAACAATGGAATTAAAATCATTACAAAAATCTATATTTTTAATAAAATCTAAAAAACATTACTTGTGGTACAGGTCTATAAAGACAACATGGATTGTGTTCCAAAGCTCCAGACCCTGCAGCGCTATTTGGTTGCAGCTGAAACAAATACAATATATATGTAGATTGAGTAAATTCCATTTTTATATTTTATTGTTTTTAATATCAATAGCATGAACAATACAAAGTAAAAAATAAAAACAAGTATAACACATTTATCTTAATAGAACCTATGAACATGAAATTAATTATAATTAACAGTTTTTAAAACAAAGTATAAATTGGGACTACCAATCTTAATATTTATCATTATTTTATAAATTAATTTACGATATTCATAAGAAATAAAAAAAAGTGTAAAAGGAAAATTGTGCAGATGAACAGCAGATAATGAAAGGCTTCATAGAACATTACTCACATGTTCCAAATCTGCCCTTCTGTTTGGTTCCATCTGGATATGAGTGGAAATATGAATGTTAATTTCAATTAATATTATATATGTTAAATTTCCTTATAGTTTGACCACTTAGTTGTTACATTAAATTTCTACATTAATAAAAGTTAATAATGGTATATGAAAGATATGTTAACAGCATCTACACATAGAGCACATGAAAAATGTATGTAGAACACTGTTATAAAGTAGTATTTTAAAACACATACTTGATCTTCAATTGTACGATGATCAGTTTCTTGTAACCATGTACCAAGGATTACAGAATCATTGGCATGACAAACTGCACGCAATAATGAAGTTGTAGTATTTCCAGGATTTTCAGTTAATGTAAACTCTGATACCAACATCCTTAAGAGATGTGTATAAGAACCTGTTTAATATTTGCAATTATTCGCTTCTTTAAGTAGTACCTCCACATAATTCTTATAATTACAAATATTTATCATTACCTTCAAAAGTTTGAGGTGGTAATAATAATAGTGTCTCATATAAACGCAAACGAACCATAGCAGCTGGAGCCTTTAATTGTTGACCATAATTTTTCAATACAGGTGATAAACTGAAATGTTATTTTGGATATAACGTTAAACTAAGAATATTTTAGAAGCAACGACTAGAAATATTTTAGAAATATATATAAATATAACATACTTCGTTAACATTGCCAATGCAGATTCAATTGGTGTTAGAAGCCGTCTCGTAATATCATCGTTTAAAAGTTCGGGGCAATGTAACAAGAAACTATGCATCGCAGATAATGCACCAGCTCGACCTTCTAAAGTCACTTGCCATGTAAAAGCGTCACCTCTAGCCTTTTCACTTTCGAGTTCTTTATTTGAACGAGGAAAAGAATTTCTCCATAATAACAACATTCTAGGTAATAACCCTTTTACCACCGCCGTTCCTAAATCCATGGTTTTTTATTAGATATAATATTTTAAGGATGCGAATACATTTACTATTTAATTGTTCTACAACACATTGATTTAAGTTTACTATACCAAGAGTCATTATAGCTCCAATTAGAAGCCATCCAGCATGTGTTCTGTTTAACGATAAACGACTGTTTTGACTTGCGCTTCTCAAAAGTTCTTCTGCAGTATTAAATATAATCTAAAATAAAATTATTTTTGTTTTACAAAATTCTACGCCATCATAAAATCACATGAAGGGACATAAATGTTATTTAAAAATAATTACTTTTCCTTTTGTATGTGGAACTCCAAGTGGCGATAAACGAACGCTACCGAGAACTGCAGCCAATGCACTACTATATCCAGCTATTGCTTCTGGTGAACTACGCATATTTTCTATTCCATCTACACAACGATCAATTAGAGGTGTTATCTGACTTGGTACTGCTACACAAATGCAACGTAAACACCACGAAGCTGCAAGTCTAGCTGCTTGACATGGATGAATCAAAACAGCCATAATGGTATCAATTAAATCTGGAAAAACATTCAAATTAATATAAATATCAAAAAAATTAGTAAGTATATATCGTATATATGTAGGATACATACTCAAAGATTGATCAGATAATAAATTACAAGCTGTTGTACCCAATCCTAAGATCAAATTTCCCATTTCTTGCAGTGCACAAACTAATAAATGTTGACTGAATAATGTTTCTTGGTTACAGTCCTTTGCGTTTTCTGGACTAAAATCTAAAAATTTAGGATAAAAAGATAAAAAATATATACGTATATTCTATTAAATTACTATAACAATAAAAACTAAAAAAAATTATTCTTACCAATAGAATTCATCTGTTTCAAAATAATATAGGCTATTTCTTTACATGCAGCAGCTTGAGCCCCTTCTCCTAATAATTTCCCTACAGTACCGTGTAATATAAAGTTAACACATTTTCTAGAATAGACAGCATCAACATGTGAGCTTGCTGCTTTTGGATTCGTTACAAGATCGAGTACATGTGCAACTAATGTACCAACATTGCGTTCGAGCCATGATCCTCCTAACATTTGAACAAATACAACATATGCCTGTAAAATATCAATGAATAATTAATTAGATTGTTTTATAAAATGAATATAAGATGTTATCTTTTGTATTTTTTCTTACATGCGTGACTCCAACTCGAACTTCTCTGTTAACACTAGAATTTCCTTTTATTATTTCTCCAGTACCCTTCAAAAAACCTACTCCACCTCTTAAAAATCCGGACATTAAAATATTCAAGACTTCATCAAGTGAAATTTGTTTACAATTTTTATTTTGTGTAACTAAAATAATAATAATAACTAATAGTTCTCGCATAATGCATAATGAATAATTGAACGCGCAGATTAAAAATACCTGAAGGACTTTTTCCTTTTGGAGCTGGAAGCTGAGTCATTGCCACCAATGTACCAAGTAATTTTGCAACAGCACATCGTACTTCATAGTTTGAACCTTCAAATGCTCGGAAACAAAGTGTAGCAACACTTTCTATTTCAGTAGTATATAAAAATGATGCATGATTTAACATTTCTAATAAACACTGAAAATATTGCATCAAATATATTTTAAGCAGTATATTTACAAAATATCAAATAAAGCATAATAAAATACCTTTGCAGCAGCACATCTTACAGCCATTACCCTATCTGTAAGATAATGTCTAGAAACTTTATATATTTCTTTATGAACATTTGTAATTGCAGATCCCATGCCAGCACAAACCTAATAATTCAAATATATGTAAGATTTTCAAAATAATTTAAATCTCTGTATGATATTAAATATTACCTTTTCTAGAGTATGCATAATTTCTATTCGAGTTTGTGACTCTGCAGAACGTAAAGACTTTATTAATATTTGTACAGTTTCTTCATATGACCTGCCCATCATTCTTCCTAATTTTTCATACATGCATCCCACACAACATATAGCAGCTCTATAAACATTAACAAATTTTAGAACTTACAGAATGTGTACAATTTATTACTAACTAAATATACAAGAATTTTACTTACAATTTTGTTGGGAGAAAGCTTGGAGAATCATCTTTATTTCTAAGAATATCATTACACTTATTAACAGTATCAAAAAGCAAAAATGTATCACCAACACTAAATAAAGTTGCAAGACATCTTGCAATAAGTCTTCGTGTAGGAGGCCCAGGAGCTCCTTGCATGTGTTTGGTTAATTGTTCTACTAGCTTTTGCTGACATCCCTTAATATCACTCTGAAAGTTATATATTATTATAAAAGTTCACAACAACAAATGTATTATATATACATATTGCCTGACAAAAATACGTTGTAACAAGGAAATATATCATTTAAATCAATAATACCTTTTGTGCAGCTATTAAAACTTTATCCAAGAAACGTAACCATTCAAATATAAAAACTGGCCTCTTAGCTTCTGGGATTTGATTAAGAGCATCCTCATTGAGAGTCAAACTATGACTCAACTCCATCATCATTTCAATAAATTAGTTTCTAATGTTACCCACTTTCTTCCTGCAATTAATCATATATTATTAACAAACTTTTAATGCTATTATTTGTAATTAGAGAACTAAATATGCATTTTAAAAAATCATAACAATCTGATATCTCTCTTTCATAAAATGTACATATGTATTTTTATCACGTATTAGAAACAAACAGATTATTTATCAGTACATAAATATTAATACTAAAATTTGATAAAAATATATAATTAAATACCAGAAATACTGCCGATATCACCAGTATACAGGAAATAACATAATTTTCTATTTCTTTTTATATAATATATTTGTAATCACTCCATTTCATCAACGTAAAACTGTTGGTATTCGTATTTATTTACGTTCCACATTAAAAAATAAAACGATGCAAAATAAATCACTTTATAAACACCATGTCAGTCAGTATTTAACACCTTTCAACAATTTATATAAATGGATACAGCAAGATACAATTTTTCCACGTAATTGACAAATCTTAACTTGATTTAGGTTAGGGTAGATCGTAATCATCTGGAAGAGAAACATTGACAACGAATTATTAAGACTGCTTACTTGACGTATTTTTATTATGTTCGTATATCATCCATGTTAGATTGATTATTGATTATATTGATTATAAAATTGATGATTGATTATAAAATTAATTAAATAACAAATCATGTTAAATTGAAAAATGGTAATTATGAAATATATTATCAAAAAATTTTTTACTATAACAAATATAAAATGTTAATAATTTTTTTCTATGTATGGAAGCCAATATATAGATATATCTTATATATTATTTAATTATTATTTATAACATACTCAATCTATATGTACAACTAATATTGAATTTATAAACAAATTAATTTATTACTTTATGTCACATGCAGTTTATCATACTGTTTATAGTATACGTCTATATTCAAATGTAGTATGTATTTTTAATAATAAAAATAATTTTTTCTTATATGATTCCTAGTAGTACAAAATTTAATTTGCTGAAAATTATTTTTAAGGATATTGACGTAAATAAATTCGCACTTGTGAAAGGTGCTTTTTATTACAAATCATTATATCAGATGTATACATATTTTTGTGTTGCATACATATCTATAACGTATACATACTGATTAAAAATTTTCTGAATGCAATTTTGTATTTACTGTATGACGTTTAAAAATCAATTGGAACACGTATATGCGCTATAAATTCACGTTTGTAAGTCATGGGGGGAGGGGATGTACGCTTTTCACGAAAGAACTCAAACAATATTATCAACATTCAGTCATAATAACTTCAACATAATGGATCTCATGGATAATTATAACATTAATATCCTTCAGTAAAGAAATGTACGATCTATATACTATGTATGTATGTTTTGAATTAATGCTTTGTCACAGTAATTTCGCAGTTAATGATACGTCCACTGATAATGGCAAACATTAATGATCGTATCACTACTACCTTTTTTTTTCTTTAGTATCCTAGCGCTGATAAATTATTCGAAAAAAATTGCATCACTCCTTCTGTCTTTAATTTATGCAGAAAAATGTATAAGCACATTTTTTGAACATTTCATCAGTCAAACTACTTTATTTAAAAAAGAAAAGGATCCTTTATTTCTCTACCACGGTAAGCCCATATCACCAAAACATTTCATTTTGGATATTCGTAAGATTTTTTATACATAGAGCTTTTTAGGAATATGTATAGAAGTAAACAAAGTATTCATCTTTTCTTTGGAAACGCTTGTTAAAATTAATTTCATAACAGGAAAGTCAATTCTGCGAAACAAAGCTGTTAGTCACACATCTACGTAGATACATGATAATTGAGGATTAATATATGTAATATACGTATGTATGTAAGCTACTTTATAAATATGAATCGTGATGAAGTTACATTTTTTTCATTAGTCTCCATAATGCATAATGCACTATTCGCAAATACTCAGATTTATAAACGGTTATTATATAAACGACGGAAGTACTTGCAATCGTAGAAGGTAGCGTTCTCTTCTGCTACTTTTTATTAATTATAACTTTTTGCATATTTTTCCGGATACTAAGAGGTTCTAAAAAAAAAAGAGTAAAGATTGTCTCTCCTCTAGATTTTTATTTGAATGTCCCAAGATCGTTAAACCACAGATGCGTAATTATCATAGTTGCATGTATCAGTAAGTAATATATCAACGGATTTCACGTCACCAGTACATTACTTTTTTGCGTTCATCTAGTGTCTCGACACTCGAGCAAACATAATAATTAAACTGTGAGTGTTTATGCATTTATGGGAAATTTGAAACGCATATGATGTAAAGCTGTATAAATTATTTTTAAAAAGTACTCTAAGAAGAAAAGTATAATAAGAACAAATCTTGATTAAAAGTTTATTCCTTTAATTACTGTAAAACTATCAAATTGCAATAAACATTCGCAGACTAATAATAGCTATTACCCCTTGTTATGATGCGACAATATGTGGATAACTAGAAAGAGTTAGATTCGGTAAAGACGAGCGTCACCTCCGCGACAATTTGCCGTTTGAGGATAGCATAAATTCATGCGAATCAGTTTACGCGGGATGCAAATCTTAGGCGGGAAATTAATGCAAAACGCTCTTATAGACTTCAACAAAAATTAAATACGCAAACGCGGCAGTAATTTGCTGCGGTAACTGTGACGCTACTCGTCTGCTCCGAATCTTGGAAATTACGAAAATCAATTACATTATTTATTACGAAACTGAATGAAATGGAGCAGAAAACTCTCACTCCTAAATGCATACAATATCACTAATCATGTTATACGAACCTAGAAATTATTACATCATATCCTATTTCCATGATACATATTTTAATAGTTTTTGCCAGCTTTATCGATCGCGATTTGTGCAACGATTTAAATAACTTTCCCGCTACTACTTGTCCCTTTTATCATATAGTGTGTGTCATTTAACTGGAAGTGTAATACCTGGAAATGCCTAAATAAACATCTTAATATCTCGAAAACTATAGGCGATACGGAAAAATGTTTGAAGCGAACGTTATATAATATCAAGGGAGGCATTTCATATCGATATTTATTTTGCAATGATCTTAAAAAGATCTATGAAGATCTTTATTTTTAAATGGCAACTATATTTTTTATTTCATATTC
Organism: Bombus vosnesenskii; assembly: GCF_011952255.1. Classification (NCBI taxonomy): domain Eukaryota; kingdom Metazoa; phylum Arthropoda; class Insecta; order Hymenoptera; family Apidae; genus Bombus; species Bombus vosnesenskii. The sequence continues at coordinate 137,720 of NW_022882938.1, forward strand.
TTGCAGCCGATATCGAAACGTTTTCAGAACACTACCTACTTGCATCTTTCGTATAAATTACTATCGAGACATTAAATTTCAAATATGATGCGTCATCAGGGTCTTAACGTTATCCATTGTAAACAACGGGGTGGTTACTCGGTCGGGCTTTGTACATTATAGTGGCTCTAGAAAATAAGTGTATGTCAAATTCTATCCTTAAAGCAATTAGTCGCTTTTCCTCCTATGCGTCTACCATTAAAAGGTATACAATTTTGTATCCTTCTTAAGAATTAGTATCTCGATAGTAGTTTATGAGAAAGTTACAAATAAATAGCGTTTTGAAAACGCTTCGATATCTGCTACAAGAATATGTAATAAAAGAATATAGTTGCCGTTTAAAAACATAAACGTGACATGTACAGAGATTTTCAAGGTCGTCGCACAGTAAGATAAATAGCGATATGACATGTCTTTTTTACCATCGTGCAGCATTTGTTTCAAACATTTCTTCGTATCGCATAGTTTTCGAAATATTTACATATTTACACATGTTTACAAATAAATGGAACACACTGTGTATTGCTGTTACAGGCATGGCTTAATTTACAAATTATTTTTTAAAACACGTTAACCCGGCATACATACAATGTCACTGTATAAACATTGAAATGAAAGTAGCATTCGTGTTGCTCGTGGTCTACAAAAGTTATCGGGAAACTCCAAGAAAATAAAAGGAAATGATGACACTGATTATTATGGTTCACGGCAATAACTAGCAACATTGTCAAGAGACTCGTTAGCTTTATGATCGAGAGTGCAGTGATAAACTATCTTTGCTGTTAAAGACGGTAAAACATGTGTTAGTATAATCATCGATGGCAATAAGTAGCCAGAATACTTTAGATTTCGTTAATTGAATTAAAGTGGGGCATAATTGCGAATAAATTGTAATAAAATAAGTGGTGTACTATTATTATACAATACTATTTAATATTGATATTTTCCAGCAAGTTATGCTTTGTCTAACAGGTAAGTGGAATATTTCACCAAATATTATAGATTCACATTCGTCATTAAATATTTATGAACTTTTTCCATCATAATGTCAGATTCTAATCCTCATATCAGCAAAACCTGATTTCGTTGAATAGTTATTCTTGATGGTACTACAGAAATACCTCAAATCGATTTTAAGAGAAATTAACATTGAAATCTAAAGCTAGACGTTTTCTATACGACATAAAATTTTAAAGCGATTCTTACAGAACACGATACATATTATTATTATATCCTTTACAGGTTCATCATCAGACATCTTGAAAAAAGTTTGACGTATGCAGTGGTAAAAAGTAATATACGTCATCGAATGGTATGCCGAAAACACATACATATGTTTATCGTAGATCTGTTGTAATTACGTATCAACAGAAGCGAACTGCACGTAAGATTATCATTATATCATTAAGGGTATCCTCAGGCTATCAATACATGTTGCCAGCATTTCAAGGTTCTCAACTAAAAGGATCAATATGTACTGTCAATATAATATTGTCAATATTTATTGACAAACTGCATTTCCGTTAAGAATCTTGAAATATTGGCAATATTATTGATTGTCTTTAAAAAGAGTCCTTAGGGTTCCTTTTCATATATACATATCATAAAAACTTTTCGGTTGTCGTGAAACGATCGCGTATTGCTTTCTATCGAATTTCATTGTTGAAATTAATGAATTTAAAAGTTCATTATTAATTTAGACAGATTATACTTTATGTATTTAATAATTAGAAAGAGAAAAGATTTGAGACCAGTTACCAGTATTAATGATGAACTGTCCAATTTGTCAAGTCATGTTAACGTAGACACTACATACATATGGGTGGAACATTATGAGTCAAAAAATTAATATAGATTTCCAGTAAGTCACAGTTCGGTTTGTATTCACAAGTGAAGCTGTCTACATTGTCAGACAATTGTCCACAGAAACATGATGCAGCCAATCAGTGTCTGTCTTTTTGCGGATTTTTTACGATGATTGTCTACGATACGTGTTTGCGGGCAATTGTCTATCAGTGTAGAATTAGCTTAAGCAAATACAATCAAAATCAAATAGAACCAGTAAAATTTAAGTAAGACCGGCGAGTTCTCGATAAATTTATCACTTCTGCAGCAGGTAATATTGTCACTTGTAATGTACTTTCGTTTTGAGGTTCAAGGTTAACAGAGGATCACCTTGATATAAGTAAATTCATTCTCTTATCGATTCACTAATAAGAATGTGCAGTTTCATCCCAGAAAATTTAAGGTTCTCTAGAATTTGAAAGAAACAAGTAGAAATAATTTATTCAATGTTTCAAAGAATTTGAAAGAATAGATAAAAACGCATTCATTAAAGACAATCTTTTTGAATGCAATTCATTTTATATAGAAAACTTTCTATTTTCAATTTAATAAGCAATAAGATATTTTAAACAGCTTATTGACTTGCCCTATATGTATACATCTAAATAAAAAAATATAATATATAAATAAATAAAAATATATCTAAATAAAAGTTAGAATATTATGTCACTATATCTAATTGGGTATCGTGATTAAATCTAATTCTTTGATTTTGATACTGTTAATTTGGTTAGAATGAATTTTAGTGATTTTTAACCTTGAATGATTATTTATGCGTCTTCTCAAATTATTTAATCCACCGGCTTGTCAATAATTTTGAATACCTTTCCTTCTGAATTACTGATAGGTTCAATGAACCAATTAAAGAATGACATTGAAAGTATACTTTTAAGAAGGATCTACATTCTGGGATACTGAACGTGGATATATGGATACATGTAAAAATATTTTAATTTTTTTAAGAGAATTTATTAAAGATTACCTATGTAATCTTTAGACGTTTATACGTCTGAAACAAATTAATTCAAAAGAATGTATAAAGATATAAAGGAGTCGAAAAAGTTAGTCCAACAATAAGAACTGGAATCTCAATATTATTTTTCAAGAGAATTTAGAGGATTTTTCAAGAGATTCAACTGTGAATAATGGTTCTTTTGACAAGTTTTATCTTCCCAATGAATGGAACATGATAGAGACCAAAAAGATTCGGCTTTGAATTTCTAGGTCAAGGTGTTTAATTTTGCAGTTCCTTTTTTACTATCTAATCTCCATAAAACCAGAGATGTAGAATGTTATTGCAATGGTACGACATATAGTTTTGATACACTCTGTATTTCTAGTTTTACTAAAAATGCATTTCTTAGTATTTAAAATATTTTGTTTGTCTACATTAATGATAATAATATTTGATATTGTAAAATATCTATTTTAATAAATGTATAATTGTGTTTATTTAAATATTCTTATTTAAAATATTTATTTTGATATTATAAAACTAAATGTTTTACTAATTACACTTCTTTACTAATTGTTTACCACAAATATTTCACTAATTATATACACTTCCTAATATAGTGATAAATACCTTCCTTCCGTTTTTTGAATCGAGCAATGAGTCTGCTTTTAGTATGAGAGATATTATTCAATTTTCACTTTAAAAAACAAGTTGACCATATTTCCAATGCTACATAATGCTCAGTATTAAGCAGGGCGTCAAAGAATTTTCTTCCAGAAAATCTAAATATTTATTACTTTTGTAAATTTTTTGCAAGCTTTGTTTGCAAAAGTTGGAACAAAGTCCGCAACTTTTTTCCAGCAGTGTATAAATAAAGATAATTTATTTTTGCTTAAAGAACAGTCATATTTGATTTAAAATTCAATGCAGAAAGAAAAATAACTTGATCACAAAATACTAAACTTTAACATGTACAGAATCGAGTCTTCTAAATTTAATCCAAAGCAAATTATTTCTAGAAATTAATTTGATATTTTAATAAAATTAGAAATTGAGCTCATATTACGAATATTTTCCCATTTAACAGGATGTCTTGGATATATCACTTTTTATATACCAGACATCGCGCCCTATCAGTATATTGATGTCCGAGGAACGAGAGAAATCGTAGACGTTGTCTTCATTGGCGTCGTATGGGGGTTAGTGATCAGGAGACAGTATAAAGCAGAGTGAACACAAGACTCGTGCTCACTAATGGCAAGATAGGGAGGGAATGTATAGTGGCAAACGATATAAAGTGTCTTGTTGGAGTAGTTACGAATTTTCATGTCGTGTTCGTGCCGCGAATTTGATCATTAAACAAACTACGTGTAGTTTTATTTTTTATTGACAACGAAATTCCGAATCGCACAGGAAAGATGGAACTGTGATACATGTTGTTCCTGTCACTCTGTGCGTTATACCTTCGAATTAGTACGACCTGTTAGAACTAAAGTTCTAACTCAGTAAGTAAAGTAGTTTGAGTGATGTGCTACAATTGTATTCTCTCCAAATTTTAGTCGGTCCGCAACAAATAACAAAATTTGCATGTGGTAAGATGTTCGTCGTATTATGTGAAAAGTTTTGCCTGATTGATAAAACAATGCGGCACCCGAAATAATACAATAAATTAAGAATCAAAAATGATGAGGCTAATTAACAATCAAATAACGTAATGTGTTTTCTAATTTCGTAGAGATTCATTGTGTAGATAGATAAAATAATAAATTAGAATTATATTGAAATTCACATGAAGCCACTAATTATTTACAATATAGTGAATAATCATTTTCTTCCAAATATGAAGATATATATTTCATATACTTTTTATGAATCGTTTTCTAAGAACAGTCGTATCAAGGCGAGAAACTACGAACTTCTATGCTAAGAAACAGCGGGTAAAGATCATAAAAATTGTTAACATCAAGGTATGCTGGAGTTATTAAGTATGCAGAATATATTTTCTTCGAACAGCTTGGTAGCTCTGATTCCACCAAGAGATGCTTCATAGGTACTCACGACACGTTTCATTCTGCATATGCACTCTCTTTCGCTTTATACTTCGATATTAATGCAAGATGCGTACTTGAAAGATGACAGATCACCTACTCGGATCACCTTGTTTATTATGTCATCATGTTAATAACTGTGCGCGATATTAGAAAATTACGCTTACATTTGTGAAATTAAAAGGGATATAAACAAATATGAGTGAATAACGCCTATGTTATAAGTTATATTTCATAATTAATCATTATAAATACAGAACTCGAAAATTATGTGAATTTATTTAACTGTTAAAAAATTGAAATTATTTAAACTGTTAATTTGAAATTACGTGTTCAAAACAAAAAATTCCCTTTTAAAAATGTAATTAAATATGTGGTCAATAGACATGTTTAGTGCTCAGACTTTATTTCATTTACGTAAGTTCATAATACTTGCGCTATCTTGTTTCCTTATTGCTTTCTAAATAAGGATAATGTTTTAAATACCGTTGAAATTTTTAACATTCAATCTACTAGCGTTTCATTCGGTCAGAAATTTGGTGTACTCCACCGGGAAAAAAGGAATAAATCCTTAGTTAAGGAAGGTGTGGAGAATATTTTTATTGAATTTGTACCTCGTTTTACATTCAAAACGATGGATAAAGGTGTTAATTGAATCCTTTTAGAATACTCGTTTTGCCTAAATGTGAAACTTCGATAGTAAATGTTTAAGGGAAGATAACCTTCTACCAAGTTTCCAGATCACAAATGTTGGTGTACATGCTTCACAACATAAAGAGTTCTTAACCAGGCGTTGAAATCACTAGACGAATTAGATCACAGTGATGTTTAACAGAGTTCCCAACACCTAAATTTAGTTTTATTAGTTCGTCCGAATTAAACACAGTATATTTGTGTACTCGAAATACAAACCACTCTACTCTACTATTACCTACTTTATTATTAGTGTATTTTGATTGTCAAATGTTCACGAGTTAACAAGCATAATTTGTATTCTTGCGTGCGAATATTTTAGAGACAATAATTTAACGACTACCTGATTCCATCAGTTCATATCGAAGGTAAAAAAAGCTTTACATTTTTTAATGACGTCAAAGGCTATAAAAAGGAAAATATGATTTAAGAAACTGACAAAATTTGAGAATGTCATGCCATACCATTATCTGAGATATTAACGAATATTTTTATATCCTAGGCGGATTTTATTATCAGAGTTACTGGGCTATTTACAGCGGTAAAGAAATGCTTATTATCTATTCATAAATTTTTTTTAGTTACGCTTTGGAGTTGTTTTAAGAAATATTTCAACTGACGTCAAATGTGATATTTATAGTATTTTCGAACCACAAATGTTTATGATTAATAGCAATAAAATAATTATAAATATCGGTTGTTTTATAATATAATTCTAATCACAGAGTCGGAAAAAAATTATAAAAGAAGCAAGATGCGAACATATTCAACGATCTTCCGATTGTATTACATAAAAAGTAATATTTAAAATCAGAAAGAAATGACATTTTCCTTATGATATATTTTATCATATCTAGAAAACAAAAAGAAAGAATCTTTTATGCGAATATTGAAGGAGATATATAGCGAGAAAACATCCAATTTATCAAATAATTTAAGAAAAGAAGGCGAACCAGAGAAGATTTATGCGTAAATCATAAATTATATATGAATTTTTCCCAAGTTTTTAACCAAAGGTTTTGGCTAGATCAACGCATTAATTAAATCACAAAGCAACGCCTATATAAGTTCTTTTTTAACCTTTATCGATTCGTTGATTTTGATGATCATTTATCTATGACATATCGATGATTCGGCTCTCACATTTAAAAATTACAAGACACACTAGCTATTAACTTATGAATTCAAAATTCGTCCAATTAATTTATCAACTGTTTTTGCTGTTCGTTCGACATAAAATAATTAATTATTCTTATTAGTAATAGAAGTCCCGAAGAACATTTTTATTCATAATGTTGCTGCAATTACTTACTCTAAATGGTTACTGTCGTATTATTATCATTGCAAATTCTCGATATATATTACCGATAAAAATCTACAATCTACCATGTAGATGTTCGAGTTATATTCAAACGCCTGTCACCAGATACATTAAATATGTATAAGAAAAACAGGAAAGGAATAAAAATTCGAGGATGAAAAATTCTACCACCAAAAAAAAAAGGTTATTTTGTTCATAGGTGTGTGAATAGCTGCGCAAATAACACGCACGTGTCAATGACCTTGACAAATTAAGATGAAATTCCGCTTCAAACTTGGAATATGTATATGTATAGTTTGAACGTAATTTTAACATGTTTCTAGATCTATTTTCCCAGTCAGACTTTGTCGAATAGATATATGTACCGTGTTTGCACATGTCTTTCTAAACTTCCCGTATTATACAATCACATTATTCCTAGTAGAATAGTATGTTCGAAACGTATACTTCATCAGATGAGTATGTTTGTACATTCCGCCTATCTTATAAAATATTAAATTAGTAATTATGGCAGTAGGAACAAGATATAATAGTAAGACTAATAAAACATGTGCTACATGCTTAAATATTATTACCTCGAAAATGAGACTGTAACAAAAATTTTTCCAATTCTTATGAGAAAAAGAGATTCTTTCTTATTTCGTACCTGAGTGAAAACAAATTATCGTATTATTGAATTAGGGTTACAGAGTTGATCAATAAGGCGCTATAATAAAGCAATCCCTCTGTTTCAGAATTTTACGATCAAGGAGACAGAAAAAAGTAAGGCAACGAGACACGCGAAAACCAGGTCGCAACCATGAAATTCACAAACCCGCTGCCGCAATTTAAGAGTGAGTAATCGTATGTACGTGTATATATGCATACGTCAATCAATAAGTATCATTAAGCATATCGTATTTTATAAATATGTCAACAATCGGTATTGTGAGTGGTTTTTTAATATTTACAAAGAAATTTTCGTAAGGCCATATAAGGCTTGCTTAACACATGATATGCCACTATTTGCGAAAGCAATGCAAGCTTCCATTTGTAGCGTCACAAAACAACTGAAAGTGTTGCTGTACAGTTAAGGCCAAGGTGATAACGGCACAAGTAATAATTTTACCCTCTGACGAGACACATATCTGATGAAATTATAAATATACCGTATTACGCGATAAAAGTAATATATAATATAGACGTATAACATAATATAAACGTTCTATTCAATAAAACCAAATTTGAAAATTTTTTAGTTCTGTTACTATTAATACCAGGCAGCGATCTATAACGTAGAAAAACTTGTTACTCGCTGCGAATGCTCGATCGCAACCTCGATCAAGTTTTAACAATATGTTTTCATTATCTAAATATATGAATTACATGAAAATAACAATATGGAAAAAACATCAGAAGTGTTGCACGAAATGATTATACCTTTTCCTTATTTTCCTGTTTTCCTTCGACGTTGTTTTTGTCAGCCTCTATTTCTTCTTTTTATCTTATACAGTATAAATAATTATTTTCAGTTAGGCGTTCCATAGTTGATGTTTTAACTCGTCAGACAAAAATCAAATACGGTTTAGATTTCATTTCTGGTTTCTAGACGTTAATTCCGTAATCTTAAATTAGTTATATAATTATATAATCATTTATGATCATTGGATACATCATAAATTTTTATGGTATACTCCATAAGTATTAGGATATAAACATATCACTTTTCGAGAATATTAAGTAATCGAGGCTTTGAAAACAATTTTTGATGAATCAAAGAAAACCGAGTTAAACGAAGTCAAAAAGTAGATAAAAGAACTTTGAGACATATGCGTATGTATTTCACTTTAACTGTCTGTTATGTGTAACAAGCATCTAACGGATAGAATGTTAATAAATTGTCCGTCAAAAAAGTTCCTTCATTGAAAATGGTTTGAGATTTCGATGATTCGGGATGTCATATATTAACATATATTAACTAGTATCAACTTTGGTAACCGTTTAAAGTTCTCGGCCATTGAAAAACTACTCAAACGTGTATAACCGGTAATAAAATACCGAAGTTTCGTAAGAGACTTTCGAAAAATGTACATGCTGAATTTCATTTCTAAAGAAAGTCAAGGAATGTTAATATGATAGCATGATTTTGACCTCAACACAAATACCTTCCTGCTTTGTCTTGAATGATCGGTAGGTCACGCTGAATTTTTTACTAAATAAAAAATCTATGATATTTGAGATCTTGTATGATATTTGAGATAAGAGGAACCTTTTACTTTTTATTAATGAGACATTTATCGCCATAATGTTACACGACATGTCAGAGACTTTCATAAATAATCCAAACTTATCAATTAGTATATTTTGATCGGAAGAACTGGAGATAACGAATTTCGTGATTCTAGTTTAATTGTTAATACTTCGTTAAATTCTGACTAAAATACTTCTACATCATAATTCTGTCTTTATCGTTTTATTCGAATACTTTATATTCCACTAATTTCCTCCTGTTTTACCTCCTGTTTCCATTAAAAACATCGAATTATTATTAAAAAAAGTTACGTGTTCATTCATCGCTTTTGTATCATTCGAAACAAAATGACATAATGATTCAATATGAATGGCAATACAACTAAAAAATTTCGATTCTTATAATACTTTTACGTAGATATACGTGAATAGTCATAACTAATGGCTGGCATGATATTTCCGACAAACTGTTTTGATTTGTGAATGGCCAGAGTCTTTAGGTCAAGGATTAATTCTTACTGTATTGGGAATTGGTTATGTTTAGTTGAATAAGGGCTCCGTGCAGAAAATACTGAATTCTATTGAAGTTGACAAACTTTATCTCTTGAATTCTTGATACTGCATATGCAACTTTCGTTTACATTTTCCTAGTTTGTAAATTAAAATTTTATGCGTTTAATGAAAAACAATAGCAATAACAAACATAACATCCTGATTCCATTAGTACATTGAATATGTAATAATATACATATATAATATATCATTTCTCTATTCATGATAGGTTTACATATCGAGATTACATATGTAATAACGTATGTTGTCACCGATTATCGTTTTAATTGTTCTTCATTCAAATCACGTCGCTAAACTAAAAAAGTAAATGACATCTGTCCACCGTAGCAATTATTAGCTCATACATAATGACATTTGCATACATTACTTTCGCTATGTAGCTGTAAATAAACACACACACCATTTTCGTATACACACAATAGCTCCCAATGGTACGCGTTACAATTACGTTTTGTTAAGCTATGTAGCTACAGAGTACAGAGTACAGACAGTATGAGACAGACCCGCGAGACCTCGCAACTCCAGCTATGTACAAACATGACAATGCCTCATATTGTTTTATAGAGCTTTAGGAAGCTAATACTAATACAGTAGTAATAATAATTTTACTTATTTTAAAATAAATAACTATGAATATCTATTCTACTAAGGAATATATTTTTAATTATCTATATTATGCAAGCTATAAATTTGCATACTTTTAAGAAAATAACCAATTATATTGATGGATCCAGAGAAACAAATTTTAATTTGTTTAGGAATATTAAAAGCGCATTGGTAGTAAGTCAGTACTTCATTATCTAGAATAATTTCAGTATTACGTTACCATGGCTAGATAAAAATAACTTTCGTCTTGTTTACTCGTCTGTCGTATTTGTCTGTAATAAAAAAAAATGACACTATCGTAGTAAAAAGGATAGGTATATTGACAAGTTCGTTGGAACGGAATCAACTATTTTTATTTTGTTTCTCTTCTTCTTAAAAAGCAATAAATCATAAATTGAGCGAATCTATAAATTTTTTAACCTTCAGTGCATCTTATTATCTTTTACAATAAACAAACAGCAAACAACCTTTTACAATTATCAAGTTGTAAATTACTATAAGTCTAAAGTTGTAAATAAAATATTTCATTACATATCACTATAAATGTTCAAAATCTCCAAAATGAAATAATTTCTCTTAGGAAATAATATTGTAATCTGTAATACATATATTCAACACTTAAATTCCGGGACGAGATGCTTTCGATACTTACATACGTCATTTATTCATAAGTGGAAATTAATTTGCTAGAATCACTGTAATCGCTCATAAAACGTATTGCGCGTGATTCACGTATTTCTGCATATTCATACAATGTAAGAAAACCTCCCCAGGAAGAATCGTCGACCCAATTTGTCCAACTTTTTGTCAGTGTAACAATAAAACGATACGAAACTTCGTGGACACCCTAATTTTTAGCAAACCATGAATTACCTGCAATTTACGTACTTTTACCATCCACCATTTACGTAATACTTTTACCATCCACCTAACCGAAGAAATCGTTTTTAAACTGGTCCTTTTTTTTAGGTTTATATGTTACTTAATGTTGAATTTGAGTCAAGGTAAGCAGGATAGTGCGAATCACAAAACGTACCGTAGAACATGATTGACGATTATCAATAATATTTATATCTTGACATTTCAAATCTGTTCCAAAAAAAATTTGCAACGTTAATCACTTTATCCAAAATACGCATCCTATAAATTGCTCTCCAATACAAAGAATTCCTTGAAAATCAAATTCATAATCGAATTCCTGTACTAAAAGGAGAAATTACATACGCGTAAATACATGCGTCATAACTTGCATAATAAATTCTTCATGTATCATTCATAATCATCTTAAGATTTAGTTAATTCAAGAGATCAAAATTGCCCTAGCATGTTATTATGTTGATCATCGGTGGTACTATGGTCAAAAAAAGACGTTTAAAAAATTCAAGGTTCGATTAAGAAATATAAATGACAACTACTTGACATTGCACTTACGTTATAATGCAACAAAAAGCTGAAAATTATCTGATATTGTTCAGTTTCTTGTTCAGTTTATTGACGCAAGATTTATTCGCGATTAACTATCCAATGGATAGAATTGTTATTAATATTTATAGAGTAATAAAATACAAATGCAAAAAGAAGATATGTATATTGTACTCCTCGCACTCCTATCAACACTTTTATCTACATATGTGAAATATATTATTTACATATCTCAAACGCAATCATTGAACGAATTATCATATGTTTTAATTTAATCTGTATATGATGTAAATATATGTACTTGTTAGTTTATCTTCCAATTTAATGAATTATTTTTATAAGTTTGATTTTCATAATCAGTAGAGTGACAGACATATGTAAATAATCCAGAATTTTAGAACTTGGACCAATCGTCGTTTCTGGCATTCAACAATGAATTTGTAATTCGTAATAAATTATTACATTTATGTAATATGCAGGCTGAGTTACCTATCTGGCAGACGATTTCCGTGTAACAATAATAAAAGCAAGTGATTTTTATGAATTTTTTTTAGACTAGCTACTAGTTATATGGACTAGACGTTCTTGGGATGTAAATATAGTCTTGAAACAAAAATGTTATGTTTTTCCTTTCAATTCTTTTTATTGTTCATTGACTTTTTAAACTGTTACGTTTAATAACTTTTTAAACTAGCGTGTACGATAACTAAAAAACAAATTGATTAGTCAATTTTGGACAAAACTCGTTCACTTTGTTACAAATTTTTGTTACAATCCAGGGATTGAACCTCAAATTTTTACTTGGTTATTTATTTATAATATTTTTTCGAACAATATAAACTTCATTTATCTGCCAAATAAAGTCAATTTTTTTAAAAAGCTAGAACTTCCAAATTTTTCGTTTATCTTTCAAAAATAGATTCAATCACATAAGCTATCTAATTTTAAGAAAATTTCTTAATTTTTGCATTCTGATGATAGTAATGCATGCTATTCTGCACGCCAACAACGTAACTATTGTTAAAGATGATCACGAGACTTGTTTAATATATAATAAACAATAAAAGAAACTGGAATAAAAAAATTACATTTAAAACTCCCTATTTATATCCCAAAAACGTTTAGCCCCATATAAACAATAGTTGGTTCGAAAAAAATTTATAAAAATTACTTGCATATAGTGTTGTTGCACGAGAATTACCCTTAAGCTGAAATATTTTCGACACCATTAATTATATTGAAAAATGTTTCAGATAAAGGATAAATGGCTTCAAGGCGGGCATGTTTTAATATTACAATTAGTTTTTCTGTAGGTAGAAGCGTAAAAATCATATGGAGGTCAACTTTGTTTTCTTTTTAATGGGATCATATATTTCTTAATACATTAATCGATGCAGCTCAAGATTTTGTATAAAAAATGACTAACCTACTTATATCGGAAAAGTATTAATATAATAGATGTTTTAACTTTTATTTTGTAAAACTTATCATATGAAAGATAGAGACAGACATAAAATACTAGTTTTATATTTGTTTTCCTATGAAAAAGATTGTTTAACAAAAAAGTTAAAAAAATTTTATTAATCATTTTTCTTTTCTATTACAGAATGCATAATATTCTTCTCAGTAGGCATCAGTTGCAGCATTTTGGCTTGCCTTCTACGTACTATCAATCCAATGAAATTAATATTAGATCAAGTAAGTGTACCTAAATTATACCATGTTCGTAGAAATTGTAATTTAAAATTCGTAAATAAGTTTCTATGACAATTCTCGAGACATTGAAACAAAATTACTCAGCTTGTCTGAAAACAAACCATCGTGCTAATTGCAAAAACTTGTTTCAGGAACTTCGAATGACACCGAATTCGTTGATTTTTGAACTATGGAGGAAGCCTATCGTAGATGTTTACATGAAAATATACATATTCAATATCACAAATGCGGAAGAATTTCTTGAAGGCGGAGTAAAGTTAAAAGTTGAAGAAGTTGGCCCCTACGTGTACCAGTAATTAATACAAACTTTTCCATTTCATTTTATAAGTTAGATAGACTATTCATCATTTTGACAAACTATTCATAATTGGTTTTTTCTTTTCACTCGTAGAGAAATTTTAGAAAACACAAATGTCACTTGGCACGAGAACAACACGATTTCGTACGTTCCAAAGAGAAAGATAGTGTATGTACCAGAACTGTCGATTGGCAATCCGGAAGTAGATACGGTGTTTGCTCCAAACATACCCATGTTGGTAAGTAAATACTAAATTCATAAATCGATGGATAATGTTATTATTTACAAATGTATGAGTAATTAATCAATTAATTATGATCGTCATAATATGGTTTCGCATACAACATTTCAATCATTCTAACGTTCTGACGGTAAGCATTCAAAAATTCCAGTAAGAAATTCTAAAAGTTTTTTCAGAGAGAATAGTTCATTTAATTAATATGGTTGTGTACAACAACAAAGAAAGATACTAATAAAAATGTATAGGATGAGAAGCTTACCGATAGTAAAGTTTATATGGGAACATTATATGTTCATTTTTTTTATTGATGGTCACATTTCAATAATGCTTAAGCATTGACATGAAATGATCAATTTTGAAAATGCTTTGATAGTTTTACGATACCATATTCTTTAACGTGAGATTGATTTAGTGTTAAGAGTATGCAAAATACTGAATAAGTACAAAACTGTTTAATTGAAGTAATCTTACAATTATCAATTTATGCTCCTATTATAATTATGTGAGCAAATGTTAATTAATCATTAGTCGCAGTGATTCATAAAAATTCCTATGATAACAGTTCAACGATATTTTACATTTTCAAAGTCGTTATCCGTGATATAATTATCCAGCTTTCGCTAATAAAAGGAACAATCATCAGTAATAAATCAGTAATAAATCAGTAATAAATCATCATAGGAGATTTACTACTTTAATTATAGTATTTTATTTGTTGTCAGTTACGACAATTAATATACGATATTACAAATAGAATTTCGAGATGTCATTCCATTAAAAAATTATTTTCTTTACGTCACATATCCATGATTATTTATTCTGAAATGATATTTAAAATGCGCACTAAATTTATGCAAAACTATCTCACGCGATGCAATAAATCCATGATCAATAAAATAAGTTAATATCATTATTAACTTATTCCATATATATATCCATGATTCTTATATCTGAATAGTTTTAGTACGTACTATATTCTTATTCGTTGTATTGTTTGTATTAATGATTCTAATTTTTCTTATATGTATTGTTATACTTTTAACACTCACAGGGAGCCTTTTCAACGCTGCACGATGCTGGATTTTTTGTGAACTACCCTTTGAATAGCCTGATAAACTTGTTAGACAGTAAACCAATATTACATTTAACCGTTCACGATTATCTGTGGGGCTATGAAGATACTTTGATTCATCTTGCAAGCAACATCATGCCAAGTTTCATAAACTTCGGCAAATTCGGGCTGCTTGACAGGGTAAGTTATTTTCTTTAATTGTAAATAAAAACAATTAATGTTAAAATTAAAATTAATAAAACAAATAAATATAGGAAGAATAAGTGATGATTTACCTCCAAGAAAACCTAAGCACATTAACAAATCTACTTATACATATGATAAGTAAACTCTAAAGTGCGATATTTATCACATAGTACTTACATACGTTATTCTGTTCTAAGAAAAGTCTTCCAAGAGTTATCATACAAAAGCTAATAAAATGTAAGATTAGTTATTCAAGACAAACACACGCAATAAATACAGAAGGAATCATACAATATACATATCATTATTATAAATTGCTTTGCCAATGCTTTCGTAAACGGAATAATCAAATGCATAAGAAACTCTTTCGCAAAAGCACTTGTAACGAACAATTACACGTCACGTTTTGTCATTGATCTTTGCTTTTCATGAACCATTGCTCTATACTAGGTGAATGGTATAACTCTCGTCACGATTCTTCAGGGACTTCCGTTAACACTGTTTGACGCGTATTTAATTTTGTATCTTTCAATAGGCGATTCTTGTAGACCTTTGTGAGCAAAATACGAATCTCCAAACTGTCCTTTCTTAGAACCAAAAAAATTAATTTTGAAAAGAATTTTACGTTTTTAACTTTGGAGATGTTTTGTGCTTTTGCAGTAGTAGCTATTGAGTTGCGGTTGAGATAAAAAGATTCTGTCGAGCTTCGACGTGCTAATTGTGATGAAATTCGGTTAAATGGAAAGCTCCATGTAATTTTAACACTAACCAAAAGGGATTATAAGGTGTGTTCGTACACACAACAAAGCAGGAGAAAAACACGAAACTTATTATTGCGAAACTTATTATTGGTCCTGACAAGCCAAGGATGCTTTATAATTTATCGTAAAAAAAACAAAATACAAAAAAAATATTAAAAAATTATATACTCAAAGATGTAAATATGAATAGATTATTAAAATATAATGTTTTTTAAGTTAATATTTATATAAAATCATTTTATATTATCTACAAGCTCCTACTCTAATAGCACAAAACATCTCAAAAGTTGAAAATTTGTAATTTCTTTTCAAATTGATTTTTTTGGAAACTGTGAATTCTAGGAAAAAACGATTCATTGAAAAAATAATTTTTTGAAAACTGATTAACTTTTGTTTGAAACATTTTTTTGTCAGATTATTGGAAGTAAAATGCGATGAATGAAATCGTCACTGAAAAATTGTGGCAATAGTTGTAGCATACATACATCCTGTATATAGAACAAATATCAATACATATTTTTACAGCATTGCTGAAAGAGAAACTTTTACCACCAAACACTAAACAATAGAAAGTTCTCAATTTATCGAAACCTTGAATAAAGGTTCGGTAAGAGAAAGGGAGAATATCAAGTTTTAGCATTTCCCCGAAAACGCAAATTTATTTTTAGATATCATAATGTCGTAGCTTCATATCTTCTCATATATCAAAATAAAACACCATTTTATTCTGCGTCATTTTCAACTTTCACTTATAATTTTAAATAACATATGTATAACACATGAATACTTCTCATTCTTTAGAGTTTAATGAGAGTTTTTTCGTTGTACATTTTAATTTTTTATAATTGCAATACTCAAAAAATTTTAATTCATAATGCGACATATCCAGTGATAAAGAGCACACGGAAATGAAGAGCATACGAAAAAATTTTGTAAATGTAAAACTAAAAAATGTCAAAATTCGTTAAAATCGGCATTCCCCTTTTTCTCCTAATCTTCAAATGCTAATAACATCCTAAAGGATGTAATGAAAATACTAAGAGCAACGTCCGGCAATTAGACATATCTGAAATATAAACTATTTAAACTGCAAACAATTTAAGACTGGCAATTTTGTAAACAAGATTGCAATAATTAGTTGCAAACACCATCGACATGAGTAGATTAACTTGACGCAAATGCGTCAATTCCAGTATCGTATTGCGTATGAGATAAATTAGCGACGAAAAAAATTAAATAAATAATATACCGGTTATTGACACAAGTAACTAACTTCGTCTGTATATGAATCGATCGAATCATTTCAAGCTTTTTGTTGCAGAACTCTCATATGCACGATCACATCAACACCTTCCAACCGTCAATTACACATACAAGCTCCACGCGATTTAACGATTGTGTGAAAAATATAACATTATATATATATATACATACACAAATACATGAGTCAAATGCGATATCAGATATACACATGTGCACCATATTGCAAGTATAATACGCCAAATTA
Source organism: Bombus vosnesenskii (assembly GCF_011952255.1). Taxonomy (NCBI): domain Eukaryota; kingdom Metazoa; phylum Arthropoda; class Insecta; order Hymenoptera; family Apidae; genus Bombus; species Bombus vosnesenskii. Next base: position 155,232 of record NW_022882938.1, read on the forward strand.
CCGAAGATTTACGCAATGATTTCTAGCCGTTGCTCCTTTCACTGTTTGTGCAAACATGCATTTCATGGTTCACGAGGTTAGTGTCAACAACTTTTAACTGCACAAAAAACAACTATATATTAGTAAACATGAACAGGTTGTCCCAGTGTATGTTCAGCGAATGAATTTGATCGGAAGTTATTCTTTATCGTTAGTCTTGTTGACTTTTAAAACTACTTAATTTATATCATGGATATTTTTATATCCAATTATAAAAATATCTCATAAATGATTAAAATCCCATCTTATTAGGCATAAAATTCTATTTTTAATAGAATAAAATTTTTAAAATGATTTTATTTGATCAATTCAAAATATTAAGTTTTAACTAATATAGAAATATATCATTTCAAATTGTAGAATAGTTTAAATAGCATATGAGAATTCAGCAACAGAAAGTTATGTTTTTAATATATGTATCTTGTCCCATTCTTTTTTTCGTCATATGGTGGTGCACAATACATTTCAAGAATCTCGCTTTTTTTCGAATAAGTCGATATAATTGCATAATATATAGTAACAAGCGCAAATCATATATCATGTCAAGTTCAATGCACGTTTTATAATAATCGACTTCGTATAACTCTTATTCACGTTGGCATGATTTCTCACTTATATACAAACAGTCATTCGCGTGTGTTTTCCTTATCGTTAGAAAATATGTGAGAAATGTCAACCCACCAAGATATAATTAAAAATAATTCTATGATCTATGATGTTTCCGCTTACTTCAATATTAATATTTCCACCAGTAACTTAATCGTTTATTGTCAATTTGCAACGGGAATGCTAGAAAATGGATACTATTTCTTAATAATATCCATTTTTCTTCTTTCGAATTACGTTTATCGATATTTTAAGAAGCGATTAAACATTTTGTTATACCTTTAATCGCAATTTTTCACGCTTTTGCGTTTGAAATTTATATTAACTGTGAAATTATATCATTTATATCGAAAATGCGATTGATCGATGATCAAAGTGCATTCACGAAAAGCATTTATTGACAACTTTTTTAGATGTATGACGAAGGAAACAACGTCGTGCTCATGAATGTCGGGCACAATGAGAATATGACCGAGGAAGAAGGACGTTATTTAAGTATTCAATTATACAACGGCAGTCCAGGAATGTCACAATGGGGATATCGAGAAGATAATGGAAACGAAACATATCCAGAGTAAGTGGAGAGGAAAAACAACAAAAATTAATTAATAAAAAGTTATGTGGAAGAATTGAATATTATCGCAAACACTTCACATTACAGGAATACTATTTGTAATCTCATTAGAGGAAGCACCGAAGGAGAATTATTCCCAGCATATCTAGACAAACGTGCTGCATTCAGAATATTCAGGAAAGCGTTCTGCAGAACGATACCAATTGTTTTCAAAGAGGAAGTGGTAGCAGAAAACGGTCTAGGTGGCTATCTTTACAGCATGTCAGACAATTTCTTAGATACTCCTGATGGAAATCCGGATAATACGTGTTATTGTAAGAAAAAAGGAAAATGTTTAAAGAAAGGGCTATCTGACATGACGCCGTGTTACTACAGTACGTATCTCTTATTAACTGATGAATACTTAGCGATATTAGATTTCTTACCAATTCTAGCTCACCATACGTTGGCTTGTTGGATGATATAAGTTCTTGCACGAATCAGACTCGCCGACTAAATATCAGAATAGCAAAGTTACTACCTGTGAGCTTAACATCATCGGCCAGACTCTAACATTAAATGTCAAAAGCTGAACTTTGCGCACATAATGCAGAGTGTTAGACCACGTGTCTACCAAACATTTCTATAAAACAATATTAGACTAATCGTTTCTTGAACGTAGCTGTTATACTGTTTTTGAAACTGATAACCAACTTTCTTAAGTACAATTTTTATACCCTTTCTTAACAAATTTAAAAGGTTAGAAAACTTAGAAATTTCCATCGAGATCAAGATATTTTATAGTGCTTTTTCTTTATAACGTTGATTGAAACGTAATAACTAATACAGATATATAAAAGTACTTGTTATTAAGGTATCTTACTTATTTAAGGTATCCCTGCAGCAATGTCTTTACCGCATTTTCTTCACGCCGATCCCAGTTTACAGGAGAATATCGAAGGTATTAATCCAGATCCAGAAAAACACACCACGAAGATAATTCTAGAACCGGTAAATACAATACTAAGCAACTAGCTTATTAACATTTGCGAGGAATTATTTGCCAATTATGATCGTTTTAAGATACGTAACGTAGCTTCTTTCTTTGATTTTATTATTTGCTTCGTAATTTATGTAAGTATTGCGAGGCTGGCTACTGCTTGAGCAACTTTTATCAAAAGCACATTCTCCTTAACGAAAGTGTTACGCCGTGTTTCACAAGTAAAGCCATAATATGCGAGAATAACGTAAATATTCGAAAGCGATCTATTAGTTATCTAATTGAACAACGATAATGTTTAATGTGCTCGTAAGATTGGTACTAATAACCATTAAAAATCAACAAAGCAATTAAATCCATTGAATAGTTTTCAATAAAGAAAAACCGAAGTCGAATTTTATTATTGAGAATCGATGATTAACAGAACATATTTTTCTCATTTTTCTTCATAGACAATCGGCTTCCCGATGAAAGTAAACTCAAAAGTACAGATCAATCTTGTTATGCATCCTGTTCAGTACAATTCACAGATTGAAATTTTTAATAACTTAGTAATACCATTATTCTGGAGTGACCTGGTGAGTATTCTTCATTCAGATTTTTACATCTAACATGCTCGTAAAACCGTTCGTAATTAACAATGGGCATGTAGAATAAAGCTCTACCTAATCTACTTTAATCTACCTTTAATGTCGACAGATCAACATTCTTAATACCATCACAAATAATCGCCTGTTTTATAAACCTGTTTAACACATTGTCCGATAACATTTTCTCTATATATACTTAAGCGTGGTAATAAAATGAGAGTAGGATATGTATGAGTATTGTGAGATGTAACCCTAAATAGCATTGAACAAATGTTCATTCAGGTTTCAAGTGCTTCGAGGTCTATTCAATACGAACATATAATGTTTAATATGTTAATTATGCTACAAATATATATTACGCTAGTCATAATCATTTTTCGAAAAATACATATTTAAAATTGGAAAGTTATAACAATTCCAATTACAAGCAACCATAATGTCTTAAACTTATATTTTCATAAATTTATTTGCAGGTAATACCTCAAGTACCCAGTGACTTGTTGTTCCTCGTGAGATTGCTGCTTCAAGTAGGACCAATAATGCAGGAGGTATTAATATGGTTATTGGCTATCGCAGGGGTGACGATGTTCGTATTATTGATAAGCACATTGTGGACCACCAAACAGCAACAACAATCACTTCCGGTAGACAGGAGAGATAGCTACGATTTACGAGTACCATTACACTATGGTCAATACACAACGATACAAATTTTATCGGCTATCAAAAACTGACTAACCAAACATTATAAAAGTACTCGTGTACGATGCTCAAATTTATTTTAATATAACTAAATATACTTTAACATTAGATAATAATATTCGTTTTTTTTTCCTATGAGTGGAAAATGCACCAACGCTCTCTATTACATACTTTGATTGACTCAGAATACGGCAAAAGGTATTCTACGTTACAGTACACATTCAGGGTTTTGCGCTAAAAATATTCTCGATATGGATCGATATTATTCTAACAGAATATTATCGTTGCATGCTTTTATTCATTTAGTAATTTACGCTCTCTTTTGATGTACCACGGAATGCATTTGATATTTCGTTACACATAATTAAAGGTACGTTATAAATAATATTGTAATAATATTTCTTCTATCACATGTATACATATAGAAACTTTATTACAGTATTTTATTTGTTACATATTGGATTTATATACTTATGTATACATATGTTACCAATATGTAACATAACCAATAATATAAATCTGCCGAATATAAAATAATGAATATATTCTGGTAATGTATAAAAAGAAAAATATAACGTATGACATTTGTATACTTGTAAAAAAACCGATTCGATTGATGGAATTCGTTCGCAAAAAAATTGTTGTTGTATATAATATTCTTTCATACTTAATGTCAAGAAGGAAACATTCAAATATAATAAATCACTTACATATTATTATTCCTGTATTCAGTATTTTAATTGAAACATTAATCACTACGAGAGCTATCACTTTGTTCCGTTTCGATTTACACCATCGGAAGTACCTAGCTTTACTACTTGTGTAAAACGAATTTAATGTGTATTTCAATACAACATTCTCTTCTCGTAGAAAATATTGTGCTAGCTATAATTTTTAATTATTGTAAAAAATTAATTATGTATTATACTACTGGACTATATTTATCAGTTATTAAGTAATTATATTTAGGACGCACAAATATGTTCTAATTTTGTCTAACGTATTAATTCTCAAATTTTTTTATATTTTCCGCGATTTCGTCTATTTAATGATATTTCTAAACTGAAATTGGAATTGAGTTTATCATACGATATACTTAAGATAATTTTAACTTCTATTTTTATAATTTGAAAAATAAAATCACCTTCGATAACAGCAATAATTTAAATACGTATTCAGATTTGTTAAGATATTTTACTTAAAAAATAAGCAATACACATATATATATAGCATGTAAACCCTCTTTGTAAAAATGAAGTTGTATTTTCTATATATTCCTTAAAACATGTATTGCTAAATATGCCTGTTTATGATGAACCATAAATATTACAATCGTTTCGTTATATGATTACTCTCTATAATTTCTCTTTTAATTCTCCTTCATCTCTTGCAATGAAATTTTTATTGAAAACACATAACGTAAAATTTATTTACTCAGTACCTGTGATAAGTTATCTATTATTTTATTATATAGTATAGATAATTGAAATAAGATGTCTTTTGTATATTCATCATTTGCAAAATTTTATTTCCTCTAAAAATATTGTTATTACATATAAAATCTATATAAAAATATATATATATATTTTTATAACAGAATAAAAATATTAATATAATTATAACAAAAGTATTACACAGCATACAATTACAAAGATTCCTTAGGAATTGGTAATAATTTGTTACATACACATGTTTATATTGTAACAAAACCATAAATTATATACTACAATTATATGAGAATGTTACATATCTTAAACATTATATATTGCCAATTTCTATACTATAATGTTAAATATATACAATTTACGAGATATTCACATCGAAACATGTAAAATTCTCATACAATTTACATAAAAAATAAAAGCGTGATCGAATTATAAATCATTTAGTTTCTTGAATACATAATCCATTTCAGGTCTATTTTGTGCCATACGATTAGTACACCACTTTCCCAAAATCATTAGGTTGTTGTAAACCTGTTTGTCTTTCTCACCTGCTTTTTTATCTATTAGCAAAGGAAGATCTTTGTCTTCCCAACTGTCAATAAAATCTTTTAAAAACCTATTGCCCAACCTAGATTTATCATAAGCTGGTAAACCAGTAGCTAGTTCAAACAGAACTATACCATAGCTGTATGTATCAACTTTCGTAGATAATTTTCGTCCATGTAAAAATTCTTCTGGGAGATATGGTCTAGTGCCGTGAATTTTGCTTACCTGAAATGAAAATAATAACAAAAAAATAATAATAATAATAAATAACAAGATATTTCATACATTTTTTCAATAATATTATCATTAGAATAGAACTTACTTCCATAGAATCTCTTTCAGGACCTTCTCTCGCTAAACCAAAATCACCAATTCTAGGTTCCAAATTTTTATCAAGCAAAATATTAGCACTCTTTATATCACCATGTATCAAGGGCTTTTCTCCGACTGTGTGCAAATATTGTAAACCACATGCAGCTCCTTTAGCTATTTCATGACGCTGGATCCAAGATAATGGTTGACTTTTCTGTTTTAACAATAACCGGTCTTCTAAAGATCCATTTTTCATAAGCTGATAAACAATACAAGGTAGTTTGCCATCTAAACTATAAGCATATAGTGGTAATATATTTTCATGCCTACAAGAATTTAAAATTTTAATTTCTCTAAAGGATTGTTGAAGTTGAAGTTGATGACTTTCATCAGAGTCTGCCCCTTTCTTTTCTATTTTCTTAATAGCTACAGCTGTATTTTTCCATGTGCCTATATAACAAAGATATAATAGTTTATTTAGATGAAATTAATATATATTAAGAAATTTATTGCTTCTATCCTAATTACCTCTATACACAGTCCCAAAGCCACCTCTCCCTAATATATTATAGAAGTTCCATTCATTGGTAGCTATACTTAGTTCATTATAAGGAACATGAGGTATAGCTGCTTCTGCTGAGAAAATGATAGCATCATTATCTTTTCTTCCACTAGTTGGAGTACGTTGTAAAGAACCTAGTGCAGGATTTGCTGCTGCTAGAGAAGCAACAAGTAAGTTGTTAGAATTACTTGGAACAACTCCAATATGCAAGGCTTGCATAGATTGATTTAAAATTTTATGGGATTCCTCCCTAGTATTTTTCTCTACAATAATCTTTGGCAGATTTGGTTCTGGTGGTGCAATTTGATTAAAATTCTGTGTTCCAATCTTCAAATCTTTTGTGTTTTTATTCAAGCGTTTCCCAAGTATTCTATGAAGATTTCCTTCCCCATTATAAAGTAATTTATGAAATTTCTCTTCGACAAATGATTTCAGTGGTACCATAGATTGATAATGCTGCATTCTAGATAACAGCACAAACAATTCCAATATTGTATGATTATAGTGGCCCCACATTGTTAGTAATTCATCTGTTGGATTTTTTTCTTTTCGCAAACTCTGTATTGTCAATACATCATATTTCATCCATGTTCCTAAATGAATTCCCATTTAATGTTAAGCTTTTTACTAAAACCTTTTATGAAGTATTGCTAAATTATACTAAATACAATTTTAATTATTAGAATTATATTATTGGAACTTACCAGCAAGTTCTTCCCACTTATCATTTTGATTAAGTATTTTACAAATCTCCGATCGTGCAAAAAATGGCAATTGATAAATATATTTGATATTATCCGTACAGTTTGATGTAGCCATAGTTAGGGTCACATACATATACTAATCTAAACCAAAGTTACCAGTCTGAACACTTCTATACCAAAAACTGTCAAAAACATAAAGCAAGCATCTGTCAAATGAAGCCAAAAAAGATCAATATGGCGACAACACCGGGCATCATTCTACATACGGTCGTAAATGCTTTAGAAATTGGCCGCTGGTCATAGCGTTAAACTTTTGCATTTAACGCCACCTTCGCCATCCTTACCACCGAAAGCAAAGAATGTAAATCAAATTACTGCTCATAAATTTTTTCAGTTTATTTAGAATAAGTTTCATGTGATACAGAAGAATGTTTTAAAAAATGTTGATTTATATAATAGGATAGAATCAGCTGCAAAATTGATCATATTGCAAGTTGCAGACACAAGTGGCGCTGTATGACAAAACCTAACAAATCGATTGAAGCGTCTTACTTCAGAAACATTTTCCGATGCGTAAGATTATCTCAAGTCCTTACCTCTCCACTGGAATTTCCAGATTTGTGCCTAACTGTGATCTAATAATCCGACGAGATCTGTTTATATGACGAAAAAAAAAATGAGAGTACTTGCGCCCATGTTCTAAGTGTGTCATAATACAGGTGCTCCATCACACGGACAAACGCTGAACTTCCGCGCTAGCATATACAAGAACCTATAAAGTTAAGGATCTGCTCTGTTTGGTTCCATGCTGGCATATGCTACGCATACATGCTATACATAGCATGATAAATACATATTTACCGGACAAATACATATTAATTATTATTATAGTATTAGTGTTGAAAACTATAAACTCTTTTATTCATTCTACTATTTTAATTTTCATATTGTTATTTTATATAGTATTATGTATTATACACATTCTATTATTTTAATATGTATCTATATATCAACAGGTATTAATAAAAAACGAATAACACGAATTAGCTTTTAAACACACATACACATAATCATTTTACTTTATTAGTTAATATACAACGAGCTCAGTTTTAACATATATTGCTATGCTATGAATATTTTTACTTGTTATTATTCAATTCTTTCTTTAATAAGGATAACTTGGTCAAAGCTTCATCTCTCCATGCACGTCTTTCTTGAAGCTTTTCTAGCGGACACATCTCATTTAATTCATTGCTAATCTTTTCTGCCATCTCACCTTCAAATTTTGGAACTGGACCGAATGTCATACTTACATCATAAATTGAATTTTTGTACGTTTCACAGTACTTTTTCATGCCTGAAATGAAGTAATTTATTGCATTACTTATTGCCATTAAAATTACAACCAGCTCTCAATTTATGCAGCACTTCTTGTACGCACTAAATTATGTCTTTGTTTAGATGGTATTTTCATACGGTCTCCTTGTCACTTTACGAGGTATCTATTTTTATTGTACTGGCAGATTTCATTTACGCGATTTTTATCCGCAAAGAAAAATTGCAAGAGGAACTAAATCGAGGGATAGCTTTGCTGCTAAATTTGTTTTACAAAAATTAATTACAAAATTAATTTTGTTTGCTGAATAATAAAAAATTTTACCTTCAGCATTTAAATGTGCTGCTTCGAAAGCACCGAGAAATGCATATCGCATTCCAAGCCCTTCACTCATGACTGCGTCCATATCTTTTGCACTTAAAATTCCATCGGCTACTAGTCTCCACGCTTCATTCAAAATTGCATATCTAACCGAATTTTCTTGATAAATATATAAAGATTAATAATAAGTTAATATATTATAAAGAAGTACATACTGTATTCGGTTAAGTGCAAAACCATCAATTTCTCTAGAAAATACAACAGGCGTTTGGCCTATTTCAGTCATAATAGCTTTTGTTTGTACTGGTATCTCAGCACGCGTCCAAGGAGCTGGCACAATTTCTACAAGTGGCACATAGTATGGAGGATTTACCTATATTTGGAACAATATATATCTTTAGTTATTGCAGGAAATGTTTTAAGATAAGTATAATACATATTTATTTTATTTCATATACATATATAATAGAAAAGCATACATACTGGGTGTGATACAATAATTTGTTCACGATGTTTTAACTTTTCACTAAATAAGGATGGACGGAAGGTAGACGTTGAAGAAGATAAAATTACTTTATTATCAACTAAGTTGTCAAGCTCGTTGTAAACCTTAAGTTTTAATGGTAAATTTTCGGGAACGCATTCTTGTATAAATTTAGCTCCTTTTACAACTTCCGTTAAGTTACACGATCCTGTTAATAATTAATTAAATTGATCTCAATAATAGGTTACAGTTATATTTATTCGAATATCAACTCTATGAATATATATATTACCCACAAACATAAATGCGAACCTTTAATTAATTTAATTTGCTGATCCGCAGTAAGTGAACCTCTCAAAAGACTGCTACTTTCAAGACGCTTCAATTGCTGGTGAATATCTTCGAGAGCACGATTGATTTGTTCTTTTACAATGTCATAAATAATTACTTCGTATCCTACACTAGCAAAAAGCATCGCCCAACTGCGACCGATTAGACCGCTAAAATAAATAGTTTAAGGAAATTCGGTATTCCCAATATTAATATATTTTCTAATCTTATAATTTGTTATTTTTCATTGTGTTATGTAAGTGAAATATTATATTTAATATTTACATAATAATAAATTGTATATATGTAGCTACATATTGTTATATCGAGAAGCGTATCTAATTCTCTACTGTTTATCATTAAATTCTTATAATATTATCTTATCAAAGAAGATTTAATTCAGAACATCAGCACCATGATTTCTAAATTGTTTATGAACTATAATTTAAAAATATTTTGTAGATAAATGCAATCTTCTAGTTTCTTGTGTAAACAACTATTATTACCAATATAATTTTGTATATTCGTTAAAAAGATTTTGTACTTATATATTTTTAATTAATAAGTTATAGATGATGAACCAGTTAAATGGAATCATCTACCGTCTGCAGTCGCAGCAATCAAATTTTATTGCCTCGTCTTGTTGGACAGACTATAAATATCTGCATTATTTGTTGTTGTATAAAAAAAACTTCTCAGAAGAAAGTTGTGCTGTTTCAAGGAGCGCATGTAATACTAAAAATAGTTTTTTTGTGATTATTCTTTTAACAATATATTTACCTTTGGATATTCTTGCAAACCGTAAAAAACAAGTTCACGACCTACAGAATCATATCCTTCGGATTATGTATTTTTGAGATATTTGTTTCTGATTATGTGGCATTTCAATTTGCATACCACATATTTGTCATACATTCGCATCAAAACGTAAGCATTAATTATTATTAGAAAATATTTTCACAATTCATTGATATTTCGGCTACAAATGTTCCAAAATGAGAAAAATGAGAAATAACCATTAATTGATGATTTGTTGTTATGGTAACTGGAATTTTTTAAGCATCTCTTCGTGCATATTTTCTAATTCTTGTGGATTATGGATGCATCTGCAGTTATAATTCTTTCCTTCATGTTCTCTGATGTTCGTTTATCGCGATAGACTAAATGTTTTTATTTACCCCACAGATAAAAGCATATTGCGTAACCCGAGATATTACGTAAAATTTTAATAGATTTAAACGCAAATATCTCAAAACTAAATGATCGGAATGCTATGATTCTATAAATTTGTTTAAATTATTGTTTGAAATTAAATTTGTTTTTTCACATTCTACAAAAATATCCAGAAATAAGTATAGGATTATCAACAAAATAATATCAGTGACCTTAAGATCTCGTAAAAAATAATCACTAAAAAAACTATTTCCAGTAATTACAAGCGCTTTTTAAAAAAATGCAACTTTTTCTGAGAAGTTTTTTTATATGACAACAAATAAGACATATATTTAGATGCTCCCATTTACTTGATCCACCCTGTATACATCATATTAAATACAAAAAATGTTAAATATATAATATTATAAAACGGATTAGGATGATATATTTTCCATGAAATATTCTGATTATATTTAAATAATTACTATTTGCAAATTATTTTATTATATTAAAACCAAGTTATATGAAATATAATTGTGTATAAATCACTATATTATTCATTTGTTATTAATAAAGCTAAATATATGTAAGAAATAATTAATATTACTAATTACATTATTTATTACCTGCCAATTATACCAATTTTTTCGCTCTTGAGAGACATCGTTTCTGAATTACTTTAAAGTATTTACAAACTTTACTCTATGAAATACGTACTTGAAGTGTACTAATGCCTTGTCTGACACTATATGAACATGCCTTTCTAATTCATACGTATACATGCATACGCATGTATTTACAAGATATCCCCACCATTGACATTTGTCAATTTTATGAAATGTAGTTTCGAGTACATTTGATTACATTTTTACAGGAGCGGCTAATATCATGTGAGAATTTTGTATGTATATATATATGAAATTGGATAAAGAAGAAAAAAACACAATCATTTTCCATAATTAGTAAACAAATACAAAATATTAAAAATTTCTAATATTACTTATAAAATTCGTATGAAACCATAATATAAAGTGGGGTTTTTTAACTGCTTGTTACAGCCCTTTCTTACGGAAAATCCATTTCTAAAGAATGATTGGTTATTTGACGGGGAAAAACCTACATTAACATCAAGGTTATATTGGGATATACAATTGAGATAAGAAATATTCACGTTCGGTGAGTACGTGAGTATCTAGAGAGGTGTACCGAACTGTTAAATCTTTTGTTATTTTTGTAAACTTTTTTATATAGTTATATATTGTCCAATATAAATATCGTCATATTTATAAATATTATATTTGAAGTAGTGAATATTTATTTAGTTGTGTGATAATTTTCTAATAACGCATAATGCCTGAAGTTTACGAGAATTACGCAGTTCCAGTTTCCGAAAATCTGGATTTTTATTCTTATGAATGTGGTAATTGTTAATTTACTTTTAATTTCAGTACTTTAAACAAATGTTCAATGTGAATTCACATAATAGATTATTTGAAATATATATATGTACATATGACATAGAAATATTCATTTACATATACATATATTATTCTCTTTAAGATTTACAAGCAATGAACAATCAAGGTGTTTATAGTCCACTTAGTGGATCTCAAGCGACAGTGAGCGTCAATTCACCTATGTCTACTACATTGTCACCATTACAGGGCAATGAATTTTTAACATTAAATGATACGACAAGTACAAAATTTTTTATGATATATGATTTCCTTTCTTTTGCATAAAGGTACTGAAAAATATATCATTGCTTTGTTTAAGTTATTGGAGAGCCATCTATAACAATCTTGGAACAACCTATAGAAAAATTTAGATTTCGATACAAATCAGAAATGGTGGGAACACATGGAAGTTTAGCAGGATCAAATAGTGCTATTAATCGTCACAAGAATGCACCAACAGTACAAGTATATATCTGTCATTCTATTCTTATAATGTTTATCTGATATTGATAAAAAAGATCAGACATTCTGAGTTTTTACATTATTTAAATAATAAATAAATAATACTAATACTTCATTTAGTTAAATAATTTCCTGGAGTCTGCAATAATACGGTGTACACTTGTTACATCTGACGAAGGCAGTCACAGAATTCCTCATGCTCATAGATTAATTCGTAGAGATGGTGGTCATGATTATGATGATCCACATCATATCACAGTATCTTCTGAAGTTGGATATACTGCAATGTACGTTATATTATATATTATATATTACATGTGTTACATACTATATTTTTTGTAAATTTTATATTATATATTAAAATCTGATATGTTATTACTATTTCGTATTATACATCACTAGTATTATATGATATCTAGATTCCATGGAATGGCAATTATACACACAGGAAAAAGGCATATTAGAGATGAACTTATAAAAAAGATGCAAGCCGAAGCTTTAGAGAAAAAGAAACTTGAAAATATGAAGGCAATTCTTACTACTAGAGAGGAAGCACAAGTATATTATTTTAATACCTTATCATTTATATTAACTATATTAATATATATGTATACTATATAGTATACTCTCCCATATTTTTTCTAAGCTTTTAATTAAGTGTACATTTTACTTTAAAGATTAAAGTTGATGCTGAAAATTATCAAAAATGTATGAATTTGAATAGTGTTGCACTGTGCTTTCAAGCATTCATCTTAGATGATCATGGAATTATGAGGCCAATAACAGAACCTGTATATTCACATGCTATTAATAATCTTAGTAAGTGAAAAATAATAGAATATTTAAAAATACATCTTATAGAAGCAAAATAATTGAAAAAATATCTACTATTTGATAGAGAGTGCATTAACTGGAGAACTTAAAATATGCAGAATTGATAAACACACTAGTAGTGTTGAGGGAGCAGAAGAAGTATTCATACTGGTAGAAAAAGTAGGAAAAAGTAATTATTAAATTAGTTTATTGATTTACAAAATATAAAAAGCAGTAACATAATTTTATACAAATACTTTTAATACAATATTTTTTATTGTAGAAAATATTAAAATAAAATTTTTTGAATTAAATGAGGATGATTGTGAAATTTGGAGTGCATATGGACGTTTTTCAGAATTGGATGTACATCATCAATATGCTATTGTATTTCGGTAAGTTGTGTATTAGGAATAGGCTACCTCAACTTTTGACATACAAATAAAATATATAATAGCTTATATATATATATATTTTTGTAGAACACCACCATATAAAGATCAAAATATCACAACGACAAAAGAAGTTTTCATACAGTTAGAACGGCCGTCTGATGGAGGTTGTTCTGAACCAAAAAAATTTTATTACAAACCAAGTGATAGGATTATAGGTAATAAATAAATATTAAGGGATGTGCAGATACTTGAAGATAGGTTCGTGTTGAGTCAAGATCCTGAAAGTTGAAAATCACATAATTATGTCAGACACCTAAAGATATCTTTGGGTTAAATTCAGGTTGGGAGGTAATCAAGTCGAATAGCAAGTACTTGAACATACATATGTGGTTACAAACTTACAAGATTTTGACATAAGCCGACACAACTCTAATCGCACATTCAAAATGACAGTAATAAATGTTTAGGTAGGAAACGTCAACGAATATCTCATTCTGGAAGTTCGGAATTTTCACATATACTATCAAGTCCCAATTGTATTGGAAATGAAAATACATCAGAACTCTTAAGTAATAGCAGTCGAGAATTATCTAAAGAAATAATAAAATTATTATCTGAAGGTCCTCCAACACCAGTGTGCAAAGATTTTCTGAAAGATATGGATGTTGACAGTAAGTAAGCAATCTCTTTTTCTTTCTTAAGATAGAATTTATTGAAAAATTTTAATTGCATCATTTTGTAGATTATTTAAAATTGCTCGTTAATGGTGAAGAAAATATGTTAACCACTGATGGCGTATCAACTGTACAAGTATATATTTCTTCTATTTTCAATTTATATTAAGTCATCTATAAGATATTTTTGAATTAATAAATAATGTGAATATTCTTTTATTAGTGCCAGGATGATGTAATGTTCGCTAAAAATATACTTATTGAAATTATGCATTGTATGAAAATGGATGTAAAAAATGTAAAAGAACATGTCCAAAAGCTATTCAGAGACCGATCAACATATGGGGATTCGCCGTTACACGCAGCACTTCGATACGGACAACGTGATGTTATCAAATACCTGTTAATGTTATTATGTACTAATAAGGACTGTAAAACGCTGGTTAATAGCCAAAATAGTTCTGGAAAAGTAAATATACTTTTTAAAATATTTATAAAATATTTACATTAATTTTAAATTGATTTTAACATTGCAAATTAGGATATTTATAAATGTACTGAATATAGTTTAATAGATATAATATCTTATTTTTAGACCCCATTGCATTATGCTGTTTTGCAAAACCAACCTGAAACTGCAAAAGCATTACTTATGCTTGGAGCTGATCCAAATCGAACAGATGAGCATGGATTCTCCCCACTACATGCAGCAGTAAAAAGTATGTTAAATTATTAAGAAGTAAAACTGACATACAATTACATATAATAAATATATGTAAACTAAATTAATTCTTATTTCTTTATATCATAATTTTTTTTCTCGTATTTCATAATTGCTATAATTTATTTATGATAGATAAAAATAGAATCTAGTGCTTAAAAAGTTCTAAAAAAGGAGATTTTAAAAAAATGTTAAAATACCTACAATTAATAGTCATTTTAATGCACCTATATATTTTAGTCCCCGATGCTGGGTTGTGTGTTGATGTATTACTAGTCGAAAAAGGAATAGACATTGAAGCACACAATGATGCTGGATGGACGCCATTACATCTTGCAGCTGAAGCAGGATCATACGATGCAGTACGTTCACTTATTCGTGCTGGAGCAAATGTAAATAATACTGATATGTCTTATGGTCGAACAGCATTACATATAGCTGTTGAAGGTGGACATAAAAATGTAGTTGAATATTTACTCAAAAAGGCATGTTACTTATTATTTTAATATAAATACACAATTATTAATAATGATTATAATATATTTTTGATTTAAATATTTTTACTATTATAGACAAATATACTTGTGAATAAAAGAAACTTTAGTGGAAATACTGCTTTGCATACTGCAGTTGTACATACAGGAACACGAGCAAAAGAACTGTGTGCATTACTAATACAACATGGTGCAGATCCGCATATTCAAAATCATAATCGGAAGTCAGATGATGTACATTATTTTTTTCTGTAAAAAATATTTTATTCTAATTTCGGATGCTTCAGATGATATATAATATTCTTTATTTGATTTCTTCAATAGGTGGACGAAAAAAACGAATCACATATTAATGTGAAAGTCGAAGTAGATTCAGAAGACGAAAATATAGAAGGAACTATTGGGCAGTCATCATTTGATTTAGCTACGAATAAACCAGACGTAATTATTATTTTATATATACATGTGAAAATATTGATTTAAAAATTTATTATCATGCGCAGTTATAGTAAGGTTTTTAATAAAAAATACATTTTTTATAAAGATTTTACAGCTTTTTAATGATCAACCTAAGGAAACCACAAGTGAAATGTGCTCAGTTGCTACAAAGTTAGAATTAAAAGATGAAAATTTACAAACAAGTTGGTTAAATGATGAACATAAAAAAGAATTGTCTACCCTTTTAGACAAAACACAAGGATGGCAAAAACTTGCTAAACATTTAGGTGTTGAATACTTATTACAACCATTTCAATATGGTTCAACAAGTCCATCATTGATTCTCTTAAATTACATTGACGTAAGTTATATATTTTATTATTATGAGAATACTAAAATCTTGGATAATAAGAAATATACAAAACTTTTAGGTAGAGGCATCCCTATCTCTCACAGATATACAAACAGTGTTAAGAGAAATTGAAGAGGAAGAAGCAGCAGATTACATAAATGGAATTTCATCTACATGTTCATAAAATATCCATTTGTTCCAAAAGATATTTACATAATGAAATGTACATATACTAATTGTACATCACTATTATGTACTTTTTAATTTTATAACAGTTACATTTATTAAAATGTGATAAAAATATTTACTATACATGTATATGTGTATATATATATATATATATATATATATATAAACGAATGTTAAGTATTTGAATATTTAATTATATTTTACACTAACGGTTTAGACATATAAAAGTACTATGTATATCGAACTTTTTTGTATTAAAATAATTGATTATACAAGTCTACTAAATGTAATTCGTGATTTACCTTATTCACAATACATTTATTTATCACAATACAGATAATATTGATACATAGTCCAACCAAACTTATGTGTCATGTACTTCTTATCATCCCAACCTATAAATAAAATAATTAATTGTTTATATAGTTTAAAAATTTCGATTTTATAGGTCTTGAAAAATTTATTATGTTGCATCACTGAATGCCTTTTAAAGACAACCTGTATATCTACGTATTTACATTCAAGATAGAAGGAGCATCTTTATGATAAATAAAGCATGTATTCAATTGTGGAGCTTACAGGGAACAGCTGTTGCGCATAGTATACTATTCATTCCCGCGTGAAAAATTTTATAACATTTTGTATTAGATTATCGTTTTTTCAATTTTAATAATATTTACATTATAATAATCATAGTTGAATGTTGAAATGAATCATATTTACGAAAGACAGATCGTTTTTAATTTTATGAAAGGATAGTGTATTGATTTAAAAATATTAAAGTAAAAGTGTTATTTTTTAAAAATAATAATTAATTTGAAACAGAAGATGGATAAGTTAAGGAGAGCTTTAAGTGGTAATGATCAATGCGATGAAGAAAGTGGTATTATTACTCAGGTAATTAATGCCATATTAAAGTTATATAATTATTAATAATATTAGCTTTTTGGTATACATATAATTTTATTTTATTCATATGGAATTATTGTTATGAATGCATACAATTTTTAATGGAATACAGATGTGGATTTTTTGGTAAGCTCGTAGAGTAAAACAGGATGCAAAGTTGTGTATATTTTTCAACATAACTGTATATATCAATACTTGAAGAAGTTTTAAATTTAAGATAAATTGTATAAATTTTTATTTTTAGGTTATGGATCAATCTACGTTAAGTTGGTCTACTCGAATAAAAGGTTTTGCTATTTGCTTTATTGTTGGTATCCTCTGCTCCTTCCTTGGATCCTTTGCCTTATTTTTACACAAAGGACTCACAGTATTTGCTGTATTTTATACATTAGGCAATATCATCTCATTAGCAAGGTAGAATAATATATTAAAATCGAATATCATTAAACTTTTATCTAAGTATTTACATGATACATTTTCTTTATAATCTGCTTCTTTACTTCAGGGGCCTCAACAATAAATAATTCAGTGAATTCGTTAATATAGTATAACAAGAATTACAAAAATTATATTAGCATAGATTCAGTGTAATCATTTTCCTAATAATCCTTTATTTTATTGTAATTACACATAATATTTGTTTTCAATGAAATTTATAGTTGAGTATAATCATATAATTCTGACTAAAGAAAAATATTTTTTATTTTATTCATAGCACATGCTTTTTGATGGGTCCATTCAATCAGTTTAAGAAGATGTTTGCACCAACAAGAGTCGTGGCAACTGTTTTAGTATTTATCGCAATTGTAATGACATTATTTGCAGCTTTGCATGTAAGTATAATATAATAAAGTTTGTTATACATGAATATTATTTCCTATATAAAATAACATTTAACTCAATTAATATGCATATTTTTAGCTGAAAAATCCTGGATTGGCTCTTATGTTTATAATTATTCAATCATTGGCAATGACTTGGTATTCCTTATCTTATATCCCTTATGCACGTGATGCTGTCAGAAAAACTCTGGAATCATGTATCACATGAAAAAGCTTGCAAAACGTACAATAATATCTCTAACTTAACAAAAATGTTCAAACTTATATACTGGTATTTTATATTATATAAATTATAAACTGAAATAAAAAATTAACTTAAGGCACAATGTAGTATTAATCAAATAGAAATTTTTACAATTAAAATATACGTATACCTCATGTGATAAGATGTTTTTGCATATATATTTAATATTGTAATATTTTATAATATCGCAAATAAAGGAAAGTAAAGGAATCTACTAGGTTTATGTAAGATATGTAATATTATAATGTTATTTCTTTTGTAATGTTTATTACGTCTTATATTTATTAATCTTTGTACAGTGTATTAATAACTTTATATATTAAATGGAAATCAAATTATTTATTGCTCGTAATATGAATTTCTTTATCTTTTTATCTATCTATTATCTTCTACTTACAAATATGTATGTCTGTAAATGTATATTTTGTATAACACTGAGTTAATCTTGCTTTAACTATTACTATAATTAAACTAAAATTGTATTAATAATGTAATTATAAAAAATTCGCTTTCTAATTTTAATAATAAACTAGAAGGCATTGAAAAAACATAAATTTAAAATATTGCTAAAATGTTCCGTTACGATTAATTTTTCAAGTACGATTTACATCTTCATTATTTAAAAGTATCATGAAGATTAGTAAAAGATTATAAAAGTTAAATGGATTATTTTATTTTAATAATACAGATTATATGAAATTCATGAAGGTAAATGGTATTTTGATTAGTTTGTTTTCATTTAAAAATTAAACGTTGAATATTGAACAACCAATCACATCTCATCATAATTGCAACCACCAATCATGATTCAATACGATATTTCGTCATACACGGATGGAAGTCCTAGTTGGTTGAAGGTATAAACAATAATTTCTTTTACGTCCTTCGATTAACAGCAACAGGTTCTAAGTACAAAGAAAATTCTTTAGCAGCCATTGTACCTTTAACGCGCGGGTCGCGATCGGTTCATGTAGTGTTCGATAATCCATCCTTTATTCTGCATATCTTGATATTTATTGACATACTTTCAGTAAGTGAAATTTTTCAACTTTAACATATACTTAAAATTACACTATAGGTAGATGTCATATAACGTAGAGAAGAACTGAAAAAAAGACAGTAAATAACCGTTAGGAAACGTAGATTTAAAATATTTTGCGTAATATTTTAACGCGATTTGCAATATAATACAGTGTTCGCATTTATACTAGGCTATCTGACAGGATATCATAATCATTACATGCAATTACGCCGAAGTCATTACGTATATAATTAGTAGGTGGGAAAGAACAAACTTCATATTCTTTTAATTATATATTGTAGAATTTTATTAAAAGTTACATCCTATTTTTTAATTGCATACATTAGTGATTCATACTACTTATATTTTTACAGAAGAAAATTTAGATCTAATTTGCTTAAGATACGAAAATGCCTGCGCCAGAAGCTGATTGCCATAGTCGTAAAGCTAATTTTAAATTCAATTACAAACATGAAGTAAGTTAATCAATTATATATTTATAAAACATGTAATTTATAAAAATATATAAAATATTATGTTACATTAACAAATATATTCCATATATGTAAAAATGAACTTCTGAATTATTATTTTATGCAATGTTGTACAAATTACTATTATAGGAAGCACGTAGAAGAAGAAATGAAATATCAGTGGAATTACGTAAAGCTAGGAAAGATGAACAGTTATTAAAACGACGAAATTTAAATATAGGCAAAGAATCACAAAGCTCTGTGACTGAAAGTGATCACTCACTTCTTTCATCTATAGATGAAATTGTTAATGGCATGAAATCTTTGGATGAAACAATTCGACTTCAAGCAACGCAGACATGTAGAAAGATGTTAAGCCGGGAAAAGAGTCCACCTATAGATAATATGATACAGCGTGGAATTGTTCCACTATGTGTTGAATTTTTGGATTATCATCACAAGTATATATATATATATAATAATTTTGTTTTAATCTTATTCAGTGTATGTGTAAAATATTATTTATATTAAATATTTGTAGCACTGCATTGCAATTTGAAGCAGCATGGGCTTTAACGAATGTAGCATCTGGTACATCAGAACAAACTCTTGTTGTTGTTAAACATGGTGCTATACCAAAATTGGTTGCATTACTTAAATCTGGATCACCTAATGTTGCTGAACAAGCAGTATGGGCACTTGGAAACATTGCTGGAGATGGAGCAATGCCTCGAGATCTTGTTCTTGGAACTGATGCTATGCCACTTTTATTAGAGTTAATTAAGCCTGACACTTCTGTATGTACAATATACATATTTATTTTAATGAAGGTATAATAGTATTACTAAGTTTGTTATCATTACAGATAACATTTACACGTAACATTGTTTGGACATTATCAAATTTGTGTCGTAATAAAAATCCTCCACCTCCATTTGATGTTGTGAGAACCGCTCTTCCAGTGCTAAATCGTTTACTTAGCAATAGTGACAAAGACATACTTGGTAAATTGATTATTTTTATTTAACATTTGCTGCATTTTTAATTATAAATATAAATCTAAATCTTGTAACTATAAACAAGTTTTTCATTATAGCTGATGCTTGCTGGGCTCTTTCATATCTTACTGATGGTCCTAACGATAAAATACAAGCAGTCGTTGATTGTGGGGTTATTCCAAAACTTGTACACTTACTTGGTTCAACTGAAGTGACAGTCTTAACACCAGCACTTCGGTCTGTTGGTAATATAGTTACAGGCAATGATGCGCAAACAGATGCAATAATACAAGCAGGTGGTTTACAATATTTGGGTTTATTGCTACAACATCATCGCCTCAATATTGTTAAAGAGGCAGCATGGACTATCAGTAATATTACTGCTGGAAACATGGAACAAATTCAAGAAGTTATAAATGCTGCATTGTTACCACCTTTGATACATGTTCTAGAGTGTGTAAGTAAATTATGTTTTTTAACTAATTAATTATTAAGAGTATTATAATGTATTTAATTATAATTACATGTTTTATTTTTTAGGGAGATTTTAAATCTCAAAAGGAGGCAGCATGGGCAGTAACAAATTTGACATCAGGTGGATCAGTACAACAATTAGCCCAATTAGTACAGTTGGGAGTGCTTAGACCATTTTGCAATCTTTTGGAAGCTAAAGATTGGAAAACAATAATTGTTGTTCTTGACGGTTTAAGTAACATCTGCAGTGCAGCAGAAAAAATGGGAGAAGTTGATAGAGTAGCCATTATGATAGAAGAAGTTGGAGGTTTGGATAAATTAGAAGCTTTACAGCATCATGAAGTAGAACAAGTATATCAAAAAGCTACTGCAATGATAGATACTTTCTTCTCAGAACCTGTAAGAAAATTTATGAAAAATTTAGTACTTAATTACCAATAACTGTATTTGTATATCATATAAAAAGATTTTTTTTATAGGAGGCACAGGAATCAACATTGGCAACACCTACAGTAGCTGATGGTCAGTTGGAGTTTAAAACAACTGAAACTGCACAGAGCGGATTCAATTTTTAAAACCCCTTAATCAGTTTTACGTCATTTAATATACTAGTGTGTGTTTCAGTTCATTTTGTAAATAGATTTACATCCTTTTGTCGTTGAAAATGAACATTAAAAACGAAATTTTCTGTCTCTTTCATAATGCTTTATTGGACATCAATTTCCAATTAATGTTCCTCTCTATATATAACTTTCGAGTTATTTGTTTTTATTTTTCCTTTTAGTAGAGTTCACTATTTATCATTCCTGGTATTAATTTCAGAATATTCTGTAATGTATGAATTATGTATTTTGTGATATTCTAAAATCATTTTAATGTTTTGTGTCTTTTTTTCAAATTTACAATACACACGTGTTGAAACATTAATTTTTGTATTTAATCATTGTTTAAATTTTATGTATGGATTATTTTCATGTCTTTTTATTATATATGTAATTGTCGTGATTTATTAAATTATGTGTCTATAAAATATTATGAACTACATTACTTATATACATTACAATTTATATGTATTTTTTAATAAAATTTTGATACAAAAGTTAACATGTATTGATAGTGTAGTTCTAAATAATCTTATATAATACAGTCATAAGCGTTGAACAAGTAGTTTATATATTCAGTGTCATAGTTCTAAATATTCAATAATAATTACAAGCTGATATAAAATTAACTTAAGTCAGTACAATTTCTTGCTATAAATAAAGTCATGTATAATACATACTTAACCGTTTTAGGCTACAAAGACTAGATGAAATTATAATATGAATTTCTTACTTATCTGATTATAGGAGTATGTCATGTAAGCACACGATGTATTCATTTAAAACGTTTCTGGATTGGCAAGTTGTTTATATACGTGCATTATTTCATCATAAAAATTTTGTTCGCATAATTGTTAAGTACTATTATAGAAATATTAATGTCATAAAATATTTATTTAACATGCTGCTACCTATAAAATTATTTTCTCCTAAACAAAACATTTTATTTCGTTTAAAGCTTGCATTAGCTGCACTGCATTTAATAAATACTTGTTTTTAAGTTTAATTACTATCGGCCAAGAATAAAGTCGCTTTGATCATTTACTAAAAAGTGATAAACAAATGCAGCTTTTTTTCGGTCAATTGTTGCTTGGACGATCTGAGTACGACTACTTTGATTTCTATCACATCTACTTCTTGGTGGATCTCTTAAAAAAATTGATCCAAATATTGTTGCTACAATATAAATAAATAACAAATAAGTTTATTAATTATAGTAATACATAGTACAGTGTAGAGCCTTACCGAGGGTTTTGGCATCCAATTCATTATCTTGAGTATGATTTAATAATTCTTGCAAAAAATAACAAATATAAACAAAAACTGTTCTCCTTATTTCTGGAAGTTGCATTACAATCTACGACAAAATATTTTAAATAATAAGGAACATAACATATAGTATTATCTTTTCTTAAATAATTACAGATTTACACACCTGTTTGCACTGTAAATAATTTGTTGCTGCAGATAAGCATACACTATGAAGATTATACGGGATTAAAGGTTCTGCTGTAGATTCTAAAAGTAAAAGTAATGCTTCCGCAACTGAATGTACGCTACCAGCTTTGTAGAAGTTAAGGAATCAGAATTATTTATAATAATGTATAAGATTGTAAGTTAGATATTTAGATTAGGATACGCATTGGATCTTGGCTCCAATTGTCTAGCCAATCTCTTATTGCTATAATTTCACTGGGAAGTCCGGGTGTCTCAAAAAGCCCCGTCGTTTTTATACCATGTCGATACAATCTGTCAACTAATAGCCATATTTCTTTAGGTATAGCATATGGTTCTTGAGAAAGATTTTTATTATTTTCCTACAATTTGATAAAATAAAGTAATATTAACTTAACTGTAGTATTTTAGTTTTATTCTTTTATATACAGGATGCCCCATTTAAATTGTACCATTCAGATATCTTCGAAGCTGTTGATGATATTAAAAGATATTTCAGATCAAAATTGAACGATTTGAAAGGACACATAATTTGATGTAAAAAAATTTTCCCAAATGACCAGCAGCATCAATTGAATTAATTTAAATAGGATACCTTATGCATATAATTTATATATATATGTAATACGCTTACGAGTTCCATTAATCTACCAATAGGAATTTCTCTAATTGGTACTGGAATGTGAACTAAAGCTTCCATTGAAGATCCGAAACAGCTTCTTTCATAAGTACCTAAGAAAATTATATAATCTGCCTTTTTGTTTCTTAAAAGCAATGTAGTAGCGACTAAAAGTATTGCTACCTGTAACAGTTATGAATATATCCTTTCCTCCCTCAAGATGTAAAATTAAAATATCATATAATTTATCTTCTCCAGAATTTAATTTACATGCCGATCTTTTGTCGACATATATTTCGAATCTAGTATCACATTTCTCTCCTAAATATGATGTATAAATAAGATTATAAAATATCTAATCAGATTAAGAAAACGGGGAAGAAATCATACCTGGTTTTATAAAACCTTTAAACGGTTCTATATCCAGCCAATCTTTACAGTAACTAGCATCGCCTAATTTTTTTATGAATTCGAATTGAACTGGTACCTAAGAACAGTATAATTATTATATACACAATAAGTGTATAAGTTTAAAAAATTTATTTACCTGACCAGTATTAGCAATAATAAGTTCTTTGCTGCTAGGTTCAAGAAATTTCAAAGTATCAAATATGATTTCTGTTGTATCAACCATCACTTGTGGTAAAAATTCGTTTTCTAACTTATCAAGTTTTTTCATAACTTCTTCATGAATCTTACGATATTTTGTCATATCTATGATTCTGATCTATAAATTTTTAGATATAAAAATATAGAGCTCAAGAATATATGATTTATATATTATTAAAAAATATTTATATTTACCTGAGAATCAAAAATTGCACTAACGGGTTTATGATCTGAAATTTTTAATTCAGGATGACTTTTATAATCTATTGATGTAATTGCTTCTCCTTTCCATAGTATACGATCACACCATGCTGGTGCTCTACCTTTCTCACTGTGATTATATACGTTTATGCTCAATGAAAAGTTTTTAAATACAAAGAGAAAAATTGTAAATGTAATTGTGAAACCTTGAGTCCCAATTATCGGTGCCTGGGTCATATTTATATGTTGGTTTAAATGTAATTTCTGCTTCTTGAAATCCTTGTAAAACACGGCCTAATCGTCGTTGTTGACCTAATTGATCTAAAGCTAAGATAGGAGCATAATTTTCTGCATCTATATGTTGTTTAGCAGCTAGAACATCCATTTCTGTTATTCGATAATTCAAATCTCCTAACCAATAGATCTGGCTATATTAAAAATTTTTGTGTTTTTAAATGTACTTCTGTTGATATATACTCTGAAACAATATTTGAATAAAACACTTACTCATGATCTTTAAAACTTTTAGGTGGGACATATTTTGCAAAAGATAATCGCGCACATATATCTGCATAATCTTGATTTCGTCTTTCATATTCTTCGCAATGTGCTGCTAAATGAGCATTAACAAAACAAATCGATGTATTGTGAATAGAGCAGCTTACTGCTACGCCTCCTTTGTTACCCTGATAAGATTTAAATTGCTATAATATCGCACATATTGAATTTTGGGATGTTTAATCATTTATGAGACATGATAAATATTACCATTTTACCCATGATACCAGTACCTACTGTATCAACTGATACATCTTTTATATAAGGTATATGACCATGTAAAGCATATATAAGTAACATCATACCGACTAATCTCACAATAGCTACTTGTTCATACACACCATCTGGATGAAGAGATTTTGCTACAACTTGCCTATAAACATATGAATAGCAATAATAACATTGATATACTGTTCAATAATGTTTTTAAATAATTATAAAAACGTAGATATTTCGTTATAAATTTTATACCTCCACTCTTCTTCTCTTGGAGTATCATTAAAAAGAAATGCTTCTTTAGTTAAATCTAATTCTTGAAATCCAATTGCATATACATCAGGAGGTGTTTTATCATAACTCAACCACTCATGCAATTTAATACCATTTGGTGGTTGACCATTTACATTCCATGTACCAATAAATATACTATAATAAATTGGTTATAGACTGACAAATAGAAATATTTCATATTTAATATATAAGGAAAATAAAACAAACCGAAATGTTTTACTGTATGTATAATCATCTTCTTTGCATGCCATTTGATATCGTACTGCTGATTCTCTGGCAGCTACTGGTGATTTGCCAGAAGCAATGCTGCGTCTTGTTACAACTAAAACTGGACTTTCTAAATCTACCAACTATAAAGAATATTTTAAAATTTCCATTATTAATTTCTAAAAAATGTCATTATAATAAAAATTAGTATAACTACTAACAGGATCAGTATTATCTTGTATTTCTTCATTGGTATTAGAACTTAAATTACGTGTATTTCCTGTCAATTTTTGAACCCACAAAAATTCTGATGCTGAATTCTTGGTTTTTTGATATACTATAATGATTAAAAAACATATATCAACTATTAATAGAAAAATATTGTTGATAATATAAAATTACATGATAAATAACATGATTACCTTCTATAGCCCTAAATATCTCAGACACTAAGGAGCTAGTTGCTACTCCAGGCCTCATTTCAAATACAAGGTGTAATTTCCTTGATGTAACATTCAGATAAACATCTAAACCATCTTGTTGCTTTTCATCAGTATCTAATAAATGAAATTTGATAAATTGTAGATAAAATATTATAATAGTTGTAGTTCAACTATAACTTGTAATTACATATAAATTGATTATTAAACATGTAAATAATTAAATAAAATTACATACTTATATTACACTTAAAATCTTGATCAATAGGCAATACTCTTTCTATGGTAAGATCACTATAAACTTGAGGAGGTGTTCTTGAAGTAATTAAAATAACCAATGCATGAGTGGTTCCCTTGTTAAGAAGTGCTATAATTCGTGCAGCTTTAACCCAACCTTGTATCAATGATGCATCCATTGCCTTTGTAAATAATTAAGGTTTTATAAATATATATCTTATATATATTCTTTAAAAACGCAAGAGACAATAATCCTGCTTTTTAATAAAAGGATACAATTATTACAGTCTCCCCTGAGACAAACTTCGATTGTACAATCATTGATTGTTCTGATGATGACATTTTTATCAATAAAGTATTATCTATTCCTTGAAAGACTTAATAGAAAATCCTTGTGTGGTGCATGAATACTCTTCATATAAGTGTAAAATATTAATGAAATTATAATTGAATTCTATCAAAGACTTATTTATTATTATGTCTAATAAGAGTGGCAATAAGAATAATGTACATGCTTGTTTATACTAATAGTAATGAATCAAAATAATCTTAGTAGTATTAATAATATCATTTTCTTAAAACTAAATAAAATAGTTATTTTTTATTAACGAATTTTCGTCATAAAATGTTATTTTCTTTCCAGATCAAACATTACCTTATCTTATTTGTACTAAAACTCAGCTATCATTGTATTTTTTTCATATAGACTGCTATATCTTTTTAAAATATGTTCTAGTACAATTACTAATTAATTTATACTATATAGTTTAATTTATCACTGAGGAGAAAGGAGTGACAAAGTACGATAATTGACATTAGACATGATTAAATTTGTTTCCCTCGTGTGTGTCAAAGAAATCAGTAGATATATAGCTTTGTTAGTTTCAATATGTGTATGGGTGTTGTATATACATATATTCGTTAATGAAAATGTGTATACACAAATGGAGTGTTTCCATGAGATAAAAGAAAGATAAAAGGATTTCTCATTAAACTCGTTAAAATCAATTAGATCTAGTTAGATCTTCTAATTCATTTATATAAAATAAAACATTATTAAAATATTTACATATTTACATACATGTATCTGTATAATTTGTTTATTTATATATATAATTAGATATAATTCTTCTGAAGTAAAAGGAATATGTATTGTTTTTTGATACATCCATATCGTCTTTCATAAAATAATTTTTTGTAGAAACGAAAACTTTTATCAAATGTAAAATACAATTTTAGGCGCGCAAATGAAATTTCCCTAGGAAGCAGGAAGTACCTACATTATAAATGAGAAAATATGCCAACTTCCTGAAGCGCCGTAGGTAAATCTTCTTTTTCTAACGCTTCCATTGACCATGCCGTTTACTGCAATGGCGGTATAGATACTTCATGAAGAAGAAAGTGGATTTTCTGCAATGTAAGTGAATATTGTTTTTGTTTTTTCTTTTATGCACTCATATTAAATATGAAATTGTATGGTTTTTCTGTGTAAATTTATATCGAATTTATGGTATTACAACATTACAGGATGATTACGATTTGAGTGGGCAAGGTCTAGTTGTACTTTTATAGACTATAGAATTCAGTTTCTTCCATATTGATCAGTGTACTAGCCAATATAACATAATCTTACTTATAAAAAACAAAAAAATCCAGTTATTGATAATAATTGTTCCTCAAGGAGTTTTCCGACTTACAAGAATAGGACGCCAAAGAATTCGCGGTAATCGTCCCCGACGTCTTAGGTTAGGATGATTTAAGTATTGTTTGATGATTTTATGTAATATAATATAATTTGTAAAAGTCTAGTTTGAAATGGCATTTATGTTTTCATGTAATGTTCCTTCATGTTTATTTATCGTTAATTTTATAGTAAATAAAACATACTTAAGTAATGCATGTTATATTAACAAAAAAATAGAAGAAAAACAAAGCAACAAATAAATCTTATAAAACCTTTTTGTTTCTAGTAAATGTACTCTGTATTGTAATATTTCATAGTATTATATATTTATACCTTGGTATATATTAGGTTTGTATTTGTTATATAGATAAATTACTAATTTCATGAATTTTTGTTAAGACAAATGTAAGCTTTAATTATTTTAAAAAGCATTAATATGGAAAAACTTTTTGAAGAAAATGTATTTATGTTAGAAGAAGATATAATGTTGATTTTAACAAATGTACATTGATTCTTTCTTTTGTAATAATTATACTTTTAGGTAACACTTGCTATTTTACTATCTGAATGGACAATAAGGTGGATGTCTCAGAAGTAGAAAATATTTCAATGATTGGATCGTCTGAAATCTTTTATCTGCCTGAAGTAGCAGAGATATCAGAGGTGTTAGATTCTACTGGTCTCAGTCCATTGACGTCTTCTTTAGATCATACTCTAACTCTTCAAGAAGATAAACTGCTTTCATCAGAAGTTAATATGGGCATAGAAGATACATGGTATCATGAATATTACTTGTTCAAATAGTTAGCAATATATATTGCTATATATAACAAATCATATTGGTCTACATCAACATTTTTGTTATAGGACTGAAGCAAATAGTTCTACATCAGATTATGCTATTCCACTTCCACCACCACCTGGTTTAAATGATTTCACAGATGTTGGTGCAGATCCTATTGGTGATAGCGGAACTGGTATAGAGTATGGCCCATTTTTACCTCCCGGTACTCCAGCTCTAAATAATTTGTTTTCAGAAGGTGGAGATTCTCAAGATGATTCTCCCATGGGTGTGTATAAATTCTTATGTATTTATGTATACACATGTATTTATGTATTCTAATAAAGTTTCATTTTGAAATAAATTTCTTTATTAAGTTCATTAAATAGTAATATTTTTGTGTGTTTCTATGTTATAGAAGATGTAGTTTTACGTGCTGGAGTATGTGGTCTTCGTAATCTTGGTAATACTTGTTTTATGGCTGCTGGTTTACAATGTTTGACTGCAACACCACCCGTCCTGCGACATTTTTTGGATATACAGCAGGGAGGGGAAAAACTACCTCCTCCAGGATCATTAATGGCACATTTTAGCGTACTTCTTGGCAAAATGTGGTCTGGAAAATATAGTGTCCTTAGGCCTACTGAATTTAAACAGACATTGGGCGCGTATCATTCACAGTTTAAAGATAATAGACAGGTAATTATAAGATATTTTTGTAAATTGTTTAATTATTATTGAATAATTTAAATAATTATTATAAATAATAATTAATAGCATGATTGTCAAGAATTTCTTGCACTTTTACTGGATTCTTTACATGAACAAATGAATACAGCAAAGTGTACAAAAAATTGTCAAACTCCTTCATCTACAACCACTGCCAACTCTATTAATTCAATTGAGAATTCAAATGGGAAAATGATGTCCCCAGTCACTGCCACTAGTAATTCCAATTGTAATACAGATATATTGGAAATGTATGATTGCTTACCATCACCAGAATGTCCAAATAGCCCTAATGTTACTATGGCAGGTTCACCAAGAGGTAAAAATATACTTAATATAGATTTATAATAAGTGAAAATTATATACATACATAGAAAAATTATATACATACGTACATACGCAGAAATTATAAAAATTAATTGATTTTAGATTTAGGTTCACCAATAGGTGAATTAGATAGTATTGCAAATTCGCCACGAGGATCGCCTTTGAATGATGGTGAAGATGATGAAGAAACACTTGATTCTGATGAAACTGTTGAAGCAAAGTCAAGTACGTTTATTCACAATGAAGTTGATGAAAAAAAAAGTGAAGTTACGCCTTCGTTAAGGCTGGAAACATTAATCGAACTTTCGAAAAATGTACCAAAATATCATGGTCTTTATGATATTCATAAAGAAGCAAAAACTAGCAATGCAAACTTTTTAGTAACACAACAAGAATGTAATAATGAGATTCATTATGATTCTCAAAAATTTCCAAAGGAAAATGTTCGTAGAATGCCTTTAGACAATTCAAATCTAATGGAAAATCATGATTTTGACAATAAAAGTGTCAGTATCAAAAGAATAAAGGAAGTCAATGTTCAAAAAGTCAATTGTGGTGTAGATTATGCATCAAGTGGTTCTGATATAGAATATGATAATGGTTTAGAAAAATGTAATGTAAAACGTATGAGATTGGATGATCAAGAGAAGAATCATAAACGTGATGGTCAAGGAAGCATTAGTTCTCAATGTACACGAATGTCACAAAGCTATGGAAATGGTACTATAGAGACACAAGATGAGCTTGAAGCCGACAAACATTGGGCAAAGCATTTAAAATCTAATAGAAGTATTATCGTTGATACTTTCCAGGGACAGTTTAAAAGCAAGGTAAATCTATTGTATCATATATGATACTTTATGTTCATACTATGGAGACTGCGTTGGGGTAATTTACACACATAATTGATTTTTACCGTAAAATGTTTCCTATATTAAACTTCAGCAGTTATACCTTCTTGCTTTGCGAAGCATAAAAAGCAGGTCTCATTTTGCTGATATATGATAATGTTTAAATTACAAATATACATGTTATTTATATATAAGATTGAAATAACTTTCATTGTTATATTTCCTTTATAGGTTGTTTGTGCAGTATGTAATCATGTTTCTGTTACATATGAACCTTTCATGTATTTATCAGTACCGCTGCCCCATGCAATGGAAAGACAATTAAACGTTACATATGTTCCCGCAAATGGTGATCAACCTATAAAGTGTGTTGTTTCATTAAATAAGCAATCACGCATTGGGAAATTGAAAAAGGAGCTACTAAAAACACTTGGCAAAGAAAACATTGCAATAAGAAATATTGCACTTGCCGAAGTTTTAGAAAATCATATATCAAAGATTCTGGTAAGCATATAGAACTTAACTCCTCCTTAACTAATTCCTATCGCATGTATGTATATATTACGAAATTTTTATTCGTTTAGTCAGTCCATTGTGAGTTTATAATATTTCAAAGAAGTCTGCAGATTTAGTAGATATTTGGATAATGAGGTTACTAGAATAATCCTTTAATCCAATATGTTTTTTAAGGATGTATCAAGTTATTTGTTTTAATTAGGAATAAAGTTCAATTTTATTCCATATCATGAAAAACGGTGCGTGGGTCTATATGTTAATGCGAGAATAATTATGGAGGGTGAAGAAGGCGGCTTATCGAGTAGTCTCGATAATCGTTGATACTGCTCTCCGAGAGTAAATGTTGTGGAAGAACATTCTCGTAGCGTAAAGTTTAGTTACGAGGCTACATTCCATCACACAGATTCAATTTCTTTGTTTCTGTATTCTTTTATATATGTTTAATTTGATTTTCGTTATATACTTTCTTGTTATTGGCCAACTATGGCCATCATTCCTCGATTATATTATTTTACCCTTGCACCGTAGGTATCAGGAATTATGTATCTTGTTTGCTGTAACTTATCACACTAGACGGAATTGTCATTGTTGGATTGTACATCAAGGTTTTACATTTAAGGATGACAATACACTCTTGAGACACATCAATGATACAAATCGATCTATATATGCCTTTGAACTCACGGAACCTCCTGATGCGTACACTTCAGTATCAGACGGTGGTGGAGATCGTATATCGGAGGCTGATTCCTGTCAAAAATGTACAGTTATGGGAGAAGAAATTCCATGTACAATTTGTCTCGAAGAATTGGACGGAGATTTGAAAAAGCATAGCGGAAATAGTTGCAACTTTGTTATGTGCGATACTTGTATTGAGGTAGGCTACTCTGTAGCTTAATTTTTCTAATATGTTCGCAAGAATGAACAGCATTAAACGATCAAAATTTCCTATTAATTTATTTTTTTACATTATTATTGATACTTTATTCGCATAATCGTAATTGGTATAATACGTAAACCCGATGATGAAAACGGCAGCTTCAATCTAGCGGAAGGGGTGTACAGGCAAGGTACATAGTTACCACGTTTTCACCTCGGGAAGGTCTGAGATTCAGTCAATAAACGTTCTAGCCGGACGGTATCATAAGGGTACGTACGGGAACCAGAAATAGCTTTTTGTTGCCAATTAGCCCAGGAAACTTCGCTCGAAGTAGAGGTACTTGGAAACGAAAAGATGGAAACCCGTATGATTCGCTATTTGAGTACAATCCGCAAGCCAAAAAACTTATACTTTGGAACTCAATTCAGACTAATCTGAAGCTGCTGTATACTGAGGGTATTATATTATCCTTTAACAGTCATATCACATTGCAAAAATTGAACTTTAAGTACATATTTAAATCTCACATGTTACAATGTAAACTTTCTAAGTTATTGTTTTATGTTTAATTTAACAGAATTACTTCAAAAATCAAACGGAACCGCAAATGTGTCCAATGTGTTCAACCTATATGACTGCATCATCCTTTATTAAAATAGATCAAACAGGCAGACCAAGACCTGCAATTAGGATCTTAAATGTACCATTGGTCTTGCGACATGATACAACAAATGAAACAACAAACAATCGTAAAGGAACAAAACT
This sequence comes from Bombus vosnesenskii, assembly GCF_011952255.1. Classification (NCBI taxonomy): domain Eukaryota; kingdom Metazoa; phylum Arthropoda; class Insecta; order Hymenoptera; family Apidae; genus Bombus; species Bombus vosnesenskii. Next base: position 188,844 of record NW_022882938.1, read on the forward strand.
TTTTGGATATCCGCATTTAGTAAGATTACCTTCAAGAGTAAACGCTAAGGACTTGTATGATATTGTAAGAAAAAATGTACCACAAGAAGGAAATTATACACTTCATTTTGTTACAGGACAGGTTAGAATCTCTATTATTTTTTGTGGATTTAATCTCAATATAAATAGTTTTTGATATAGAATTAAATATATTAACGAATGTACCTTTCTTAATAGGGGCATCATTGTTCTCGTTGCATGTATACTACACATTGTACAGGGTGCAGTGTACCCGAAACGGGTATGGTAATCTTGTGTAATGGTGATACTCTAGCTGTACGTTATACGGAACAGGTTCCTAAGATCGCATCGCCCATTGATCATGTTAGCGTCAGCAAACAAAGGCCTCATCATCCTTTGTCTTTATATGATTGTCTTCAAGCATTTAGTCAAAGGTAAAATTTATCATTAATGATTAAAATTTTCTAGTTTCACAAATTTTTCAAATAACTAATAAATAATATTTTATAGTGAAACATTAGACGAATACAACCCTTGGTTTTGCCCAAAATGCGAGCGAAATCGATGCGCTACGAAAACTCTCACAGTTCATAGATATCCCAAGTTCCTTATAGTATATTTGAAACGGTATGTTTACTTTTGATTGTATGGCGACGTAAAGATAAAATTTGTTCTGCAAAATACGATAATTGTATTTTGTTTATTATAGATTTGTATTTTATGAGTGTACTAGTATGAAGTTAGACGATAAAGTTACATTTCCCTTGGTTGGTTTGAGCGTTGGACAACACTTATACGATCTTTATGCATGCGTTTGTCATTTTGGAGGTATATATCTTCATTTTATTTCATTCGTAGTTAAAAATGATGTTCTTATGTAGTGTTATGTGTTATAAGGGGTCTCAGCTGGACACTATACAGCATACGCAAAAAATCCTCGCACTGATATGTGGTACTACTACAATGATGAAATTACAAGCAGACAAAAACCTCAGGAGGAAGATTTTAGCAACGCATATATACTTTTTTACAGTCGGCAAGGGACCAATTTAAAATCGTGCAATATATAACCAGTGCTGGAACAAAGAAACTGGCAAATAGATAGTGCCAGTGATATACAAAGTGTGAGAAACAGAAGAGTAACTGGGAAATCAAGAGAAGAGTTTACAAGGTGCTGCGTTTATATGTTGATCGAACTATGTCATATTGAATGGAAAACTGCTTACAAATCTTTCGATCTATTTTTCCTAATAATTCGTTCATGGTCTGCCTCTGTGTCTCTTTTCCTTCCTTATTCAATTTGATGCTGTTTTAACTGTTGTCTGTAAAACATTTTACAGACGGTATAGCGTGCGGGATATACACGTGGAAATTCATTGACTGTCAATTGTATCTATCACTAGGGGTAAATTTGTGCATTTTATCGGTGATTGTTTACTGAATTGGAAAGTATAGTGTAATTACCAGATTGTTAATGACATTAATCGTGGAAAACAGCAGTTGTGCAAGGAAGAGTTGATAATTTGGAAAGAACTAAGCGTATTTATACCAGATTAGTGCATAAACGTACGTCGAATTTGTACAGTAGGTGATTAAAGTAGACTTTGGGGTTTTGAACAGACGTAATTTATTAGTGAATAAAGGCGAACGTTACGGCTAGACACACTTAAAAGTACGATTCTTAACGATGGAGCGTAACCATTCACTGTATCACTATTTCCTTTTTATCTGAATGGATACAAGACTGCTAAGATGTTCGTAATCTGCATGTACATTGTAGCAAAAAGGATTTGTATTTGCAGATTATTTATTAAATTAGTTTTGTTGTAATTTTATTACAAGGTATTCATTTTAGTTGTTATATGCGCTCGTATTTTCACGCGTACAATGGACACACGCATGCGTTATAATACATAATCATCATACCCGTTGTTAATATACTATTTGTGACCCGATGACTGTATTATACGTCTTTGCCGGATAGATTATTGTAAAAATTATCGTAAAAGAAATGGTTCTAATTTTTCGGTTAAAACCTGCCAACTACGAAGTGATTATACTGTATTATATTTGTGTTCATTCGATTTATGTAATTTCGTGATTGTTTCTTGTTTTCTAATCAACTGGTTTAGCTACGATATACAAGTTATTGACGAATCTTTGGCTATAACATTAATATCTCTTGATATCATTTAACGAAAAACTTTTAATATATCGTTAGAGATAGAAATCGCCAAATTTCTAAATTGTTTTGTTATATTGAGTTTAATAATATTAGGTTTTAATAATTTATAGTACATGTTGGGTAAGAAATAACATTATTCTAATTGCTATTTGGAAGAATTGTAATTGTATTCTTATAGCCATCAAAAATTTATTCGAAAGAGAAATATATTAGTACAAAGATTGAGATATGCAAAATCGAGGGAAACTAAGGCCACCGATAGGGTAATGATTAGGTACGTTAAATATGTATGTAAAAGACGATCTTTGGTATGTACATTAAAAATCTTATCGTTAAATGTTTCGCGATAAATATTTGTATTGTAACGATCAAAAACGTTTATTTGCTCGATGGTGTCAAAAATACGCCGTTAATTATTGAAGAGCAGTACTCGGAAACTTTTTAGATATTTTAACGATAACCATGAATAATGGTATGTTGGTGTTAGAATATATTTCTCAAAATTTGTTTCAACCGTTCCTTTCTCTAACCTAACAAAACTACAATTATTCTACCCTTTTGTTCAAATGGTGATGTACATATCACTGTTTCTTCTGTGCTTGGCTACTTTTCTTTATCTATGCGCGCCGTGTATCGTTGTCAAAATTTCGATTGTTTAATGTAAAGACACTGTAAACCATACCACTGCTCCAGGATGTTCCAGGCCTCCAATCTCGCAATTTATTGTTCGGGTTTCACCATTTAAAACGAATAGTGCATCACTAGATGGGCTGACCATATATTTACCAAATATGCCACTTTGTACAATTGGTCTATTCGGGTTTCCCCATTTTGTTAAATTAGGCGACGTTGCTTTACCCACGCCTGTTATCATTTCCACTTTACCTATAGTTAAAAATTAATGTTTTAACTTTTGATGCAATATTATATTATTGTGTTTTAAAATTTTCATCATACCGGTGGACAGATCAAGGAAGAGAATGTTTTCTTTGTCAATGGATGATGCGTAAATATCATAACCGTGCGTCGTTTGTGATGGATAGAGCGCGATATCGCTGATATTCAATGTCGTTTTTACGTCAAATGCGAATTTCAAACCATCGGCTAAAAAAAGGATTGGTGAATTGTTATTAGTAATACCGTTAATAATCTTATAAAGAAAAAATAAATTCTAGTTACATGATACTTCTTGTACGACTAGAGTTACGCCTGTGTCTTGTTTGTCTAACGTGACAAGGTGCCGAGAGTCGGGTGAAATAGTTGGTTTCCCTAAAAGATTTGGTTTGTATGCAAGAACGGTGTCAGTTAAATAATCTAACAACAATTGGCCTGTTGGTCGGTTGGTAACCGGTTCTTGACATTCGATTACTACAAATCCATCTGAAAAAATTGTAAGGTATATTTATAGATTGTTTCAGTTATGTATCAAACATTTATCAATTTAATACATAACTAAAATAAATTACTCACATAGGACTGAAAATTGGACATTCACTGGAACACAATTATAAGAACTTAAATCAGCGCTACGTGTATATTTCATATTCTTTAAATCAAGTTTATACATGTTACGTTGATTCGCATGACTCACGTAACCGTACTTGAACACGTTCTCAATATCCTAAAAGATGAAAAGTATACGGTAATACTTACGTTTACGTAATTTCAGAGTGGATGATAACTTTCAACGATTAAGAGACTTACTTGCGATTCAGGAATATAAATATTTTGGATTATATCAAATTGCGCATCGATAGGCTCTGGTCGAATGGCTCGGTGCTTTTTTTTCTGAGCAGCATCTTCTATTACTTGCACCGTTTTTACATCGATGTCTTTCTCGTTTCGCCAGTTCAATATCCATACTTGATCGAGAGAGGAAACATACCAGAGCTGAACAGGGTTTTTGTCGGTCGGTACCACCTAATACATTATAAAGAGAGTAAGATTTATTTTTAATCGTAGTAGTTGTATTAAACGAATAGAGTCAATATTGACAAATTAAAATTTACTCACATCGACTATAACCATTTGTATTTCACTGATGACAAGTACGCGATCTTTATCTGGTTGACTGACGTATACATATCGATTTGCTACATTAATCGCGCGTCCCCATGAACAAGGGACACCCTTAATGCCACACACGTATTCCTAAGTTACAAAATTTAATACATGAAAACATGAAAATGAATTTGTTAGTCCAGGCTACCATTTATAACTATTAAGTATTTGAAAGTATTCACAACGTCGATATAACAACAGTAATATTCGAATCAAAATGCAACTTACACTTAAAAACTTATTGAACAATAGCAATCTCGACTATGAAAGCTTAGAATCGTTTATACTACAATTATTTAATAACACGTTTAATTTTACCTGTGTACCAGGTATCACATCCGTAGAGCGAATTTCATGTCGTGGTCGGCAAGCAGACGGTTCGTATACCAAAATGCCCCATTCGTGGAAAGAGAAGAATCTCCGCTCTTCGTTCTCGGTCGCTAGATAAGAACACAATTGTTATTAATTTATCGAAATTAGTGATCAATAAATGATCTATATTTTATATTTGCAAATACAATTACTTTTCCTTCTTTATTTTTCATTAACTGACACTGCGTTATACGTATTATATTACCTTATCCAACATGTAGAAGGAGAACAGGTTTATGCATATGGTATGTATAGTAAGTAACTAATTTATCGCATAACTGATAAATGATATATATATATATATATATATATATATATATATATATATATATATATATATATATATATGTCGAAGAATGAAAGGACATCGGAGCCTTCCCTTTGGAACTTCGGGAAAATCCCTTAACACCGTAATCTAGATTCTATCATAGGCGTAATTAAACAATTGTCGTCAATCTATCCGATTGTATTTGTTCGAGATTTGTTCCCACTTCTGATGTCGGATTTACATTAGAATTAGGGTTAGGGGTGTGAAACGAATCTTCATTTGGATTACACATTGTCGTTATGCAATAGAGAAGACATTGACTAGTGCAAATACGATTATTACAGAAGTTAACAAGTAACCGTGGTAATTAGATACTCGAGAAGCTAATGACAATGATCCTAGGTTCAATAACGAATCCGCGGTCAACGGGATAACAGGATGCGCTTTCTTCCAAAGTTCAAATCGTACTCGACTTGCTTGGCTACGATGGAAGTATAACTAAACTAACTCTTTGTTAAAACGTGGAATATCCACCGAGCGTACAGACGCTAAGTACTCGCTAATACGACCTCATGAGAGAATGACTTTCCGTCGCGATGATGCTGCAGAGGAAAACTATGATGGGGTGTGTCTAAGGAGACGAGATCATCGGATTCGTCGAGGATAGCCTTCGTTCAGAAAGTGAGGGAAATTGACGTTGCTGTTAATTGGTCAATTTCCATGTTGGTGGTTAGAAAAAGATGCTAGCCGCCCTCGAGGGAAAGCTGCACCTGTACTATGGAAACGCATCGACATCTGGCAATCATCTTACTCGAAGAACAGGGTCTGCAAGTGGCAAGCTACGGGACAGAGACCGCGGGAATGTTTACTGTTGAGTGTTGCAACTATTTCCTTTTTAAGGAGAGCTATAGAATTACTTCATGCCTCTGTCAGACAAAGCGTTCATCCCGTGACCGCGGCTACGTTCGGCGACTGGTTGTCGCCTCGAGCCCAAGCTCATTATCACAAATCTCGAACAAATACAATTAATTACGCCTCTGATAGAATCTAGATTATGGTGTTAAGGGATTTTCCCGAAGTTCCAAAGGGAAGGCTCTGATGTCCTTTTATCTCCGACATATATATTTATTTATATTTGTGAATATAATTATATATACCAGACAGAGAGACTATTTATTTTTTGCTTTATATTAACGTATAGAAGGACAGGTTTATACATACACATAACAAGTGACTTACTTGGAGTGGGTTGTTCCTGAACCACCAAGCTACTGATATCTCTGGTAACACCGCCGATACTACTAGCTTGACACATGTAGGCTCCAGTATCGGCGTAATCAACGTTTTTAATGATGAGTTTAGTACCGTTCCCAATGATATCGTACTTATCCGGTTGATCATGGTTCAGCGCCTCGTCGTTTTTCAACCACTGCACTCGTGGAAGAGGTTCACCAGCTACGTGACATCTTACGTTTGCTTCTTCTTTCAAACGTTTTGCTTGGAATCGCGGCGTTACCCTCACTTCGGGAATAGCTAAAAAGTAATTTCGTAAAAATGATCGTTCATGCGTTAACGAATTTTGCAATATTCGTAATACTTACTGCGAATACTTAGGATATGAGTTTGAACAACGTCTTGATTTCTAACTGCATGACAAGTGTAATTTCCAGCGTGTATCAGTTGCACTTTCGTTAGATAAAGACTGCCATCGTTGAACACTCGAATCTACCGAAGAAAAAGTAATTACAGATTTATTATCGTTGAAGTATGAAAGTTCATTTGTCTATGACAATTATTAAATTATTATCGAAGTATTTATTACAAAGATATGTAAAAGGGGAGTGGTCGTCTTTTTTTAAGAAATTGTTACTTGTTCATTGTACCTCAGGTTCGTTTAGCGTTTCTAAATCAGCCCCGTTGCGTCGCCACACTAACGGAGGTGGCGGTGTTCCCGTGACATCGCATTTGATTTCCACATTATCGCTTACCCTCGCGGATATGTGGTTTATCTCGAGGGACTTGTCCAGAGATACCACCGAGACACCTATGAACGATTGCGCTAGTTTAAAAGATACTATACGTATGTAAAGATTTTAATTCTATACAAATGCACGTATCTTGGCTTTCGTTATTAAATGAAAAATATCTTGAACCTTTAAAAAGATGAAAACTTGTGGCTACAATGGTTAGATCGAGTAGTTTGAAAGAATACTTACTGTAAAGTTTGCTGAACGCCATGTAAAATTCATTCACGTTCAGTTTTCCATCGCCATCCGTATCGTCATAGCTGATCATGTGACCGAGATTGCAGCCTCTGCATAATTCTTCCAAGTCTTCGTTTTCCGCGAACTACAAATTACCATTTGTCACATAAAATACATACGACCATCGATTAAATTGATTATCATGGAGAAAGTAAAATAGAAGAAAGTTACTTGTTCTAATTCTTCGCGTTCCAAATTGCCATTATTATTCCGATCGTAGTGAGAAAACATTATACTGACAAGGTATTCTTTGCTGTGGTTATCTTGGGACATTAATCTCGCGTGATTGTAGAGCAGCAAATTATCCTGGAATGGAAGTAATATAATCGCACAACGTTCAATGATCGAATACTATAAGCGACGTTTCACTACATATCTGCTCTTGCCTTCATTATTTCGTATTCTTGATTCGAGCACTCCTTCGAGTCCGAGTCGTTCTTCTCTGGTATCAAGTTATCCTTCAAACCACCCTTCTTTCGGCTTCTGGATCTTGGGTAAGAAACGATCCTGCCCGTTTTAGGGGATGTTCTATTCATGTGTAAGGTTCTTCGAATATGAGCGTTTTCGATGTCTGGATTCAGAAAGACGAGATTTTGGATTAAAATGTGGCTCGAATTTAATCACATTAGCTCTAACATTTTACATAATTTAAATGGAATATTTTCTTCTAAAATTTGATCGACGATTTGTACTGTAATTTGTTTTACTATTTGCAACATTACACAAACAATTCATAGGGTTTGAGATTTCGATAGTAACCAGGCTGCAGAGATTTATAAAGAAATTAAAAAGTGTAGTGATACTTACATGAAATGTACATGATACGCAAAGATATATAAAATATCCATAATATAGTATTTATTAAATATTTAGTAGGTTAAATCGATTTTTGCGTAAGCTCCACTTCAATCAAAATTTCCATTAACATCCATAGTCTAATAATAAAGTAGTCTAATAATAATAATGTAGAAGAAACAATTGAAAGAATCTAAGTAGTCTGATAGATGTGTCAAAGCTAATTAGCACAAAGAGTTCGAGAATAGTTAAACAGTTAAATAGTTAGCACAAAGAGTTCGATAATAATTTGTACTGAAATAACATAAGATTTTTACCATGGTGTAGACATCGCATCAGTCTGCTTCTGGTTAACGGCGATTCAGAGTGGCAGGCAGCTTTGTGTAGCTCGCAGTGATTCGCGTAGATTTTTCCATTACTGGCGCAAACTGGTCGATGCCTTCGCGGGCATTTTCGTATGCAAACGCACACGGCGATGGTGTTGTTTTTTGGCGACAGTTCGCATTCTTTGCCGATCCCGCAATATTTTGCCACGCAAGGATCGATCGGATGTGGGCCTGTGAGAAAAATAAGGGAGACATCACGATTTCGCCATGGGCTTCGAACAACATCGAAAGCTATCCCCGAGCGATTGATTCCGCAAATACACGTGCGACTTGCTTTTTCCGATCGTTGCACGCTGGTACACGATTTCAAGTTGTCCTGAATTGAATTCGAGGCTTTGAGATCCTCGAAAATCTTCTCGCGGTTAAAGTTATTTAAATCTTTTGGCTACGAGGTAGTTCGTCCCTTTTCCTCTTTCTTTTTAGTGGTTTCGCGTTACGGAATCTGCGATCTCCTTGTCTTTGGCCTGAGTTCGTTCATCAAAGAGACTCTCTCGAATATTTTATTACCGTGGTCTTGTCCAGATTTCGAGCCCTCTTGTTACGACTTTGATAGAGAAGGGGACGCGTATTAAACAAAGAATCGCGGCTCGAAACTGGACGAGTATTTTTTTCTCTGTTTCGGGTTATTTCGAGCTTTATATGTTACACTCGTTTGACAGAGACGTAGCGTTGAATTATTGGTAAACGTCGACAGATAAATTCTGCCTGAAACTTGTTCTGGTCAACAATGCAGAATAAATATTTCATACGCGTGTTTGCCGTAATTAATACGGGTACCTGTTGTGACTGACGCTAATTAGCACTCGAATTTGTAAAATTCACGGCAAAGCTTCGAGTTATTATATCAGCGATTATAATAACATATCGACTGTCTTTGTGTTTATACAAATTCAATCGTTTTCTGATATTTAATATCGTGATATCATCGATAATTGAACCGGTTGTCGCTGTTGTGTCGAACTGCGTTTTGATTTCAATGGATATGTTCAAAGTAATCACGGGCAATATCGATATATATACACGTATTTCAATATTATTTATTTATTTTTGCGATGCGAAGTTGAGTGCAAGTCGATGCGTACAATTAAATTTACTTTCTAACCAGATAAAGTTGATATGCAATGTGCGCGTTATTTTACATAGTCGCGTTAATATTAATCCTTGGGCTTGTCCTTTACGCGATTCTAGCGGCGTATCGTTTAGTGTGAAAGAGCGAAAAACTAAAAGAGAGATCTTCCGAGGAAGAATCAAGATAACGGGAGTAACAGGAAAAGAGAATGATTACGAAGGTCTCGATAGGCGTTCAAATTTTCGGTGCGCTGACTATCACCGGCGTGGTGTTCTTTGTGGCGTTCTTTATCCTGAAAATACAGTACTTATAAATCCCTTTTCTCGAATGATGGACGACGTTTGGTTAAAACAGCATAAACAAATGGGTCTCGTTTCCGTTGCCGACGACGCTTCTTCGTTTTCCATTTTAAACGACTACCGTTCGAGGGCGAGAACGCGAAAATCTGGTCTTCGAATAGCGCCATTGTGCACTGAAAATTATACATTCATCGGAATAATCACTTAATTAAGAAATGTTGAACGAGACTCGCGGGAAAAGCAGTTGCGCTGACGAAAGAATAACGCGAAAGTTTGCTTTAGAAATTTCGTAACCACGAATAAAGCGTTCACAGTACAGATGACGGGAATGACCAGTTTCTTTTTCGCTTTTTTCTTTTTTTATTCTTGTCAGCTGTATCAAATGCACGCTGTGTGTAAACGCGTTCATTAATTTCTTCCGGCATGCCGGCCAGTTTGTTGGCTTTTCAATTTTCGTTTCTCTCGCGTGGAAGAAGAAACGACGTCTGTACGTTAATTTTGCAAAGGCTCGACTTTGTACACGTATCTTTGCTGCCTTTCTACTGCATCCGTGATGTACAACATTTTTTAATAGATCTTTTTCTTTCCTCTTATAAGACACAGCGAACGAAACGGATATTAACGAACAAAAAACGGAATAAAGTTTCACGTGGAAATTTCAAGCTATTAGATTAACCTTCGTTTCTTACTTTCAGGAAGGTATGATTCTTCAGGAAGCGAGGACCGATCGATCGATGGTGGTATCGTCATCGAAAGGCTGTCACTGTTGGAGGATGACGCATCGTAGCTCTCGGCCACAGTAAAGTCTCGGTGTCGCCTTGAGTGCTGAAAAGAATGAAAAATGCATACGTAAGAACCGCAGAGAAAACTGGGTTAAAGACGCGAGAGGGTCAAGAAACAGGTTCGTGTACGGTTGGCAGGGCGAATCGATGGAAGGCACGATCGACAGTTCAGATTAGGCACGATCGAGTTTGGAAAAAGTGCATCGTTAACGAAAATTTAGAGCAAAGCACTTTACTTATTGTCGATGATGCAGCTGGCTAGTATACATACATGTGCATTGTGTCACAGTATCATGCTCTTTCTAAGAACACAAGGAATTTCGTTCGAGTTTGACCAGGCCGGACCGACTTGCCACGAGCCGCTATTACTTTCCATTTTTATTAAAAAGTCGAACTCGGCGAGAAGAGAAGGAACGAATCGTTATTAGTAAACTTTGTTACCAAGTAATTTCTTTTGTGCTCGAGTCGTTGTTGATACAATACATCATCCGTTACGAAAATTAATCTTGTTAAAAAAACCGCTGGGAAGATGTTTCGTAAAGGGGATTGCTTCGTATTTTTACTACCAAAAGACTTTTATTTCTTATTCTTGTTAATTGTACCTTTTATTTAATTGATCGAAAATAAGGAAAAAAGAAAAAAAGAAAAAGGAAACAAATAAATTGTTTGGAGACACGATGAAATCCTTTTGTTTCTGATCTGTATTACTTCCATCCATGATTATTTCGACGAAAAATAAAGAGATCCTCGGTCTTTGACGTTCATCCGACGTTAAATTCTTGCCTGGAATGAAAGATGATAAAGTATCAATATCGAGAGACAAACACGTTGGAAAGAGGGATCGAGCATCCAGGTTTCTATCTGTTCGATTTTTCATACAGCGGAACGCCATAGGATATAGTTTGGCTGGTTGTCGCATCGTTCAGAGAAAGACAAAAAAGAAAACAGGAATTGGTTGGCGGAGATCTCAAAGCGATCGGTCAAGCTCGCCGGATACTCGGAAGTTCAGCAAGGGGTTAATATACGAAGCTGAAATATCAGAACGACATCGAAAAATATGAGTAGTTTTAGGATTCATTCATTCTCGCGACCGCGTTATTTCACGAGGAAATTTACGAGGACACCGCGGCATTCCGTATCTCCATTAGCGTCGCCTAAAATTGTTCATTCACGGAACGGGTGTTTTCAATTACTCCCTGAAATTACCGGCCGCTAGGGAGAATAACTTTTTGGGAGGGAACTTTAAGAATTAATTTAGATAGTCTGAGAACTCGTCCTTAAGAATCATTAAACTTCAAGCAGCTTCTCTCATTCTTGTGGTTGACGTTGGATCCGTTGCTTTTTTCATCAAACATATTTTCTAAACATACTCGTCTCTTCCTCGTGCCACCGCTCCGCAGATTTCGTATTTTCAAATTTTTTTTTCAATTTTAATATTTTATCTTCATCATGAGAAAAATACAGATAATGTAACTCGTACGATATTGTGACTATTTCGATATCGATCATGATACAAAAAGATCGTGTCCGTTAACGTAAGATACAACGTAAAGATCGATTAAATGGCTAAATTTTATTCAAGTATACGTTCTATTTTACCTATTAAGAATTAATATTTGATTTATAACATTTTTTACACGACGTCTGATCGATTGTATTAATATTATAGATAATATTAAGCGCGTCTAACCGCAGAAAGTTAGACTTTCACAATGTAATTATCTAAAAACAAACCACCGAAGAAAGATCTTGGTTGTAACGACACCTAATAAATCCTGTACCACTACTCGAATTCATCGAGTGATGTGCCTCTTAGTACATTTTATTTATCACACAAATTAGAGATCTGACTAGCGATTTCTGTTTCTTGTACCATTCAGCTTTCGAGCCGTATTTCATACACTTTCCTACGAAGTTTTATCAAATCGATCACCTGAACGCAAACAGCCAATTCGTTTTGGAAAAATTACGATTTCGCTCGAGGCAAGGATACATTCACACGTTCGGTAGATACGTCCGACACTGTGTCCGATCCAATTACGACCAGCTATTTCGTTGGTTTCACGACTTGCCGTATTAACGCGTGTTATTTTGGATTATCGATTAACGCTGTCAGCGTGGCCGATGCCATTGATTACAGTGCAGCCGACGGCGTATCGGGATTTTAACAATACGTTCCACGTTCGTGAAAATCGGTGCAATTTTATCGCGCGAAAGTGGAGGACTCTTCCATTTCGTTCGAACGTTCGTTGGAGGAAATTTTCAGCTCTTTGTCAAAGAAGTAATCAGTATAAGAGGCGAACTTGAAGCGAATGTAACGAAAAGGTGTTACAGGTACACGTTTGGACGTTCATTAAGAGGTAAGTTGGAGGGAACTAGTTCGGGTATTAGAAGTAACAACAGAATGTTCCTTGCCACGAAAAACGCTCGTAAGTACGCCCCTTATACGAAATTACCGTGCCATTATTTTCGCCCGAGATAATGAAATGTCGCGTACGAACGTTTCGTGTTTACCGTGGGCTTGGAACTTCTTGAACGGGGACGATAATTAATTGATAATACTATATCACTCGGACGAACCACGAGTAATAGCAGTGGGAGAAGATTATTTGCGGATGGAACGCAGTCGAGCGAAAGTTGTCTGAGAAGATCGTTAGGATCGAAATCAGAAGAACAACCAGCTATGGAAATTAGCCAGTTTGCAGCGCTCGAATTCAGTTGTCAGACGTTGTTTGCATTTACATTTATCATGGGTGTCGTGCAATCAAATCCGCTTCAGGCCGTGAAGCGAATTATCCTCGCATGTTGGAGGACGTACACGGGACAAATGCCGGCACCGATCCAACCACCTATGCGTTGGGTAAATTCTGGCACGCCGACAATTATGTTGGACTACAACGCTACACGATCCATGAGACAAGTGGTGTCTAGCATACTAGTGCACATGCATCAGAACAAACACTTCCGGTCAACATTAACGGAATGGTCAGCACAGCAGCTCGTGCAGCAATGACGGCAAGTCAGATGTCCATGCTGTGATTCCGTAGGTTCCCATAGAAGGAGAGAAACGGACTATATGGTATAACTTGGACTAGATTCTCCAGGGAATCAAAAGTAGCGAAGAAATTCTGTTCTGCTATCCCGCTGTTCTATTCTGACGATGAAGAAAGAAGGACAACGTATGTCATTCTAATGCATGGATTTGATAATATAACGCGATATGAATTGATAACACCGAGGTTGTCTCAAAGTCAAAGGATTCAAATTGGATCAATTTAGAGTTGAGAGACCTACCACAGATCGCTTTAAGATCGAGGGCTTCATGGCGAATTCAGAGTCGAGGGATTTGCCAGAAAGTATCTCAGGCTTGAGGGGACTGCCAAGGACAATCTCGGTGTTGAAAGAACCTTTCTTGGACTGCCTCAGGGTTAAGAACTTGTCATGGACTACCTAGTGGTCGAGAGACTCATCTTAATCTACCCCCAGGGTTGTGTTTCGGTCATTCCGAATTCAACGTTCCTAAACCCAAACAATACGTGGCCTTCGACCATGAGATGAGGGTAAACCATCTCAGGATACTGTAAGATGAGTCGATATACTTTGATCTCATGACGGATCTTTGGACTTTAAGATAGTCTGTAATCATCTTCTTAACTTCGAGATTCTCTGGGAATTCTTCGGTCCCAAGGTCGATTTGCGGTTTTACGATTTTAGAGGGATTTAAGATATTGTGAAAATGATATAGCATGGTTGCAAAATTTATGGGGGATTAGAGTTTCGAGTGGCGAAGCATGTAATTGGAGATATCTTTGGAGAGGCGAAGATCTTGAGTTTCGTTCAGAATTGTGCAATATCAACTTGAAGCTGTTTCTTTCTATTTTCTGCAAAAGCTTTTTTTTTAAATAAATATAAATTAATTTTTACTAATACCACAATTACAGTATAGGTTTAAAACAGGAATATGAGCAGAGTAGAATATTAATTTGCAAATAACTTTCGCAGACGAAGAATTAAATTTCATCTACAAAACGCGTACCATCCTGTGATTACATCAATAGGCGTTTTAATCCTCCCTAATTTAACCCCAGCTTTAATTTACGACCGCGCTATATCGTTTCTACATAGTATACGTCTCTCGTTCCGAGATAATTCATGATGAATTCTTTAATTTCGAAATTGCTCGATTCGTGGTCTTATTTTAAGGTAATTTGTCTTGATATAGTTTATGAAGGATTTTGATATTACATATTAAGCAGCCCAGGATTGGAATTGAATGATATCCCATTTGGATTACACCATTTTAGTGGGATTTGAATTGAGCTCAGTAATTTGGCAATACTAAATTCTACATAATCGAATATCTTTAACATTCAATTTTACGTTACGTCATCTATGTACGAGCGTATTTTATTAACTTTAGGGAAACGTGAAAATTAAGTGGAAGTAAAATGTTTAAAAAATTGTCTAAAAGTACCTTGTTAATTCTGTACGTCTCTGAGAGGTAAATTTATTCCTTCTAAATTTATCTAAACGACAACGATAAAACCGTATATTTTCGAAAATTATTATGACCTAGTATATATATTACATGAATGTAACCACAGTTTCCATTGATATATATATAAGCATAAATAATTTCAAATTAGTGACGATTGATATCAACACGCATTTCATATGTCGCGTTTATTTTGACTTTCGGGTCATTATCCAAATAACTTGCTGCCATAGAGAATGCACGCTATTTTAGTGAATCATATTTGAGTTTGATCGATTATTACCGTTACTGTAAATAGGTCAGTGTACGCTAGAATCTATTGGAAGGAACCGGTTATGCCATTTCTTGCTCGAAGAGTGGGTCGTCAGGTGAATAATGTTGAAATACGCTGGTGCATTGGGTCGCGGAATACCTTTGACAATGTCCTGACGATTCTTTGCCTATCCTTTGTGGAAGTTCTGCAGTAGAATCCCATTGTAATTGACCACATTCGGTACAGTCGGAACAGTCGGAAGGACACGTGTAAGAGGTATAAGCTAAATACACTTTATATCAATATTTTCCTTTACAACAATCGAGGAGATTCGTGGAAAGAGGCTGCATAAGATAAGAAATTTTAGTTTTAGTTTCCTAACTTTGTTCTTTTTATACTTACAAAATAAATAAGAATTTAACAAGAATTCAAGTATTTGATGATCTTATACCATACTTAAAATTCTATAACGTGTTATCTATGTTAATGTAAGATTTTAAACGAGATAATAATTCTTAGATGTTTTAATAATTTTCTAATAATATTTGAGACTTATGTCTCGTTTTAGTAAATGTTTTAACGGACGGAATGTATATATGTATGTATGTTTACCATAAACTTATGGGCACATTTTCCAGAGATCTCCTCGATTCATTTTTTTCTTTTGCGAGGGGCCAACTAAACGTAGGATTAAACGGAGGAAACGATGAATCACCGTTATTCCGTTGTTGGTCGAATTTCACGAAACAAACCCACTCGCTTTTTATTCCTTCGAGTATTCGAGCTGTTGGTAATTTCTTGCTTCTTCGTCCTGTCTACCTGCGTTCAGCTCTCGCCTTCAACGTCGATAACTTCGTGCACCACGAAGAGCAAAAAGGCGACGATGCGGGAAAAAGAATTTCGAAGGGTGCACGAGGTTGAACCATAAATCTGCTCAGTAGAATATTGTGCGTTTTCGTGGCAGACGAATAGCTAGGCTATCCTGGCTGACGGCTTAGCGTGAAACGGAACGATTTTACGTGATTCCGTCGTTTCCATGCTATTCTTTCCTCGGGTAAGCGATTTCGTGCAGAACGTCGAGGTCACGATAATTATGTTAAACGATGTATACGTAACACACAGAGGCTTCGATACTCACCTTGTAACCGGCGACAGAGACGACGTAAGTGGAGGTGATCGACAGCAGGAGGAAGTAAAGGGCTGCGATTTCAAATTTCCGTCTCATCTGGAACAAACGCGCGTATACGTTAATAGAAATGTCGCTTTTTTTCACGATTCTCGTTGCAACGATGAAGTCGATCAATCTAAATTATAGTTCCAATGTTTATCGAGTGAAACTAGTTTACACGATCCTCTATGTATAGAAGTGTAGATACAGTGATATAAGAATCGCAACATTTACGTGGCGATATATTGCAACGACCAGCAAACGCGAGCGTTTCGTTCGTTGGCAAATTTGTATTATACGATTTAATAGCTGCAGCTAGGAAGTGAAAGGTTTATTATTTATTGACCGTGGGAAGGGAAGATTCGAGTCTACGTTTATTAATTTAATCCACTTTATCTCCGCGATAAATCATCGGTCAACTCTGCGTGTCAGTCTGTTTGTAAAACGCAGTAACGATCGAGGATTCGTTGAATTTATTCGGCGGTCAGAGGTTTGCGTAATAAATGTTTATCTAGTCTGCGGTGGCTGATTTTCAATTAGCTGGCGAACAAGATCCACTTTGATTAGAATCCCTTACGATTCTCGGGGCGAAGCGTGTCCTAGAATTTAAACGCTTCCTTGCTAACCAACAATCTACCACCGAGATCTTTTCCGCCCTTTCATTTCCTTTGCTGAAACTTAATTGTTCGTGCGATATTTAATCGTTCGCTTCGTCCTCTCCTGCCCGATCTTTTTTCCGGTTGAACATCGTTTTCATAAATTGCGGGAACGAGCGTCGAGACTATTGCAACCCTGGGAACGTTTTAGAGTGTCCTTTACACGAGGGACGTTGAAATATTGGCTGAAACTGAAACGAGTCGTTCGCGGATGAATTGCCACCGCGGCATATATTCGATAAACTGGTGACACGGTTATGGCAAAGGAGAACATACATACCCGTACACGTTTCTAATCGACTTAACGCAAAGGCGATTCGCGAACTGTTCGCATTCGTGTGACCTGCTTACCATGTGCCAGGCAAATATCACGCACGGAAAATGAAGACATCAGCCGAGTATCGGGTGTATTAATTAAAAGTGCCGCTACCTGTTTTTGCTTTGAACTAGTCGGCTTCATTCGAAGCAAAAGGCTGCTTCGGGGCGAGTATGCGATTTTTTTGTCAAAAACTGTTTTCTCCGCCGAACGCTTGATCCATCGTTGAAACGCCAAGAACATTTTCAGCGGAATATGTTGCGCTGGATTATTACTATCGTACGGTGTAATCATTGAGGAAACATTGAATACATATATAAAATTATAGAAGACACGTATAAAGGTACGTATAAGGATACGCTCACTTTAAACGGAACGTCTTAAGCGTTTCAAGAAATCGTTTACACGAGTAGTATTTCAATTCGCAAATCAGAGTAAAACGAGTTGGTATTAAATGAACAATTCTTTTCGCTAACTTATTTTTCAGATTTAATATTTAGCAGCCTTTAATAGAGAATAGGCAAATGATTTTAACATTTCCACCTACCTTCTTCGACCCTTCACCTCGATAATTTAACTCAATTATCTTTGCGAACTCCTCGAATCGTTCCATCGTTCCATTCGAACGTATCACGTTTATCGATTAAAACGAATTAAAACCGCTTCGAGCCCAATGATTAAAATGAAATTTCATTCTAACGGAATCGATCAGAAACTATTTATTCGGATGTATCACGAGCTAATGTGTCCCCAAGACGAATTGTAATCCTCGGTGGTTGGAGGATGTGAAGATTGAGCCTTTCGCGGTTAGATACTAAATTTTTCTCACGTACGCGCCATATAACGTTTCAGGTGAAAAATGAATTTTCCTTAACCGTATTCCCTGGTATACGGGATGCTTTATTTAGCCTGTTTAATCCGCGCGCGTGAAGCGGAAGATAAATCCGACGACGTCTCACAGCCAGAAGTCGTAAATCGAGCGTCTCGACGCTGGCCAGAAAAGAGAGATCGTTCCGTTGTCGTTCGGGATCGCTCCTGGCATAGGTTCTCCGCCCTTTCTGAATTCATTCCCGGCTTTTCAATTCGAAGACAAATAGCTTTGATAAAGGCGGAAATATATATTGTTATTGGCCAAGAGGAGGCCCAGCACGTTCCCCGCTCGGCAGTATATTTGAAAAACGTTTATACGGGCAAACGATTGGCTCGCTGTAAATCCTCGCGTCGATCCTCCTCGGCGGAGATTCTTATTACTTTCTCTAGACGAGTAAGAGCAGAAGCCATTCTAACGAATAAGAACGGGCTCGATCGATTCCGGCGGGCTTCGAGAGTTGCACGCGCGTTGCTTTCGCGTTTCCCACTCCGTGTCGCGGTTCTTTCACGTCGGGACGATTTTCAAAGTTACGCGCCGGAACGACGAGGGTCGGATCGTTTCGATGTTCCGGGGTCTTATCTTTAAAGCCACGGCGAATCCTCGCTTTCGGATCGCTTAAGTAAGTCCTTTTCGGTCCGTTTAGCATTCTGATTTCCGACGAGTTTTATAAACCCCCTCCATCCTTAAACTCCGTTTTATCGCGGGGAAATTGAAACGCGATTGAAAAAGTTCCAGGCTTGCTTACGCTACTGATTTTTACCTCCCTCCCCCCTCCGTTCACCTCGTCACCGTATTTTTATTTCCTAATTGAACGCTTGATGAGGAATGATTTTGGTGAGAAAATTAGTAGGATGAATCGATGTACCAACATTAGCTTTTATGATATGGCCAAGATCGAATTAAAGTAGCAAGTAGCGATACCGATTGAGGCACAGTTCCCCAGGGTCGTATATAGCATCCTACTTTTCTCGATAAGAAGCAAACCACAACTAAAGTGTGCTTTATGTAGTAGTTTTAAATAAGGTCTTGAAGCATTATCTAAGGAACTTTGTCTTTTTATCGATTCAACGTAATATAAATTTTGATTTGTGACTTTATCGGTCATTGTAATGTTTGTACAATATTTATTAATTTATTGTTTCCTTAGTATCGAGAGTAATAGGTTTAACCGCTTCACTTGATATTGGCTATTGGCAAATGAACTTCTCCTTTATAATTTTACAACTTACGTCAAACACCGTACTCAGATGACTTATATAGCTTGAAAAATTTGCTTGTAAAGTTCCATTTCCTTTATCACCATATTTGCTATTATCATGTAAACGAATTCATTACGATTGTGGTAACTTGGTAAGAGTACTCAAACGAATAGATAACATTAATTTAACGTAAGAGAGCAAGTAATGCAGCATTTGCAACCATCGTTGCATGTGTGAGAATCAAGATTTGAAATCGATAATTCTACAGCTGTACATGTCCTCGTGTACCTCATTAAAGAATAGTCGACTCAAATCCGAAGATACAGTGAAACATTAGACGATGGCAGGGTGGTGGTGCATTCCAGGTTAAGCGTCGCTCGTCGGGAGTTCACGGAAGGATGGATGAGTAAAAGCACATTTTTCACACGGGCTTCTAAATAATTCCTGTGCCTTCAATTTCTATGAGTGCCTGGAGCTACCTCCTCTACCACTAGTACTATCACTACTACTCCTTCATCGCAACTACTGGCCATGGACAATATCCATTCTGTGGTCAATCAGTGGTCACTACTGGTCAGTAGGTAGTCACTTTCTCCAAAATCGATTCCAACATTCACCATATATAGTTGGCTATTGTGTCCACATTTCTAAGGATTCTCTTCTGATTGCAACTGGTTCCATGGACCGTATCCGTCTGCGATCAATGATGGAAAATAATCTATCATCTTCTACAGTTCCCCAATCAGTAAATATTTTCATTGAAGTTCACTTCATCGATGAAATTGTAATTTAAAGGAATCTTCTACATTTACAAAAGCAAGGGTTTGAAATTCTAAAGAAAATCGTAACAACAGAAGAACCATAGAAAAGTGTAAAACTAAGAAATGGAATTTTTGCAATAAAAAGAAGGACATTATAAAAGATACTATAATAACAAGTTGGATTAACGAAGAAGTAGCAACGCAAGGACACGAAGAACGGTTAAAACGTTAAAAAAGTAACGCAATTCTTTAAAAAGTAACAGTAATTCTTTAAAAAGGAAAAGGAATAACATCAGACCATAGGGAAAAGTGAAGTTTGCACGAATAAAAACACACCAGGCAGATACCAAGAAGTTTGAAATTCCAACGCGAGAACACGGCACGATAAACCAGGAATGAATTCCGAAACCTGTATAATTGATTTTTCGTCCTTACTAAATTAGAGAACGAAGAAACTAGGTTAGATTCGTTCGCCAAGATGAACCATGAATTGAATACGAATAATCATTTGTAGGATTCTTTCCGATGAAGCATATCTCCTCGTCAATGAGAAACGGATTCAAATGTGTCACCAATACGTACTCGAACGAAGTTCTCACGTTCTTCTTCGTTTTCACAGAGTTGCTTTGCCTTCGTAGATCGAAGTATCCTTTTCCATCTTTGCGCGGCGCGGCGGCTTAATCACGAAAGCTCACGGTGTCTCTAATTTACATCCCGTATCTTTGTCCCGTTTAAAAAAGCTCGGCCACCGGAAGACGAATTGCATGGCTCTGTAATTATTCGAAGAAAGAGAAACTGTGGACGGTAGAAGCCAGAGTGTAGCGAGAGAACGGCTGATATTTTTTCAAGAGACGAATGTAGAAGAGGAAATGCTAAGGGGTGGAGAAGCCCGACGACCGGAGACGGAGGAGCTGGCTGGAATGGTTTATTGCGTGTGGAGATAATGGGACGATGCGGGGTTTTGCCTCAGTTTCTGTCTTCAATATCGTCCTAAGAATCCAGCTATATTGTCCTACGATACGTTGTCTGGCAGCTTATTAATACAATCGTTTTAATATCGTCGTGATAAGTGTTAAAAAGAAAAGATAGATTCCTTGGGGGTCGTGAAGTGTTCACTGGATGTTCGTCGTAGTTTAACATTTTTAATTGAGGATTTTCAGCGCACTAATAGAAAAATATCTCAAGTGGATTTTGTCAAATTTATTGGAACGTTAAGGGGCTAAAGATGTTTCTTCTATGGCTGGGAAAGTGGGCTCTAAAAAAAGGTTGGGAAACGTTACAATAGATTCAATTTGATTCATTGTATGTTTATCTTCGATAACGAGTACGAACAAATACAATTCTCTTCCATTGAAGTTCCACTTGGCAAAACAATTTAACGTTTTACTAGGGACCCAAACATAAAAAGCAGTTATGTGTTATTTAAATACACAAGGTAGGCTGCACTGTTTATTTCTGCCTAGACTGTACCTACGAGCAGCGAGGCCAACTGAGCTTTATTCTTGTGGTTTTAAATTGCTGCTCGGCCAACGGGTCCTTCTATTAATCGCGTCCGAAAAAATATTCCATGGGCTGTGGATGTTGGTCCGTTGTTGCTCGATCTCTCGTACACCTGCGACTCCGTCGATCGATGTTCTACGGGATTAACTTGGCCAGCGTTTTTTAACCGATTTACTCGATATTTGCTTATCAATTATTTACGACAGCGCGTTTCACTCTTCTTTTTTTATTTATTACATCGATGCTGTGAATAAACACGGTTCGATGTTTGTTCTAACTGAAAATTCAGAAATACTAGGTTTTGGTTGGAAGTAAAATAATGTAGATTTTTTATAATACTAAAAAAAACATTTTCAAATGGTTTATACGTGACGCTTTACGATAAAATCGTTTTATAAGAAGGGTGTTCCGTACCTAAAAAACTCTCGATCCTTTTCTGAGTTTAAAAATCCCTTATTCTCAAAATATGACATTTTCTTTAAATAGAAGAATTCTTTAAATAAAAGAAATATAAAGAGAAACGTTAGTAAGTTAAGTAATTTCTATATTCACATTACTTTCTCATTAACCTACTATTTTAGAAAGGGCTACGATTGAAAGTAGAGTCAAACGAGCATCGCTATATACATATAAACTATTATCATCCTTCTAAGCCTCCGTGTTAGCACATTACGATATATTTCTCGTAATTATCGTGCACGAGAGCTATACTACGTACCATGTATGCTAGCTATTTGGGTGCACTTTTAAATTGTATTAATTTTGAACGAAACATCGAATGTCTGAACGTGCAAAACTTGTAGTTACCATAATTGAAGTGCGTCGTCGGACTATGTGAATATATCGATACAGTCTGCAACGGTGAAACTCGTGAGCGCAAATATTTTGAAGCAGCAGCAGCTGTTGCTCGAGTGCCGCTCATTAAGCCGGAAGCAGCTTGGAATTTGGCGTCGTTTAAGAAACATCGGCGGAATTTCTCTGTTATCGCATTACGCAACCGCGATTACCATTATTCACGAGTCCATAAGCCTATGAAAGCACCGACTGCCGAATATTTGGACTGCATTAATTGCCGAAGGTAGGTCAAGCACCAGTCGAATTTGCAATCGCTCTAGTTGCACCGGTCGATCGGAAATGACGGCCGGGATGACGAGTGTTCTGACATTTCATTCTTTCACTAGAAAATGCTTCGGCATACGCATAGAATCGAGAGCAATAAACGTATTCGAACTTCGAACAATCAATGGCACGTTTGATTCGATTGGGAGATTATTTAGAACTGGGTTTTGAAGGATTTTGTGGAGATATATCAAGAGAAAGTTTTATTGTATATTATAAATACTATTTTGGCTGTTAATATAATATTAGAACTACTAAATTTGTTAGACAGGTAGTTTGCCACGCTTTTTCATATATTAATAACATATACGATTTAAAGGAAAAATGAATGCCTATAAAATTTTGAGATCAGAATTTGATTATATATAGTCAATGTACTATTTCAACTATAATTATCTGTAATATATCTATCTAAATTATATCTGCAATATATTTCAGTATACGATAGAAACTGGTTGTTCTAGTATTAAATTGGACTGGTGTGATAAAAATAGTCTTTGTGCTTCTTCTCAAAGTACTCTCTATCCCTATATCTTCACGTTGTATATGCGTTTCCCATTTTTCAAAACAGCGTGACAATTGATCTTTTGTCAAGATGCTCAGCAGGTCCACAGTTTTCTTTCACTGCGAAGAGTTAAAGTCGATATCCATTGAAACGTTTTTTATTTGTGAGAAGAAAAAAAGGCGCAGAGTGCCAATATTGAAGCACTTGAAATGCATTTATGAATCAAAACTGAAATGGAGCTATGCATCAATGGAGCCTCTGCATGAGGCATTCTCACTGCATGATTCCAGCAAATCAATTAGTAGTATTCAATCGAAACAAAATTCGCTTGTGAATTGAATAGTGAATCAAGTTGAAATCTTTATTTAATGCTTCATTTCTACTCTTATTAAAGTTATAGTATTCTTACGACACGCAGTTTTACTACCCACTAACCAGAATAAAGTATAAAACACATTATAATATATGTCACATGACTGATTTATTGATCAACGCCCAGCTAAAACCGTTGTATCTAGAAACGTAAAATTTGAGCAGTATACTGCTTATGCGACGTAGGCATGTGATAAGAATTTTGGAAATACTCATCCCAACGGGATAGAAGTGAGATAAAATTTTTTTAAAAGAATGCCATATTCCACGAGTTGTTAAAATTGGTTACGTAAAGTTCAGCATGTGAACTTCTCACTAAAAATGGGCAAATACGCGTGTGAGCATTTTTCGAAATTCAATCTGTATAGAGATATGTATGATTGTATATATTGTTCATATATGATGCACATATATAATAAAAGGGGTATATGTTCTTTTCTCGAATGATAACTGTAACTTACTTCTATGTTCACTGAAGCTGGAGATTTGAGATTCGGTAAACAAATCACTTATTGAAAATAAACAAGCACGTATGTGAGCGTTTTTCGAAGTTGAACCCTTATGGAAATGAAAAAGGTAAGTTGTTTTCTGAAAAAATAACCGTATATCCAATAGCTAGGGGATTTGGGATTATATATTATACAGGAAATAAACTTGTCATTAAAAATAAACAAACCCGTGTTTAAGCATTTTTCGATATTCAAATCCTAAATGATGATCAAACAGAGGGTAATAAGCATAAATTGCTATAAAAACAAATACCGTGCAGGCAAAGCTGCGTGCGAGCAGCTGTGTTATAAACACAATACATGTATGTGTACCAAAAACTAGATGTACTCAATGATTTCCAGCATCGATTTATTCAGGAATAACTTTTATTTATTGCTTCACGTATCAGCTTCGTAAAATATCAATTCGAAAGCACCTTGTGCATATACGATGCGCCGAAAAAATATCAGAAATATAAATTTACACATATTAATATTTCTATATATTAATCGCATGATCCTGTCCATTGCTTCTCGAAAGCTTCTTGCCGTGCCACTGAAATTTGAGCAATTTGTCAGTTTCAATAGTGTCCGTTCGTTCCAAATACCCACTGACGTAGCTAGTTCGACCGAATGATCAGCAGCAGCCGCCTCATACTTGCATCGCGATGTTGCACGGTATGATTTGCGGGTGCAATCTGCCGAAATGTCGACATGCGACGATTAGCACGCGAATAATCGTTAAGCTTGACTGTCGCGCGGAAGGTTTGCAACGGGCTGGTTGTTCCTTTCATCGCCGGTGCTGTCGAAACTAAGGTAAAGTTCGATGATTCGACGATCCGTGTTCTGTAATTAATTCAATTCGTCGTTTAATCGCGTTCTTTCACATGTTTTGGGTGTTCAAGTTCTCAAAGAATCAACGTTAAATAGGTCTTATCTCCGAGTACCGAGCACCTTGAATTTACGTAATCAGGGCGCTCCTATTCAATTCAAATTCAATCAGACCGAGGGAACGCGTTTTATTTCGCAATCGCCGCGTCAAGGCTGAATTAACCGTGTCAGCAATTTATATTTCGCTCCTCGACCTATCGTCGGCCACCATTAGCGATCGCGAAAACGGCGGCCCGCTGAAAGAGCGATTTATGGTAGCTCGATTAAAAGCGTCAGATAGCGTCACTCACAAGTCGAACTTCTCGCTTTTTTCCGGGTATTAGCGGATCTATTTAATCGATCAGATGAAGGGTGCCGGTTGAATTCCTTATCGGCGTGCATCATTTTTATCGGAAAAGGGCGAGTGGATATTTTGAATGAAACGTAAAAACGTAACTACGATGGGATAAAGTCAAGCAAAAGAGGAAATGTTTTTTTAAAGGAAAAAGAAGACACACGCGGCACGCCATTCTTATTTTTGCGCAAGAATAGCGTTAATATTCTAACAATTGTTAATTTCTCCTCTTTTGTGTCATAGTAATAAACAGTTCTTTGAAAAGCCGATGCGAAAATGTTACGAAACGCTGTGAAATTTTTCTCTGCGATGCGCCTCGTTGCATCGCGGACGGATTAACGGTAAAAAGGATGCGCTAAATGACATTTAGCTTTTTCTTTTCACGCGTGTTACGTCATATTCATCCGCGTCGTGCCGCCACGCTTATTGCGTTTCGGCTTACTAGACTTTCTTCGTTGGAAGGGCGCGATTACGACATTTTTTTCTCCACGTCGAATGTAGTCTGAACGACTGAACTGATGCGCGATTTACGATATTACTCTTAGGGTAAGATCGTTCCCGGCATGGCCAATAAATTACGTCCGTGTTTTCGCGCATTCGCTGTATCTATAAATTGCTCGTGTTTCGCCGATTTTTACCTCGGCTGTTCGCTATCTATTTCCGTCGTTAATACGATTTCTCCGCCCTCGAGCGGTGCCCCCTCCTTCTACCTCGTGCTCTTTTTTCCCCCCATTGTTGTTCCCGTTGTTTTATTTTCTGCCACGCCACGCCCTGATGTTCCGTATTCTTCGACCAAATATTTTTAATGGCGTTCCCACCTACCGAACCAGAGACCGGGGTTTGTTTCTCGAGTACTTTTAGTGTGCTGCAAACAACTCACGGATGCAACGGGCACAAAAAGCGGTACGGTCAGCGAGAGATCGACATGGAGCCGTTGTTTCCATCCAGACATTATCGATAATACCATAAATTTACGTTCGTTTAATCTAACGCAAGCAGGGGAGAAACGAATGGAACGAAGAATAAAGACGAAAAAGCAGATAGCAGAGATTAAAAGATCGATGAAGTGAATTTCAAAGTCTCCCGATCGGATCCTTTGGCAAAATCCATTTATCCTTCGGTCGATATCTCGTCGGATCCCATGTCGGATAAAAGTTCCTTGAAGCTGTCTGTTAACCATTTATGTGTATCCGAACGCGATTAGACTAGATTGCAGCGGAACTTTGTTCGGTATATTGTTCTGGGAGAACAGGGAAATGAAGTTAGCGGACAGTCGCTACTGGATGGAATTTATTTCTCGAAAGAAGCACCAATATCTCGGTGGAAACGGCGAAGGAGGAGGAGGGTAGCGATGTCGCAGAATTGGAAAGCGCGACACGCTCCAACCTCAAACTCCGCGAAGCACATAAAGAAATAGTTTGTAACAAGCAAAAATTTTAAAATCTTCCCTACGCTCTTGACGCTTTATCGACGATAAATCAAACTCCCCGAGAGAAGTTCACGCGAACTCGTTGAAGGAAGCGTAAAACGGGCAACACGTATAATACATTATACCATGTCGTCCCTGATCGTAATGCACAACTCGCGAATTATGCTGTTGGAGGTAGCTGTGAAAAATGTGAGTAATTATAGATAAGTTGTATATCATCGCGACGTTTATGTAGCTACGTAGTCAATCGGTAAGTTACTCCGCCCCTTTAAGAAAGATACGAACGAATAGAAAAAATATTTCTCATTGTTAACGTACATTTATGTTCAGTTATTACTTCTGGCCATAGTTGAGTCGAAAACGCCTTTCGTAACGAGAAATTAACTCATAAATTACGTTTCCAAAGAATTTGTGTCCCATATCTCAAGAAGATTGTGATGTTGCATCCTCTACTTCGTCATCCGTGTTGTGACGATTCCCATCTATATGTTTTTTCACTCGAACATAAAAGTCATAGCGATAGGCGTGGATTGTAAAGGAAATATTCCTATTGTCCCCATTTTTACGTAACAGAATTTTGTCCGAGGATGGTATAACGGCAGGTATCTCGAACTTGGACGAGTTTGTTAGATGACATTCTATGTTTAACACAAGGTAATATCAGATTGATTGATACAATCGAGTTGTCGCTTACTATACATCGACAACGGTGTTGCATCTACCACTTAGTGGCAATTATATGTCTCTTTTAGAACACGAGTTAGA
Organism: Bombus vosnesenskii; assembly: GCF_011952255.1. NCBI lineage: Eukaryota > Metazoa > Arthropoda > Insecta > Hymenoptera > Apidae > Bombus > Bombus vosnesenskii. The sequence goes on from NW_022882938.1 coordinate 216,447, forward strand.
GAGTGGGGAAGTAACTTATTGATTGATACGTATTACCACATCTTTTTTCATATTCTTTTTTTTTTGCAAAATTGCAAGCTTTTACATAATAACGACTAAAAATACGATTTTAACGATTTGGATGATCGAAGATGTAAGAGCTTTTATAGTAAAATTCTATACCCGCATATAAATGTGGTTGCTTAGCTTCTTGTACATAAGGTTAGCCGACATCGCAATCTTTCTGAAATTTTTAAATCTAACACGTTCTGTGCCGGTCACGTAATGGCGAGTATATGGGCTAGCAGTCACGTAAGAGCGTAAGGATACGTTATATAGTATTAAAAAGTATCATACCACCGTTTCCTCTTCCTCTTTTAAAATCTGTATTTTTAGAGCATGGAATGACCAAGATGTGTGCTTCACTGCGCGAAGTCACTCGTAAAAAAAAGCTGCAAAAACCTTTCAACAAATAAATATTTCACCAACATGACATATTTACAATAAAACAACGTATCTCCACCGATGTAAAAATTACTCGATGAAACCAATCCACGTAACCTATATTTTTGGCACGGCGTCCACTAAATTCCGTTATATTGACACGATTGAACAGCTGTACATGCCATGGTCCGACGTGTTCGACTCTGCGCTTATGAAGAGGACCGTCATAATGTTTCGAATGCTGGATGACGAATGGACAACGTTGTCGCCGAATCGACGAGACTATCGTTCGTATCGTGGCTCTAATTACGAGAACGAACAATTTTATGGCGGCAGATCCGTGCTGTTCTCCGTACCGGAAACTATGTTCGAGGAGAAAATGTCCGGAGTAGATCTGCAGTTGTATGTGTACAAAGGAGTGTCCAAGTATTTCGAGCTGGAGCCACGACGGAATTTCGGATTCGCCCTCGTCAGGATGGACGATCTGTTTAACGGTATTATCAAGGACCTCTGCGAACGGAAGGAGCTGGAGGGTTATTTTTCTGCCGCACTGGAGCGAGAACCTATATCAAGGTAAATGCATTTAAATACGCGAACCTGGCGTTTATGCAAATTCGCCGGCAAAACGAATTACCGGACGGCAAATGTTACGTCGGCCGGGCTAATGTAATTTAAAAAACTGCTATACCAAGTAGTACTGAATTAGTTTGAACAGCAGCCGGTTTGTTTGTATCGAAAACCGTTTGAATCGTATCGGGCAAAATGTTTCTTCCCCTTCTGAAAAAAGGAGATAGTAATCTCGCGTGTCTGTTTGGTCTTTGTTAATCTTGTTATCTCGTTCGGATTAGTTCGAAACGTTTTACTCGCTAAGATAAACGTACAGGTGGTGTAAACGTTAAACTGGTTTTAGTGAAATTTCCTGCGCCACAATTTCTTCTCGAGTATAATACACGAATTAACGAGACACGAATTAAGAGATACCTAATGTTTCGTCGTTCTCTAAGTATGCAGAAATGCTTGTTGATACGGCTCAGACGCCTGACAGGTGCTTGTGAATCCGCTTTTCTGCGCGGTTGAATTAAGAAAAAAGTAAAGACAGAACAAAATTATGTTAATCGTCCAGGTCGACACGCGGCACGTTCGTTCTGCTGGATGAGGATTTACAAGCAACCGACGCCACCATCGAGCTCTACATACGCATCAGTTACTTGGGCAAATGCATCATAACCGAAGTACACTCCCCTACGAGCATACAAAGAGCATTCTACGCACGCGAGGAAACTGACGACCATTACCAATATCAATTCCGGGAATTAAATACTATGGATCTGGAATCCTTTTGTTGGGGCAGCTTGACGATCATCCCGCCCCTTCATCCTGACAATTTGATCTGTCGATGCAAAGATCTCGTGGACAAATTAGTGGGAGTGGCGACGCAGACGAAAAAGGCGAGAAAACGCAAACGCGACGAATTCGATTTAATGCTCAGAATGGCTCATGTACAGAAACTATTGGCCTTGATGAAAGAGATGAGAAAAAATCGTCCAGATGTAATGCCGCCCGCGGAAACGAAGAGAGTTTGCCCACCGTCACCGTCACCGTGTATCTGCCCCACGATGTGTCCACCTGTCTGCGTTTACACTATGCCCTCCGTTTGTTCCACTCCCTGTCAGCAGACAACCGTTTACTGTCTACCATGAACGAACGCCGTCTACGAGTCACAGAGAATTTGCATAGGAAGCCAGAATCGTGAAGTCGTCCTGGAAGATCCAGAGACGTTACGTCCGCGAGATGAGCTTCAAGTTTTACCATTGTTCCAACCAAATCTTTCCCGAGGTAATCACAGGGACCGTGTCCTATCGTGTTTTATGATTCATTCATCCCTCGCGATTGGACGATTTCCCAAATTGTCGGGTGAAATTTTATGGGCCAGACGAGGTTTGGGGGAGCGGTTTGTACGAGTGCAGCCGAATCGTTGGGTGACTTGGTCGAGGGTCGAGGGTCGAGGGTGTATTTTCCTCGACTTTCTCGAATTACTTATTCCGTTCACAGGAATAGACGCAAGGATGGGAAGCAAGAAAGAATTCTCTTCATCCGCGTACGTTTCTCCCTTTGTGTATCATCGATGTGCATGGAACGTAGGATAATCTGGTCCCGAGACCGGGCGATTGTAAATTGCAAAGCGAACCAAGCCGTCTTCTGAGGAATTTCATGCACCGGGACGTGCAGTTTTTCACCGTGTTCGGGGTAACTCGATATCCACTTCGCGCCCCGGATATTCCGATATTCCATGCAATTGAAAGCCGAAGAGTTTTGCATTTTGATTACAGACACCCTTTCTCCTATACTAGCGAAGAAGATCGCCGCGTACATGTACGTGTATATATACCTACGTACGTATACGGCCACGCCGGGATTTCGATTTGCAGGCAGGGGAGTATTTTATCATCGGTGGCATTATGCAAAGATTCGAATCTGGAGAGGGCGAAAAATCTTCGATCGTGAGGCACGCGGAATCCAGGAACGGGTTTGTGAAAATAGAGCGAACGCTTCTTTTCATCGGTTCGTAAATTTTTGTTGGGAAACCACTGCTCTATTTGGACAATTTCTAAGAGGACTCGATACGTAGGAAGCACTTTTTCAACGTTTTCGCATCTTTTGATATATATGTGCACATATTATCAATCCGTTGAAATTGCACGGTGATATTTGTCAAACGTTAAATCGAAATACGTGATTGCTGTCTAAGAAATAAACGAGTGGGCGTACAATTTTATTTTACGAGTAGTATTCATTAGCTGTCATATGACGAGTAAGCGGTTTTAGTTGCGGTGAAAGTTTACGAGGCTAATGACGACGCACTTTTTTTATGTAAAAGGGAGCCTGGAAACCTTAATGACTGTACGAAAAGTAAAAACCGAACAATTTCAAAGTTGCCACATTCAAAATTAATTGTACGATATATTTGTGTTTCGTAACCTCGCTTTCTTTCCTACGTGCCGCAATTGTGTGCAGCGATGCGCGTGATTGTATCTGAAAAATTCCTTAGAATATCCCACGTTTCTCGATAAAGAGTTCGTCACGTTTTACACGAGTCTTAGCTCACTGAGTGCACTATTTGTTGTCACGCTTAATTTAAACGTACGTATGGAGTGTTTTACAATTCCACGCAAATACGAGCTCCTGTAACTTGGTTGAAATGAACAAAATCCCCCAACATACGTTATCAACTTAATCGACTTTCAGACACTGACGATTTATGCAATTTTGAAATATTTTTTAACGTTATATCCTAAATATGGGGTTTGTGATACTGTAAAATTAAAAATCCTTTGTCACTCATCTGGAGTCGGAAGAACGATGATCTTTTACTGAAAGAGCATGCGCCCATGGCATAGTAATACAAGATCAAAATGATCTCGGAATATGCTCGAACGCGATAAAAAACAGCCGGCGAGTGAAAGTGTGCATTTTTACGTTCACGGGTCCCTCAAAATGCGATCGCAATAAATCACCGGAATAAAAGTGACTGGCACCTTGTATGCATGCCACTGAATGGCTATTACACGGCACTAACGAATTTCTATGTGTAGCGCAATATTCCTTGACTATGCTAGACTTCAATTCGAAAGCATAATTCCACGATCTCTAATGCAAGGTTAAGTGTATTGGAGAATCTTCCTAGGACGGAAGCTCGGAATATCGCAGAGATTGTGTAATTCTTAAACAAATACCCAGAATTATCAAACATCGAAGTCTAAGACAACTACTATATTTGCCGTAACAATCTCGAGTATTGCATTTCATTCAACAAGAAATGATGAATTATTCAATGATGAATCGACATTTTCCTGATTGGTCGATTTAGAATTTTATAAGAAACGCGAATTTAGAAAGTAAAATATTGATTCATAGTTGAAAGTTAAATAAAGTACAAGGGTCGAAACGTATAAGACTAGGTATATTTCGTGAAAGTTTCGATAATGTATGAATATAGCGGGATACAAATATTTATTTCTTTATACGTTGTCCTTATAGCGGTATTGATACCCGTGAAACAAATGCTGAGAAAAAAAGGAAACACGTTTCAGCAAAAGCTCTGTACATTCGGTGTTCACCACGCTCGACGTGATACGTTACTCTTGAATTCCCTCCAAGAGTGGATTTTACCCGGATTTTCGAATTTGCCCGATTTTCTCGTACATTCACCTTCAATTTATCGCGAAGTAAAAGCAGATGCAAGATGGATCGATCTGGAAAACTCCAAAGTCCAATAGAACCCAGTTCTGGGGAGAATTCAACGGTAACATATTAGGTCGATTACCGTGAAACGCTTCTAGACACCAAAACACGATTTCGCAAATATATCCCTTTAAAAAGAAAGAAAACGAGGATGTTCTATCCATACGTGTGTTCTTCTATAAAATTAGATTTCCCCTATATATATATATTAACAGAATTCTCCAAACGAATTTCCAAAATCAAAATTCCACCAGCTTTTGAATGAAAGATGTTAGCTTGTCAAATTTGAAGATGATAGACACTGAGAACTTCCGAGGGATAAATCTCCGGAGGCAACAAAATGCAGCTGCAAGATTAATACACTTCCTGCGGCGCGTGTCTCTTGAATTTGACTCCGACAATCTCGACAAAATCTCGTTCGATCATAGTCGGAAATGCAGACAGCTTCTTCCACCCGCGACCACGCCGACATTTAGATAAATAGCGGGGAATCCAAAAAGAGGGGCGCGTATACGAGGGCAATAGTTCGGCAAAGATAAGCGAGATGCGAAATGGCTTCGCCATAACAGGAAAAATACGAAACGTCGGTACGTGTGTTTCGTGTAGACGCTCGTCTAGACGCGAGCCAGTATACGTATATATACCGTGTGTATACGACGATACATAACCCCCTGTGCACAGCAGGATGTGGAAGACTCGGGGGAACGAGATTACAGGAGATCGAGGAGGAAGAAGGAGTAGGAGTTGAAACGGCCGGAGTGACTCGTTTTCCTCCCTGTTTTCCAGACGGGGCCTACCACCACGCGTCTCAGAAACTATGGATTATCGGGTATAGTTGGCACTCTCCCCTCCAAGCAACTCGAGAGGCATTGATAGTTGGACAGGCATCTAACAATGAACGAACACGTCAGGAGATTAGGGGGCACTTTATAAACGGCTGGCCACCAAGGGAATCGCTGTGAAACGTTATCGACAAGTTCGATGACACGCGTCGCACCAGTAGTGCTAGTGCTGTGGTGTTTAACTGGCTTTCTAAGTGGCTGGTAGTCGGCCGACACGGCGGGTGAGTAGAGAGAACCCGAAGTACACCGAGTAGCTTGACGGTCCTCGATGTTACTCCGGTCTCCGGTGTTCGCGGTGACATCGGCGCAGACAAGATGTATCGATTACTGATACTTAAGCACACCGGTGTGTACGATGAGTTGGACGGCTACCGTCGTTTAGCTAGCAGACGAGACTGTCGAGACTTCGCCGTTCCACGAAAATGTTCCTCTCTGATTACGAGCCAGAATAACGTCAGCTACCCGGTTTTCCAGCGCTAGCAATTAGCCGCTACGATTGACACGCAATTAGACTAGGAGGCAAAACAGGGAATAAAAAAAGTAGGAAGAGGATCGAATATCGAGAATACTCGTTTCGAGAGTTTCTCGCAGAGTGAACTAATTGCGACAAATCAAGGATGTACGTGCGTACAGCCAGCATGTAAATATACGCGTGATAGATAGAAGTAATAACTTTGTGGATCTTCCTTTGAAACGATTATTTAACCATGTGATGCCGTTACGTGTAATCGTTACGTTTAAACCACCCGTGCTATAAGGTATGCCGTGTTCGGCGCGTTGAAAACAGGGTAACGTCTTTGGCAATTATCGATAATCGATAGATGATGCTTCATTGCGATATATTTAACGAATAACACGTGTGCGTAGCTTGATAATTCGTAACAGCTAATACAGTGGTTTCGACCGAGTGTTTGATAAGCTAGTGTACAGTCATTAACATTTGATAAATGATGCGCTATTAAAGGATTAGCCAGCCGCTAGTTTAAACGTTGATGACCATTGATGAATAAATATCAAGTAAATTAGACCATTCTACGTATCCATGACACAAGCATATACCGAATCATTCAATATTGCCTTAACAGGGTATACAATACTATGAATGAAACGGTGAAATTTCGTGTCCCGAAACAACTTGAAACAAGAACCGTTAGCCTGGATAAACGAAGTAAGTTAAAACGCTTGGAAATAGAAAACAATTCCATTGCATTTAAAATCATGATCATTCGCTTAATTGATAATGACAGTACGAGACATCAATCTCGTTTTATAGACACGGTTGCTTGGTATTCCAGGTAGTTAGGTACATAGACGAGTCTGTACTCCGACAAACCAGTTAGAATCCTAATTTGCTCATCAAAGTCGGTACGCGATACCGAAGCAATATGTATATTTGTGTATGTATTTTGATCGGTTCTATAATGATCGTACAGAATTGCTGATGGTTATGCAAGTAATTCCCTAATGAGGTATTTAATCCTAAATTTGTATTCTCTTTACTTCTGCAATCAACGCGTTTGCAATTATGTATCTTTACCTATACGTGCATAAATAATATTTTTCGTCGTTGAAATCCATAGTACGAGTTATTAAACACTGCATTAGCGGACCAGTTGCTTTGAGCATATCTCAAACATTAGATTTATGGAATATCGGTTATTAATTTACTATATCCGCGCCAGCATATTGTGGATGTTTGTCAAACGATCCGAAGCAGCCAGAGAATTTTCGAATGTTCGGGGCGTTCAGCAATATAGGAGACGAAGCGATGTTACGAAGCTTGTATCTACCCTGGAACAAGCCACTACGAACATTTTCCGTGATGCTGGAACTTTGAAAGATTATAACTCGAACGGAAGCGTTTACAAACCCAGAGTTTATACCACGTTGTTTCGTTACCACTAGAACGCCGTATACGAAAACGGGGAAGCTCGTTTTGGCAGCAACATGCAACATGGGATGGAAAGTTTTTACAGTAATTTAACCTCGATTAATTACCATCTATACAGGTACTTTAGAGAAAATCGATAAAATTCAATCAATTTCATTAATGGATTTGGTAGTTTCTATTGTAACTTCCTTCATCACGTTCCATGAGTAGAATATTAGGAAATGAAATTTTCGCTGCGCTATGTTTTCATTTTTGTATTTGCGCGCATACAGCGCGTTATCTTTTATTCGGAGAATCCATTTCCTGCGGGGCGACAAATATTCCAGCTACAATAGAACGCAATATCCTGCACAAATCTTTCAGCACTATCACGCTTTCGGGTACCAATCTTTCATCCGCTCTAAACTCGATCTATGTATTTTAATGGTTTATTGCTCTTATTGCACAGAATGTAGTGAGATAATTCACTATGTTTCACTTTAATAAATAATAGTCTTTGCTACTAAGGTTTGCTCACGTTCCTCAATATTACTAGAAATATAAAAAATATCGAAAGTTTTGAGTGATGGTTAGGGAATGTAGATATATAGCAAAATCGAAAGTATCTCTTACTTAACGTGCATAGTCGAAATTACACGCGTTATGCCGGTCAAATGACTTGTAACGCTTGCCCAAGCATTCGTTTCTTTTAAAGTACTTAGCTTAGACGGTGTGACTAATAACGCCATTTCTTTACGACTCGATCGATTTAATGGATTGTCAAACATTTTCTCAGCGAGAAAGCGATTACTCCCGAATAGAGAAATGAGAAAGATGGATGATACAGAGTAATAGGAGAAGGACGTACCTTTTCGCGTAAAAATAAGTTAAAATGTAGAATAACACTTTTTCATAGCACGTTTTCTTTTTGAGAAAATGCAGTCTTCAATTATTGTTGGAAAAAATGAACCGGTTCTAATGAAACCTATCGTTACGAAGTCCACAACTTCGTGATTTCATTAGGTGTAATTGGTCTGCGACATATGTATACATCATATATGATATAGTTTTGTGAGCTATAGCATACTATGCCATTATCCGCTCAATTTTCATATTTGATTTTTCCGAAAACAAAGCGTTGTATGAAAAAATGTTATTTTATACTTTGATCTATTTTTACGTGACGAATAACGTGTAGTTGGATCGCAATTTCGGAATCAGCCGTATAAGAAAGATAAATAGATTCGCCGTTACCAATTTGTAGCTTTCACTCATTATCAACCTTTCAACCCTGTTCGTAAAAAGATCCAAGGCATTAACAAACGTTAAATGCGTTCTCCGGAAACTTACTTTCGCGCTCATCCACGCCGTTCCTCCGATTCTTCTTCTTCGCTAACGAACGAACGTCCGCGGAAATTCGTGGCGCGTTTCTCAAGCTGCAATTTCCTCTGTTACTCCCATTATGACCCTGCTGGTTACACAAATCGCAAAAGCATCATTAACAGATGAAGATAATTGCAAAGCGTTACCCATAGCGTTGTAGCGTAGTGTTATCCACTAGCTTGAGGCAATCGAGCATGGATTTAATATCTGCGAATAGTCACGGTGGTATCACCGCGTGTTCGTGCTACGTTGATACCGGAAGTCGGGATATGAAGCGAAGCGATTGGAAGAGAATGCAAAAACTCGCTCGAGAGATTTCGACAGTACGATATTTCGACAGGATGTTCTCGATTAGATAAACTTTTGCAATGGTTTGTTTGCGAAATGTTAATCGAATGAGTGGATTTAGAGTCTAAGCATTTCGAGACTAATGGGATAAGACGTCCTGAGATAACTGTTAGGAAGTTGCTAATTTATTCTATTTAGACTGCTGATGTTTAGGTATTTATTTATTACCCATAAAGTCAAAAGATGTAAAAATATACGTAACGCAAACAATATATAGAAATACAATAAAAATATTAGACGCGTAGCGATGTGAAATTTAATGATTAAAATAAATATCCGCTTAATTTCCATTTTAATCGTGTTCAGAATAATTGAAATTTGTATAAACATTCACGGTCTTTATAACTTTTCATGTAACAATTAGGAAATGGAAATCACGCAGGAATTTGTTTCATCAACTAAATAGCGCAAAGAAAAATTCACCTCGAAAGGTTAACTTAAAATTATCTCGTCGCCCGATTCCCAACGACTCGTCCATGATCATTTCTTTATTTATAAATGGCTTATTTTTAAATGTGTCATTTCGTTCCATATTCGTTACCTATAAAAATTGTTACACTAGCAAGAACTATAATCATCCTAACTAAAATTGATTTGTCTTCATCAACTTTTAATTCTTTAATTATAAAAGTTCTTGATTAAAGGGTGACCTGGTAAACTTTAGGATTTTAAATATATTTGGACTTTCAGTTTTCAAAGTAGATTCTCAGGATTTTTAAAGAGAATTTTAATTTTCTTGAATCTTCTATAAATTGGCACGAAAATGATACATGCAAGAATATATCCAATTCCTTCTAAAAGTTAATAGAAAGGTCTAAGTGTCGTAATATTCTATTTCCGCAACAATATCAATTTTAAACCTGTTCGCGACCTCGCTCGCATTAACGGTGAAAATTCAATTGAATTTGTCAGGGACGTTATCATGGATGACATCGTTGCTACAGGCAGGGTTTCGTTGCATCGTGAACGAACAACGCGAAAACGGACGATAATTTCAGCGAACGTGCACTTGTGTCAGTTTCGACGATAGTGTCGTTCGACGGTCCATCATACGTGGTCGTCGTTATATGGGTACGCGACCACGGATCGACGCACCTATTTTTATGAACTGGCATAGAAAACGAAAAGGAAATTGCCGTCGATGTCGAAAGACGCAATTTTACGAGCGAAAGCGGGGCAGGCTCGGTTTGATGCTCGCTATGCGCGGCGTACCGTAAATCACGGTTCCCCGAATTTCGAAAGATGCTGGATTGGAATAGAACACCATGTGGAGTAACACGCGTAATCATTTAATGACCAAAGAGATTAGCAGGTTGAATATATGAATTTTGTTGCATACGGATTTGTGAAACGTACATTAAGACCAACCGAATTAATCGCAATTGTGTGTGTGTATGTCAGAAATGCATCGAAGAGTACGAAAAACACGAAAAAATGATGAAACGTCGGCAATCATTTCGATCGGTCGACAGACATGTATTTAAGGTAGAGATTAATGTAAAATGTCTGTTCATGTCACAATATACAGTGATCGATATACAGTACGCAAAGATTTATGTAATTCGTCTGTCTTTGTGTGACTGACTTATCAAAAGAACGTACTTTGATAAAAATCCAACAGAAAATTTCTCATAAAATCGTTTACACTTACGTATCACCATAAAATGGCTTTAAAACGCGATTCAAGGGAAATAAAGTTTTCCGCTTTGCCCTGAAGAAATGAAGCGGAATGTCGATAAAATGTTGGAACAAAGCGCGGCATGCTAACAAAAACGCGATTGAAACCCGCAAAGAACCACAAATATGCCAAATGCTAGATAACCAAGATCGAAGAAATGCTAGATTTTAACTAAGGAGGGTCGACAGATCTTCCATAATCTATAAATCTATAGGACGATTGTATAGAATGCCTGGAATCGTAACTGGTTCAACGTCAAACTGTTACGAACATACGTATCGGTTAAGGAACAGGAAACTTTCCATATATCGTTGAATATCTTTTCCGCGCAGCGTGCGCCCGGAAGTCGCAGATGTCCGCCATGTAGCTTTATGCTCCGATCACATGCAGCGGACACAGAGTCGCACATGTGTCATCGGTGTTATTGAATTATTAATATAAAGCCGGACATCTGCCCAAATGCGTTTCGACCACGTTCCAACAACAAAAACGGTTAATAAAATTCCCGCCCTCACGAGGCAATTTCATTTTAAAGTGATAATAGGGGTGATAATAGAAATGATAAAGAATCTTGAGAATCTTGGCACCGCTCTCTTTGTCTTCTAATTTCACTCTGGAATAATTCACGTTGTACGAAATTGTTTTAGAATGCATTAAACTTTTGATTGAATCCGGGTGCTCGACGTAAAATTCGTGCAACGTCACTAAATGCTCGTTCTTTCTTTCACTTTGAGTGGCAGTGCCAATTAGTTTGCAATTTAAACTTGAAACAAACGGATATGGAATATAAAAATATAGAATTGATTGTTTTTCAAATGGATGGGGATTTATAGCTGAAATAAAGACGTGGCTTTTTTATTTGTATCTTACACACTATGTTCAAAGAGAACAACTATTTCATACGCAAAAGATCTCGTTGGCTTGAGTTGTAAAATTTCTCTAATAATTTATAAAAAGAAAAAAGAAATTTGTTTCACAATTCAAGAAATCACAGTCCTGAAAATAAACATTCTCTGTAAATAATTGGATCGTGTTGTAAAATCGTTGAAAATCTACTCGTAATTGTAAGGATAAGCGGTCGATTTGTTCGCCGTCTGGAAATACTAGCTTCTGTCGTGCAAGTGGTAATAAAGATTACCAGAGATTAACAGATACTTTCTTGGTGTACGGGCGACAACATTTATATATAAAATCGCCAGCGCTATTCAAGATCTTTCCACGCCATTTCAGATCGATTCAGTTACTTACGATATTCGTCCCGGAGCAAATCGTACAAATTTCGCGAGACGGGTAATCTAATAGACAGAGCCAATTGTAACGTAGAAAACATTATTTATTTTATCTCGTTTACGCAGCAATTCGATTCGATTGTTTAGCGAACAGCAATTGCCGTGAATGAAAAATGGCCTCTGGAACGACTTCGGAGTTTATTTTAGTTCTGGAATTAAACGAGCGTTCAATTAAACGGAGATTATTAAGAGTGCTTATCGCTTCTTGAAAACTTCAGTCGTGATTTATTTCACAGGCTCGCGAGTGTATTTCTACAAAATTTATATAAGTCTATCAAGCAGCGTCGGCTCGCGCGATTCGTCCCAGACCTTACACTTTCTTCCACCTTGAATGCAAAATGCCTCGTAAAAGAGATGGTTAACTTCCTTATATCTGACAAATTACGCCTATCGAACGGGTTACGCGCCCGTGAAGCTTGGTAGAATATGTGCAGCTATATAGCAACGCATGTTTCTATCCTTTATGCAGAGAAGCGAGAACCGATGATGTAACCGAAGTGGATGCAATTACTGCCTTTATATTGTACGTGTAATTTATAGTCATATCGCTGGCTTAATGGTTAATCACGTTAATTAATTAATGCGACCATAGTAAGATAATTAGAGTATCGGTAATATATTTAACGAACAGAAATTTTACACGAAGGCTGGTCGTAAAATTTGATCGGAGACCGGGGAGAGGATCATTTCTATCGGCGTTTTAGCACGCGTATCTATCAATTTTCAAATTAGGAACGAAAATCGAGTAGCATCTCGTTTCAAGAATGTGTACCACCACGGTAACATGGTACGAAGAAAAGAAGGAGGCGAATCAGACGATGGAGAAGGACGTGGAACCGCTTCCACTGCCAGTACGAACCTCGGCCAGCCAACGGATAATATGGCGAAATGTGATTGGTATCATTGTGCTTCATTTCCTCGCCGTTTACGGTTTCGTGAGCGGTTATCGAGATGCCAAGCTTTGGACGTGGATTTGGAGTAAGTACATATCGTGACTCGTTTCTACTTCGTACCGGAAATTCGCTTTTCTCCTTTTTCAAATTTCCTTCATTCTACCTCTTTTATTTTTATCCATTCAGAATTTCAAACAAACCATTTATTGACGCATCAAACATTTGAGTTTGCTGGAAAATCGATTTTTATCCCATTTTTCTCTCGATTCTATCCTTTTCTTTCAATCTGCAAGCTTGAGATTTAAGCATCCTGCGCTCTTCTCGCCCAAATATTCCTTTATCCCTTAGAAAACCTTTTAAGCTTGAAGAAAGTAAGAAGTTAAGAAATTTATTAAATGGAAGATCAATTAAGAAATTAAGTATCGATATGCGTGACTCTCCATTTCGATTTCATGCTAAACGTATATACTTTTTAAATATCAAAAATCCTCTTGGCTGAAACGAAAACGAAACTGAGATATAAATATTGAAGGATCGTAGCATAGACGTTAACGTATCATCGACTTGCGACAAATTTTTCATGCTTTTTATATTACATCATCCTGAAGGTTTTGCGTACGGTGTCGTGGCTGGTTTGGGAATAACAGCAGGAGCTCATCGCCTGTGGGCGCATAAAAGTTATTCCGCCAAGATTCCTCTGCGAATATTTCTTGCTTACTTATATTGCATGGCTGGTCAGGTAGGTTAATCCCTTCTAACTTTCTGTGTTCACGCTCGAGGAAGTGTCTCGAGCAATAATTTCATAGATGTTTCTTGTTCGATTAGACGCATTTTTATAAATGGATACGAGATCACAGGACGCATCATAGATACACAGAAACAAATGCAGACCCGCACGACGCGACCCGTGGATTTTTCTTCTCTCATATCGGCTGGCTGATGGTTAAAAGGCATCCAGCCGTGAAAGAATACGGCAGTAAAATCGATATGAGCGACATCACTGCGGATCCTGTAATAAAATTCTTTGACAAGTAAGATATTTCCTCTAAGCTAGTTTGCCTACACGTACGGCTGTCGGAACGTGCTCGCTCATCTTCATGTTTACAGTGGTAATTCAAAGATATCAGTCCTGTTCTAATGGATTCATGAATTTCCTCGTTCCTTTACGAGCTTATGATTAGCTTCGCGTTCCTTAGGAATTTTGATAAAGCTACACCGTATCAAAGCATCGAAATATTCCACTGAAAGGACACGTAACTCGGAAATGAGAGCCGACGAATATGTGTTCACGTTACCGGAAGCCGAGCCATGGAAGCTTCCAAGATCTCGTTCGCGTTAAAACAACGTGAATTACATTTCGTCGCGGCTAGTCAAACCGTGAAACGCGGTCATTTGGACATTTTGCTATCTCATTGCAGGTATTACGAGGTCATCATGGTTTCGCTGTGCTTCGTACTGCCGATATTGTTGCCGGTGTTCGCGTGGAGCGAAACGTGGTTCATAAGTGTTCATGCGATGCTCATTCGCTACGTCTGGTCGTTGCACGCCACTTTTATCGTGAACAGTTTCGCCCACATGTGGGGAAATCGACCGTATAACAGGCAAGTTTTGGCGCGACTCACTCCGCGCTACCTGATCACGGGGCCAAGTTAATTAAAACTTGCGAACGACGACGGAGCCGTTTTTCAAACGCGATTTAACCCCGTTTCTACTCGGCTGCAGGAGGGTCAAGCCAACGGAAAACCCAACCGTTTCTTTCTTCGCGCTGGGTGAAGGTTGGCATAATTACCATCATTCTTTCCCGTGGGATTACAAGGCTGCGGAACTGGGCGCATATGGCCTGAATCCTACCACCGGTTTTATAGAGCTGATGGCGCGCTTAGGCTTGGCGTACAATTTAAAAACACCGAAGAAAGAGCTGGTCGATCGAACGATACTGAAGAAGGGCGATGGAACGGACAGCCTTTGGGGACATCGGAGACACTGAGAAGATTTCGTATCGGGAGCGATATAGTCAGGTCGTAAAACGAAGCGTTAAAATAGGGTCACTAGTTGATCTAACTGCAGCTAGGGTTATGTGCATTTTGTATGCACACTGGTACTTACGTACGTCAGCTTTCTGAAATTTCTGACAGTACAATGATAAGTCATAAAATTGATAGAAGTCAGAATTTTGTAAAATTTGAACTGATCCTGAGTCGACATAGTATAATCCTGGACGAAGCTCTGGGTAATTGCTTATGTCCTTCAAATTACATATTTCAACTGTGTTATATATTCTACTGACCGATTTTGCGATCTCACTGTATCGCGTCCATTTACTATACATACTAAATTTTTTTATATGACTGCAAGAAGAAAAAACGGCAGCCTCGAATACCAAATATTATTTTTATAAAGCAAAAATGTGGGGTGGAAATATTCTTTTTATTTAAATGTTTTTGTATATTTTCGTATTTGTAGAGGGATTTATATGCTTCGGACGTCACGCGAATCCTTTTGCTGTTATCATTCCAGGTTTATTTAGCGCGTTTTCGCATCGCGTATCAGGCCAGGTCAGGTATATGGGTGAACACGTACGCGTATAATGCTAGGCCGATGTTTATGTAGGAACAAATAGTTTCCTCTACGTGTATCTACCGTACTTATGTTTCTCTCCAATTAAAGCCACCGCAAGTGTTTTTATAATAAAACCGATCACAGCGAAATCGGGCAATCTGTTCAAATATTAAATGACGCTGAAAAAACATTCGTTCGTTGGTCGTAGAAAGTAATCGAGATAGATTCACGTTAATTAGCGAGGATATTGAATATTTACGATGGTATACTATATACTGTAGCGTGCTACAGAGTACAACGAATGAAACGAAAACGAACAGAATACCTTCACGGAAGTTCGTCTCGAAATGCAAATAGCATTTGCAAATGAAACGAAATAAGGCTTACTTTACCAAGGAACTTTACGAATTTCCCGTTGTAGCATACACAACCGTCAGCGCTGAGCTGACAACAAACTTTAAACAGGGTTCACCGTTTGCAAGCTCCAAATTCTGCCACAGCGTTATATAGGACGTGAAAATTATTTATTCGATACCATGTACTATACTACTATATTTCTGAACGTGAAAAGTAACGTTTCAAGAGCATTTTCGAAAATACGATAGCGGGGCTTGTTACGCATCGCGTTGTTCATTTATTCAAGAAGTCTGTAAGAGTTGTCGAAAAGCGACCTTGTTCTACCTTGCTTTAACGGTGAAAGCACCAACGAAGGGTCGTCGTTTCGGAAGGTACGTAATGAATGCTGCAGTAATGAACCGTGTTTAGCCTATGTATTCGGGCGCACACCCATATACAGCACGGTCATTTCCGGTTGGTACTCTGTGTTGTCCATCTCTTTGTCCCTTAAAATGCCACTTCTTTCGTAGAATTATCGAGGAATAAGCGTCAATTTCTCGGCAATAAATAGACTTTAATATCGATTAATCGGAGGCAAAACGCTTCTAATCGAGCCTAAACCAATGTTAATTAACGAGCATGCAATCGTCGAAAACGAAACGATTTCAGATAATTTCGGCACGTTCCGCGTTTGGTATGCATGAGGCTCGTGTAAATTTTCATCAGGTGATCATTATTGGTCCGTGTTCGGTAATGATGGTCGCGCGTATTTTGCGTACACGCGGCAACCACTTTCACTCGTCGCGTTCCGACACGCGGCGCTTGCATATCGCACGAATTATTCAACGAAACGGCGGAAATTAATTATCGGTGCAACAACGGTTACTGAAGCTTTAACGATGTAGTAATTACATGCTGGCTGCTCGCCGTACTGAGAAAACACGTAACCGGTCGTGTTTGCAATCGTGTAATATTTCGCAGATTTGTATTAGCTACGCGATAGATATCGCGCATAGATTACACGCTTTATAAATACCGGTGGCATTTCTGCTCTCCACGTGTTCGTTCTACGATATTGTTCATCTATGTTTTAGATTACCGTTGGTACCACCCCCGTTTATTTTTAGGCAGACAGAGAGGGAAGGAAAAAAAGAAAGAAAGAAAGAAAACATTGCACGAAACTACAGGCTATCGTAAAGTCGGGCAAAAATACACTACGAGTTTCCATAAGTATGACACGAAGGCAGCGCAGTTATAGCGACTTTTCATATTTATAGCTGGACAGGACATTGTTTCACCGTATGTACGGCTACTGGCCTATAGTATTTTTATCTTCGACAGTTATTCTCGGATGATAGGTAGCCGATAATAACAGCGTAGAGACTAGTTTTTTTATTAGCTACGCAGTATCATCGTTTTGGAAGAAGAATGCGCTAAAAATGGAAAATGGTAATCGATGAATGTTATATTTCAGAGACGTAAAAATGTATTTCTAAAAAATCACGCAATAATTCGTTGGGGAAAATTTGTCGTCTAAATTAAAATGCAAAGTAGCTCAAACAGAGGGATGAATCATTGCTCTCATATCGAGCTAAGGGTATTTCTATTCAAACAAGGATGTCATGGAAAATTAACGTTTTTTTACGATCCTATTCGGATATAACATTTATCGATTCTGATTACCTTCAATTACGGTTATACCTTAGTTGGAAACGATTTCGCGGAGAATCACTTTTCTACGTTTCTCCGGTAATTCTCTCGTGTATTGATTAACGATAAGAGATGAAATCAGTGTCTGCGTCCTCACACTATGTACCGTGTATTTCTGCCATTCCCTCGGCATCGTCGAGTATTTTCCTCTATGAATTTGTTATGACCTTAGCAATAGAACGGATCGATAAGACACATTCTGTCTGTGCGCGCCTCTGATGTGTCTTTTACCGTCGCCTCGAGGCGATGGAATAAATTTGAATCGCATATATGTACAGAGAAAGATCGTTCGTTGATCCGATACGACTGGAAAAATCAGATTTACTTTGTTTCATTGTTCTTCTCTTGACCATATGCATTTCTACATTTCTAATTTGTAAGCTTCCTTCATATATGCTACCAACTATTCTTGAATTACTTACTGCCAAGAAAATTCGAGTCACTGAAAAGAAGCGCGTTGCAGCGGAGTTAACGATTTAATTAGAAGAGAATTATGATTGTACAGCGCGGTACGGGCTTACAATAACTATAAATATGGTCACAGTCTTGCACAGCTTAACGCCTTGACGGTGATAGATCAGACTAGTTATTAGGCGTTAGCGTGTGCCTAAGTTATGCATTAGCGGGTCTTATTTCGAAATATGTCTTTAAAAAAAGAATTTATACGCACGGGTGTAATTTACGTATATTTACGGGTATAATTACGTAGTATTATATAGTAGTATTACACTAGATCGCTCAATTTCATGCTCACATTTACTAAAATTTTAATTACATTTATACACCAATAAAGTTTACCAGCAGCTGTCCAGGTTTCATTATTACTTACTGATCCCATATATACGAGGTAAAACAGAGGCGAAAGACCAACTGTTATCCGTAAAATACACGATCGCCCCTTGAAACTGCATCATAGAAATAGAATATTGCGATGGAATCAAAGAAGGAAAAGCATCATCACGATCGACTTTCGAAGCAACAGTTCGAGGTTTAATCTAGCAAAAGGGAAGGAAGAACGCGAGATCCACTGAGAGACGATCAAAGGAGACATTACACCGTGCGCTAAAGCACAACCAGAATAGAAGGGAACGACAAACCACGGCTGTGACATTTCCGGCTCGTTTCGTAGGTCGTAAAGAGAGGTAAAAGCGTAGGCATTATGTGGATCGAGCTCCGAAGGCGACCAAAAAGCCGGTGATAATGGCGTAGAGAGCAGTGGCGACTCAAAGCCGACTCGGCTCGAAAAAAAAGAAGAGGAAGAAAGGGAAGGAAAGAGGATAGGTTGCAAGTTGGCGAGCGATGCGATGTGCGAACCGGTGGTGTGCGGTGCACGGAGTTACTTTCGAGCATAAGCGCGCTCGTTCGGACTTCCTAGTAGCGCATACGAAGTATTGTTTGGAAAGCAGCTCATCGCCAAGAGCCTCTCGTTAAATCTCCAAGAACTTTGTTCGTCCAGCTCTCGCTCGAGATCAATACGACTCCTAGTTCAGCTACATATGTAGTTACATGACAAAAGTTCTGAACTTTTGACCCGACGGCGGCCATTGTACTGCCGACAGACGTCTATTCCATCGCGTTTCCCTATTTTCTTCTATTCCGTGTTGCACATTTCACGCGTCCAGGACCGGCACAGCTGGACCACGGGGGTGGCATTATCGTTTTGCATGTGGCTCCTGCGTACGTATGTATAATGCATGGCTGTTTTGAAAAGGTAATGCAATTCATAACGGAACACTGTGATGCGTTCCGCTCGTGTTTTTCCGTCTCCAGAAACCACCGGCGAAAATAATAATGCTTATGGACCTTAATAATCATAAAAATGCTAATGTTAATGACGCTGGGGGATGTGGGCGGGAGTTGGCGGTGGCCGTGATATTAATGGAGGGATCGTCGTCGTGCATGGGAAACAATAATAAGAACAATGAAAACGGCCACGACAGCAATGAGCACGAGATAATACGAGGGAAATGCGAGGGTGAAACGAACAGTATTGTAGTTGTAACTGTCGCCCAAGCCAGACCCTGTGAAATTGTTTAACGAGATCACTCGGATTTTTCGTCCTTTATATGCCTTGAAAATAAAACGCTCGACTATTTGTTTATTTAGAAGAGAACATTTTGTGGTCACTATCAAAAGTTTTGCAGCAGATCGATTATTTCCCTTCTAGTGTATCGCTACTCGATACACAGGCATGTATTGTATGGAGTTGAATAAATAAAAACATCAGTGGTTTTGATTAAACAAGTCTCTATCGTAAGAACAACTAAACGACGATGATACCACGTATTTTGCCTATATTTTCTTCCGTATCCAAATTAATTTTCGTTCTAGCGAACGATGGATGAATTTTAATTAAAAAAAATATTTCTCGAAAGAGACTTAAATTGTCTTTTAAGCCACAGTCTTAGCTTGCAAAATCTATTTTCTTAAAGATCGTTTGTCAAAATCCGGATATATATCATATATAGCGAATGTTGCTTCATTTTCTCGTCACATACTTCGATACGCCAAGAGATCATGTATTCCTTTCTTTCAATCGACACAAATGAAAATCATGAAAAAGCATCTTTTTATCTCCAAGATACTTCTCCCTTGATGTGGATCGTTGAAGTAGTAGAAAGCAAAAGGATGAGTCGTTCAAAGAGGAACAATTCCACGATGTCTACGATCGAGGGATCGAGTTTCCTTATGGCGAGTAAAAGAAAAGAGTAGGAGCGACACGAATACGAACTCTTTCAATGAGATACGTAATTTTATCGATCTTCTCGTCGTTAGTTAGTTCTCTGCAAGCTACAACGCACGATGGTGCGCTGTATGATTCCGTGACCCCGAACGTTGGGACCAAATGGTAAAAAGTGCAGGGTAAAAGGATCCGTTCTTTTGCGAGAAAAGGAAAAAAAAGATAATTCTATTGATCCGCATACTCCGTCGAGCGGTCTGTTCCACCGACGGATAAATCTAGTATTTAGCCTCGCGTATCTACAGGTGGAGGCGCCTGCGCGTCATGCTCAGATATTCGTAGATGTCACTCACACTTGCGTGATTACAGATATGCAGCTGCCTCTACGTGTTCATTCCACGCGGCCAGGTACTCGCAGCCAGGATCGAGGAATTGTTCTATATCAATTCATCCTGGACCATGATATTTCCTTTTATTTTCCACTAGCCTACTTTTCTCTACTTCACATGATTTTTCTGGTCACTGCTACGTTCCTGACGTTGATGTTTTCATTTACGCATTTTTTGATTACGTGATCTACTAATAGGACCGGCTGTATCGTGAACGAAAGCTGTCGGTTTATTTTTCTTTTACGACATTTATAACCACCGGTGCACGGTTACATTTAAACCGATGAGTTTTCGTTTCGTATTTGCTCGTTTGCTCGAGGTTTCCCTGTTGTGCTCGCAATGTTGTTGTTGAGTTAGCCGATGCATGATTGAAACACGATTACACGGTGGACTTGATAAAATCGTGACGATAGTTTCACGTGTGAGTACGAACCCACGGTGAATTGTACGCGAACCTTCCACTAAATTAAAGGACCGTAAAATCCTTAAAAAACCGGTGTATAGCTTGATTTAAGTAAAAATTTATTATGGGAGCTAGTTTGTGCGAAACTTCCGAAGTACTTGAGTCACAGACCTTTAAATCAGTTACATTAAGGGAGCACGAGTTTAGTATCCTCGTGCTCCCACGCGAAAAAGTTTTAGATACTTCGAGAGTAAACATTAATCTTGTGAACTACAAATTATTTTACTCACCCTGTGTGATTAGTTCCGTCGAGACTGCTTTGTAGTAACAATCTTCACGGCCACTTTCACAACCACCGCCGCGACAACACTACGCGAGTTTGTTTAGTCCAACCAAAATTTCTTAGGCATCTTCGCATTAGTCTACTAATACGTTTCTCGATTTATGAAAAAGACGACCGTATATCTAAGAAATTCCGCAATTTTTTGACGGCAGTTTGGACAAAATTTGAATCGTTCAAACTGTATTTAAAAGTGACGGATTCATCTTTTCATTTAGTTACCCACCACCGATCTAATTGATAACCTAGATGATCGCATTGACGCGTAGATCGATGTTCAACAAAACGAATACACGATCGTGCAAGCGTATAAACAAATACACGAACGTGCGCGTGTGTGAATATGTGCGCGTGCATTCGTCGATGTGATTATACAGGTGAAACCTACCGACCGCAGTGATAGCTTGGGGTGTACTGAACATGAGGAGAGGGTTGGAAAACGATGTAGAATCTAATCTAACCTTACCTAACAGAGTGGTAGTGGCGCAGCGTGCGCGCCTCAGTGCGCTTGCGTGGCCTCAGCTTCGCTTAAACTTTTCCGGCAATTTAAGCAATTAGGAAGGAAAGCGGAAACGGGATTAACTAATGCGTTCGATTCTTATTGTATAACCATTACTTTTGTGCGAAAGTGCTCCAGCCGCCGAAAGAATCTCACGTGCAAGCTTTCTTACGGGATTTGTCGATGGGATAAAGTTAAACGGTTCTACGGTCAATGAGTTTGAACTTTCTTGGTTTTACCAGGATAATTGTAAGTACAATTTATTGAAGTTTGAATGAAATAAAGTAAATCCTGTTACTTTACTCAATTTGCCAAGTTAAGAATAACAAAGAGAAAATTTGTCATAAAACTAAGGCTATTTTAATTTAGGATGAACTATATATATATATATTTAATATATGTTTGGAATGGATTAAAAGAAGCAAGTGCACTTAATAGATTGTGAACAATAATATAATTTAAAATCTGTAGTTTGAATATAAGGTTGCAAACTTATCTAGAAATTATGTATTTTTATCTGTATGTTTTATTTTTGTATATTGATAAACTTTGCTACTATCGGTATTTCAGATTTGGTTCTTCTATTAGCAGTACCATTACAGATGAGGCACAAAATTGACCTGGCATCTTACGGGACTCTGTGTCTCATGTTCTGAAATACCGATCGATCAAAACAAATTGCGAGGGTGCTAACCGTCTGTGGCTAAAGCATTGACAAAGAACAGAATATACGTGACATCACTGACGATGTCTCCGTGCAGATGAGCGGCATTTTACCGCGCAATCCCTTTGCGATCTGTTATATCTGCCATTATTGTTCTTAATAGGAAAACAAAGAAAGACATATGATAGCAACGATATCGAGCGGACAAGAGTGATTTGCGGCAGATCGCCGCAGCGAAAGCGGGTTGGAAGAACAAGAAAATGCGTATGTATGTACCTTCCTTTTGTGAAACAGAAGAATTTTATTTCTTATTTTTTCTTTTTCTCATCTCCACCGAACCTAGAACAACGACTGATGTCAGTGTGTATATTTGATTCAATAAGAATAGAAAGGGTCTCTGCGCAGTGTTCTTTTTCGATTCCCATATCGCACCCACTTACACGATAACGTATGACTCGCATACTCTATCTCTATATCTCTGTGCTAAGAACAGCATAAATGTGATATGCAGTGCTTTTTTGTAGGTCTCACTCGTACCCTCTACCATTTTTGTGTTACATGCGTCACTATCAATTTAATATAGTATAGTGATTTGAATTAAAGGTAAAGTTTTCTATGAAATTACAAATAGAGTACGAATCAGGATATGGTGTAATTGTAAACGAAGCACGGAATTTTACACTTCTACATACTTCTACCTAAAAAACTCGCAACACAATTTATGGATAACTCAAATAGATAAGTTGCGCATAAACGAAAAGAGCAAAAGAATCATCGACAACTTGCTTGTGTGGATAAAGGTATCGATCAAGTACTTCAATCTTCATAAATATACTAAAACTAAGGCTTAAAACTAACGAAACAAATTAAAAGTAAGATTTGAAAGTAAGACTTAAGACCAAGGTTAAAATTTATACTTAAAACAAAAAGTAAGTCCCCTGTTGCCTCACGCCGTCCAACAATCAGGCTTAAGATTAACGTAATTTAGATCTTAGAATTAAAACCTATTTAAATGTAAAACTAAACTAAAAATAGATATCAGATAGATATCAATCTAGTGTACATTAGGACGTGGCCATACTGGCAGCTTTTCATATCAAAGACTTTAACTTAGAACGAAATTTAAGAAATTAAACTATATAATACAGGTACCCCAGGATGTCCTTGCAATATCTCACGGTGTTCTACAACTGGTGCTAATAATTTATTAACGAATATCTATTGTATGATTAATTAAAACTATGACGCACGCATTGCACGTTGTACGCTTTTAAGCTGAGAATCAAAACTAATACTTAAACTTAAAACTTAAAAGGACGCATACATTACGCAACATCTGTCTCCCACGCTACGTTATAAAAGCATTGTATAATAATTCGCTGACAGCATTCGGTATCACAAGAGACCTCCAAGTTCCAACGGGGAATTCCAGGATTGACCATCACACGATTCTTGTCTTGTCATTCGAAACTTACACGATCCACTGTCGAAGCTGCCGACTGATGATATTACGGTAGATTAGTCAAGGATCGAGGTAATATAAAGAAGAGCAAACATTAAAAATTTTCAGGTATTTATTAAATATGGCAAAATTTTGATTTTGCCTTCGTGTACACATAGAAGTATGACACACTCCAACCAAACAAGTGAAACTTCCGATAGGAGGAACCACCAAATAGGATTACGAAGCACTAGTCCTCGACTGAACAAGTGGGGTTCACTCCCGGTGGGATGAACTACTGAACAGGATTACGAAGGACATCAAATTACTGGTCTTAACCCTGTCCGAGTACCGAAGCACCAATCGGGTAGGATCCTCAATTGGACTCTGTAAGCACCATGGTCGTGATGAGAACTCCCGCGACTCGATGCAAACCGCGAATAGTCATTGAACAGTCATCTAGATAAGGGGGTCCTTGGAGCGATTTATGAATACAAGAGGTTGTCAAGTGCATGCTGATTCGTGCGTATCTGAAATACGCACGAACGAGTACGCCACGTAATAATTCAAAGGAATTGAGCGATTGCGAACCCATAAATCGCAAAAAGATTTTTGTTTTGTTCCAAATTAAATAAGCGTACCATTGTACGGAATGGACTCACGATGAACTTAACACATGTATCTATCTTATGATTAACTAAAGCTGAAACACACGCATCCTGTGATGTTCCCAAGATATCGCACGATTTCCCATGGCGTCTCCGAGAGGTATGTCAGTCCAGTCTAGATTATCAAAGGATTTCGTAAATAATTTTGGATGATCTAGACCGGACTGTATTAAAATAGTTCTTATCTTAATATCGTTTTCAAATAGTAATATATTCCTAATATTAAAATTAATATTATATTAGTTCTCTAATATTTATAATAATATTTCGACGTACTAATGTTTGGAAGTACAATATCAATTATTATTAATTTAAGCACTTGTTGTTTTATTTAATTAAAGTGGAACATTATACCTGCTATACTTAAATGCAGTGATGTTACGAAAGAAAAAAATGATGGTGTGAATTCGTTTATTTTTCGTAGTAATTAAAATAGAAATAAAAAAATTGATATAATGTTCGTGTTATTAATAATATCGAAAATATAATTATAATAACTACGTATGTAAGCAGAATGTTAAAAAATTGAGTCAATTCGATGATTTGGAATTTTGTAAGCACTTATTAATATAAATGCTTACAAATAATAATAGAATAGAATAAGTTAATAGAATAATTTCTATCAACTTCATTTAGTTACAACGTGCTTATTTAAACATTACTATATATTTCATTTAATATTAGTATAAAATTGAAAATAAGTAAAATTACATAGTTTTCTCGAAGTCAATTTGCTTCTTTCCTATTGGTCGTATCAAATTGAATTTGTGTGCACATATATATAAAAAAATACATATGCGCGTATTTCGTACAAGCTCGTACCACTTCCCCAACAATTTCCGCGCGTACGTTTGGCGCGCAGTATTAGTGCGTCGTTGTAAACAGTAGTTAAGATGTTTAATCTCATCTAGCATGCGTCGTTAACCGCTTTGTAAGTATATTTATACACTTTCATCAGGTTTATTTAATTACTTACTATACGTTTATTTAATCGTGTATCATTTTTGCTTTTTGATTGATCGAATCATCCTTGTATTACGAATTTCTGACAAAGGATGGCTATTATTATGTACTTCATGTAGCTTTATCTTATTATCATTAATTTTGTTTAGTATAGATTTGTGATTATGGCGATTATGATAATATGATTACGTGAATAACTAAAGGAATAAAAATTTTGCAACATAAATGTCACGGATGATTAATAGCCAATTCGATCATTTTCAAAGCAGATTTCGTAATGTTGAGTTATTATGATAGAGGCAAACC
Source organism: Bombus vosnesenskii (assembly GCF_011952255.1). Classification (NCBI taxonomy): domain Eukaryota; kingdom Metazoa; phylum Arthropoda; class Insecta; order Hymenoptera; family Apidae; genus Bombus; species Bombus vosnesenskii. The sequence continues at coordinate 242,373 of NW_022882938.1, forward strand.
TATATATGTGCATTTATAGCAACTTTTTATAACTATATTTGTAATTTATGAATGTGTGTACTATTTCATAGTAATCAATATATAATAACACAAAATTGATATTGTGTAATTAACTCGCATATACTACAATTAAATGATAAGTAGTTTCACTTTAAGAATACCAAGGTGAAAATAAAGAAGATTAAAGAAATCATTCTTTCATATTTAAGATATACATACGTATATTTTGCTATTTCTAATTTTTGTTAATAATATTTATTACTTTTACAAAAGAGTTGCAATGGTAGGTGACTATGAACAAGTTTCGATCTTAATGTTAGATCCAATGTTTGTGAAGTGTTATAGAATTTTATTTCATAATCTTTTTTTATTGCAAGCATTATCAGGTATTTATCAAACGTAACAAAATTTATTAATAGCAGGTATGTTTTGAATTTTCATACTAAATATTCACAATTGAATTCTTGAAAATATTTATAAATATTCGGAAGTAGCAAGAAATATTTTAGAATTCTTAAATAATGAATTGAATAAAAAATAAATTTTAAACATTATATTTTATATTGATGAAAAGTGACTAATAATTAATTGGGATATTTAGTTGTATTTTCTTAAATAAATGTAAGAACAATATACTTTACTAGATTTTATTTTTTTACTTGATTTCGTGCTTGCCTCTGCTTTCCTACTAATATAGCTTTATTTTTGTTTCAGAGACTGTTTGTGATCGTGCGCGTTGCGGTCAGTGGAGTCAGTGTCTACACATTAGCTCTAATTAATTGTATCGTAAATACAATTAGGGTCACAGTTAATTGTATCTACAATATATTGTATGAAAAATACAATTCATTCGCGAAATTACAGTCAGTGTTTGTTCGTCGATTATAATTCAAATGGTCGCGTTAGTAGTAGTCTTTTATTTTTGTTTTTAAATAATTCATAATATATAGCTTTTTAAGTATTCGTTCTCTCAGAAACTCAAAACCTTTCTCAAAAGGATCTATCCCCTGCATAACTTAAAAATGGTAAGTTTTTAATTTACTTTACTCTCTGTGATCTGATGAAAAAAAATAATTTTGGAAGCTTTAAATCTTTGTTTTTTTATTGTAATAAAACCTTAATGTAATTTTAAAATCTCAATATTAAGCTGTAAAATAGGAACGTTTAGTATACTTTAGAAATCATTAGAATCTGCATTTTTAGTTAGATTCAAGCTTTTAGGTTAGAATTACAATTTTTATCGTTATTACAATTTTAGTGTTTATTACCACTAAAATGAATTTAATAGAGTCTCGTTCTTTTTTACCAAAGACTTTTCACAACCTCCACATCTACGATAAAGTTCGATGCTTTGATGACGGTTTCTTCTGGACCACAGCAACATTGATAACAACGTTCTCCGCATCTAATCGTAAGTTGCATGCATTTTTGTTCCTCTGGTTGATCAATCATGTCTTAGGGTAAAAGGTCTGAATCGAGACCGCCGTCTGGTTGCATTACGTAGATTCTTTCAACAAGCATAGTGGTCACGGGTATTTATTATACCCGTGAGTAGTAACATTTCCTCTTTGTGTTTTATCAGTTCAGGATGGAATCCTGTTGTTCATATCGCGTTCTTTAGTAATACTAATTTTATGTCTGATGTCTGATACGATATTAATATAAGCTTAGTAGAATCGAAATATATTCAGTATTGATATTGAAAAACAACCTTTTGTGAAATATTGAATATTGCCGAATATTTAACGCAAAACTATATCATCTCTTTTAAAATTATTGACTTAATTAAATAATTAAAATAGCATACGTGGAGATATTTCCTTGTTATAACTATATTTTGAAATTGTCTTCAACATGTAATATGGTTTCGTTTATAATAAGATTGCAGATACATCAGTATTATTCTGAGTAACACATATGTTAATGTTGAAATTATCTACCTGAATAGTGGTTCACTATTTCATGAAGAGGTCCTGTATATCCGTGATTGGGTATCGTTTGACTTTGTTATAACTCTCTTATGGTAATATCTTAAACAATTTAAAGAATCATTGATTTTTATGTTATACAAAGATATGTATAATTTATCTTATCTATAATTTATATATATTATTAGGCGTAGTTTGTTGCTAACTTTTTATTAAAATTTAGTTTCAATTACATATGACAACTATAAATGCTGTCTAAAATTTTAATATTATCACAGACGAGTCTACAGTATACAGTATACGAGTATATAAAATTCTTCGTCAGTGGTATTATAGATCAATAATTACGAGATCAATAATTTTATTCTACACTAAATCGGTAATGTCGGGAATGACATTAAAATGGTAAGATTGGTGGTTGGTACGGTAGAATATATTGTGATTGGTAAAGTATGTATATACATCTATGATCGACGATTAGTCAATGATGGCACTTAGTTTTAATTCCTGTTATTACCAGCGTTATCAGTTTATAACTCGTTCAGATGATACGGTTTTTGACCGATTCGGTAGTTTTACAGCATATGCTTATACTTTATTTGTTCGTCTATTCTGTTATTTGCCAGACAAGATAGATGTAAACACATTTTTTATTATGTTTTGGTATTACCGACTGTCGTAGAAAAAGAATCAACAAAAGATATTGGGTACATCGTATTGTAAAAGATAGATTAGCTAGAAAGCGAGTCGGTAATTTCACGATAAACACATTTATGAAACGTATGTATGTCCTACTAGCAAACAATTGAATCGATAAGTGAACGATTTGTCGTAGTTATGAATGAGCTATTATAGTAACAGCTATTACACGCTTCATTGAATCCATTAATTTATATGTTTCCAGAGTCGAACGTGCGGCGAAGATACAAAAATGTGTGGACACTGCTTTCGACTGTTAATGATTTGGAAGAATTGCCGAATCGATCAAAAAACCGTATCTTTTGAACCAGCTGTTGTTCTCTATTAAATTGGAAATGTTGGAAATAGCATCAACCACTAAAATGAGAAAAAGTATATCGGTTTATGAGTGCTCTCGTCTTTACTACTAAGATTTAAAAAACATCTAGTGTTAGCAGTTCTATAGCTTTGTGTAAGGATTATTCCATATAATATAATGTAATCAAATCTATGTAGCCGAATCTTTCAATCCATTTTGCACTCTATTCGATATATCATTTAGTTTTCATTTACATTTCTATTTTCTTGTGCATCCTTAACGTTTACTTTTCGATGACTTGATTTTTATATTAGAGATCATAAAAGAAAGACTAATAGGTATTAATTCATTAATTATATTAAATCTATTAATGTGTTAACTTTCGGGTTGAAAAATAACAGGAGTATATATTTTTTTATCTTCTTTATTATCATACGCTTTCGTTGTTATAATTATTAAGAACAAGATTACACAAGTACTCTACAAGTTAGTTTTGATAAGAAATAAGGACGTAACACGGTCGCTGTCGTTCCATTTTCCACAAAAACTGGAAGACTCAGAGGTTTATCGAAATTACCATCGGTTAATCGGTAATACAACGTACGAAATGTACAAAACAGAGACCATTCATGAGGGCCCAGTTTCGTTTACCATCTTACGACTACGTGTTTGACGTTTTTAAGATGAATAATGTAATTCGAACGTTACACGGACAACTCGTTTACATCGCGACTTCGTTGTCATATCACGTCATGAGGTCGCGCTGCGAGTGTTTTAAGGCGATTTTAAGTACTATTAACGGTTTTGGCACTTAGATTTACCATTGCTCTAATGAATAAAATGGTACCGCTTATTTTCTCAATGGGGAAATAATGCACCTCCTTTTCGTTATACGTGTAATGTCACTAGAATTTCGTGATATTGTAGGCAGTTGACTTTTGTCTCTCGCGTCACGATTATTTCATTCGGTATAAACGTTTTACACATCTACAAACTTCAATCTAAATTTACATTTTTCTCTTCTCTTATAAACGACGATTCCGATCGAAATATTCCTTCCAATTATTTCACTGCAGTTTTATCAGAGGTATATATATAAAGGGCATAATTTAGGTATTAAATTTATACGTATAGCTGTTATCCGTGAGAATTTTCTTTCGAAAAGTTTGATCCGTCCTAATTGAATTTCATTATGAATACGATAATTGTAACGACGATCTATAGCCGTAACTTTTTAATTATAGTCGTTAATTATAGCTCGTGTAGTCAATAACTATGTCCTAAACTCTACAAAAAGTTGACTGCACTACGCTTCCTCTCTACTTTGGCATATTGACCGAAATAAAATATCGTCTAACGCTTATAGACGCTCGTTCACTGTGACAACTAATTCGAGATGAACGAATGGTGCACGTTACGTTATCGGTTTTCTTTTTTTTACACCTTCCACGAAGACTCGAGATTGATCGCTATCCTAAATCGACGTTACGAAATTGGCAGTATTTGGAATTTGCATAAAATATTATCATCTTTTTTTTCTTCCGTTCGAGTAAGGCAAATTGTCAGGCTATCGTACGTGAAGTATTGCTTTAGCAAATCGCTTTAGCTCGGTAAAGCGATGCAAAACTGCTAACGTTACGACGCTGTGGTACCCGTTTATAGTTCATTTTGCGTAATATATTAAACTAAACCAAGAATCAAAAAAGAAAAGAATATGAAAGGGCAATGGAGGCACGATGAAATTTGATGCGCGCAATGCATTGTTTTCTGAATAATTTTTAAGCTGTATGTAAGAGCAACAATGGAAAATAATTTTTGACAAAGGAATATTACTTGTTTGATTTCTTAATAAACATCTTTATGAAAGGTGTGATAATTCGAAAAATGCGATATCTTCAAACGAGAGTGACCAATAACGATGAGTGAGGTGAAACGACAATGCAAGCAGCATTCAAATATCGCTTTGTAACTTAAATATCACGCGGATAAAATTAATTCGTATTAAATCAACGCTTGATAATTAATAGAGTTCGCCGGATTGGTTGAGTGTTGAGCTCTGAGCAACTAGAAATAAGCTAACGAATATTCTCTATGGAATGGTTGGCTTTTATTTTACACAATATAATCGAACGTTCAGCCGCGTAAGCATATAGATGATCAAATGGAAGCACAATGTTCAATGAGAATCGCATGGGATTCGTTTAACGTGAATACTATAATCAGATCGTGAAAACTGTCGGGGAAAGAGATAACGTGCGATCGTACGATACATATACTATATTTGATGAACATAACAAACGTTTATTTATTGGTAACTGTTACAATGCTCTCTCTATATGCTTAAGCAGTACAGCGTTCTTCCGTTTGCTATTTAACATTTCTACCACGACGCAAGCATACGAGATACCGAGAAGTTCATCGTGCTAAAGTTCAACCTTTCACTGTACGAAAAACGTGTGAAAAACCCACGCCCGGTTTCCTGATGATCGACGAAGAAGAAAACTTTAAACGAGACCAAAGTCAGTGTGAACGGTAACGTCGCAGTTGTTCGGCTTCTCCGCAGCTGCCATGTTGACTTCAACCAACGTGTCCACGCTGTTAATCGGGCAGCCTTTGAGAATCTTTTGCGCTGCTAGGCTAGTGAATTGAACCTGCATGTCGCTTAGGCTTGGATACGAACAAAGATCACCTCGACTGACCGTTTTCTCCAAATTCGGTTCCGAACCTTGCGGCGCTTTTTGCTGCTTCGAACTTTCCAGATTCTCTATGTAGACGTTGTTAAAGGATCCGCCGAAGCCATCGAACGACTTGGTAGGCGATGGTGGATTCGACGCGATGTTGCTTTTCGAATCCGGACGAAGAAGGTTCCTGTAGCTTAAAGCATCCTTCGATAACGATAAACTCAATTTCCTTGAATTGTTCATGGCATCGTTGGTATTCTTCATGCTGGTTAACGCGGATGGAGGATGCTCGTTGACCAAAGAATTCTTGTCTATGTTATTGGTCGATCCGTCTATTAAATGAGCTTGGCTGTTGTTCAAGCGATTCGTCAGTTTCAATTTGTTAGGCATTTCCTCGTCGGCTTTCGGCTTGTTCTCTTTATCGGATTCTGACAAGAGATGGCTCGGTTTCGACTCTTTGGAAGCGTAAAGGGAGGATGGACGTTCGAGTTTGCTCGACTTGTTCAATTTCTCTTCGTCGAGCTTCGATTTGATCAACTTCTCTTCGTCCAGCTTCGACTTGTTCAACTTCTCTTCGTCGAGCTTCGACTTGAATAGCTTCTCCTCGTCTATCTTGGTCTTATAGAGCTTCTCACCGATCAATTCCCGATCCTGTTTCTCCTTGCAGTCCATCGTTTCCTTGTCTGCTACTTTGGTCTTCACCGTGCCATTTTCAAACGTGATGACGGATCTCATGGGCGAGTTGTTCTGTTGCACGTAGATCTTTGTGCCAGGGGACCCGGAGATGGTTGTCGTACTGGTCGCATTCGAGGCTAGCGTCACGCTGTTCTGTATCGTACGTTGTTCCTGCGATGGACTGACCGGACTTAAATTCGTCGACACCTGTAGAGTTATTGAATTTTGTGCCTCTTGAAGCGGGGTTAAGGATCCTTGTTGCACCACTTTGAGCGGCGAGGATTTTGCTGGTAACGTGGATGTTTTCAACGGCGACGATGAGAGTTTACCGCTCGAAATCGACTTTCCACTGGAGTGGGACGAGTGACCGGATGATGTCTTTTGTAGAACCTGCAAAGATACGTAGAACGTGCTATTCGGTCTTCCATTTGATCTGTGTTCGAGAGTTTATGAATTTGAAATTTATAGTCATACGTTTATAACTTTGAACGCTTATCAAACAATCACGTACATTATTATATGTATGTGTATCTACGTTTCTGTAGGTAAAGCCATCTATGTTCGCGTCATTTTTTTTTCCTTTTTACTATTTTAAACTTTCTAGAAATCTGAGAAAGTCCTAGAACTCATCGCAGTCTACGAATCTAAGCTTTTAAGTCGAACGTTTAAAAACTTTCTCAGAGCAAATAAGAAGTCATCTCGAAGAAATTCGCAAGTGAAACTCCTTAAATGATCTAGGCTATCATATAAAATATGATTTTAACTCGTCTAATACTAAACAGATTTTCAAATACACATAAAATAGAAACTTTGGAAATCCAGGAATTAAACTTTATCGCCAAGTATAACGATACGTACAGACTCTGTAGATGAAGCACGATCACCACGTGTCTAAATCAAAGCTACCTATTACCTTATGCTGAGGCGATCCGTTTGATTTGGTACCACTACCAGTGGAATCGTGACTGGGACGTCTAGAATTAGATTGTCTCGTGCTGGATCTGCCCAGGGTGGCCGTTTTCGCGGGGCTAGCATTCGTAGTTCTAACTGATCCGGAACTTCCGCCGCTTCTACTAGGCGACGAGTTCGCCGAATTTTTACCATTTTGCGTTTGATTACGACTCTGATACGGTTCTTGGTTGGTACTTGGCGGCAGGACAGAAGCTCTGGACGTACATCTGCTTAAACTAGAGCACTTTGATCTGGGCATTGTCGAACACGGTGATCGATGTCGTCTGGAACTTCTGGGCGTCGAGTTCGCCAATAAACTAGAGGAATCGCCGCTGGCTTGGCGTCGATGTCGCCTGGGCAGCGTGGCGGATCGCACCGAGCTCGAATCATCCCATACTTGGAAACTGGCCTGTGACTGAGCTAGACCCTCCATCATCTGAAAACGTTACTCCGTTGTTAAGCTGATCGGCTCGCTCCTCTCGAGTTCTCGCGCGATTTAATCTCGACGTTCGCATTCAATTTCCGTCTGTCGAGAGCAAAAACATGGATGCTTTTTTTCTTTTATCTTCTTTTTTTCTTTTCTCGTTAGTAGAGTGCATCGTCCCGATTTAAAACTCACCGAAGGGCTAGCGGCTCTCGTTTGCGTGGCTACGCTGTGTAGATGAACGACACGTGGATTAAACCACTCGGTAGGAGGATACTGAGCACTGAACGTGCCCATTAACGGAGCACCCTTTCTTCGTGTACTTCGTCGGAATAGCCTCGAAAGTAGACCTATTTTCTCTGAAAAAATACCGGAGAAACCTTGAGAAAAAAGAGAGGAACCGATGTTGCATTTCGTAATGAAAGATCGGGGATCGAGGAAGGGCTTGCCAGCTAAAGGTGACTAAGAAGCTTCGTTCTTTGGTCGATGCTCAGCCGTGGTTCGCGGGTTTAGGAACTTGGGGAACTGCAGATACTCTTCAGTCAGGATTTTCGTTCTAACTCGTCTTAAGGTTTTCAGAGATAGATGGAAGAGCTGCAAAGCGTGGTTGGGTAGTTTATTTCGTTGAAAGTAAAAATTATTCAGCATTCGAATAATAATATTTTTTAAGTAAAAGCTATAACGCTGAATGTTTGTGCTAGTGCGATAAGCTTTCGGTACTTGTATCTTCCAACATATTTTTTTATATCTTGTTTCGTGCAATATAGCAAAGAGGAAAATTCTCCGTGTATAAAATTCGAAATGAGATGCTTTCTTTTATAAAGAACGTGATCCAGATCGAAGTAATAGCCTCAAGTGGAAAGCCAATACGTTCCGATTAAATGATTATCCACCACCAAAACAATCCCTTCCCCGATTCGACTCACTGGTTGGACTATGGGGTGCGCTGTCGGTGCTCGCATATTCCGCACTCGACGAAGTATCGCTTCTTTCTGGCCTTCGCGGCAAAGACCGTGAACTTCCGCTTCTGGGTAAACGTCTGGCGGATCCCCAAAGTCGCAGAGAATGTCGCCTCTCGAGACGACCCGGCATCGATCGACATCTTGCGAACAGAACCTTGTCGTTAGGGTTACCTGCGAACACCAACAGTTACATATTTTCCGTGTCTTCTTTTGCGTATACTTATATGTAAATTCTATAGAATTCAAACTATCCGCCAACCGACATTTTTACTTTTGCTTTGTTTTACCGGCATTTTACTGACTAGATTAGATAACGGGAGAAGAATGGTACTTTAGGACTTAGAAAATCAATTCTTGATTTTCCAGGTAAAATTTTTAGTAGATTTGTTATTAATTGTTGTTGTATATAATTTAATTTGTTCCCAAAATAAACTCGATTTTCCAGAATCGATCGTCTTATTTACCCCAAAGATTTATGATATTACAAATATATTCAACAATTGTATCGCTTAGAATTTTTTAAATTCTCAGTAACTGCACTCACTGACCCTATCGCTTATTGTCGCCATAAATAAGATAAAAGAAGAACAGCTTATAATCTATTTAGTATTTGATACTCTTCGTACAGTTTCTTTATTCTTATCGACTGTATCGTATTCGATATAACAATTCTTTTATACAAATCACAAGCGATTGAAGTTATTACATTCCATGCAATTGTTCTATACCAATCAAACATCAATTAAATCAACATTACAATCATCAAATATCGATTACTTATTCCAGGTGAAAATCCATTGTAATTAATAAAGAAAAAACAAAAAGAAATTTGATCGTTCGATTTCCAAATGGCGTCGAAGACTCCCATTCCAAGCACTGTTTGAGCTCGAAGTCGCGATTCTCGAATCGCGTTCTCAAAAAGTGGAACACCCTCGTCCCTGATTTTCATCCTGGTACACAGCCAGAGGCGGTGGCGACGACCGAGTGTGGGTTAGCAGCGTGAGAATCACTCGAGAAACGAGTCAGAGAAAAGTAGGAAGATTATATACGTGCCCCCCCTCCCCCCACGTGATCTCGACAGCGTGTGTAACGGTAGACATTGTCGTGACCAATAGCTAATATATCGGCTGTGCTAAACGCTTTCCAGGGATCGTCGGCTTGGCACGGACGCTATTCTCTTCTTGTTGTGTGTACCGATGCTCGCGTGTACGTCCTCCATACACGTGCTGATGTATGTAAGAGGCGAAACATGCAAGGTGCTGAAGGTGTTTCCGTGTCAATGCGCCAGAAAATTCCAGTTTGCGCGGCTCCAAAACTTTGACCGACCACGACCACGACCAGCAACAACGACGATCACAACTACAACTGCGAGACTTCGACGTGGACGAAACGTAAGCGTGCTTTCAAGCTAGCAAATACGATCGCATGCAAGGATTCATGGTGTCTGGCGGCGATCAATGGCGCGGGTAACAATGTAACATCGCTGCACGCGATATTTTAGCTATTACCGGATGGCAATGGAGAAACGCTGATAGTACAGGGCAATATATGGAAAGAGTATTATCGTACAATGCTGAAATCGCGTTGACCATAGCGAGAGAGCACGCACGATACTCGATAAAGAAGACTTTTCTTTATATAGTCCTCTGGTAATATGCGTTTCCATTTGAATTTCTAATTTTAAAGCATACCACTTGGTATAAATTCACCACCGAGACGACAGCCACTCTAAATACCAAGATAAGGGTGGCGCAATTTAAATCGAATCGCGACAATTTTTCGATTCGATCCGGCGTAGGAATGCACCGTCTTCCGCTGCGGGACTGCGTGGCTGCCAAGGACGACAACAACATAAACGCACTGGACTCGTCCATCGAGTTTAGAGAAAAAGATCTGCCGGTGCAAGCCGAGCCAACGAACACTACTCCTGGACACTCGGAACGATCCCCGAACACGTGCCGAACGAGTTTGCCACGATCGACCAGTCTCTCCGCGATTAAGTTCCTTCGCGACGCGAGAAACTTTGTTTCCTGGCTAATCTTTTACACGAAAATGCGCGATTTTGTTAGGTACTTTCGCTCGTACTTACGTACGTTTCATTAAAAGTCGATACGTATGTGTGACGGTCCTCTAAATTTTGAATTCAATGTAGCAATTTATATGAAACGTTTCGCCAAACTTTAGACGAACGATGAACGGATGTCAGTCATTAAAAACGTATTTTCCCATTGTCAATAATTACGAATCAGGTTGAAGAAGAAAATTGCTAAATATCACGTATAATTATCGCAAAGAGGATGCGCAAAGAAATATTAAGATCTTTCTATCGACCACCGTGAATAATCAGAATATTTAAGTTTCTTTATACGAACTTAAAAAACTTGCAAGAAATAAGATGAAAGTTACCGAATACATAGCATTTGGGGAAGGTTAAAGACATCCTTTACTCGACCCGGATGATGTTTTAATATACAAAATTATTTTAAATGAAGCTATAAATGGAGAAAAAACTTCAATCCAAGAGTTCTTCAATTCGAGGACTGATACTAAAAATCGAATAATGTAATTGTGTCAGTCTTTGGGAAAGCGCATCGAATCACGTGGATATTACTTTTCATTAAATACATATACTATGTATACATGTACTACGTGCAGTTTACGTAAATCTATTTCATTTGAAATTTGCACCAACATGTATCATATGCACCAACAATAATTCTCTTGCAATTAGTAATATTAGTAGTACCTTGTGTTCTTTAGCCTTTGTGTATTATAAAAGAAATTGAAAAACAAATTCCACACGATTTTCAATCTTTCTTGTCGATGAAGTTTCGCGATGAAACCTGATAGAAAAGTAAGAGAACTTTCTGTGAGCTCAGGGATTTCTTACCTCCGCAAATAACGTCTGCGAGATTCGTCTGCACAGCTTGATGCGTCACGTCGCCGTCCCTCAGGGTTAGCATCTCACCGTGTACGAGCGCCATAGCTTCGTCGTTGGACATGAGCATGCTACCCTGACCTCTCGATCCGCTCACCTCTCTGGAACATCTCCTAGAGTTGCTGGAATCGCGCCTCAGCCTCCTGGTCTCGGGCGTAACGACAAAGTAACCTTGTGACGTGTGATAAATTTTTCGTTCTTGCATGAGTTTCGCGAGGGCGTCGTAAACTAATTCGCGGCTCGGTCTCTGCATCGCCGGAAATGCGTTCCTAAGGGCGGACCTGAGCGTGTCGAGCGTGGCAGCTTGCCTCTGAGAAGTCAACTCCAAAATGGCCCAACAAAGAGCTTCCGGTAGAGGTGTGAATTGTCCTTGGGCCACTGGGGCAACCAGGCAATCGTCGATGTCGCCTGCACAGGAAGGAAAATGCCAATTATACGTCAGGTCGTTGCGCATGATGTGGAATGAATTTTATCCGTGATTCTGATTATTTTGAAATTGATTTAATCGTCGATTATTTCTCTTTCCTTTATTAAAAAATAATTATGCTTTGTTACGGTATTTCGGCTAATAGTTAACTATGGAAGCATAGTTTATTTTTGAAAACGTTAATTCTCTGTCCTTGACGTTTAAATACTTTTAAACTTTAACTACTTCCACGGTACTTGCAAATTTATACTTATAAATATATACTGTCGCATACTTTTGCATTCCCCAAGTTTAACAGTTGTCGCCTACTAAGGGAGATCAAGTTTGATTACAAGGCGAAACAAGCGGCGGATGTAGAGCTTCGTGGAAGTACGAACGATAAGATCAGACGTCAGGAGATGTGGCTATCGGATTTTTAAAGTTCTCGCGTTCATTAAAATTCTCCATGTATATTCGCTGGACAGAATGAAATCGTAACAGCCAGGTTGTCTGCTAAGAACTAGCAACATTCAGTTGTAACTGCCTTTCTAGTTTCAACCGAAACGGTTCGAGTTTCCATGCGCGTACCAGCTACAAACAAAGTGTTTCATTAAGAAACGTATGTAACTTTCTGCTCGTTCAACGTGATATTTAAACGTTTCTACGCTTTTGAGTTTCCCATAAATTCGCAAAAATCCACAGTCCCGATATTACGTATAGTACGCTTCGATTTCAAATATCTTTCGATTCTGTTCCCGATACTGTTCGGAGGTCGACGAAATTCAGCTGACTCTTCGCGCCAGATTATTCCATATAATCCCAAGATAATTCTACCACTGAATTCACGTATTCATGGGACGGAGGTTTAACAAGGCAAAATATATCGAATTTCATTTCCAGCAGACAGGGGCGGCTGTATTAAGTTCGTGACAAGTACATCGCGGCAGATCTGCGGGTGCATTCGCATGCGACCGACGTACGCCTATAAATCCACTTACGGAATATTCTCGTGAATTTGTCGTGCGTAGCATGGCGCGATGAGCGCGTAGCTATATGCTTTCGTGAAAGCGGAAAATTTAAACGACCGCGCGGATAGTTGGTAAATAGCAGTTTATCGGTATCGATTCGGTCATTCGTACAGTAACACGGGTAAACGTAGATTTATCGGTTGTATTATTAATATACGTTTATTGAATGCTTAACGACGTAATATAACGTTCCGTGACTGGTCATGCGAATGTATCTCAACCTTTCGATAAGCGGAGAAAAAGAGAAAGAGAACAATTTTCGTTAAATCGCAGTCATAACCGGGCGAGCAGATACCGATAATACCACGGTACACTTTCACATTCGTGATAAACGTCTTTTCCACCTATTTATAATATCGTCGACGGTGTAACGTCTGTAATTTCTAAATTAGGTACGAAACAACAGAAACGTTGTATACACGCGTATCTTGGTTCGTAGTCTCGATTTTCGTGAAACGCCACACCGACCAGATGCATTCCCACGTGCAAGATCACAGAGAGTTAGAACTAAAACGGTCAATTTCTAGGAGCGGAGAAAACTAGTATGCCAGAACAAATCTGCTCCGGGCTAACAATACTTAATTAGCGTTTTAAACGTCAGTCAAACGGCGTACCATAAACGCGATACACAGGAAAGGTAATTAAGGCTAAATGGAAACTGAAAATTTTCGACGCCGTAAGGAGATTGAGAGAAAAAGAAAGAGATGTTCGTGGCGAAATTGAAGCCTTTGTTCTTCCGGTCACGTTTTAAGGTGACTTTCAAGCCCCCGAGGGCCTCCTGTTCTCATACATTTTGGTCCACGCCCACGAAAAGACTATGGATTATTCTAAGCTCGCGACTCTGAAGGACTCCGAAATTCCAGTGGTATCCGCACGCTCGTGCCAAGAATATTCAATGCTGTCAAGAGCACAACGTGTAGGAAACAGCTTGTCATCAGAGACGTTGTGTTGCAATGTATGAGTAACCGTATCACCTTTGCACCATGTGAATTTTTTCTGAACACGTAGGAAGATTGTCACATTTAATCCTCCTATTCTTTTTCTTCCTACCGTACTCTGATTTTTGACATACAACGTCTAATTTAACAGTTCAGATTGCGTTGGCCATCGATAGATTACGGATTTTTATGCAAATATTTGTATATTTTTATGGTCACAACGGTAGAATTACAACTAGTTTTTATTCAAACAGAATAAAAGCTCTTACACTTTTAAGTAAATAAGACCTCTTTTTATCCATCAAAAACTACAACGAGTACTCTATTTTGGATGTTTGGTGTATTTAAATCGCAGACTAGACATCAAGCAGAGTTGACGATGTTCTGAGGTAATTCAAGGAAACGAGCTAGGCAAATCAATAGGATCAGATCTAAAAGTTAAATTTCAGCTAAATTGTCTATAATAGTTTGAAATATTGCAGTTAGCTCCGTTGTTACCTGAAAGCTAGATAATTTATGAGATTGAGTCAGGTAGGCATCCGAGGATAATGGATGGACGATTAAAAGTTGCGAATCATACATGAGAGATATGCTTCGATAGGCATGCAATGTTCTTAGTCATTCAGACATATATTTTCAAATTAATACGTGGAAAGTTCTTCTGTCAGCGTGTTCAATTTTGTCCGACGATTATACTTTATTGGAATATTGTACAATTCAAAAATATCGAGTTCATCGATATATTGTAGCTGCTCGCTTGTTACGTCGGTAGACCGATGAACGAAACAGATGGTACGCGAATTCGTCTGTTTGAAAGTTAACCCTCATTTCTGATTTGTATACACCGCACGATGGACCCTGTGACACAATAAAACTGAGTTGAATACTTTTATTCGTTCGCCGTCACTTTGGACCACCATGGGCCTTCGTAATGCATTTTAATATACATATTTCCCTCATCGCCGCGTGCCATATGCCAATTTCGAAGGGTAGCTCGGCCTTCTGTACACGATATTGCGCTGACCCTTGACAGATATCGATCGTCCGCTTCTACATTGAAAAATATTCGATGGACGTTGAACGAAGCAATTTCGCGAGTATCAGCGTTTAAGAAGAAAAATTTAATTTTTATTCTATACACACACACATACACCCTCTTAACGATGGTACCTCTGATATTTATTTCTCTTAAATATACTATTTTTTATACCTCAACAATAACCTGATGACATTTTAAACAAAATATAGTAAAATACTTATCCTTTGGCAATTACCTTGCCAATAATTAAAACGTTAGCGAAAATAATAATTTTAGCTAATTCGTTGAGTGAAAATACTCCGAATGGCTTCTTCAATGTCCAACAAGCAATTGTATAATTATTCCAAGGTCCTACGTACCATCTAAGATAAGGAAATCGTTCTGTACATAAATGGTCCGTATCCAACGTTTATCGCGTGAAATCGCGTGGCATGTAATTTTCGCATGGTTGTATCTTTCGTATTTTTGAATTCCACTAAATCCTGGGCGCACAATGAATCTACCCTCTGGAACAGGTCGCGATCACGGATCACTGCCATTTCCGTGCACCGCTCGATGACGCTCGCTGTTCTAGTCCCCTAGTTGCTTTTGAGTCTCTGTTCGCGGACAGGTAGGAAGAAACAGAGCTGTAATTACGTGTTCAACTTCACCAGAAAGCGTCTGTTGTCTGGTACGCTCTTGTTAAAGGGTGGTCGTAAATAGGCCGGACATTCTTCGTATAGAAATTACCGGCGAGATCTCGTTGTACTTCATGCGCTATCGCGAGTTTTCTCGTTTGTTCCTTGACGAGTATCGCCAGCTGTCCGTCTTCCTTGGGTATTATCGCGAGAAACCAGTTTGCATTGGAGAGTTGTCTTTCCGACGATTGTAATGTATCGGGTAATATCAGATTTTCAATTTCTACCGGCATCCGTGTCGAACGCGAGATAAAACCGAGAACTGATCGTTGGAATACGCCATCGAGAAATCAATGTTGCGTATGGCGCTAGAGAAGCCCGATCGACGATGATTGCGATTCTTTCGCGACTTTCTCATGGAATATTCATCACGTGGTTATTTCAATGGAAAAGTTGGAAACGGTCGTCGCACGAGGTCCAGTTGCCCACTTGCCTGGAATTTCTCCACGGCCCACGAGGAGGGAGTTGCACGCACGTAATTATGCAAGGAGGTAGCCCACCCACGCGTTCCTTTTAAGGAACGAGCCGCCGACGACGACGAGTCGACAACGGATGGGGAGAGCTGAGAACGGTTTACAGACAGGTGCGAGACCTTTACAGGTTCGAAACTCGTCCGGTTTTCGTGGTTCTTTCGCAGAAACGACAGCTTACTAACCAACGCCCTCGCCAAAAGACATTAGAACAGCGTATAGAATAAGTGGGCTTCGGTTACATTGACGTTATTTATCGTCTCTCGTGTTACCAGACACGCGAATGAAATTGAACGAATGAAATCATTCGTATACACGATCTTTCTAGAAATTTCGAGAGAGAGAGAGAGAGAGAGAGAGAAAGAGTGTCGGAGATAATGTAATTTCGTACGCCTCGCTCGTAGCGTTAGCATAATTCAATTTACCGATAACAATGTAGTTTCTCGCGAGATGAAAAATCGTTGAGACATTTTCCATGGTATATGGTTCGATGGAATCGCAACGATAAGCTCTGCAAATGTTTTATTCGCTGATATCAGCGCCGAAGAAAGTTATAAAGTCTCTGGTGTAAAGTACGGATAGCAAATTTTATTTCAATTTTTTCATTCTGAATGGCCGAGGTGGACGCGTATGTGGTCCCCCACGCGAGTCTCCGGGGCTTGAAATTTATTCGCGACCGTTGACTGTTTCGCATGTGGAAGCATGTATACACAAGGTGTATGGGCAGTAAATGGCCCAACTAAGACGGCATAATGTCTGCGTGGGAGAGGCCAGTTTCGATCTCGTTTACGAGATCTTATCCGGCGCGAGAGCACGGTCGGAAAAAGTGGCAGGATAATACCCCGCGTCGTTACACCCGTAAGCTGCCAACAACGGGGATCACGAAGAAACCGAGAAACGTTTCGGTTGCACAATTTTCGTGGGGCTGTCGACGAGGACGGAACGAGGGGCGCAGACAGACAAGAGTCAGGGAGAGGCCAGTTGGATCGTGGAACTCGATACGTCAGTTTCTGGGGCGTGGAACATCGTGTTCCTCGTGAGAATCTTGTCCCGGCCGCGTTTTGAATGCTTTCCACTACATATATATCGGACTAGGTATCTAATGCAGGCAAGTAGCTTCGTGCTTCTCGCCTCTGTGTCTGCATTAGGATTACACACAGGCTACGGTCAAGAATGAGAAAAGACGAGAGCAAGAGACACGGGAACCGTGGAAAAGCGGTACGTTTCGTTTGTGACGCAACAAAAACTGTCTTGAAAGATATACGTTTAACTCAACTAGAGAAGATCACGAGCGATCTTTTCTTTTCTTTCAAAAGGATCGCCATCAACTTCTCGTCTTACATTATCGAGTCATAGAATCGTCTTCGAATTGAACCTTCATTTTGGTTTTGGATTTCGTTTCCAATTATGAAATTAAAACTATTTGCAGCTAGGTTACATGTAGCGTTCTGTATTAGCTACGGTATCGTAAAAGCAAAGTTTAACGAATGCAGTCAAACAAATCATAAGGCAAGAGGGTAAGTGAGATGCAAATAGGACAGTTGAAAATCGTTTAGAAGTACGTTTCTTCGATGTATTGTAATATTGGGTCGTCAGAAAAATTTCTTTCGTTTTATAAGGAAATAGTGGATGCACAATATTTTCCGTTTTATATTATTTTATCGAATTACGTATGATCCATTTTGTTTTATCAAGATAAAGATTACAACGTTCGACAGATTAGGTTTCATGTTTGTATAAAGACGCGTCGTTGTAAAAGACGTATCTATAAAAGAAAGACATTTTTCGGACAACTTAATATAAGTATCTCACGTTAAGACGAGTAATCTTTATATGTGAGTGGCATGGTGTGGTTTAATCGAACGCTTTTGATGCTTACACTGTTCAAATAAAGAAGCAGTGACTGCAAAAATGTGTAAAACGAATTTTTTGCAGCTTTGAATAATTGAATTTTTGAATAATTTTAATAGCTTTGAATAATTATGAGCATTTTACGTCTTAATTTGCAATAAAACATAACATTCTCCTGGAAAAATCACCTAGCTATCGCTTTTAAACAAAACGTAGTAAATGAGACAAGCGATAACAATACTCTAAAGTATTAATGTTTAAAATGTTAATGGTGGAAGCTGTAAAATTCTACCTCAATATGTCAGGAATTGCCTCTTTAATAAATACTATCCTTTTTCATAAAAAATCCTACTTTCGTGTGAAACTTCTATCATCGAGTTTCGATACGTTTGCACATACAACAATCCAGGATCTCATAATTTTCCAGAAATTAAACTGTATTATAAAATACAGTTTACCATTTTGTCGTAACGATAAAGTTGAATCTTCGAGGCGGCCTTTCGGTAAATATGGATGAACACCTGCCAACCAGGCGAGTTCCGCGAGCCGCTATTATTACCAGCTTCCCTTGTACCTTTCTATCATTCCGCGAGGCCTTTATTATAATATCCAAACGGCCTACGTAGATAGCGCACGAAGTAAGAGGCAGACTTGGTATTCGGTCGATTCGCCCACGCGAATATCGTTGAGGTATCATGTAGGCAGAAAAGAGACACCCCGGAGGGGTGCAAGAAGGATGCTGGTCGCGAACGAGCGCGCATTTCGAACTTCGAGACACACGGTCGGATCACTTCCGGTGTACTGGTACACGGTGCAGAACACGATGCATATATCCTTATCGCCGTGATCCATCGTGTCGGTTGGCCGACCTCCGCCGCTTTATGGGTCTGCCCATGGGAAATGGCAAAGACCACTTGCAAGGAATCACCTCGTAACAAGACGACCTTTGAGTCCTCCGCCTATCCTCTACCAGCCGGCGACGCTGTTCTATGCAAATCTATAGATTGCTATTCGTCCCCCTTCTCTATCCACCTGGAGACCTGCTTTCTTTCTTCTTCTTTCTTTTATCTATTTTTTCTCTCTTTGATGTCCGTCGTGATTTGCCTTTCGAATTTCGACTCTTTTTGATTCAAATCCGGAGAACGGTATTCGTTACGAGTTCTCTTCGCTTTGGCGAGCAGTTTTCTTTCATCCATTTTTTATTTATAAATTCTTCGTCATCTGCCTTCCGAATTTAGACTCTCATTGATCCAGACCCATACGATTCTATTCGTTCCCTTCTCTGTTTCCCTTTTGTCGATCATCTTTCTTTCATTTGCATTTTTAATTTTTGCTATCCTATTTTGTAATCTGCTTTTTAAATTTCACTGGAAACACGAAGGATGCGATTGGTTCGATTTTTCCTTTCTTTTCCCATCTTTCTCCCTTTGTCTAATTTTTCCTCTTCGATACACGTCGTAATGTATTTTCTAAATTTCGATTTTCTTAATTTCGTCATTGACCTGTGTGTGTCGTCTCTATTGCACGTTTTACCATATACGGAGAGAGACTCGTAAGCAAATTGATGTTCTCGGCGAGGAACGCATCGAATGTCGCGTTCTCCCCGGTTACGGCTGCGTAGTAATGAGTTTTACCACCGAGGTTGATAGATTATATTAGACGCGTATGTGCGTGGTCGGCAGTCTCCTGTATTCATTAGGAAAACGCTTTACCTTTCACTTCTTAGTCGCGAGCAAATAGTGTCTTTATGGTGTACGGTAGTCTGACCAGAGAATAGTTCCGTGTTTAGAGTACCTATAACAAGCGCAATTAGCCATAAACTTGATCAAAGATATCGCAACGATGGTAAACCTTTGCCTTTCGTGTCCCTAATTTAACATTTTACCATTTCTATTCTAATACCTCGTGATGAGCATTTTCCAAATTATCATGAAAGTGAAAATTATCGTCTGATAAACTTTATCTTACCAATTACGGATACCGGTAAAATACTATTTGTTGAAATGGGGTGAGATCAGAGAAAGTAAAGAGATACGAAGAATTAACGTTGGATTCAAATCTGTATTCCTTTTCAAAAGGAATCTTTATATTTCTCTTGGGAAAGGTGTGGTTGCTGGCACTTTGGTCAGATGCTGGCCAGGTTGCTCGTTCATTCCTATCGGATTTATGTATTACTGTCGGCAATCGATACACTACCGAGTTAACAGCCGACCGTTTTGTTATCCGAGCAGCGGAATGCAAATATATTGCGTAACGTTAAGGCACAAGTCAATCGTCGATAGAAGCACGTGTTTGTCCGGCTCGTGTAATAAACGTGTTGTATGAAACGGTTGCTCGACTTAATCGTTTGGTATCGTATCGAGCCGGAAACAGCGATAGCTTATTGAAAATTATGCGAAGGAAGCCAGCTGCTGGAGTAGCGTTAGAGAATGTACAATGGCTGGTAAAAGTATTCGTACGTTTACCACATAAAGCTTTTACCGTTGATCTTATAATACATATAACACATTTTTGATATACAGTTTCAGAATCATTAAAAATCTTGCCAATATGATCTTGATAGTTGGGTGTCATTGCAGCGCTAATGAAACTTCAAAACGTTTCGTGTAACGTACGTACATATTCGTAAAAATTGTTGGCAAATGCACGAATACTCTCGTGATCGATTATGCATATTTGAACGAAAAGCTTCGTGGACACGTAATAGGACTATCGAAGTCTTGTAATAATAATCGCGATGTTCTACGGTGATTTTAAAATTCGTCCGCCACCAGAGGTGCGTATACACACAAGTAGTCCCGTATAAATAGATATTGATTCGAGAACAATGGCTCGTTCATCGTAGCCGGTTCTGTAAAGATGATTGGCACTTCTCATGAAGTTGGTCGAGTCTATGCGTCTTCGTGCCCGCACCGTGTTTCGCCTCTTCCTCCATGGACAGTCACGAAAGATGATATCTCGAGCGAAACATATCGAGGTACCCACGACCTTTGAAGAATAAAATCGCGCGATGGAAGAGGCCGCGAGACAAAAAGGCCTGTCGTTGTAAATTTCATGCAAATCTTGACTTTCCGTGAATTCGTCAGCTTTCACCGTGAGGCTGAGTCGCAACACAGGACACAATGGGGATACACGCAGCTTGCCCTGCGGGCTTTTATGAAATCCTATACCCAATGTCCGTACGTATTTCCTGTTATTTATTCACCACTACGTGCCTCTTATGTAGTAAATAGTTCATCAAATCGTGCCACGAGATTATAATCACCACTTCGTCACCGATACCGTTAGTTAATCATTTTTCTACGCTTCTTGGATCAATTGCAAAACCATTTGGCTCAAATTCCTTGTTAACGGTACAGCAAAATCTTGTCTATTATATTATACAATTTAAAAGATAAGTGTATATTCCTTAAAAGAAACTTTCGCAATTTCTATTCAATAAATTTTAATCGTTGAAACGTCGAATATATCTTCCATCAAGGGTCGTATGAATTGCAACATGTGAGCACAGTGACATTCCAATTAGCGTAAAGTAGAGTTATTTGAGATAATAGGATGTCTGAGTCAAGCTATCAGTTATTTGCGATTTGTAATTCGCCAATTTAAGAATAATTTTGAAACGATCTACGTCTGACAACACTCTATTTTATTCCTTGTTAATCATTTTTTACAGAGACATAGATTTTCTTCTATTCTTGAAAATCTAACTATCTCAACCCTTTTACCTTTTATGTCACACGAGTAGAGAGATATTTAAACTATTCGAAACAGTTTACATATTCGCGTAACCAGAGCTCAGCCTCGAATGCTGCACGTGCTGATGGAACATTCGGAAGGAACTACTGACCGACATCGTTGGAACCCAATGCAAATGGGTTGCAGGCCAGTCTCGTAGGTAGGTAACCTTTGAGTAACGACAGTCACGAGGAGTGATGGGAGTCGTGATGGGAGTCGTGATCTTCCTCGAGAATTCTGCGATCGGATCCGGGTCGCGACAATGTGGTTGGCGCACGGCGAGGACGATCTTCGCGTTCCTAATGATCGTCGGTTAAGGCCTCGTAAAGTTCCACTCTGGTTCAGGCTTCAGACTATTCGTGCGTGTTTAGCCTATCTCCAGGCGTCGACAAAGAGTTCTTCGCAGTTTAGATCGTTAGGCGCGACGTCCTCTCTCTTTCTATATCAAACGGAGAAATTAGAATTTCACAGAGTGGCTGTTTCTTTTTTCGTTCGTTGAACTCGATCCATTGCCCGCATAAATCAGCTACGAGAGATTGAAAGTGTTTCGAAAGATCTTTCAGAGTGATGGCGGTAATTTGCCTATAGTCGAGAGCTAACGAGTTCTTATTTGTTAAAAGTTCTATCCAGTTTTTCTCCTAGTAATCGTTCCCATTCTAATCTTTTTACACGGAAGAATAATGGGTTAGGTCGGGGAAAAAAGAGATCGATTTCTCGCCGATACATGCGGAGATCACGCATCGAGAAAGCTAACGCTGATATTTACCCTTTCATACTATATCACGGCGATTTGGCCAAGCTTCCGAATATATGGTATTATCAATTTTCTAAGTTTCTAGTTATGAATTAAAAAGGTACACGAAAGATACGTCTTAGCTAAAAGAAATCAAAGCTCTCGAAAGATATATAATTTTCGTCAAGAAATAGTATATGTTCTTGGTTGAAAATTATAGAGTGAGTACAACTCGAATAGGAAGGTAGAGAGCAGCCGTCATTTAATTAAAACGAATCTCTCAATGTTCGCGATTTTTCGTCGACCGGAACGAAGATACGGGAGAGGCCATGAGAATCGACTGCTAGCCTGGATTCCGCCGTCTGAGGTCGCGCCGCGTGTACCGGTACCATTAGCTCTTTCCGATAAGGGCGTAGCCGCCGGTTCCTATGTATATCTGATGTAGTCCGTTGCTGGAAATGGCGTCTTCGCCTGTTCGCCAAATACGTTTATTAACAGTGACGAGATACCTTCTTCGTTCGCTCGTGAATATTCAACACATTCTTCCAGCGAGTTTAATGGCCCAGAAAATATTTCAGACGGGAATTTCACCCGAAGAAGAGAGAACACCAAGTGAATCAGTTAACACACGTCACACATATATGTTGCTTAAATATAGAAGTTACCTTTTTTTGTTGTATATCAATGTTTCATAGTTGACATTTTCGTCCAATTCCATTTTGCAACTTCTCTGCTTCTTATGACTTATCGATCGTTATTTAGATTTTTGATACATTCTTGTAATATTTTTTTCTTTCTACAATTTTCTGTTTAATATTCTCGTATTGCTTCTTTTTAATCGCTGGAATGAATTGATGTTTTCGTATCTTCAAGCTTTTCTTTTTAATCACTGCGAGGGATACAGGGTTGATAGGTTATTTCTGATATATCTAATGCAGACGTAAGATTGATCGAGAGTTTCGTATCTACAAATAAGATCGCATAGAGGGAGTACTCCACTTGCTTCTGCGTTATGTCTCGGCGGACTTTCTTTTCCAACTTTGCACGATAAATGGCCAGGAACTAAATTCCTGTTTTTAGATCATTTCCCGATATTTTCGATATTTGTAGTATAAAACAGAAGAAGGTATTTAATCTCCGTGAAAGATGCTAAGCCACTACCCATTTTGAAAATAAAACAACGAGCGATGGTTAACCAATCTGGAATAGCACCTGGTTGTCAGCGGCTCTATCGTGGTACCGCCATACTCGAATGAACTATTCTTTAACGATGTAAGTACATACGTATGCATCTGTACATAGTAATACATTTCTTATTGATTCCTGATCTCGATTTGTACATGTAATGTTCATTAATCACTGCAAATGTTGCACCATCGAGTGTCTTTAATATTACAACTATAATTAATAAATTAATCATATCAATTAATAATAAATAATTAATAAATCAGTCAACAATGAAGATGCTCGAAGTGTATTTCAATTATTATAGTATAGTCTCATAAAAAAAAAAACACAAAATACTGTGTTTGTGTTATCACGAAAGCAATTATACGCAATCTCATTGATTCTTGTGACATATGGAGAAAATACTGGAATTTCAATTTCCCTTCCATATATAGATATTAAAAAAAAAATAAAATGAACAAGTTTAGTTTTTTTGTTGATCTATCGGTGGTTAACCAATCGCAATCGCTCATTTTCGATAATGGGAAACCGACACACCAAGGGATTCAGCCCTCGTTTTACCTTCGAGATAAACACCAATAAATTCACTGGCTAACGCGATTCTAGCGATAATTATCCAGCTTTTTTGCCGCGATGAAACATCGAATCGTACCATACGGCACGATTCTCGAGCGAGTTGCCCGTCATTAAGATGGTTTTATTGCTTCGCCTGCTATTGTTTCTTAGGCAACCAGTTGTGCAATCTCGAAAGGATCGTTGCCGTTTTTAGCGCGTTACACTTTAACCGCGCGCGTCAGCTTTGAGTTATTGAATTCGGAATTATCCAGCGATTCGACGTTTGCAACGTTTGCCTCGCGCCGTAGCTCTATCTGCTCTGCAATTATTAATCGAACGATAGTTCGACTGTTTTCGTAAGTTTGCAAACAGCAAGCGATAGGATACGTGGCTCGACTATTGTATGATTTATAGAACGAGTTCGAGCTGTCTGGTAACAGGATGGGAACGTTGCGATCGATTTCCGTATACCATTACGGGATACGTTCGACACCAGTAAATAATATGTAAGTAAATTGAAATTCTTATTGTTATCGAGCGATTTTCTTCGGTTTTTCCATTGCTGGACCTGTTTCATCGTATCCACATCAAGTGTCTTTTACGACGTGTCAAAGTGAAGAGAAACATTAGTAGTTGATGAAAAATCGCGGTTTATCTATCTACAAAGTAGCTTGTTCCATAAAATGTGTATAGCGAAAATATATCACGATTTTAACTTTGATTCGGGACAACTGCGATATTTCCTATCTTCATTGTTTTCAATATATTCGTTTCATAGAAGAAAGTTTGTGAAACGACAGTTGGCTGACAGAGAAACAACAGCGTACAATGCACGATACTCGTGATAATTTATCAAATTCGGACAGGTAGGTCCTCGTGAGACATGGCGAATGATTTTCACTTTCCATGTCACAGATTATCGTTCGGTAGGGAAATGTTTCTTAAAGTATTTCCGTAAATTACGATGGAAAAGGTCAAACACGCTCCGTACATTATATAAGGTAAATTATGTGCATTCGGAGTTAGGGACGTTATACGTAGGCCCGGTATTTTCAGGCCAGACGCGCTGAATTTCTCATTTGCAATCGCGAGCCATAGTGTTTCCTGCAAACTTAGCGAAACATGTTCGCCGATAGTTGTTAAATTTATACTCCGGTTATTGCCGTTAATGCATCAAGGATAGCGCAAGTAACGACAGAATCGTGGGCGATATTAATAACCGGCTTCGTATTTCGTGTGTAAACGCATGCTGACGATATATCTTCGCCCGTGTAACCTACGTTTTCCCAACTTTGTTACGAACACGTTAAATGGCGCCAGCGTGAATGATCGAATCGAGTAGACACACGCTTTAATTAGAAAATCGCTCCACGTTCTATACGTACGTTCGCACCACGGGCACCTGAAATATCAAGGAAATTTAAGAGCTTCTCGATTTCCATGTAGCGAGTATGGCACGCGAGAGGAGATCCAGCTCGTGTGTATGTTGCAATCGATTTATGCAATTTACTCGTATTAACGAGCATCGACAGGCCGTCGAACGGAACATTTCTCGTACACATTTAATGATATTTAAACGTCGCAACTTGGGAAGTTACACTGAAATTATCGACCCGCGTTTGCGTCGCGACGACCATTAACTAGAAACTGATGGCGTCCCAAGGGAGAACTAATTTTTCCCATTATATAGAATGCAATCGTCCGATCGCGGAAAGTGAAATCGACGTTGTCGGGGCAGGTTCAAGTTTCTGTCCGACGTTTGACAGGCCGCTCATACTCCTGTCGTGCAACGAGTCAACCACGCGATGATCGTTCGTGTCACCGTTATTACGCTAGAACAAGTAGAAAGCGTCGATTACAAAAAAAGGAAGAAGGTTGTCTCGTTAGCTGTTTTAAAGGGTAATTTCGTGCCCGGCAGAATTTTTGCAAACTTTCTCTGTATCAAATATATATTAGTGGTTTAATGGAATAACAATCGCGACGTGCCGGGTAAATGAAAATTGCGCGAGATCGAACCACTGGATTATTACACCTTAACAAGCAATTCTAGCTGTGAATTGGTCTCACGTAGTAAATTGGACATTATATAGTGGGCGATGATGCGTGTCATCAATCACATCGCGCACATTCGCGCGGCTTGTCATGCTTTCTTGACATTAGCCTACATACAGCATTAATGGGTCTTACTGGTCCGTGTGATGCCGAACGACCCGTTTTACCAACCTTTTGCCACGCCTCTTACCTCTACTGGCAGGTTAGCGCACGCTCGGTGTAATTGTGCTTCTTGTCGTGGTCGCCACTTATAGAATTATCCACGTCGTGGCATTTCGTTTAGGTAGGGACGATAGGACCAACGCTATCGGTGTCAATACTCGGAATTGTTTACAGTTGTTTCCGTGGTTTCGTAAATCGACAGACCAGTGATTATGTTTCGTAACAAGGCGCCAAGCCGTGTGTATCCGTGAAACTTTCCGCGACTTTATATTCCACTTTCGTATTTTGTCGAAACAACCTTTGTATCGACTGATTTACGTATTTCGCTGAATTCTAAAAAAATGCTAATATCTCCCACGCTTGATGCAGGAGCATTAAAATCACTAAAAACCATGAAATATCAGCGTTTACCGTATATTCTCAGTGACACGTATACCGGTCGGTTTTCAGCCGCTCCGTTCTCAGAATTTCAGTTTCTTAAATCCAGTTCACGGGTTGCAAAAAACGGATTGGTGGTTCGTGTTA
Organism: Bombus vosnesenskii; assembly: GCF_011952255.1. Lineage (NCBI taxonomy): Eukaryota > Metazoa > Arthropoda > Insecta > Hymenoptera > Apidae > Bombus > Bombus vosnesenskii. The sequence continues at coordinate 269,288 of NW_022882938.1, forward strand.
ATTTATGACACGGCTGCGACATCTCGTGCGACGTTTTTACGAGGCACTTGCGAAAGATACTTTTGGATTTCTCGCGAGAATTTAGACCGGATTTGTTGGAAGCGCGAATTTTATGTGTGATTTCGCAATTACGAAACCGCACGAACGTGTGCTTCGCGTAACAACGTTAAAAATACTTTTTGTCGTGGCGCGTGATATTCTTATTTTCTCTCCCCCCCCCCCGCCCTCTCTCTCCCTCTTTCTCTATTTCTCTTTTGCTCGTCCCCTTCTTACTTTGAAACAAGCCACTCGATTTAAAGGACATCACACCGGTGAAAGCAAGACATGGAAATCCACTTGGAGTTGCCTTCTGTGCGCTACGAGTGCCGCCAAGAATACTTCTGTTCGATCTTCAGACATTCAAGGACGCAACTATGCAAACAGGTGTTCGCCACTGGTGTAAGGAAAGTTTATTCGCGACCTTGCGGAGTATCGCTTAAGTTTTCCTTGATTTGGAGTTCGATCGACGAAAGTTTCTATCGACGTTTTAACTTTCCAATTTTCTCTCTAATTTCGTATATCGCAACAACGAAAGATATCGTAGAAAGAATTTTGTCTAGATTCAAATGTTCATTGTCGCGTCTAGATTAGGTTATGCTACGTATACTCTACGGTCCATGGTCTTGCGTCATGAATGTGGTAAAAGTCAAAAGCAATGAATAGCTGACAAAATTGCGCAAGCTTTTTCAGAATTTCTTCTCGCATTTTCACGTGGGTGTTATTCAACTGCTCGAAATACGAGTTTGAACTGTGAGTTGGTAAATGTATTCTTAAGGAAAGTGAATATAGCAAAACGAGAAGATATCTCGAAACAACATCGAGAGACTTTAGATTTAGATTAGATTAGATTTAGATTTAGATTAGATTAGAAGTAAGATTTCAGAGAAAAAATATGTTATGAGACTGTAGCATAAATTGCACTAGAAATAAGGAGAACGATTGTTCTATCTGCAATTGAGAGGCTTTCTGAAAAAGAGTTCTGTTAGAATCGTTATACAAATAATTTTAATCTTAAAGAATTAAAAATGCTTTAAAATTCAATTTTATATGGTCCTATTTGATTTTGAATGTAACTTGAAATATTTTCTTAATTATCGATTGAAATATAGTTGATTATATTAAATATTAAATTATATAAAATACTATATTAATATTATATTAAATATTAAAAAATTAGGATTGAAACGTCCAATGCAATTTACACGATTCATTGTATGTCCTCTTGGCCTCTTTTTTCAGAAAGCTCATCATCAATAACACTGTTCTACCGTCATTGCATTATACTTAATACACGTTAATATCATAATGAACGAAGGATTTTATTACTTCGATCTGCAATTTGATTAAATTACGATAGATCGCGGTTTGATACGCGTAGTCGGAGCGATGAAAGCAACGTAACGCAATGCGAGGAGAAATTGTTAAATTATCGTATATCGGGGGCTACGAGTGAAATGCAGATATTTTATCGACAATATCGTACAGGCGTTTAAAATGATAAAATCCCACGAAGACGAGCAAAGATGTGAAAGATGCACGAAGCAGATTTGCCGTTGATCTATGAGCAGCCACGAATCGATGGCACGAAGACGAGTCGAAGGCAATTGTGAATTCGCGATTAAATCTTTATACGCGATTGGACATTGTTTCATGTGCTGGTGACAAGTAACTCTTGAGATGCCAACTCAAAAACGTATTGTACTCTTACGGAACAATGAAATACATTAGAGAAACGAAATATTGTTTTACAAGCGTGATTGACGGCCAAGATTAAAATGTTGCCCAAAAGTTTCCCTCGTATACCGATGCTTTGTTTAACTAAAAACGGTAGAACGTCTCACGAGGAATTAAAGTTATTTTGCGGACCGGGTAGTGGAAGAAATTTTCGAGTCAACTTCGTCGAGTAAAAAATATACAATTCCATTTAAAGAAATAATCTTTAGAATCTCTCCCTCTATTCGATCTGAAAAAAGAATAATTTCCACTATATAGTGCCCCGCTTCGAATCAAACAACTTTTGTTAAAACATTTTCTTCATAACTATAACCTCTTGCGAGATATTCTATCGTTTCCAATTAAACGAAACACCCCGTATATATAGTATATGTATACGTTTCGATTGAAACATTTGCTCTGTTCAGATTTAACCCCGTTGGAATCCGCGTTTTCATTGGAAACTCCATTCTACGTAGACCAGGAGTAGCGCAACGTTTTGATTGTGGAGACCAAATCGGTGAAACGAGGTTCAATCAAATTTCCAACAGGCCAACGATGAATCGCAACACTCGATCCTGTTGGTCGGATTCGCAATCCCAGTGACGGAGCAACTACAAAAGCGTTCCGAAAGGGACGCAATTAATCCGTCCAGTCACATGAAAACGCTATTCGATGCGAATCACGAGGATGAAAATTAAACGCGTTCCCGACGATTTTTGCGCTGGAATCACGCCAAACTGTTAGCCTACATTCGCGCGAATCGCGCACGTGTTTCGGCGTAAAATCACGCAAAAAGGATGCCACACCATTTCGAGCCATTTATATCGCCAATGTTCTCTTTCTCCCAATTTCTTTGTTGCTTCTTTTTCGCCAATAACGAGGCTAACTAACGTTTCAAGCGCGCGCGTGACGCGTCAAATTTAGAAACTCGTCGCACGACGATACGACGAAGATACGAATCGCGAATCCACGATCTAAATGGGAAGTACGCGAGTAACGCCTCGGGTGGTGCAGGTCAGTATCGGCAAACGAGAAGCCGGCCAGAAGTTATACTGGCAGGCTTATGAATAACAAATATCCATTGCGGCGCAAAGTCGTGCAGAATTCTGCTGCCTATGTGTATACAGGTTCGAGTATCCATGGGAACTGGATCGTTCCGGCTACGCGTCTTTCTCCTCGCGTACGTATACCTCCTCGAACAAGAAATATGTTTCCTGCTGGAACAGGCCACGGTACTTTAACGTGCCAACCCTTAATATCTGCCTCAGCGAAATTCCTTTGTGAACTGTACGTGCTCGCGGATTCTTTGTCCGTGTCTTTCGAATTCGACGATCCTTGGAAATATTTCATCTATCCATGTTCGATTTTAAGTAAAAACAACGGAAGTTATTATTATATTTGTACAAGTTACTTGTCTATGATCTACCGGCATCCTTAAAAGTGTTTTTCCGTGTTGTTCCTATAAAAATGTTTCGCTTCTTGCTACGCATGACAGATTCGCTTGGCGTTCTAACGCGACGTTCATCTTTCAATTTTTACAACTATCTATGTTAACCTACATTCTGATACAACATTTTGCTGAAAACGTTTCGCTCGTTGAAACTCATCGAGTACAGTGTCCGTTCCAAAAAGACTCTGTAAAAATAGCATGCTCGAATCGAACAGTTTTAACAGATGACCAAGGAGATCTCAGAAGTTGCGTCACGAGTAATTGGTTCGACTTGACTTGGGTGGAAAGCTGTGTTTTCGCCAGAGTATATAGGTGGGATTCGTATAACTCGTATTGTTCCTGTTCGTTCAGCAGTGCTCGCTCGATACGTGGACGTGATTGCCGACAATCAAGGCACCGTTAACGAGGGTACTGTTTTGGAAAATTTGTATGAATATCGGGTCGTACCTTTTGAAAGTGCACTTTCACTCTCTCCAATTACGAATCCACTGGAAACCTGAATCAGTGCATAGATCTTCCTACGCTTTTCATCCACTGTATTTCGTTTAAATACACAAACGTTTACGTACTGTTAGTCCGCTATCCCGTATACTGGGTGTCGTTTCTGACGTAGAATGAAGTGGTTCGTTTCGTTTGCTCGGTTCGAAACATCGTTCAGCTTTCTACTATAATTCATGTTAAACTGACAGCCGAATATGCCTTCGAAACATTCACAACATTTATCGAATGTTTGCATAAATTATAATTTTAACTAGTCTTACAAAAACAATCGAACAGCAACATCGAACACGGACGAATATCATCGTGATATTTTTCGAGTTAATAGTAGATTTAGAAAATCTATAACTTCGTGATAAAGGTATCGGTACAGAGAAAACATATTGTATGTCTTGGCTTACGAAAGTATTTGATCACTGACACAATCCTTTTACGAATATTGCGTATTACGCGCGATGTATGAAATGTTTTAGAATTTCATTAGTGGCCTGACGAGATGTATCGATAATATTTAAAGTAAGACAGAAAATATACACAGTGTGTCTCGCGATATTTCAAAAAGTTTTGTACAGGAAACATAATATGCTTATTCGAGAAAAGAAAAGAAATATATTAAATATTTCAAAGCCTAGGATTCGCATCTTAGATTAACGTCGATCTTGATCTTATGAACAGAAAATGTCAGACAGGTTTTCTAGAATTCATCTAAAACGCAGGAAATTCCCAGACACCCAGTACGGTGGTACGCGAAGTGCACAAGGCCGTCTATGCACGACACTCTGTGAAGATTGCCGATTCTCGTTAAGATGCAGCGATAACAGTCAACGTGGTTCTCGAAAGTAAACGGACGTTGTTATACTCGTACGAGATAAACCAGCACTCTTTGCATCATGTTCCTCTAGACAAACGAGACCTTATCCTTCTCTTCTTATTAAGCGCGCTCCGGCGACGACGTGCCCAGATTTCTGTCCAGCCCGTTGCTATTTATTAGTGCAAAGCGGTAAAAGTAAAAGGCCCATTTATTACGAATCTGTTACGACTCGAACGATAAACAATCAGGTGAAAACTCAGCGAGGAGGGAAATAATTGAGCGCGTGCTCTTCTCGCCATTCGACGAAACTCTTCGTCTTTTCTCGATCGTTTTTCACAGTACATTTGGTCTCTGACACGTCTGAAATAAAGATCCGGTATCGTGGTTTCTCCTTCCGATCGTCGAAGAGTCATTCCTCCTTTTGTACCTTTTTTTCGGCGGTAAGAAACAAGTTTTTACCGCGACATCGCGCCGCAACACCATGGTTGGAAGAGCACGATAGATAATTCATTCGAACTGAGTTTTGTCCAACACCACACGATAATCCACGAGAAGCAAAAGTTTCCCTTTCGCAGATAGAATGCGATCTACGATCTTCCATTTTCTTGTTGTCCGAACCGCCGCTCCTCTGCACTGTAATTTCCCAGCCGTTTTCTCCGCGCATCGAAGATCGGATCCGATCGATCTTAGATTCTTAAGATTCTCTCGAATGCGGATTTTCAAGTGTCGTGAATCGAGGTAGATCTCTTGCTCGACGATTCTCCTATGCGCGTACCTTGATTCGTGGTAACTTTAAATCGTGTCTAAGGGGCGAGTTTCGCGACGTTCGAAGAACACTGATTGCGATTTATATCGAACAGGAGATTGTATTTCATGTCGTTTGATCCTGAACTCGGTTGATTAGGTGTCATCTTCGTCCTAGCTGAGCTATATTCGGATCTAGCGATAGAGTAGGCGAACGAATATACCTACGTGTATAGCGTCTCCGATGTATTCCAACAGGGAAATAAATATCGCGGCTGACAAACAAATAAGTCGTTGTTCGTCCATAGCTCCCTTATGTATAGCGTTGTTTGAAAGAACAGGCCATGAACTACGAGTTTCATGCATTCTCGACACGCTTAAAGTATACAAAACTTGTCGTTTGTTCGCGTCGCTTTTTCAAAGTCGCCACCGTGGACAAAAAGGCAAGTGAATAAATCGTATAAAAGATACGTTTGTTTCTGGAACGCGTCGTCCGCTGCGATAAAAGCATTAACCCCTCGTCGAGAATAATCGAATAAAGCTACGGCCGCAACTGGCGTCATCGCTGGCGGACAAACAACGTGTGAAAGAATGCCAGACTCCGGCAAGCGTGTTTAAAAGGGACGGTGGAAGGGAGTGCTGATTTACATTTGTTATTAATCCAAATTGCGGGGTGAGAAACTCGGCTGGTCCTTAAATTAGATTGTGGCAATAAAAGTTACCCTTCGTTGCGAGCCGTGTAACTTGAACGTGTATAAGCGACGAGACTCGTTTCGCGAGACGAGTCGCACAGCGCATATAAATCGTCGTTGAAGAAAACAAAATTTTAAATAAAGAACGCGCCGTTTTTCTATCTTCGCGATGGCTTCGGTTTTCTTGTCGAACCAAAGAAGCCTGACTATTACGTTTAATAAATTACGCGAGTCGTAACGCATCGGCTCGATGTACGAGCAATTAGATCGAATTAATTTGCTTGATATTATCAGAGGGAGAGAATAGAAAACTCGTTGGTCTGTAACAGGTCTCTGGAATCTCTGTTATTGAAAGCACGCGGCAGTCGTTCAATTAATATCGATACAATTAGGGCGATACAATTAAAGTTCGCATTTTCTCACGTCGCCGAGCTGATCAGTCGCCGAGCGTGGTTTTTACTCGAACACTGACACCTTGACCCAAGCCGATCAATCGCAACGGCGCAAGGTACTTATTAGACTATTAGACGATACTATACGCCTGTGGTGGGCGTGCCCTAAGGAGATCTGGGATTAATTTATTAGCCGATGCAATTATCCGTTGCTCGGTGCAGCCTTCTTGCAACTACAAATTGCGCATACCTCTCAGCGTCCTGCATCAATGGTAAAATCGATGTTGATTTAAGGCAGGCAAATTCGTTACGCTGCAAAGACGAAATGTCTTGCTACCGGTCTTGAATGATCGTTTAATTGCGAGTTTATTACGCGGAACTATGCTAGGCTCGTCTTCAACTTCTGATCTCTCCATCGGGCGAGCGGTTGTTACGCTTATTGTTGTTGATGCAACGAAGATTGCGCGGAAACCGCGGTAAAGCAAATTCAAGTTTCACCGTGGTAAATGATACGAATAACTGTCTTGTGATTATAATTACATACAGACGCGTCCACAGTTGTGGAGCTACTTTTTCAAGTACCGTTGAGAGCCGACAGATTCGAAACGAACACATAGCGCATTAAAGATTTGTACGTGCAAACAGATAAAAAATCCTTTAATAAAATATCTTTGCTTTTGATATAATTATGCCTACAAAAAATATGATAGATGTTAAACGAAGAGTAAATGAAATTATTTCACGAAAATTACCGTTTACCCTATTTCTTTGTAACTGTAACCACGCTCCTACCAAACGAAGCGTATGTAGACAGTGTATATAGCGTATATATACAAGCGGAGACATCGATGCGCGGATAGAGCGCAAGATACGTCAGTAACGTTACAATCCATTATCGTAATGATCGCTAACGGCCATTATCGTAAAGACGATCCACGGAGGAAAGCTGATAGTAAGACGACAGTGGTGTACGCGTTTCCATCCCACCGTCATCAGTTCAATTGTCACTCTTAGGAGATGGTGAGAAAGCAGCTGCCACTCGACAGGAAGTTGTCACTCGAAAACGCCATGGGCCAGCCTGATGGGCCCATAAACATTTACACCGCGGCAAATAGATAGCTACTTGTGACTCTCTGTTATTTTATTCGTGTACCGTCGCTGCCGGCGGAAGAATCAAACAGAGGGGAACCGTGGGACCTGTTTCCACTCTCTATCTAGCTGCGTGGATACGAACAAGTCCGAAGTCTTATGGGTGAGCAACCGTTGCTCGTACTAATGGCAATTTACATGAACGTCCCACGGGGCTCCGCTCGAGAGTGGCAGAACAAATAAATACGCGGCTAGAAACGATTTGATACACGCTGATCGCGAGTGATCCACGGCCTGTAGTACGCATAACTTGTCGGCATTGTGAACGGTTCGTGTTCGAACGCACGTTCATGCAACGTTGACGTATGCGCGTCTAATGCGCTCGAGAATGTGCATCAAACACGGCCACGTTGCACGCAAAACGTTTTCCTACGGTTTATTTATTTGTTCAAGCTGTTTTCGAGATGTAATCGATTAATCGCTCCCCAGGCTTAACACTGGAACGCGATACACTTTCGTATCGGCTTTAAATTTTGAGAACACGTTGCTCGCGTGCAAAGTGTTTAACAGGTTTTATGTATGTTTATTGACGAGGAATTACGCCTTTATAGGATCGTTATGTGATCGTTGCGTGCGTTGAGAGTAAGTTGAGCCTTGCATTTAGAAGAGTTACATTGGTAGAGAGCGTTAATCTGCTGTTAATCCTTGTGTAGGCAATGAAAATTTTCACAGTTTTTGAGCAATTGGATACTCGAGATACCTGACACAGCCTATTTCATCATATCTATACATATATTTCGGATATATCAGAAACATATAAATATGTTTGGGGCTTTAATGTGAAATATATAGCGAGGATTTTTTTTAGATAATTGATATTAAAATATTTTTGGAATTTTTTATATTTATATATATTTATGACTTTAGTGTAAAATTTATTAACGAATCGTGAATTATCATAATAGAGAAAATCAGCTTTCTAGGACAGTAGGACGATCGTAGTCGATCATAGTCGGGTCGATACGTAATTACATATGCATAAGGGATAAGGGACTGTGATCTCAGCCGACATGTATCTCAGATTTCGCGTTAGACGCATTAAGAATTTCGACGAGATGATATTAGAGTTGAGATAAAGCGACTACTACTTGCTCCATTATTGAATGTAATTTAAAATTGTCGGCAGATATGAAGTATATAAGAGAAAGTTTGTTTAGAGTGCAATTCAAAAAATGCCTATTTCATGCGTTTATAACAACAAATTGATCTGATTTGATCTGATCTGATCCGAGGAGATAGTCTTCAACTTTACTTCTTCGAGGTATTTTATATCTGGAAATTTTCGAAATATCCTTCTAAGCATTCACGATGGTTAATTTCCCAAGATTTCTGGTTTCTCTGTATTTAAAATTCTTTCATCGAAATATAAAGATCTACAGCAATTACGCTCACGAACGTTCTCAATTGCGCAAAGTTAAGATACGCTTCTATTTCAAGAATCGATCAAACGATCGACATCATCCAGACTATTTCCGATCGTATTTTTCTCTCCATCTGCCGGTCCGACGTAATTATACATTGTATCGACGTGTCTGTTAATTCGAATCGAAAACGAAGCGTGCGTACACAGCGTAACCAACGGCGACGGTTGTTCTTTCCGGCACCACATATGAATTATCTCTGTTCTAACGAGCCCCCTTATCTAGCCGAGGTATTAACTTGTCCGCATTAGCATCTGGAATTCTCATTTGAACGATCCACGTGGCTGGGACCTCGAAACAAGTATCTATCGGCATAATGCATGCGCCGTTGTAGCAAGAAGCGTGCGGCTATCGATATATCTCGGGGAGGAATGCGCCAATTCTGGCGTGTGGTGAAGCGAAGCGAATCGCCTTGGCGATCCTGCGAGTGCGATCTGCGGGATATCGCGGGGAACAACTCATAAACCACTTTCCAAGTCGTGCTCTGCCGCTTATTGTTATTCACGATAACGGAGACCTTCTTTCCAGGTTGTCCAACAAGCGTCGTGTATGCTAATACCCGGCATACCGAGATAAATTTATAGCGAATTAGATGTTTTCCCCAACGTTGGTCTTTCCGGAAGCAGTGGGAGACCTGCAGCCAGGTCGCCGGGCGTGAAAGTACAAGTGCGTCTGTCGCGCCGTGTTTCATTGTCGCATGCACGTATGAGTGAGATACGCGTGGAATGAAAACCGTGTTGCAACCGTCCATTACAGCCCGCCACGCTTTTCACCCGATAAAAGTGATAATTGATCGTTTCGATATCGAAATAACAACCTTGATCGCGATCGTTTACGCCGCAAGGGGAAAAAAAAGAACGGAAAGACATGCACAGATAATAGGTTAATCTCGATCGATTCACCGATCTCGGTTCTCATGGTCTTTCCGACTTAAGTCGATCAACCTTATCGAGACACTCTTTTTCTTCCTTTCTGTCTTTCTATCTAAAGATAACGACGAATTATTAAAATTACGACTTTCACAAGTCGACGATCGTTGCTTCGTCCTATACACACGGATACGGATGGTTGTCTGTAACGCTGATACAGCGCATCGGTTACTGAGCCACGATACCCATGTTTGCTTGGTGTCGATAATGGAACACCAGGAATTAGATTCCCAAGAACGCGATAGGTTTCGTCGAGACGGATCTTCGTCGAGTTACGTGAATAAAAAAACGAGGAAAGAAGAAGAAAGAAGAAACCTAGACACCGTAGGTTATGTAAAAGTGTTACATAAAAGTAAGCATGTACCAAGCTCGATCAATGTAGATGTCCTAATTAGCGGTCGAAGTAGTTCAACGAAGTGAAACGTCCTCGTAAATCAAGCGGCGATCTTTCCACGCCTTATCAATGAATAATGGCTATTCGCTGGCGACCTTTAATAGCTCGCGTTCCTTCTAATGTGTTGTCGCTTCAAAGTCGGATTATCGGTAGGCCACCTAAATCGTTAGGCCGATATATCGTTTGTTAGAAAATTATGTATGGAAACGCGCCGCTTGTCGGGTACATTTATCCAATACTGCATGGCGGCTTAATCAATTGCCCCGGAATGCAGGCAACCGCGCATGGACTCGCAGAGCCTGATTTATCGACACTCGGTGCTGCCGTGTCCGGCGTATAGATTTCAGCTAGGGGCGCGACGAAGTGGCGGAAACAGGGAGAAGGGACGAGGATAGCTGGTCTATAGCTGGTATGGCCCAACAACGTCCCTTTCTCTGACTAGAAAATGATAGGAGGGTTGGTGCACAGGCTGGCACGTGGGCTACAATTGTCTTGTTCTCGTATGGCTTTAACAGGACAGGTTCGTATAACTTGGTCCTGATCGGGCGACACGGGGATATTTATCGGCCGGTTATCGGTGCGTACGGCTGTGAGTCGCAATGATCGAACAAGTCGGACAATGTTGACGCTCTTATGATTGAATGATCTTCTGCGGAGGCAGCGCGACTTGTAAAGTTACGTGCCAGGGAAGAAGTTAGCCTTATGCTAGTTTGGCTTGCGTGTCTGGTTGAACAAACCGAATCGATGGCTAACTCGCAGAGAGGTTTCTTCCTTATTTAAGATACAAATTTCGCGTGAATACACCGTGTACGGAGTTACACAAAAGCGATCCGATCTTAATTTTAAATGCGTGGGAAACGGCTGTAGCAACGACGAAAGAATTGTATGGTATTCCTGTATATTGGTATAATATGTGGCATAATGCGAGGATCCTGCATTTATAATTGCGCATCAAGTACAAATTACGAATTTACTATTCTTTTGTGTTATTCTTGTACTACCCGGTATTCGATGAAATCTGTACGTTTTGTGTAAATACTGTATAAAGTAGCGATCTTAACTCTCAATTTATGGCGGAGCTTGTAGGGACACTGAAAGAATTGTATGGTACATAACATAGTAGCATGATGTAAGGATCATTTACTTGTAATTGTTCATAAAGGTCTCCATTATGAATTTCAAATTTGTAACACTGCTATGCTTGTGCTACCCCCTAATCGATTAAATCTGTAAACTTTGCGTAGTTATCATGTACAGAGTAGCATAAAAGCGATGCAATCTTAACTCCATCCCGTGGAAATTACAGATATTTCTGCCATGAGCGTACGGCTGTTGTTTGGCCATACTCAGTTTTTCTGCTTATAAGGAAATCACATAAAACGTAGTTTTATATCATAAAAGATATACAATACAATACTTCATTCGGTTAAAATAAATTCACTTACACAAAATTTACAAGTTTCATATCATCCTTTGTGCGGATGAAAATATTACGACGGAAAGAAGGTAACTTTTAATGCACGGAGAAGTTTGTAGGATGCGAGCAACATTGTACTACATGTTTAGGCGTCAAATTTCTTAACGAGTTTCAAATTTTCTATTCGATTCTTATATTATATTCTTACACTATCTAGTACTGAATTAAATCTGGAAATTTCGATGGATAGATATCGCCTTCTATTAGTCGGTTCCCACAGAAAATGCACTGAATCATCCCTTCGGAAGATACGAACGGTACATTCACTTCGTGCAAAGATAGTTCGGCAAGATAAATCTTAACCACGAGCAACGGCCAGTGTTGTCATTTCTATAAAACGCAATTTCTATAACGAGCTTAGAAGTCGCAAATTACGGATCTCGTTTTACTATCGCGTCGAGGGAGGAATCTTCGTTGTTAGCATGGGTGCGTAATGCTTGTCCTTGATGCGTACGTTTTGAGGTAGCTCTGCGAAATCGATAGTGATCGGGCAGAGAAGGCATGCGACTACAGCCGCTTTTATGGATCCCGCTTGCCATTCTCGTGACACACAGCCAACGAAACGATGAAAGAAGGGAAATAGAGAGATCCGATAAGCCGTCCGGCGTCCACGAGGTAGACGACAGACCAATTATGTTGCCGGCGTGAAACTCGCTTCGCCTCTCGCGTTATGTTCACGCACGAACGTGTGCGTTGCTCGCAACTACGGAGAAATCGGGAATTTATCGGGACATTAACATGATATTTCTCGTCCATTTCAACTTATACGCGAGAAGAGAATGGAGAATCTTGCAACGAGTCGAAGGGAATTGTTGTGTCTTTTACATACAGCCGCATCCTCGAGGCCCTTTCCTTCTCGAATTTCTGACACGAACGACCAGTGCCCTCCAGATACGCGCTTGATCGTCCGGGAGATCGGCTCGGTTGCGCCGTTGGCGACCTTCCGAACGAATTCTCTCAGTTCCCGAGTTAGGAAGAAGAAAAATTTCCGACGAGCTTGGAAGAGTAGACGGCAGAAGAAGGAAGCGTAGCGTCGTAATTTCGTGCAACAACCTCGTAAAAATAAGGTCACACGACGCGGGGATAATATTAAACGAGCTCCTACGCCAGTGAACGTTGATATGCGCGTGCATTAGCATAAGCCTGGTATGCGAGATAGTCACGCGTAGGCGTGTGTAGATACGAGCGGACGATGTGTAAAAAAGTGGAAAGAGAGTAAAAAGAATGCCGACAGGCTGGGAAGGGAAGCACGGTGGTTCGAAGAAGAGAAAGAGAGAAAAGAAGCTAAGGAACGCAAAGACGATGGTAAAGAGGAAAAGAATGGCGAGGAACGAAATCACATAGGTGTCAGCGCGTGCTAGTCGCCGAGATACGCGCGTCTGCAACGGAGATAGGAATGTTGAATTTGGAGCAGAACGTATGCAAACGAGGCGATAGGAAAGAGGGAAGAAACGTTAGACGACGAAGAAAATGACCGGTGCACGGTGTATGAACGACACCCTGTAGTTTAAAAGTGGAAACATAGGATCGTCGGTATGTCGCAATCGTTAAACTTGAATATGAACGAACGATTTCGACGTTCGTGCTTGACACGATCGTTGTTAATAAAGACTGCTGTTGCTGTTTGCACGCTGGTGCAAACGCGTCGCGTGTCTCTGGTTGCAAGGGCAAACTCATCTAAACGCTACGCGGGTAAACTGGTATCGATAAAGCGAGAACCGTAGCCGCGTAAAGATAAGGTACTCGAGATAAGGCAACTTCGCGATTTAAGCACTCCTGCTGCCGTTGGCACGGATCTTCTCGGCGAGAAAGGCGAAGAACTTTACGCCACGATTCATTTACATTACCATCGGTGCCTCTTTAATGATCGACGATAAAGCCGCCTTGCGCAACAGCCCCCTTTTTTCAGATTACTTTTTTCGATAAACTCGTCGAAAACCATTCGAAGATTCGCGGCTATTCTCGCTTGCGTAATACTCTTAGAGAGTCGAGATTTCACGGTGTTCAGCCGACAGTTTTCACAGATTTTACAAAGACGCTCCGAGCATAGTAGAAGATATTTATATGGAAGATCAAGGTGGATCTCGTATCGATACCCGTTGAAGGGTAGCATTTTATTACATGGTCGGGATAACTTTGAGCTGCGACACGCGATCAATTTCGGTTTTAACTCAAGTATAACCGAACGATCTACGTTACGCTGTTTATCAGGACACTTACAGAAAAACGAAGTGGAATCTGTTAATTCATTTGGAAATCATCAAACTTCGTTTGAAACTTTAGATTGTAAAGATCACGCATGCTCAGTATCAACAATTATGTATTTAATAAATATTTTTATTCATTCTATCTCACGAATATCGTTTTAGTTAATTTCGATATTCATATAATTCTGTTCTGATATACTGCTATGTTTTATATGACGTTACTTGATCATTTCCTACAATATAAACGATTTCATAAAGGAGATTTAAATTTTGGGCCATTTGAGTTGTCTCAAAATTCTTTCAACTAAATTTATAGGAAACACTGTACAGTTATGTCTACGTATAATTATCAATTCTCTATTATTTTCTAAAACTGTCGCAAACAGCTTCCATAATTTCTCATCGTATGTTAATTGTTTCTCTAGCGATCTAGATCAATTATCACATTCAATACAAAATTAACAACATTTGTTAATAATCCCATGAATAAGGGTGTATCTCGCGTTAGAGCTCCGGGTCGTTGGTATTCGTAGGTATTCGTCACGAGAACGCGGTAACGAACGAGGCCGTGAACAATGTACGAAGTTTTCTACATCCGCTTGCAGAAAAAAGTAACCGCGAGAACAAGGTATCATTAATTATATGACTGTGTCCGGGCATGTTGGAATGCATATACATTAGCATAAAACCAATACACGAGATAGCCGAGTGTAGGTGTATCCAAGTGTCTAAGTCATATGAGAACCGGCCTGCGGGAAGAGAAGAAGGAAAAAATAAGGAAAATGAAGGAGATACCGAGGCACTAGAAAAGAGACACGCGAAAAGGGTGGGGAAGGAAGAAGAAAAGCGAGCATATAAGGAAAGCGGCCCCTAGATACCACGGATGCTCTATAATCCAAGCAGATAAACGACGTAGAACGTAGCAGGCTATCGTTTGCTTTTTACAAGGAGACACCGCCGGAGCAGCGAGTCGCATAGGCGCGTGTACCCTGCTGTGTGTTTGAACGCGTTTATCAGCCGGCGCGGCGGCTGACAAAATCCTCCTGATAAAGTGGAAATTTTAGCCAACCGTGGTGTTGGATAATGCGAGGAATCGGCTGACATCGTGACTCGTTGCGTTAGCGTTACGATTGGCTCGAGTTTTATGGTGAAATGCCAAACGTGTATTTTACGGATGTTTCGATAACTGTCTGCTACACGTTATGCAACTGCCGCATTGTGTAATCAAGTTCCAGGTCGAAGTTTTTCGAGTGGAAATTTCGTGTGGTGGTATTTCTACGTGATAATCGACGCGTGAATTCTTTCGATTACGTTGCTGCAGTGCGGACAAAATGTTTCTACGAGTTAATATCTTTGTTGGGCGCTCTGTTTAGGACATGCAGCAACGAGGATAAGCATTGTTGCTTCAACGAGGACGCGGCATAAGGGAGGAGCAATGTCTCGTTTCCATCGGAATTATTTCGATCGTAGCTGTGGAGATAGCTACGACGGGACCAGTAAAACGTGATCGACTCGAAAATCCAACAAACCATGCAGGTGATCCAGCTACCTCTGAATGTTGTAGTCATGGCGTTATTAATTGCGCTGTTACGCCAATGTACCTTGGAACTTACATGCATTAGCATACGTTTGGTATGCGAGGTAGTGGTGCGTAGGTGTATATAGATAGAGGAACGCGATGCGCAAAAATGGCAATAGTGGTGGCGTGGAATGAAAAAAGAAGATGGAGGGCACGTCGATGAATAACGTGCTGGTGAAAAAGGTACACGAGAAGACAAAAAACAGAAAAACATCGCATGCTATCGACGATATCGTTCGCGTTCCTATTCGCCGCTGTTGGAAATGAATTTCGTAGAGGCATTTAGAGACACGCGGAACGACAACAGCGAACGATACTTAGGTAGCACATGGTAGCGCGTAAGAGCATGGAATACGCCGCCTGACTTCCTTGGAACTCGAATACTTGCACAAAGGAACGCGGTAAAGCGGTGCCGATAATGCAAGAACCATAGTTGCGTAAAGATAAAGCCAGTGAGATACGTTGCTCTCCTCGATTTAAACGTATACTAGCGCGATGCACAACCAAACGTTAACGCCACATCCAATTTGCATTATCATCCGCTTCCGCTAACGACACGAGATACAACCGCGTGGCATAGCAGTTCTGTTTATTTGCAACGGTGTACGCGCGTCCATTCCAGCTATGGGCATCGAACGTTCTCTTGATCAGCGATATAATCGACGCATGTCGCTAATGCGTCCGATTCGAGTTTCATTAGCATTCGAAATAAATCGTTCTGTAATTAATCGGTACGATTAGAACAGGTCTTGGTCGTTGTATGTAACAACTTGGTTTGAAAAGGACGAAGGAGTAGGTAAAAATTGAGGGTAATCATGGTTAGAAGCTTGAGAATGTACTTACCAAGGCAAGTTATCGCGTGATCGGCCGGCGGTCGTAGGACATTCCGAGCCCAGGCTGCCCTCAAGACCTCGAGGGCACAGGGTGGTCCACCGACCATCAGCACCCCAGGTGACACGTGACCCTTGTACCTGAGTTGTCGGGTTGCGTCCACCAAGGCTGCGTTCCACCAGCATTTGGAGTTCGCCTCCAAAAAGCTCTGAAACAGTTTGAATCACAATTACATGTATATTTCATTTCTTTAGCCGTGTTCACAAAAATAATTCTAATATAAAAATAATAATATAAAAATAAATCTACACAAACATCGGCAATCTGATAATCATAATTCTCTTTGACGTTGCGTAACAGATGGTCCGCAAATGTAAATTTCGCCAAATTGTCGACTACAGTGCCATAAAGGTGAATCCTCCATTACCGAGATGGCGGTCGTACGAAAGATAGAATCTTAGGATTCATCCTGTAAAATACGGTCGGGCAGTTAAGTGTTTAGTGCCACGGGGCTGGCTGGCGTTCACCCTTCTCACAAACTCCGAAACTGTGCCACCCTCGTAGTTTTCCCCGGTTCCCCACGTAGTTACGGTCCGTATATATAGGCGTAGGCCATGATGGGGGTCGAATAAGCCAGACAGTACGTACTCATAAACGAATGGCCCCGCAGGATTTTCACCGACGATTGCCCTTTTCCTTCCTTTCCTTCTCTGTCTCGCTACGTGATCAATGAACTTTGTTCTCCCTCTGTGCTTCACGATAAACCATGAAATTAGAGAGAAGTGGACGAATCGATTGGTCGATTCACGGGCTACTATGATTCATTGGCGGCCTTTGTGCGGATGGAATACAACGCATTATGCTTTTGTTCATTTCATGATGTTCGTCTCTCTATTCGAGATGGAAGGAGGAGTCACACGTGACCCGTAAATCATGCAGCTTTGATGTTGCTCTTGTCGTCAAGGTGTTTCAAAGGATGATAGTTAGATATTTGGAACGAAAGTTTTTCTCGCTACGACTTTTCTTAAATAATGGTAATAGATAGTAATAGTAAGAGCAAGTAAATAAATGATAAATCGGTAATTAGTCACGTTGAATGAGCATAGTGTTGCACGCGTTTATGTTTATATAATGAGTTAGAAAGTTAAGTCTTTTCTTATGCAATGTATTATGCTGAGATTAGAAAGACTCGTTTAGAGGTAAGAGAGGATCGTTGTTAAAAGATTCGTTTCTTTCTTCAGAAAGGTTGAGATAAGGAAACATAGCTGTTTTCGTTTCGTGACCACGGTTATTGCTCTGTTCACGACTTAATATATCGCAAGAATACGTTTCTCGTGGTTATCGCAAATTGCGATATTTTTCTCGTCGCTTATCCATTGCTACTTCCTCTCTCTACTTACTTTCTTCGGCATTAATCACGCGCTTCTTTTGATTTTAGTGTACTTTCTCGCGTTGTAACCTTGCTCAAATTCTATTTGCAACTAGTTTAATTGCAGGACTGTCATACCGTGCATGAAGCTATAATTCGAATTTTTAATTTTTATTATGTTTGAGAAATTTATAACTACGGGAAATCGTAGAAACTAAAGACAACTTGCTCGAGTATGAAATACATTTATTGTGCAAACACATATCCTTGATTAACTTCGCAGTACAGTCTACGTGTCTTAAAATGGCGTTTGAATATGTCGATAAATCTTCAAACTTGATTTTCTTGAAGATGAGGTTTCAAACGAAAAGACTTTATCGTCAATATTCGATTTATTTTCATTTATAGGATAATTTATAACTAATAACTCCTGTCGATCGCCAATTCTGTCAAATCAGAAACTGGCTGAGTTCTACTATAAGTACGTATTTAATATTCGATTTTCTTAAGAAAGGATTATATGAAAAAGTGTTATCCTATATATTCGACTTACCTTACGTGATCGTCGATTTAAATCTGGTCTTTCGGTTTCTTGTTCTTTAAAGCCAGTCACTTTTAATAATACTGTTTACTATATCCGATGCCAACAATCTCACTACCAATTTAGTGCTGTGCACTCGTGAAACGTTTTCTCCACAAATTTTTTTGTATTCCCGTTTTCCTTTTGCGCATTCAACGCAGCTCCTATGTTGGAGGACCTTCGATAGGGTCTGACTCGCTGCACCTGACAGGACATTTTTCACTTGGAGCCCCGATTGAAAGCGTTCAACGAGCTCCTCCCCGAAACGTCGCGAATAATCCGACCGTGTATCGACCGTAATGGCACTTGTGCTCTCGGAGCGTGACTTTTCGCTAACGATATCCAATTCGGGCTAAAAATCATTCCCGTGCGTCGAAAATAAGATATTTCTGAATGAAATGACTGATACTTTCAAAAATTAAGTTATCGTAGAATTCCAATAATCCAGTGTGCTCGATACTTTGGCAATGTTGAGTTATAAAATTGGCTGAATTATTGAACTATATCTGCGATACCGTAAAGACGTTTAATAATCTAATTATATTATTAGATTTATTATACTATATTATATATTGTAGTATCGTGGACAAAAGGCCTAAGAGGTATCGGGTGAATTATAAACAAGCGGTTGCGGAACATGTGCGTGTGGGGCTAAGACAAAAGACTTGAGGCTAAGACAAAAGACAAGGGGTTGCTAAGGGACAAAGACAAATTAACAGTCAGTGTTAGTTGAGAAGCCAGAGAGTGTGAATCGAGAAGTCAGGGAGATAATGTTGCTAGCGTTGTCGAGAGAGTGTGGTCCGCGTGTGAGAGAGAGAGAGAGAGAGAGAGAGCGTTGGATCCGTGGTGACGAGAGTTGCAAATTAACTATCTAGTTGTCTTAATTATAATACGTTATTGTGATTAGTTCACGTTAAGCAACCATCGTTTCCTGTTTAACCAACATATATTTAATTCATTTATTGTAAATAAACTAATTGTAGTAAAGATCCTAAAATATTATATATTATATATTATATTATTAGATTATCAAATATAAAACATATAAATACGTATTTTAACTTTCTTAATTTATGTCCATCGTTCGAGTATTATCGACGATAGATGACGGTACACGATTATGGTCGTTACTATCAAAATTCTAGCGTATAACGAAGATATTTTGAACAATTAATTTCTTTAATTTTCATTAGAATTTCAAACAGAAGAAATCCATCTTGTATGAAGACTTAATTAATTAAAAACTTCCTTTGCATTTGCATTATTAAAATGGAAATTGGAATAAATAATTCGGTGGATGTCAAGCTCTAGAAACTTTCAGCTTGGCAAGATATCGGTGCTCGAATCGCGGAAACGAAAGATATTCTTCCGAGCGAGTCTCAAAATGCAACGAGAATACTTTTCAAGTATACACGCGTAAACAGGAAAGTAGTTATCCTTTATAACATCCCTTAAAGCATACTCGAGTTCTTTAGTACTCTGATCGTCCCAATTCGAAATGCGCAGTACGATCCCCGCGATGGGAATTTCGCGTTGCTCGACTGCACAGCCACAAAACGAGAGAGTTTCGTGCTGTTCTCGATTCGATTTACTGCATATAATTCGTCGCAGCAGGAAGGTTCCCTCGTTCGGAAGTAAAGATTGGCCAATAACAGCTCTGTTCGATTTCCAATCGGTGAAAATAGTTACGCATTATCTGTGAATTCTTTTGGATGATTTTCCGCTAGTAGAAGACGAGATAATGGTCCATTTAAGGAATAATTGTAATAACACCAAACTATGGGGTGATATGTTTAGTGCAAGTCACTGTTTACAAGTTTAAATCGTTAAAGTTACGATTGCGTAAAGAAATAATCGTTTGGATATTAATCATTTAACAGTAAGATTACCAACGATCGAAGTATAAAATTTTTCGTAAAAAGAATTAAATTGAAAGGTATATGGACATAATCGCAATACAAGTCGCGTGAATGAATCGTAGGTAGTAACATTTCAGCTTTTATTAAGACGTTACTTAACGCGGTGATTTAACAGATTTATCCGTGTCAAGGTGCCTTCAAGGATGACGACGGATCTCGCAATTCTTCGATGCAGTTTTGACCAATCTCGGGGAATTGCTATCGTTTGATCGCTTTTGTGTTTCGGCAGGTGAAACTCCCTCGATTACGTCAAACTTTCTTTTGTCGACGGTCGTTGATTCGTATCTCACGCGGACGCATAACGTCGACCACATCGATTTCACGAGATCGTTTCTTTCACGAATTCTTCTCGAAACGAGACCTCTTCCTATGGTTTGCAACCTCAGTCTTCTTGGTCCATTGCGTACAAGAAAGAAAGCGGTTTCTCAGTTTTAAGTCTGTTGTTCCCATTCTTCAATATTCCAACAGATACGAACATACGCGAATTTCATTATCGCCATCATTGAGAATGTTTCGTATTAATTTGGGTGCTACAAAATCCGTTACAAAATTCTTTAATATCACGGGAATAGCCAAATTCCTCCCAATAAAAATTTAAATAAAAAATATTACCATAAAGTAAGTACCAAACTACTTTGAAATCACTTTTAACAATTAGTTCGTGCAATATAATTACAAGATTCTTCCGACAAATCGTTCCATGCGCACAGAATGCGGAAAGGAATTTTCAAGGGCAGTATTCGCGTCGCATAAATTCACCGCGATGGAAAAACGTGCGTCTGGGAACGATGCATGAAGAAAGCGGTCGAAGACCGTGTAAACAGTACATAAACTTGATCGTTGTTCTTCTTGAGCGACCATTACTTACGATAACACCAGGAAGAATGAAAAGAACTATGAGAGGGAGCCGCGGCATGCTTGAAAATACTGCTAACCATCGTATAATGTGATACCTATACCAAGAAAGAAATATCAGCGGAATACATTGTTGGAAAAGTTAAAGATACGAGAATGTGGAGACTGTTGATACATAATATGCAAAAATATGTAAAATATTCAAAATAGACTCGCTATAATATTTCGTAGATAAAATAAATTTCTACTCAGATACCAGTTCTTTCATAATGTTTACAAAAATGAGAATTTAACTACATAAATACCCGTAGTCTAGTAATCACGATTAAAGGTGATTTTTTGTGTGTACTTTTTAACTTTAATAATTCTGATTTTATATGAAGTTTTCTGTATGTAATATGAGTTCGACGGAATGCGATTTTTCTAACGTGACATTTTTTTAAACACTGATTGACACGTTATATGAGAGTTATCTGTGCATAGCGCATAAAGAAAGAGAAAGAGAGAGACAGACAGACAGAGAGAAATAAAGGGATAAGCGGGAGAGAGGTGGAAACTGAGAGAACTCTTGTAATAGCGTTGCTAATCGGCTCGCTGTTCCTGGTGCACGTTACGTTTATATTGCTATTTCTTTGCCGACAATGAACTTGCGGCAATTCACTCTACAGGGTATACGGTCGTTGGCTGCCCACTAATTATTATGCAATATGCTAGCCATGCTCTCGCGAGCATGCTTATCCTTTTAGAGGCTCGGCTACGCGAGGCCGAATAAGAACTCGCGACGAGTCGAAGAAACAAATGTTTCGAGGAAGTCGACCTCGGATTAGACAATCGAAACTCCAGAGAAGATAGATGATAGAAGGTCAAAAGGATGAACAGGAGAAAATGAAAGATTAACAACGATTCGTGTGATTTCGGTAATCGAGGGTAATGGTGATGGACGGCAGAGTCGGAAGAAAGTAGGTTTATCCCTGTTACGAACATCGAATTTTATGGTCGAGTTTGTGTTCCACTTTTACCCTTTTTCAATGGTGTAACACAAACTTCAGAATGAAACTAGAATGCACTCAAAGTTACAACGAAACTTACCAAGTCTTTCAACGATGGAAAGATACGATTGAGTTGAAAAATAAGCGAAATCAAGAACATACAGAGTTTTAAACAGATCTAACTGTGTAAGAAAAGTAAAAATGTACACTTCATTCATGGTACGTGTGAAATTATGCGAAGTCATTGGAAACCGAGATTTACATTTAAATATCGATGAAAACTTAATTTACATAAAATTTCATAAAGGTAGTGCGTTGGAAACATTTTTTCCCCGTTTGATTCGATCAAGGAGAGCCTGTCTTTCCATTGAAATATGGAAAGTCGATATCGACGGAAGATCGAAGCATTTTGTCGGCTCTCAATCGCTTGATAGGCCTTCGGATCTTGTTGCCGTCGAATTTTAATCAGTAGCCCCACAGTGCCTGTGTGGGCACGCGGCTCGCGAACATAAATCACGATAACATAATTTATATGCTAATACCGCGAGTGCAGCGTGCGCGTTTGCGCGGACGCAATGCAGAGCGAAGGGTTTAACTGGGTATAACTACGTATCCGGCTACTACATAGGCGTCGACTTTCGTCGACTGTGTTGTCCTTTTATCGACAAACTCTGACATACGATTAACTTAAACCTTCATATCTACTATTTCTATCGTTTAATCATATTTAATCATTCCCTTTTCATAAATAGATATTGAGCACTCTAAACCTGTATTAAATTCTCCATCTGTAAATAATAAATGTCCAAGGTGTATTCTTTTTTAATTGAACAAATCTATTCATGTTCATTTATTTCGCAGATATTTAAGATTAACCCAAATTAACTTTGAAACGTCACACGTACAGCGTAGTTTATAATTTTTCAAACATTTTATACTTTATCTCACTCGTTCTATGAGAATCAAGTAAGAATTCCTTGCTGTTTTTAACACATACGTTTAGAACAAGGAACACTATTTTGTTTATATTATCGGCTAGAAATTGTACACGGTTTAATCTCAACTTATTGAAGAAGTATCAGGTGAAAATATTAATACGATGCTGGTAGCGAGTATGTTAATTTCTCACATGGATTTACGATATAATAGCGCATCATCGGGAAATATTTCTCGATGGACGCCAATGGTGAGCCAGGGTTGCCGGCAATGTCGTCGTTCTATGTCATCGTAAACTTGAAACTGGGGCTGGGGGGCCAGATGCCATGGAACGGGAAGGGAGCACGCCGCGAGGCGGACGAAGGGAAAACAGGGGATAGGTCTCGTTCATTTTTTTGCAATTAAATTGGCAAACAAATAAAGGAAGACGCGCCTGCGAGGTGAATGGGCATCCTGCGGATAAACGAGTTCTCGCGCTGCGGATAGAAGTCTCCGCGTCTGTTCACGGTGCACGGCTGCACGACATGCTGATTTACGAAGTCAACGACATAGGCGACGATCGAGACGACGAAGTAAGCCAAGGATCGTTTTGATATCATATTTGGAAAAACGTCCAGTCGTATCCTTGTAT
This sequence comes from Bombus vosnesenskii, assembly GCF_011952255.1. Classification (NCBI taxonomy): domain Eukaryota; kingdom Metazoa; phylum Arthropoda; class Insecta; order Hymenoptera; family Apidae; genus Bombus; species Bombus vosnesenskii. The sequence continues at coordinate 292,896 of NW_022882938.1, forward strand.
TATCGAAATAAACAACTTCGTAGAATTTTTTTCTATATGACTGTTATGGAATAGTCACGTTTCAACTTTTGAATAAATCGTCCGATGGAGTGATGCATTACGCCGGCACGGGCGTGTAATCTTAATCATCGAGAGAACCTAGACGTATCATAGTCAATGTGGTACTTGAACGTTGTTCAAGGGTGTATCGAGAATGGTTCTTTTTTCTTAATTAATATCTTTGAGGCAATCGTAGCTGCATAAGCGCCTTCTCTCCCATCTATCATTTCTTCATTTTCGTTTCTTGCCCTTGGTTCTGTTGATCGTTTATCGTTGTACGTGTAACGGTCGGATTAGACGAAGTGGATGTACGTGTGACTCGTTGAACGTACACGATCGGAAGCCAGAAGCCTGAACGGCATATTAAGAAGCGCGTTGCAGTCGCGCGATTTGATTAATGCACTTGGAAATTGTATGTTTGATGAAGAAATTTGCTGGCAATTACCCGCTACTTTTTAATCCTGCGGCTGTGTTCCGTCGACGATAGAAGGAGACAGACGCGCGTTACCGGCCGAGGGAACGTTTGAAAGTTCTCTTAAACGGTCCCGTCTGTTTACCCGGTTTATTTCGCTTTCTTGTGCCGAGTTAAAAACGCTGGTCTTCGCGGTTAATCGAGAGTACTCAAACAAAAAAAAAAAAAAAAAAAAAGGAAAAAGAAAAAGAAAAAAGAACTGGCGCGAAGTGAAATGCAATAAAACGGAACGATTTTCTGGGCGATATAGCTTCCTCCTCGATTATTTTTCACTGCAGCTGCTCTCGTAGAAAAGTCAAAGATCATTCTGTCTATTTAAAAATCCCACAGTCAGAAATATTGAAAACACGCGATCCAAATATTTTGACGATCATTCCAGTCGATAGAAAATGTTTGTAATCAAATATCGAAGTCTCGGCTGTTGAGATTGTAAAAAGGTGAATATAACAAACCGGTATCCTTGGTTACACTGCGGTTATGGGCGGAGAAGGCCGGCACAAAGCACGGTGTTTTTGCGGCGGTGCTCGTGGCAGAAATCGCCATGCGGATGGAAAGTGTCCGCTCGATTGCTGCATCGACCATCCTCAAGGTAACGTGATCAATGTATCGTAATAACGGTCATTTAAGGACAGATCGCTGCTATTCGTACAGCCTCGTAGCGAAACTCAACTGGGATCTATGGAGGAAATAGAGGCAAGGTAAATATCGTCCACCATATATTTTTTGCCAACAAGGATGTACCGGATCTAGGAAGGAAATAAAATCCTAATTACAAACTACGCATCGTCGCGTAAACAGAACTGCCACTTAAATAGACTTGGTTCGAAAATGACCTTTTCATGGTCCATGCACATTGTTGCTCGGTGTTTATGCAAATCAGTTCGTTCAAACGTGGGCCGGTCTCGTTCTACGCGGCCTCCGGAACCAAAATCCTCGTGGATGTACCCGTATGCTCGACGTCTACGCCGACTGGCTGCGTTAGTGCTGGTATTTCAAGTAATACGTACATACCAGACGTAATAACGGTAATTCGAAAGGAACACAGCAATTTGCATTTCTTTGAAATCCGTTACGGGGTTTAGAAAACGTACGTGTTCGTTATTTTCGACTATCTGACACATTCCTCTTGCGATATTCACGCTATACTTTTTCGAAACGAATTAAACAGGCGATCTGAACACATCGAGATCTATGGAATCATCGTGTTCCTTCTTCTTCTTCGTTTGGTTCTTCTGGCACAGCTTGCGCAAAGCTCGCTCAGATATATGCAGCCCATTGTATTGTTCGCCAGCGGAGAGAGGCATTATTGCTCAAACTGACACTAGGACGGAAGAGAGGGTACGGGATTCACGATGTATCAGTATGAACGGATCCTAAATCGCCGTAGGGCTGCGAGCTGGCCCCAGCTCAGCGGTAATGCAGCGTAAGCGACCAAAGGAGTTCCTACAGCTTGAAGAGGGCGTCGCTTATCTTTATGCATATTTCACGGCGTTTTGCGTCGGGCGAATGCTCGCGCGGAAACGAGGAACTCGGCCGCGTGTGTATTGCATCTTTACGACTTACCCGCCATAGAAACCCTTTCCGGCGAGATGCAACGTGCACGTGCGCGTGCGCCCATGCTCAAGCTCCAACATGGCCAGTCATACACGCGTTTCAACCGGCGATACTTGCTCTACCAGTTACCAAGAATACTATTTCCAAGATTGAGCAGGAACTGTTGGCGGTCTAACGAGGTCTGTTCCCGGGGAAATTATCATCTTATCGTTTCACTCACGATCAGGTGGATCGTACAGTTTCAATGATTTTAGCGATTGTGATGCATTCGGGTTTGTTCTTGTATCATGGAAGAGTAGTATGTCGGTGATTATTATTCGTAACCGATGTATGACTTCTATCGTAATGTTATTCTAATCTTTGGTTTTAACAACCATCAGGTAAATAGGGAAAATTTCACTTTTCAGTTTCTTTCCTCTGAATATTTATTTCTATCGGGAAATATCTTTGACTTGACGCACGATTGTATCGTACTGGAAACGCTGATAGATATCAAAATTTCTCTAAATTTTTTCGATAATTAGAATCGCTAAAACTGAGGAATTGAGAATTTCAAAGTTCAAATACTCGAATCCGAAATTAAGAACCTGAAAGTCTTGCACGTTGAAGATTCGGTACGTTCCAAATATAGAAGGATGAACATGCTGGCCATCACAGCGCGAGAGTAATTGCGAAAATGCCTTTCATAGGAGTAATTCAACCATCAAGGCCCACCTGTCGCAACACTTCGAAGAATTCAATTTCTTCGTGTACTACCAACTCAGATCGCGAATACATATACCTTCACTCGTACAGAGTGACTGCCAATTTCGAATTTGAGACTTCCCTATATGGACTGTTAATGGAATAATTTTCATGACTGTTTGGATGCTTAGTTTGGAAGTTTCTCTGGAATCGTCTACGTAGCATCCGTTATAGACGGAATTACGTATTTCAGATGCAAGGCACATATGGAATGTGATCTACGCGCGTCTTGCATGTATAATACGGCATGCGGTACTATTGCGCAATGCTTATGTATATTATCTTGTTTCTAGCAGGTATCAGTGATAGCACTGAGCATCTATCATGCGTCAAGATTTCAGCGTTATTCCAATCTAAGATCAGCTTAATTTGACCGAGTTACCGTTAACCGGTTACTATGCGAATACATAAACAACATCGGCTTGACGCTGTTTAAATATCCGGGCTTTTATCGCCAAATAACGTTAGCTTGATATTTTCACGGAGAAAGCGTGCCATTATTAATATAAATTTGCATATATCGACAACGAATGTCTCGTTAATGCTTTTAGCAGAAGATTCACGAAGGTATTAAACTGCCTGAATTCTTAAATGTGTTAACCTACATTTTTCTAAATTATTTCAGTTTAATTGATTTCTTGGTGTCAGGTGGACACAACGATATAATGAAAAATAAATTGTTAATTCTTGCAAATTTTTATTAGAAATTACGAAGATAAGATCGCTCATAAGTAATGAAACGATGTGCATATTGCGTTTTTACTCTTATCGCAACGTAACAAATTGATAAAAGGCACGAGCCTGTGTCGATCCTTTAGCGAACTGTTCAGAATTATTTTCTATAAAATGTTGAACGTTATATACATTTTGTATTTCATACTGTTAATAAATTAACGTTGTTAAAATTTGTTATAAAACGATAAATTATGTTAGTCACACTTTCGATAGGAATCATAAATTTAATCGAAGCTTCTATATTTATCTAAAGGCCATATCTCATCCGATTATCTAGAGGAAAATTTTTCCAGGATATATACTTCCTAGATCTTCTGCGTCGTGATATTTATATTAATCCGGCGGTTTTACTCCTATTTACAATCCATTTCCGCTTACGGCGGCACCAGGGGTAACACGATTCCTCGGTGCATCCAGCTCGAGATGTATGTTACTGTTGCTGTTGTGTAGTGGTGTCTGCTCTAGGATCGTGTTTCACGTTCAAAAGGAAAATGTATCGCAAATATGTGTGTTCCTGGCATAATATCCGCAATAAAACGAACTATGGTTTCACTCCTTCCTCCGGTGTGTAACCGAGTACATACGTTGTTTATGCACTCGACATTCAACTTGTTTACAATCCACACGACATTGTTTCTAAAAATGTTGTTTCTCGTGTGTTTCTAACGTTTCTAACGTGTTACGGCAATATTCTCGTCGCACAAAGAATGATAAAGCGATTTCATTAATACGAAAGAATTACTGATCTACCTAAATATCGATTATTTCGTGGAGAACGATGTTTTCCAGAGGCACAAAATAAAGTTTGCCTTGATATCGATCGGCAAAGTTGGCTTGATTACGGCGACCCTAAGTAAACTGCTCACCCCTTGTGTAATCTGTAGATTATAGTCGCTCAAGTATCTGACTTTTCCGTTGCTATACAATATGGTTATTTCGTGATGAATGGAACAGCATCCTAACCTTATAATAACAGATTCGAAACATTTTCCTTTGATACGCGAGAGCTCGTTTATTTACAATATCCGGATACACGGGATTTTCGAACTGAGAACTCAATTTTCTCTATGTTTTCTCGAATAATCATTCTTTTCAAGTAGCTCTCGTTGGACTATAGCAAAATCAACACTGCACCGTGTCAGTTACCGCTAGCGTGTCGCGCTTTCACTCCACGGGACAGGTTTAATTTTATATCCGATCATTTCACAGATATTACTAATTACAATACGTTCTTGATTTCGAACGGTCTAAACGATTTTAATTTAATGTCTCAATAATAGGCGAATCCATTCTAAATGAAGAGCGACAGCGACCACTCGATCGAACAATTACCTGTTAATTGTCCCAGAGTTTAAGTCCCTGCAATTAAGTGCAATTTACGACCACAGGTACAATAAGATTCGATTGATATTTATCTATACCAGCGTTCATCGAGGATCGTAGCACCGTATAATATTCTAAAGAGAACGTCGAACATAAGGCAGACTTAAACGAGATGGAATCTGTAGCAGCAGTACCAACTCGATAGTTCCGTGCAACATTGATAATATCTCTCTTGAAGTCAGTCGCGGCGAACAATAATTAACGGTGGCAATAAATAAGCTGGTCTGCGTATTGTGAAACGACAACGCCGGCTGTAAATGCAGCAGTTTCTGCCGCGGCTCTAATTAGTCTGACAATTATAGTGCGTTGATCCAATTCACCGTAAGATTATGACTCCTTATCAAGCGAACAAGAGATCGTTTCACACCCTTTCTTAACGATCGAATCGATCTACTTAAATCATTTTACGTTTTGTTATTTACCAAGTACAAAATGACCAATAAACCGTTCTGCTAGATAAAAATGACGTAACAAGCTCGTAAATAACCGCGGAGAATGCGACTTGAGACAAATCACAAAACATGACTTGAACAACAATAAAGATAAAAATTATTAAAATTGTTGAAGTAATTACTTGAAGAAAAACTCTACAACTTTTTCTTCTCTATATCCGTGACCTGGAGACCGCTGTTACGAGGAGAATAGAATTTAGTGAAAAAATTCAAAATAAGGAAAGGTCCATATTATTGTGCCTTTGAATATAAATTTTGTTTTGGATTACAGGGTCTAGAAATAAAAGAGCTATAAGTACATTTCTATTGCTGTTTCTTGTAGCCTTCAGCTACAGATACACACCAAGGTTAACTTTTTGCTAATGCCCTTTGCCAAAAATATATCAACGTGCTCTCTATCATTCTTTCTTCCTACTGTATTGTAACACTGTAAGAGTGAGGATCTGGATCAGCATACACTATACCTATACTTATATTTATACTTATACCTATACTTATTTCAATATATTTTTCTATTACAAATTCATCTACTCGTTCCTCTATCAGTCAACCTCAATAAAAATTATAAGGTATAATATAAGTAGTACGTATATGCATACTTATTCGTACGATATTTTCTGGCTTGAAGCCTAAAAAAGGTCGTAAGCGCAAGGGAAGTAAGCATTCATGGGATGTGATCGTGTGACGATATGCAAAACAAGAAGAGGGTGGCTCGAGCTATTATCGTTTGCCCTTCAACGATCGATTCTTCCCCGACTGCCTTTGCTTGCTAAGCGTGACGAAAGCATCTGTCTGGCACCAATTTATCAATTTGACGTTTTCACGTTCTTTCAAAGAAGAAATACCTTGGAGATTCGTCGTCTTCTTTGATCTTTAATACAGCCTCCAAAGTAGTCAACGACTTTGACTCTGATCTCGTAAAAAGGGCATGAAACCTTTTAAACTCTCATAAACTTTTACAAAGTCCCTCCTCCTCCATTCAATACTCAAAACTTTGACTTTCTAATAGAAGTTTCTTGTCTTCCCCGTAGTCTTAAGGTCCTTTGAGATTTCTCTTCAAGATTAACACCTTTGCGGCATCAAATTTGCGGAGATGGAAAGAATTCATTTGTTAAATTTATAACCTCGCTATATCTGTGTGGCACATACTACACGTCTAAAAAGATGCTTCGCAATCCGACTACTGAATTTATGTGCGAGGGCAAGTGTTAAAATAGACCCAGACAGAGATTGTAAAGTCAAGCTTCAGTGAGGTGCAGGTATAAAGTTAAAGGAAAAGTTAAAGGTTGCCGAGGATGCTGGCACGAAGGCGGCATTGTCGTAGATCGAACGAATCAGTGAGCCCTGCTAGCTAAACTATTATCATCTTATTTCCTGCGTTGCAAGAAGGAGCAGCTGTGGTTAACGTTCCCCCGGAGAATGCTCCACCCCCGGCTAGTGCTCATTGAAACTGAAGAGGTGCTCTTCCCCGTCGAAAGGCGGATCCCAATTTGATTTCCTTTGCCTGGCAGCATGAGCTTCGATGAGCAACCATTGAACAGATCGTTCTCTCCCGAAGAGAAAAGAAATCTAGGTGTGGTCAATAAACGGCCTGTCTTCACGAATGAGCGTCGATTCGGTTAAATTAGCGATCAGCCGTTCTGGAACTTGTTTATGGACAGATAGAGACCCATGGATGGAACACGTTTGCGTGGAATCTAGGTGTTTGTAGTGTTTGAGCGGCTTTGTCACGTTCGCTGCGTGTCGCGTAAATTCGCAACCGACAGAGTAGAAGAGGCCACGTGGACCAGGATTACGACAGATATCGAAGAGTCGACAAGACCATAGAACATCCGCCACTTAACTCGTTGTCTCGTCTCATCCTCCCCTGCCGTTAAGGTTGCCTCGCAAAATTGCTCGTAATTCATATTGTCTCATTCCGGCGTAACGGTGCATCCAATCAACGCCAATCTTCGCTTCGGAAACGCTGAGTTGTAAAAACGGCTCAGCAGTTCGGGAGAGATACACCGTATCGTTTTATTATACGTACACGTGTATCATATACGTCGTTAACGTCTAATCTGGCCGTTTCCCAAAAACAATTTCGACCGTCACGTCTCATGGTGTTCGTATTCGATTCGTACCTCGCGCGAAAGGAACAAAAAGAGGGTACGTACGAGGATTTATAATAGCGTAACGAAATGTCGCTATCATCGAGTCAGATTATACGGAATAGCTAGCCTCTTCGACGAGGCATAAAGCATGTAACTAGTTGTGCTTCTGAATAAAAGAAAAGTATGTTGGGTATAATGGACGGACAATCGGTAGCCACACGGTACGGTTGTAACAGATCGTTACATGGAAAAATGTTGGGAGGCTAACTCTGCCGAGAGGAATGCGTTCCGCGGGCTATAACACGCATAGAGAAGTATACAGATAATTCAGGATAATGCGGCGTGTACATCGACTCACCTGAAACAAATTGTAACCTTTATCGTACATCCACATCTCGTCGGCTGGATGCTCCTTGGGACTCTCCCGTGGGCTGGCGTTCAGAACCTGAGGAGGCGGGCCCCTAGTCAGCTGAATCGCCAGGGACCTTTGTAAAAGCAAGAGGCATCGGGAGGGTCCTGAGCCTCCAGGGCTCGTCCCGTCTCCCAAGATCGAGCCCATTTTTCGAGGCCCGTTCTTAACGATTCCAAACACTCGGCGGTGGTGGCATCACGGAATCTGAAAAACAGGAAACGAACCCGTTAACGTACTTCTGATGTAGCAATTTCGCGTTGAGAGAAAAAGACGAAAGTTAGAGTTTGAATTAGATCGAAGATCGATTTACTTTTTGCCACTATCTCTCGATCGTAAATCCGCGAACGAAGAAGTTTGATGAACTCGTAAGAGTGTTTTCTTTCTTTCTTAATGGTTTTTATTCATTTACTTTCAACCGACAGGTAGACAAGCGTTGAATTCGTTTGTGTATACAAGCTTTCCTCTGATAATTCTTATCTACGATTACGTAGAGGAACGATAACACTCGTGGAGTTCGCGGTACCGTTATCCTCGTTTGTGAAACTTTCGCGCAAACTCGAGTGCTGCGCATACTATCAAGCTACACGGGTGGATGGGACGTTGAAGCAGCACCTTGCATTAGTTGCATTATTCCACGAGGCTGCTTCGAGGAATTCTGCAGCTGCGCGTTCACCTCGAATCGACGTTCGGCAATTAGTACCTCTTAAAAGTAATTAAACGCAGCTGGATAATACTTAACGCGCGAATCGATTTGTAAAAGGTTTCGAGCTGCTGCGTTTCTCAATATGTTTAAGGTTTCCTTCCATTAGCACGATCGTAAACTTTTGGAATAATCGTATGGGTGTATATATATATATATATATATATATATATATATGTATTTAATTTCTCTGTAGAAAATCTTTGACACGGTGAAAGGATGTTTATTCTTCCAATTTGTACATATGTGCCTCACAAAAGTCAAGTTGATTAACCTTATTTTTTTTTTATAAATTTCTTAATTTCGTTATGTTAGGCAATATATGCGATGTTCAATTTTCAAGAAACAGATAATTTACTTTTATAATTTCGCTAATTACAAGTAAATGGCGCAACTGACAGTAAATTCCTGTTGGAATTTAAAAGAATAATATTTGTAACATCGTTTATCTGTACTTTCCAATTTACAGAGTTGATCACTGTGGCGTCCGAACGCTTCGTATTTCAACCTCAGTTTTATCTCAACAGGCAAAAGAACTGATACCATTACCAAATTGAAACAAAAATTTGGGCATACGTGCCAACAATGATTCTTTCGCATTTTCTTCGAATTTGCAAGATTTTTTAACGACAGAAGAGTTTCAACCCAGAAAACTGGGAAGAATTAAGTAGGATAATTAGCGAAGAAACTCGATGAAATGTAACGGATGAAACGTTCATTTTCATCTCGACACGTTCGATTCGCCCTTCGTCTCGTTTCCTGCCGGTCACAAAGCAACGTCACGTTTCTCTTTATTGTATCAACAACTACCACGCCGGCCTCCTAATTGATTTACGCCCAGTCCCTTTGGTCATCAGCAAGCTGAAGGAATCTCATCCGCAAAAATCCACGTGGTCGCTAGGACTAGAGGTTGCAAAAAGGAGTGCTGAAGAGGGAAGAGCCGTTTCGGAGAAGAATTATGTGCGAAGGGGACATGATTGCATCAACGTGACGGCTCTGACGTGAAACACCGTCGGAAGAAATTGTTTTCTCGTGGATGCTTCCTTTTTGGAAATTTCATTATGAGCGAAATGTAGTAGAAGACGAAGAATTCTTTTTCTCGGCACATTTTCGTTTTCTATCGAAAATATTTCATATAAAAATGTGGCGTGATGTTTTTCCCGAATCTATCTTAACTCGAAGCACTGGAGAAATATAGGTTTGCACATTTTTATTTCGTAAATTAAATCGAGTTCGTCATAATTTTACTCGCCACTTTATAATCTTTTTAAGTTGGTTAGCCATCTAGAGATAAAGTTTATTATATTATTCTATTCTGAAACTTGTCTCTGCTTTATAGCAGAGTGGAAAAATTCGCTTCGCGATCTAGGTTCGATAATGATATACAGCGAAGAAAAATGGCTTTTGCAGCTATCACCGATAACAGCATGGATGAATATTATATCGCTGTACAGCGTGCCAAGATACACGCTCTAAAACGTCTAGATCTTTTTGGTAAAACAGAACGGTCGTAAATTTGGCACGGAAGCCTGGCAATTACGGCCGCATCGAATTGTGGGGCCCGGAAGGAATCAACGAAGTAATCTCGCGCCTTTGGCAACGCTCCAAGGCGCAGCCGATCCAGACAATTCCTCTAATATAGTGTTGCAGTTTGCGCTACCCTGAAGAAATTGCACCGACCATGAAATTCGTCCGCGAATATTTTTCTCTCTTTGGTCCCTTGTCCCCTGGGGTCAGACGAAATTCATTGGTCCTATAAACTTTTTGACGTCCCTTGCTGAAATATGGGAACAATGAGGGAAACGTTGACAGTCTTTGAATACTTTCTTCGCGTTGACAAATAACAACCAAGATATTTGATGTTTTAATATTTGCATATTTTCGTTAGTGGAAATATTTTCTAGCTCGTCATTCGATAGAGAGTAAAGTGAAATTAGACGTAAATTGGATTTTGTTAAATGTTATTACGAATCAGAAAATTAAATATTCTCAGGAGAAGTAATAGTCGTAAAGAGGAAATTGCGGAGATTTTATTGGTCGTTTTGTAAAGAATTACAGCTCCGTGAGACATCTTTTATATCTCATTACATATCAAATGGAGAATTTTCTGTAAAACGTGGAACGAGTCGAGGAACGTAGAGAGGATAGATCGGTGTTGTTAATGGAACAATAATGTAACTTTCTCAGTATTCAATTAGCAGACCGTTCATCATATTTTATTATCGTGCCGATCTTGAGAACAGGCGAAACTTCTCCTGCATTGCGGCGATTGAATACTAGAAATGTAGATATAAAATGGCGCATAGACACGCAATCCCTGCCAGGTAAAATTGTTCCGTTAATGCTTTTTGTTCGTATGGTCGCTTAATTTCCTTCGTTTCACCTTGTGCTAGTTTGCCTAGATCGTACTCGACTAAAAATCAGGAAAACGGAAAGGGAGAAAAAAAAGAGAACTTCCTCTGGCGTGACTCACCGACACATGCACTTTCTTGAATCGCGTAATACGTTCATGCTTTTTATGGATAAGGATAAGACAGGAAATAAAATCAACCATATTTACAAGGTAACGTTAAACAAGATATGTACGTTCGATAAAATCGCGATGAATTTATATACTAAGTCTGCGAGTGAAGGTCGCAATGACGCGGCAGAGAAAATTAATTTGTCTCGGAGTGATTCATCAATGAATCTTGGGAAGTATGACCGAGTAAATTTGTCTTATGAGACAAATTAACCGCGTCGGCGAAAGTTGATCGTGAACAGTTGTCATTCACAGCTTAAAAGGTATATAAATTATCATTCGGCTTCGAAAGTCCAACGAATCTCTAAAGACTAGTAGGTTTCTATTTCTAAAACAATCTTCTGAATAGAATATTTGCAGTTTTCGATTGAAGTTCGGTTTTAGTTTTGTAAAGTTTCGAATACTAAGATTCGATAACTGAAAGATTTCTAAATTTCTGACAATTCGAATATTTGAATATCTTCAAAGCATCTAAAAATATAAAAATTGGAATATTCCAATATTTGAAAATTTAAAAGTTTGGAAGTTTGCACGTTTGAACATTTAAATATGTAGAAACCTGAAAATTTGAAATGGTTAAGATTGTTCTGTCACCGGCAGTGTCACTGACTTCGTTTCACCTCGTGCCAATTTAAAGAACGGAAGACATCCGGTCTCGCTTCGCTCGGGGTAGACTTCCTGCAGTATGAGTCATCAGCGTGTCTTTGCATTGTGACGAATCTCATTAAGTCGCCGTCAGTCATGCCGGCTCTGTTGTTAACCGCTCGTCTCCCGAAACTGGCCATCCAGATATGTCGATAGATTGATTCCAAGATAGTGCAATGATCCTTTTCAGCTCGTACCAATTTCGTTCATCGACGCGCGTGTCGAGAGAAAGTCATTCGACAGACGCCTTATTTTTCATTCAAATCTGAACCGCTTTATTAACTCGTCTCTGAATTCGATCGAACACAAACTACAATGACTTTACAGCTTTCTGATTCGTTTGCAATATAAAAAAATACGACGTATATACAATTTTCAAAAATCGAAAAAATATGTATCGATTGTATGGAAGTTACAAAGAATGAACCATATTCTAAGGGAAGGCAGATTCAACTATGATCGTCCTTTACATCGTCCTTTAACAACTTCATCGACATAATTTTTCATCGATCACCCTCACTTTCCCAAAGTTAGATAGAACAGGGGATAGAACCGTTCCAGCGGAGTCCCATTCCATACGCAGGACTTTGCTCACAATGGAGCCATTTAAATGCATTCCTTGCGTCAGTTATGTGTCTTTTCCAAAGGATGTCTCGTCTTATCAAAGAAACTGATTGCTTCATTCTGTGAAACGATTCCAACGGAATTTATCCAATATCTTTGCTTGTCGATATTCACGTGCCCCTTTCTTGTTTATTTCATTTATTCTTTTCTATTTATATCTTGTTTATTTTATTTTTTTCTTCTTGAAAAACTAATTTCCAAAAAACCACTTTCTTGTCGTCTGTTTTCCTCGTTCCACTCGTGCAACGTCTTCCCATCTGAACGAACATATTCCGCGATTCTTGACCTACAATGACGATCAAGATCTCGCAGGCTCTACATTCGAATATTGTGGGTGGGTTGCTTCTAGTGTTCCATGGTAGAATGAAAAAGTAGGCCGCACGGTTCATCTTCCACAGTGAAGACTATCGTGGCTTGAGAAAGGCGAGGATTGATTGCCGGTCCGATAAGCCCGCTGTAATTTCTTTCTTACCTGTTACACGTTCAAAATTGAACACGATAATTACACCCTTAATTGCCAGCACATCAACGCAATCCTCCGTGTCTTTTTAATACGCACCTGTAACGCCACGACACGAAGCACAGTCACGGTGCTTTAGTAGTAGTTGTTCATAATTGCTGCTCAAGGTCGCGTAGAATATCTTGTACAAGCAGATCAATTTGAAATATTCGAAACTGACTATTGCTGGAAAGTGTTTGCCAGTGATTTCCAAATGGAAAATCTAAAACGTCGGTTGAGAAAGCTTAAAATAACAGTCGAGTTAAGACTGTTTTCCCAGGAGGCAGGCAAGAAGGCCGCGAGTTTATCATAGTCTCGTCGTTTCGTTTCACAATTAGTCGACGCTAGACGCGGATGAGCATGCCATTGCCCGTAAGAAAATCTGTTTAGCCTTGCACGGATCTGTATATGGACATATCGGCGCACACACGAGCGCGTACACACACCGGTGTTTATGAAAGATGAATAATAGCGCGAGCTATAGCAAGACTGAGAAGTTGAATCGTGCCTAGAGAGAATCGTGCTCAACTATAATACTTTTTAACTTGTCGATAAATACGTGGCCGTTCGCGTACATAAATATTTGTCAGGATTTCAGTGTTCCCCCTTCTTTGCTCATCGGCGAGAAGGTAGAATCGCCGAGAACGATGGCTACCACGGAATATTTGCACAGGTACCATTTTTACGAGCGAATAAATCACCCAGCGCGCTTTCGATCCGTTGTAACATCAATTTGCCACTCTGTCGTTATTCATCCATCTGTTGGTACGGTGTCGAATCGGGTATATACGTAGAATGCAGACGCGAGGCGAGTAGAAGAGGTTTGCATATATTAACCGTTGCCACGGACCTTTTGATGTAGCACCGGCTCTTCCAGCGAACGGAACGAGCTTCGTCGAGTGTCTAGAAAGCACATCGTCGGACCATTCCTCGTAAACCGTATAACGGGTAGGATCGAACGAGCATCGTCGCCCCTAATGATAGGCCAAATAAAGGCAGACGTCCCTAAAGAGAAATTAGGTAATTAAAAGCAAGTTGACGCGCCGGCAGATACAGTCGCGCTGTAATTTTTACCGAAGGTTACTCCGCTCATTCCGCGAACACCATGACCAATCTGATTTACCACCGAACACGATTAAAAGCGAATGTCGATTATCGAAAATATGTATAAGAAAAGAGAAACTACTACTCGAGTGATCGAACGTCGAAGAATATTTTTAACGTTGGTCGATGGGATAGTTGTATCGGATGATCAAGTCGCTGACTTATCCATCATATGTGCCCAAATAAATTACTCATTCTCGTTTTTTTGAAATTCAGAATCTAGAGAAAGCGTAATCGTTCAGCTGCGGTAATCCTTTCCCTATTAAACTACCGAGAGTATAGAAAATTCTTAAAAATTACGTACAGAGGTTCTTTCGTTGGAGATCCAACTTCTGTCAAGAAACAACGGGCTTTTGGACTTTGAGTCGTAATGGATTTTCCATCGGTATTATCGATGCTACTGGTATATCATCGAAAGTACGATCTTAGCCTGAAGAACCACAAATATCTAATAAACATCGTGACGATCTAGAAGCTAAATTTCGTCGTAGCGTTTCACGCACAGATTCCAACAGTTAAAACGATTGTTCGTACCTGTTCCGTTTCCCTTTCGATTATCCGCCATATAATTGAGCTTACCCTCCGTTTCTGGCTCCGTTGCTAAACTGAACGAGGCGTGTAATTTTCAAATTTACGATCCTTCGAAGTCATAGGAGGGATGAGTTCTACGAACAATGTTCCATCCCGAAAGAACGATCCCCGAGGGTTTGCTACGTATCTACGTTATTGATGGAAGAGATGCGCGTATTAAACGCGGCGTTTTCGTGATTTATTAAATCAAGCAGCACGATACAGCAAAGCGACGGTTTATGTTGCATTCAACGATTCAACGTGACTTCATTGTAAGCACCAGCAAGGGCAACAATGAAGTGGAAGTCTTGGTCGTTCTGTCTTTCGACTATAAGCACACACGGCGAAGAGGATGTATCCACCTACCGCTGAATCACGGAAAAGAGTTGCGGCTCGAGCAGCCTCGATACATGCAGATAACGAGCCAACTGTTGAACGCACGGTTTATATTCGTATCTACCATGGTGTAATTATATAACAGTGACCAGTGCGGTGTATAATTATGTTTGAGTTCACCCTGCAGCGATACTTGACAAATATACCAGATATACAACGTCGCGCGTCGGCCCGAAGAAACAGATGACGAACGATCGAAGGAACGCAAGAACAGAGAAACGAACAAAGAAGCAGAGAGAAAGATAAATCAAACGCGTGTAATAAAATATCGATGATATTTGTGAAACCGTGAAAGTAGCGGGATGATTTCTTCGTAGAAGAGGCCTACGAGATAGCGTGACTTTTTATTGTTTTAGATGAAATGAATCTTTTTTCTCGAGTCATGGGAAAGATTCCAGATCGGTGCAAAGACCTGCAAACAGAGGGTCATTGTAAGCAAGTTGTTATACTCTTTCTACTTCATTGTGAAGATTTCTTCGCGCTATGCAGGGAAAAAACGTATTATTAGATGTACAAAGGTAAACGCTGCTTATCAACCATGTTCTGTAATTGTGCGTAATTCGTGGAGACAAAACTTTATTCAGATCGACGATTTTCCAACAAAGAGGAGAATATCGCAAAAGCGTGCAGTACGTGTACTTGCTCTGTCTGTATATACGTACATATGTATAAAATCGTAGTAACAGGCATTTTATAAGTTCTCCATAAGGATTAATAACAAGAAATATTCCTAGCACCCATGAAATTAGAAGCTTCGTCATTTCTGTCAAAATCGAGTCCAAACAATTTTGTGACCTGTTCGGTTAAAGCTAATTTTGACGCATGCATATCTTTATATACATATACATGACATATTTCACATATATTACTTTTCAAACTATATTTACGTGTTATTATATAAGCATAATAACAATTACATTTTTCGAACAAATTTTACCATCACATAGTTAAAATGCTTTTCATTCGGCACTTCGCTTTACCGCTATAAAATAAAAAAAGTATTTAACACAACTCGGAGTTATTTCGTATCGATACGCAAGCGTAAAAGATTCCTCAACAACGCAGACGAATAAATCGAGTGAACGTAAACAGACTTCTACAATCGGTTACATTTCCTCTTTCTCACGTATACCCGCGCACTCCACACGTTCGTAATTTATTAAATCGAGGAGAACGCTGGATCGCGTCTATCTGGCATTCATCGATTCCGGCGAGGCAACTGGATCGTGATCGTCGCGTTGTCCCGTCAACGGAGGTCGAAGACACGAAGTACGCGCGCTCCCTTTCGACGGGACGGCTCGCGGGAAAAGTTTTCGCCGCATGCGGTCTCCGCTCGGATGCACAAGCCGCGCGGACACATGCCGCGGCGCGGCTCGCAAACGTATACATAATGAATGGCGCGCGGTATTATTTTCTGCGGAGCGTGGATAAGGTTATGAATACGTAGCGCCGCGAGCACGTATAACTCTCGTGAGTACGTATCTATCCGGGACCACCCAGGTCCGCGCGTTAAATCCTTGCCAGCAGCTGCCCATTCGTCCATTACGCTCGTATACCATAGTCGCGGTCGGTGAGAGAAGGAGAAGAGGAGTCCCGGAGAACACACGCGGCTCAGCCGCCTCGTTCTCCGTTTCCTTATGGACAACCTCCGGTACTTCGATCTCCCAGTCTTCGATCCTACGCTCCGCTTCTCTTTCTTTACCCGCTGACAATGCGACGGGCAGGTGTACCATTCTATGGCAACGTTCCACGGTGGAATCTACGAGGTTGCTGTGTTTTCTATTAAAGAGGTTTTATTTTGTTTTAATGGATATAGCGAAAGTTCAGAGCCTTATCTTGATGTTTTAGAGTTTTCGATTTGCGTGATTCGGTTGTATAGTGGTTTGATCAAGATCTTTAGATTAGGATTGGTTCGTAGTTATAGAGTTTACGATTGTTTGAAGTTTCTTACTTTTTATCAATCTTAAAGGTGGAAAACGATAGACAAATTTTCTGACGAAGTTCTTCCTTTCTTTCGTGAATACTATGTTCCTTTTGAGATACGATAGGTATCTTTTATCTTTGATACAAAGGATGTGAAAAATGCATCGTAGGAAGCGAATGGAAAAAATATTTCATAATTGCAAATGATATGATTTTCCGTTAGTATAAGATTAATAAAAGTCTAATTGCGTGTATTAGCAGAAGTGGTAATTAATTCGTATTAACTTCTAGATCCTCCTATTTTATTTCTTAACGGGCATTTGATGTATGTGAGATATCCGGATGGAATAAGCCAAACAACAAACTACGTGTTTCGCACTCGCGTATGAAAATAATTTTGCACCTATCGGCGTCGTTTAGCATCGCCGCGAGAGAATGTGTAGGAATTCCTATTTATTACGCGCCTCGTCACGGACTAATTTGCACCTGTCTGCACTATCGGTGCGGTATTCACAGGAACTTTTCAATTAAATGCAGGTTTAAATTCTATTTCAATATCAACCTATTACAACAAAGCTACGTGATACGATGAAAATGTTTTGTATAATTTTTTATGTAATACACATTATACAGGCGAAAAATGCCTATCGTTAGCGTTTTTGTATCACCTTTATACTTTAGGTACCTTCCTCGTTTCATTTTAATTGCCTCGGCGATCTTTCGAATCGTTAGGTTGTATTTGCAGCGGAACACGTAGATACTAAAATTGCCAGTATCAAGCGTGTTTCCCGCGGACGCTGTAAATGTCCAGCATAATTTCGTTCTTGCGAAATTGCTTCTGATTGTCTGTTAAAATGATCGTCCTCGTACGTGAAATAGAGCACGGAGTTATCGTTACTCTTACTACATGCATTATGCATTTACTTTCATTTCATTTGTTGTTTTATTTATCCTTAACGCTTTTGCGCGCAACAGTGCCACCGCTGTTGGGTCCTTGTTAACGATATAGTATATCCACATGGGAAAGCTGACCAGCAGCCTATTAAAGCTCGTGAAGTCAATAATTATAAAACTCGAGTATTCCTGCCGGGATAAATTATCATTTAAATCGTCTATCGATTCCGCGGATACTTGATTTCCGCTTTTAACCGTATTTCAGTAGACGGCCAACGAGCGTCTCGTATCAAGATTTATGTACACATGGCCACGATATGCTAACGGGAAGCCTCAAATTGTCCGTAATTTGCACGGTCTCGCCAACGATTAGCGCAAATCATTCGTTCGAACGTGTTCGCACTGCTTCGCTAATGAGTTGAGTTAATTTCGCGATTTTTACGCGACGATCATGCAATACGTTTTGGAAAACGGTGGAACAATTAAGATTAATGGATTATTACGTTATTTTCTTTCGTATTAGAACGCAACGAATTTTGGATTTTTAAACCTTTTGCGAATCCTTGTATCTCAGTTTTGTTCATACTGTAGCAAATAAGAAAGATTTGTTATGTTTTAAGGAAATATGTAACACGAAATTTGGAACGGAGGAGCATTTGTAGCAAGTTTGCGAGTTTTGAAGATATTTTTTTAGCGTTAGAAACATACAATTAGGTCGAAAATAAGTATATGCTTATAAGGTAAAAGCTAATAAGACTAATTCTATATGTAAATGTTTTGGTTTATTAAGTTACTAAGTAGCGTAAAGGTGACTTTGATACTCACCTGAAATGACAGTATATATATTATGTAATTCTTATGAGTACAAAAAAAGCGTTTGAAACGTGCGTTTCATGTAATCGAATATGTGATTAGAATATCGCTAGACTATCTAGCTTGTTATGAAACTCACTTGCAACAGGAGTATAAAAAGCTGTCAGTAAAAAGTCGATACCAATTACTGTCTTTATCAATTTAACTATTTTGCACCTTATGCAATATCCACCTTATGAAGTAATGAAGATGATATAGCCGCACATTTTTAACAGTATACTCTTGATTTTTGATTTACACTTCCACTATGACTTTTCAGATGTTACTCATACTATCCACATCATGCTCCATTATCCAATATCGCACAAATATCACAGTGTGTATTTGAAATTCATTATCTTTCTATCCATATAATTGGCGTCTATTTCACGCGCCAAGTATAATTCTGCTGCCCCCTTTGGCTCACTTTCGATCAGATTGTATTTCTTCATTCTTAGAAAATTTCTTCAAAGAATTACCGATATTCATGATTTCTCTCGTATCTCAAAGATTTTCTTAAAACATTAAGAAACTTTTTCTCGGTCGAGACGATAATAAAACAAGACTGAGACGTAACAGAATTCGAGGATCGTAGCATATTTCGTAGAGAAACATTGTCCATGATAAATCCAGAGAACTTTCCAAGGATCGCTCGAGACGATTTCCATAGAGTCATTCGCGTGAAATCTGTTGGGCGTCGTGTGAAAAAATAAAAGATGGGAAAAATACAGAAAAGCAACTAGCGAGCAGGGTCACGAGGGATAACCGAGGCTTCGTATCTCCATAATGACAAGCAACGGTAAAACGGCGGATGACGAGGATGACGCCGTGAGGAGCTGATGCATTCTCAACTAAAGGATGTCAATTGCGTCGAGGCCGTTAGCGCATGGGTCACCGCGAGGATAATGCGGCTCAAACAGTATAAATTGCACCGTACATGAACATTATTGAAATAACGATAGAGGGAAAGGTTCGGTTGGCCTGGGACGAGCTTGACCATCCCAGCGAATCTCAGTTTTATTTGTCAAAAAACGATCGTATCTACGCAGACGTGTTATTATCCCTGGTTGCTCAATTATTTATTAAAAATGTAAACAATAAAATTATTATTATCTCCCGTAAAAATATCGCAGACCAAAGTTCAAAGTTTAGTATTAGTAGATATCTCATTGTAAATGGATGTACAGAGGGTATGTCAAGTCTGTTGTTTTAAATGGTATCATACATTTTTTTACTATAATACAATGTTTGATGTCACTCATTATTATTTATAAAGAAAGTATTATTCTATTTACATCAAGGAGCTATTACTTTAGGAGATATTTTAATTTCAATATCGCGCTATTATTGCTGATTCAACCAAACACAGTTGTTGTGATCTGAGATGTTTGATGAAGATCGTGAAAAATTAGTATTCATAAGTCACGTGGTTAACGCATAAGAATATGCATGAAGCTTTAACGAAGATAAAGGTGGAAATATAAATTATCTGATGTATGTATAAATAGTAGCACAGTAATCAATAAACACTCACAATTCTACCGCTTAATTCTTTCAAAAGAGTGAAAAATGGAAATTTAGAGCGAGCCTAATTCAATAACCAGTAGCTATAATAATAGGTTCGCACTGTGAAAATTACGAAGATCGCGTTTAGCAGGATGAATTCGGTTGTTAATGGCGTCGACTTATGGAACTGGGTCTCGATCAGCGATAGGCAAACGTAGCGGTACTGCCGTGGCGTATTATAAATTGCCGTTAATACACGCTACGATGTTAAGCACTAATTACCTGGGTACCACCATGAAATTAGCTCCTATCGATACTGTGTACGCGAAAGAGTTTTCTACAAAACTAAATTTTCCGTGATTGTCTCAGGCAAAGAACACGACGTCGTCAGCGTTACGAAGCGAGGCAATTTCGAAATTCAGTTACGTGTACGAGACGCGAGATCGAGGATCGTGTATGGAGAGGAAAGGAACGATTAGAAAACGAAGGAATTCGCGCGGGTCGCGTGTCGTTAGCGAGGTAAATGGTGCGCGAAGGAAACTCGGACTCTCGACGATGCCGTTCCAACGAGGCGGTTTTATATGGCCGCTTCCAGGGTAGAAAATGTCATCGTGCCGGAGATCAGGTTCTACGAGTCGCTAACGAACAAACGTAAATCGAGGAATATGAAGCAGTCGCCTCTCGGTATCCAGGCAAAGGATGTCAACTGCAGTCGAGTGTGACTACCGGTTGTCAGGAGAGTAACACTAGCCAGCAGGATAAATTGCATCGGACATAACGAGTTGAACGAGTGATTCTTGACGACGATGGTGCAACGTACACTGGGCTCCATAACTTCGACTTCGAATTATTTTAATAATTTTCCGTCAGAATATTTCGATTTCAGATTTTTATGATTCTCGCCTGTTATCGTCTCAACTAGCTTCTATTTGATATCAAAAATTCAGTCGTCCTTTGCATACGTTTAGATTGAGTTGATATATAGTGACATATATAGTGAGATACACATTATTAAGACATATGTATACTATTGACCTAAACAATTTTTGAATCATCGATCATCAAAGATGATATGGCAAAGGCTTCCTGACTAACTAGTCAGCAGGGTAATTAGAGAAGAAAATGTATAAAAGATACACCACAGGAAGCAGAAACATCTTTCGCTCTTGAATCATTAGTTGCTCTGTGATTTTACCGCGTGTATCAGTAGTTGTATTATCCTATGTAGCAATGAATTGTACATTTAGGAAGATTAGTATTTTCTTATGTTTACTAGAAGTTGGCATCGTGTATATTTGCTCGCGGTACATAACATCGAGCCTCACTATACGGCCTTCTAATGGTCGACAACAACATATGGGTCATTTGTATGAAGTTGAATTATCAATCAATTATCGGATTGCAGTCAAGGGAATTGTCCTACTAAAGAGATGAATTATGTAATAAGCTGTCTAAAGGATACACTATCGGATTAAGTAAAAAATGGATATCCCACAACCACACCATCCATCAACCATCCATCATTTTACCAAAATACAAATTACGCCTGCAGGGACGTCAGCCTCCAGGGAACAGTCTTGTGAAAATACTCCGGTCTCGAAACAATTACGAACTTTTCATGCACTTTAACACGACGCGTTAGTAAATATCGAAGACAGATAGGAGAATGGCTGTGGTAGAAATCTCGAATGACACGGACAGATTAGTCGCGACGCCCGCAGACAAATTAAACCTCGGATGAAAGTGTATCCAATGGAAACTCGATTGCACGAAAGTGTCTCCAGGATGGAAATTTACAAGCGTCGTAAAAACAGTTAACATCCTGGACAATGACGGTGACTTAATGATTTTTCCCGCGAGGCTTCCAGGAAACCGGTAGTTTGAACGCGGAAACGAGAGATTCTTTAAAAGTATGATTAAAAGAATCGTTAGCTGATTATCGTACACACGGCGAAATAATAAGTGTCACGTGGTTGTGGGGGAATAAGAAAGCTCGGCGCGTCGAGGTCAGAGTTCATCAACGGGAAATTTTTTAAAACGTCGAAGGATCGTGAACGAACACCGATCCGCGTGGCATTATTAATTGCGGGAGCGCGGATCGAGCGCGTGCACGAAGATCATTACGCGGCGGCATCATCCACAACCATGCGTTTCCTCCTCAGTTTACTTCGCTAGGCGATTAATCGACGATCTGCGCAGCCACCGGGGCTAATTATAGTCGCGTGGATCATTATCGATGTGTCGTACCCGTCATGGTCCTATGACTATGACATGCCATCGCTTGGAAACGGGAGTCAGCCATTTTCACTTTCCACCGACCCCGGGAACTTGTTCAGAAACTGACGTGTATACGTACAAACGTGATTTAGAGATCGTGTAGGAGAATGATCAATGGGTTCGATTACCATCAGAGAATCGTGTGCCAAGTAATTACTCGATGGCTGTTCGGTTTCGCGATACCGTTTTGCCTTTCGAAAAATATACGATGTTCCAGAACGCGGATTAAGATGGATACGAATCGACGAACCGTTAAAAGGCTGTGCAAACACGAGACGATAGCGCGTTACAAGGAATACTTGACACCGTGACACCATGATTTTCCTCGTATCGTAGTTGCGTAAATTAGATCACGTGTTTAACGTTATCGAAGAGGAAAATGAACATGCAGATCGTAATTATACGATAAATATTCGTGACAAGGCTTCGTTCGCAGAGATATACAGGTTTAATTGTCGTTAACCATCTGAACCCTGTAGAAAAAACGACGGAACACTTGCGTAGATACGTATCTGCTATTGACGTCATGTGGTTGAAAAAATATGCAGGTCGGCGTCGACAGGTTCGTCTATAAACGACCGTACCGTGAAAAATGCGTTGAATCGTGAAGATCGAGCGGAGGCGTAAAAGATATTCTACCAATGAAAAATTGATAGTTGGATGAATAGAGGACGTATCGAGATCGCTAATGTCTCTCTCGGGTGAAATTTACATAAGAATCTACTTTAAACACGAGCAGGTTTCACCGATAGATCTGTTACGGTATATGGTTCAATTTACGACTCGACGCATCCGCGGAAGTTGATCCGAACTGCGAGGTATGCAAATAACTTGTCTAGAGATAATTATTGCCTGAAAGCAGCACGACCTCGTTGGTTTCTCGAAATTTGATTTCACTACCACTTGGGGATCCATTAAGAGACCCACTCTCGATGCGCACACCACGATATGCTTCTGTTTTCCTTTCTCAACTCCATTTCACGAGTTTAGAACGCATCCAGTCTTGTTTAACTATACTTGCACGACCGATCGATCTTAATCCTAAAACACTGAACTGCTCCATCATTCATAGCACAGAATATGCTTGTCTTTCATTATATAACCCATCTCGCCACTTTATCTTCTACATTCACGCACTAGAAGAGGCATGTAACATTTGCAGAGGCATTCGTGGAAGCGAATTATCATTCCTGATGTCAGGTTGTCGCAGTACGAAGGTGGGGAACACGAGCTAAAGTCTTGAAAGCGGGATTTTTTCGCGGCGACCTGCTACGTACGAGAGGAAAGTGACGGCTGTAGGAGGAAAACAATCTGGCTGCTGGCCGCGTGTGTTCTCCAGGCTGTAAAGGGAACAGCGAGACGAGTTCCTCTCCACGGTCCACGATCATTAATATCCTGCGGTTCGCGAATAGGTGCGCGCTCGTTAAATCATTTACTTGATTATCGTAACCGGACCCGAGATACATTTGCTCGGTCGATTCGCAATTCATTCGACGTTTCCATACCGCTTCTAGACCTGCCTCTCTCGGATCATATTTTATTACCACAATTTTCCCTTGACTCTTTACCGTGGATTCGTATCTCAACATTAGTTTATTCTCTGCTTGTTAGCATATTGGAAGTCTGTAAGTAGTTGTTAGTAGTTTCGGCTGTTCGTAGATGATCATCGCTGTAGATGTAGATATAGAGACGTAGAAGTACAAGGAAGATTAATTTAACTCTTACGTTTCGTAGAATCTGTAGGTAATGTACCTACACAAACGTATAGATCTGAGAAAGATAGATTTAAAATCTTGCGGAATGTTTATATTTCGCAACGGACGCAAATGCGAATACGGTAAATACCGAGCAAGATTTATGTCGACTCTTTTGGCATTTTTACATCTCGCAAGGTTTATAAATGAAAACATGGGCCCGTAAAGGAGGATTTGCTTAAGATATTTTAACGCTTTTACATTTTGCAAGATATTCGACGTTACGGTGCTTGTATATTTCCTTCGAATACTAGTCACGAAATTATGCGACCACCGCCAACGAAGATAATTAATCGCGTGGATGGATTGCCGGTTGAAATTAGTAGCTGTAATTACTAAATTTATCCTTCATCGAGAAAATCGAGGCCTATCGACCGCACACATTCGTGCACACACAGCATTGTTTCCTCAGGATCGTAATAACGTCACGTAAGAGCGAAGGCAGAAAGGTATTTTCTTCTCTGTGCGGATACTTTTCACGGAAGAAAGTGTTCGTGGGAGGGAAACGGGCCGGGTGTACCCGCACCAACTATCCTCGCGATACCACAAAACGAACAACGGGTCTTTGTTATACACGTCGGCTCGCGATCATTAATATCACTACCTTCCGAACCAGGTAGTGCTTATGCATCGACTAGACCAATTACCGTTAGTTGTTCGCTGCCGCTGGAAAATGATTTATCGTGGATTGTCCTCGCGTACGAAATTTATAGAGCGAGTCTCTCTCTCTCTTCGCGAGCCCGCAGAAAATAATCGGACCTCGATCGAAGCGCGTGCTCCGCGTTCGTTATTAAACACGTAGTCAATTGCCAACGTGGTTCTGGACTATCGGCACTCGCTACGATTGTGTGTTCGCCTAGTCGCGTATCGTCAAGAGCGTATGAATCGCAATTACGAAGCGAAAGAGAAGAATTTGAAGTTTTCCGGTATTACGAAGATCGGAGTTACCTTATTATATTATACTTCTTATATTTACCAATGGAAATTTATTTTAATATTCTTGTTACCAAAGATTTTGGTACTGAATATTCTTTATTATTGTACTTATTGTTATTATTAAAGTTGTTATTATATAGTTTTTATGATGTCAAAAAATGGAGTACCTTTTATAAGATAGTGATAGATCAATAAATATAAAAATATTCTACTGTTACGTATTTTTTAAAGACCAGTCGTTTTGACTGGCTTTAGTAGAGATAGCTACGTCTCAAATGCCGGTAGTTCTAGTGTTAAAACACAAAATAAATTCGACATTGTAGTTTCGTACAAGAAAATAGGAGCAAGAATATTGAGAAATTGAAAGGGTGTCTCGGTGATAGACGGTAGATGTAGTAGAGTAGCGGTGTCGTTTAACTGTTTCCTGTATGCCTGCCGAGAACTACCTGCTACAAATATATTTAAAACTGTCGAAAGCCCTAATATCTTTTCAATGTTGAATCTTGATAAAAATCGATTTCGAAAATATCGTGAAACGAGTCCGTCGTTGGTAGCGACGCTCGATCGAGTCCAAGTGTTTTCGTCACGGCGCGATAGCAATTCTCGGCCGCAGAGAATTTACTGTTTAAAATTCTGCGAGAAAGCGATACGTGTTCCATGGTACGGCAAGTGAGACGAATCGGTGTAGCTTGAGGGGAAAAAGTTGCTTTACGAAACGTAACACCGGCTGAACGTAAATTGACCTGTAATTACATTACCAATACGGTCAATAGGAAGGAATACGACGTTAGTTAAACGCGTTGAACGATCTAGTTCTAACATCCGATGGACGCTGGCATAAATTCTATTTAAAGCATTCCCATTGTTCGTTTATCGTTCGTTTGGTCTTACTACTTCGTCTTCTTGATTAGAGATTCGATTTCCGAGACGGTTATATCGAGTTAGCGTCAGAATATCGTTCCATAGGACTCAAAGTAACGAACGAACTCGCCGGAGACCTTGATAGACACGGAACACGCAAGTTTCTCGGTTAAAATCACTCTTGCTTTTTGGTTTTTTCTTTCCGTTCGTTCTTTACACGCGCAAGGACAGACAAGAAGCCTTTCTCCGGCGGTTGAACCGGTCTCTTTCACTCACTGGACAAAGACCAGCGTCCGGATGACTCGCTGAATTATTTTTTTATATACCCTTCTCTTACCTTCAACCCGTCTTCGGTAACCTTTCATGTGCTGAATTATACTATTCTTATATGTTATTGCTATTTTAAATACTTCAACACCGTTCTAATAATATACATATACGTTAAGCATGGTAACTGTACAACTTTTTTTGCATTTACTAGAGCATAAATGCATATATAGAACTCTATGCAAGTCATATCTTTACACATCATCAATTATACACCATATATACGTTATATATTATCATACTTGGTTCAGGACAGCATCCTAATAAAAGAAATAACACCGTGAGAACATAGAGGGATTAGACGATGGTTCTAAATTTTTTACCAAATGCGTTTCTGAATTTGATGTTATATTTTAGGATTCTAAGCATACTTGATTCATAATTGAACATAAAGTTTTAATGGAAAGGTACTTTCAAGACGTTGAAGAAGCGAAAAAATATAGCTGAAGGATCGAAGGACTGCGCCTTTCATAAGAAGACGATAATGATGTCATAAGAAGAAAAAAAAGTGACGTGGATAAAATTTTATGATCCATTCCGTAGAGATTGGTGAAGTTTCTCTAAAATATCGGCTATCTTCCTGGATGATATAATGTGATTGCATTTTCGAGCGATGGTATTGGTTGACCGCATTCCACGCTTACGTCGGCTGCCTCGTTTAAATATTTCGATTTAGGAGAAACGGGCACGTAAAGGTCAATCGTTCGAGACAGCGGATTTCAACAAGAAAAGCAACGGAACAACGAACTGGAAATTTTCGGACGTGAGAAACGAACGCAAACACCGTGAACGATAACCGTGAATCGGCTTTAGACAACACAGTCGGTTTCGGCCATTAGTCAGTATGATCGATGTCCCGCATGACGTTTGTCACGCTTGTCCCGTAAAAGTTGAACAGTTAGAAAAGGAGAGAATTTTATCTGTGACTTACAAAGTGTCTGAATACGAGTTATGTTCGGTACTGTAACTCGAACGCTCCATCTGCGGGCTTTCCCTAAGGTCAACACTTTTCGAACGAGGGTGCGAGTAATATAAGTTGGACTTTGAAGAATTGTTTCTTCAACGCGTGCTACAAAGTTTGCGAGCTGAAATAACATAGGATCCACTAAGGAAGAGAAAGCTTTACCAAATGTTTGTTCGAGAAGAAAATATTTCATACTCGACTAACAGCAATAATCTTCTACCAGACTAAACGTGTTTTACATTTCTAATTGTATTGCAGTTTCGTGAATGTTAGAGTTATTTACTCTTTGGTTTAAATGCCTTAGTTTCATTCAACATCAGCGATATAGCGACGAGCTTTCTGTGTAAGTTGACCAAAGCTACGAATCGTTCATTTTCAGCAATCTGATACTTGTAATGTTGATGATTACGGGACGATCGCTCTCAACGTTGGTCTCTGTAGCGATCGATCACGATAGAGGGATGACAGAGACACGATCGCAGGTTGTTTTCACCGGATCTTTTCTCTTGATCCCTGGTACACATAGCCTGTTCCCAGCTAATCTTTGTCGTTCTTCGTCGTTTAGTTGGCCAGTCTCCTTGCCAGTTCCCTGTCTGTGCGTGTACACGCTGCTGGCACGGTTATAAGGTTACAGGAGAGGCCAACCGCACGTCAGACGAGAGTCAACTAGTAGAAATCTCGCCGACGAATATTACACGGCGGGCGTTAATCGCTCCAAGTCCACGGTATTTATTTTGCTTTCCTACCGTTTGTTTTTCATCGGTCTCTTCGACGTGGATGTTTCTTTCATTCTCAAATTAATCCTTCAAAACCGAGCACGATTTCGTCGTTGGAATATTTTTGCACGCACGGTGCTGACGTTCCTCTACAATTATTATTCATCCATAATAATAACAATTTATTTTACAATGTTCAGTATAGGCATATATCATACGATACAATTCCACAAGTTGCAAACAAAATCGCTAATGCGATTAGCGCACTGTAAAGCGTATATAGCAATATCGTTATCGTTTATTACAAATTAATCAAGTAAATGCAAATATAATAGCCGAAGAATCAAACTTGTTTCGATGTAACTCCAAAGTGTGTTCTCATCCAGCGACACGGATCGATTCGTTCGTCGGTCGAAACAGCCGGCTGCTTGTCAAATATTTACAAATCCGACATATCCATTCGGCGAATCCACCCACGTCAAATCAAACGAGCATACAGACGCGGTATTATATAAATATTTCTTCTTGAAATCGTGACGATACTTTTCGCTGCCGCCAGGGAAATCTCCTCTGTCCGAGCGCAGAGTCTCCGGGGCAGAAAACGGGACAAAAAGCACGGTCAGTGTTCACCAATGATCCGATCCTTGGTCCTGAATAGCCTCAGCCATTCAATTATGTAGAGGCGCTGTTTAGCGCAGCCGTTCAAAGAAAAGATAACGAGCTCTCTTTTCCCTCGGCTTCTGCCGGCCAGTTATAGGCGCCGCCGACTCCAGAGTGCGCCGCTTCACGGATTTTTCGCTGTGAAACGGCTTTTTGTCCGACAACTTCGTACTCTCTCTCTCTCTCTGTATCCATTCGTCTACGCGGCTTGTCTCTAAGCGGGTGGAACGGTTGAATTGTCCTTTAGGGGATCGATAATCGTTTTACGCGGCAATCGTGCGCGTTTTTGTTGCACGACGCTTCCGAATAGACGCCCGCGAGAGAAAGCTCTCGAGGATCGAAGCACGACGACGCATGTCGCTTCTGGGAATTTGACTTGTACGGAATATTCGGAACAAGTAGGTTGACTTTCGAAGGATCGCAGAGATACTGTGGCATATAAACAGGGAAAGTCCTTATATCGAATACGACTTAATTTAAGTCGTAATTATTGCTCGAAACGAAGATTTGAAAGCTGTTTTATGTTTATGGTGCTTACAAGAGATTTATTTTTAAACTGAGTTTATATTTCCTTATTTATACATTCGACGTTGCAGTTTACAAGAAGAACGCGAGATCTTTGCATCGTTCATTAATTGAGATTTTGCCTATTGATAGACTTCGCCATTCTGCTTACAGGAATTTTTCCAATGTAGCTATGAATCTTTTATATCATTTAAATACTATCTGTCAAATATATAAAAAATTTGTTTCTTCATTTTTACATTTTTCATAGTCGACGTTGTATATACGCCATATTGTACTTTGACAAATTAGTACCTGACTGAAGGATAAATCTACTTTCGCTGAAATTGATGTTTTAATCTAGTACATTATCAGCACTTATTTATCAACCTTAATAAATAATTATTACGAGTCTTCTTCGCGTACGAGCAAGGGGCGACTTTTCTCACGAAGTAAATTTTATCGACAAGAGTTTCCGGCAGGCAAATCTCGAGACGAAGGCGGCTTCTCATGGAACACAGCTTGAAATAAAACACACGGAAACAAGGATCGGCTTGTGTTCGATGATCTTAGGACCAGCGAATGTCGAGGGGGAATGGGAAGAGGAAGGTGGCGATGCCAGGCCGAAAGAGGAATTCCGGAGGAAGATGTACGCGTTTGCGATACCACGACGGATTTCGCTGGAGGGTTCGGGTGTGGTCGATCGTTGGATAATGCTCGCGCGGAGACGAAAGAGGAGATACGAGAGGGAAGCTCGGTTCTTCTCGAGATCGATGCCCAAAGGCGAGACGAGTTCACCTTCTGTGCCCAGCTGCGATAGCCTTGCATCAAGTGCCAGATATCTCGGTATAAATTTCTTTCGCGGCATTCTTTTCCTGTCTTTTTTCCCTTTCTCTGACTTGGTAAAAGTCGCAGGATGCTAGAGATTCCTTTTCGCTGGTCGAACGATCGAGCACGGTATTTCTGTTATACGATGTTTTTCGTGATTATGGCGAACATCGACAGGCCGCACAAGAAGAATACCAACGACAGGGATTATGGTCCAATTACCACAAACACGAGTCGCATTTACCACGAAGACTCGTTGTAAGAAGTAGTCGAACGCCACGGGTCTTTGAGAAAATCTGTTGAAAAAATGCAAAGCGGTATCGGTCGTGCCCTTTTCCTGTTTGCCGTGCCATTTTTTCAGGTCTGTTGAGAAGACTCTGTTGAAAAGGTCTGTTGAAAATTTATCGGGCATTCCGATAGTTGCTTCAGCTGGTATAATCATAGAGGGATGCACATCTTGGGAGAATTTACACGACACGTATACAATGAGCGTAAGCTTTGACGAAGAATACAATAGAATGGTTAATAAAAGTGACAATTAGATGTATTTCGAACTTGACGTACTCTCTACAGTTTGATCCATATCGCCTTCGTAACGCTATTAAAACAATCCTTAAAAGAGTTCAAACAAATGAACGTTCCACGTGTTTTTTCTTCGCCACGCTTATTGTCGGAAGAATAATAATAAGCCCGACTATATAATAGAAGACCATAACTGTCAGACAATACATCATAAACCAAGCAATTGTGTTTTCTTATCACGAACCAGAGAAAGTAATTAACAGTCGCAACGAGGCACCTTTTTCCATCAACGACTTCTTTCGTTGGAAGTTCGTTTTCCATGCGGATTCTATGCACGAGTCAACGTCGGAACGTTAAACAGAGACGTGGCAATGTAATAGGCCAGCTACCGTTATCCCTTTATTTCAATGCCTTGCCTGGTAACGTTCCGTTTCGTAGCTCGCGATCTTCCTACGGGCTCGCGTGATGGCTTGTGTGTACGCGGAGCTCGCAGGAAAGCATCTTCCTCGTTCGTCTTTTTTGCTCAACTTCTCACGACTATTAGATATCCTATGATCAGCCGCATCCAAGCCCGGCGGTGGTGTAATATCCACGCACGCGTATCCACCTTCGGGATTCTCTTCCAAGCGGCGCGTCTTTCCGACCAGCTCTTCCCGGAAGAACATTTCTTCTTCTCTGGCGACTATCCTTGAACCACTAGCAAGACAAGTTTCAATTTATAGACTCTGGTTAGTTCCTGTTAACCGATGATTGGTTTTCCTCGATTTACGGTAATAACGATCGCGACGATGATTGGAAGTACTTTTTTATTTGAATTCGGCGCATAAATTGAAAAGTAGAATCGAAAACTAGAATATTATTTAATCGATAGATAATAATGTCTTGGAACGAATAACAGAGAACAGCGATGAAGATATATCGCAAATATACTGCAAAATAATCTCTTCATGGAGATTGAAATTGTCCTAATGAAAGGATGAAAAGGTATCGCGAGCAAGACAAAAGTAGTACGAGTAAACAATTGATTCAACTCGCGATCGATCGATTTGTACATGAGGATAAAATCGATATGGATGCGAGGGTAATCTGGAAGGCTCAACCGAGGTCGAACGCCTTGATCTCGATAGCGTGAATCCGTTGGTTCGGCCGTCCGTAACAATGACTAATTAAATAACAATTAAAGCGGCCGACGTCGAACGAACAATGCCGTCTTTATCCCGAGGATTAGGGTCGTTATCGAGAAAGCAGGAAGCTGTTGGCTGCGAATTGAATTCGTGAAAGTTTTTGCACGCCACCGCCGCGTCTCGTCTTCTTAAGTGTTTAAACCAATCGAGGGGAATGAAAGATCGATATCAATGAAATAAAAGAAACAGAGAGAAGAAATATCGTGAGAAGATATAGGTGGAAAGTTGGTTGGAAAATTTGTTTCTGGTGAGAACGAGAGAATCTCCGTTTGTTTCGTGAGAAACGTTCGATGATTAAACAAAATACGAGCGTAAGAACAGGTAAAAGCGATGAACATATATCGCGCGAAGAGAAAACACGTGCGTCGAGCTGTCGAGCGCATCGTTCAGACAGTCACCTCTTAGTGTCAATCATTGTGCTACTCACGGGCACCGCAGTCAAAGAAGCTCCCAACAGCTTTTTACGTCGTAACATCAAAGCCACGTGTTTCCGAGACGGTGCGTTTTAAAAGCAGCGCACAAGTATATCCGGATGTTTCATGCCGGCGTCGAACATTTATGCCATATAAGCCGATCAAGGAAAGCCTTGTAGTAGAAGGAATTCTTCTAAGGTGGAGCAAAGGGAAGGATACTTGGAAACTATTCGATCCTCCCTTGGGATGCGATGCGTTTAGTCTCGGTTGAAATTTAGTGTTACGACGTTAAGTGTTAGGACAATTGAACATCGAGTCAACTCTCCTATTATTCGCGTAAATTATGATCGCATATCTTTTCAACGAATCTAATGATACATTTAATCGCATGTTCTAAAATGCGTATAGAAAAAATAAATAAGACAAAAAATTATTGTTTTCAATAAAGTTCAATACAAGAAGTTACATTAATTTGTAAAGATAATTGCGATCAGGTCATATAGACTTGAGCACGGTAGACAAAATATTAGTCGACGAAAATTTTGATCGTTGGACATTTGTTCAGATCGTCCATAGAAATTTACTTTAACCCTGGAAAATTATAGCGAAATATTGTATTTTTCATTATTTTTAAGAGACGGCAGGCCTCTGTTATTAATAGTTCCTGATAGCGTCTTAACACGGTAAGACGAAAACTATACGATAACAACTATAAACTAATTTAACTTTGACTTCATTATATTTATAAAACTCTATTTCACAACTCTCTAAACTTAACTTTTACTTAATTTCATAATTGAGATATCCAAGATATTCAGTCCCTGATTATACCGTTAACAGGATTATGTTATGACAAGAAATTATAATTAGACCTCAGGTGGATAGATCTATCCACAGAGTAACGAATAATTCTATTCTTCGTAGAATTTGTGAGACAATAGCTTCAGAAATAAATCTCCAGAGGTGTAAAGAACGGTCTCACCTTCCATAGAATCACTGATAATGGTCTGTCACAAACCGTCGGATTACTCGAACAAAAGAGCGGTCGCGTGACCTGAACTTCATTCACAGCCTTCTGCCATTAATACCCAAAGGGCACGCTTAAATTTCTCGGACGAAATTCAGTGAAAAGCG
Source organism: Bombus vosnesenskii (assembly GCF_011952255.1). Classification (NCBI taxonomy): domain Eukaryota; kingdom Metazoa; phylum Arthropoda; class Insecta; order Hymenoptera; family Apidae; genus Bombus; species Bombus vosnesenskii. Next base: position 326,094 of record NW_022882938.1, read on the forward strand.
ACACTGCAAGCGCGGCGCAACCGGGGATATTTCCTTTAACATCAGACCACATTGTCCGAGGCCGGGCTGCATTGTTCTCGACAATGTCGTGGCAGGTAGTCTTCGAGGTTCGTTTCCGCGGCGAGACGTATACTTTCTATCCGTCTCGGTGGACACGCGACCGTGTAACATGCTGGTGTGTCCAGCTGCCGGACGACGCGTGCCTAAATGCAGGAAGGAAAGTACCAGTCGAGCAAAAGGCAAACCTTCTCTCCTAGCGGGCCGCTCAATTGGAAATTAACTTACAATCAAACCTTTCTACGTTGCGTTACGTGTTTAATAGTATCCTCCGAATAGTATTTTCTACAATTTAGGTATTTAAGTAAGTATCTTTTGTTTTAGTTGAGAAATGCGGAAATATCTCGGATATCAGAGATATGCGGAAATTGACATTACGTGAGTTGTTTCGTATGGTGTAAATCGTATATGAATTGTAAAGGATGAAATTATTGGGCAGATTTCAAAATTATATTCATTTTTCCAATGGAATGTTTTACGATATTATTTATTATACAAATACAATAGTATTTTTTTCTACGGTGCGTCATGTAGAGTTACTTAATGGTATAAAATGTTTCATTATTAAATAGCACTAGACATGCTATTTCAGTTAAGTCTTATCAACATTACTTATCGTCTATGAAGTAGTTGAGATCAAATATTAAACACTGTTTGGACTGCGAAATATTACGGAGTCAGGATGATTGATATTTTCACATCTTCAACGATCCTTTAGTTACTCAAACGTTTTGATTCGTATCTCTAATGGTTCTCCAGATATTTCAATGTTTCCATTTAAAAAAGGCACACTAAGAAGGATTCGTCTAGAAAATGTTAAATATGACGAAATATTTAGATTCTAACGTAATTCCGTGTCGCATACAACGAATAATTTCATTTGTATGACACGGTAGCTGAATGCTGAGAATTCAGATCGCCTTACGAGTAGTTGACCTATTCTTCCACATGTCTGACGGATTTGTCACTGGGTTTGCAGCGCTTGCGGTTATGGCAGTTAGATGACGAGGCTGGTTCTCGAGCCAACTACTAGAGCATAACTCGCAAGAATGGGCGTATAACGAACGGTAGTTTCGAGAATAAAAGTCCACGATAGTCATTCCTGCCTTACGATTATCGATGTTTGTTTTTCTCTGAGCTTTAATTAAATGCCGCTCGGTGAATCGGTCTAATAAGCGCAAGGTCGATCTGGACGATAGGAAGTCAAGGGTCGAGGTTGAAAGCGGCGCATCCTTTGATCCCGTTTCATTAATTGCAGCGATACGTTCGCCGTGATTCTTCCATGGAGTATCCTAATGAAACGTGAAATCTCGTTCGTAACGGGATGATATTGAAAGTCCAATCAGAGACAGACGCTATACGTGGCGCCGAATATGGTTGTCGTCGATGAACGAAACTGAACAGCCAAGATAAAAATTAGGAGAACTCATTAATCACTTGGAACTACGATGAAGGTAGCGGTCGTTAGTTCTCTTCACTCGATGATTATGTAGGACTCTTCGGTAGGTTGAACGTTAAAATATTCCCAGAACGATCGGGCAGAACGCGCTTACGTTTAATCTTTGATACGAATACGACTGTGGTTGAGCTGGAAGAATTTAATAGGCACGCTGAATTTAATATTCTTTGAACGCGCTGTGTATACTCTACTTAAGTATAAATACTGCGCTTTATAACCTAAATTACATTCAAATTATGTTTTTATTCAAATTGCATCCACCGCGATTAAAAAATAGTATTTAATTAGGACCAGTCGAAGTTTTTAATATTTTTCATTTATCCAATTCTAGTGGCGGAGTTTATTCGTTACTAAGGTGTTGTACATAAAACAACAAACTGCCTATAGCATTCAGCCGTAACTTTTGTCACATAGGTAAGCTAAAATCCAGTTAGAAATGGTCAACGCGTTCTTTCCGCGTTACTACTCGTCTTTTTATTACACCGTAAATAGACGAAGAAGGGAGGAATGCCACACAGGTAGATATAAATCCAGCTGTATCATTCTAATCTTCGTCTATTTTGCAATACTGCAAGAAACGTGGTCGTTTAGCAGGGTACACTAGGCACACGAGGTTTAATAAATCATCGTCGCAACGAATCGTAGCGCGCAACGACCGTGAACTGATAAACTTCGCTCACTTTAATTTCTGTATCTGGCTTTGAGACGCGTTCACACCTTTCTTTTGGCTCTCTACACCTATTTCCCTTGTGTTTGCGCATCAGCTACGTAGGTACGGTATTGCTTTATTATTACGTTGGTGAAAATGTAATACATTTTCAACTTCGCAACGTTCCACGCCCCCCCTCCCCCCTCGTGAATCCTTCCCATTCAAATTGACACGCTCCTTTTATGGCACGTGGTCGTTTTATGTAACCCGCGGACGCGTTACACCACGCGGCCATTTTTGGCAAGGAATTGCACAGCCGCCGTTAATTATCCTTCTTTTTGCTGCAGTGTTTCTTTTTCACCTCGGCGCAAGCGAGCCGAGGTGTGGCGGCAACCGAATCACCAAATAAAATCGGACGGCGTTCCACTTAACGAAAACTTACCGCCCCATAAAAATTCGGCACCGCCGCGCGACAAATTTCCTTGCTCACCAACCCACGAACGATAAGATAGAATGGCCTTTTCTATATACATTTTTTGCTGCCTGCTCACGGACACGTAATGCCGCGTAACGATCATCGATGCGTCCAGAGAATTTACGCGAATTGCGATCGTGTCATTGTCTTATTAGCCAATTGTACGTAATCTGCGTATTAAAATTAGTAGTAAACTTTAATTTCTACGGAGTTGTTTCTCCCAAATTCAAGCGATCCATTATTCCTCGCTATTGACCGTGGCTGATTCGAGCTCATTGTTAACAAAATCTAAACCTATTTTTAAACGCAATGAATAGAAATAACGAGATCAGGTGAGAAGTATTATGGTTCTCTCCCTTGTTCTTGCCAGATCTATTCTTTTCCCTTGTTAAAGAGCTGGAGAATAGTCCCGGAATAAAATCATTACTGCTCCGCGAGAATTACAATACGGAACTCCGATTTATTAGAATTCGAACGAGCTCTACCATATAATATTCTAATTTCGAATTCTATAGAATTTTTAACTCGTAAATAACTACGAAATAGGGAATATTTCCATAACACGACACGAACAACAGTACAGAAATAACGTCACGCAGGTAGAAAACTATCATTCATTTCCATTGACAGAAAGAACCGTGCTCTTTTCATCGGTCATGCTCTTTCCGGAGCAACTCGGCTCCTTCGAAAATGGTAGCCGAAACTTGCTTTCCATTCACCTGGACCGTTCCGCGGCTCCCTTGTCGGTTAACAGAACGAAAGAAAGAACATCTCTTGGCGAACCTCTCGCGAGAGAGATCAGGTTGTTTGACGAGAGACGAGACGCAGGAGAGAGCCGGTTGAGAACCTTCGAGATTCAGGTTCTACCTGGTGCGACCCGACAGAGCACGGAGAGTCTTGGGTGGCATGAGAGTGCGGTGGTCGCGCCCTATGCTAACCCAACCTAACATAGCCCAAGATCTTTCTTGGCTAGATTCTCACCGCTCGAAACCACATCGGTTGGACTTGTTTCCATAAGATCGTGGCACATACATAGAGGAGTTGGATCGAGCCAACTCACGTACACCCGTGGCTACTTACCGGCCTAACCTCGATTCTCACGAGCTTCGTCGGCCTTCTTCTACATGTATCTGCTTTAATCTACGGAAGTTAGGATAGGTTCAGTTTGGCTAGGTTTCCTGGTAACAGCGATTTGTCGGAAAGAATCGTAGAAGGTTTTCAGATGCGTCTATTTTTAGCTAATAGTCGGTTCCTTTGGGTCAAGATTTGTTGCGTGCGATTCTCGTTCTTTCCGAAGGAGTTTCGTTTTCCGGTGACCTTGGATTCTCGTGGTCCCCCGAGCGCATCAATACGAGCCGCGTTTTATTCAGTCGGAGCTGAATTATGGTTGGGACAGTTGCTTGCTACTTGGCGAACCGAGATTTAAGGCGTTTTCTTGGAACAAAGATCTTCGAAGAACGAACAATTCTCAGTGGGACGCTGGATATTGTACAGTTTTATGAACGTTCCGTCACCTTGCTAGGCGCAACTAATTGCCAACGCGGTTTCTTTTTAAATGGTTCCGAAGCATCAGATTCTGTTGTTTATTGTTTCTTGCTGTAGCCGATCGGTCGTGGTGGCGTTGCGTGAAAAATCGATTCGCCGATTAATCGATTTTCAACGGTCTCGTTCGCGGCGAGACGGGAGGGCAAAGGTGAAGCCTAGGACAATCGTGAGAGTACAGAGTTTCGCGAGAGATAAGAAGCGAGAAGGGAACACAAGCAGTACATGGCCTATAGATTCACGATGAAACTCCTCCAGCCAGATCTTTGATCTTGCACGATCCACCGACCTAATTAATGGTATGCGGGTCAGCTGCGGCAATAATTGAGAGAACCGGATGCAACTGAACGTCTCCGCGGCGTATTATCATTCAAATATCTTTCGCTGGTTGTAAGTTCACTCGGCCCTCCGAGTGTGACGATGCAGAAGTTAGATTCTAATTACGAGATGTGCAGGTGAATGGTAATTTAATGGTTGTGCTAAAACAAACAGCGAATTATCGTCGAAGGGATCAGCCACTTAATTCTTCCTTTGTTTTACGGTTAATCAAATTTTCTTTCAAGATTGAAGATTCTTCTTGAAAACAACGAATAATACTATATTTTTCATAATCGATGTTAAGTTCCTGTACATTAGATTAGAAAGATTAGGAGACGTTAGAAAAGAACTATTTGCGAAGCTAGTGTTACACGATTGGTTGCAACGATCAAATCGTACATCGAAGAACAAGAGCAAGAAATATAGATTTTATTTGAGATATTCGACTCCATATATTTCATTCACCAACAAACATCGTCCACCTATCAATTATTCTACAATTTAGAAAGTTGTTTTTACCTCAAGAAAAGTGATTTGCGCAAACTACTTCAGAAAGATGTATCCGTGGAAGCTACTCAGTGACTGGTAAACATCCACGTAACGAAACGATGCACATACAAACTAATGTCGTTCTAATTCTACAAAAGCATTTTGAACTACCCCATACTTTTTCTTCAAAGAATCTCCGATAATTTCAAGTTTAATATTTCACTTTTACATAGTCTTTAACAAATCTTTGAAGAAGAACAAAAGAAAAAAGAAAGAAAGAAAAGAGGAACGTTAAAGAACAAGTATTTCAATGTGAAGAGACAATTGATCGGTGTCGCAAGGTGTATACAGCGGACACATCGATCTTGACGGAAAAATGCAGGAGGAAGAGCACGGTTTTCGAGGCGAAGATCAGGCCGATAAACTCTTAGTGAACACGGCACGGGTAACAAGTTATGAAATGCAATTTGCATGCGACCGAGATTCGCGTGGTAAACCGATGGCACGGTGCAACGCGCGGATACCACGGCACTTGGTCTGAAACCAGACCTGAACTGGATTCCATCGAATTCGGGGCCACGGTTCGGCCTCTGAAACAGATCCGCTTTCGATCATCCTCGATCATCGAAATTGGTACGTCAGCTCGTTGAAACGATCACGGAGAAAAAAAGCCTTGCCTGTCGACGTTCCGCGTCCCTATCCAAACGTTTCATCGATGAACACGGAAAGCAACTATTTAGAGTATAAATGTTGCGCGTTTTCCAGTTGGATCTATGCCAGTATTTGAACGAATAATGCACCCGCATCGTGTTGGACCAGGCAGCGAAAGGTTATGAAAGACGCATTGCAGAGGAGGGAATTAAATTTTCTATTCAGAATGCCGCTTCGTTTAGGGGCACGAGGTTTATTCGATTAATTTCACGGTAGACGAGATTGGACGCGAAACCACAACCAGGAGTGACGTTGTTAGGAATTTCCCCGGAAGTTAGATAGTGGACGGTTTCTTTATGCTTGTTTCTTCTTGTCCTCTCTTCGCTGTATTCCTGAAGTTAATCCTACGATACAGGGAGACTTAATTCGTTCGTTGTTGTCATCAACGTCGAATATTTTACTTTAGAGTAATAAAGCGAAGACAAGGTGTTTTGCCCCTATATGATAACTAAATTTACATAGGAAATGCAATATTTTATATAGTTCGATACAATGATAACTAGTCTGACGTATATTTACCATAATATAAATTATGTATGGTATACAAAATATATGAAATATCCCAGACAAGCCACTTATTATGATATTTAGTTGATGGTAAAAATCACTTTCTAGGTTCCGTCTGTCCATAAATAATAAAAATATCAAGCAGTAACACGTGAACGTAACTTAAAATATAATAAACGTGAAATGTCTGGATAATCAGAATTCGTCCATTCTTCGTTGTCCGAGAGTTAAAGCGTTTCCAATTGACGTGAAGTCACTACACCAAAGTTTTAATCGACGACTTATCTTGAACAGGACGAGCTTCTTAGTACCTGGTCCTCGTTAGCTCGCCGACTAGTTTCAATCGGAGCAATGTACTTGGTAATGGAGTATTCATACCCCACCACTATCAACTCTCTTCTCCACCACCGATTACAATCCAGAAGCTACTAGTTGGAAATTGATTAAGCAATAGTTGGAAAGCCGGTTGGCTTTCGGAGATCCAGATGAAATCACGAACTGGATCCTTTAATGGACACAATGGCAACGAGGTATGCGTATACGTACGCGCACGAGAGGAACGACATGAGGGAAACAAAGTGACGTTTGTCTCTCGCCATTGAGAGTCTGTAATGGCCGCCCGTAACAAACAGTTCTCGCGATTAAGTTTATATGGGAGGCTGTCGTTGCGTGGAGGAAAAGGAAACTGGCGATGAAACAGTAGGAAATATTCCTTGAGCAAAGGCAGGATTTCCTGTAAGCGTCAGGCACGAACATTTAAACGTATACGTTCTCTGCTGTCAGCTGAACGCGGCACCCATGCGCGGATGAGATTTCTCATAAACGTAAAATGGTTCGACTGAGTTACTTTTACTCAATTTCTTCGGTCAACTTCACTTTTAAGCAATTTCTCAATTTTATTACGTAAGTACACGAGTAACGTTCAATTCATAAAAACCAAATTATTTCCACGAGTTCATTTGTCACGAGTCGATGATAAATAATGGCAAATTCACAGATAAGATTAAAAAGTAATATCTGCAACATGACTTTTTTCTGCTTTTTAATGTACACAGTTGATCTATGTGACTTCTGAACGGGTTGTACGAGCATAACGCGTTCGTTTCTTTATGTATTCATTATTTAGTATATTGTTGTCTACCAAAAGAGAGAGTTACGTACAGAGAAAGTGAAATATGTGTTTAAAGTGAACTGAAATTCTAATCTTTCTCGCTACTATCATATACAGTGGCTACGAAAAGTATTTGCATACCATTGTATTTATTATAGCATTTACATACCAGTTGATTAGGTCCAAGTACATTACATCTCGTATTATTTAGTAGCATTCTTATACGACTATAAGAATTTGACGCTATGCAAATGAAATGTAGGATCTGACTAAAAATTCTATTCATTGGCAGATATAGATATCTGAAAGTACTTTTGTAGAATAAGTTAATTTGCAACGTATTCCAAGCTTTCATTCTCTTCGCAAGAAAAAGGAGATTTTGTTGAAACTTTTCAAACACGACAGAAATCGATCGTTCGCGTGTAGATTGCCATTGCAGCAGGCGGTCGATCGTCCGACGCGTACGTAACGTATAAAACTCGCTTATAGGAAAACGGAGATATGCTTCTCCATTGTATCTGTGTTGTAGATGTATCTGACGTTTATAGGAAATCCCGTCTTAACCAGAAAAAAGCGACACGTCGCCTCTCTGTGACTCGATCGTCCGAGAATTCTCTCATTGTGATCGGTTCGAGCGTGACTCTTACGACGAGCCGGTTTTCATACGCGAAAACGGATAGCTCGAATAAACATCGCCGCGCGATCCGAGTCTCCGGATATATTCAGGGAGAGGCAATGAATCATTGGAAATTCGCGTTTCGAGAGTTCGTAATGGATAGGTTGCGTTGCAAATTGCAAACACGATGTTTCGTGAAATCGATGACCGAGCAGAAAATAATAGAGCATCCACGTGTGGAAGCTACTTTGTGCCGTCTATCTAAAGCGAAAATCGTAATGACTTTTTGATACAAGTGTGTGGTTGCGTTCCCACGATAAGGAATACACGATATAATTACTTAATTGCACGATACCGGAGACGAGAGCCAGAATCGAAAGAAGACGAGAACAACGGTTTCAATCTCGTGCGATGATCCTCGCTTGACGTGTGTCAATTTTATTAGCCGTTCTTTTTTCTCGCGGATATAGCGGCTCCTTTATGGTTCGTTATTTCGCTATCTCGTTTCTTGGTCTTGTTTGAATAGCCTATTTCCTTATATCGTACTAAGACTGCTAGTATCATTAAAAACGATGACTTTAAATACGATATTAAAAGAATAATCCGCGATTTCTCTTTTCAACCAAACGCTATTAAACGCGTTTCTTTAACATTTACGTTGCAACGTTCGACTGCTGTCGAAGAATGCCGCTTATTTATTCGCTGTTTATTCATTCGCACTGAGTATCGGTTGAAAATGTCGGAAACGAATCTCTTGCGATACTTTTCGTTATTATGTAATCGTACGGTGGTACATTACACGATAAAGTCTGTCTTAAAGAGTTAAAAAAATTAATTACACAACATAAAGGTTAATAAAACAGTATTCGAACGTCGCAAATATGATCAAATTAAATTTACTTAATAACTTATATAATAATACAAATTATAAAACAAATAGAATACGTATGCAATATTAAAGGTGAAAAACTATTCTAGACCATTGCAATAAGATAAATAATACCAATAATAAATTTTTCTTGCAATTGGGAATATCATTCGCCTATAGGCAAACGTGCAAACGCTGCAGAAACGCGCAGTTCCGTTAACCCTTTCGTTTCTCTATAGAAGTATACAACGCTCCCCCACGAGCAGGACAGCCAAATGAACTGCGAGTATGGTAACAACGGCACGTGTGTGGGAAGAAAAATGAGAGTAACGGCACGAATCGTATGGGATCGCGGCTCTGCCAGAGCGTACGCTTTGCTCTGCGCGTCTGCATCTACATTTGATTCCCCGCTATGAATCTCCGAGGCTTAAAGGGACCCTTTCATATTGCAAGGGACTCGTGTATACACTGCACGCGTTCAGCAACATGTTCACCAGGGATTTCCTCTCTGCGAGCGCATATTGCCCGCTGCGAAACTTTACGATGCATTTTTAATCGATTCGTTTATCGCACCGGGTTAGAACGGCCGTCCACGTTCTAAATCATCTTGCGTCAGATTTTAGCTCGAGCCGGAATTTATAATTCGATCGTTGAAAATGTTAATACGTTGTACGTCGTAGATATCTCACAGCCAAAGTTTGCTGGGCTTTTGGAATGCAAACATTTACGTATTCCACGTTCCATCGTGGTTGCAGGGACGTTCTCGTACGAAAATAAACGACAAGATACGTCGAGAAAGCATTTTGAAGCTTTCCTCTATAAATACAATGTGTACACCTAAACCTATATTGCTCTCCACGTGGTTGCGTCTCGCATCCGGAAGTCCATGGTATAAATAGAAACGCCGGCCTTGAAGCTATGAAAACCTTTGGTACACCTTGCTCATTAATTATCCTGCATGCGATTGTTTGTAAATGTTACGGGCTCCTTTATAACTTGACGGATAACATCGATGATGTCTCTAATGAAAATTACTTTACCGCTAAGGTTGCGTGTTTTTTTCTGCCTGATACAATAACGGATAATTCGTTGTGGTTTTTGTCTCTTTACCACGCACGTTAGAACAGAACTATGGGATTGCTATTCGTACAATAATTTGTCAACTCGCTATTAATTTTGCAGTGGATTACAAAAGATTACGATATTTCACTAGAGTCAGAGACTTTGATCGAATCGTTAATGACTCAAGCGAAATTCGAAAGTGCATACTCATCAGCGAATAGTGCTATTTCTCACAACCTACAAAAACGTGTAGACGTTGCAAGGAACTGTGTTTCACGAATATGATCGCGAACGAGACAATTTATGAATAATTCGAAGCTTTATTATATCTCTTAAAATTTAGAACAGCTAAAAAACACAGCTGCCCAAATCATTTTGCCAATCAAATCACTTCAGAAGACTAGTGAGTCGTGATATCACAGTAATCGTATCAGAACAATCAATACTTACAGCACGAAAACTTAACGATTACAATTTCTTAACGTAATCGCTAATAATCTTAAAAGGTGTACGTAGCTTTAAACACACAGCTGCAAAAAGGAATTACAGTGGGTCAAACATGAAACCTAATCTGACAAATGTTGTGGACTTTATCTTCTATTGTCTTCTAGCTGTCGTAGGACACGTTTCGTTTACATTAAAACGAAAAATGTTGTGCATCTATTATTTTCTTCTAAAACGAAAGAAACTTTTAGGACAACCTAATAATTCTGTAAACTTGATATACTTATAAGACTCATGACTCATGACTCATGACACCAAAAAAAAAAAAAAATTGTACCAGCCTTGTACTAGTATTCCAAGTACAAAGATTTAGCAAGCGTAAAGAGCCAAATTCGAACGAAAGGATCGCGTGGTTAGAAGCAACACACGACCGGTAAAAATCTTGTTCCGTGAAACCGCAACGCCATCGAAACCAGGCTCCGTTACCTCGAATGATCGGCCTGGTCAGGTGTACACGTGCACGACGAGCGTGCCGGTGACAAGCTCGCGAGCTTCGGCATTATCTAGTCGTGTGTGCACACGAGCGATGAGCGGTCTATGGGAAAATTCAGTCGAGGTTCCCGTGGCATCGCGAGCAGACGCGGGCCGATCCCAGCAGCACCGTTAGCAGGCTTCAAGGATATCCTGTGTCGCGTGCAAGCAAGCCGCGTGAATTACCTTACGGAGCTTATTCGATGCACAGGACGAGAAAGGATCGTCAAGGATTACCGGTAGTCAATGGCCGACGCTGTTTTTGTCGACCGGTTTCCAAGCCTTCCGTGCGCTGCTGTTTGAGAAAATCGTCCAATTCCTGACGGTGAATTTATTGAATTATAGATGCTTTTTGTTGAGAATGGCTACAGTGCTTATCAAGAATTACGGTAGAACTTCACGTTACACGAATATACAAAAGTAAGTGAACAGTTAGCGGAAACTATTAGCACTGTATTTATTATCACATTTACATACTAATCGATTATATTGAAGTATATTAAATTTTGTACCGTTTAACTGTACTCGCATATAATTATAAAGAATTGATTTTTTGAAAATGAAATGTAAAACCTAACGAAGAACCGCCTTATTTCGTAGCCACTGTATATTTATCTATACTTGTATTATCTATAATTGCGACCATTAGTTTATCGATAAGATACAAATATCACGCTACTTGAAGACTACTTGAAGAAGACGTTAAATTACATTTAAATATCGTAATAGAAGTCCAGGTTCCGGTAAGTCGATTTAGTCAACAAGGACAGGATACGAATTGTTTCAATAAATAAAGTTTAGAAAAATTCTACTCTATGGTTTTGACACGATTAACGAGATACATACATATTATTCGTATTTATGGTTGGTCGATTGTACAATGTACGAGTGATTGTACAATTGATACCGGTGTGATCGAACAACGAAGGACAGAATGTTTTAATCTTTCGCCGAGTTATTTAGCATCGAGATGGAGTGTCGAGATAGGGTAATGGTTTGTGAGTAAATCTCGCGTTGGAATTCGAAAAAGTTTAGATATCTTTATTTAAGAAGGGCGTGGTGTGTCGGATCGCAGATAGTTTGGCATAGTTCGAGAAGGTGAACAGGGTACGCGAGATGTTATGATATTTTTCGACCTACATAAGAAGCAGTGTAAAATTTATTCAAACGAAGTTTTGATGAAGTCCATTTCAAAGATTAGATCGTATGCATGATAATGTCAGCTACTATTTGCATGTGATTAGATACTGTTGATTTTTCGACGAATCACTAATTACGGTGCAGTCATTATGATCACGGTTTACCGTTTAATGTGAACGATGAAAATATAATATAATTTCTATTCCATTAGACAACTAAACATAGAATAGCAATTTCTTCTTCTTTTCCTATATTTTTTAAATAAGAAAATTTTAAAGCATCCTTGATCCTATAATAATATGAAAATTCAGAATCATTTCTATTTTTCAGTATCATTATTCAAATATTCCAAATTGGCAATCGTAGTTAAATTATGCTTCAAATCGATCTCTGCGTAAGAATCGCGTGTTCGGCTAATGAACGAAACACTTGAGTTAAATATGTGATAATATGTTTCAATTACACTGCTGTACCAGGTTAGAATGACTTGTACTTTCTGACGTGTCGTAAAAAAACTCTCTCGTTCACAAGCACATTATACTCTTACAGGTTTCACGTACGCAGCACATATTCTTACCACGTGCAGTTAAATCTCCACATGACACCGTGCATCCATATGCGTTCTCAGAACTGTTCGCTTCAACAAAGATGAAAAGGATAAGCAAATTTGACATGTTTCTTTTTCGAAATTCTTTACGATGCAAATGACCATTACGAAATTATTTGAAACTTAACATCAGGCGATATATTTCGCTGTGGTTAGCCAACTTCCGCTTGTTCTGGTTCGCAAAACGAACAGGCATTGCAGCCGATCTGCGGGCTTTATTATTGCTAATTATTGCCAGATTCGGCACGAACATTTTTATTACAGTGGTTAATATGAGCGTTTCGCGTGTCACGAGTTATACTTTTGACCTTTGCAAACGCACGCTTGCTCTTTCACCTTCTCTCGGTTATGCCGAGTTAACTAGCGCTAGGCACTGCAGCGATAGAAAAACTAGTTCCGATACGCAACCATGTCAAGCAGAAAAGCCGCAATGCGCCATGACGTCACTGCTGAAAAGAGCTGCGTCCTGGGATATGGTTCTCGTTCCTGATATTATTGCTTCGCTTTTTATTCGTGGCCCCGGGGCACGAACTGATTAAGCGATGCTTATCTAGTAATGCCCCTTAGTCACGAGTTTTCTGAAACGGCCGATGGCAGAGGAAGGAACTTTAACCATTTCTTCAGGATTTTATCGCGGAATAATCGCTTGAATGTGATACTTCGCGAATAATACTTGGGATCAACGGATAGGGCATGTGAAATGTACCGCTTTAACCTTTTCACGACTGAATATTTCTCCAGATATATGGAAAATTGTGTTGTCGATTATTGACGATAGAAATACATTATTACGTAATGCATTAAAATTAGCATGAGTTTCATCGGAAATAAATGAAATGTTTGCTTAATCAGTTAGTAACGTTTTAATAATAATATGACGATAACGACGTTAGACCTTTGAATTATTTCGTCATTTATAAGCTTCAAAGAGTAATCCGACGACTTTCACGTTTGAATCTTTCTGAAAGAGAAATGCCAGAAAATTTTAAGATTAAACATTATGAAAAGTGTACACACCGTGGTACATCTGTTGCACGTATATTGTTTGAATGTTCTTCGGAGCCGGCGATTCTTACAAAGAATACCATTTCTCTATGTCGTAGTGGCAAAAACTTGACCCATGACACAGTACAAAGTACTTAGAATCTAATTTATGACACTTTCGAGACTTTATCGTTTTCTCTTGCTGACAATGAGTCCTGTAACACTGACAAAAATTAAACAACCATTTTGTACTCTTAAAGCTTCACATTATCCTCCAAAGTAATCTGTCAATCTGTTGATCTATCAATCAAAACGTTCGATTCTTACACCTTAAATGATTGATCTCTTCTAACTAACAATAAGTGCCGTGCAGAACTAGAAAGATGATTAGCGGGACTGCGCAGGGACAAAAGAAGTATTATACGTTAGCGTCGTGCTAACATTATTTTATTTACAGTATTTGTGTACGATCGAAGACAAAAATAAATGAACAGGTAGTCGAAAAGAGAAAATATCGATAAGATTTTGTTAAATATGGCTTGTTACAAATCGATTCAAATGATACGACAAATTACGACGCTTGTATTACACGAAAATGCAAACGTTAATTTCGATTATTCGATAAATGATCTATCTACTGTAAAAGTGCAGTATAATAAATAAAACTAGTGCATTACCTATACAACTATTTTTATCCCAGATTGTATACAACACTTTCGTCAATGAACTTACTAAATGCTAAAAGCACTTCGCCAATACGCGTGTCTGTCTTTCTGGCAGTAAAAGCTCTGTCAGAAACAACTAATCAGACCTGCACTCCTTTCTCTAATCATCCTTTCAGCTTCCTACGACACATACGAAGCTTGAATCCTCTTGTGTCAGTACGTCAGCCAACCCTTACCCTTCATCCCTTGTTTTCAACTGAAAGGCGTGACTTACTGACACGTTGTTTGGCTTTCTCGAAGGCCAATTGTTCGCCACTGACCCGAAGAGTGACGAGGTACGAACAGTTGAAAAAAAGCGGCGCAGTCTCCGGATGGCCTATTCACGCGCTTCGACCGGCACAAGATCTCGAATTCCGTTTTGCCACGGAGAAAGCATGAAATTCGAGAGACCCCCACGAAACTCTGACGGAACGTGGGTGTTTCACACGTGTTCCACGTCCAAACAAATCACGAGGGCCAACACTGTGAGTCGCATCCACGCCTCTTACCGTGAAACGCTCTTACTTTTCATCGGAAAACCGGCTTTCCGAGCTGGAAGTGCTGCGCGAAGTTAGAAATCGCGACTACGCAGGAAGTCGCATCGGAAACCAACGGAACGAAACTTTCTTTTCGGGGCGAACGTCAATTTTTGTAAGTACGGCGAGCTTCGTTGGACGAACTGGTAAAGGAATATGGTTCCGTGTGCACGACCAAGATCAATTTCAACGGACTGATTTCAGCAAATTGTGCGTTCGAAGCGAAAGCCACTCTTCGGATTTACGGGAAGCAATTTTTATTATTACCATATATTGGCTGGATTTTCTTCTTTTTCTTTCGCAAATGGAAATTCGTTATTGACGGAAAGCACGAAACTGGAGAAAGTTCGGAGGATAATAACACCTTTATAGGTGAGTTGGATCGTTGGTGACTTCAGTGGTATTTTACCCTTGAGTTTCTTTCCTCCGAACATTCATTTCTCTTGAAAATGTTCGGAACATTCGAGTTAACAGATGGTTGATGATAACGTAGTTGTTTATTCGATCAGTCACGGAGAGACGCGATCACGAGGAAACGCGTCAACGGGAGTCATAAATTCCCGTTACGATTAGAATAATCGACGCCACGAACAGATTGATCCCCTATTTCGATTAGGATAATAGGGGTGGTTGCATTAGTATAACACTCAGGTTAACAGCTTATAATATATATTTCCAACAACTTTGTAGAGAAGATAGTTACGCTGTTGCGTAAGGAATAAGAGAAGTAGGTGAATGATTGAAGGTATAGAAATGTTGACTGATCTGTAGTCATAGATCCAGTCTAGAGATGTCGACAGATCTGTAGTCGTAGATCCAGTCCAGAGATGTTGACTGATCTGTAGTCGTAGATCCAGTAAAGCCCGGTGACGATGCTGTTGCAAAGGAAAACTCTTATTCGCTGGTAATCGCCCCGCTACTGGTCGCTTGCGGGTGGAATCCCGGGAAACACCCACGTTTCCCCAATTTTTATCTGATGGAGCAATAACCATAAGGAACCTCTTGAATCGAAGATGTTTTATGCCACTTACCGGTCTTAACGGTAAATCAAAAAACCTCGTTTTATGTACGATCCTTAGGATTATTACGACCCGCTTAATTCTATGTGCACAGCTGGTGGACGCCTCGACCGTAGAGAGTCACCGGACGTAACAGTAGTAGAGAGTTTCTAGTATCAAAGAACTTTTTCAGAAAGTTTGAAAGCCTAGAATATTAAAAAGTACTAGGTTTGAATAAACAAACGATCCAGTGCAAAGGATTAAAATAATCGACAAACACCATGGAAACAGAAAGATTTCTACGATGCTCGTATGTATGTTTGTAAATACCTAGAGATTTCGGTCGGCAACTAATATTAATCGAGGACACGAATGGCTCACAGGAGATTCGCCTAGTCGAATGAGAAAAATAGCAAACGTAAATCTCGTGAAACTGTTTGTGAGACTATCGGTCGGGGATGCAGCGTATGATTTGTGACGCTTCTTAAGACGCGATTTGCGTAGAAAGTCGCCGGTACTATTTGTAACCGCTCGGAATAGAAAAGTCACGTGGACGTTTATTTCGCAAGAGTTTTCGTCTAGGAGTGTAGCGTTTGATCCTACGATCCGCGTCGATCGCGGCGGTTTGCGTTTCACGCGCGACAGGAAGGCGCGCGTGCACGTTCACATTGGCCTGTCAAGGGTCGCGTATCCTCGACTTCCGGCGCGATCGCGATGGACGCAAACGGAGGTCGCTGTAAATCGCCAGGAATTACGTATAAATAACCGCTAGGAGGCTAACGCGACAATCGGGAGATCGAGTTGGCAAATTTACGACTCGGCTGTAACAGTCGTTTCCCCACTGGTCGATCGTTCGATGGAAATGTGCCCGTGGAATTACGTAAATCATCCTTTCTCATCCGTTTATTCCATGGCCACGATGAAAAGTATCCAGCGAGAGAAGAAAGTAAACGCGTTTTACATCCGATGAAACGGGTAAATTTCTTGTTGCCGACTCGTTCGGTGGGAAATCACGAGTTTAGGAACTAGATAGCGTTCGATCGGGCGTGATCATTCGGAAACGGTTCGCGTGGCGACTTCTTGCCGCAACGGCGCATAATTTACCGGTTAAGCGCGGTTCTCATAGAAAGTAAAGGAAGCGGGTAGTCGATTTGCCTGCGTGTCGACGTCCTGAAAGCTTCCCGCGAACGCGTGCCACGCGATGGCTTCCTTTTGCACGGAAACGGGTTTAACGGACTCTTCGAACGCTACTGAGCGATTCCAGGAGGAAAATCGCCTTTCACGTGTCAGCTTTGTTGGTGAGGTCGGCTCGAGTCCGCTTCGCGGTCTCTTGAAAATTCGCCTTGAAATTTGGTTGTTCTGAGGTCCTCGTTTATCCGAGGTTAAGTCGGTTAGGTCGAACGAGATGGAAAGTCTGTGACGCGGAATGAAGAAGCCAATTTTTAACTAAAAGTTAGTGTAGAATACGATATTTAAAAAATGTTATGCGATGTCAAGGAAAAAAGAAACAACAGAATAATTATTCTGCCACTTTTCGATTCTCCACTTTCCACGAATGTATGTTAATGTTCAAGTAAATACCGAATGTAAAGTAGAACGTGGAATGTATATGAGTTCTCTTTCTACGTTTCACTACTAACATGACTTGTTTCTCGCTAATTTTTTAATTCGTTTATAGGATGTTCCAAAGAAGTAGATAGAAAATAATCTTCTTTGAAACAGCTTATGAATGCATCGGAGAATTATTTTCAACAAAGTCGCGTTTCTATAAGGTAAAAATGTGAAAAGAGAACTAATGTACATTCACGCAAAGTGGAAACTTGAATATTCCATGTAACATTAGTTTATGGACACAAGTTTATCGAGAATTTTTTGCCAGCTTTCGACTCCTCTCATCCAGTTCTGTTAGCCTATAATTCCGAAACAGTCTGCACAAGGTAATAACTTTCAATAACCGTAAAAGCAGGATGCACCGACGTCGCGGCGTTATTGCTTCTGATTAATGGACGTTTCGCGAACAGCGCGAGCCAACAATTTACCGATGGCGGTCTGGTCTCGCGAACGGCGTGAGAAACGAGTCGCGAGATCGACCGTTTTCCTTTTTATTTAGCGAGGCTAATTGCACGTCTCGGGGTTAAAGACGATACACAGTCAAATTGTGAAAACGCGCGAAAATTCATTTCTCCGTTTCTGACGTGCGCCTCGTTATATGGAATGCTGCTGTGCGTTTCACGCACTTTCCATATACGGAGTCACGCGGACATTAAGAATAGAACGAACGTGGCCCCTTGCGAAATGGCACGCGAACAGCTCCATCCAGCTGCACGCATGATCGATAGTAACGACGTCTCGAGAAAGTTAGCGAACCGCTGATTTACAACTTTGTTACGAGCCCCCTACGAACTAAGCATTGTACTTTTGAACTGATTACTACCCACCTGATATGTGATTTTCAAGGTCTGGCATGTTGCATTCGGAGTTGACACATTGATAGATTGTTGAAATTTACATACGTAGAAAATCAAGTTTCGACGAAGCGCGAAGTTGCAGAAGAATATATTTTCAAATTTTCAAATTCCCGAATTTGTTTAATTTTTGGTTTACTTAAATTTGCGAATATAAAAATTCTACAAAGCTCAAACTTTCGAATATTTAAACTTTCGATCTCTTAAATTTTTTAATATTTACCTCCGAGTATACAAATTTTCAAATTTTGTAGTCTTCCACTATCCAAATTTCCGAACTTAAAATCTTTCAATTTTCAACTCTTTAAATACTTAAATATATCTCAATTCTCAAATATTTAAACATTCAAATCTATCAATTGTTCAAATCTTCTAATCTCTGAGTGGCAAATCTTGTAAATGTTCAAATCTCCATATCTTGATATCTTATTTAGCAAATCGTTGCGGCTATTACTACGCAAGATTGAAGTGTTTATCGAAGCGAAAAATGGAGGACGATTAAGCCATTAAATCGTACGAAGTAAGCTGGGTATAGGCGAGTCGAAAAGCTGTAAGGCAACGATTTCGAAGGTAACGAGCCGCCCCGGCATGTTCTAGAGTACGTAAATTCTAATGAAATACGTGATCGATCCCAGTGAAACTTGAGAAACGGTGCCCGCCACTCATATCCGGGGCGCTTTTAATTGAAACTTTCAAATCCATCGAATCACGTAGTCGATCATTTTTCGCCGCCAATTTCCACGTGTACCAGGCTAACTAAATATCAGTAACATTGCCGATCTATAGCGGAAAAATTCGTTACCGCACCGAGGTGAAGGTGCTTACGGTACCAACGATAAATAACGAATCTCGTATAGATACGCATCTCGATAAACGTGTGATTCTTTGCTCTTTCACTTTACTTCTCTTTCGAAAAGATCGTCTATTGGCGAAGCTAACTTTACAGATTGAACAGCCATCCCGTGTGCTCTGATGAGTTTCAAACTACTTCGGTTAAACTTTTAACTATTTCTTCTGGGGAATGAGATTAAAGACTCTCCTACTTTCTGAAGATTCTTAGCAAAATCATACTTTATCAAACTTTGTTTAGTGCTATGATAAAATACGTCGTGATAGTATAAAAGTTAATTTAACCGTTGAAATATTACGATCCCCAAATTTCATTAACATTAGTCACAACATACGTGCATATACGATATAATTTAATCGATTAGATAATGAAACGTGTTAAGATTTCGACTAAAATCTTTCGCTTCTGACAAATACAGCGCCCTTTTTATCGATAAATTGCTCCTGGCATATACACAATTAACGTTTCAACAAAGACGAATCTGATAATAAAAGTCAATAAAATTCAATAATTCTTTATCTTCTTAGAAAATTCTGTATAGATGCAACTAATTTGATAGATCGTTTAACTATCTCGTGCACTCGTTAGTTGGAAACTTCTGTGGCAAACTTTTTTCGACGAAGTACTCGTGTTTGCTCCGAATAAGATCGGTCATTGTCCTCGAGGAGAGAAGTTGCTTGAAAAACTTTTGCTCGCCCGAAGGCGAGTAATTTTCCGTCTGGCCCGATGCTGATTATAGTTGGAGGAAACTTTGGGATCGTTTTTGGAACAATTGGATTTGAAAGCATGACGTTCAATGAACTAGTCAAGCTAGTAGAAAACTAGCCGGGTTTGCCAACTCGTAGAATTCGTTTCTTGTCCCGGTGGGATACAGAGATTGCTCTGTACCTCTGTACAACCGTTCCACGAAAGTTCCACGCCAACGCATAGTTATGTTCAAACAAACTTTTATCTGCCAACGTGATAGATCTCAAGAGTTTCACGGTACCAGAGCATTGCTGGAATAAAACTTGGCAGCTACTCGATAAAATTCCTTTTGAAATATTTCACTTCTTCTAAAGTGTTTTTTAAAACCTGCAAATTTCACGAGTAAAGAAATACCTACTTTAAAATACCAATATCACCAAGGATCAAGTACGAGATACTTGGTTTATTTGAACAAGCTATACGTTAATATTATCCACTGACAAATCCTTCAGAAGTACAAAGACAAAATGGAACGTTTCAGGATTCTGTGTGTTATCCTTATACGAGGACCACGCTAATCTTGCCTATATCTTTCTAATTTTAATACGTTCCCACTATCGAAGCAAATAAGTACCAAGGTGAAAACGCGTCTATTAAGTAAGAACGCTATAGGTATATCTTGATCCATTATCAACAACGATATTCCGTCTCCTTTCGTTTCATCTCCAATCATTGTCTCGTCTCGAAAACCACTATCGAATCCTCCATCAGGCGCAACGCAACTTTCATGTTGTCCAGTCCACCTACGACGTCACCTAGAAACCATCTCGTCACCGGTCGTTATCACATGGTTGTGTGGCGATCGATCGAGGCGGTCGAACAGGATGAAGAGACGCGACAAGCCACGTACGTACTTACACGAGAGAGAAGAGGGAGAGAGTTCCTCGACCCATTCTCGAACGTAACGAGGCTAATGGGAGAACGATCGTCGGTCGGCTTTTCGAGCCGACGACCGGGTAATTTCTCCTACGCTCGATTCCGCGGGAAAAACAAGACCGGCTGCAGGAAGAGGAACGATCAACGTGCTTCTCGGCTACGTTCCTCTCTTCCTTCGCGACTTGTATGCACAACCGGGTAAGAGGCATTATCGGCCAGATACGGTTAAAGCAGACGCGTCGGGGAAACCTGGACGAGGTTTGAAAAGCCGGCGTACAGAAACCAGAAGGACGGCTTAGTCACACAGCTCGCGTCTGGTCTCGACTGGATCAACCAGCGACATCGTGGATTTTCTAAAACGATTAGAAGTAATTGCGTTCGCGCGAGCCTTCGCTATAGTTAATGCGGTTCTAGAAAAGCAACTGGAAATCTTCTGCAAGTCGTCACGGGGCACGCAAGCACCGTTGGTCACTGTTTACGTCGTATAATTTCTTTATTAATCGACTATCGAGGACGGCTAGTTATCTCGACCAGGCAACTCGCCCGTGGTGTCGGTATGGTTGACACGCCCGTTAGGAACTTTTCCTGGCGCGAAGTCGCCTCTTATTAACGATCCAATGGCTACTTGGCTTTTTTGCTGCAATCGTAATTACATGCGTTAAAATGGACATGGCATATATTAGCTCGTTGGAGAAATGAAACGCGACGGAATCGAGATACGTAGCTTTCTATCGGTCCGTTGTAATATTCTTTCGGTAGTTTGGTCGAACGATATCAATCCTTTTGCGGTGACGATACATTGAATTCGTCGTCGCAGATAGCTTAGCGTTCAACGCTTTTAACTGCCTTTCGTTTCTCGATGGTTCAACAGTAAAATTGGCATTCGTGGACGATGAAAGACAATTCGTATCTGGTATTCGTTTTTCTCGCGCGTATAATTAATCGTAACTTTGCTGGTAATTTAGATTAAACTGAAATCCTCGAGCACTACGACAGATCACATCCGTTAGAATAAGTAAGAAGCAGGCAACGGATGGATCTTTTTTTCACTCGAGTTCATTATTCATTTGTTATTGGAGCAAGAAGCAAATTAGGATCGACGACGTCGGTCCAGTTTTAGAGTTTACATTTCGAAACTATCAGAAACGGTTCTTTTCGTGCTCCCTGATTGACAAATGTTCCTCTAGCTGCTCCCCTGAATCACTTCCAAGACACCGTGATTATTGATGTTACAGGAAGAGTAATTGACAGCAGCTTTCTGTCTGCAAATAGTGCAATCGCTTGGAAATTACATGCGAGTAGAAATCGTGTGTAGCGTGTCCCGCCCAAAAAGTAAAGAAAATGACCGATTTATTAATGTCCACGGTGTTGGGTTGGTTATTGCTCACGTTTACCGGAAACTCGACGAGTTTCTCGAAGGGATAAGTACATTTTTCTACTTTATGGCCGGGTAAAAGTAAAATAAACGAATTTATGAATTAATTTATCAATCGATTGCGTTAATATTTTTCTGTAGCATGTACTAAGGTAGTTTAAAATGTTGAAGTTTGCGCAGAATTTAGTATGCTTCTTCAATCTTCGTTAGAAATGTTGTTTTTCATTTGTTATTTCATCTGGAAATTATATAACAAGTAATTAAAGCACGTTTATCTTCCTCGTCACACGGTCTTTGATCATCGAATTAGAACCACTTGCACTACCGCTCATAATTATTCGAATCACTTGAAAAGTTGATGTACATTGCTTGAATAATCTAAATTTAATACACGAAAATGTCTGACTAATGATACGCTGCTTACTTAGCGTTTATAGCAGAAGCGAAATAAAATACAAAAAATCCTGTAATTTACGAGCGCCATAGTATGCGTATAACGTTAGAAATGAATAATCTCTGCCATGAGAATTCATTCGTGTCTCTCGTTCTTAACGACGAAAAATATTGAAAGGTTTGAGTGATTCTCGTTAAATGATCAGACTCTTCCAAATTTTCCTATATTTATTTCCGCTTCATTTAAAAAAAAAAGACAGTTTACACAATCCAATTTACAGGAAGCTGTAGCAAATAGCAAACGGCAGCATAACGTAGTGATACCATAGAGATTTAATAGGTTCGCTGGCGATGCTCGTTATCGAGCGCGTGGTGAAATCAAGGGCCGAATCAGCAACGCGCGGTCGAGTGGCCGATCGCGGAAAGAACTCGGCGATCGCGATCGATCGTCGAGGATGTTCCTTAATTGGACGTCGTAGCTATGTTTCGGCACGCGGGATTTTCTAAACCGATTAGAAGTAATTGCGGCGACAGCTGCCCCGCGGGCTGGAAAAGCACCATTCGCAATGTCTTTTTATCGTCGTGGCGATTTATTAACGGCCATCCCGCGGATCGATCGAGAGACCAACGTCGTCGTCGGAGAAAATAACTTATCCCCGAGTAATCGACGTGATCGTTTGTCCCCTCCACGAATTCTATCAATTATCCCCCTTACTTCATCGATTACCGACCCGCGTGTATTGACAAAAATTAACGCCGTTGTCCGTTTTAAACTTATCTACGTGGCAATTATTCTTCATTTGTCCGTTGGATACATTGAAACGTTGGAACGTGGTGATTGCAGATAACGCACGGTGCGAATCGTATGAGAAATCGAATCAAAGGATGAATAGAAGAGTGACACGACATGTGATTGTACCGGTGATCGTAGCATTTGTTCAGCAAGGTCGTTGCATGCGTCGCTTCATCAATAGTTACTATATTTATCTTCATTTGTCTGAAATCCTATTGCGAAACGACTGGGTTATTCGTGCAGAAATCATGAAGTTTGCAAAACCTGAACAGCCTTGGCTTCGATTATTACCTTCGTATGTTAGATTCCAATTTTGGAGACAAGTTGCTGCCGAGTTAGGTGTAATATGGACTTATTTTGTACGTGTTGGAAACTTGTAGCAAATTTTCTATGAATCTGAAATAATAATAAAAAATCGAAACATAATTTATATGTTCTTTTGCGATGACAGTGGAATAACAAAGCTAATCGAGCCATACGAAACACGCTTTCTTCTACAGAAAAGCTGTTAATCACGTTTGGAGAAAGAACGAAAACAGAAAGGTAGCACTTGAGCTTACGGCGATTGCAGGATTAAATTGATGACGCGTAACCTAATCGTAGGAATGAAAAGATTAATTCACCTATGCATCGAATATCGGATGAAATCGAAATATCTGCATAGAGGTTTTAATCTGGCAGGAAATAACATTTGGTCGAGTCCAGGTCAAACGCGGATGCCACGCGGTTTCCTTGGCAACTCGCTTTTTCCTGACAGATTTACCGCGTGTCCCATTCATAGCCGAGGAATATGGAAACGGCGGTAAAGGAAAGAGAAAGAAACCCGTGTATGCAGACACGATCGTACGCTGCGACAGTGACGTCCGCGAAGAGCCTTGTTAGTCGACATTGAACTTCCTTTCACTGTGTAATTGAATTAATTGCCGGCGATATTGCCGCGTTACTTTGCGTTTATTGTTCTCTAACATCGCCAATCTTCCATTCTGCCTTTCTCTTCTCGAACCCTTAAAATTCGTCCCTCGTTTTACCACGACCTTCGTGCCGTAGACTTTCTTGTTAGCGGGCATTAAAGTCTCTTTCACCGGCGTGATCCAACCAATTCCCCGCGATTTCAAGCTTTTCCCTGGTTTTACGTTCTACTCGCTTGCCCATGGGAATGGGCAAGAACTTCGTTACGCGTTGATTTCAATGACGTCTTCTTTTTGCCTGTTTTTATAGAGAGAAAAACGATACATTTTTGGTGATTCATAGCGCGGAAAAATAATCAAAGAAACTCTCTGTCTGTTACTTTCATTGGCAACATTTCTTCAAATAACCAAATTAGTCTAGTTTTGTGATTATTATTTGATTGCATTTTGGTCTCTAAGATATCGCGTATTGAAGTTTTCTTGGAAATTTTCAGGATATTTGCTCGTTTTTTATATGTAGAATAAGTCTTTTCATACGGAACAGAGCATCCGTAATGCAATAAATAGCTCCATGTCGTAACGAGTTTACGAATCGAAGAAATCTGTCATAACACTAATTGAAATATTAGCAAACACACTGTAATGGACATTCAAAAAACAGACAACATTCAGACAGGAATATATTTGAAATAAAAAGACAACGCGCTATGTTTTCGTCAAAAATGTACGTGAAACAGAAAATACTTTCCATCAATAGTATTTATGGTACATACTTGTTAAGTACTATCAGTAGTACTTGTACCTGTTTATTCGTCTACTATCCAAATTTTGGCTATAGAAACAACACAGACATTATGTTGAAATTCAATCACTTTTTTTTCTACTCAAAAAATTCCATCATTTTCTAACAATTCTCCCTCAATTTACCCATTACTCGTTCTCATTGGTAAAAAGTAGGAAAACCGCACGGTGCAGCTTCGTAAGCGCGAAAGAAGCGACGCCGATGAACGAGGAAGGCCGATCCGAACGGAACGTTAGAGTTCGCGACAGGTTCGCAGACAGATCTCGCGTTCACGCCCGAGTTCACGCGGTTTTTGTCGCGTCGACTGAACGACAACAGCTACCACGGGAACCGGTAACCCTGGACTAACTTACTTTCAGCCGATCCAGCCGCTGAATTACAAGTAGCCTAGCGTACTCTTCGCGGATCGCCCTGAGGATTGTTGTAAACAGCGCCTAAACGGCGATCCGCGTGCAAAGCGTAAAAAGCATAAACGGCGTGCTCTCGGCGTAAACCGTAATTTTCCACGCTACCAACGAACAGCGCAGTCGTTTGAACAACGCTAATTTTTTACGACGTTTCATCTATTGCTAACGATCGGTGTCTGGAGAAAGAACGGCGGCTCACTTGTACAATGAAACGACTAGCCTCTTTGGATGCAAATATTACGTGGCGTGGCACGAAGAACGCTGGCTCGAATTGTCGTTAATTATCGTGTCTTCGACGGTAGCGGCATTTGTTTGAGGATTTATATGGAATTTGTATAGTAGTTTGGCGTGACACGTTTAAGATTAGAAAGTATAGTCTTTGCGTTTTTTAACACGTTGTTAGCACGCGTGGTATCTAAATCGAGGATGTTTATGCCTTTAGGATACACTTCAGAAACTTAAATGTAAAATGTATAAAACATCCGAAGTAAAACGTTCATTGTTATATAACAAATCTGTGTATTTCCAAATTTTTCCATTTTTTCTAGAATATGTACCATTTGTTCTAGAATATGAAATTGCATAAACAACAGTTTAATGATGTCATTCACATAGTTACGTGTGACGCAATGGTTTTGCATGAAAGATCAAGGTTACGTGCATAAGTATAACATAGGAATTTAATCTTTTAATTTGACAAGGCAGATAAAGTCTTGTCTCTACATAGTAGAGATGATTTTTTACAAAGTACGACAAACAATGTTTTACAGTGGCTTGCAATGTGTGCTGATAATTTTAAAGAATGAGGTATTTTGAAAAAGTAATTCTTGTTTATCGATGAAGTTTTTGAATGTATGACACGGTTTAATACGATTTAATAATGAATTTATAAACATGTTAAGATTATGGTCGAAATGTTTCGCTTATTTCGAGAGTAGTAGTCTTTTCAATAACACGCTACTTCAAGTAGTATTGTAGATACACAATCAACGTTTCAAGTGATACAAAGACGAACGTGATAATAGAATTCAATAATATCTCGACCCAGATCTCATGTATTCGCGTGCATAGTACGCGATCCCGCAAATCTTTCGATCAAATCGTGAATACATAAATCTCATTTTCGCAAGGTTAATGTATTCTAAACGATAATATTTCAGCTTTCCCTGCACCGAGGACCATAAATCGTCTTCTTAGCCGTGAGTTCGACCAGCTGGTTTCAGCTACGTGTCGCACGTTTTGACCGTGAAACGGTGGCGTTGCGTAAACCTGGACAAACGTTACGTCACTCGCGACGTGATCTATCATTTGCATTCCTCTTCCGCCTGTTGGATGAATCGCCGATTAGGTCAAGATTACAGTATAGACAGCGTTTGGTACTTCGTGTTGCCGGATGAAAACGGCCACGTTCTTCCTGAGTTGTTCGATCAGTGAAACATTAAGCCATCGTCTCTTCGCGAACTTGCCTCGTGAAGCAAACGACTTCTCGATTAGCTTCATCAACCCGCCGTCTGTCGAAGTTATTATCTTTAGCTCTTTTGCTTTATTTTATACCGACATTTCCTTGAAAATTTAAAGGCTCCTTGCTAATCTTGTTATCGATAATTGGGAAACATTTGTAATGAGTTTTAGGCTGCTTTAACACGCAGATTTTTTAACTAATCACTGCTTTTTCGTAGAAAAAACTTTTTACAATTATCATATATTGTCTTGTTTAATTAAAAATCATTATCTATTCAAATTATAAGTATTCGGCGAGCAGAATCAGAGAATACTAGTTTTATAGCATATAGAGAACTTGTGAAATTTAAGCTGAATTCAAATCTGGATATAATTGAATTTAAAACCTTAAACCAAGTCTCATCTAATCTGATCCCGATTCAAACCTACTCTCGCTTACTGTATAAACTAAATGCTGTGACACATCGAGACTAATAAAAATAATTTGCAAAGGAACTTTTCTAATCTAAAAGCTAACATTCTTGTTGAGTACTTGCTATTAGAAAATATAGGGATCTGGACAAAATATAGCGAGAAATTGTTGACGTCCCAAGATAAAGTTTAATGAAGTTTCGCGTTAGCGGAACGCAGAAGAATCTTCCATGGTAATCTGGTATAATTGAATAGACGAAAAGTGGATTAGGCCACTTTCCTCTAAGAAGGGACGCAATCCAGCTTGATTATTGTCTGCGCGAATTCGAACTTAATAACGTCCCCTATTTTCTTCGTTCCCAGCGCGGCTCTCCGAAGCTAGATTACGTTTAATTACTGTTATGACGTCTGCCAACATGGAACAATGTACATAGGTTCAAAACGAAGAATTCCGCGGGGAACGCAACCTCGGTCTCTCTCATCAACGTGGAAACAGAACTTTTCTATGGAAATCCTGGCTCTTTTATCGTGTGATTTTTTTACATTGTCTCGTTCAATGCAACACACGTTTGCTAATAGTCGAACAGTTCCTGGTTTACGGTTTAAATGAAACGGAAGAAGCGTCGATGGAGAGGGTTAACCTTCGTTCGAGTAATCGAGCTGGATATCTGACGAACGATGCAGATTCAAGAGTCTCGAAACGAGAGGCGATCTCACCTCTGGCCTCGAGATCTTCCGTCACGTTGCGTCCACTCTTTTAACTATCCCATCGTGGAATTATTCCGCGGTTATACCTCGAGGTCGAGGTCGTAAGAACCCTGGGATTCGTGTAAGGAGGTCATCGACCTCCGTTGAAACGGTCTGTTTGAACAATCGGTAAACGAGAACGTGGACGAGCAAAATGATTCGTTATTCTCGTCATTGATGGGACGGTGAAGGTGTTGAGTTTCGCCTGAAGGAAACTTTTCTACTCTTGCTCGGGCACGACGCGACGCACACAGAATTCAGGTGGAATCCACCGGTTTCGAGAACGTTTATGTGGGTCACTCGGGGAATCGTTAAGTCGAACGTGTAATCGTTGACGAAAGTGGTGTAAATTTTATGCGAACCTTCGATATTCCGATTTCTATGTAATTAATCGATAACGTTAACCTTCATAGAAAATTTCGATTGGTCTTTGTACGAACGTTCCCGTATAATTAGTGCAACTATGTATATATATATTTCTTCTTGCAGTCTTCGCATTTCTTAGTAAAAACATTACTAAACCGCTCTGGATCTCCATCCTTGAAATATTTTTACGGAAATTCCAAATTTGTCGTGTTTATAGAAAAGTTGAATAATTCAAAATATTTCTTTTCCATGTTACAGAATTCGGTAAATTTTTGCAAATCTATAGGACTACTGAAAATTTACTAATAATAATTATATAGTAACAATTAACACTCACGTAGTCCGAGTGACGTCATAATGCTGAAGCTTCGGACTTATAAGTACATTTATTACATAACATCCTGACTGTCTACATCGTAACTCGGAAGATTTCGGTTCTCTAGATCTTCTGATATCTTGAAGCAAGTCGCATTAAGCTCGTTTGCGTGTCACGCGCTGGGCACCTAAGAAAGTTCAGTATCTTCTCAGAGATTAAGATCACGGGAATTAACATAATCGTCCGGCTTAATACGATCCTCTGAATGACTGGAGGTCTCGTTATGCGTCTCTGTTGATCATAGGACATAGCACGGAGATTCCGGTAACGTTGACTAGTCCCTCAAGTCGATTGAATCGGAGCTGCTCACGGGACAGGGATCAACGTGATCCTGACCGTGCTACCCGGACGATAATGGGAAGATGAAAGATCATGCCGGTAATTTTCTCTGCTTCGTAATGCACCTAGTATGACTTATTACTGTCGATCCAACGACGAGCACGTTTTCCACTTTATCGTACCAATGTCGTATTCGAGGATCCTCTAACAGCTGCTTTGAAATTTTCGTCCAGCTAAAATTCCCATTCGAAACGGATCGATCGTATATTTCAGCGATCGTATACTTCCGAGAAAGTTGTCGAATTATCGAGAAAGTTAATCAGGGGGGGACGAGGTATGAAAATAATTAAAGCCTGTTTTTGCAAAAAGAGTAAAAGCGCAGGGAGAGAAGACGATACGGGATACGCATTTTAGCCCAGTTATTTGCTCAGCTGCGTCGAACGGGATAATCGCCCGATCGCCATTGTTGATCCTGGTTAATTTCACCATCCCAATTTCGGAGCGGAGCTCGTTTCACGGTCGTGAACCGTCCGCGACGTGCGTTCACTTTCCACGAGCTGATCACGTCGACGCAACCCCATGGTCCCACGGTCGCGCCGTCAGAACAATCACCCTTCGACGTAGCGTGTGCGTGGTAATAGGAAGATGAAGGATCACGGTGGTAATTTGCTCAGTCAACGGTCGGCGAGATCGCGAAGATTTATCACCGGTATGTTCGATGGACAGAGAGAAAAAGACAGGACGGGAGAAAGGGAAACGATATGACGACAATGCGCGAGACAGAGAACGACGAAGGAAAAGGAAGATGCGAGACCAAGAAGAAGAGAAAGAGACAGAGAGTCCTAGAACTCGAAAACCAGTCTACACACGTCGCGACGCGCGAGAGGTCTGACCGCTCTTGACCCTCGTGCCAGGGTGCTGGAATTTATCGTTCGAAGGACTCACCTCGCCACTGATGCACACGCTGGTTGCCCGTTCGATCCAACGACGAGCGGTTGGTTCGACGCCACACGTTCCTTCGAGATCCAACCACGAGTTTCTTGCAGTAGTCCGAAATATCCAAACGAAGGGGTGATGGGATACAGGCTCCACGGATTCTCGTTCGAGTAGCCGAACCACGACACCGGAGGAACGAGTTTTCACTTTTATTATACGGAGTCCCGCACGCGTCTCCTCTTTCTTCACCGCGTTTCGTATCACAGTTTCTTCGCGACCGGTCGACCTCGTCACGCCGCTATATATTATAGAAGACGCGACGAAGTGAACGTAAGGAGGAGGTGGAGGAGGATGAACTGGAGCAACGTCGACAACAACGACGATGATAACGACGATGATAACGACGAAGAAAGAAATGGCAACCTTACCCAGCGAAGGGTAAAGGAATAAGAAACACTGGAGGAGCACAAGCCGATCGCCGTCCGATCACGTCCAGGAAGAACCGGCCGTATTAAAGGCGAAGGAGAAAATATAAAGAGGAACAGGGCTAGAGAAATAAAGGGAGACGGGAGATTTCACGAGATCCTCTCTCGCGGCGTCCCGAGGATCTTTGTCGAGGAATCGCTCGGATCGATCCTCCTACCTCCTCTGTATTATTCCACTGAACGATCCACGGGAACGGTTTATCCAGAGGCACGGTATATATACTTGTGTGTCAGCCGCGCGACGTATCTCTTCCGCTCAGTCCTTCTCGATGAACGAAATCGGAGCCTGAAGCACGGTATCCATGTAGTATCGGTGTCGAGCGGTTGTATGGATCCACGATCAGGAGCGTCCGGCGAGCAAATCACCCGAGCGTACGACGAGCGTAGTTGTCGCGGTAGACGGGACGACAGGTGCAGCAGCTGCAGCTGGCACGGTCGTCGGCTTCATACTGAAGGGGCGCCTCGATGCCGCCGGCTCACCGATGCTACGAGAAACTGGCTCTGCCACTGGCGACGGCACTGAAAAGTCGGAGCTAGCGCAGACTCTACGCTAGTTCCACGCTTGCTCTCCGCCGCTGTTCTCCGGCTCCTTCCCCCACTCCTTTTCACATCGTTGGTCCAAGAGTGGGAATACACGGCTCGTGCAACGTACTCGTGCCTCCCCTCGACTCCTCGCCCCAGTTTTTCGCCTTCTCCACCTTCTCTTGTCGTGGACAGCCTCCCTCCCCCTACCCTCGTGGAACCTCCCCACAGCTACCCCAACAACCGCGCTTCGAACATCCCCCCTCCTCATCTCGATTCATTCCGTTGGTCGCTGTGAGTCGCGAGTCGTGAGTTCTCGGTTGCTCACGGGCACATCGAGAATCGCTGATATTCCAGCACTTCGTAGCCGGTCCTCGATGGATGTTGGGTGAGTTCCACGTTCCGGTAGGTCGGTGCCAGAGGAGAACCGGACCGGCAGCAAAACGATTGCGTTTTGAGACGAGGGGAACGCTCTGGGCTCTCGTCGATGGCACGGGCGCTCAGCCTGGAAAAGCGTTTCGCGCCATGTCCGAATGAGCCGCTGGACCCCTTCGAACATGTTTCACGGTTATCGACGATTTTTTTCTTCCAGTTCGTTGTTTATAACCGGTGGCTGGGGTTACGATTGAGTTACAACCGAATAGATAAATGTCGGGTTTTTTTACTGATACAATTGCACAATCGTTTAGATATGATCCCCGATTCTTGTAATTAGGTAGAAAGCATTAGAATTTGAAACGTTGCCTTTTAGTATTATCTGTTTGAAAGAAATAAGGCGTTGGATTTCCGTGGAGATAAAACGAACGTTCTGCCTAAGAGTTCCCCGCCATGCAACACAACATTATCTTTCAGCCATTTTGGTTCTGATTAATCCAGACATCATAACTATTGTAAGATAAATTTTAAAAGTTATGGTATAAGAGTTAATACCTGTAATTAACAAATTTTGGTTACGGATAACCATTATAAATGATTAAAAATTGTTCGATTTTCGGTGATCATTATCGGTGAGGGAAATTTAATTTTGGTTACCACTGACTAATATAAAAGATCCGAATTTTATTTTTATTATCGATAACCGTTATCGATGGCGAAGAATTTTAATAATGGATACCAGTGTAATCAACTCCGTTTCAAGATTTAAACTTTAAGTAGTAAACCTGTAAAAAAACCTGTAAATGCGTCTCGAAAGAATCTTCCTGCCGTCGAGATGGAAAGTGGAATATAAAAAGCTCGCAAACAGCTGCACTGGGCAGGGCGAGCCGAACGCACGGTTAGACCCCGTAAACCGACGATTTTTCTCCTTGTATACGCGAGTGCTAGTTGTGTGGGTGAGATTTCTACGAGGGGAACGGTTTTGACAAGGGGCGAAGAACCCTCGTAACGTTCAGCCTGATGAACGTCGTTAAATCAAAGCTGTCCTCCGAAATTCAAGGCGTTACACCTTCCCGAAACCTGGTCCTTCGAGTGTGTTCGTGCTCGTACCCATTATATATATCGTACTTGACGTATATACTAGCTCGAGAGTATGCGACCTGTCTCGTCGTGTGACCTTTCCATAAACCATAATCCACCCCTTGGTCAAGATGGCTATCACCTGTACAAACATATTAACTCACATCAGTAATCATCCTAAGGACTCCCCATAAAGTTCAATCCTTTACTTTTCTGTCAAAGGCCCTTAACCATTAGAAACATCTCTCAAGCCGAAACGGTCCCTACAGTTATTACTCATTAAGGGAAAAATGGGAAAAGCGGATTTTCTCATGTACAATATTCAACGGCCACTTCCACCTGCAAGCGACCGGTGATGAAGAGCGGGCAACAGCCATTATTAGTTCCGTGTAAATATTGGCTTCACGGAAAACACCTTACTTGCTAGCAACCTTTCAACAGAAGGGATAGCAACAGAATACATCTCAACTTGTCAGTCACACTTCACCTTATATTCTTCGAGGGAAAGTTGTTGGAAATAGAGAGTGTATTTAAGCTGTCAAATCAGTGTTATAATTATTCAACCACCCCTATTATCTTAATCGATATAGGGGTCGACTGATTCGTGGCGTCGGTCATCATATCGTAACGAGAATTTATGACTCTCGTTGGCGCGTTATGCTGTGAAAGCGTCTCCCCGCGAAGCGATCGAACACAGCCATTTGCTTATTTCTGATGGAATCGAGTTTAGTTGAAGAAATACAGGTGGAAAGATTTAGTACGATTTTATGCTTCATTAAATGCAAATTCACATTTTTATAAACATACAGTGGTTACATACCCTTATTTTCTAACGAAGAATTCCTTTATCAGGTTCTAAATTCATTTCATTTTCATAATATCAGATTTTTGTAATTATACGAAAGCACTATTAAATAATGTAAAATTTAATATACTGAGATGGAAGTAATCATTATGATTAAATGGCTATAACAAATACAATGGCGAATACCTTTTGTAGCTACAGTAAATTAAAAAGGAAAGAGACCATTGAAATGGACACTTAGTGTTCGTGTACTTATGAGCAACGGTGTACGCTTGAAGTCGAACGACGAGGCTCGGTGGAACGTGGTCCCTCGTGCCACGACGCGAAAATACAGCGATTGCGAAACAACGGAGACATTTCTGTCGGTCTATAAATTCGAACTAGCGTCGCCGACGCGGGAATAATAATGTCACTGATAAAATACCAAACACTAGAGCGTGGAGTAACCGTACTTCATTCAAGGCATTACCGTCTGGCGAAGGTATTCGCCAAGAGAGAGAAAGCTACAGGACGAAGAGGACGAGGAGGACGAATGGGAGTGACAAGGAAAATGGGTGGAGCAGACGGTGCAGATGGAAAAAGAGGTTCGATCGGAGAAAGAAGAAAGAAGAGAGAAAGATACGAGAAGAAAGGACAAGACAGAAAAGGAGATCTTTCAGAGTAGAACAAAATGATCCCAGCGTGGTCGGAGGAATTTATAACTTTTCCACTTTTGCCGATACCGAGTCGCTCTTGGTTGCTTGGGTTATCGCCACGAAGTTGCACTTGTTTTCCTACATTTATCGGGTGTAAAGATCGAAAATGTCTTGCGTCGTTGGCAATCTCACGACTCGTCGAATATTTGCCAGTTACCGAGCCTCGTGTCAAACACGAGTCGGAAGGCGACACAGAGTTAAAACAAAACGCGAAAGCACACAGCGAGCCTCCGCCTGTGCCACGAACGACTTTCCTTTCAAATCGCCAGGACGTTTTATGTGCCGACGCTTGACATTTACAGTGAAATCTCGGCCGTAGCCGGTCGCCTACCATTTGCCTCAATGACATCTCGGGGATCTACGGTTTCTGCCGTCGCCAGAACCTGTTTCGAACCCGTGTTCCTGCTTTGGCCCGCTACGAATCCGCGAGCGACCGTGTCCGTCCGCGAATCGCCGCTCCACCGCCTCTATCCAACGTCGGTGTCCACGTAGCTCGGAGAAGCTTGCTCTCTTGCTTCTTACCTCTCTCGCGATTTAATCGGTCCTGTCGTGTTTTCAACGGTTACATTTCGAGGCACTTCTCGGACCGATAGCGGCGCGAGGACATTCTTCTAGACACCACGGCAACGGTATCTGGCGCCTTCTATCGCGATGAAAGTTTGTCGACTTTGATTACGGTTTTAGTAAAATTTGAATTTTCTCTGTGTCATGAAACGACGATTACGTTTAATTCGTACTAACGTATAACAGTTGATTTATAGTTTATATATCAATATATGATAGTGGATAGCTGATGGTTATTAATATATGGCAGGTTGAAAAATTTGTGATTTAACAGTGGAAGTACAGTAAAGTTTTTCATATTCGAGTCAGATCGAAACAGATAAAAATGATAGTGGAATTTTTACATAATGCAACGATCACTTTTCTAATAACGAATTTCGCGTATTCAAACAGAGTCCAGGGAAATCGTTAATTTGTTTCAATATTTATGAATCCTCTGTATCCTCGGCTGGGATTTAAATTACTGTTATTTTTTAACGTAGTTCCCTTTGATTTTGATGAACTTTATCTGAGCAATGGTTCAATGTTTTTACGTTATCTAGGAAACTGGCTTCTCGAACTTTTTCAGAATAGCTTTGTTTACCATAGATATCAGTTGATTATGCGATGAAAATCGCTGACCGCCAGAAAACTTTGAGCAGCGTTTAAAACCGCACGGTATTTTCTGCCGTTTGGCTGGCACGCGAGCGTGACTCAATGCGTTTCATTGCGCCACTAAAACAGAAGCTGCGTGCGCGTCGTGCATTTTAATTCGCCGAGATTAATATGTGAACCACTCGACTTCCTGCCTATAGACAGATCGTAATGCGCTGTAAACCGGAAACGATGCTGAGGATAATTGCACAGGTAAAACGAGAAGGATACAGTTTCGCGGTATTGCCGACGATCGGCTTAACACACATTTATAACATTACGATCTTCTGTTACGTGTATGGTACTTAAAGGCTTAGCGGAAAGATCGATGGTTTAACGGCAACAAGTTTGTTGTATCACCAAGGTTGAACCTTTTGGATCTCCTTTTTCGGATCTTTAGATGCCCGAAGTTCCAGATCTTTGATTTCTTTCACTTTGTGGCCTTTTGAAACTTCAGGTTACGATGCTTTGGATCTTTTTATCTCCGCTCTTTTATCTTTTTATCTTTTGGTACTCAGCCAATGTTATTCAAATATTTTTAAACTTAGACCATTTAAATCATTGCCGTGAATCGTTGGAACATCGTGCGATTCGCAAAAGATCACAAAGAATAATAATCAATGGAGAACGTATCACAACCGTATTTTTCCTCGACACGCGTATAGATCTCTTATTCGGACTGTTTGTTCTTGGAGTTCCTCCGCAGAAGCCTTTCCACGGATTCTGTAAACACTGCCATGGAACGTCAACAAATTTTCCTCGCCTTGTGATATCGGTCCATGCAGATCGTTTGCTTGCCGTTGAAAAATTTGGGAGGCGATGGCGACAGCTGAACAAACACGAGCGCCCTATTAATCGACCATACCTCGACAGGGAAACGCGAACGGCGAGCCGCTTTCAAATATTTGAGGAATCTGTTGCGATACGACTGACTCCGGTAAATAATACATTATGCGCCATAATTAAACACTGTTTGAAAAAGACGTGAAAAATGGGGCGCGGTGCTCCACTATTCCCCATATTATGCCTATCAACTTATTTATCCAACGTTATTAGTCAATCGCGAACCGTCAAAGTCAAAGAACCTATAGACGTACTTTGTCACAAAATTATTTGTACTCACATAACGATACAATTATCATTTACACTTTGACTACCACGTTAGTCATATGACCGGCCACGGTTTCTCCTGTGATGCCACGGTGGTCATTGGTGACCGGAGCGCTTGAACTTCTTACAATTGTAAAAATTGAATGAAAATTGACAGTTAGGACATTTTGAATATAACCGATAAATAGAAGATACTTTGAAATAAAAAGTGCCCCATTGAACAATTAAACATTGTTATAATAAAAAAATAATGAGAACAAAAATGAGAATAAACCTTGCATCTAACGGTGCACTATGTTTGCATCCATATCTTTGAAGGGTAATCTACGAATATTATTATAAACACAGCTTAGAAAATAATCGTAAATGCTGCTTTATAATCATATAATTGAAGTTAGAAGTGTGAACATATCTTGCTATTATATATAGAATGAGCAAATACTGTTTACTAATATCTTCTACACGTTTCAACAATATATTCTGGACGTTTTGCTCACGACGAAATTTCGAATGCGAATGGGTTGTTGAAATAAACGAAGCCTTGTTATAATATGTCGCTATCAACTGTTACCAAGGCGCCATGGTCGTTACCCGTGACCACCAATAAGATAAACGGTCCATCGAGAAAGAATGTTGTCTTACATCATCAATTTATTATTATTTTGCCATTATATGCTTTGAATAACAAAAATACTCCCGTGGCGTCCTGAGCGAAACATGTGATTTCGGCGTGGTAGTCAAAGTGTTAACAATTCCATATCCGGTGGCAGGAACGTATTATCAAGCCAAATGCTAGCGTCCAGTGAGGTCACGTTGGTGTCACGCGCAAGTTGACCTTTTACGCAAAGTTTACGAACTTAAAATTTTCTACCAAAAAGACGCTGGCTATTGGTTAAAGTTACTAGACAATTCATGCTGACAGCAAAATGTAAATGTATTTTTAAAGCAGTTTGAAAAAATTAAAACATTTAACTCGCCAAAAGCCTTGGTATAAAATTACGTTAAAAAAGATTTTAATTTTTTCTACGTCAATTCAATATGCAGAGCAATATTCAATTACTAAAGAATTTTGTTAGCGAAATCAATTAGCAAAAAAAAAAACGATATTTACACGATACTTCATCAACCCGCTATGTAACAATGTCCACGAATTAAAATAAAAGAGAATCGAGAAAACCTAGAAACTGCGCTTTTACTGTCTGATGCGTATCGATTTAAATTCCCGCGATCACGGTTTCACACAGTTTCCCTTGTTCGCCATATTGGAACACCCGCGTTCGTTTCATTTGCCGTTTAATTGCAACTCTCTCGCCTCCTGTCTCGATCCTACGTCAAAATAGAAATCACCAGGAACACGTGGTGTACACTTTTGCTGTGTGACTGTTTTCACGATGTCGATTGTCATGCGGTGGATTCCAAAAAGGGACGTGAAAACAAGACCATATTCGAGGTGAAACGACGTATAATTCTGCGGGGAATCTTTCCAAACTCCTTTAACGCGACTTGCAGGAAATTCCACGTGGAATGCCCGTAAACGTGGAAAATCTCATTTCTTCGTCTCGACCAAGCCGACGTTATACACGACTATATTACGTACGCGGCCCTGTTTTCTTCTGAAATAGCCAGGCTTGTCGGAAAAATTAGCATAAACGCCGGGAACGCGTAACGTTGTTATGCCTGTGTGGGACAGTGGGAAAACACTAGTATATATCCTCGTGCCTGTGACTAACGTTCCTGTAACCGTTGTTACGGTAGTTGTATGCTGAAGTTAACGTACTGAAGTTAAATAATAGATGCCTATTTTTGTTATTCCGATAAAAGTGCAGCTTATCAGATCGCAATTAACTGCAAGGTTATTCGCTCTTAATTAAAATTACATACACCAGCAGAAGGTTAAAAATCAGTACTTGC
This sequence comes from Bombus vosnesenskii, assembly GCF_011952255.1. Taxonomy (NCBI): domain Eukaryota; kingdom Metazoa; phylum Arthropoda; class Insecta; order Hymenoptera; family Apidae; genus Bombus; species Bombus vosnesenskii. Next base: position 364,274 of record NW_022882938.1, read on the forward strand.
TTGCGTGTTTAAATATTAGTAAGTTTTGTTTCAGAAATTTTATAAATATTTTTCTACTTATTAGAATTTATTACTATCATCAATTATAACTTTTCTTGAATTATAACACGCCTTCGTACTATTTATCTTTCAAACATTCTTTCATTCGCCACTGTATGTATTCACATCTGAGAATTTCATATTCACAGTACGTGCATTCGTTAATGAAAATCTATATTCGAATAATTATAATCAACCTGCGATGATAACATCTTACGCACTATCCAATCATTATATGCGTGGCGATAAATATACATTTGACGCATCCTTTCATACGCGAATTACACTTCAATCGCGTTCGTTACCAACTTGTCGAGATACAGCAACTTCCGCGCTCTAAATATTTTCTTCCAGAGCGAAGTTTAGAGTTTCCAGTTTCGTTAACATAGCCGATCGTTGCCCAAGTGATTTTATCCTCGCCTCTCTAAATGATCTCCCCCTTATTTCCCTACGCATGATCGAACGCCCCTCCACTCTTCCTCTTGCATCGGTAAATGGTTTATTAAACGCGATGCTGTATTATTATAATAATTATGCAAATATTCCAGTTAGCCTTGCAGGGGAGCTGTAGGGGCTACGGCGAGACCTTGTATTACTATCTGGTTAAGAAAGCTGTCGTCTCCTCTCTTCGTACGCTTGCGTCGATAATTAAACTAGCGCGCAAGCTCACGACGCGACGTTGAAAATGGAAATTTATCCGCTCGTCACATTCAGACGCGCTAATTCCTCCTCCGGCTTTTGCCATCGTAACATTAATCACCGGCTGCTAAAACCATTATTTCTACCCTATACACGAGTGTGTACATACAGGTAAACTGCATTTCTTCGCCTTTCGATTTATCAATTATTTTACTATTTCTTCTGGTTGTATCAGTCATGTTAGGATATCACGGATGGGACGTCGTTGGATATTTGGTTGACGTTACTACTCACATTGATTTGTACGCCTTGAGAGAATATACGTAGGTTCGGTTTTTAATAAAATCGGAGTAATGAAGAAGCGATTTCAGGGCCAAACTTTAATAATGTAACAAAATAGTGTAGTATCGTGGAAATTAAGATATAAATTTTTTCCGATTACTTACAATTTATTAATAGTGAATTAAATATACAAATATAAATTGGACAGAAAACAATGTTTGTTTAACTGAAACTAAATGCGATACTCTTATCTATATCAAATAACTTTACAGTTATTTGGCAACTCTCGTCCCAACAAATCTAACATACACTCTTTCACTCTCTCTATAGCAACTCTAACAACTGACAACTCGATCAATTCTCTCAACTCTACTCTTCGATGTCTCGATCAACTCTGACTCTCGCAACACTCACTTTTCGACTCGCATACTCTGACCTCTCGGTCGTCCCTCCTTGAAACACGAAACCGTCCTTCTGCTCTAACGTTGTTTGTTGTTTTTCTCATATCTCTGTAAGAACTAGGTGACATTAGTCACATAGGCGCTTTTAAATGTAAACGAACCACAGAAGGACGACGTACACGGTTTTTTCTAATTTCAACCGATCTCTAATTCAAATTATTTTACGATATTACAATAGGATAATTGCTTATGCAGATATCTGCAAATTTTTGTAGGATATACGTGTTAATAATTAGAGCAGGGAAAGCTTCGATAAGATATATACCTCTTCAAGGCTTTCGTCAGAGTCAAAGAAGTGAACGCCAATTTCTTGCGTCGCAGTCGTAAAACGGTTGATCCATCTGGCTTATGACGCAGTACCGAAGAAGGTCAAATTTATGGCGCCTTCGAGTATTTATCACTTTCTCTTCTTGATAATGAGTTTCGTAGCTCTAACAGATACTGGACGTCTTGAATTATTCTAAATAATCGAATCGTTGTGTTCTTCGACATACGTCTTGCCAAATGAATTTAAAAAATGACACTAACTAACGTGGTAGAAATTATGGAATCGAAGTTCTAAAACCAAAGAGTTCCTTTATTCGAAACGTTCCTGGTAAGTTAAAAAAAAACTTTCTGTAAATTAATTATCCTCGAGTTAATCGATCGGAATTACAACTTTAATTTAAAGACATCACATCCCAACCGTCATTGAGAACAGTAAAAATGATCGTCGTTTAATTTGCTCAATGTATCTATTAGGTTGTCCGAAAAGTTTCTTTCGTTTCATAAGGTCATAACAGATGAACAACAATTTCTGTTTTATATTATTTTACTGAATTAGGTATGATCCATCCCGTCCTATTTCTATTATTATGTTTGTGCATAATTCAATAAACTGATATAAAACAAAAAACATTGCGCGTCTATTATTTCCTTATACAACGAAAGAAACTTTTCTGACAACCTAATATATAGCAACCTATCGCAAGATATTTATATAAGAACGTGGATAACTTTTATTTGCCTTTTAATTCGTACGTGTCTCGATCGTATACTTGCTAACCGCGAGACAATGCCATCCTGCAAACGCCTGCACGATCGTCTCGTGGAGTACGTGTTACCCCTGCCCGATCACAGCGTCATTCCTCGAGCATTTGCGTTCCAATGGCATCGATGGAATCTTCAAACGCGCTCCTAATACACGGATACGTAAAGTGGCCGGCGTTGTTATGGGGTCAAACGAGATACCGTTGCCTCTGTTAACTTAACCCGAGTCTCTTGCGCAAACTGCGGCGTATTTGAACGGCAGCCTCCTGCGCTTTCCTAATAGGATATTTTTTCCATTTCATCTGGGACAGACCGGCGACGCTCGTGGCCAGATTGCTTTCTATCTTGATACAGTCGGCCACTTATCACCGACTTATGCACAGAGGTCGAGCGATCGCACGAAACGAGGCCTGTATGCATCTATGTCTCTCGTGCCTCGTGTAGTTCTTACTTCTAGCGACTATGTATCGCGGGACGACGCGACGTGATGGCTTTGTTCAAATTTCCTTGTGAAATATCTCTAAACAATGCTCGATCGATAGAATAGAGATAGATATGAAACTGCTTGAAAATGTTTCATCGTTTTTGGAGAAAGCGTTAAACATTAACATAAGCGCTGATTGCTTGATTTAATTGTTTACTCGCGAACAACTCCATTTCACAGTGGTTAAAGCAAGCTAATAAACAGGAAAGGCTGAAACACAGATTGTTGCGTACCGTATTTTGATAATGGAAATTATTCCAACGTGAAATATTCATAGCGCTAACAAAAATTTTGCATTTCAGCGAACGAATGCAAAAAATTCACTATCATCGCGGATATTTTATTCTTCATGTATATAAAATTACACTCGCGTAAATATTCGCATTCGTCAGGAAATTTTAAGTGGCGTTTTGCGATCTCACAGATCTATATTTCTAATGACGCAGCACACTTAAGTGTACGATATCATTATTGGGAATATAATTAAGCTTCAAGTAACGCCGCATTAAAATCGCATCAACATTACACACGGAGTTCTCTTATATTAGACCGAAGTATTTTTCGGTTCTCGTTTCACGGTTTTTCAAGGGAAAGAATATTTCGGAAGTTTTGACGCAGTAAAAAAACACGACTAAAATTATTCTCGGCCTAGTAACGCAGCGAAGCGGCTAATCTCCTTCACGAACGGTATCACAGCGTTTCCATGAAAATGAAAACGTCTTGTAGATGCAGCGACTCGTTTGCAAGTTTCCTTAATTAAATCGAGGTAAATGGACCAGCGTCGATGTGTTGGCAGCTGTTCGAAACCGCAGAAGAAGGTTCCGGTACGCTGATGTCGACAGTGTAATACGTATACACCATTATTCAAAAGTAGAGTCTCAAAAGTCTGAAAATCAAATAAGGCACAGTAGGAAACTTTCACGCGGAGAATGGGATACTGCTTCCGTAGGGAGAATCCTATTTTCCATTACGATTATCACCACGTTCAACGGACATTTGTCAAACGTCAAACTGGCACGGTTTCAGCGTTAGCAAAGCGACAAGAAGCGAACGCTAACAGGAGAGGCTCGATCAATTAACAATGAAAAGGAGCGCGGCGAGTGGAAAGGCGCGCGAGCCTCGTGCGAACGCGCGCGGATTTCACAATAACTTGTCAACGTAAGCGAGCGTATTAGACGCAGAGTTCTGAATCGATCGTCGTATCTTGCGCAACCGACGGATTGTTTGATACACGCAACGTGTGTGCATAGATCCGGTCAGCACACGTTGCGTTCATTCGATCGGAGTGCGTTGACTTGGCCCCAGGCTCGTGTCTCCACGCTCGAGCGAGCTTCCCACCTCGTTTCTCGCGTTTTTCTGCGCGTTCAGTTTTCGGCCGTGCTTTCAATCGCCTCGTGAATTTCCTTGCATCTCGAGTACACCAAAATTCCATTTATCTGATTTCGTCGAGCCCGTAAAGGGAGAACTCGCAAATGGTGAATTTTTCGAGATTTAATTCAAGGGCAGTGTCGGCAATTACACCGCGGAGATAACACTGTGCGCGTACGATTTATTATCAGAGGTCGATGGTGCTCCGGTGTAATGGAACAGACGACTGTATTTGTATACGTTGGTATAGCTACAGCGATTGTGCTGAACTTTCGAATGACGATGGGAATTTTCGTTGACGTAGCGATTTTTGACACGTGGGAATTTTACGCGCCAAGATAACGACTGATGGATGTGCAGATGTGTACGGGTGATAGGGTGGTTCGTGAGACGCCAGTCTATTCATTATATTTCCTACCACGCTTTGGTTTTTACTTTTGCTTGGTGAAGTTTGTACGTTAAGGATAGAGCATCGAATGGCAGACTGAATTCGTGATTTATTAGTTATGTATTCACATTGCACGCTTTTATTCCTGAGCAGAATTTTCTACCTGTACTATCAAGATATTTTATAGCACAACTTTTTCCTTGGAGATTTTACATACAAAAGTGCCAATTCATTTCGACCGAGAAAGAATATGAAGCTTAACAAATTATGTTAGCTGCGTTCGTCTTATATGATAAGCAAGCAATTCGTACAAATATTTTAATATTGAGATAATATAATAGGAAAATTACAATGTTATAATGATATTAATAGGTAAAGCAGTTCATGAATGAGACGAAAAGTATCTATAATTTTGTTAGTTATCTTTCGACGAAGGTAACATTGTGCTTATAATTCTAAACGTTCAACCATCCATCGATTGTGGGAACGTGCGAGTTAGGAAACAGAAGAATTCCCGTGAAATGTGTTACCTCTTCTAAACGTTTCTCTAAAATCTCTAAAAATACCGTCTACGTATATATTTTGAGGAAGTTTGCACAAAGCGAATATGACGTAAACGTTAGTTTCTTCGAAAGACATTTAAACTCGTTTCCACCGGAACAAGTATGCGTAGAAACAACAAAACACCGTTTTACAAACGACTAACCCGTTTCATTCTAGAAATGAAACGGACTCGTATGCAAATTCAACGCGATTGAATATTCTCTGTGCACGCACACGTACAGAAAATCAAAAAAAGAAGAAGCTGAACGTTGCAATCGCCGTGTTAAACAGGTAATTAATTGTTGTTAATAACGTGACCAGTTGCATAGTGGATGCACACAGCGCCCGTTAGACGCGATAAAGAGTATAAATCAAACGTTGCATTCCGGTGTTGCGATTTCTTGTCCATTTTTTTAGGATTAACCGTGAACTCAGTGCCACGAGTTCGGTTGAAAGCGGCGGACATTTACGTAATATACGACTCGGGTTGCTGTAACAGTTCTACTGAATAATCGAGTAACAGTGTCGCTGTTACGTCTGACGGAATTAATGAGTCCTTGATACCATGACGATTTCGTGGGAAGAGAATCTTACACGGTTCATAGAACGTGCAACTTGCTGCGATCTTAGCTTTGATTTTTTATTGAGAAAATATATATTGCACTTGTCAAGAAGAATACCTGTTCGCTCCTTAATTTTGCTCTTACTATAAAAACATATCCAATATCAGGGGTAAATACTTAATCGCACATTGTTTTTCCTGGTATGTGAACTTCTCAGTGGTTACATCGATCAATTCCATGTTGTACGAAGTTTCCAAATTCGTTATCTAGATATATAAATAATATTAAATATTTGAAAAATAAAGAATGTATTTTCATGGATTCATTTACCATAAGGAAGTAGCATAGATAGCTGCAAATTCCATCTGCTCTCTTCTACGTCTTACAAATAACTTTTACAAATTCCTAGATCGTTGTTCTGCATAAACACAATCGCTCAATTACTTTTCTCCTTTGATAATTTAAATCTCAATCGATCAGTAGCATCAATTATCATTCTTTGTTCTAATACTTACGAATAGTGGATATATCATAATTTGCCTTAATCCTCCTGCAGTCCTCGACAAACAAAAGGATTTTTAATGTTCTAAGAAAACATCTAACGAAACTTCTAATAGCCCGAAACTGAGCCAAGGAACATAGCAGGGTCGGATTAGTTCGTAGCGAATCTTAACGGTTCCTAAACGTTTCTAACGATTTCTTAACAACGACCTCGAGTATATAATTCCGCGTTAGAGCCGATGTCAAGCGATTCTCAATCATCCTCGATGCCTTCTCGACCGAACCGTTCGGTGAGGACGGTTCGGCGAGATCGGTACAACAATAATGACGTCCGTGGCAGGCGGTCATTAGCTGCGATCGTTGTAACGATTTCCACGCTTTCGTTAATTTTCGAGCAGAGCCGAGCGGCAATGGGTAAAAAAACGTTAGGCGATCGCTCCAGCGAGAAAGTCCATCGGATACGAGGAAAGAAGTTGTGACGGAAAGACGAGCAGGTCAAGTTCTCTGCGTGCGTTGGCTCGAAACCAGACCGGCTGAATCACGACACTCCATTTATGGATGATGCGCGGATTGGCGTTTAAAATTAATATCGGCCGTCGCTCGAACGTCACAACAATTTCGCCCGTAAGAAGAAAGTCGAGCGGTCGTTGCGCGACGCCCAGGATCTTCTCTGCGATTAGTAACGCTGTAATTAGTCCGCGGGCCATGCCTAACGAATAAGAGCGAGATCTCGTCGGTTTTCTCGCAAAAGTCCTACCTTTTCCTCTGGAAAGTTTCCAGAAACGAGTAGACGAGGAAATGTTTAAATTGAAATTTTGTTCAAATCGATAGAAACGTACACGAAACGTCGAAACACAGCGCAACGTATCGACTATAAAAAAAAGAGCTACCTGAATTCCTCCTCAAAACGGAAATTTAGTTTCTTGAATGCCCCTAAAAGACATTCTGATAGAATGTATGAATAATCGAAAGAATTATGGGAGGCTAGAGTGCAAAAATTATCGGATTCCAATTATTATTGGCAATGTGTACTTCTAAATTGGCATGAAATTATCGAATGATCTAATACCTATTTACATGTATGGGTATTGTAGAAGTAATTACTTGAAGAAAAACTCTACATATTTATTTATGTACATCCGTGACCTGAAGACCGCTATTACGCAAAAAATAGAATATAGTGAAACAAAAATATTCTAAATAATGAGGGACCCATATTATTGTGCCCTTGAATATAAATTATGTTTTGGGTTATAAGATCTAGGAACAAAGGAACTAATAAATAGATTTCTATTTATGTTCCTTGTAGCCTTTAGCTAGAGCTATAACTTACTTTTGGTAATCCTTTGCTATAAATATATGAACGTGCTCTCTATCGATTCTATTGTATTGTAACACCATGGATGCAAAGACCCAGATCAGAGTACACATATACATTATACTTATAGTTCTATTCTTAATTATAGCTATACCTTTATTGATTTTTTTAATTACTCTTTAGGTTCAATATGAACAGGTATGAACATTGAAATTTTTTCATTTACATTCTTCTCACACAATTCGAAGTTACTTTCCTATTGATTTACGACCAACTTACAGAATAAAGAACATTCTTCATACTTTTTCCAGCGATGCAAGATAGTAACTGTAGAAAATGGAAAATGAGGATAGAGTGGCAACTAAACAGCAATACGCGGCAAGAAGAATCGTTCCCAAAAAGGCGGGTGACCGTTAAGGTCCGCGACCTCTGGAATGAACCTTCGACTGGAATCATGGATATTCGTACGGAGCTTTTGTGACAGTACCGCCGCGAGTATTCGTGACTGTTTTAACGACACCTTAACCAGAGGACAAAAAGGTAGGCCTTGGTTTAAATAACAGTTATTAAGACGCGCATTAACCGTTCTCCAGAACTGTAAACTTACTTAACAGCTTTATCGATTATCTTTCGCATTTCATTTCGTATCTATCGCTCTCGAATCCACTGTTTTTACAGTTGTCCAACAAGCGTACAACGAATCGCATTCAACACCATCCACACGCCACACGCAAAGTTCAAAGAAACTCGCAACATCATGTACCACTTCAAAGTAATGTGTTAAAAGCGGCAAAAAGCGTGATCGCTCGAACCGTTAAGCGAAAAATGGTACAGCACGAGTTCTACGTTTTATAAATGACATAGTTCTATTTTTTTATTATCATATTCCTCGTATAGACGATCATATATAAGTATTTAGGCACTTGCAAATTAATATCTAGCAAGAAAATATAGTAACTGTATTATATAGCAATTAAGTTAGAAAAATATATAGAATGTATAGTAATAAGCAAATGTACATAAAATGTCCGAACTAGAGTAGTCTCTATAATATCGAATAAAAAAAATCATTTTTCCTCTAGGATACTATCTGTTCAGTTACATTCGTAAAAACACAGATGACAAGAATATTAATTTTTTGACCGAATTGCACCAAGTCTTCGAATGCCTATGGACAATAGCGCACGTGCAATTAACATATCGTTTTGATCGATTCGTTGGGAAGATGATTCGGTCTAACGATTCTTTTAAAACGCGATTTAGCGTAACGGATATGCTAGCTGGGAACTGGTTTTCATTTTTCGCAGGAATTGCTATTGATGCGAATTAGAGGCCGTTATCGACGGTGGACGGTGAAGTGTAACGAAACAGTGTGAAAAAACGGACGCGTAGCGGTCGATCAGCTAATTGGCTGGCCTCGAGCGTAAGAACGCTGTCGATATTTACGCAAACGACTCCATTTTTGGCGATCGATTATTATCAACGGCCGCGTATAAATCGCGAAACGTCGCGTTCGGTTACTCTCGTCATACTTTAACGTCCGCTTAGGAAACTTTCGACTCGTTGTGTCCATACGCCAACAACGTTACCGAGGTGTCAATTCGCTGGAAAATGAAAGAATCACTCAACGACATCGAGCGTTACTGGTGGTTTCTTTTTCGGTTCTACGCCTGGCCGTATTAAAGCAGAGAGAAAGAGAGAGAGAGAGAGAGAGAGAAAAGAGAGAGGGAGAGCGAGAGATAGAGAAACCGGTCGAAAAGGTTCCGGCCTTAAATTATCCGGCTTATTGCCTGGAATTTGTTAGTCGTCGTTTTTACCCATTATCTTTCTGTCCGTTGCACGCATGGGCACGATCGATCCGTGGTTGCGTTCGTGGCAGATAACGAATAAATTATGTAGCGAATGGACCAGAGCGGAAACATTTTTCTCCGATTTCCATTCGAGACATGTAAGCGATCATTGTCGTTGAAAACATCGTGCTATTTCTGTTACGAGCGCCCCGCTATGCAGTGGTAAACTTACACACGAGGCAGTTTTTAAATCGACCAGGATTATTGGTCTATAATTAACTTCGCAAGCATCGGTTTCGAAAAACGAGGCAACTTATGTACGAACCAGTTTTGTCTCTATTATCGTCACGGTTAACGTGCAGAGAAAAGCAGCAGCAGCTATGGGCGCTACTAAACTCATAGACAAATGTTATACCAAGTTATCCCGCTGGTAGACGTTTCGCACATTTTAAGTCAACACGTTATCCCAGTCGTAACTATCCCTAACTTGAAAAAGGAACGGAGAAATGAAGGAAAACAACAGCGTCACCTTTTTACGAGAAACCACACCACTACTTAAGATTCATAATCTTCGCTTTCTTTGAATGGCCGCGCGTTGCGGACAAACAAGAGGCCGCCTGCCTACAAACAGACACGAAACTATGAACAAATCTATTCTGGCAGTCGTTGTTTTCAAAAGCGGACAGCCTGCTTCCGTTTTTTCTTTCCCCTCATTCACGCGTTTTTCATCCGTTCTATTTTGACCAATGACAAAACGGCTGAGCGAGCAGAATCGCTCGTTCTTTTGCATTCCACGAACGAAGCGCCAGCGTCGCTTTACGTCGACCTTCGATGGCTCCTAGTAAGGTTGTAAGGCAAAAGATAGGCGGAAGGAAAGTAGAGGGAGACCGTAGGTGATCTTACCTCAGCGAGGTGCCATCGGTGAACAATGGGGAACAAGTGTTTTCTTCTACGTTCCACGTGTACCTAGGCTGTAATGTCATGCTATGTTGTGTTTCGCTATCTTTTAACTCGTTCCACCGTACAGCTGGAAAAGAAACGGCGCACGAGTATCGTTGACAATGAGATTTAAGTCCAAGTAATAGGTATGTCGCGAGCAGAGCTCGATTTTCGTATGCTAGTCGTGCATCTAGTAGTGCAAGGTAGCTCGTGTTTTAATTGTAACGACTTGAGCCGGAAATACAAAGGAAAGTTAAACTAAGTTAGACTATGTTGTGCTAAGTTTCAAGATATTCGCTGTGATATGTATACGTAATATATATATGTATGTGTAATACATATAACATGTATATGTATATGTAATGTAGAGCGAACCGTTTTCACTAAAAGGTAAACCGTAGCACAGTTTAATAGTCTCTCGTGCGAATCGGTCACGTGCCATGTTGAATCTCTATGAAAGTGTTCGTGGAGAATAAAACGCAGACGAAAATGGAGCGTTTGAAGAGAGTTTAAAGAAAAACAATAATTTAGTATGTGCGGCACAAGGTTAATACGAGTACAAGTGTTAATATTATAAGGTTAATAGCCACTTTCACGCGTTAGAGACTGACTGTTCGTCTGACGGAAGTTATATACCACTTTGTCAATGTTCTTTCATTTCCCAGCTTGCATTGCATCGGAGGATTTTTAACAAATGTTGAAAAAACGTCTGGCATTCAGATCGATTCGTAAAAGCGTTTATGCAACATTATTGTAGAAATACGATCCATTTCCGGTCGAGATATTAATTTTATACGAGACTTCTGTAATTGCTATGCCACCGGTGATCGTTTTCTCGTGCGATTATAAAAGCTGGAATTTTCGTGGCGTGGCTGTTATTTTGTTCCGTGATTACCGTCGTTTGACATCCTGGTTCTTTGCCCGTACAGACAAGTTGAGTTACGTAACAGGATTTTCTACCTAGAAGGAAGACGACGAAGATTCTCGAATTTATGCTTCTTCACGGATTTGATAGTGGACGATGGATCGAGATAATTAACGTGATACGATCACGAGTCCACGGTTCGAAGCACCCAGAAAATTGCTGACGCGACCGTCGTGAAACGTAATTGCTTCGTGTATGTAGGATGAATACTGCGCGAATTTTGCAAAAAGATTAACTATAGCGTCATCAAGCTATCGACATTTGTTCTTTTTCTATGTCGTGCTCTTGACACGATTTCCATGTGTTTGCATATGGATCGAGCAACAGAGTAGCTCGAGTTGTTGAAAAACAGAATGAAAAGGCGCTCATGGTATCATATGCATATATAGGTAAATTTAGATCAATGCGTCATCCATGATACGAACATTAATAATTGTGACACACAGAAGATAAATTGATCAACTTTTGGAAAGTTTGTTAATTTTAATATCAGGATACGTGATTGGTAGACCGTGGCTGTTCATGCAAATTCAGATTTTTGTGCATTTATTGGGTCAGTGCAAAGGTTCGTGTCCGATTCTAATGGATGTCACTAAATTATTTCTCTGCAAATCACATCTGCTGTTGCATGTGCAAACTTCATAGCAAAATTCAATTGTTACTTCAACTTCCAGCAGACATCTGTGTTCTGACAGTTTCTATATTGTGGAAAAGATTTCGAAAATGAACAGAGAAAGGGTTCATTTGCGTCATGTCATTCTTTAAGAATGGGAACTGATGTAATGAGTGGGAACTGCTGTAAGACACATTCAGGACGTTTACCAAGACTGTGCACCTGCTAGCTCTTGGTACAATAAAAAAAGTTTCTCTGAAACTTCTTCAGTTGAAATTCGATGATCATTTTGCAACGAATTAAACATAACGTCGTCATCTATAAAAGAAGATCGGACAGAGCGTGGATCGTCATCTAATTGGAAATTGCCCGAATTTTGCAAACCATTCTTCCTCACGAAGAACTGGTGCATCATCTTGGTAAATGTCCTGAATGTTTTTTACAGCAGTTTCCACTGTTACACCTTCCCGGAACTTTTTCATCCGCTATGAAGTTTGTACATGTAACAACAAACGTGGCTTGCAGACAAATAATTTAGCGACATTCATTGAAATCGGGCATGAACTTTTGCACTGATCCAATAATTAAAAAACTAGGACTTGAGTAGGCAATTTTTTTTACTAATTAAATATTATAAAGAGTACTACAGTTTGCCTATTTTTATATGCGTTTGTGTATTACATTAGTCCTGTGCATTGTCGCACCTTCAAATTTCCCACAGATGTATAAAAATACGCAGTCTAATAATCAGTGTTTCGAATGTTCCGTAGTGTTTTTTAAATTCATTTAAAAGTGAAAAACCATGATAAACTATAATCAAAATTTTAGTAGTAACACGAAAGTATAGCGTCATCATTTTCTCAGTAAAACACAAAGTCTCTATTAAACAATTAGATACATATCGAATTAAAACATCGGGTTAAAAGTGATTCGAGTACAGTACGTCCTTGATTAGAATGGAATGGCTTCCTGCTTCGGTTTCTCAAGGCTTCTGAAGCAATTACCCTGTTTGTTTGGAAAGTATGTTTTCAGGAAGATATTCGATCGTGGAGCTACTTGTGAAATTCTGGGAAACGCGAGTACTTTCTAATCAGATGTACATTGTTCCAAAAGTATTGAAAGATCACTTTTACAAACAAATCATCGCGTACCACTTACAGTATGGTTGTTCCATCGTTTCCACAAAAGCAATGCACCGATCGTCATGGCATGTAAGACCTTGAATCTACCAGGATACAGGAATGGAACACAAAGGAGTAGACGACGCGTGACGATAAGCCACGCGTGTACTTAACAAATCAGGAGCTCCATAAATGGAAACCAAATGTACGAATATACGGCGATGAAACGAAGGAAACAAAAGCTGAAACTCACTGTCGAAAACGTTGCCGATTTAACCAAAGTATACCATCTATATCTATAAGAAAGTTGCTTCATTATGCAAAGATTTCTCTTAATTATAGACCGCGATAATTTGTAGAAGGCTAATTGGACGTTACGAACATCCAAATATCACGAAACGCAAAGAATTATGTTTTACATGCGAAGAACTTTTTATCGATGCACGATTTATTCATTTAACGTCCAAAGCCATAAATCGTTATCTGAAAATTGTGAAACTGATATATTGATTTTTAAGTTAATGATACCGTGATTAGAACTCCAACTATAAATTATTCGCCACTTTCATAGAAAAAAACCTGAATACAATCAACTATCAGAATTAGTTTATTAACAGAAAAATTCATTTCTCATAAAAATTAAGTATACAATTATTTTATAAAGCATAATAAAATATTTCAAAACAACGCAAGAAAAAAGTATCGACTATTAATTTCCGAAAAAATACTTGAGCTTTTTCATCTTAAACATCTAAACTTTGTTTCATTGAAATAGAAGAACCTTGCCGGAACACATCAAAATATTAATCGTCGACAGAGATTAATGCATTTTTGGAAGAAACGTTTGCAACAATACGACATTTGAAGCTAAAGTGGTAAAGTAAATCTTAAGTACCATTGAAACACCTATAATTGTTTAACGAGCGTATATCTGCTCTCGACCGGGGCCCCTTTTCTCGATGTGATTAGCTCACAGTTTCTCTTTCCGGTCGACCCCTTTCCCGTCGATTTCCTGCAGCACCTGCGTCTGTCCATGCCAAATAAGCCGAATAAGGTCGTCGTGTATACCCATCTGCGTAGCGGACTCTCCGCGTGAGCATTTCCAAACGGGAAAAATGAACTCCAGCGTGAGCGCCTTCTTCGCCAAACGATCGAATGCAATTTCGCTTCGACAGCAGGATCTATCGAAGCTTTCGAGGGAATCCGAGAAATTGCTTCTCCCTTTGCCTTGTCCATTTTTCCAATATATGAACATTGAAACAATCGTTAAACGATATCGCTGATTTGATAGAAAATGTGATATACTTTAAAAATCAGCAGGTGATTTTAGGGTCATTTTGGTTCAGTTAGGCTTTAATGTCTTAAAATTCAATTTTCTACTCTGCACACGATAATTGGATTTCACTTTCAATAGAAATTTATTGATTTTACTCCGCTGGCTATTAGTTTTCATTCGTGTAATGAAACATGTTTAGGTAAATTAAATCAACAGATAAATTAAATCGTCAAAGATCGTTGCTAAAACTAAGCGAAATTTTTTGTAAAAGTTTATGCAAAGAAACTTGTACCGTTAGTTTTGCATAGGTTTATTTCTCATAGATATATTTCTCATATTCTAAATGATATAAACCATCGTTCAGAAGTATTTTCACACTTCTGTGACGTTATATAATATTCGTATCTTCTACATTAGGTATTCTGTTGTCATATATGTTACAAACATTCCTATAAATCAGATCCAAACTTTGTGCTATTAGTTTGTCTCAAATTCTTTTAACGTGCTATAGATCGAAAAAATTGTATGATCGACGAATTAGTTATCGAATGGTTATCACAATATTTTACTGTGTATATTTTGAATTATTCGTTTACACAAATATAAAATTTCACCTAATTATTCCTCTGACGGTCTAATCATCAGATGAGTTATCACGTAGTATACAGAATTTACAGGCGTTCTAATACTTCTGAATGAGAATGTACATACAGCTAGGTCAGAATACTCTGCCACAATCGTCAGTATTGTATGTCCTATTATCGTTCTCTGTAAAATCACCTCGGCAATAGGCCGTTTTTCTATCAGCCTCGAGCGAAGCACTCCTCTGCAGGAGTAGCCCTGGCAGGAGGCGTTGGTCTTCCGATCAGATTTTCCTGTTCATGCAGGAAAGCTCGATGTAAGCGGTTCCACAACATATTGCACGTTCATCAGCCACTTTCTAAAGTGCACGCGGATGAAGTGGCGCTAATGAAGCTATCTCGCCGAACGAGCGGTCGATGTAAAAGTTAGTTAAACTCGCTCTTACGTCGAGTGAAGCCATGTTAATTAAGAGACGAGGTCACCTACATTGACAGTGAGACGCCCGTGCCGGAGAAATGTCGGGCAGACGTTTGCTTTCCGCTTCCCGGCCGGTGTGGACTCGACCTCGCTGCATCTCTTCGTGCCTCCATGTCCCTTTTCTTCTTCCAACAGGGATTCTTGACGTTTTGCTGGTGCCAGAGAAGTTTGCACGAGTAAATGTCCGTCACTGTTTTCTACCGACGATGCGGAAACAAGAGGAGAACTTTCTAATTTGAATTTCATCGCGCAGCGTTGGGGATCAAACTATTTATATTATTATATTCATACATTCCAATGTTCAGACGTTTATACGTCCATTTATTTCCACCTTGTAAGTTTTACATGGAAACTGTTGCAACAAATCGAATAAACGATCGCCTCTTCCATTTTATTTTCCATAATGAGAGCTCTGTAAGGTTCTTTGCGTTATAAATTTATGAAATCTGGAAATGGTACCTTTAGAGATGCAATACGTTGGCATCTCTTCTTTTTGCACATTGAGACGTTTTCATATTTCTAGAGTTTACGATTTTTTCTTACACGCAGGGTGAATACGCGTTTGCTTTACTTTTGCCACATCAAGATTTTTCTATGACTTCTCTAGGCTTACTTGAAAAGCTTGCGAAATCGGTTAAACTTGTCCTATTTTTCTTATATCAAGACCTTTCTGTAGTTTGATAGTTTGTAAACTTTGACTGAAAAACGTTTAGAAGTTGGATAAACTGTCGTAGCATGTCGATATTAATCGTAACTTGCACGTTCGTGACTTCACATCTGCAATCTTCGCCTATCGAGAATTAAAGTTCCCTCTTACGCAACGGCCTGTCGGATATAAATTTATATGGAGCAGCCGTCTGTTACATATGTATCTACTTTTTTCTCTCTATGCCGTGGAACGCACCTTTCCGTTGCAGTAAATATAAATCAAACGTATCGCGGGATTTTACAACACACCTCGGTCCGAGTTCGATCCAAGGCACGTTTAATAATTGTCCAGAGAATTGCTTCATCTCGAATTCGATCGAGTAAATAAATAAATTTTTCGTACGATGGCGCGATTCCACTATCGCAAACGAGAGTCGAGCGATATTTTATCGTTCAGTTACGCCGGATATATTAGCCAGAACGATCATTACGTTTTTGGTACGATGCAGTGAAACGCGGCACAGAGGTCCCATTTTCAAAATGCGATTACGAAAATCGCGTGTTCGCGTAAAAGTGAGAGTTCGAGTAGTGATATAATCCGACCTTATCGTTTCGTCGTTCCGTCGTTACGAGAAGTCGTTACGTTTACATTGTGAAAAAAAAAAGAGAAAAAGAGGAGACATAAAAGGAACACCTAAGATTACGTGTTTCCTGGCCAACGCAGTGCTCGCGAGTTACGTCTTAATTACGCGCGAGAGAGTTTCGTTGTTAATCGCCGAGGGACCAGCGACAGACGAATGTGTATTTTATCGTCAGAGGGCATCGCACTCCGGCGACAGGAACCTCTTCTGGCTATCCTGCGTGACCTGGGGCTGAGTCGCGCGGTTTCCTCTCGTCTGTCCTCTTCGTTCGTTCTGTATTGTTAGAGGAATCACGTATTTTCATGGTGAAGAAACTCGTTGTGTTATGTCACGCTGAATATTCCTAAAGGCGCATTTAGATCAAGCAAGCGAATGCTCGTTCTTCCCTCATTTTAGTAAAATTGAAGTGTAAACGAACATTCTTTTGACTTTTGACGATTGCTTGCCGAACCGAAAATCGAATCCTCTAAGAATTCTCTGAAAATAATGCAAGAAGGTTTGATTATTGTAAAAGGTAATGAGTCTGCGAACAGATGATCCATTTAAGCGAAAGGGGCACAAGTTTACAATAAACCTCGTCTCTTTTTTTTTTTTTTTTTCTTAATGTGAAACTTATATTTCCCCAATAAATACGATATAGATACAAGGGCCACCTTTTTACCGCTGCAAACTCTGTAACTACAAAATTCATGAAGATAAGTAATATATATCTTCTAAGACATTGAGTTATTAGGTAGTCATGAACCTGAATTGAATGGAACCTAGAACTTTATAAAAGGTGCCACGTGACCAATTTATCTTCTAAGAAGTCCATATTACTCAGACACCCGACAGTGCTATCGACTCGCTCAAAGATTCTCATGGAAACTCCAAGTTGCAAGTGCGCTTTCATAAACATCTCATGGAACGAAGCTGAGACAAAAGCAACGAATATTCCCACAGTCAAACCAGTCTACCAGCAGTCGCGTCTCGATCGTTCTCTACCGAAAGCAGGCAAGTTCGGTTTGAACGGATAGTTGGAAGGTTTGCCAAGCATTCGCTCGTTCTTCCCACCCAGGCTAGGGTCCCTAGGCCGATCTAACGGACGTCGTTGGCACGGTGACAGTGTAGCCGACGGTGAACACACGGGTCACGCCTGCAAGGGCCACGGGATAATGTCAAACGGCCGTAAATTACGACCGAGGCGAATCCTCGCCGCTACATAACGTGGGAGTCAGAACGTAAGTCAGGACATAATCGTGTGAGGGATAACTTGCCCGGACTTTCCCCTCGTTTATTATTTTCTCAGTTAAACGGGCCGTGCTCCGCGAACCGCCGCTGTCACCTGGACGAAAGGTCGACGCTTCTACCTTTATCGATTGGTTGATATCGTTAGCGCGCGATCCTCTGTCATTCTTCGTCGCTTTCGTGATAGTCAGTCGCATATCTTGGTGATTAGCGTTGAATAAAATCGTCGATGATACGTGAATCGTGTATTGTATTTGGAGAGTAAGGAGGAAGAAGGGGAGGAGCCACGTCTTGCACTTTTTACGGAGCAGTTTTTAAATTCCATAGGTTGTCAGTTATAGTAACACGAGTCATGTTATGAAAATTCCTGTTATAATTCCGAGAGTCCTGTTATTTCATTTCCTCCACTTGCTTTATAGCTAAAAATATCGCTCGACGAAAGAGAATAATATCGAAACATTGATATTAAATTACATATTAAAATATAATTTCTTCTAATTTCGTGATCATGTCAGTTTAATTCTTTAGGACAGATCGAGAAACTTGAAACGTCAGAGAAAAGCATAGTACGCTATGAAAAAGAACAATAGGAGCCGGAAGAGCCACGAATACATCATCCAGTAAACATCGTAAAAGTTTGAAATCTAAAATTTTCCATAGCGTTTGAGATTTCTGTTCCAAAGTTCGAACATAAAAGTATTAGGTTGTCCGAAAAGTTTCTTTCGTTTTATAAGGAAATAATAGACGCCCAACGTTTTTTGTTTTATATTACTTTGTCAAATCACGTACGATCCATTTTGTTCTGTTGAGATACACACCGCGTCATTTCACAGACTTGGTTTCACGTTTATATGAAGGTATATTGTTGTAAAAAACACGTTTGTGAAAGAAAGACACTTTCCGGGCAACCTAGCACCAACATGTATGTTCTCTGCTGGCATTTAAATGGTCAATGAAATCGACTGTATGAATGGCCGTTGTGCACATGCCGGGCTATGACTTAACCGTAGTTGCTGGTTAAAAGTACGGAGAGGAGGCTAAGAAAACGAGATTCTATCTCAATTGCCGCAAAGACGCTGGCAAAGAAATGCTCAACTGTTAGACCCCGATTGACCGATCTATGCGAGCCAACGAGCCGTACGCTATTACATCCGGGCAAAAAGAGCTACCTTACGGAACTTACAGCCGCTTCGACACCTCGAAGAAACGGCTGCACCGCCGTTGGATTGTGCAAACCAAATTGCGAACCAAGCTGTTTAATTTATAAGCGGATTGTTAAATGTTTCACGCGGCAAAAACCATGAAAGATTTTATGCAACTTCTTCTTTCTTTCTTCCTTTCTTTTTCTATTTTGACGTGACTTATTGGTTAGCTGCAAGACTCTCTTTTCCTGATGCGAGGTCGCCGCTTTGAAATTCCTCCCGTTTCAGCGAGCTCATTTATTTGCCAGCGGGATTCCGATTGTTATACGTGAGCCGACTGAACGTCAATCGAGACAGCATCGTTATGTATCAGTTAATCGAGATTCCTGCGTACATCATAAGAAGTAGGTACAGCCGCCTGTTAATTCAGATCGGTAGCCAGTACCTGCAGGCATGTTTTACCGTGGTTCCATTGCGATTCCCGCTTTGATGAAAGGGTAATTAGTTGAAAACCTTGGGTGCTTGAAAAAGTTTAGGTTCAATGGAATTGGTGTCATTTAAATGACTATTGTGTAATTAGATTAATATTGTTAGAGGTATTTTACAAGTCACAGGTTATTAGATCGGTGCATACAAAATGTTGTTTCTCGAACAACTAAGTACTTATTAATGGGGTTAACACTACTTATTAAGTGGGCGATATTAAAAGACAAGATATTTGCTATGAAGTACATACATCCAATCTTATACGTTAAAAATATTTATAAATATTTGTATCTATAAAAATATGAAAAATTCTTATTATATACATTACAGAAAAAGATAGAAATAAAGTTTTAATATCTTCATTTTAGAAATAAAGTAACAACACAGTTATTTCAATTTATGAATAAACATTTCCCTATTTATACGCTCTCTGCTCTATATTTCAATTCCCATTAGTATTCTCAAAAGGAAAGCAAAATTCACACCGAGGAAAGCAAAATTCAACTATCGAACCACGCTCTATATCGTTTATCTCTTGCTCAGCAAAAAGAAGTAATCCGATAAAAATCTGGAAAGAAGTCCATCGAGCCACCAACGCATCGTTTGATCTCGGAGAAGATTCCAGCGAGCGTGAAACGGCGTGCAAAGAGGAGGGAGACGAGTTCACGGTTTGCAGGTTCGACGTTAGCGTCGACCAGCAGCGAAACTGGAGATCCGCCTGTGTGGAAACGGGCAACCGGGCACGTATGCCATTTCGTATCTGGATGCACGATCTGCGTAGCGGCCGAAGAGCCTGGCGACGGCGGCGCGGCGATGAAGTTACACACGTGTGGGATGCCACGAGGGCCTATACGAGCAGGCATGTACTGTTCATCGTTCAGAAGAAGGCACTTGCAAGGAATGTTGATCTGATTGGTTATTTCTCATAGGTCCAATGCAATCGTAAAAATAGACACGTGTATTACTCAAAAGATTCGCATCAACTGTCAGTCACACGGCCAGCAATGATGGCAAAGAAAAGACAAACACAAATAACTAAATTACCTTCTTGTGGAAATATCGCCTTAGTGATTAATAAAGTTGGTTATTACAATTTGCACGGGTTCCTCAATTTTATCGGAAGAATGATATTGGAAATTTTGAACGATGCTAATTCGATGATTAGGAACCATACAAATAAGATCGTATAGCATGGTGTATTATTGTAATGGGTAAAAGAGAAAAGTATTCCTCTCGACCCTGTGTCGTCGTCTCAGATACCATCTTCTAAACGAGGAATAGTACTTGTCTGGTGGAAAATATGCTAGAGCATAATCGCAAAACGACATTAACCAGCGCCGCATTCCACGGAGGGCGACGGGCCCAATTCTTGGTACAACGCCGCTGGTACCTGAAATGCATTCCACCGAGGACGTCGGGTTCCAGCCGCGTATACGTCAGCAGAGAGTCGGAAAAAATACGGGAAGGGCGTGTGCACAGGATCGAGGAACGCGGCCGTGCCAGTGCTCGTGCCTCGCAAAACTATCTATCTCGCATGAAACATCGGCCGATAGTATATTTTGAAAAAGGAATCTAGTCAAAAATTTGTGCCTAGAGTTTAGGTTTTTTGTGGATTTTAAAAACATTTAACAATATCAGAATTGTCATATCTGTGATTCTTCTTATTTTAACATTTCTTTTTACATCTCTCTATCTTACGTTTAAAGATATTCTATTATTAAAAAATTGAAGATCTTGTCGTATCGTATGACGGATTTTTAGTTTCCTATTTGAAATTCTACGCATCTTAAACTTCGTGGAATTTATCTTACATACGTATCATGGCGAAGGAGTATGGGTATTGAATATTTGTTATTCTTGGAATATCATTCTTGGATACAGTTTCCACGTGACAGAGACTCTTCCGGTTTTCCCCGGAGGATCACGGAATCTCTGCAATGCACAGCTTTTCGCTTTTATTCCATTTCCATTCGTCGTTATAAATTCCATATATACGTCAATGCCACTCAGTTTCATTTTAATCGTGACGGTTTTACAATTCAATCGTGTTAATCGACACTTCTATTTTTAACGTCGTTAGAAAATGGACAATTTGCACGTCGGATACACCGCACGCGTAACGAGCACCGATTTCCCGTAGAAGGAGGCGGTCGGTTTAATTATCGTTCTCGTCACGTTGTTACCTGACGTAACACCTGACAATACTTCTTTGTATGCGCCGCTAATGCGATGCAAATCGAGAAATAGTTAGTTGTCGGCTATTAGAAGCAGCACATGATCGTGACGATCAACGAGACTATTAAATGACTGGAAAAAATTCCTCTGTCATTACTTTTTAACAACGTAGGAAATAACCAATAAGATTTAACTTATGTATCATTCTATAATTTACGATTAACATTTTCGCTGTCACTGGAATATCTGTTGCACCAATTGAATTATTGTACATATTTGTTATATATTAAACATTATTATACATATTACTATATCAGATCCTAATTCCAAATAATATTGTTAGCGTATCTGTTGCGTCTTTAAATCTATGAATTTCGATATAAAGATTTCAAAAGAGCAACAAGACAGAGAACACTATATTAAAATAACACTTTTGTTTTTTCGACCAGTCGCGGAGAGACGTGGTTGCGAGGTAGCGCGTCAACGGGAGTCGTAAATTCCCGTTACGATTAGATAATCAACGCCACGAACTGATCGATCCCCTATTTCGATTAGGATAATAGAGGTGGTTTAATTAGTATAACGCTTGATTAACAGTTCAAAGATAGTATATATTCCCAACAACTTTGTAAAAAAGATAGTTACGCTAGTGCGTATGGTATAAGTTAAGTAGGTGAATGATCTAAGGATGTAAAGCCGATAAAGAGATGTTGACTGTTCTAAAGATGATGAACCAGTCTAGAAATGTCGACTGATCTGTAGTCGTAGATCCAGTGAAGTCCGGTGACGATGTTGTTGCAAAAGAAAACTCTTACTCGGTAGTGATCGGCTCACCACTGGTCGCTTGCGGGTGGAATCCCGGAAAACATGAGAAAACCCACGTTTGCCCAATTTTCACCTGATGAAGCAATAACCATAAGGAACCCCTTGAATCGAAGATGTTTTATGCCACTTACCGGTCTTAACATAAAATCGAAAAACCTCGTTTTATGACCGTTCCTTAGGAATATTGCGACCAGCTTAATTCTATGCGCGCAGCTGATGGGCGCCTCAAACATAAAGCGTTAATAATAGGACGTAATAACTGTTATTTAAAATAAATATTTTTCCGGCTCCAAAAATATGAGCGGTAGCCATATTTTAGTAGCAGCGAATGCGTTAAGTAAATCTAGACCACCTATTGTACAGATAATTGTGATTATTTATCATTTATGAATTACAAAGGCGAAGGACGTTTAAGATTGGCAATTTAAGCGACGAGCATAAATTAAGACAACTCGAACTCGCGGTTAGATTACGCACCTTAAGGGTAGGTTTAATTGCTCCACGCTCTTCCACTACCTATTCATCTCGATAAAAAAATCGTTCCTTTTTGTAAACGATCCAATACATTCCCGACGAGAATGGGACGACCGGGTTGAAGGTTTCGCTGAAGTTGTCCCTCGGCGTTGTTCATGTTCACGCACCGCATTTATTGCAGTCATGCAAGCAATTCCGCTTCGACTTTTACGACCCGCTTCGGGTCATCCGATTTAATTTTCCCAGTAATCAACGGCCGTGATCTTCCCTGTCTTTTATCTTCTTGTTCCTTCTTTTCCTTTATATAACCCTTTCTGTTCGAGGTACTAACGTGTTCACAAAAAAGTTGGCATTTAAAAGTCTCCTGTTTCGTGGCACGAATTTTTTCGAATTTCCTCACTGATTCCCTAATTCCACTTTCACCAGCAATGCAGGCAAAACGTCTGGTCGGCCTCCGTGTGTTCGCCAATCAAGAGACGAACAATACGAGCCGTTGAACCCCGTAGAAATCCCGGGAGTCGGCTGGCCTAATCGCTCGTCGAACGAGTCGCACGCGAACGATCGCCTCGTGCTAGAGAAGATCGGAGCGAGCGTCGCCACCGCTGTTCGCGGGTTCAACGCGACGGAGAAACAGTACTCGACTTCCGTCTTCGCGAGTTGAAAAAGCTGGCTTAATTGTACAAAGGTGAAAGCTAATTAGTAAAATCCAATTAGCCGCTGCATCGCTTTCGCGCGATCTCCAATCCTAAATACGTGGTTCGATTTTGGTTCAACCGTTGGTAATTAACGTGACGGGACCTCGTTGACGTTGCAGTTCCGGTTCACCGTGTCATGGTTCTCAAAGATATTTTATTGAGCAAAAATTCACAGTCTGAAATCATTTATGAAACGCCAGAGACTAAGGAACGACAGATACAATGAGAAATCTGATAATACAAATATCAAAATTCATCACTGATGAATTTATAATAATAAGAAAAGTAATTTCATTGTATTATTTACAATTAATGGGATTTTTATATTATCACGTACAATATACAGGCCCCTTATATTTCAAGATTTCAAACAAAATAATAACTCCAAAGATTTTAATAACCTCCTAATCATTTGTTAGATATATCTTACTTTCGTTAAGTGTTCCAATTCATATTAATAACGAGAAACGTATGTGTATTTATGTCGTAATTTGCATTCATTTATCTCTTCCTCTAACAAAGACGAAACAATATACTGACAATAAAAATACACGTGTAAACAAGCGAAAACTCGGTGTGAAACGCATTTTAAAGTAGAAGCAATAGCTGCTTCGATCGTTTTCCTTGACATAGGAGTCATCTACTTCCGGTTTGTATAGCTGTCGATGGCGCGTGTTGCGACGCGAGATATCTTCTATGATCCATCGATCATATCCGATAATTATGAGCATGAAAAAAAGCTATCCCCAGCTCGACTTGTCTGTTAACGTAACGGCCAACTTTTTGCCTGTCTCTACCGATCTCTCTCCCAGTCGATGGACGCATCGTGACGATTTTCTTGCGACGTGACGTGGCGCAACACCTTGACTACTGGTGTCGTCGTTGAAAAACTGTTCGTATTCAAATTATTTCTTCTTGTTGCATCGTCTTTGACTGTAATTTATGGACGCTATCCCTCCATAAGCTCGGTCACCGTTTGGGAAATTGTGTCGTTGCTCGAAGCTGCTTCTGACGCTTTTTGTGAACGCCGCTTATGGGTTTACGTAAGATTGCTGGGTCCAGCAAAGAGAAGTTTATGTATTTATATTTTAGAAATTTGAAGATGAAAAGTGCACACACTAATATGCGGAGATGTACAGGATATCTTAGAATTTGATAAGCAAACTTGTTTAGTATGTTCTATGGATATAATTAAGCAGTTTGTTATATAAACAAATTTAGTATTAAAGATATTTATTATACAAACGATATTATACAAAAACGTTAGGTCGTTTCAAGCTTTATTAAAAGAGTAATAATAAAAACATGATTCAGGAGAAGTTAGGAAACAATAACAAATTTATGGTATTATTATTATTATTATTATTATTATGACTATAACTCTTTAATAAAAATTTGGATACCTTATATTGACATAACATTTCTTCGTTTGATTACAAAATATACAAAATGTAGTACATACTTGTCATAAAATTTAATGACTGAAACAAATCTTTACTTAGAATTCATCTCTTTAGTTGTATTTATAACGACATAAATTTGCATAAACACAATCCATTTGTACGACAATCCATTTGTCCTTAGTTCCTCCTTCTTCTTCCTTTCCTGGATTGTCGAGTGCGTTTATGTTATTCAAAGAGTATGCGGATCTATTGAATGATCATAAAGAGTATCCTTGTGCCTGTAATAGAATATTCAAACGTTTCTTACTGTCGATTGTAAGATCGAGCATTTGAATACCTGTCAATCCAGACAGGATCGATTTAGAAACGATTTTCTGTGAAATCATCTTTCTCTGACACAAAACTGCCCTTCATAATCGTCGTGTTGTCGTGTTCCATATTTTTCTCGTTGCGTAACATTATATTTTTCGAGTACAGGGTCTTCGCTCAAGGTTTCTGAATATCTTTGGTACATGTTAGTAACTCGTACAACACGTAATCTACGAAGCAACAAAATAAAGAATAATCAGTTTAGTCACTCATATTAAAACTTTACTACTAAACTTTCTATACGCACGTTTACACGATTTTATAATTTATAAATTGAAGAGTTTTCTTAAAAGGGAGCTTTGAAAGATAAATATAGGATGTATAAATGCTCAGCGTATTTTCCAATCGAATGGTTGAATTATATTATGAAATTTTTCTTCATCTTGTAAATATGAAAAGAAAAAATTGATTATCAATTCAAATGTAGCTAACATTAAAAAAAAAAAAAAAATGGCTGTCATAATCGTCGTGTCCCATAATGAAAACCAAGCATAATTTACTCGATTCATTATTTTGTTGTATGAACCTATTTATCACAAAGCACTACAGTTGTTTCTGTCAGAATAGAGACGACGATGTTTCCGAATTCCTCTGCGAATGCTTCTTGAATTGAATGCTTCCTGTGAATTTACCGTTTGCTTTTACATTCGCGCGTACTCTATTATCCTGTAAGTCGCGCTTTTACACTTTCTCGACGCGTGAAAAGGCGAACCGAATATTATGGCAATGACCGAGTATATAAAATGGCACGACCTTCCTGCGTGCCAACGATAATTAGCTGTTTGAACGCGAAAAGAACTGGCACATTAGTCTATTATTCGACCAGACTAATTTGCCTGAATGGTGCCACTTATTGTTAGACGACCACTTTCTCTTTCGTATTGCATATCTATGAGCGTGTGCGTTCGTGACTGCTTTTTGCATCCGTTTCCTTGCACACGAGAATGCGCGACACCTTGAGAAATGGGATACATGGGATACATGAAGGTAAGTTGAATTTAATCATGCAATTCGTATCAGATAATATGGAACGACGCTGGGAAGGTATAACATCTTAATAATTTATAAACTCAGGATTTAATGCGACCTTCTTCTATATAAAATCGAATCAAGATCATTAAAATGGAAGAATTTGTGAAAGTTAATTGCTAATTAAGTTTAATAGAGGAGTGATATATTTAAAAGATCGTCGATCTAGAAATAACTATGAAAAGTAATTTGAAAACTGTTTCAGCTCTTTTCTTTAATAGTAGGTTAATTGCACTATGTCTTCTTTGTGAAAACATAAAAGATGCATGTTTCTGGTATCAATAATTGATAAAACACAATCTACGAAAGATGACAAGCACGATCTAGAAAAGGATGGTTATTTCTCTTTAAAAAAAAGTAAGAAAACAATATTCTTTCAGTTTTCATAAATTCGTCTGTGAAAAGGATAATAATTCATTCCCACCGTCTTTATTGTTAATGTCAAATAATTGGAAAATTTTCCTGTTCAATCAAATAGCTACCCTTTCCATGGCAGCAACTTTCTAAAACTGATCAAACGGTGGCATTCCATCAATATAGTTGTCAAGAAGCGACAGTTAACACTTACACACAATGAAACTAATTTTCCTAATAATTGAATGTCGAAGACACGACCAACATCAATAGCCGTACAATAACATCGGCGCAACGTGGCATTATTTTCACACAGTCGAGTGGGCTTTCCAAACGATAGACCAACGACTTTCCGTTAATATAATCGCTACGGAGCCAATGTTTCCTCGCAGTCGGAATCATTTTCTAAACAACGAAACGGCGAAGTTTCACCGTCACGAAACGCCTATACACTGTTCAGACATTTTTCTTAATAACCAGGATGGGAATGATCATGAAAGAAAGAAGAAAAAAGCCAATCGTCTTGCGGTACATTTACGCATTTCCCTTTCGAGAATTTTAAAACAATCGACGGTAGTAAAAATCGAGACTTTCTTCTCGTCCGGAGGTATGATTATCGATGAAATATTAGCCTCATCGGCAACATGTGGAGTATAGACAACTGTAGCGTATCTACCTTCACTCGAAATGAAAAAAGCAGGATAGCAGGAAGAAAGGAAAGAGTCAACGTCAAAGACGCGTTCGAATATCATAAGGATCAGAATAGAGTGAAACGTCAGCGGGAATATATCATTCAGTCATCGTGGATCGCAGACACCAGCGAGGATACGATTAATCATCAACAGCTTCGCTCGCAAAACGTAGTCACAGTTATTTGCAAATATAATCTTATTAACCTTTGAGCCGAACAATTCGAAGCGTTCCGTCAGATTCTGCGCGAACCTGCGTGTATCAATTAATCAGGCCCGAGTTTGAGAAACCATCGAACGAATATATCTTGTTTTTTTTCTTTCTACGGTGCCCTTATGGATCAACGTTAGTTATATAATGAATCGTGGTGAGTATCGTATCTCTGTCAAATAGTACATGGACATGGAACATTAAGTTAATAGTAGATGAATATATTCGATCGGATGGGACAAGTCGCAGGCGAATATAGTTGTGTAGAATGGATAGTCTGAAAGGTGAAATCGTGGTAAGAACAGATGCTCGTGAATGTAACACGATTTGTCATAAACTTGTTGCACTTTCGGTAATTTAATATCGTTACGAATAATTGATTGGACGTCTTTCTAATGAAATTGCGCGTAACATGTTACTCGACGTATCTGGTACTCCCTTTTTATAATCATCTCCACGTCTTATTGCTGTGTTTGTAAAGTACGTTAAAAATACATTTTTTGATAGATAGCGAATGATTCTTATAATTCGCCCTCCAAAAACACGTTCTCCAATCTTGAAGGAAACTTGAAGTTAACTCGTAGAAATTATACAGAGGAATTATCGCTAATAGAATTATCTCGATCGAGTTATACAACACACCATTACTTTCCACATTAACATTGGTTCTCTTAATGTTAGAGCCGGTATAGCGCAGTAATCAAAATAAGTAATACGTAATTCACAGAAACTTGAAATCTAATATTAGATCAGAAATGTTATAGGTTTATGACGATTTACTTTTTGAAGATTTCAACGATTTTTTATCTTTGTTAAACGTTTTTGCATATCATACATTTTACTATTGCTATAAGTATTATATTTTATTCCTTAGTAGTAATTTTGAATAATATATAAAAATACAAAGGAATAAAAAGAGTGGTTTAAGCAAATTATTCAGTTTGATAAAAGCTATCCGAATAACGAACAATTAATACCCCTTTTCGTTTGAAAAATCTAGAAGGCCCCGCTGTTTCCTTCTAAAAATCCATCAAAAAATGGGTTGCAAAAAAGAAAGCAAGAATGAAATCGATATTTTCGTTAATTTCTGAGAAAACAGCTTGTAATATTTTATTTATGCTACCTTGTATAATATATGTACTGCTGTGCTACGATCTATTACGACATCGATCCACGTTCGAAGCTCAAATCTGCGGAAATGAAAGCGAATTCAGGCTCGGTACTCGAATTTTTTATTGAACGAAAACAAAGTCGTTCCGTCGAAACGATCACGATCGTTCCCACGCAATTGCGATCGCGTAACGAAAACGTCGGTGGTTGTTGAACGAGACGATCGTCGCGACGATACGAACGAGCCGGTTACCCCATGCAGGAAGTTCAAGGTGGAACTGGAAGTTGTCTCGAACGCGGAGGTCGCTAAAGCACGTCGTAAAAGCGGCGCTCATAAAGTGACTTTGTCAACCGTGCTCCCAGGGCATCGTCCCGTCGTCTCCGCCTTCCTCTTCCGTCCCCATAGAATCTCAGTGGCTGGTCTGGGATCTTTACGCGAGGTTTAACACGCGCTGCGGCGAACGTACGCCTTCGTAACGCTCGAGGAACGCCGGCCACGTAAATGAATGGAACCCGTTCACACAGAAGGAGGAAGAGAGGCCGGAGAACGAGGAGGAAAGATACCAATGCCAAGGTTGTTTGTAATTACGTTCACGCAACTGAAATCACGCGTCTCGAACCCTGATCACCGTGTTTTTCTTATCTTCGGGATCTTCGTTTACGCGAGATGTTGCTTCCGTGGATCGATGGATTGGTAGTTGCGAAGATTGAAACGATATGGAAACCAACGAGATGAAGATTTAGCTTAAAATGTTCTTTTTTGGATTTTCTTGATTTTTTAGCAAGGTCACGTGTTTGTATGTTTACAGTTTTGCGTACTTTTTTCTTTGTCCCTTCTTTTTGCAATGCAGATATATACATATGTATTGTTATATACATATCTTTTTGTTTGTTCGTTATTGTACGATACGTGTGTGTATCTTACTGTTCATAAGTTTCCGAACGTTTGATTCAGTGCGAATACAGTTATATTAGAACAAAGAATATATTAATGACGAAGTAATAATTGGAGGCGGTACTTACTATGAATTAATATACATAGCATTAATACATTGTATATACATTACTAGATACATTTACTCTTTCAATATATATAATTTATTTATAATTTAAAAATATTATTGTTTGCATTAAAGTCACAATTAAATCAAATTGCATTAAAATCAGAAATTAAATTCTTCTATCTGATCGGTCGGTTAATTTGACTTTATAAGTCAAGAATGGAATAATCTGAAGATGAAGGACTTGCCCAGTGACATAAAACTTACACGAGGTTTGCCAATTAAAAACGCCAGTTTTACTACTAGATATCGACTTTTAAAAATCAATCGAATCGTCCCATGATATCCTGTAATATTATACGTAACTATGACGATTACGAAGAATAAAATCATTGCAGTACAAATTTCGTAATTAAACACTCCTTTTCCAAACGACTATTTCAATCAGTGCCACTTAAGAGAAGGTGCATTTAAATTTTATAATTATAGCCTTTCACTTATACTAGAAAAAGGTGATGTTAGAAAATAGATTCACCGACACCACTTAACATTTTTTCACCTCCAACTAAACACGAGTTCCACTTAGACCTATCCTGTATTTACTGCTAATGGAAACGATGTACCGATGTAAAAAAATCATCAGGAAACATTCTGTACGTTAGGCAATAGACTCTCCCTGAGCTTGATATTCGCTAAAACGAATATCACCTGGAAGAATGTTGAAAAACGATTAATCAGTTCACGATCGCGCCACTAAGGATCGCGGAAGACATATATCTTGCAACATGCAATAAAAGTAGTGGAATTATTCGCGATAACATCTTAAGGAAAAAAGGAGAGACACAGGAGTTGGTTCGCTCGAGAAATTCCATTTCAGTGGTTCGCTACGGTTTTTAATCGGCAGTAGGTCAGAAATGCACGCTGTGGCAGAAATTAATAATCGTGTGTTTGTCGCGATATATCCGCGTTCCACGCCGCTTTCTATGCATCCTTTTATCTAATTGCAAGATAGTTGAAAAGGCCGAGATTGGCGAAGGATTCTTTGGCCTCAGAATCCTTCGTACTGTTTAATAGGACGAAGGTGAATTCTAACCAGGTAGTAAAGCCGATTCCAATTATCGTCTGATAAATCAAGAGCCGCGTTTAGCGTCATTAACGGTTGCTTTTTCACGCTTGATATCATTAGCATACAGTCATTGAACGGGAAGAGAGAAAGGCGATCAGCTTCGGAAGAGCGGGTTTTTTTCTACCAGCTAGCCATAAATCAACATTATTTTCGCAATTACACGTTGCTTGTCAAATTAATTCGTCGTCACCGCTTTCTCCATACCACTGCACCGGAAGCAAGCTCACGTCGCAACCCGAACGACCTTGACTCTAACCGATTACTCGTAGGATAATTAATGGGTTACGGTTACAGTATTCTGACAGTTTCAACAAATTGATTTTTCATTTTAACTTTTTGAAATTCCGTAGAAACGAGGTGCGTACGATATCGTATTAAATGGATTTATCAATATTCAAACCCTCGACGAAATTATAGAGATGATGAATTCGTGAGAAATTTATTAGAAATTCTTTGACATATTTTTCGAGACTAGTTCCATCCTCAGGTTCAGCTTCGAAAAGTATATATATTTGCATGAACATTTGGAAGAATATTCTGTACAATCTGTTCCATAATGTTAGGTTGTCCGAAAAGTTTCTTTCGTTTTATGAGGAAATAATAGACGCACAACGTCTTTTGTTTTATATTATTTTGTTGAATTACGTACGATCCATTTTGTTCTGTTGAGATAAACATCGCAACATTTCACAGACTTGATTTCACGTTTGTATGAAGGTGCACTGTTGTAAAAAACACGTTTGCGAAAGAAGACACTTTCCGGACAACCTAATAGCTCAGGATTTTTCTCATTATTTGATCTGATAGAAATGTGTAGTGTACTTGTGTAGGATGGTTGATCGTGATTTTTATTAGACATGATTGCTCGTTGTTGAAACCGTCAAATATATTTAAAATGTTAAATAAATAAATACAGTTAATGTTCGCAAAGACACTCGTATTAACGGATTCGCTAAGACAGTGTATAAGTCGCAAAATAAGATCGCTAATTAGATCACTGATAACTCGTTGATAACTGATCGATACTCGTAGATGCTCTCATATTTATTCGACTAACTGATAACTGATAGATAACTAATAGATAACTGAACTCCTTACGATCGTATTTGTTTATTTATACTGGTTGGGAGAGAGCCGGAAAATTCGAATTCGTCTACGTTTGACGGTTGCACGTAGCGGCGACATTGTTTTTCCCGGAGTTTATTTATTATTACATTTTGTGTATCCTAACGATATTGCTACTCCGAGGCAAAACAACATGATTTGAATTGTCCTCTAGCTCGTGTGTCGCTACAAATATTTAAAGTTAATCTTTTCAGACAGCGCAGTGCCGGTCTTTTTCTTAATCTTTAATTTAATCGAATGTTATGGATAATATTCTGTGGGAGAAATAGAAGGGCCGGAAGTTACGTATTCAACGTACCATGTATTATTACAACTCTTATTACGAAGGAACGACTTGTCGCTGCCTTATCCGGTCTCTATGTTCTACAGGTGGTTCGTTTACCTGCTTTCTACGCAAATGCTCAGACTACGGATTACCTAGAACTTTACACCTCGGTCTGTGGCTTCGTGCGAAACGTAGTTCATTAATTCGTCGCAGGAAATGGACTGCGAGCTGAAGTTCCGCCCTTGCGAACCGTGAAATCTTTCTCCCTCGCGTTGATGCGTGAAAAGATTAAAAGTCGTTCGAACTGTTCGTTGGCATGGATCTTGAATCTGGAATCCAAGGTGGTTCGAATATTTAGAACCGTGCGAAACTAGTTTTCCCATGGAAAATTAAGTGGAACGAAGTCGATTGGGAATTAAGCCAGAGGCATGACGGGATAAGTTTCAAATGTCTAAACATTTGAAATCTTCGAATTACAAGTAAAATATTAATAATCTAAATTTCCAAGCTTTTAAAATTCCAATTTTCTAATTTTTCAACTTTCATGTTCATGAATTTCTATGCTTTAATACTTTCAATTCTTCGAATCTTGAGAATTTGAAATTTACAAATTTTGTATAATCTAAACGCGTGAACTTCCACCTAAATTTTCAAATAAGAAATTGAAATATTCTCAAACTTTTAATTTTCAGATTGTCGATAATTTCAATCCCCACGGGTTCAAAATTTTAACTTTCCAAACTTTCGAACTTTGAATTCTCAAGTTCTCAAATTTAAATATATTCTCAAATTTTTTCTCCGCTTCTAAATTTCTAAATATCCAAATTTTCAAGCATTCGCATTTGCAAACTTTCAAACTTCCGATTCCTAGATCCGTCGTGCCTTCCGATTCGTCTCAAACTGGCGCATGTGACAAAAATGGCAATGCTTTGCAGCTGTATATACCAACAGCAAGTACATTTACGTGTCGCTTCCTTTAAAGCTTGTGTGATGTGCACGTATCGCGGGACAGGATTCTTGAACGACCCGGTACACGCGTACACGCGCTTGTGAATGTTCTTATCGAGGGAAATCGTGAATGGGGGATGATGGCGAGATTGCCGCAGTCGCACAGTGAGTGGTGCATTCTCCGGCACGTAGATAAATCTGTTCTTTCTCAGACTGAGTCACGAGTTCTTCGTTTAATTCAGAATGTAAGGGGGCATCTTCAAAACAATGTAGCATTCAACCAGAGTCAGGATACGTTTAATGAAATTCTACTTGTATACGGGACAGGATATACGTACTAGATGCATGCGTTTCTACAGAACGATACAAAAGCAACCTGCTAATCCCAAGAAAGATTGCATCTGCAATTAAGTAAGCAGAAGGAGTTCATTGACGCTTATCTCATCTAAGTCACACAGCTAATGCTCAAAGAAAGTATCAGAGGTCTCGCGTATATGTTCTTTATACAAATTTCCGACATAATAACGAACAATACCAGAACATGTAATTTTTTTTTATTATTTAATTTGTACTTTATAATTTGTCCAGCTGGACATTCGGTAAATTTTTCTAACTTTATTGCTAAATAACATGTAGATGGCTATCCCCAGCGGGATACCATCTTCGAGTTTGTCTATTTTATTTTTTTAGTGAGGATGTTTCCTCTTTGGTCTTCTTTTTATGAGAGTTTTTCCTCGCTTTAGTAGGTTTGGATGTGTTACCATTCTTTCTTTGTATTCTTTTGTGTGCCTGCCGATTTCTTCTTTGACCGTTGGTGTAGAACGTAAAGAATTCGTCTTTTGATGTTACATTTTGAGGAATATCATGAAGATTTTTGATAGTATTTGCGATGTATGAACATATAATAAATAGTTATATAAACGTGGCTTATAATTATACCATTTAATAACAGCAACGTGGAACAATGGATTTGTATGTATTTGGTAAAGGAATTGTTTGTTAGTATACGCATCCGATTTCAGACTTCTTTCATATGACGTAACAGAAATTGTTACAATCCAGTTCAGTTCTTTTCTTTAAGAAACTTTTTTAAAACAAATTGACATATTATATAACTCTGTCTCATTTATTAATTATGTAATACGCATAAATATCATGATCGCTAGTACCATAATGAATGATGACTTTTAAATAAATACATAAATACATAGGAAAACAATTTTCCAATATTTTTCCAATTCTATACATTAAATAATGGAAGTGGGTAATACAATTCAAGAATCTTTCTTTCTAATAACTTTCTACAGTTTTTTCAAGAAGTACCTTAATTCTTAAGACCATCATCGAAGCATTTAATCCACGTTGGCATTACCATTACCATTTTCATTAAGAAGTCTCCGATCTAGAAGAAAGCAATGTAAGAGCTCCTTAATATTCATTAGAAACGCTCTGTTCATTCCAGCTTCGATCTGGTGCTCGTTCTTGAATCCCCACGAAGCTTCGAATCATAAAGAATACATTTTTGAATCGGCCTGTAGGTTTCGCCGTACTATAGAACGCGCGACATGAAATTTCCACGGCGGCGTTCCCATGTGGCGCGAGGGTTCATCGGGATGTCACATCAAGAGACGTCCGAGACCGTGAGATTTCGTGTGGCCGAAGAATGGGCCGGATTTCATCGCGAGCCAAGAACCGTGGAAACGGTCGAAACGTCGTTTTGAGTAACGAGACGATACACCGCGAGTGCCGTACAGGCCGCGAAGTAAACGATGCACGTCCGATAAATCCCGCTAATGCCAGCGATTAATCTCGGACGCGACCTGGCCAGCCTGTCTTCCGGAATGGATACCAGTGTCACGAGAGTACGTTTCTTTTTTCGTACCTAGGCCAACTGACTTTCCACACTTTGTCTTGTGTAATCCGCGATGTAATCGTTCAGCTATCTTTGCAACTTTAGACTGCAGATATGTTTATGATGGTTTTATTGAAGACATAAATTTGGAATTTTCATAGAGCTTGGTTTTTCACTGGCTATTAGATGTTACTGTTAAATGATTATCGGATATTAGAAGGGTAAAAAATGCATAGAATGCACGTAATATACAAAAGTACATAAAATGTCCAAAATAAGACACTTGTTATCTTAACGAGCGAAACAAATCTCTATGTAAATTCTATTTCTTTAGTGTCACTCATAAAAATGTATGAAATTACATAAACATCCGCAGTATATTTATGTGAATTATTTCAAAAAGGAACAAAGTTTATTAAATAGGTTATTGAATCAAGCTACAACGTTAGACTTCATATTATGTCCATATAGAGTGTATATTCCTGACTAATTTACAATTCTGTCCAGTTGTACAAACTAGATAATTTATTTCGCTGGAGTTAATGATTCAACTAATTTCACGATGTCGATGAATCTTGCTCATCCCAAATTGCCACACTGGAAATGAACCACGATTCATAATGAAGCAATTCGCAAGATGTAATAGCATTCGAGAAC
Source organism: Bombus vosnesenskii (assembly GCF_011952255.1). Lineage (NCBI taxonomy): Eukaryota > Metazoa > Arthropoda > Insecta > Hymenoptera > Apidae > Bombus > Bombus vosnesenskii. Next base: position 400,064 of record NW_022882938.1, read on the forward strand.
GACGACAATAACTTTCTGAGGAATTATTCCGGAAGTGACGTTTAGTGGAACTTTCTTAGCAAGAATCGCGCTTCGTATTCAATGAACAGCGTGTTTCTGCTGCGCAGAAAGTCGCGAGTAGATGCTGGTCGATCCTTTCTCGCGATGCTCCGCCATTCCGACAGCGATGAATTAGTATCGTAAGGGCTACTCGAAAGCGACGAAGTGACATAACGACTAAATGGTGAAACATATTCTCTAGATGAGGTCTAGCACGAAAGTCACAACAGACCGACTATCCGCAGATAATATTCGAGAACGCATTCTAAGTCTGACCGTCGATTGATCGATCAATCCATTGACACCTTTAATGGTTAATACAAATCAGTTTTGACTGCTAGATTTTTCGCATGCTGCATATAGATGCGTTACAGATGATTGGTAGATTTATGTTGTTGTGGGTGTATCTGCGTGGCTGAAAGTGTTACTTTCTCTTCCAAGAATTGTCCTGTGCTTCTTAGAAATCAACCTGCAACGATTAGCCGATGTAAAGAATCGCTCAAAAGCGAGATATATGATCGAAGGGGTTGGAAATACGGAATGTTTAATCGAAGAAAATTAATCTTTACTCGAACTTTCAAGAGAAAATCCTCATAAAGTTATTCAAATCTTTATAAAGCATCAGAAATATTGTAGCATTTAAATTTCACATTAAAACAGACATGTTACTTTATTCTGTCAATTAGAGCACATCTTGATGCACTCGTACTTACCTACTCGAGCAAGTATAGGTAATAACACAATCAAAACAACGTTCGTTCTTCTCATAAAAAACCGTATGTATTTAAAATAGTAAGAAATCCCTATTTAATTTGTATTAGGTTGTGCGGAAAGTGTCTTTCTTTCGCAAACGTGTTTTTCACAACAGTGCACCTTCATACAAACGTGAAACCAAGTCTGTGAAATATCACGGTGTTTATCTCGACAGAACAAAGTGGATCGTACGTAATTCGACAAAATAATATGAAACAAAAAACGTTGTGTGTCTATAATTTCTTTATGAAACGAAAGAAACTTTTCGGACAACCTAACATTCTAAAAGTAAAATAAAATATCAAAGATGTATCATTTGAATAATTACGAGCTGTAGTACGTGTAATACCTTTCTACGAATTTTTACTACAGACGAAACCAAGAGCCTGAATTCATCTCTGCAGACGTTCGACATCTATTAATCGCTACGATGCGAGAATTTCTCAACGCGGCGAACGAATAACCGTGAAATTCGCAGAAAGCAAACCGCGTGGTCTCTGCCGAGTGTAACTCTTCTACTGTCGAGCGCGAAAGTCGTCGACGAATTATTAACGTCCAGCTCGCGCCGATCGGACGCGTTCCACGTTGAGAGCGGCGCTTTCTAAGCTCGAGTCGACTTTAAAATTCGTCTCGTTGCGAAAACTTCCCTTGATCGAGGCTATGTTCAATTTCTCTCTCTTTCCCTTCTCTCTTTCTCCCTATGAACGAGCAATTACCACGGCTGTTTGGCTTATCGTGCAACGATGCGACCTTTCCAAGGCGGTGAAACCGGCAACCGCCTGAGACCCAGATAAACGACGCGATGTAACAATTTCATGCGAAAGAGAAAAACGATCGACCATGTGCTCGTACTCGTGCACGCGTCTGCGGTGAAAGGTCTGGCGTTGCTAATAGGGAACTCGCCACGAACTGGAAACAAGGTGAAGTCGGCTGATTTTCCGTCGAAAGCTCTTCGTGTTCATATTGTATTTGCAATACATGGATACATATATCGTTTGGTTTCGTCGATACTCAGCCAGTCGACAATGAATGTAGTTCGGCGAGTCGAGCGAACAAGGCTGACGTTGATTAACACGCATTTTTCGATTTCCGTGGTCGACAGCGAGGCTGCCCCCGCTGTATTTACGTAATTACTTTCACCGCGTAGCGTCGTTTGCCTCCGCTTCTTCTAACGAATCGCGCACACTGGCCATTTTCCTTTTGTCGTAAGCTGCTCAGGTTTTGACCGAGTTTCGTACAACGAATCGATTATCTTCTCCGATACAAAGTTTTCTTTTAACGATTCATACGATGATATAGCGATAACGGCCATATATGATAAAATATAATAGGTTCATTATGTATAATATAATTGGAATGAAATATACTTAATAAAATATAACATATTTCAAATCTGAAGAAATAAGTCAAACATAAATTCTTAAAAGGAGATTCATAGTAGACGTGAATGGCGTTATCTCTATAGTGATTCTAAAACTTATTTTAGAACATACAGAGTGTTGTAGCTTTTCTGACAAGACGTTGTGGGTATATTGTATAGATCAAGATAAGAAAAAAGTCGTTGTCGTTGGGAGTATTGTTAAGGAGTTGTAACAAAAAATTCGACATACAAAATTGAGAGAACGAATGCTACTACGGGGTACAAAGTATGAATAGATAAAGAAATTTACATCCAGTAGTAGTCAGAAGGTGTCATAATATTTCTACGACACCAACGATAACTCCATTTCAGAATGTTCACCTCTGCTGTCAAGACAAGAACAATTGAATTTATTACTCTTTGAAGTTCTCGTTTGTTATTTGTTGAAGTTCTCGTTTGTTACTTGTTGAAGTTCTCATTTATTAGTCGAAGTTGGAATGGTAAGTATTATAATACCTCTACTGACTACTACTAGGTGCAAATATTCCTGATCTATTCATACCCACTCATTTGTTATAACCATTTAACAATGCTTCCAATGACATATGTCTATATGACATTTTTTCCTTATCTTGGCCTATAGAATACATCGACAACGTTTGGCCGGGAAGAACTGGGACAGCCTGCAACGTCTCAAGTACTTTCGCAAGAGTTCGTAATTATTAACTTGAATAACAAATATTCTGTGGCAAGTGTTTGAACGCTTTCGTGATCCGTCGTACTATTCAAAAGATCGATCCAATTTGAACCACCATAGATCAATCCACCAGTTGATTTCAATCGGTCAGACAGCACCTTATCTCCGTATCATTGGCTTGGTACCATTGGTTTCATCGAAACGCGACGAAACAATGGCTCACGCGTCTCCCACGCGAGAACACGTGTGATCGACGATGGAACGTGAAGTCTCTGGAGAAAAAGAGCATGGCCGGTGGAAGGTCACCGGGGAATAGAAGGAAAGTATCGGTAGAGGAATCGCACCAATAAAGCATCGAATACGTCGGTTCTTGCCGTGTTATCGGTGTAATCGGCCGCGCCACTTTCACTAATGCACCGTTTACAACAGACGAGTTACGTTCACGTCGCGCTGTTACCCTGCTTTCGTCTTTCTTGCTTGCGAGGTACGCATAAAACAGAAAAGATCGACGCTCGACCAGCTTTCCTAATACAAGGGTGCCGGCCATTGTAGAAATCGCGATGCCGCCGTGATAAGCCGTGTCCCGCGCTCGCGTAATTTAATCGCATTGACGATGAATCCACATAAATAAATTTCGGATATTCAGATAATGGGGATCAGACAGAAAGCTCTGCTGTATTAGGTTTGGGCTATAGCTCTTGATAAGTGGAATTTGTCTTCGTGTCCGAAGAAAATAAATTCGACGTTACAGCGTGTAGCGACACGATGATGAGTGTAAAAGTTAAAGCCAAGATTATCGTCTGTCAGTCTTCGATAGCACTAAATTACTATCTATTCTTGGTGTTGTTAGAATAATTAATAGACCTGGCTTCGAATCTGCCGAATGATTTGTCGTTTTCTCTACAAATTGCGCCTTTCAGCCGCCACCTGTTTCAATCTTTTCAGGGATCTTCAAACAGCTGAACGCTGAAAAGCGATTGGTGATGTAATCGAAGGAGTGAATGACTTCTCGAATGAAAGAATCTACTCAGATACGAAACAAAAATTTTCCTAATAGCTTACCAACCACATCAGCTTCACGATTTCCTTTTCCTCGTTTAATAAATTATAGATAAATTTCACCTACTTGATATAATAGCGTGTTAACGATTAGATTCAATGATACTTCATTTCTACCTGTATTTTTCATTGATGAATTTGTCGAGTGATTTAACGTGGTATCATCGTGTACGAGGATAGTATTGCATAAATTTCTCCATCTTACCCGCCGGGACATCTTCCATTATTCTTGTCAAATGATTTAATGAGGCACGCTGGAATGTGTGCAATACGTTTAGCGATCGGGCGCGAAACCTGTGTAGACACACCTTTCAACTGGCATAGCTAGTCAAGGATAACGCCTACCGTGCTAAAATTAAATATCATTGCACCTGTGGTGAGCTACGCGTAACGCGGTTCAAATATAATTTCATCGTTGAATCACTTGAGTGGCCTTGAATCGACTGTTGAAACTACTACGCGATTAAGAAACGAACTATCATTTTCATTTCTGAAAATTATCCGTATACCTTGCCTTAAATTGTACACTGAGAAAATGATCAAATAATAAATATGTATCACTTTATGACTGTACTTAAACGTCATTGATCAATAGGATCCAGCTGTAGCCACCTGAAACAAGATGATAAACTTTTCAGAACTGGCACATCCAATACCGATTATTCGAAAACTTAGTAGATTCAATAAATACTGCTTTTGATCCAAGCAATTCAATATGGATATTCTTATGTTCACGATTATAAGATAGATGTATTTACATTAAGACGTCTCAATTATCAATCTTCAACAGTGACTTCTTAGCGAATCTCAATGATCTTGTCAGTCCAACAACCCTAAGATCTCAAGAACGCAGACTTTCCGTTCTATTAATTTCGCATTTTACCGATCTTGGGACTTTGACAATCTTAGAAACTGAGCGATTCACGAAACTAATCTGTCTTTGAATCTCGGTAATTTTAACGCTTTAGTAACTTCTGGTGTCTTAAGCAATTTTTGAGCTTACAGTTTCTGACGCCTTGAGAATTTTAGTCGCCTGTCGATTGCAGTGAATTTCTCCACTAATAAATGTTCCAACGCTGCAACTTTAAAACGTAATCTTTATTTGTATACAGCATCTTTTATAGCTGCGAAGGCGGACGAAATTCCAAATAAAAATTCATATAATTGCGTGTTTGTCTGGATCGTAAAAGAATTACCATTGGATTAAGTTATGAAGCAGCGGCTTAAATTTCACAATTTTTCGCTCTACAGGTTTTCTTTAGCTACCCACCTACGGCGTTCGCGCTAATTTTACGTAAGGCCAGTCCTGTCTTTATCGAAGCACGCCGCGAAAAGCGTCATTAATTTTTCTTCGGTTTTTATGTCCTCCGGCAGGGGATATTTCATCTAAGCGGCTGTATGCAAATAAGCGACGTTCGCAATTCTCTTCGTGTAATCGTTTCGTCTCGCGTCGTAATTTTTCGACACGGTTAAGCGTCCCACTTTATTTAACATTTCGACATCATAATACGACGCATCGGTGCTTCAGTCATGAATATCGAAGACGAGCTTTATAGCACTATACCGGAGACCCTGCAATTTTTAGAATAAAATACCTACTGTCCTACTTCGATCCATAAATAGATGTCTGAGAAAGTGCGCTAAATTGAACAAAAAAGCTAAACATTTGTTAGACATTTGAAAAAAGTTGCGGGTGTCATTAATGTTTCGCGTTATTTAACGTATTGACGGCCACGGTGATTATCGCTGACCCATGTTACTAAATTTTTCAGAATGATCAAAGTAAGACGAGTTTCATGGACTAAAAATTTCTCTGTGGATTTGTAGAATTCAGATAATGTGCAAGAATATATAAAATATACAACGTATTACTATAACTTGTTATAGTATTTATATACTGAAACATACCTTTAGTTAGACTCTGTTTCTTTAATTATATTCATACGAATCTGAATTTCCATAGATGTTCATAGTTTAATTATAATTAACATACGAAACTCCTCAACACCAATTAACATAGAAAATCCGCACGAAATATAAAAAGTTACAAAATAAACGGTCCGCTGGTTTCAAAAACTGAATCTCCACTCTTCCTCATTTCATTCTTAGGGTATCGTGTAACGCATCTTCCTGTGAACCGGGTCGACGATGATCCATGCGGCGCGTAACGCGTTAATAAACAATTTAACGGTGCGGTTAGGTATAACCGTGGAGTTATAAGGCATCCCTTTCCTGAAAAAAGCAACGGGCGAAGAGGCAAGCACCAGGAAACCAATATCGACACTGTGTAATTACATTTTTTTATCTGAGAAATCTTCTGGCGAAACGGAGACGAACCGGACGAGGAAATCGAGCATTCGCAATAATCTTTGTCGACCGATTACGTAAAGAACGAGTGCAGAAAAACGAAATTTATATGAAGCTATCAAAAGATAAGCAGGTCCGTGTAATAAAAGTTCAATTACCTAATTCATTACCTTCATTACTTATAATTTGCGTTCGTTTAATGGCAGCTCGTATTTTCCAGTTTAAATACTACAAAAAATTTACGAATTAAGAATTCAAGAATTTAATTTTATAAATTAGATCGACGAGTAAGAGAAACTGCAATAAGCCTTAAAGAAATGTTAAACCAAGTGAAAGGAGAATAGAATAACATTAATGCGGAATATTTAAAAAAATAATTCACGATATGTTGTAATGATTAAAAAAGTTAAAAAATAATCGGTTATGCTATATATTTTTTTTTTTACGATGCATCGACGAGCACGTAGAATTTTCTCGACGGCTTGGTGCGTACACGAGAAAACGCGAGAAGGAGAGAGCGTTATGTCATCGCAAACAGAACGATCAAGGAGGAAGTACGATTGGTATGCAAATATTGCGTGACGGGACGCGCCATGGTTGCGTAACGTTACTTAATGTTTTTTGATTTTATATATGGTTATCGTAACACTCGAGATTCGCACGTTGAAATTTACAATATGGTCGAAAGTTGGCGTGGTCTGATGATATCCTGCGTGTTCAGCAAACTTATATTTGATGTTACTCTGCGCTTAAGGTTGAATTGTATTTGAGACCGCATTTTTGTACATTTGATATTTAAGCCTCGGATTAAATTGTATTTAATACGGATAATTTGTAGAAACTTTTTATGAATTTTATGAGTATATTATATATTGGCTGGAAAAAGTGTTTACATATATTACTTATTTTCCAATGAAGCATTTTTCTCATTGGGCACCAGAGCAACATATTGAATCTTTGTAGTCATACGCAGGTATTGCCAAATGATATGAAACTCAATACGCTTGGACTTAATTAATTAGTGTATAAACGCTATTATAAATACGATGATGTACATATATTCCTTGTAGCCATTGTATCTCACATTCTTCTCCTGTAATTTTCGAATATAATCATTCACACAGTTCATGACTAAAGCTACAAAAGTGTATATCTATTTGCCACGAATTGATTCTTGATATATACTATCCTTTGCCATAATATGTCGGTGTAGAAGTTCTGTTAATTACGATGATCGATCGAACAAGCAAAAGTTCGCCGTTGAAAAACTATTCCATCGACAACAACACAATTTCGCGCCTTTCTCTCGTCAGTTTCATGGGAATCGGCCAGATCTCCAGCAGATATGTAATCGAGAGAGTAACCGGAGGTTCTCCTTGAACTTGACTCTCCGTGATAGTCTCCTCTCTTTCTTTCTCTTTCTCTCTGTTCCTTACGGTTCGTGGCCACGATCTATTCGGGACAGCGTCTACGACGTCCGCAAGTTTCGAGCTTGTATATAAGGTCACGATCGAGAGATCGAGGTGGGCGGACGTCGCGAGAGTAAGAATCGGTCGTTGCGAAAGCAGAAGAGGCTGCGGAGATCCTCTCTGGCAGACCTCGACCAGAATCCCCCACCAGTCTTTATCCATCGTCGTGAATTGCAACGTTCTTTTAATGAAACAATACCGGTCTCTCATGCGACGACAACGACAGCGATGCGCGATGACATACAACGTCAGCCCGCGTCCCGTGAATTGTACTCGCCTTTTGCTGTTCACCGCGAAACGGAAATGCAACGACCGCATCTTCGGCGACCCCATTGTGCGGGGGATTGCATGTCCTACTTCGCTGTTTTGCCCGAGGTTCGATTATGTTGGTCGTATTTGACGTTGGTCGAGTCGCTCCATAGTTGTAGATGACGAATTTAGATGGTGTTTTTCTATTTAATTGCATTTAATTGTATTTAATTGCATTTAATTGTGATTAATTGGATTTGTTGAGGTAATTGACCCCTCTATGTCCTTCGAACTGTTTTTAACTCAATCATGGGCTTTCTAATGTTAAAAAATTTCTTAGGTTTAGCGGAAAAAACATAGGTGAGAGGTACATACGGTATATACATACACAAGTATACATATACATATACATATCTGAATAGCAGCGAATGTCTTAATATGTGTAATTTCTTGTTTCAATTTCGTTACAGTTTTTCTTCGAACGTTAAAAGTATTTTCATTTGAGATTGGATCGTGAACATTCAAAATTTTATACTGTTCCTAGTTTCTAGACACGAAGTTAGGATCACATGCAGAAATTTCACATTTATTGCTGGAATATATGCCTCAGAATATTATTAAAAAGTAAAATTATTAAAAAGTAATGAAAAATATCGTACGTTTGATCGTAACGCGATAGCCTGCGACTTCGTGTTTTACTCCAATATCAGACTTGGAATAATTTGAGTAAAAGTGGTGAAACGTAGTTCAACCTTGTACGTTTATTTATGAATATTACTTCCATTTTCCTTAATTACACTTTGGTACTTACAGATAAGTAAGCTGCTTAATTCAAATATTGAGTTACCCGAACGTTAATGACTTTGAAATGAAACCTAAATTCTTGCTCGTTTTTATTCCACTCCTCCCATCTTTCTCCGTTTCATTCGCTAAAGATCAATGGTCAAGTTATAAATAAGATATTAAAATGTTAATCGGGCGGAAGCGGCCGCGTTAAAGAGCCATCGCTGGGATGCACGTGTTGAAAGCGCTTTTGCGGACGAACGAACACTTCACACAAACGTGCTTGTGTAATTACACGCGCGTACGCGATAGCGAGTACATAGAGACAGCAATTTACCAGTATAAATTACACCTGTTGCGGTTAATTTTACCGGTTTAGACGGCTGCTCCGACGCTATTTTCGCTTCGAAGGGCGACCACAACGTGACTGCACCTTCTAATCTCTCGAAATGCTGTTTTTGTACGTTTAAAGCTGCTGGAATACCTCTAACGCTAGCAACGATCCTTAATTGAGAAATAATTTTAATTAGTCGGCCTCTTCTGCTTTTCCCTGACCATAGAAATAGTTATATATCATTTTACGAAGAAATATGTTTTATCATCTTCTCTGTTATTGATGAATAGAAATAGATTATGACAAAGTACTTTTTTATTACAATCTTCTGTTCTACTAAATGTTTGAATACAATATAATAATAAAAAGAGGGAGAGAAACGTAACTCTATAATGTCAACGTAATCCTTTACTTTGAAAACTACGTAATTCGTTCTAAAATTTGATCCTTTCGATGAAATTGTACCAACTATAAAAAATTATAAGAAATTTATAGAAATTTCCAATGTTTGGCACACTCTACGAGTAAAGTAATCAATTTACGAAATGCCACAGAGAACTATACTTTTCTACTTTCCTCCCAAAACCCGTTCCTTTTAATTAAATCTAATTAAATTTTGTACTTTATTTAATTACATGTTATCGATTGATCGTGAAAACGATCTTTAGCGCTCGAAACGTGCCATAGAAATATGAAAGTAATCAAAGTAGGAAATTTTACCGCTTCAATTAAATTTTATTGATTGTAAGAAATCATAAGGTTACAGTGATTTTTAGTGTTTGAAGCATATTACGAAAACGTGAAAGTAATCAAAGTGAAAAGGGCCACAAGGGATCACTTTCAAACGATGCGTAGTCGTCAGAAAAATACGTGGGAATCGAGCGAGGTGCGACAAGAGGCACGCGGTCTCATAACAAAAGGAACCTCACGGTGTCTCGAGTGAAAGTCTGCGGGTCGCGAAAATGATACAGGCTACGACATCCAGGAACAGGGTGGGGCAAGCCATTAATTCTCTCGGGCCCGCGAAAACGAAGAGACTTCTCCAATGATCTGACGTTGGATTCCTGCGAGAAATTATCCGTGTAACGTACGGAAATTATTTAATTGCTGGCATCAGACGACTGTGTAACCTCAATTTGAAGACTAAGCGATGACGGCAATTACCATGATGAGGGTTCGTTTCCCTCCTCACTATGGAAATTGCAATCGCCGACAGCATTGCTCAATTTGAATTAGATGTTTGATGAATTTGAAAGTTGATAGAAAATAAGCAGAAAATTAGGTAAATAGCGTTATGCAATAGGTTACGATCGTGTAAAATGCAAGCAACGAAGAAAGTTTGTATATAATTATCCGGGACCCAGGTTTGTCTGATCTTTGTCGTTGATCTTTCCAACCCGTCAATTACTTAAAGCATAAATTAATCGTCAACCTTCAAATACGTCACAAACGTTTCGGAATTGCCAATCATATCGTAGGACAATAGAATCATTTTTATTTGGGAGAAACAGTCAAGTGGTTACAAGATATAAAGAACATATACATGGATGATAAATTAATTATTATAAGAATATACTTTGTTGAACATAGATCACGGTCTTCCAAGTATTTTAGCTTAACATTTTGAATATAAAAGAAAAGCGATAGGAAAAGGAAGAAACTCGAGAAAGTGCAGAAGAGCAGAAAATGCAACATCCCAGCCGCCTAAATGTAAAACGTCGGAGAAGCAGTGTTGTCGTTTGGGTTTCTCACGCTGTGGTCCCCGATCGCAATCCATCCGGAAGGTAAAGGAGAACAGGAGCCCGTTGAAATCACCTTGGAAGCGCGTAGAAATCCGAGAAACAGCTTCAAGGTGAGATGCCAGCGCGTGCCCTCCATGCAGATCGACCAACACAGGCTTTCGTTCATTTATCATCTATGCATTTTATTTTCTTAAGCTCCACACAAAACAACAGAGACACATAGACACGTCTATTGTGTTTCTTTCGAGAAGAACATCCAACTGGTCGGTCATAACCATCTTTACACGAAATCGCGTTTACAATGGACAACATTGGTTAGCCAGAACAAAAATAACTCAAAGAACGTAACAGGATTAACATACTCGTAAGAAATACCACGCATTTGGTATAACTGTAGTCTAATATAAACGTTGTTTTACTCATCCGACCGTACCTGTGCCAACGTATCGTTTCATGTGGTGGAGCGCGTGGGCTAACACTTGTTGCGTCGCAGGGTATCGTTGTACCAGCAGCCATTATGCCCCGGGGCCACCTTCACCCATTTTAATGCCACCTACATGATATTACGCACCGTGGCACGACGCGTTCGCGCACTCATAAGACTAGCGACACATTCACCGCTGAATTACGCTCGTGGACCTCACTCCTCCCGTGCTAATTCCCGCGATGACTCACACTGTGAACGAGCAGTACCTTTTTCGAGTCGCTTCCCGAACATGCCAAGGACCATTTCTGAGCATCGAGTTCGGTGAACCCGGCCATGTCTGGACATCATTCGGTCGACTTGAGCGCCGTGCACAAATACAGAAAAATCTGTTTCTTATTTTATTTCATCGAGCTACATGTGCGGAATTGCGAATTATTAGTGTTCACCTGTCTCTGCTATTATTATCTGCATTGTTAGTACCTTCTCAGAGAGTTGCTTGATTATGAAAAAACGAACATCGATATATTCCCGTGGAAAGAATAAATATACGATCACACGTGTCGTTCCGGAAACAGAAACAAATTGCACAATTAGTTTCCCCACGTGCTATCTGCAAAACACACATGGGACATCCGTTGAAAACAGGAGCAGGAGCTGAGACGTTTCAATTATTCGCGCTCATTTTAACCTTAGTCGGCGGCTAACAAGTCCGTAGAATGAAGAAGCTCGTGTACACGCGGTTACCGAGTAAATGGCGAGCGTGCTCGAAGCGGATTAACGCGGAACATCGTGGCGCGTTCTTTCCAAAGAGCGTTTAGATAGCGATAAATCCACGCCGCGTCTGGACGTCACGCGGCGCGCCGTATAACGTAGGTAGTGAAATGAATTGCGGTTAACAATCACGCCATTATCTGGTAATGTCCACGCTTGTATTTATTCAACTTGTTCGAGAGAACGAGACAGTTTGGTGGAAGGGATAAGGGAACGCAACGATAGAGAAAAGAAAAAGAAAGGAGAAAAGAAAAGATCAACCGGCGATCCCGTGGGCCGCTAGGTAGATAAACGGCTGGACGAAAATAGAGTCGCCGAGGAAACACCTGGATTACCATTAGCGGCCAGACGCTCTATAAATATGTTGCTACGTTCTGCTACGAAGCCGCGTGGCAAGCTAATTTGTCACTTGCCGCGAAATTCCGCGGCCCTCTTTTATCGGACCTCGTTCCCGTGTTTTCGTGCACGGTATCGCGACAGCGAAAATAAAGAGTGTCGCCTCGCGGACCCGCCAGACACCGCCGCCATTCTGGCGAACAACTTTTGCGGCTGTGTCTCCTGGTCATCGTGTAGCCGACTCGTGCGCGCGACTTTGCTCCGAGAGAGGTTTTGTTGCTGGCGATTTTTGGACAACAACGAAGTTTCTCGGCTTGTCCGCAGAGTAAGCGAGAAATGTTTCTTTAACGTTGTATAACGTGTTTAACGACCAGTGAAATATATATTGTGACAGAGTCGCGGTGAGTTAGTGTTTTTATTACATGTAGTATCCGGCTTACCTAGCATTTTTCCGTTTTTCTAAACTATTTTTGCTAAAATATTTGAAGTCTCACTCCCTATTTACAGTGTTTGTTCTTAAATTGTTAGCTATTACACTTCCTGCTGGTGACATTTTACACGCCTCTTTTCAACTATCGTCACGAAATTCTTGTTTCCCTCCAGTTTCCATCGATTTATTTGAACAAATCGCCTGTCCTAACACCGTATACCACCGCCCACTCGAACGCCATGGCTGTCTTAGGTAGCCTCAATGCAAAATCCATATATAAAGTCAGGACAAAGTGCATTTTCACTTCGTTCTGTTCATACCGCAACATTTTATGCAAGAATAAAATATCACCTCTTACGTCAAATTCCTCCATAACTGAAAAGTTTTCTAAAAGAAAGTCTATACATCTGTGGTAAATTTATGTACATGCATGTGCCGAGTGTAGTTTCTCAATCGGTCATCGAATAATTGAATTATTATGAAATGTTTCTTCATTTTCTGAATATAAAGAAAATACTGTTCTTTTTGTAGTTTGTTGTTCCAGAAAGCTCCTCGGTCGAAGAACTGTGAATCATAGCATTGTAAGTCAGTCAACTGCTATCTTTTATTAAGTAGCACTTTGCGTTTATTTATCATTATATAGAAAATTCCTTATATTTTTCACCGATTAAATTAACAATTTAGATATTTATGAACCTAAAAAAATGATACTTTCAAGAATTAAAATGTGTAATTAAATCCAAATTCTGAAACTCTTGAGTTATCTCACCATGATTTTCACTCCGTCTCTCTCGAATCACCATTTATGCATTCTACTTCTTTTTCTTTGGATGATTTGCTAAACCACAGGTCCTCCACGACCACCTACGATCGACTTTCCTTCTCGAAGGAGGAGACGTCCACGCGGCTAACTTATTACTTATGTAAGTTGCGTTAAATAATAACACGGCGGGTGGGATGGGGGCGGCGAAGCTGGCGTTCCTTCTTTTCGAGTCGGCGAGACGTCAAAGGGGGCAAGGTTGAACGATGGCGCGTTCTCTTCATGACGATGAGCCGTGGTGCAAAAGTTCACCACGTCGGCATACAAATACATAAGGCTCATACAAATATTCAAACGCTTATCGTAGAAAACATTTACGAATATATTTTGCGTGTCACGTAGAACGTTTAAAAATTTCACTAGCAATATAATAAGACACGATTGTCATGATGACGTTGACAAAATTTGAAATCTTAGATCTGAAGATGTATACAGAAGTTACAATTCCCTGCAACCATATACTTTGCCAGAGATTACCAAGGCACTTGAACTATCAATTGTCATTATATTGATAGATATTTAGTCACAATTATACTGGTGAAATTTGAAACGAATTTGGAAATCTATAACAAGCTTACAAAATATTTAATGATATATTTATAAAAGGTATTTAACGTTCGAATACTTTTGCCATTCTGTATCCACATTTTTGAAATTTCACTATAACTCATTGAAACACCTTGTATATTCTTAAATGTTTCCTATGTTAGATTCAAATAGTTTCTTGAATCGCTGGATGTCGTACTATCGGCGGCTCGCGCGAACGAATAAGAAAAGATTGCGCGACACGTTGTCCGCATACCAGAGAACCGCGAACAACGCATCTAGCAGGGTCACAGGGAGAACTTTGTAGTTTCGTATTAATATATTCGGGGATTGAAATGTAGCTGGCGCCCCTTCCGGCGAACGCGTGTTTCGCGTTTAAAATGCATTCTTTTCACTTCGTCGAAAGCTTTTTTGAGTCTGTAATATCGTGATATAATGTGTTTACAAAGAGTGGACAATAGAGATGTTAATCAGACAGAAAAAGACGATTGTTGTTCAACCTGAACTATTCACGCCAAACGCACAGAAAACAGCGCAATCCACACTCTCTCGGCAACGCCACTCGCAACCTCTGTCTCCGCTCAACTCGCACACGGCTCCTCGACTCGCACTCTCTGCTTTTCGACTGCCTCTCGGGCCGTTGTAGCGCTCTATTGTCTATTGCTGGGCCCACCGCACACGTGTTTTACAGACGCTCGTAGCCAGGGTCACGAAGGTCTTTTCGGCTATTTACGTATTTACCTGAAGGACCCGGTAATGCGTTGATGGAGCCGACAGCGCCTCGGCTCTCGCGACATTGTCTGTAGTTAGCTCGACGTTTCTTGGGCCTTTCGTCCACGATACTACAAGTCGATTTCAGAACGTCGAGAAAAATAACTCGTATATCCTCGGCTACATATTTTTTATGAAACAATCTTTTTCTATACTGTGTGAAAATTTTCTGCTCGATGGTTGTTTTATAATTGTTTTATTGTATTTACGGAATAATGGTGAGTGAAGAATCTTTATAAATCACTGGAATCACAGATCTAGAGATGCTATTTTTCAACTTGGATACAAAGGTCTAGTTTATTCTTATCAAGAGAATGTCTTGTTATTACGCGTTTCTATGATTCCATGGCATTATGTCACTTGGATGGTAGCCTTGAATGTCATTATCTAACTCAGACATGCTGTTTATCTGATTTACAACCTTGTAAAAAAAGAAAAAGTCGTCGCTTGGAAAGCTTGTGTTCAATGATTTACTTCCATCAGTTTTTTATGGAAAAATGAGGAAGAATAATATGGAGAGTGAGGACTTTCATTAAAAGAAAAAGTTTTAATAAATTGAACGATTTACACTAAAATGACCAGCAATGACATCAATGGATGAATCAGCAAAAATTATTATTTTTAAAATATTAAGAGCCATAACAAGATAAAGAAAGTATAATGTTAAAAAGCTAACATTCCTTACGCAATATCGCTATCGAAAAATTTCAATTCTTAATTACTATTACGTTCTTTATTCCGATGTACAAATATAGCAAAAAATTAAAATAACTGTAATTTGTTTGCTCAATTTATGCCCGAAGGTGGTCGCGCATTAGCGATGTAGTTTGTTAAAGCAAAGTTCGTTACACCTAGTCGAACGCAGGGAGTAAGTCGAGATTCGCCAGTGTGAATCGGTAACCGGCGCCAAATCATGCAAAAAGTCTCCGACAGGACGGCACAGGTTTGGTAAAGTATTTTTAAAACTTGTCTGACTACCCGAGACACAACCGGCCCATCTTGGAACGCCGATTCGGCGAATACCTCGCTCCGTGAATTCTTCGGTGAAGAAAAATCTCAACCTTGAACTTTCTTGAGTCAACAATTAATAGAAAATAAGACAAGTACTTTTATTCTCCACTTAATTATTTTAATCGCGTTAATTTATATATATTATTCTTTGGTGATTATTCATTGTACCTCAGCGTTGTTTAGATTTTTAGGAACTTTTTTTTCAACTTCTTTTATCAACTGACAGATGTACGTATCATAGCAGGTAACTTTATTATATTTTAGAATTTTTATGACTCTGATCATGCTACCGATTATCCCTTGGAATAAAGGAAATAGTTAACGATACAAAAATTTAATAAACGCTTTCGCGTTAAAAATAAATTAATTAACGACTTCAAATGATGGAAAGACGACATTAATTTAAACATAATAATTTAATATGCGTATCGTATTTCCAAAAGAATGATAGCGAGGTAAATATCTAATTTTACTTTGTAGTTCCTCAGTTATTGTTCATATTAGCCAACATCCTTTTGGAAAATAGGTTCGTAGTAATAAAAAATTTAATTGATACGTTCAGTTCAGAACCTTAATAAAGGCGTTATTTTGAAACATATAAAAAAGTTCGGATATATCTGAGTTTTAATTAAAAACCCGCATTAAAGTATCACAAAGTATGGCTGAAAATCAATGAAACTTATAAATTAATTCGTGTTTCAGGTTATACGTACATCTGTATTACTTTATTGCTTCGGGATAATAATTTACAATTTTAAAATAAAAAGAATCGAAGTATAAGTACGACACTTAATCATTACCGAAAATCGATCGTTACCGCTAACCTTTGACAGGACAGACGATTTTACGAGAATTCTTTCGCCCGAACGATCGTCACGAAATTCTTTTACGAGTCTCGACAAAAATAAAGGCGAAATAAAAATATTGCACGGCCGAAAACGATCTCAAAGACGACCTGTTCTACAAACTCCAGCATAGGAGTTAGTCCACCATAGGAAAATCCAGCAGAGCATAGGTGACGATTCTTGCGAAGAATTTATGCGAATGATACGTTCTGAGACTTTCAACGAAACCGTCGATTTCGAGTACGAGGCAGCCAAGAAAGGAATGTCACGCGTTGGCCGTCGTAAAGCGCCTTGTCTCGTAAAGAAACTTTTACGAACCAAATAAATATGGCCGCGTAAATATGGTTGCGCACTTGCCCTCGAACATTACTTAACGAACGGTCGTCTCTTTATCACCCTTTACCGCCCTCGTGACTTCACCGCGAATCGAACACGTTACATAAACACAAACCTTCGTCTGAAAGGAGACAAGCTATTAAGAGACGAAGAGAACAAATGTTCTTGCTGTGTAGATCATCGATTTCGCTTCACGGATCCATCGATTCTTTATCTTTGTAAGATGTTTCTAGCTTTTTCGGGCAAGTTACAGAGGTATAATATCGACAAGGAAAAATAAGAAGAAAATGTTGTATGAAGTGTTACCTTATTTATGTTAGTCTTTCAGCAAACCGACGATGATATGTCGTTCCATATGAAAGGTTTTCTGGTTGAACGTTTCCGTATGAAGCACAAAGATTAAAAGTGTAATGTCATCGAAGTAGATCTGAAATGTTTACAGCTAACGGAATGAGTGTAAACGAATCATACATTTTAATAGAATGTTTCAATTTTCAAGAGGCTGTCACGTCACTGCGTATTACGATGTCCATATCTCCGACGAGAATCCTTTTCCAAACTCGCCACCCTACGCTTTCCATTTGCGTATCAGTATCATTCTCCGATCAAAAAGATCAACGCACATTGGAAATAAGTCGTAACTCGAATATTTGAGCGTATTTCGTTCGGACCTTTCTCCATCTTAAACCGAGGTTGATGTCTCAAGAGAAACTCTTATCATCAACAGTATAAAATGAAGAGAACGTATACGTTCCTTAGCTTCGCTTCGTACAAGAAATATGACGATATACAGAGTACGTTTCTAATCTTCTCGACAAATTACAGAAGTATAATCTACAAGGGAAAATAAACGAGATGTTATATAAGGTTTTGCTGCAATTCTTTGTTGCAAAGATATAAGCAAACTGTCGTGCCAAGCTTAAAATCTGCAAGCATGACATCCATCAATCATCAGAAAGACTGAAAATTTAAATACCATATTACATGTTTGAAGAAGTTTCGTAGCACACCGGTTGAAGATCACAGCTTTAAATTGAGTCAGCAGTCGGCTAAATGAAATTCATGCGCGCTCGCGAGAGTCGAGGAACCAATCTCAGCGAAGCGTTTCCGCTCGCGTACTGGCTTTCGAAGATTTAACCGTAGATCTCTATCTGAGATACGGGCCCCGATATCAACGGCGATCTAGTTTGTTCGAAGAAGCGCCTAACGCTGTCGCAATGCATCATTCCAGAGGGAGGAAACCACTTCCTCCTACGCAGAGACATCTTAGACGCAGACGTCGAGCCATTCACAGACTCGCCAGGATCAATATGAGAAAGTTCCAGGACCTCGAAATCCTCTACAGTTCCGCGGAACTGTCGACGTGCCCTTCCTATTTGCCCAGCCTCTGGCTACGTTTTCGCTCCCTTTTTTCTTTCGTCGATGGGGCGGCTCGAGGAAGAGAGAGTACGAGGCAAAAAAGCGTCGTACACGAGGAGAAATTCTAAAAAGGGACCTCCTGATCTCGAGGCTCAATTTCAATGAGTTACGGTCTTCAAAGAAAAGACACAGAAAAAGAACAGAAGAAGAAAACGATCCGAGTTAGAAGGAAAATTGTGGAATGTTGATTGCATTACATTTGATAGACGAAAAATGATTAACTTCAAGATACTTCGCAGGTTCAAGATACTTCAAGATATTTGCTGTATCGCAAGATACAAGAAATTCGCAGTTTTTATAGGTTCTTAAAGGTTATCGCGTTGATTAACGTTATTGATACCATTTGTTAATGTTCAGGAGAGTGCCAGAAAACGGTTTTCATCCTACAATCAAACGAAAAGATAATCTTCACGTGGAATTGGTTGACAACGTATTGGGTTTTAACCGTTCAAATGGAATTGCGAATTTTATATTTTTATTATTACCTCCCCGTAATAATCGATCTTGTTTCCTTATAATAGGTAAATAAATTTATGAAAATGAGATTTCTTTTCTGGAACACGTGTCGCTGACACGATGGTGGACGTATGGAAGAAAGTTCATCGATACTTGTGTACATAAGTACAAGTAAAATTTGTGTTAAATCTTTCCTGCTCTAAATACTCCTCCATTATAGGACATGCAATGTGTACATTCATTTTTCTTGTCGATAAGAATTCAGTCTTGTTGAATAACTGCGTTTTTCCCGTGCAATTTAAACTGCAATTTTCACTTTTCTTTTGACCGTAACTTCGTGTGTATTAAGTGATCAAAGACGCTTGTAAACCAAAGTCCGCTCCGAAAGAGCCATTGGTTCATTTGAGACACAATTTCATAGAACTTGCAGAATCGCCAGAAGATAAATGCGCGTATAAGCGGCTGGTCTGTCGCAAGATCGACGAGAAATTCCACGAGGTGGCTCGCGAGACGAGGCAGAAATTAGGCTAAACCGTATATGGCTCGAAACGAACTGCCACGCTTTTCCTTTATCGAACGAACACACTGTCGTTGTCGTCTTCCATGTTCGTTTGTCCGTGAAATTGAGCGGATCAGGGAGCAACAGCTAAGTACACACGGAAGCCATCGTCGTCGTGGAGGACATTTTTCGTTCGATCGTTCGTCATTCGAATTTTTTCGCGGCGCGAGAAAGCGGAGTGAAAACCAACGGCAGATTGTATATTTCCAGAACGCGCGGCTCGATCGCGATAGGTGCCGATATTCAGGACAAAGATAGATCCGCGTTTTGCTGCGCGTAAATTATGGTCATACAGATTCGCGTAATTTCGCTTCATGGAACCGGATGCGCCTCGATGCAACCATGGGATTTCAGTGGCAGTGTTTCTTCCACGTAGATGCGGGTAGTAGGTGCACGAGGTGCCTTATATTTTACTATTCTGCTGGTAGTTACTGTATGGCGAAGATTGGATCTCGTTGAAAAGAATTGAGTATAAACGATGGTTTGGTAATGTAGATTTTTATAAGTATTTATTTTATCTGTTGGGTGAATCGTCTTTTAGTTGAAGATTTGCATAGTTTCGCATCTGAAAGAAACATCAATTTCAAGAAATGCCAAATTAGATTCAGTTCTTGTGTGTGTGAATATAACGCAAATTATTTTTGATAGAAATAAAACAATCTAAATAAAACGATTATATCCAAGTGATTGGCAATTCGAATGACGGATTAACTGGTCTTCCCAAGTAAACGGATTAATTTAACGTAGAGATTAACGATGAAACTGCCTAGTTTATAACTAATCGCATATTCTTTTTTTGTAATTTGTTGATTAAGTTCCTGTGTACAATAGAAACATTTATTCATTCTATTGATCGACGCATTTCGTAACGCTAAGTACATTTTTAGATTCATTTAAAATTTTGTCGATGTAATTGTTATAGTCGTATCTCGTTACAGTTCGAAAGAAATTTACAAATATGTTATATAACATAGATATGATACAATATACATATACATAAAATTTTTCTATACCAGGTGTTCAAATATTTTTATGAACTATTGTGTTTTTTTGTAATATTTCTATCTTTCAGTAATCTTATCAAGATGACGCGGCTACCCTGTTTGTCACCGGTACTTATCGATTGGAAGACACGTCGCATCGTCCCCAATTTGTCACATCGTACACCCCAATGATCCACCCCATCTGATTCTATGTATAATCTATCATATCGAATGAGTAGGGTGCCCCCTTTTTGTTGACGACAGATGCAAAAGATATCGAATTTCGTGTAACTACTATAGAAAACATCAATGAATCGTATTTTTAATCGTAAATTTATTAAAACTTCGTACGTATAAAAAGAAAATTATTTTTGTTTTTATAATATAGTTGGAGATTACTATTTGTTACGCCGCGTGTTACGAAATATGTCTTAAAACACTTAAGTTAAAAGTTTCGGTTTAGGATGGATTCCTAGGTTTATTAAGGGCCGGAATGACGATGCGTGGGCCTTAGAAGGTCCGACAGCGAGGGATGGCGTGTGTATTGTCCCACGCGGCGTAACGCTATTAGTTGAATAAAAATAACTTTATACCGTTACGATATCATACAACGATATCACATCGTCTAAAATTATGTATACAAATTATTATTTACCTAGACATTGAGAATTTCGAATCACAAAAATAGCACAATGTTTCGAACTTCTGAAACTTTTTCAGTTCATCAATCAAAATGAAAATCAAAGGATTTCGAGATTTTGAGGTTTCAAAGGTTCTAACCCTAATATAATATAAGTGAACGATATTTCTCGTTTAAACATCGATCAGGCATCATTTCCGAGATAACAAAAATAAACACCAGAATATTCCTTTTTATTGTTATTTAAATTGTACTTTACAGTTTGTCCAGCTGGACATTCGCTAAATTTTTTTAGCTTAATTGCTAAATAACATGTAGATGGCTACCCCCAGCGGGATACCATCATCGAGTTCCAGAATATTAGGTGCTAATTATCCTGATAGGAATACGCGAAAATGATAATATTGAAATGTGATAAAGCGTACTGACAAAAGAGAAACAGCGAAATCGCGTAACTATTCGACGTAACGTCTGCAACTTCCTGGAGGAACGATGCAGCGGGTATCGTTGCAAGAGAATAACGGTGGTCGTAAATCGTGAAACCTCTAAATCCGTGAAATGGAAAATATCAGACGCTATTACGACCCGGTTATCGTTCGGTGCTGTTTCTTATTTGCTATCCATCTTGTTTATTACGTTTACTATTACCGTAATCTTTCAGCAGACACACTTTCATTGATTTTGCATTGAGAAGATTGTTCAATTATTTAAGTTTCACTGATAATTTATAAAATTCACAATTCTTCGTAGCAAGTTCAAGATACACATCTTTCGGATAGCTAAATCGTATCGTCGGTTTAGGTTTCCCCAGCAACCAATGCGAAACGAGTTTCATTTAGCTTTGCGGTTGAGGAGTCGGGTCATTAGATTTGATGAACTGCGGTTACGTCAGCGAGATGTTTCCTGCGTAAAGTACATTCCTTTTAGAGCCGAAAAATTTTATAGGATTCTGACTTCTGGTCAATTTAATCCTCTATATTATCCCATTACATTTCAATTTTATATACAATATTTACTAAAAATATTAATTGTTGTGATAGCGAATAAAATTGGTAAAAAGATCCTCCAAAACACATAATAGTTATTTCATAATAATTTTATATTTTATAGCATTATAATGTACATATATGTACAATGTAGAGATAAAAGTTTTCTACGACCAGTTCAAATACTTTCGTGAGCCAGTGTATATATAAACCCTATACTACGATGTTTTGTATATTACATCCAACGAAGAAGCAATGTGGAGTTACTTAAGATTATTTTCAAAGGAAAAATCACTTAAAAGGAACATCTTCCGCCGAATAACCATTGCGAATTTTCAGCGAGCGTTTTCCTACGCAATTCCATTTTCTAACGCAATCCCATTTTCCAATGAACGCCCCTGAAGCAAGATTACAGGACGTGGAATGCTCGTCAAGTCGCCTATGGACATTCACCGGTCGGAACGAATCGAAATTGCACAATTTTCAATCGACGATTCTCGTCGTGTTTCCCGTCGGAATTAACGAAACCACCAGGTTCGTTCACTACGCTCGTTGCCACCTATCCTGCAGCAATTTATTAACACCGTGATCCTTGAAAATTCCCGATGAGACAAGTCGTTAAGACCGATCGTTCCTCCAACGAGTTTGTCGATCACGAGTCACGACTTTTACCTTTAAGCGCTTCTCCTACGTTCGAATCGACGTACGTCGCGAAACCATCTTGCTGGATTTTATTCCACACCAGCCACGAAATCCATCTTTTTATTTTCTTCCTCCTCGTTCTTTCGAAATTTCAAATATCGAAGCTGATCGCATGGATGAGTCGGCCCGCGATTTTTCGACGTGATTGTTCGATGATGGGCAATCATGCGATGGGAGAGAGATTCAATTGGCAGTCGGAATACCGCGGGATTGATTGTTTCGTAGAAATAGCCTGGCGCTGAATCAGCTTACGGGCAGGTGAAAACTGGCTGTTGACGTAGAAAGAAGAATTAAAATCAGTGATTGTGTTAGGAGAATATGAGGTGTAAATAGTTCTCCTGATACGACATATATCCGAAGAATTTTTCCAAGCAAATTTCTCGAGAATCAATGAGAATTTTTGGTGCAAGACTGGGAACTTGTATTAGGAAAATATGATTTGTAGTAGATGATAATAAATTTGAGAAATGGGCATTCAGGCCACTGAATACTGGGTTTTATCGATATAATGGAATATTGTATGTTTAAATACTTTTGTAATCTTGACAAAGCATATACGCACTTGTAACTTAATATAAGCATCGTGTAACTTCTATA
The DNA here is from genome assembly GCF_011952255.1 of Bombus vosnesenskii. NCBI lineage: Eukaryota > Metazoa > Arthropoda > Insecta > Hymenoptera > Apidae > Bombus > Bombus vosnesenskii. Next base: position 423,491 of record NW_022882938.1, read on the forward strand.
AAGTTTCAAGATGATTCAACACACATAGGAAGGTATCCATCGTGGAAGGCACTCGGAGATGGTGTCCCTCTGGGGGTAGCCATCCACATATTATTTAGCAATTAAGCTAGAAAAATTTACCAAATGTCCATCTGAACAAATTGTAAAGTACAAATTAAATGATAAAAAAGGAAAAAAAGTCGTGGAAAGTATCTACAAGCCTTTCGTGGGCCTGCCAATTACATTGTTCAATTGATATAATTTATCAATTGGTCTGAATGCAGGGAAGCTAAAGTAAGATAATTTTAAGCAGAAGAGACTCAACGCTACCATTCTACAATTACTCATAGAACCGTTATTGTCCCGTAAGCGGGGGGATTAACAACGTCCACGGGCGATAGATATCCGCTGAAAGAAAGAAAAACTCGCTCTCCTTGTCCCGACGTGGCCAATTACTCTAGATTCTCTTTCGCGAGAAGCCTGTGCCTCGAGTCATGAATAGCTCGTGACGTATACGCGAGATCGCGGCATAATTTAACGAATCCAGCAACGCTCGATTAACGTGGAATTGAAATTCATATACGTGACACCTGCGCCGATGCCCGGCCTCTTTTCCGTTTCTGAATCTAACAACGTTATTGAGAAACTAACTAAACATCATTGCGTGCACCATAGTTTTGCCTTTCGACATCCACACGGATTTATATCCGAATGTAAAAGAAGTAGATACGCGCAAGTCATACGAAGCAAAAATATTTTGCTATGTTAGAAAGCAGTTAACGAATTAACTGTTATGAACAAATGTAGACAATATTGCGTTGCACGATAATAAGAATGGCATTTTAGAATGGTGTTCTAAGAGAATTACGTTTCTCTACGTGACGATGAAATAAAGGAGACGATTAGAACGTGGTTAAAACGAGGGATTTCTGTTCTTGCCTCGGTAAATCCTCCAGTGGACGATCTTGGATTGAAACGATTAATTTCTTGAATTTCGATCGTTTAAATACCCAGTAATGTTTATATCCATGTCCCTAAAACAGTCTGCATTAGTAATTTACAAATGAACACACGTTATTTATATGGTACATTCTAATATTATTATAATGGATCTCTTTAGAACCATTCTTTAAATATCAACCGTTTCCACGATGATTATAATTATCATGGAACAGTGCGTGGTTGCACGTAGGAAAGCTCATTTTTAGCAAGTTTTTTTTTCTGATTTAATTTGTACTTTACAATTTGTCCAGTTGGACATTCGGTAAATTTTTCTAGCTTTATTGCTAAATAACATGTGGATGGCTACCCCCAACTGGATACCATCTTCGAGTTTGTCTATTTTATTTCCTTAGTGAGGTCAGTGAGGTGTTTTCTTTTTAATCTTCCTTTTATAAGGGTTTTACTCGCTTCAACAGCTAGCTGGTTTGGATGTGTTGCAGTTCTTTCCTCGTATTTTTTTGCGTATCTGCCGATTTCTTCTCTAACCGTTGGTATTTCTAAGTCTTTGCGTATATCCTCGTTTTAACAAAGTGATGCTGAAAGTTATCATTGAAAGAGCAATGCAAATACGAAGATACGTAGAATGACTGGCTTGAATAGTTTTCAGGAAACTGTTTCGAAGCCATTAAAACAGTTCCATGGTATATGCAAGTAAATGCATTAAATTAGTTTTAAACAACTATCGTTCGGGGTTTGCAGTAGCCGTCGGTTATTTTCCGTTACCCTCTACATAAACCAGACTCTATCCCACAGGCAAGATGACCACCAGATCTTTAAGCCCCTCATTGCGGACTCTCAATAATCTTAAAGACTTATCATACATTTTAGCATTTTCGATAGTTAAGGTCCTTAAGACCACGCAAGTATATTTTAAGTTGAAGCATTCCTTTGAGTTGTCCATTCCGAGAAAACACGGGAAAGCGGATTTTTCCCATGTACAATGCCATTGTACTTTCATTGGGCCAGCATCCATCCTTACCTACCAGCCTTTTTCTCATTCAGTTAGCAGCAATGACCGTTGCCCTCACTTTCCTAACTAAAATTGCTATCAACGAACCTGCTTATTGTATGCTTTAGACATAGCCATCACTAGTTCTCCTTCGCGACAGCAGCATCACGGAACTGCTAGTACAATAGTTTTTCAATCTTCGATCAATCAGCTGACAAACACAGAAAAAGGTAAAATAATCGTATACGTCATACGAAAACGTATAAGTACATGATACTTCCTGTTATCGATATAACAATAAGCAAGATAAATGTATATTAAATCAGGCGTTTCGTTCTTCGGTGAAATTATGTCCAAAATAAATGGCGTTAGTGATAGTTGTATGAAGCCTGTAGCACAGAAAATATTCCTGTAAATTGATTGCAGCGATACGTGAAATAAATTGTAGAATGAAACGACGTAGTTTTCTTATCATTTATCTCAGCAAGATACATCCGACAAAATGAAGCAGCTTTTTTGGCGTACTCTACCATAACGTCAAATTCATCTTTCACTCTATTGATTGACTAATCCTTCCACATAGCATTGAGCAGCATCTCATACTGAAAATTTTTGGGTCTCGTGAACCAAAAATATAGGAAAGGTATATGAAACTTACAATAAGTCTCATCTGTTCCAGAATAGCAATTTTATAATCATTTTTCCGTGTGTAAAATTGAACATTACTATTCGAATTGGTAATTCGAAAATAAGGTGTTCGCGTCGATGAAAATGTTTTCTTTATTTCAGATGTTAATAATGTCAAATAAATACAATTAACTTCATATTCTGCTATAATCTACTATTACGTGAAAAATAAAAAAATTACTATTTGCCGTGGTCACAAATCACGTTGTAATAATAATATTAAAAGGTCAATAACGAAATAAAATTCACATAATGAAAGTGCATCCATGATAGCACTTGAGGTTAAAATCCAATTTCACAAAAACTAGTTTCAAAAGTTACTATAATTCAGTGTATATCGGTCCGTTGTTTATGTTGATCTCAACACTGTGTAATAGGAAACGCATAGTTTTATCACCTGAAATAGATCAATATTGTCCAGCGAATGTATCGTAATTATCGAAGATAATATTATTGATACATTACTTCTGAGAAGCTTTGCATGTTCAATTCTATTAAACCACCAGCAGTTAAATAGCGTGGAGTTAGACTTCGCCGCAACGCTAATATATACAACGCTTGCGTCTTTGGATTTGCATTGTACCATGATGCCTCGTATCTACGAATTACATTATAATCTATAAATTTCATACATTTAAGTCGTACAAACAACCACTCCAACGAGGTGAAAATAGATTAGAAATTTCTGGTTTACACAAGCTTATGGCAAACATAGTTACTTTATATTTAATTTAATTCCAAAACATGCTATACAGGAAAATTTAAAAGAGCATAAATAGATAAAAGTACTACCCAATTACCTAAAACGGTTTATACTATACAGGAATATAGAATCATAATTCTTCGTTCTTCCGCATTATTAATAGCCCAAGCGAGTGGTTGATAAGACTACATAAGAAAATAAAATGTTCATGATACTCATGTATTATACCCACATTGCATTGTAAATCATATCGGACGAATTTATGATGAACTGTCCCTGCATCGTTAAACAGAACAGATGCAAGAACTGAAGAATCAGAAAGCTGACAAACTTATAGAAATCCAGACATATTTCCATCGTAGTGATCTAATTTCAAACAATCAATAGTTCACTGATGAATCATGGTCAATGACACAAAGATGATTAGAAGAAGCTTACCTGTACCATCGTAATACTAAGGCACAAGACTATTATACCCATACACAGAAGAAGGTATATAACATGTGCGCTCTCGATTTTTGTCAGAAACCTGGTAGCGAAGTAAAATTAAGAAAAACGTTTCTCGGCCGCAACAGAAATCCCCGAAAGAGAAGCGGAAAAATATATAATTAAAAGTGAGAACATAACAACACGGGCTCAATAATAATTTCTGTTTATGTCGAATACCACGATCGCTAAATATTCAGAAGATTTATCTGATACTGAAGTTATAAAAAATATATATCAATTTCAATGTTGACAGTAATTGAAAGTAATTGAAGATTGAAAAAGTAACCAATAGCAATTTCTGACATTGATAATGGTTACCAGTAACCAAAAATAATTAAATCATTTGTCATGGTTACTGGTAAAAAAATCATTGAAACTAAGATATGAATTCTTATCTTTTTTACTTAACCATTCAAATTGTTTATAATCACTGGTTAATACTGACATTATTGCCCGTTGGTGCCCCTGTATAGAAAAACGTAGCCTTTTATTTATCTCCTTTGCCTCCTTTTCGGGATTCCTCGTATTGAAGGGAAAGTCATTGATGGCATTTTTGAAGCGATATCTAGAAATATTACAATTTATTCAATAAAACATGAAGTATGGAGGAAATTTTTTATTTGCTTACCCGGCCACTGTCAACAATCCGCATGCATGTTGCACAAGAACCATGTAACAAGTATCACAACCGACGAACACAATGACCACGATATATATAGAGAGGCCCAGATACATTTGAATGTAGTAATAATATTTGCGATCATCCTCGACAAAATAATAAGCTGGTATAGCGTATACCATTGGCAGCGATGTATTGTGTGGTTTTATCATGTGCATTAGGCGCACTGTCCACGGCAGTTGTAAGAAAAGGATTGCGCATATGCACGCGTTTACTAGAAGTAAATGGTTGTTATCTTAATTATTACATTACGGATATTTATACAAATACATATTATTGCACATACATGCAAAAAGATGGAACCTAAGTAAAGATTTTTCTCACTCATGACATTGTATAACGAATGCTATATATCTTGGATATTTATTATTTTTTTGCATATTATGTGTATTTCGTCCATTTTCATATCTCCAAGTTTCTCATAAATGCACAAACATTCGTAGTCTATCAATTATGTTACAAAATGTTAAATAATGAACCCTAGTGTGGACAACCGGACCCCATTTTTAATTTTTTTATTTTCTAGTAAAAATATCACAAAACCACACCATATTTCCACTCATTGTGTACTTTTAAGTCACGAATGCAACAGTTTTCGATATTGACGTTTCAAATTTAGTTATGCATTTATTGAGTAATTTAGAATTAATTGTTGTATTTTGAATATCTACGTAAGCGTTAACTAAATCAGTGTATGTTGTGTACTAATGAAATTATCAATCAGAATTGCAACTGGCTTTTCTAGATATTGATTTACCAAGGTAGAACATCGCAAGAGTGGTTCCCCTACATGCGTATGTCGTCATAATGGCAACTTCTTCTTTCAATCGATCGATTGCCCAATCCTCGGACATGTCATTCAAAAGGGATTTAAGCTAGAATATTTATAAGGTTAATGTGAAAATTAAAAGTATCTTGTAGTGATTAGCAAACATTTTCTTACCTTCTTTGCGTTCAGAATATAGTTACCATGTTTTACGACCATGACAACTCCTGTGCCGATTATAGACGACTGCTCTATCACGACTTTCAAAGTGCCTATATGTACAATTCTTGCTACCTAGAATTGAAGTCAATGGTCTATCCATAATTATTTAGAAATTTTACTTCTGCTCTCATCACTTAAAAGCCACAAGTAAAATTCTTCTCTAACTGGAGTATTGATATTAAAACGAAATTTGCAAGGTGTGAAATTTTAATAATGATAGTATTTAAAAGTTAATCATGTTTCCTTGAATTATCTAAAGACTGCGAGAATTTTTTACATAGACACGTAGATAAATTGGTAGACACGTACCTGTACAAAGACAAATGATGCCATAGTAATATGCACCATGGCCCACAAACTAAATTTAACTTTATTTTGATCTGGCCAAATGCCACTCAGTTTCCCGAATAATTTCGTTATCCTTAAGAATCGCTTCTCGAATGTAGCTCGATTCATGATAAGAAGCCCAATGTTAACCAACTGAACGTTTGACAATTTCGTACGTCAGTGTACGTCATTACTACTTCTGGATCTGGTTCTGTTAATGGAACCGTAAAGTACACATTAAAATTGTATTTACGGTAAAGTGCATCAATTTCAAAATTACTGTTAATCATATGTCACTAATGTAACGTATATGGTGCATGCGCATTAATATTTAATAATTGCACTTACGGAAGGAATCAGTTGTCCTTATTCTGCGTAGGTATTACTTATAGAATATGACAGGTGTTGGAAACGAGTGATATTTGCAGAGTTATACATTGTCGAGGTGGGGTTTTACATATAATGTGAAAAGCAAACTAATATAATGTAGTAGGTTTGCAACAGAACAACGAAGTTAAGAAAATAAAGACATAAGAAGAAGATAAAGATTTTTGAGTGTTTGATTATTCTTATAAAGTTAATAATCGTAATTCTATTTCACGTTAAAAATTCGTAATGTAATAAGTAAATTCGATAATGAACTCATGAATAACCATAATTATGTACATTTTATTGATGTAATGTGTAATGGATTATGTTTCGTCGTGATCTACGTTTTCTACAATTACATGTAACAAATATTTTAATTAACTAACACGCGTATTGACATAATGATGATATATAATATATTGATATGAATCTCACACGAATTACGTAACTTGTTCTATTCCACATTATGTTTATTATACTCCATATTATTTATTAATTATTATAATTTTCACATTATCGCTATATTCCATATGAACAGTATCACTTAGTTTTCATTACCGTGTAATAAGAAACGGCTGCTTTGATGATCTGGAAACGAAAATTCCGCTCAAACAAAGTTGTGCGTTTAAAATGTTTAAAATCAACTTGGAATCAGATTGTTATACTACCTCTGCGAAAGATCGTAAATTTAATACTATTAAACCACCGGCTGTTAACAGAGGAGGGGATAGACAACTTCTTAACGCTAATATATATAACGCTCGAATTTTTGCTGGAAAAGTATACCATGGCGATTCATATCTATAAAGAACAATTTTATTCAATAAGAAGATAGAGAATCGGAAGATAAAAAGAATGAATTAGACTTGGAAACTGGTTCAAAACGTCAAATATTTTCAGTGTATTGAAGAAAATCACAGCCGCGATATGAAGATTTTAGGTATTCTTTTGAGAGAAAATAATATCGTACCCAAAAATTTCATTATGTTCAACATATTCGAGACAGGTGTATTTGGATATGATTATTTCCAGTGACCGAGTAGTTTTTGTATTTATAATCAGTATACAAATATGTACTTGTTTATAGGATATTTATAGATACAATTTACACACGTAATAACAGAAGTTATACAAAATATCCAAACTACAGCGTACATTATAATATTTGGTAAGTGAAATAAATCTCCATTTAGGTCTCATTTTTTTAATCACTTTGATAAAGGTATGAATTTGCACAAACATCCAAGGTCTAGTTATAACTTGTATGTATTTATAAATTCCAGAAAAATTCAACTTTAAAAAATTTTTGGACCAATTGCTATTTTGTTTTAGGAATAGATTATTTATCATGATATATATCAAAATAAATTCGTTTTACTTTTTTATTAATATTCATTCTTTACTCACATAGAGTCAAAAACACTGTCTAGTCCGTTTATTACAAATTGTCCTTGTCCAGTAAGAATAAGCGTGTGAAACAATTGAGCAAACAAAAATATACACTGAACTAGCCATGAGTCATTCTTCTCATTTGCCACCTAAATTCGAGTAATTGATCAATCAATATGGAAAATATATGTAAGATTAATAGTAATAACTGACATTATACCTGTAACAACGACACACAGATACACATTATCAGCATTCCCACAGAAATGAATAAATAAGTGTGATGATTGGTTTCAATTAGCCTCAGATATCTACGTTAAAGTGTGCAAATTAGTCTGTCAAAAAAAATTCATAAAACAATATCATTTTTTTCATTAAATGAGCCATTACATAAAATGAGAAGCGAATTTGCCTATGATATTTTAAACGAAGCAGATTTAGATGAAAACTTGTAGAATTTTAATTTAAAAAACGCTTTATTGCAAAAGTATTTCTCTTCTCGTTATATGATGTATTTACAGATCTTTGAGTGGTGATACTGACCTTAGAGCATGTTGATGTGCCTGAATCGATTTACACACGTTCCTATAATTGAATTTCGATAATTTTGTATCATTTTTATGATGATCTAACACACCTTCGCTTACGTTTCTGAATCGATATCTATATAAATTGTTCATAATTATAATTTTTATTATATAATTATATACTATTGGCCTAAGGGTTAAAAGTAACGAAACAAATTTTATTCAGTAGTTTACATTATAAGGTACACACATATAATACATAAGAAGCAAGGTATCTATAACAAAATTATTAGAATACAAAGTCAATGAAGACGGTTCGATTTGTATTTTAAATATGAGCAAGTATCCTAATACTTATAACCAACAGCGTGCATCATCACGGAAACAAACTAAATTTGCAAGAGTTTCTTACCTTGTAATGGCCAGCAGTCCACAAGCATGCTGCACTGCGTATACGTAATTCGCATCACATGCGCAATATACAAAACCAGCCATGCACATGACAATTATCATATGTATCGCTAAAATATCGTAGTATTTTTCGTGATCCACGAAATAATGAGCTGGGTATATGAACATGCGTTTTCGGGATTCGTTTAACGGCATAAGGATATCTAAAATAGGTGGTACAAGGGGCCACGAAATCATCAATATGCCAGTAATCAAAGCGTGTACTATAAATGGAAAACGTAAATGGTATCTATTACAAATAATGATCAGTATCGGGAATTACCAGAAATTTGAGCATTATATGAGAAACTTACAAGTATAGCTTAGCGTGAGAAGAAGTCCTCTTTGCGAATATCTGATCATAATGTCATTTTCTTCTTTCGATTTTATCGTTGCCCAGTCTGTGAATATGTGGTTCAGCATTGATCTCAACTAGAATTTCCCGATAAAGCTTGAATGTATTGAGAACGGAGTATATGTATCTTTCACAAATCTTAAAACATTCGCGGCTTATAATCTTACGAAAATCCTAAAGTAGAAAATCAGTTTTTGCAATTACGACAAGGACATGAGTTTGAAGAGTTCGGTGTCTATAGTCAAAAGTGACTGATAGTCATCAACGCCTACACGAGAATTCAACGCGTATAAGACTGAGAAAGGGGTACATATATGTTTCCTTCTCGAAGGGTGATCGTATTTCTATATCCAGTAAAGTTGGCAATTTGGCATTCAACAAACAAACTCCTTATTAAAAATAAATATACACTGAGCACCAACGAATTTTCGAAATTCAACTGCTAAAGAGCGTTGAAGCGAAGGTTAATTAACATTAATTGTAGATTGTCTCAGATTCATTGATATTACATATACTTCAGCCACGATAAAAGCTTAATATCAGTGATCGTCAATGTGTTAATATAATGTTAAAACAATTCGAATTTTGAATAGATCGAGTAATTTCGTAAAACACTCTTACCTTCGTTTCGTTTATAAAGTAATTACCCATTTTCACAAACGTCCCAAGCACTAGTATATAATAAGGCATACTAGTCACAATTCCACGTATACTGGGGAAAAGTATAAGGTACGCGGTCTATAATTACAAACAATGTTTATAACGTTTATCCCCTTTTCATAAGTCTTTGTTACTAATTTTTCTTTTTAAAATCATTAAATAAAAATTTAACTTTGCAAGGATCGAATTAGAACTAACTAAACACCGATACCTGCGTAACTAAAGAAGTAAACAATATCGTAAGAGCAATGATTCTTTGTATTAATCTTGGGAAAGGTCTTTGATACGGCCAAACACTAGTTAGCACTCCAAACATTCTGTTGATTTTTAAAAATCTTTTCTCCATTGCCTCCACGTCCATTGAAATAATATAAAGAACGCGCAGAAAGAACAACTTTTCACGAGACAATAGTCTATCTTCAATGATCTTATGATTTTTATCCCGTGCGGTGTTCTCTTGAATAATTTCTTAGACAGATACAAGCCACTATTATAGATTGTCATTGTCCTTATTAAGCGCTATCAATTTAATAGCTCTTCATGACTTATTTACTCTTAGCTTAAGAAAATTGCTCACGAACAGCTTTATTACGCGCAATTCAATGCCGAGTGCTTTCTTTCCATTTGGAGAACTACATATTTACGAGTGACTGAAAGCAACGGTCGTGCATAAAAGCTTATTGTTTTATTCAATATTAATCGCTGCTAGAGTAGCTACTGTCCTCAACATGCACAGAAAATTTAGTTTCAGTGGTAAAATTTGATTTGTCAAGTGATGTCTGTAATGAGGATGCTTGTGTATTACTCTTTTGATCGCACTTTTATTAAATTATTTGTGTATGAACAAATCTGCATTTTGCTTTCAGTGGAGTATTAGTGGTGAAACCTCATCCCCACTGAAGCAACAACATGTTACTGCACAGTTCTGTATATGTTACTAGTGTTACTGTATGTTCAAAACATCTCCAACAAACAGCAACTTATAGAAACATTCTTTGCACACTGAAGTAACATTGGAGCAACTTTTTCAAGGGAAAAATGTTTCTTTTCTTACTTTTTTTTTACTATTACGTAAGTATTTAGATCTTAAAACAATTACTTGGAAAGATGTTTTAACTTTGATTTAGTAAAATTTATCACACGGGAGAGAAGAGCTGGAAATAGTCTTGTGTCTTATGATAAAAACGATCTTTGTCGAATTTTTTAATTTTTTAGATAATAATTCATTCTAGAAGCTAGAAAGAAAATTTACAACGTGGTAAAATCGGTATTGTGAAAAATGTTCTATGTATTGATTTATCATTGAATAAAGATTAAACGACTTGACAGATGCAAATTTTACAAACAACATTCATTTTATAAATGTTTAGTAACTTAAGGTGCAATCAGTTACGTCAATAGCATGGCCACTAATACGAAGAATTTCCACATTTAATTTTCCTGAATCCACTCATGCTCATACTTGTATTAAATATCTTCTATAAATACTTTCAGATTTGCTTCAAACTTTACCAACGCAATCATGACATGCAAGTTCCACTACAGAGTCAATTTCAAGCACACAGAGTATATATTCATTAAAGGGGTCTTGAATACAATCTGTGTGAGATGCTGTAAGTAAAAACAAAACCATATATTTTTAAATATTTATTTCTGTAATATCAGTTTATCATTCGTATTGATAAAACAATTACTCTCAATAACTTGTATACTGTGTACTGTGTAGTATAGAAAATTATATTTAAAGAAGTTACGATGTTGTTCTCAACACTGTATAATAAGAAACGCATAGTTTCATCACCTGAAATACACCAATACTGTTCCAGCGAATGTGTCATAATTATACAAAATAACATTAATGATACATTACTTCTGAAAAACTTTGCATGTTCAATTGTATTAAACCGCCGGCAGTTAAACGGGGTGGAGTTAGACTTCGCCGTAATGCTAACACGTAAAATGCTTGCATTTCTGGATTCGTATTATACCATTGTGCTTCGTATCTATGAATGTCATTATAATTTATAAATTTCATATACTTATATCGATCAAACAACCACTCGAATGAAGCGAAAATAAATTATTAAATAAATAAATTTTCTATTTACAAAAGCTAATGGCATACCAAAAGCATACGAATTGTACTTTAATCTTATTTCTCTTAAAAGTTACAAAATTCATTTGTTTTTCTGGATATTAATTAAATTTGATAATAAAATATTCTTTTTATAAAGGACAATTCTAAAATCTACTGTAAGGGTCAATAAAAGAACTACTAAATTACATGAAATGCTTTAACCTACATAGGACATATGATCATAATTTTTCACTCTCTTGCATTATTATTGCATTCTCATGCAAGTGGTTGATAAAATTACAATATATGGAAGAATGTAATAGAAGAAAATAAAATTATCATTATGTGTATTATACTCACATTGCATCGTAAATCTCATCGGACGAATTTATGATGAACTGTCCCTGCATCGTTAGACAGAACAGATGCAACAATTGAATAATCAGAAAGCCGACGAACTTGTAAAAATCCCAACAGGAATCCATTGTAGCGATCTAATCTCAAATAATTAATTGATAAATCGCGTTCAACGATATGAAGTGAGTTACAAGAAACTTACCTCTACCATAGTAATACTAACACACAGGACTATTATACCCATACATATAAAAAGGTAAGTAACATGTGCGCTCTCGATATCCCGCAGAAACCTATTTGAGTAAAATCAAGGAAAATATTGCTCAGCCAGAACAGAAATCTCCAAAAAAGAAGCGGAGAAATACATGATTAAAAATCAAAATCTAATACCTCAGTCGCGGATCAAGAGTAACACTCATTTCAAGTATTGTGACAAGGTCAATTTTTTGTTTAAATAAAGGTAATGACTGACGATTCAAAAGATTTTTTAAAAAGAAAAATTATTTAAAAATATCTAGTAAAATTAAAAAAATGATATCATTAAGAATATAACATACAATTTATTAATATAATTATTGATAGAAGTAATGTTAGTAGAAAATATTACAATGTTGATGATGTTTGAAAGTAATCGAAAACAATTTCCATCATCGATAATGGTTACCACTAACCCAAAATAGTTAAATCCTTTGTCATGGTTACATAAAAAAGAATCATTGGAACTAAGATATGAATTCTTGTACCATAACTTTTTCACTTAAGCATTCAAAATTGTTTATAATCGCTGGTTAATACTGACATTATTGCCCGTTGGTGCCCCTGTATAGAGAAACGTAGTTTTTTATATATCTCCTTTGCCCCCTTTTCGGGATTCCTCGCATTGAAGGAAAGGTCATTGATGGCATTTTTGAAGCGATATCTAGAAATATTACAATTTATTCAATAAAACATGAAGTATGGAGGAAATTTTCGCTTTGCTTACCCGGCCACAGTTAGCAATGCGCACGCATGTTGCACAAGGACCATGTAGCAAGTATCACAACCGACAAACACAATGAGAACGATATATACAGAGAGAGCCAGATACATTTGAATATAGTAATAATATTTGCGGTCATCCTCGACAAAATAGTAAGCTGGTATAGTGTATAATATTGGTGAGGATGTATTGTGTGGTTTCAACATGTGCACTAGGCGCACTGTCCATGGCATTTGTATAAAAAGGACTGTGCATATGCACGCGTTTACTGAAAGTAAATAGTTACTATCTTAATTGTTATATTACGTATGTTTATGGAAATACATATTATTGCAAACACATATAAAAAGTTGGAGACTAAGCAAAGAGTTTTCTCACTCACTACATTGTATAACGAATGCTATATATCTTGGACATTTATTTTTTTTTTTTTTTTGCATATTGTGTCTATTTCGTTAATTTTCATACCTCTAAGTTTCCCATAAATGCACAAACATTCGCATTAATTATATTAAAAAATATACGATAATGAACCCTAGTGTGGACAACCGGTCCCTATACTTAATTTTTCTATTTTCTAGTAAAAATATCACAAAACCACACCAGATTTCCATTCTTTGTGTACTTATACATCACGAATGCAACAGTTTTCCATATTGGTGTTTCAAATTTAGTTATGCATTTATTGAGTAATTTAGAATTAATTGTTGTATTTTGATTATTTACGTAAGCGTTAACTAGATCAGTCTATATTGTGTACTATTGATATTATCAACCAGAGTTGCAACCTGCTTTTCTATATATTGATTTACCAAAGTAGAACATCGCAAGAGTGGTTCCCCTATATGCGTATGTCGTCATAATGGCAAATTCTTCTTTCAATCGATCGGTTGCCCAATCCTCGGACATGTCATTCAAAAGGGATTTAAGCTATGATATTTATAAGGTTGGTGTGCAAATCAAAATATCTTGTCATGATTGGCAAAAATTTTCTTACCTTCTTTGCGTTCAGGATATAGTTACCATGTTTTATGATCATGAGTATTATCGCGCCTATAAAGGAGGACTGCTCCAGTATGACTTCCAAAGTGCCTATATGTATAATTCTTGCTACCTAAAATTAATATTATGAGTCTTTCGTTAACTATTTATAATTTTTTTCTTTTATTTTATACCCTTAAAGGCTATTATCAACGAAATCACGATAATGCTCCTTACATTTTTTTATTTAGGAAATCATTATTTAAACTTGAAATCAGTGGGATGTTGATGTTAAAGCGAAATTCGCAAGATGTGAAATTTTATTGTGGCATTTACGAGTTAATTATGTCTTCCTTAAATTATCTAAGGATTTCGAAAACTTGGTTTTGAAATGGAAATTATTAGGAATATCTATGAATCTTATTTACATTTTATATTAGTTAAATCGAGACCGTAATGGAATGTGATCTGCAAGTACCGTAGAACGTTCCATTACAATGTCGTGATTTTTTGTGAAATATTGGTGGATATAAATTTATAGACACGTACCTGTACGATGACAGATGATACCATAGTAATATGCACCATAGCCCACAAAAGGAACTTAATTTTATTTTGACCTGGCCAAATCCCACTCAGTATCGCGAATATTTTCGTTATCTTTAAGAACCGCTTCTCGATTGCAACTCTATTCATGATATGGACCCAATGTTAACCAACCGAACGCTTGACAGTTCCGTACGTTAATGTACTTTTACTACTTCTAGATCTGGTTCTGTTAATGGAACCGTAAAGTATACATTAAAAATGTATTTATGATAAAGTGCATCAATTTCAAAATAGCTATTAATCGTATGCCATTAATGCAACGTATGTGCTGCATGCACATTATGAATATTGAATCATCATACTTGCTGGAAGAATCATTATATTGTCTGTTCTCATGTGTAAGTACACACATACATATGTATGCAATGTTACATGGGAACTACATTTATTCAGTCGTGAGCCGTAGTGTTAAGTGTGACATGAAAAAGATGATCTGTACATCTAGTAAGTTAAAAATAAAGTACGACAAGACGGGCCAACAAAAAAGATGGTATTGTGAGTATGTAATTATTTTCATAATCATGGATAAATTCGATAATAAATGGTTTAATAACTATGTTTCATTGGAGTTAGAAGTGATGCTTCTATTAATATCTATTATTTTTACAATTTCTGGTAATTGACTTTTACACAGGGTCTTTTATACGCGACTTTTATACGCGAAAAAAGAAGTTTATACGCTAAAATATAGAATAAAAATTTCTCGTTTGAGGCTTTGTTTTCGAGAAAATCGACTTTGAGTTTTCGCTCGGTACGCATGCACTTTATCACGTCTCGTTATAACGGATCTCACTGTAGATCGTTGTCCCGATGGAAAAATTAAAAAAGAAAAATTAAGAAAAAATTTTTATTCTATATTTTCGACTTCTTTTTTCACGTAGAATCACCCCCTTTCCGCTTGTACCATCAGTTACCAACTACCCTATATAGTTCGAAATGAAGAATGCTTAAGCCTACATCGCTATAGTTCAGATAATAATATTTTATTTCTTTTGCAATTTAAACATTGGGAATTAAATGCTTTTAATATTTAATTAAAGACGTTTAGTTACTTACTTTGTATAAATAAAATAATATATTGACCGATTTGTTATCATCGAGCAGCTGAAAAATAAATTTCATTTCCGAATGTTTCAGAAATTTTATGAAAGTAAAGGAATTAAAATAAGGGCCGGTAATAATAAGACTTATTCGTCACATACATATGTCTGTCATAGCATCAATAACACTTAAGATATTTATATATTCGTTGTATCAAGAGCAGAGGAAAAGAGAAAATGAAAGAAGTAATGAGAAAAAATTATATTTTATAATATGTTCGAAGTGAAATGTTAACAGCAAGTAACTAACTCAAGTGAAACGTAAA
The DNA here is from genome assembly GCF_011952255.1 of Bombus vosnesenskii. Classification (NCBI taxonomy): domain Eukaryota; kingdom Metazoa; phylum Arthropoda; class Insecta; order Hymenoptera; family Apidae; genus Bombus; species Bombus vosnesenskii. The sequence goes on from NW_022882938.1 coordinate 439,413, forward strand.
ATATACACTATACTAAAAATATTGTCAACATTTGAAGAAAGAATTTCACTTGAATGCATGTAACGATAAATTCGAACCATCCAATTCGCGCTGTTCTTTCTTCAATTTATGCAGATCTAAACACTGTATAATACGAGAAAGATGCTTTTAAAACCTAGAAAGATATTAATCGTTAATAAATAGTCAATTATTTTTTGAAAACTGTTCTCATGTGTATTTCGTGGAAGTGATAAGCTAACCTGTACAAAGCTCTCCAAATTCAAAGAGATTACTCCTCCACCAGTTAGTTTAGGCGGGCTCAAACACTTTCGCAACACCAATAGATATAACGATTGCGCTTTCGACGATCCATTATACCATTTGGCTTCACATCTATACAATGGATTCTACCGTGAATTTAAGTCGGTCAAATTAAATTAAATAGCATTTTGACATTTTTTTTTCATTTACTTGATAATTTAAATCAATTATAACATCTTCTATGGAAGCAGAAAGTGCCTTAATACTTATAAATGGGAGTTTATATCGATCTTACATTGCCTGGAAGGTCTCATCATTGGAATTTATCAGAAACTGTCCCATTATCGTCAAAAACAAAAGATGAGTCATTTGGCTAATAGTGAACGCGCAGAATGTGAAGTATCTGACTCCTATTTCCATCGTCGACAACTAATTGCAGAGAATAATATCACATATTAAGTCACGGCAGCGTAAGTCTATAGTCACAGTGGATGCATATTTTGACAAACTATGTTGTACTAATAAATAGACGCATCAAGACAATTGAGTATATATAGTGGCTCACGAAATTATTCGAACATTTATTATAGAACATTTTGATGGATATGTTCGTGTTATATAAAATATTTTGAAATTTCAAGAGTACATACTGTAATGAGACATGGCTATCATATCGTGTCAGATTGATTTCAAACTTTCTCAATATAATGATGATTGTTGAGTCTTAGTGCTAATGAAATTTCAAAATATACATAATACGTTCATAGTAGATGTCTAAAAGCTACTGAACACTTTCGTGGCTTTACGATACTTTCTGGTAGATTCTTATAATACTGATTACATTGCATGCTTCTCAGTTTTTAAATGTTTCATTCGTCAAAACATTATTTCGTTAGGAAACGCATCCACTGCAACCATAGCCTAAGTTGTCTCTGTAAATTAAATGTAAATTAAATGTGTATTGGTGAATTGAAACTTACCCGCACGAACGTGGATGTAAATGTTACGATTATCAGACCCAATATGATGAAGAAGTAGTGTACGTGGCAGGCGTCAACTTTATCCACATATCTAACATGACAAAAAGTGTATAAAATTTGGTAAACGACTTTACGTGTATATTATATGTATATTGTACAATATGCAATAATACTAACTCAACGGCCTTTTTGTGAGCATCGATGGATCGGCTTATTTTCGCATAGGTTTCATCTAGTAACACGTTCAGGTACTTTTCATTGGAAAAGCTCACGTTATCCATTGCGTGCTTGAAACGATACCTGTGCTCATTGTTTCATTGGTTATAGTCAAAGTTTCGCTTATATATTATATAGGGCGTTTAAAAAAAGTGGGTAATATTTATATAGTGTGATTTTAGACATCAAGATAACGAAGAAAGTTCCTGTATACTCACGCACTGATGGCCAATAAGGCGCACCCATGATGTACAAAATGAACCAAATTAATGTCACAGGCAATATAAACGGCTGTGAACATTGATGCTCCTAACGTCGTACGTGCTAGTATGGGATAGTGATACTGCTGTATGCTATAGTCGGTAGAAGGACGAACATAAACGCATAAAAAGATATGTTAACTAAATGCAATAGGAATAAAATATGAAATAAAATACTAATTATTTACAGCAAACACATTTCACCAATTTATGTGACTTCGGAATATATTGCCCAATAATTTTAGTTTATTTCACATATTCGTAATGGTATTTTCAGTACTTATACATATATATGCTACATATCATATGCTATATATATATATATATATATATATATACAAAAATATATAAAATAACAGGTTAATTTTATCCTATTTATTGAAAGATTTATTGAAAGGAGATTTCGGGTTTTGACCAGCTCAATAAATATCCATAGTGAGAATATATGTATACTGGTTAAACGTATTGTAATAGGTGAAATTATCTATGCGTTGCCCTCTTCATGTTACACCTGGAGCTGTATCTGTACATTATCATGTAAGTAGCACCATAGGCGGGGTACGGTTTGTGCCGCAATAGACAATTGTATTACCTATTACTGACGAGACTGTGTACCTTGTATTATACTGTATCGTTCGTGGAAACGGTTTTTTTTTCTGTAACAAAAGTTGATTTCATCAATATCCCGGCTACCACAGACAAAAAGCAGATCTGCTTCATCAGCGTATCCAGGCTGAAAAAAACGCAGGACATTTCCCATCTACGATTAATAATTGACTAATTTAAGAAAAAGGGATTTTCGAACGAAATTTCTGTGTATTTAAGTTTCTTTACTTGTATTTCATTAAAATATGCATTTCCATGAATATTCACAGTCTAACGATCGCAGTTCTTAAATATATAATAAATACGATTAAAGATAAATTATTATTTACGTACCTGGGTAATAAGCGATAGCACAACAACGATATACATGTATAATCTTTTGCATGACGAGTTTTGAGAAGTTTCTCTGATCAGACCAAATTCCAGCCACCATAGAACATATCTTCACTACTTTCATGTACTCTTCTTCTACTGTGGTTTTGTCCATGGTAAGATGAAAAATGATGTAAAGATTACACAGCTGTATATAAGTCTTACACGTGAAAGGTAGTAGTCACATTGTTTCAATGGCTAATAACTACATGATATAATTATAACTATTATTAATAATTATATATTTCTTACTGTTGCTGATTATATCACATTAGGTGTATTTTACGTAACAACTGTAACTAATTGAATCTATTCAGATAAGTTAAGTCATAAATTTACATAATACAATAATAATTTACATAAATTTACAATAAATTACAATTTAAATGGAAGAACATCTTTATGCATATATGTAATATACTGTAATGTAATGCGACAAAATTGTCATAATAATAGCAGTAGGTATTTGAAACGAATCTAAAAATGTATATAAAAGTTACAAGACATTTACTGAAAATATATCTGCAATGAGAGATTAATATTCAACCTAAACATGTAACAAGTGTTAAATATGATGCTATTGAATATTGAGGCTTATTAATGTAATGGCTAACTGACTATTTAATACTATTGTGATCTCCACGAAATATATACTTGTACTAGACATTTGTAACTTTCATACATATTTTCAGGTTCATCCGCTTTCAAACTTTATAAAACTAATCATGATTGTGAAGTTTCATTTCAGTTTATTTAAACAATTCTAATGAATTTTCAAAATATATTCATAAATTTCGGTACTTTTCTCAGTCTATGCAAATTCTTAAGAAAGTGATTACGTTGCATGCATTTTGATGTTCCGATGATGTAATCGTTATTGTGGTATTTCGTCAGAAAACGCATAACCCACTGTTGATAACTCGAAAAATAAATCAATTATAAATAATGCCCACTTTTTTACCACCCTGTGCAACATAAAAGGCGCGGAATCTGCACAATAGGAACCGAAGTATACTCACCCGCTAATGGCCAACAAGGCGCAACCATGATGCACGACATGAACCAAATTGATGTCACAGGCTATATAAACGCTTGTGAGTATTACCGCCACGCTTATCATATGCACAAGTATGGGATAGTAATACTGCTGCTCATCCACGAAATAATAAGATGGGTAGATGAATTCGCGACTTCGTGACTCGTTCAGGGGTGCGACGACGTTCAGGATAGGTGGTATAGTCGGTAGAAGGACGAACATAAACGCACAAAAAGATATGCTAACTACATGCAATAGGAATAAAATATAAAACAAAATTGTAATTATTTACAACAGACGCATCTCATCAATTTAAGATTGAGATATATTGTCAAATAATTTCACGTATAATCCCACTCATACTACTATGATTTAAGATAAGCTTGTAGTGGGTTTGGTTTAGGTTTTATTTCGATTAAATTTGTAAAAACGGCATTGACATGTGCCTCCTTATACGCGATTATTAATAATAAAATAGAAAAAGTAAATATATGAACATTGTTCAAAGAATGTATATTTTCATTGAACAATGATGATTTGTGTTAACAATATCAACTGAATAATTATTAAGGCCTTCGTTATTGACTATCCCTGTGGTATTTGATTCTGTAATGTAAAGATCTGTACATTTCCTTTGTCACCTTGGTATAAACAAGAAAGAAATGTTGCCTTCTTGGAGTACATATCCAAAATCTCTAATTCCTCCTTCGGTCGTTCTATTAGCCGGTCGGCCACAATATCGTTTAGAAGTCCTTTCAACTATAATTTTAAAGATATTTATAATTATCAGAGAGATTACTGGATGTTTATCGGTCTTTCACCTTCTTTTCGTTCAGAACGTAATTGTACTGCTTGATTAAAATGACGAATCCTATATCGAGATACGGCATCTGATCCGACAATACCTCCAAACTATAAAATACTACTACCCGTGATATCTATAATATATAGAAAACACACTTCTATTATATATTGACATGCGAATTCTCTGTGATGTAGGAAAATACTATATTTGAAAGTTACGAATGAAAAACATGAAACGTCACACTTCCCATTTTTTATAATGATTTCGAGATAGGTGTTTTAATATTTTCCCCCATATTTCTAGCACCATATTTTTGCTAAACTTCAAATAATCATTATATAATATTTTTTGTTCAATTATATTCATTATATCTGTTAAATACTCGTACACTAACAAAGTTTAACTGTTAAACCTTGGGATATCTTGTATAAGTGTAATCTCATGTTTTTATATTAAATTCTTACTAATGGTTATCAGCAAAAAAAATATATCAGATGATTTTGAATCAATGAAAAACACATAGACTGGATGCAAGTCCCATATGATAACATAGCTACAAAAAATACCTGAGCTGTAATTGTGGTAATAATAATAATAAATATGACAAATCGTATAATAATTTTCGTGAATTTTTCTTGATTAGGCCACACACCAACAAGCTGACCGAAAAATTTGTTGGCTTTCAGGCACTGATCCTCGATCGTTTGCCAATCCATAGTCGTTCAAACAAGAATCTGCATTATATCGCTGGAGATCGTAAGATATAAAATTCGTTAAATTAATCCAAAATTTAATTATATGGTTTGATTAGTGGCTAGAATTAGCAGACTGCGAATTGTTATACATTTATACAAAATTTAAAGCAGAAGTAATGCATAAAAGTATAAATACAATATTTATATATAAGAAGATACAGAAATATATACAATAACAGGATCAGAACACTAATTTTTAGTAGCACTATTATTTAGTAAGTGAAAATGATTAAATATTATTCTTTAGTTATGTTTATAAAAACATAAATTCTCATAAATGTCTACAACTTTAAGAATTACTTAAAATAAATTGAAATGCAATTAATATTCGCGTGGCCAACTTCAATAATTCTCTTGATTTGTTTATTTAATCCTGAATAATGGTTTATCAACAGTATTCATGTCCGCCACTGTTCAAACTGTAGTGGTCGATTAGGACAAGTTCAAACCTGTATATCCTCCATAACGTCAATAACGTAGTAATTTTATTATTATTTTACTCAATTGTACTCGCTTTTAGAAGAAATTTCCGGTTTGACTAATTTATACGGAAAATAGAATGATTTCGTGCCGGGTAATAACAATTTTAAAGACCTCCTCTTTTCCGCTTACTTTGTCCATGAAAAAACTTCAACGTTTCAATGTGAAAGAGGTTTGGTTACAACTTAATGTAATTTAATTCGCCATAGTCCTAGGATATTGAAGAGAATAATTTATATGCAATAAGTAGATAAGTGGGTCTATATAAGGGATATGAAAAATTAATGATTGCATGCATTGATTTCCAGTGTGCTTCAGAATATGACAGGGTTGGTGTTTCGCATAACGCACGGACTATTTTTTAGCAACAGCAATCAACTAACGTTTTCTTTTCCAATTTTATGAAGCGTACGTTTCTCGGTCAAAATATTTTCGTGTTTGGTGTACAAAAAAAATTCTATAAAATATAAAACCTTGTGTTATATCTCTTATTAAAACGTGTATATGTGTAATAGACTTGAAATAATGATATGTTATTCTATAAATTGAGATTAATTAATATAAATTGATGATAAGTACTGATATATTGATTAAATATATTCCAATGTATGTAATTATGTACGTGTTGCCCTCTTCACATTCCACCTGGAACTACATCTTTGTATTATCATGTAAGTAACCAGAAATATGTAGATAAATTGAAACATTTCCAACATTCTGCAAAAGATTATTAATGGATTAAATTGGTCAAATAATATATTATTTTGTATTCGTTATATTCTGTGTATAGCTAAAGTGCTTTTAAAACGATCGTGAAGTTTTCTGTGATACTTCACGGCAAATGACGAATATCATGATTAAATTCAATTAAGGATTCAATAATGTGTTAAATTTCGTATTAGGATGGTCCTCAGCTATGGAAGTCAAAAATTTCTTTTGAATGTACTTTAATGTATCTGCACAAATTGTCACATTTGATGGGTTATATATAAGCGGACATGAGGTCATTCCATATAAAACAAGTAAGAAAAATATAAACTTTTTTGTCCAAGGGATAGTTTTTCAGAAAACTAAATTTAGTCATCAAGTATATTTGAACATGGTTAATTTCAAGACTGGACAGGACTAAATAACTGCGAGAATGTAATTCTAGACGCAAAAATGAGTAAAAAATATAGAATAAAATTCTACCATTTAAGGTTTTATTTTCAAGAAAATAAAATTTGAATATGTTTAATTATGAGGTGTCTGGTACATGCGCATAATACATTTTCAAACTTTCCTTGAAAATGAAGCATCTTATGCAGAAATTGCATTGAGAAAAGAGATGTAGTTTAAACGCCTGTCGATTATTTACTTTTGTTATTTGATTATTTACTTTATTTAGTCCGGAATTAATCAACTTAAAGTATACTTGTCAAATCTTCAAAGACCATTTTCTTGAAAGCGAAGCCTCAGAACAAAATAATTTCATTTTATATTTTGTTTTATTTTTTCATAAGAAATCACCTCGTGTTCACTTGTACATAAGTTTCAGACACACCAGTTATATTACATATGTATATAAATGTATATTATAAATATTATATACTATGTAAAAATATGTGTGTGTATATATTTACAGAAATATTATTATACATTTAAAACATTGTACTTCTATTCAAAAACATTTATTAATACTTTCCAAATAGCGGGCAAGATTACGTTCGAATTTCATGCGAGACCATCAAAATTTGAAAACTTCCACTCAAATGCGACACAGGTTCTCATTATCTAATCATTCTGAAATTTTGCACATATCACTTCTTTGTAAAATTCATTGCCATATTCTAGGAGGATAGAAGCAAAAATAAATTAGTGGTTGAGAAGTAAGCACCATTATATTTCTGTACATATTGTATCATATATTGATCTTCGTTCGTTCCGGAATATTGTTTCTCATCGTCTCAGTCAAGAGTACTTTACGATTCACGTAGATTTCAATACGGTAAAGTATGAAACAGATGCTTTTATAATCTGGAAGGTATGATATTACATAGATTTATTTAAAAAAGGTATTCTTAAAACTTGCCTCTGCAAAATTTTTCAAATTCAGGTCTAAAAGTCCCCCAGCTGATAGAATTGGAGGACTCAAACAGCTTCTGATGGATAACACGAACAACAATTGCGTTTTTCTATTAGCATTATACCACGATGCGTCGTATCTGTGAATTTGAATTTATTAAAAAAAAATGGGGCATCCGTTAATGATAATGAACAATTTAATTCAGTTCTTATGATATAGTATTAATAACACAAAGACAAATGAAGAAACCTTATAAGTTTGACACATGGACATCTCATTTGTTCGATACTATAATAAAAATTCATTCCAAGACAATCTTATTACCATTCTTTTAATTTAGAAATGAATATAAAAATGAAAGTACTTAGCGCTACGTATATTAAACAATATTTATGCATCACTTACATCGATTCGATAATTTCATCGTTCGAGTTCAGTACGAATTGTCCTTGCACAGTTAAAAGAAGTATATGTATCAATTGCGACAAAAGAAAAACACTGTCCTTGATGAGCTCTCCAGAAATTTCCGACTGTGATGCAACCTGTTTTGAAGCATAGTAACTTCGACTGTTGCGAAACAGTACGAGATTAGACCGAAAAGCTTACCTTCACCAATGAGACTGTGAAAGATGCCATTGACATACCGATGCAAATGCAAAGATAGACGGAATGACTGGTTTGAATACTCTTCAGGTAACTGCTTTGATGGTATCAAAACAGGACCAACAGGTCGTTGTCCATAGAAAGTTCAATAGTATACATACATATGTGATACACGGAAATAAACGCATTTAAATCTCACAAAATTATATAAACTATTCTTGATATTGTTTGAGAAATTTCAAGAACACTTATTAGCTAATTATTATTCTATAGCACAGTAAATGTTCAATTAATGAAAAGAAGTCATCAGCAATCAAAATTACACATATGCCGTTTGAATTATATATTTTTGTGAAACAAAATTATTTATTCCTATCAACATTGACATCAAACGGTAGGGCATACCCTTTTTTCAAAAACAGTTGTTTTTAATGTCTTTGGAGAAAAGTAAGCTAAATACATGAAATAAGCTAACAAGAGAATGGCGGCAACTAATGTTTTTCTAATTTCAGTACTGACTTTGTAGCATATTGGTGTTCTCGAATCGAATGAAGCACTCTCTCATAACTCTTATCCTGCATTCCACCCTTTTCAGTGTCGACAGACAAATCTGAAAGCGCATTCTTGAAACGATGTCTGTGAAAAAATTTAATACCTGTTGCAGTTTCAAGTTAAACGAAGATTATTTAATCCAACTGATATTTCATTTTATTACCCAGCTACCGCTAACTGCCCACAGGCGTGTTGCACCATATATATATAACTCGCATCACAGCCGACATACACAAAAAATGTTGATATAACCGTATATATCATGTGAAAACTTATAAACATACGGTACTTCCGGTCATCGATATAATAATAAGCTGGATAAATGTATATTAAATCTCGCGTTTCGTTGTTCGGTGAAATTATGTCTAAAATATATGGCGATAGAGATAGTTGAATAAAACTTATGGAACAGAAAACGCCAAGTCCTGTAAATCGATTGCAACGGTGTATAAAATGAATCACGGAAGGGAAGTACGAGTTTTCAATATGATTTATCCTACCGCAGTACAACCGAGAAAAAAAGGCTCCCCTTTTGGCGTACTCGACCATAATGTCAGATTCATCAATCCGTCTATTGGCTGACCAATCCTTCCAAATAGCAGTAAGCAGCATCTTGTACTACAATTTGATTAGTATCGTGCAACCAAAAGATATATATAAATACATGAAGAATACAATAAGTCGTATTTGTCGTCTTTTCTAGTTCTGCTATTTTGATTCTTATCAAAAACTATTATCAAGAGAGAGGGATGTTAAGTAAGTTCATTATTGCTGACATATTTAAATTCTAGATCTTCTTTTCATTTGGAAATTAATTATGTCAGGCGAGTGCGATTATAAGTTAGGCAAGCATAGAAAATATACTGTTTGCAGTGATCATAAATAATGTAACAAAATTAATAATACGGAGCGAATTTAAAACAAAATTGAAATAGATGAAACTTTGGGTTTCAAAGTACAGTTCCAAATGATACTCAATTTTAAATATGTCTTTTATTATAGTCTTGACCATTTAAAAGATACATTAGTAATATTTGTTATACAGACTTATTTTAATTACGTCAAACTATCTGTTCTTCAAGTCAATTATATCAGTCGGCAAGACACGTGCAAATACACCACGAAGCTAAAACGCCGATCACAAGTCAATACTGGGCATAAGCGTTATCATAAAAACCGAGCAAATATTCTTCGTTTCGTATGAAACATTGCAGATTTATCTCCATTAGTATGAAAAGGCATATAATTTCAAACCTGCCAGGTTTATTCCATCTAACATAAGAGTCACAAAATCAAAAATATCGACTTATCATATCGTTCATTGTGGGTTTCATATAATGTGTAACACAAAAATAATAGAAAATGGAAAGTGATACGAGAAATTCCTTTACCTCCGCCATGTTTACAATATAATTCCCTTGCTTTATCAATACTGCAGCTACCGCATTAAAAAAACAGACCTGCTCTACTACGGTCTGTAGACTGTAGAAACACACGACGTTTGCCATCTACAATCAACGATAGAGTAATTTAATAAAAAAGGAATTCTCATATTAGTACATAATGCCATAATTACATCAAGCATTAAAAAGATTTGAAGTTTTGTGAAATATTCGACAAAGATCACAATGTTCGTGTGTGATTACTAATATATAGGCCGAGGCGGTAATCGTAATACAATCGGGGAGGCGGCGGTTCTGTGAAAAATGAGAACAAGAATCTGATATAACATTACTTCCCCTGAACCTTCATTTTCGAGAAAATCGACATTAAAGATCTGACAAGTGCATTTTATCTTGGCTGAACAAGAGCAAATAACCGAAAGTGGTAAAACTCATATTTGGAAGCAAATAAAAAGTATAGAATAAAATTTTTTAATAAATTGTTTCATTTCCTAATGCACGTGTTCCAGATCATTTCGTAATTAAACACTTTTAAACTTCATTTTCTTGAAAAGGATACCTGAAACGAAAAAATGTTCTTTCACATTTTCAACTTATTTTCACATGTATGACAATCTCCTGTTAATTATTTACCTATATCTAGTCTGTAATTAGCCAAGTTGAAGTATGCTTTACAAATTTTCAAATTCAGCTTTCTTAGCGACGAAGCATCAAATGAAAAAATTTTATTTTATATTCGGATTTTTTCACCACAGTTGAATCGCCACTTACTCGATTGTGATACGATTACCAAATTGCCTATAAATTAATGTTCTTGTACCTGCGTAACAAGCGATAGCACAATGACGATGTATATAATCGTTCGCATAACGAGTTTCGAAAATTTACTCTGATCAGGCCAAATTCCGCCCATCATAGTACATATCTTCACTACTTTCATGTACTCGTTTACTACTGTGGCTTTGTCCATAGTAAAGAGAAAACTGATATTAAGAGTGCAGGGAAGTATATGCGACTGACACTTGATGAGTGACAGTGAAGTTTGTTGAGTGTCTAGGATTGGCCATTATGCTTTTATTTTATTTCTACCATGTAATATTTACACGAAGAGTGCAACTAAGTAATGCGTACCTGCTGTCATTTCGATTGTCATAAACCAAAGTGGTGATTTAATAATTTATTCGCCCTTGTTAATTTATACCCTTAAAGTACCTTTGATAAAGATGTGTAAGTAACTCGATCGAAGTATTAGCTCGTTGTTATCGTGTGTTCTTTACACTGTGACTACTTGCACGCGGAGAACCATCTTGAAACATCAAATATCCTCTCGAAAGAATCGATCGATTGACAAATTGCTAGTAACGAATAATTTAAGACATCACTACTTTGGATGCCATGAATAAATTTGATATTAGAGAACTTGATATAGAATAGTTGGGTGAAACAGACAGTTCCTATCCGAAACGGCTAAGCGAAGTAGAAAGATAAATGATTGTTGAAGATCGAACAGATCTGTACGAACTTTTATCTGGTTATAATTCTCTTCAAACTATGAATAAGCAAAATACAGTTTGTCTCTGTGTAAGAAAGTGTCGTGTGTTTCGTGCACGTTTAAACTGATTTGTTTCGCCAATTCTGGTCGCAAATTAATTTTTTATGACGGTAATAAGAAGCACCGGACAATGTGTGTTAATAGTTCAACTTCTGCTCATGATAAACAGTTGTATATTTTTTACTTTTACCAATATCACATTAATGGCCTTGTTGAAATATCCATAATTGACGTGAATTGTATAAGTATGTCAAATCAGACGTAATGTTATAATTTTAACTAATATATGTGGGAAATACCTTTGCATACATTGTACGTTATGTAGAAGATTTTAAAATTCTGTTATGCTATTACAATAGCCAATTTTCATACGGCATTGATAATTTTGTACAAGAAATGATATTGTATATTTTTTTAGAGAATGTATATTTTATCCTAAAACAACACGTTTTCTTTATCACATAATCATAGGTACAGTTCTACTTTTCATGCACTGTGAAACAGCACATGCGATCTTGCTTTTACGGATCAGGTAGCTAACTCAGACGCTGCGTTATATCCCAAGCATAATGTTAAGCAAAACTAAACAATTTTGCATATGTATATTTTTGGAAGAAAAACGTACGTGTTATTAATATAAATCTAGAAAATTGCACATTGATTTAAAATTATTCACCAATATTTCCAAGATATCGAAATATTATTATGCTCGTAATAGATGTGAAATTATACATAATTTGAAAATTTAAACTCAAATGTGGCACGGGTTCTCGTTGTCTAATCATTTAGAAATTCTGCACGTACCACTTCTTCATCAAATTCATTGCCATAACCTAGGAGAAGGAAACCAAAAATAAATTAGTGGTTGAGAAGCAAGCACTATTCCATGTCAGTACATATTTTATTATATATTGATATTCGTTCGTTCCGGAATTGTTTTTCGTCGCTTCAGTCAGAGGTAGATTGCAGTTTACGTAGATTTCAACACGGTAAAGTATGAAACAGATGCTTTTATAATCTGGAAGGCATGATATTACGTGGATTTATTTAAAAAAGGTATTCTTAAAACTTGAACAATAATTGTGGATTCAAGGAGGAGTAGATACTTGCCTCTGCAAAATTTTTCAAATTCAGGTCTAAAAGTCCCCCAGCTGTTAGTATTGGAGGACTCAAACAGCTTCTGATGGATAACACGAACAACAATTGCGTTTTTCTATTAGCATTATACCACGATGCGTCGTATCTGTGAATTTGAATTTATTAAAAAAAAATGGGGCATCCGTTAATGATAATGAACAATTTAATTCACTTCTTATAATATAGCATTAATAACACAAAGACAAATGAAGAAACCTTATAAATTTGACACTTGGGCATCTCATTTGTTCGATACTATAATAAAAATTCATTCCAAGACAATCTTATTACCATTCTTTTAATTTAGAAATGAATATAAAAATGAAAGTACTTAGCGCTACGTATATTAAACAATATTTATGCATCACTTACATCGATTCGATAATTTCATCGTTCGAGTTCAGTACGAATTGTCCTTGCACAGTTAAAAGAAGTATATGTATCAATTGCGACAAAAGAAAAACACTGTCCTTGATGAGCTCTCCAGAAATTTCCGACTGTGATGCAACCTGTTTTGAAGCATAGTAACTTCGACTGTTGCGAAACAGTACGTGATTAGACGAAAAGCTTACCTTTACCAATGAGACTGTGAAAGATGCCATTGACATACCGATGCAAATGCAAAGATAGACGGAATGACTGGTTTGAATACTCTTCAGGTAACTGATTTGATGGTATCAAAACAGGACCAACAGGCCGTTGTCCATAAAAAGTTCAATAGTATACATACATATGTGATATACGGAAATAAACGCATTTAAATGTCACAAAATTATATAAACTATTCTTGATATTGTTTGAGAAATTTCAAGAACACTTATTAGCTAATTATTATGCTATAGCACAGTACATGTTCAATTAATGAAAAGAAGTCATCAGCAATTAAAGTGATACATATGCCGTTTGAATTATATATTTTTGTGAAACATACAAAATTATTTATTCCTATCAACATTGACATCAAGCAGTAGGGCACTCCCTTTTTTTAAAAACATAGTTGTTTTTAATGTCTTTGGAGAAAAGTAAGCTAAATACATGAAATAAGCTAACAAGAGAATGGTGGCAACCAATGTTTTTCTAATTTCAGTACTGACTTTGTAGCATATTGGTGTTCTCGAATCGAATGAAGCACTCTCTCATAACTCTTATCCTGCATTCCGCCCTTTTCAGTGTCGACAGACAAATCTGAAAGCGCATTCTTGAAACGATGTCTGTGAAAAAATTTAATACCTGTTGCAGTTTCAAGTTAAACGAAGATTATTTAATCCAACTGATATTTCATTTTATTACCCAGCTACCGCATACTGCCCACAGGCGTGTTGCACCATATATATATAACTCGCATCACAGCCGACATACACAAAAAATGTTGATACAATCGTATATGTCATATGAAAACTTATAAACATACGGTACTTCCGATCATCGATATAATAATAAGCTGGATAAATGTATATTAAATCTCGCGTTTCGTTGTTCGGTGAAATAATGTCTAGAATATATGGCGATAGAGATAGTTGAATAAAACTTATGCAACAGAAAACGCCAAGTCCTGTAATTCGATTGTAACGGTGTATAAAATGAATCACGGAGGGGACTCGAGTTTTCAATATGATTTATCCTACCGCAGTACAACCGAGAAAAAAAAGCTCCCCTTTTGGCGTACTCGACCATAATTTCAAATTCATCAGTCAGTCTATTGGCTGACCAATCCTCCCAAATAGCAGTAAGCAGCATCTTGTACTGCAATTAGATCAGTAGCGTGCAAAAGATATATATATAAATACATGAAGAATACGATAAGTCGTATTTGTCGTTTTTTCTAATTCTGCTATTTTGATTCTTAAAACTATTATCAAGAGAGAGGGATGTTAAGTAAATTCATTATTGCTAACATATTTGCATTCTAGATATTTTTTTACTTCTAAATTAATTACGTCATGCGAGTGCGACTATAAGTTAGACATGTATAGAAATGTTACTTTTTGCAGTGATCTAGAGAAACTACTACGGAAAACTAATACGGAAAAATATTAAAACAAAATTAAAATGGATGTAACTTTGCGGTTCAAAGTACAATTCCAAATGATTCTCAATTTTAAATACGTCTTTTGTTATAGTCCTGACCATTTAAAAGATACATTAGTAATATTTGTTATACAGACTTATTTTAATTACGTCAAACTATCTGCTTCTCGAGTCAATTTTGTTAGTCGGCAAATCACGTGTAAATACCCCAAGTAGCTGAAACGCCGATCGCAGTCAACACTGGGCATAAACGCTATCATAAAAGCCGAACAAATATTATTCGTTTCTTATGAAACATTGTGGATCTATTTCCATTACTTTTGAAAGGCATATAATTTTAAATCTATGAGGTTTATTCCCATTTGTAAATATTTCATGCCAGATTATTTTTTTATAACATCCAATAACATGAGAATCAGATGATCAAAGATATCGACTTATCATATCTTCCATTGTCATTTTTATATAATGTATAACACAAAAATAGAAAATGGAAAGTTATATGAGAAATTCCGTTACCTGCGCCGCGTTCACAATATAATTCCCTTGTTTCAGCAGTGCCCCAGCCATCGCATTAAAAAAACAGACCTGCTCTACTACGGCCTGTAGACTGTAGAAACACACAACGTTTGCCATCTACAACCAACCATCGAGTAATTTAATGAAAAAGGAATTCTCATATTAGTACATAATGGCATAATTACATCAAGCATTAAAAAGATTTGAAGTTTTGTGAAATATTCGACAAAGATCACAATGGTCGTGTGTGATTTCAAACATATAGGCTGAGGCAGTAAACATAGTACAACCGGCCAGACGGCGATTCTATGTGAAATATGAGAACAAAAATCTGATATAACATTACTTCCCCTGAACCTTCGTTTTCGAGAAAATCGATGTTAAAGATTTGGCAAGTATACTTTATCTTGACTGAACAAGAGCAAATAATTGAATGTGATTAAGTTCGTATTTGAAAATAAATAAAAAATATACAATAAAATTTTTTCATAAATTGTTTCATTTCCTAAAACGATAATTTAGAATATGTGTGATACACGTGTCCCAAACCATTTCGTATTTACACATATTTAAACTTCATTGTCAAAATGATACCTTAAATGAAAAAGTGTTCTTTCACATTTTCAACTTATTTTCACATGTATGACAATCTCCTGTTGATTATTTACCTACATCTAGTATGTAATTAGTCAAGTTGAAGTATACTTCACAAATTTTCAAACTCGGCTTTTTCAGCAACGAAGCGTTAAATGAAACAATTTTATTTTATATGCGAATTTCTTCACGTGGAATCATCACTTACACGGTTGTAATATGATTACCAGGTTGCCATTACATTAATGTTCTTGTACCTGCGTAACAAGCGATAGCACAATGATGATGTATACAATCGTTCGCATAACGAGTTTCGAATATTTACTCTGATCAGGCCAAATTCCGCCCATCGTAGTACATATCTTCACTACTTTCATGTATTCGTTTACTACTGTGGCTTTGTCCATAGTAAAGAGAAAACTGATATTAAGAGTGCAGGGCAGTATATGCGACTGACACTTGATGAGTGACAGTGAAGTTTGTTGAGTGTCTGGGATTGGCCATTATGCTTTTACTTTATTTCTACCATGTAATATTTACACGAAGAGTGCAACTAAGTAATGCGTACCTGCTGTCATTTCGATCGTCGTAAACCAAAGTGGTGATTTAATAATTTATTTGCCGTTGTTAATTTATACCCTTAAAGTACCTTTGATAAAGATGTATAAGTAACTCGATCGAAGTATTAGCTCGTTGTTATCGTGTGTTCTTTACACTGTGACTACTTGCACACGGAGAACCATCTTGAAACATCAAATATCCTCTCGAAAGAATCGATCGATTGACAAATTGCTAGTAACGAATAATTTAAGACATCACTACTTTGGATGCCATGAATAAATTTGATATTAGAGAACTTGATATAGAATAGTTGGGTGAAACAGACAGTTCCTATCCGAAACGGCTAAGCGAAGTAGAAAGATAAATGATTGTTGAAGATTGAACAGATCTGTACGAACTTTTATCTGGTTATAATTCTCTTCAAACTATGAATAAGCAAAATATAGTTTGTCTCTGTGTAAGAAAGTGTCGTGTGTTTCGTGCACGTTTAAGCTGATTTGTTTCGCCAATTCTGGTCGCAAATTAATTTTTTGTGACGGTAATAATAAGCGTTGGCCGATATGTGTTTATAGTTCAACTTCTTCCCATGACAAACAGTTATGTATTTTTTGCTATTACTAATATCACATTACTTGGATTTGTTGAAAAATCCATAATTGACGTGAATTATTTATGTAGCTCAAATCAGACGTAATGTTAGAATTTATACTAATATATGAGGTAAATACTTTTGCATATATTGTACGTTATGTAAAATATTTTAAAATTCCGTTATGCTATCACAACTGTTCTACTTTCCATACACTGTAAAACAGCACACACTAAATGTATCATTAGTAAAAATATTTGATTAAATAATTTGAGTATCATCATGTTCCAACAGGTGTATTACATCAAAGTTTCTTATTTCCATCTTTGTATGTTCAATCCCTCTTTGAATGCAGTTCAGCCATATGAACACGTCGAAATCTCAACTAAAAATGAAACAGACGCTTGCAGTTACTAGCAAGATACAAATAATGGCTACCTTTATTACAATACTTGTGACAGGAGGGAATTCATATGTAAAAGTCTGTAAGATTCGCTAAATGAATTGCTGGCTTTTGGAAATCAAGAAGATGACTCAAACCGAACATTTTCATATGTATCTTTAGAAGTAATATATACGCATTGCTAGTATAGATCTTAGACATTGTGCTTTTATTTTAAAACATTCCTTAATATTTCCAAAACAACGAAACACGATTATGCTCATAACTAATGCAAAAACATTAAAACGTGAAAACTTCAACTTATATATGGTATAGATTCCTGTTGTCTAATCACTCTGAAATTTAGCATAAATTATTTTCTCACCAAGCATCACTAAGTGGGGGTAAAACCAAAAAATAGTTAGTAGTTTAGAAATAAGAATAACTGTAATTATTTTCATATTTTATCCACTAATCTTTGTTCTGGAGTATTGTTTTTCATTACCTCTGTCGGGAGTATTTTACGGTTTACATAGATTTCAATACGGTAAAGTATGAAACAGATGTTTTTATAATCTGAAAAACATACTGTAGTGTACATTTATTTAAAAAAAATATTCTTGAAATATTTCCACATTAATTTGTGGTTAAATAAAAAATTACTTACCTCTGAGAAGCTCTTCAAATCCAAGATAATTAATCCAGCAGCTGATAAAGTGGGAGGATTTAAGCAATTTCTTAGTGCTAATACAAACAATAGTTTCGTTTTATTATTAGTATTATACCATAACGCGTCATATCTGTAAACGGTGTTAATTTAGTAAAAAAGGTTTCATATAAGATGATGATAATAAATGATTTACATCAGTTCATACTTTTAGCATCAATCACACAACAGAAATAAAGGAACCTTACAGGTTTAATGGATCCACCTGTTATGTTATGTATGTTATTGTAATAAAATTTGATTTCCGAACAAAAACCAAAGTACTTTGAGCAAAGTATATTTCTCAGTATTTATAAGTTACTTACATCGATTCGGTAACTTCATCGTTCGCATTCTGTACGAATTGTCCTTGTACCGTTAATAGAAATATGTGTGTCAATTGAGATGAGAGAAATACAACGTCCTTGATAGACTCCGCAGAAATTTCTGATTGTGCTGCAACCTGTTTTGAAGCACGGTAATTACAATTACTGTCAAACTGTGTGAATTTGCACGTCGAAGAGCTCACCTTTACTAACGTGACGCTGAAAGTTGCCATTACCAAACCGATGCAAATGCAAAGATAAGTAGAATGAATGCTTTGAATAGTTTTCAGGTAACTGTTTTGGAACCATTAAAACAGAATTAAGAGGTCATAGTCAATAAAAGATTCAGTAATGCACATACAGGGTGACAGATTTTATTCTATAAATTCAAATTACTAGTACACTATGAATTGTATGAAAAAGTAGTTCAGATATGTAGTGAATTTTTTTGAGGGGGTGACAAATGAGGTGAGTAAGAATTTTTTTGTAGACGTGTCATATGAAGGTGACATCAATTTTTTTAAGTGGAATTGCATATTTTCTAATGTACTAATCGATGCAGCTCGTCATTCTCTACAAAATTGTATGAAGTTATTTATATTGAAAAGTCACATTAGTCTAGGAGATATTTTAGCTTTAATTTGTCGCATTTAGCGTATGAAGGACAAAGATAACGTAAACGCAAAAATATCTAATCGCGTCTTTCATTGTTTTTTATACGTTAAATTTGATAAATTGAAGTTAAAATATTTGCAAATCCCTATGCTTTCTCGGTATAAGTATGTTAATACAATTGTCTAGAAAATAATAGGTTGCACCGTTTAATGCATTAAAGAATATACAATCCTAATTAGCAAAACGGTTGTTATCTTTATATGAAGTCTACGTGTTCATCTACAAAATATTCTTACACCAGGTTGTAACCTTCCTAAAAAATGTTTACTTCTTATCTGAACAATTTTCGTATACAACACACAATGTTGTAATGTGCATTAGTAGAATAAGTCCGGTCACCTTGTACATAATGCACGCAAGTATATGCATTAAATTACTTTAAAAGTATTTAGGATATTCTTGACATTGTTTGAGAATTTTAAAGAATACATTAGCTAATTGTTTCGCTACAGCACAGTAAAATTCAATTAATGAAAAGAAATCACTGTCACTGCTTATTAACAATTTAGAAGAAGTATATGGTGTTTGAGTTACACATTTTTGTAAAAAAAAAAACTTTTTACGCCTAACAAAATTATCTTTAAACGGTGATGCACTTTATTTTGTTAAAAAATAAGATTATTGAAAATATATTTGAAGTTTAAAAATAAGTTTAAAAATACTTGAAAATGAATGTTTTGCCAGTTTCAGTACTGACTCTATAGCATGTTGGTGTTGTCGAATCGAACGAAGTACTCTTTCATGAATCTCATCCTGTATGGCACTCGTTTTATTGACAATAGACAAATCAAAAATCGCATTCTTGAAACGATGTCTGCAAAAAGTTTGTGTTTCTTGCAGTTTCCAGCTAAAATTATTTGGTCCAAGTAATATTTCTTTTTTTACCCAGCCACTGCTAATTGTCCACAGGCGTGTTGCACAATGCACATGTAACTTGTATCGCAACCAACATACACAATAATTCCTAAAATATATGTATACGCCATATGTAAATTTATAATTGTACGATACTTCCGGTCATCGATATAATAATAAGCTGGATAAATGTATATTAAATCCCGTGTTTCGTTCATTGGTGAAATTATGTCCAAAACTAATGGCGTTAACAATAACTGTAAGAAAACTAAGATACAGACAACACCAATTCCTGTAAATTAATTACAGCGACACGTGAAGTGAATTATAAAATGAAAACACATCGTTTCAGTATAACTCATCCTACCACAGTCTAACCAAGAAAGGAGTGCTCCCTTTTTGGCGTACTCGGCCATAATGTGAAATTCGTTACTGTGACTATCGGTTGACCAATCCTTCCAAATAGCGGTAAGTAACATCTTGTACTGCAATTTGATCAGTCTCATGTAACCGAAAGATATGTACGAAGGTATGAAAACACAATAAATCGTATTTCTCATCTTTTCTGGTACAGGAATATTTTTGCTAGCACACATTAACGATATGCAGACTTATTAATTGTGTCCAAATTGTGTTATTCGCTTCTTACAGAATATTTTGAATTCATCACCATCATTTTCAAAAAGCTTTTAATTTACGAATCTATCGAGTTTCTACATTTTTACAAATATTTCATACCAGAATAGTTCTTTGTAGCTTTTCAATGACGTAAGAGTCAGTATCTCAATAAAAGTGGACTTATCAAATTTTTCCACGTGATTTTTATACAGAATGTGATAAAAATATAATGGAAAATGAAAAATGAAGCAACAAATTTCTTTACCTCGGCAGCTTTGATAATGTACAGTCCTTCTTTCAACAATACCCCGCTTAACGCAGTGAGAAAACAAATCTGGTTTAGTAGGACGCTCATGTTAAAGAAATGCACGACGTTTGCGATCTACAATCAACATTCGATTAATTTAACATATAAAGAATTTCGAATCAATATATAATGCCATTAAAAAGTTAAAAAAGCTGTGACTTTGCGATATAGCGAAGTGTCGCATATTTTTACTTCGCTATTCCATAAATTTTCGCCTGCACTTGGTAAAAATTCGTTGATTAAAGGTCGGTCATTGTTCGTTTCCAGTAAAGTTCCAAAGAGTTTTTAGATGAAGAACGAATTCAAATGCTCAGCACCTAACGTAATGTTGCCCTCAAACAATCAACAATATAGTTATGATATCTCAAGATTCTCAACGAAAATGTAGTTTGTAAATATAATTTTGATGTGAGGTGTAAATGTTGTCCGTGATAATTGTAGCGCTAGCTGTAGATGTCGCTGCTGAAGTACTGCTGCTTTTTCTTCTGATTTAGATGCGTGGAAGAAAAATCGGACTCCGCTCGCCGGAATTTGAGAACCCGGGTCCCGAACGTTCGTAAGCTAAGGCGCTAACCACTGCGCTGCCGTTGCCCGATATTAGTTAGTGTCGAGTGATGGTATTTGTGCTGTCGAGTGCCGCCACAAATGCTTTTAGTTGAGAATTTTGAAATATTGATAATATATATTGATAGTCTCAGGGTACTCTAATGGTTCTCTATACTTCATAATACCCATGTTGAGCTGGTAGAACCACCCTAATAGTTACTATCCACCAATGATTAGATTCTTTGCCCCGCTCATGAGCATATCACGCTACGGACGAACCTGGAGGGTGCGACTAAGGGTTGATCGTCTGTTTCTACTGATAGTACAGTAGTCGCGGTTTGACAATCGTATTGCTAAAATATGCTACACGAGGAGATTCCAATAGCGGTGTGTTGTAAGTGCGTGTGTTATTAGAGTCAGTGGCTAATATAATCCAGGTTGAGTAGGCTTGTCACTTGGCAAGTGTATTGCCAAAATGTCATAAACTGAGAACTTTCAACTTAGAATTACTTGAAGTGCAAACAAATGCAAGTATGTAAACAGCAAGAGGGCAACGATAGTTAAAATTCAGCGAACCTAATGGAAATTGATAAACCATCAGCCAATGGTTCTTAATCAACATTAAGCACGAAACGTAAAATTTCACTATTTATAAAAGGAATTACAAACGCCTCAAATGCAATAACAGATGAAGGTAAATGGTTACCAGAAATACCAAAATTCTTTCAGCTTACTTCCAGAAATTACAAACGAACCTCTTCAAGAAGCTGCAACAAAAATTATTCAATTGAAGCCTTCTCTAATCTACATAGATGCCAATTATTATTAAGCCTCTATTAGATCTTCTAGAATCAATTACTCAAGACGCAAGCCAATGCTATTGATTGTTATGGCAAAATTGTCTTAGTCAAATGTTCCTTAGGACAAATTGTAAAAATTATTGGAGATAAAAGAAGACAGTATAGAGATAGATAAACAGAAGACACCTAGTCTGTCGGAACACAACCTACCCTTGTATATGTATATGGTTAAATATAGAAACTCCCCTCTTATGGCCTTATACCTGCATCATGGAGTATAAGAAATTTAATCATATCTCATTACTAAGTTCGATTACTAACAGCAAAATATCTCGACTAACAAATTGACTTGTTACACGCAGTTACCTACGTCATCGATTACAAGGGCATAATAGATATACAAATCACAATATAATTCCTACTTTACGGATAAAAAGCTATACCGGACTTCTATCTGCCACAAATGCGCGACAGGCTAATTTTCAATGTCCAATGCACGCGATCAGATGCTTCCCTACATATTTTCGTATGCAGGCTGAGTCACCTAAGAGTGGGAGATCTAAAATATCTTCGAAACTGTTAATTATATCGAGAAATGTTTCAAATAAAAGTTGAATGGCTCCGAGGGAGACATCAATTGATGTAATTAGTATTTTTGTAGGTGACATTTGAAGGTCTCTCGTCGATCATTAGTTGTCTGTCTTCTTTCGATCATCACTCGTCTGATACTCTTAGTCATTCGTCTTTGATTAGTTAGCCTTTATCGTTATGTACCATTAGTCAACAACATAATCTATTTGTTTGTTGAAATACATAGTTTTAATCTCCAACACGGAGTGGTCCTTTGAGCTAATTTTATTAGTCGGTACAGCACATGCAAACGCCAACCGATTCCGAACGATCCATACAGGTCAATCACAGGGAATAAACAATCACAAAACAATAAAAAATTATTACTGTACAATACAATACTGATGTTATATTAATTAGTGTAGCAGACAAAATACTGGTAAACCAAGACGGTTAGTATAGATTGTTGGTTATAAATTGTTTTACGTACCTGCGTAACAAACGATAGTACACTAATGATGTATATAATCGTTCGCATGACGAGCTTCGAAAACTTACTCTGGTCAGGCCAAATTCCGATAATCATAGTGCATATCTTCACTACTTTCATATACTCGTCTACTACCGTGGCTTTGTCCATTGTAAAGAGAAAACTAATGACGTTAATAGTACACGCTAGTATATAAGACTGACATTTAATGAATGAAAGTGAAATTTGTTGAGTGTCTAGGATCGGCCACTATACTTCTACTTCATTTAAGCTATGTAATATTTACACGAAGAATGCGACTAAGTACCCTATATCTGCTGCCATTGCGACCGTCATAAACCAAAGTGATCTTTAATCATTCATTCACCCCTGTTAAGTTGTACCCTTAAAATACCTTTTATGACGATGTACAAGTAAGCTGTCGATCAAAGTATTAACTCGATATTAATGTGCGTTCTTGTCGCTGTGTTTTTCCTCTGAAAAAACCATGTCGAATCATTAGCGTGGTTGGGTGTATAGACAAGTCTGTATAAAAGAATAAAGAATAGTTAAATATTAATTAACACTTTCGCTGCCACGCCTCTCACATATGTGACGCTCTATTGCTTTCCACAGCGCCAGGCGTTACGCATATGTATGTGACGCATTCTAAGTGCAGCATAAATTGTCTGGTTACCATTTTCTATTATTATATACGTAAAAATATATATCATATTATGCAACATGTTGAAAATTTGGAATTTGGACTAGATTTTTTCCTTAAACAATGGTAACAAAAAGGTTAAAAAGATCTATACGGATCTTGATCTCGTTATTTTCTTCATTAAGGTACGATTAAACGAAAGATATTTTGTCTATAGATCCCCCGTCTATCTTCTCCTTGAGAAAATACCCTGAGTTACGTAAACATTTAAGCTACCACGGATCAGATTCCAGGTTGAAATTTCGCATTAAATTAATGGATGTCCGATAATACGCACGTGAACAGTTCACCTCCCTGTCATGATTAATAATTCTATACCTTTTACCGCTACTAGTGATATCACATTACTTATACTTTAAAAAACAACCATAACTTATTGAATTGTTCAGATAAGTCAAGTCATAAATAATATCACAATTTACATTGAAATAGATCTCTGCGTATGTATTGTACACGTTACGTAAAACATGTTGAAATTTCATTAGTATCGCAATGAGATACGATTGTCGTGGCAATATTGATATTTGAAATGAATTTGAAAATTTATATAGAAGTCATAAGATATTTAGTGCAAATATACATTTAATATATATTTAAGAAGAGATTCGTATGCAGAGTGAATAACGTATCTTAAACGTATAACAAATGTTAAATATGTTGTTATTGAACGTTAGAGCTTATTAATAATATAATGGATAACAGTTCATATATTTTTCTGACCTGTGCGAAATATACACTTGTACTAGACATCTTGTAATTTCTAAACATATTTTGAAATTCATGAGATTTCAAGCTTCACTCGTATAATCGCAATTGTGAAATCTTATTAACAATGCTAATGAATTTTCCATATACAAGTATATTCATAAGAAATGTTTACAAATGTTTGGGCGCTTTCTTCACGAACTTATAGAAATTCTTATGAGAGTGATTACATTGCATGCATTTCGATCTTCAGATGTTTCATTCATCATTATGGTATTCCATGAGAATACGTATCCACTGTAACCAATCATATACATGTATAGCTTAGAAAATAAACCGGAAACGACATTTTTCTGCAGAAACTTTCTTCATTGTGCTGATGTCTAAAATCACATGCTATAAATATTGGCCACATTTTTTAATATAAAAGGCGAAGAATGTGCAATGTGCGCGCAAGAACTAAGATATACTCACCCACTGATAGCCAGCAGAGCACAACCATGCTGAACGAAGTGAATTAAACTGATGTCACAGGCAATATAAACAGCTACAACTATTGACACCGATGCTACCATATGCGCTAGTATAACATAATAATATCGCTCTTCGTCCACGAAGTAATAAGCTGGGTAGATAAATTCGCGGCGCCGTGACTCGTTCAAGGGCGCGACGATGTTCAGAATAGGTGATATAGCCGGTATGAGGATGAACATAACGGCGGTGACAAATGTGCTGACTAAATGCAAAAGGAATAAAATACAAAATAAAATAGCAATTATTTACGGCAGACACACCTTATCAATTGATGTAAACTTGGGATTTGTTGTCAAGTAATTGCACTTCATATTCATATATGTATTATATATTCATGTATATTTCATGTATATGTATGTATATTCATTTCAGATATTCGCATAAGCATTTTTAGTGTTGCGCGAGTATATCATACTGTTATGGTTTGAAATGAATTTAGAGTAGGTTTCAATTAGTCTTTTTAATTAAGTTTAGTGCAATGTGAAAATTAGTTCATTTTCTTTGTCACCTTTGTATATAAAGGACAAGATCATTGTCTTCTGAGAGTACATGTCCAAAATCTCTAATTCCTTCGTTGGTCGTTCTATCAAACGTTCGGCGATGATATCGCTTAAAAGTTCTTTCAACTACAATTTTAAAGATGCTTATAATCATCAAAGAGATTACAGAATGTCGATCTGTCTTTCACCTTCTTCTCGTTCAGAATGTAATTGTACTGCTTGAGAACAAGTATTAATGTTACATCCAAATGCGGCATTTGTTCTAACAGTATGTCCAAGCTGTAAAACACTAGTACCCGTGATATCTACAATATATAGAAAATATTTACATTACATATTTACATATACAGGGTGGTTGGTAACTGGTGGTACAAGCGGAAAGGGGGTGATTCTACGCGAAAAAAGAAGTCGAAAATATAGAATAAAAATTTTTCGTTTGAGTCTTTGTTTTCGAGGAATTCGACTTTGAATTTTCGCTCGGTACGCGTGCGGTACGTTATAACGGATCTCACTGTAGATCGTTGTCTCGATGGAAAAATTTAAAAAGAAAAAAGAAAAAATTTAAAAAAAAATTTTATTCTATATTTTCGACTTCTTTTTTCGCGTAGAATCACCCGCCTTCCGCTTGTGCCACTAGTTACCAACCACCCTGTATAATCTCCATATCCTATCATATCGAAAGATTCTATTATATAAAAGCGACATGTGAAAAACATGATATCATATTTCCCATCTTTTGCAAAAGTTTAAATAAGAACTTTAAAATTCAACATGCTGTCAACCAATATCGCACTAGAACTATTTTCATATCTGAAAACCATTTCGCATATAGCTTTGTGATCTATGTATATGTATTATATGTATTAAATACACTGACACAGTCTAATTCTTAACCTCTGGAATACATTTTACAGATACTGTGTCTCCAACCAGTATAACACATTTTTATATTAATACCGTTAATGGTTACAAGCAAAATGGTTATAGGAAATAAAACTCGATTGTTAGATATTTTTTATAAATGAGATGCGTATAGGCTGGATATAATATTAATTAATGAAAATAATACCTGAGTTGCAAAACAGGCAATAGTCACAACCAATGTGACAAATCGCATTGTAATTTTCGGGAATTCTTCCTGATAAGGCCACACACCAACAAGCTGTCCGAAAAATTTGACGGTTTTAAAATATTGAAACTTGGTCGTTTGCCAATCCATAGTCGTGTATAGCCAATAATCAGTATTGCATACGTCGCTAGAGATCGTGAGATATAAAATTCGTTAGATTGGACTAAAATTGAATTATACGACTTGATTACTGACTAGAATTAATAGCCTAAGCGATGTTTATGCATTTATAGAAAATTTCAAGCAAAAATCCGTAGAATGTATAAGAGAATGTACATATAAGAAGATACTAGAATATGTAAAATAACGAGAGTAAAATACTCGTTATAATATTTAGTAAATGGAATAAAATTGATCAAGTACTGTTCACCAGTATCATGTTTATGAAAATGTAGATTCAAATGAATCTCTACAATTTAAGAGTTACATTAAATGAACAGAAATGCAGCTAATACCCTCCACTGTCCAAACTGCAATAATCGAGTAGGCCAAGTTCAAACGTGTATATCCTCCATTACATCAATAACAATAGCAAGTTTGCGATCGTTTTAAGAAATTGCACTCGCTTTTAGCGATCTGATTAATTTATACGGGAAATGGAATTATTTTAGAGGCGAAACACATCTGCATTTTCTCATTCACTGTATCCATGCTATCACTAATACTTCTATGCGAAAAAAGTTTATTAATTTAAAGGTAATTTAATTTAACATAGTACTAGTGTACATAGTAAGTACATAAACGTTGAAGAGAATAATTTATATGTAATATGTTGGTAAGTGCGCCTATATAGAGAACATGAAAAATTAATGGTGGAGGGGCAGCTACATTCCTTTTGGTATCGGCACCATATTGTAAGCTGATATACCACAGGTGATATTTCATATAACGGATGAATCGTTTGATACAAGCAATACCTACCAATCAATATTTTCTTTTCCAATTTCACGAGACATAAATCATTTGATTATAAATTTCTCATGCGTGAAGTATAGAAAAATATCCTATAGAATAAACAAGTTGATTTTCATTCAAGTTTATGATATGTACTATTTTGTTCAACGAGAAAAGTCAGCAGAGTTAAACAGAGCGATCACGTACTAAGCATGTGACAGACGCAAGAAACGCTGGTTATTGGCTGACGGATGTTCGACTTCTCGGGATTATGGCACGAGAGATGGCAGTGCCAAGTAAATACATTACGCAGTATGGACATGAACCTACGTTTGTTTTTAACATTCGAAAAAAAGATCGTACTTTGAACAAGGTATTTTCATTGATTTATCAAATACAATTTCACAATCGATATGTCGAGTAGTCCTAGATAAATGCTCTGTTGTTTTCGTATAAAAGCAACTTTCCATCGGCGTAATATTTTGAGTAGCTTTTTTCTTTGCATGTTACCGCCGCTCCATTTTAGTTTTCAAGATTATTCTAAGTGACTGTTCGTTCCTCTGCTTTTCTATTGATCTATAAAGAATATAAGAATTAATTGAACATATCTCTAAATTACAAAAAATACCTTCTTCATCGCTATCTTCATCACTGCTCTTTCCTCCTCTCTATCGTCAAATGCTTTATGGCAGTAGTTTTGAGTATTCTTCGAACCGTTATGGAGTTTATTTCCGTGTTAGATTCGTTTCTTACTATTTCACCCATTTCTGAGGATGTAACTTTTGATTCTTTGTTCATTATATTGACTATTTTTTTGTCTCGGCCTGTAAGGTCCTGAGGATATCCGTTTCACGTGTCATTTGTCAGATCTTTTTTGCCATGAAATCATTCAATCACACTACTCACGGTAAAACGACTTCTGTCGTTTTATTTACTAATTATCATGTAGTAATAATTATTATGTAGTAAGTACGGATACACGCACTTTCTATATTGAGTTTTACTCAACAATTTGTGACATTTCATTTTAAACGATTAAACTAAACAAATGAACAACGTAACGTACGAACGTAATTTTCTAATTACTACCTAATGACAAAATCCGCAACTACCTAGTTCCCAACCCAATAGATCGATTCCGATTGTAAGTACGACTTAGTTATAATTTCTATCGTTCCAGTAGCGCTGCTATCTTATTCTATACTGAACCGATAATGTCGGATGTAACACCTAAATGGTGTGGCGGGCTACGTTAGTTTCCGCACCGTGGGACACTATTCTATTGCATGCAAAACCTATCTTATTCTTAGTCAATGATATTACGGAGATTTATGATAGAGATTTAATAAAAAGAAAATGTACAAATATATCCCTGTAATCACGTGTAATGTGTAACTAGAGAGGTATTTTTACCACAGATTTTTACTCCTGTTGACTTTACGATACTCGTCTGTAGCTTTACCAACTATATTAGTTGGATTGAATTAATTGCGCCGCTCACCGCTGTAAATCGCAGAGGGCGTAAGAAACACTGAGTTTTTGCACGGTCGGTATTTCAGAACACGGAACACGAAGTCCCATAAGATGCAAGGTTTGTTTTGTATATGTATATATGATCGTCTGCTATAGAATATATATAAATCGATTCCGATTGTAATTATATCGATCATTGATTCAAGTATAATTTATACCGTTCCAGTAACGCAAGTATTTTATTTTACCCTGAACCGATAATGTCGCATTAGACATTAAAATAGTATTATATGAAGGGTTACGTAGCTTTCAAGCTATGCAACGCTTATTTACATTGCAGGCAATATCTATGTTATTCTTAATCACTGCGAAATCACAGACGAGATATTCTCGTCCGCAATCAGAGATATCGTTCTTAGCGCAATTACATGAACAGGTTTTAATATTCGTATATCGAAGTATAGGGAAAACCATTCGAAAATTGAGTCATGAAAAATCAATATGGAAGACAAGAAGGTTCTCGTTCTATGCATGCGTCGCATGCTATGAATGTGTCAAACAGAGACGGAGACACTCCGTTCATCTCTGTCTGCCTCGCAGAACGAGAACCTTCTTGGCCTCCATGTTGATTTTCCATGACTCAATTTTCGAGCGATTGTCCCTAGCAAGTGTTGAGTCCTGTTTATGCGATCGTGGTCCTTAGTCAATGCCAGGTCGTATTTGTAAAATAATGTATTACTTTATTAGTCATTTCCTGCGTTTAGGCAAAAAGCTTTTAAAGAAAGCATAGAGACAGGTTTACGAAACCTCACTACAGATGGCAGCACATACATACCAGCGCTAAATTCAAAAATAAAATCCTAAATTGTGTCGTACTTTTATTTTTCCAATTTTCAAATGTTTAAATATCATTTCAATAGTAACGCTGAATGAAGAATAGACGAACTATTATATATAGATCAGAGTCATGTCTGCCGTGATGGACACAGACACCAGCGGCACTACAGATAAGCTTGAAAATATGTAGCATGATTTGTTTGTTTGTTTTATTAGTTCTTATATAATACTTTCTTGTTAACTCAAATTCGAATCGTTTCCTCGTTTTTTATATTACCTCTTGCTGTACCTCGTAAAATATACAACATTTTATATTCTTTCGTTATTATATTAATTATTATTATATTATATTAAATACTAATTACGTTGTATAATATACAAGTTTGATTATTCTGTACGAAATTAAAGATTGAACTTTAAAATATTCAGATTTGACTATTTCAGCTATGTGCCCGTACCTTATTATGTATGTATGTATATAGATTCTTATGAAACATCTATTTCGAACTCCAAATATTTCATTTGCCCGCTGTATATACACATTTTAACCATATTCTTAATACAAGCAACGACTGCTTATTTTCTATAGGCTCTAAACATTAATTCACCACACTCGTTTTAACGAGTATTCCCAGCTATGGAGTCCTCTCTTTTTCTAACAAGTATCTTCTCTTTCTTCTTTTTCAGTGGAAGGAACGTTCCCTCGCAAAGATATTGCGAGTGCGTAGCCATGATCGTTGTCGTACGTGTTAGCTTTGCTACAATAGAGTGGAAGATACGTACTAATTGGATGCAGCCTTTTAGGCCGCTGCCACGGAGCAACGGGGGTTGGTTTAGATTGGAAGAGTAACGACATAGACTGTAGCTGCTGCTACTGACTACTACGACAGATCAAGTTACACAAAGGCAGCTTTTTTAATTGGATAACGTCATATCGGCGCGTTCGCGCGCGTATCCTAACTTTTTTTCCCATCGATTTACTCGGTTTGCCAGCGGCCACCTATGGAACGACTATATCCTCCCCATAGAAAATCGAACGAATTCCTCTGGCTGCGCTGTCAAGCCGAGGAAAACGTCGGACCCGTTGTTGGCCTGCCACCGATACACACATCGTGTGTGAACTCGTTAGCCGTTTCGACATAGAGTTTCCGTGACTGACGAAAAAAAAAAAAAAAAAACGAGATGTGCCCTCTCTTTGGCCTGTGTCGCGCATCGAGCTGCGCGAGAGACCACTTATCAAATAACGCGATTGTACTTTCAATTTTCAATTAGTCGTGGTGCCTAGCGAGTCTGTCAACGGCTAACTTCCCGCTTGTCGTCACTGGTCACTATTCAACACTTTGACTATTTTTGGTTTCCTGCCGGTAGTAATAACAGGCGATAAGCAACAGCTGGAGACCGCTTTACATCTTTGTTTCTCTTTTTCATACTTATTCCAAATATAGATACCACCTGTTATCTTGCGTATTTTATAATTTTCGATACTTTGGTTCGTATGCATGATTTGCAGTAATAAGCAAAAGTGAACGCACACTTTGTACGACAGAACAACTTTTTTTGAAGAAGTTAGAAGTTAGAATTTACAATTTGTCGGAATCGCGAATAAGAAAGTAAAGGTCACTTTTTACAATTTTTTTACCTGAACCTGTAATGAGAACTTAAATAACACATTTTCTAGAGTTTTGTCAGTTATATATGTACGTGCTGAAAATTGTATCGAAATCAGTTGATACGGAAACAAGCGACAGACATCGAAAGATGTAAGAATCTGTACATGTTAGCCCGAATATCGCGAAACTGCGATTTTTACTATTTTTAATCATTTGTTGTTCATAGTAACGTTCGTCGATTTCGAGGAAAATTTCGACGCATAGAAAATAAGTGTGAAATCCACCGCAACGTAATTCTAAACCTCATTGAGCATGATTTTCATTGCAACGTAATATATTCATCAGGAAGAACGAAAGTCTCGAAAAAATCATGGATCGCAAATACCCTGCCTCCACCCCACCCCCTGAAAAAGAATGTTAAAATTTTAATAATTCTTAAACTGGTTTTATTCACAATGTGTTTACATTTATGATCAACTTTAATGAGAAAGTAGCGTGCTATTTTACGAAGCAACAGGATATTAAAAATTGCCTCGTGAAATATATGAGAACACAAGAATAATGGCAGATCTCTGTGTGCAGAAGACATTCCGTAACAATGCGATTTTCAAACGGCCGTATTAACAATTTGACTATCAAGAATTAATATCGCGACATCTGAATGCAGGTCGAGTCCGTATCAATTGGCGTGAAGAAGAACAGGTTAATTATCACGTTCGCTCGTGCTGATCCACTATTAGACTTACATAAAACAGTTCGCCGAGTGAAAATCAATCAGATGACAGTGCGATGAATAATTCGAGAAGAACGCTTACTACTGTATAAAATTTCTTTTACTTTTTCACTTTTCCAAGCGTGTATTATTTACGGATGAAAGCAGTTTCTCAAGTTGTAGTATCCTCAATCGACGAAATATCAGGATTTAAGTTTATAGGAATTCCCATGCAACGGTTGAAAGATCTAATCAATAAGCATCGTATTATTGGTTGTATCCTTCTGGCTATATCGATAACAAGTGCAATATATTTGCGACTCGATTTTCATGCTCACGTCTCTTAAGCAAATTACGTGAAATTATACCACGCCAGGGTAGTCACTTCGTCTATTTTATGCACGATGGTGCTCCATCTAACCATAGCCAACTGGTTCGGCAATTTTTAAACGAAAATTTTGGGTTACCGTGAATAGCACGTGGACCTGCTCCTCATATTTCTTCTTCCACTTTTCTTCCACATTCAATCTCCTTGTTTATGAGATTCGTCGGCGGTCCTTTTGGGGGGAGAAGAAATTATTTGTAGTTCAAGTGAACAGATTACATGTGATTGCATGTGACTTTTTTCATACAAAATCAATACGTAATCTTGGGGAGTAACTTGGCGGAAATGTAGAAATGCGAGTTCAGGGCTATTTAAATAGACGGAAAGGAAAAAGAAAAGAAGAAGAAAGGAGAAAGATAAAAAGGTAAAAAAGAAATAAGATATGGGGTATATAATGGTGGATCTGAGGCATCTACGTGCAATAGTAATATTTAATAGCTATTTTCCCTGCATCTGTCTGCAGAATGTAAACACATTGTACATAAAACCAGTTTAGGAATTATTAAAACTTTAACATTTCTTCCGAGAGGGGTCACGCGCGACCAGTGGCCCCTTTGAGACTTTTGTTCCTCGTGACGAGTAGAATACACTAGACTAAAAAAATGTTGACCCTGAAAATCATGCTCGAGGTCGCTTTTTACACCTTTTTTTACACTTACTTTTTTGTACGCACTGTATACATATAACTGACATAAATCTACAAAATGTGTTGTATAAATTTTCATTATAAACTTAGATAAAAAAGTTGAAGAAAGTGATCTTTCGCTTTATTCCACGTGATTTCGAGTAATTGCACTTAGAAAACTAATTTGCATCTAGTGAACTAATCCAAAGAATATCAAGTCGTTTGGCCCAATTTTAGAAAAGTGTTTCTGTTTTAAAGGCTGTCCGAATGTTCACGATTGTTACAATCGTGAATATAAAAATGACACATGAAATTAACGAATAAAAGATTGAAAAAGAATGAGAGAAAAGACTACCGAATAGAACAGCTTTCAAAGAACATTTTTTCGATTAAACAAATTTGAAAATTGTTGAAAGCTAGTACGAGTATCTGGAATATAAAGAAACCATTTCATTTTGAATAAATAAATGAGGACCCATTTTCTTCGCCATTTTACCACCAAGCAACTGAAATCTAAGCCGTGCCACCACTAATTATATGTTTCCCAATACGTATATTTCACCAATAGCCTCATAACGTGCTAATAAATTTCAAAATGTTTCGTATAACGCGCATAACGTATTCATAAAAGGCGTCTACAGGTATTCGAATAGCTTTTTGAGCCAGTGCATGTACGTGTATGACATACTGTACTTATAAAAGTGACAATTCTGCGCATAGTTCTATTTCGATGACGAAGAGCTGTAAAATCATATATCTTATAGGTCGAATAAAATCAGCTGATTTACAAAATCAGTCGAATTACGAGTAGGTAGTTACGTTTGAAGAAACGGTTGTCGTTTCCAATAATGGTGGGCACCGGCTAATTTACTAATGTAAAGCCATCCGTTTTCACGCTCTCCCCTCAAACTTCGCCGTTTATCTCCCTTTTGATTCCACCCCGTTTCATCCCAACTATGTCTCTCACAAGCATCAATTTCGTTTTCCTTCGCCTTTCTTTCTTTCTCCTTTGTGGCCTTTATGCGATCCTGCGATCATCCGCCTTTGCCAACGCGTTATCTATCCTCTTGAACCAAGCTATTACGCGATTGTATCTTAAATAAAATATCGCCAGCGTTCCGACGCCAGCCACTCGAAATAATAATTGTCATCTGGATGTCAGCTTTCGCTCTTGCGTTCCTTTCACCCTCGTCTCTGGGCCCATGTCCCTTTCCTGTCCATCTTCTTGTTCCCCTTTCCGCGTTTACGTTTCAAGAAAATGTAAAGATATGATCGCTACAGTCCGGGAGAATTCAAGTGAAAACGTTTCGATTTTCACGAAATATTTCTTTTATTTCGGATTCGTATATATCTTAGAAGTTACTCCTATCGATATAGCAAATTGTGCCAAGGCGAAATTAGTTGGTTTAGGATGAATAACATTGACTTTAAGATTTTCTTCCTTTGAAGCTATTTTTGTCCAGTTTTCAGTGTCACGAATATATTTTTATTCTTTACAAAAGACACATTGCAGTACTTTTGTAAGATATATCGTTCCAGTGACGACGAAAAAAATATACGTAATGATCCAGCAATGAAAGTTATCTTGAGACGTATCATTCTCTTTCTAATCTTGAAACATTGAAACGCATTAGCATAGATAATCATAAGAGTATAACAATTTCTACAAAAATCCTTTTCAGTTTTTCTTTAGTTTACTTAATAGAAAATCTTTTCTAGTTAAACACATATAATAAATATATACAGTTAAACATGTATAATAAACGTTGTTTCCTGTATTTATTTAGTTACTGTTAAAAATTATGTTCATTTATACTACTGATATACGAATTATGCTTTATTTTAACTAACGTGACTTAAAAGAAGGAACAACAAAGCTATCCCCGCCTCAGCAATCGAATGGCATAGCTTAGAGAATTAATTAAATTTCAGCTTAATACGCGAATAAAACGAACGATTTAATAACATCAGCAATTAATATCTACGTTGTATTTTTTCTTTCTTTTTTTTTTTTTGCGTCGAAAAGTATTCATCAACCATTTCAATTAAATATGTGAAAATAAATTCCTTTGTGAATTCCCCTGGACCAGAAAACTTGTTCCCTTCCTCCCTGTGCTTCAATTTTTTTCCTTTTTCCTTCTCTCTCTCCCTCTTTCTCTGTTTCTCTATTTCGCGACACAATATTGTACTTTTAATTATTTCGAACGCCGTGATCCTGCGAGCGTTATTAAAGCAATTGCAACAGGTATCGTCGCTTGATTCCGGAACGGACACTGGGAACGCTGCGAATATCGAGTGTAAAAGTTTTAGCAATGGAGGATTTCCATTCGAACGTTTCTGCCAGAGGTGCAAAAGTTAACAAGATTTTTCCTCTGCGACGTTTATTAAAATCCTCAAGTATGGAGAATCATTCGATTGATTAAAAGAAATTATATTCGTTTATCAGATACACAAATGAGTTTGGTGTAGCGCTTAATTCGTTTGTCCCAATGGTGTACTTTCTCTTTTGTCATCTTGTTTAGACGAGGTACTTAATGAAAAAATATCGAATATAAAGTTATGATAAAGGACGATTTCTTTAATATATACATAATATACCTCTAACGTTCTACATAATGTAAATAATATATAATACATAAAATTGTATAATAAATTAAAATTCAAACATACATTAGCTGAATACTTTAAATAAGCTACTCAAATCATAGTAATTCATTTGTTTCTTCTTTCTTTTTATCATTTCAGATCACCTTTTCACGGACTAAAATTGCAGCCAACTTTTAATATCTTCTACTCAAACATACCGATGGATCCACACCTCATCATATACGCACCATATTTTGAAAGGAGTTGGAAACCAACTAACTAACATTAAACCAACTAACCAAAAGTCCAACAAATTTTTAATATCTTCAAGTGAAACACACGAATGGAGCCAGGTCTCGCGCACCGTATCTTAAAAGGAATCTGAAGAACACACGGAGCGTTTCGATCACTAAACCAACCGACCAAAATTGCAAGAAAATCTTAGTACCTTCAACCGAGACACACCGATATAACCAGCGTATACGCGTCATATTTTACGTGCATTTCGATCGGCCAACCTTTGCTGGCGGATATCGTTTCGAAGGTGAAATAATTATTGTACCGAAGGCAACGAGCGTGCAGCGTGCACGATAAAATCCTTTCCGTAGATGGCGAACAACACATATTCATTCGCACGAACATGCACACAATCTCCCTTTCTCACGCATGTGTACTTGTGTATGTATATGCGAAACATACATACATACTTAGTTGAAGCAAGAAAGAGAGTCGAGGAGCTTATTTACTTAGCCTGCACACCACCCCCAGACGCAGGGAAAACAGTTATACGTAGCTAACTACGTAGCTACGCTAATTAGAACCACTCCGGCGGAATAATTAGAAATTAGACCGAACGGACTGCCGGCGAACTGGGCAGAGAACGCCGTCGGAGACACTCTTAATATATGCCTTTTATTTTTCCGCTCTCCCTCGTTTCACAGGATTGCACGCAACGGAAAACGGGTGTCGTTGGAAGGAGGATAAAAAGAAGCGGAGCGTGCGGTTACACCACTTCCAAGACGTCCGCACGATCGAACGCTCAGTCGCTTGTAATCTCGTTTGCTCCTCCTTTTAATAGATCGTTAATTAGCGAACGAATTAACTAGCCTTCCATTTCTGGTATAACCTTCGATCGGTAAATTTTTCTTCTTCTCGACAGATGAGGTACAGTGATTCGCGAAAGTTATTCGGACGCTTATTATAAGTTCGTCATGAGTTATATGAAAAATTGTGAAATTTCTTTAACGTTGTAATGAAATACGATTATCATAATTATATTGGAAAGAAACCAATTTGAAAATGGACATATGTAGAAATTGTAAGACGTTTGTTGCAAAAATATATTTAGTAAAAAATGAATATATAGTATGAATAGACATTTAATATATATATACTGAAGTGTAAAATATGATATGTAATATATAGTATATATCTAATAAGAGTCTTATTAATATAATAATTGACTGTCTCTAGATATCCTTGACTCTGCAAAATATACATACTTATACTAAATATCTTGTAGTTTCTGTATCAGATTTTCAGATTTGTTTCACATTTTATCGATATAATCATGATAATCGAGTCTTCTAACAGTACTAATAAAAGTTCAAAACGTTTCCTTTAATACGCGTAATATTCATATATGATTTGCGCAAAGTGTTCCAGAGAAGATATTCGAAGCTATTTAATACGATTAACTTGAAGCTAAATGATTCGACTATTAAGAATGATCGTAAACGAGCAACGGATGCTCGTGAACAGATAACTAAATTAACCAAAAATTTTATAAAACTATCAATCTGACAATTATCGATCTTATAACTAATTCATAAAAGACGCAAATCATCGCACACAATAAAAGAATCGTAGCTCGATCTCGAATTAACCTGTTACTAACAGCTGGTTGTCTCGAAACAATCGAGCCAGGTAAAAGCGGGTTAAACGGATCGCGAACTCGTTTCTACCTTAATTATAATGCTGTTTCTCTGTTTCTCCTATATCAGAGAGAAAGAGTGGGGAAAGTTTGATTTTTCGCGTGACAAAGGCAAAAGTTTATCGGTTCGACGACGCGTAATTATCGTTGTTTCGATGGGAGGAATAGTCAACGACAGAGTCTTTCAGAGTACACGGGGCCAATTCCGATGGGGCAGCCCCCGGTTTCTACAACTTTAGCGGTAATTAACAATCGGTCGCGCATAACAAACTGAATTTAATTAATTGCATAACTGCACGGAGGTCCGTGCTTCTAATCGAACCGGGTACATATTGTTGCAGCCACCCTTCTACCCCTCATCAGCCACCGGCAATTAATTATAGCATTCCGGGTTAGCCGGGGAATTAATTACGTCCAGAAGTTGGACGTAGCCGGGGGATCGTTAGAAATCGTCCTTCGTTAGAGTTAAGCGAGCACCGGTTCCGCTGGTTATTGATGGTTTCTGGTTCCTCATCGGCCTGTTACTGACAGGGCCGAGTGCCCGTCCCGGCAATTCTGCATCCGTCTGCAATCAGACGCACTTTGCATTTTAATAAGAACCAATAATGTTATGGGATTTCTCTCTTTGCTCGGCCCTATCTTTATTTTCCCATGTTTTCTCCTTCCTTCAAGTTAGTAAACTTTATCTTTTTTTGTCGTTTTTTATTTCTTCTTGTCAATGATCGTCATTTCTGTTTCTTTCCTTGTCAACCTTCTCGCGTTTGGTATGCGATGCGATATATTTCAAAAAATTATTAATCCAACGATACATTTATTTTTCGTAAAACCAGTCTTTATTTTAATTTTGCTTCCTTGCGAAAATTTACCAAAGATGAGTTATTAATAGGTAAAGTCCATTTTAAGGTAATTATTCGAATTTAATATTCCAAGAAAACCGTAGCTCTCTAGGTAAGTAAGTTACTTCACCAGCGATAAGTTCTAGGATCTTCATCGTTCAAGCTGGATGTTCTCCAATTTGATCTCTAGATGATCAACTACAATCAGCCATCTCTCTCGAATGATTCGATACGAAAAAAGAGAAATTTACATGTTAACCATCCAATTCAAGACGGCTGTCCACCGTCGGAATTTCTAAATTGAAACACGCGTCCGAGATACATCGGAAGAAATAACGGCTTCTTGATCGACACAGGGCAAACGAGCCAGGACTGCGGTTTTTGGTCTGGGATTATATTTAGAGGCATCCGGGGCGTCCGCCAAACATTCGTCGTAATTAAAGACGGTTCGGTAACGAGTTAGCGACAGTCAATTAAGAAAAATTCCGACAGTGTATTATTAGAAATCCGCGGTCATTAAGGGGAATGAGACAAAGCGGATCCGTTGGTCGGTCAGATGGGGTGGGTGACGTTTCTAACGAGCGAAACACGTCGTGGTGTCTCGACGCTTTTTGCGAGGGTTACACCTCGCGAACACACGCCTATTTATACGACCACTTTTATTTAAAGTGGCATAAACTTACGGATATAATAGGTGCACGTCGGAGGTCGCAGGGTCCTCGTACACTGAGACCGACAGAGTGAGGGAGAATCTGGCATTCTCCGTCCCGTGGAGGAGGCATTTAACAGACGTGCACGTGTTCGACCATATTGCATTTGTGTCGTTCGATAAATAGGTAGGTAAGCAACTCCAACGGAAACCCGTGTTAATTAACGTTGAGTTTCAGGACTGATTTACGTGGCGTCTAATTAGCGGGCCTGCCGGCGACGTAGTAGGCATTTTGATTGGCCACTCCGCGAATAGAGCATGGGCCGATTGGCCTTGCTTTCCTGTTCCGACAGTATCGATTGTTTTCGTTTCTTCTCCCTGCCCTGCTGCCTCCTCCGCTTCTCTCCTTCTCCAACCCCTGTCCCTCCTACCTCAACCGTCACCCATTGCAACCACCCCGTCCCAGCCCTTGTGGTTGCTCTTTTTACGATCTCCTCTTGGAACAAAGCGCAGATAGCTGGAGCAGTTGCGCGTCCTCAAAGGGATTCCGTCGCAAGAAGAGTGTCGGCTCGAAAATAATGTATTACGGCCGTCTGCTCGGCCATTAAACCGTGCGCTTTTTACGCTATTATTAAAGTTTTATTTCGGCCCATCGGTTCCCCCGCAGGATCACATGCATTGTTCTTCTTTTACATACTTGCGATCCTCCATCTTGTCCACCGCGTGCTTGTCCGCCGAGTGATTCATGCACCCTGCGCCGGTAGGGTTATTAACGATTCCTTAATTAAATAAATTCTTCCGTTTCCCTTTTTATTCGGCCAACTGTCAGCCTATTTTCTCCTTCCTGTGCAAGGAAATGCGTAGAGCAAGAAAGAGTTGGTCGAATTAGTGGAATACTTGAATCAAGTTACGCGATTCATTTTGCGATATATCAAATTCGATTACGAATAACTCTTTCCAACGATTGGTCTATGAAAGTAGATTCCTTGACTCGTCGCTAGTGATATGAGAAAATCTTATTGACAGTTTGACGGTCATAGTATTCTATGAGAATATAACTTTCACTCATCGAAAGGAAAGTTTGTTCAACTAATATTAATATTCTCGGCTGTAATTATTATAATTCAGTAGCGTGCGCATACTACTTTATTTCTGAAAGTTATTCGATTGTTTATTTTATTACTTCCTGTATATTAAATACCTCCTTCTATTTTAGATAATCCTATTAAAGGATTATCCGAATGATTTTCTCGTTTTTGACATTTTCTCTTGCTCCACCTACAGTACACGATATTTTTCATTTTTTCGTTATCATATTATAAACTAGTGCAAAGTACGAGATCGAATATCGAGAATGTTGTAGCTTAATTGAGTCGAATAACTCTACTTTAGCCTATACGTTGCGTTGTTCTCTTTCTTCTTTGTTTCCCTATGTACAAAGATGGAATTGATTTGTTTCTTCGAAGTCAATTCACAGGGGTTAAATTGAATTTGCTGGCACCAATGGCTGCCAATTACCGCAGTCTGTGTGTATAATAATTCGATCGAGTGGAGCTGGCCCCGGTGCTTATGCGCCGCTTGTATTTAAATTGTGTTATTGCCGTACAATAGTTTCGTTTATCGTACGCCCAGGAAAACGATACAGCGCGGTGCACCGTAGTTCGAACTATGTTCAATTCCATTGTATTTTATTAGAGCCGTTCCAATAAAATCTGATTACATGAAAAATTGATTGCGTGCGCGCGAGCACGCGCTTGTGCGTTTACCGATTCTATGTTTGCAGCCGTGTGCCACGTTGAATTTTCCAAAAAATTAGACGTCCAAAGCTATGAAACTTTGATATGAGATTTCTCTGTCAGAAATGTCCGATATTGGGATTCTTAATTGTTTCACAGATAATCCTTCCGATTCGATAAACATATTTATACTAGAAACTTAAGAAAGTACACCGGGTTGTCAAATAAATTTCTGCAATGCTTTATTTTTTTCAAGTTATTGTTATTAAATGTTATCTTGATTTAATGTGCAGCGTAATGTATGTACATTTTATATATACACATATGATGATGTATTTACAAATAAAATACAAGAGAAAGAAGTAAATATACGTCGTTAAACTTTTATACTATCGTAATCTCTGTCGAAACTTGTTATTTTTTGTAATACTCCATAATGTTGATTATAAAATGCCTTAGAAAATACATGTGCGATTTAAGTATTTCTTTTCTTATTCATCGATCGCCGCAATTCTTTTACTGAACCTCCATAAAACACGAAGTAACTGAGAAATATTAAGAGACGTTATTCACTGATGATATCTCAGTCGGTAAAGTTGGAAATTGCTAATATTATAACCTTCGTATACTTTCTTAATAATCTCTAATAATGAAACTCACCTGTACTTATATCTCGCCATAGTGAAATGAAAATCAACTATAAAAGATTTGTAGCAAGATCTCACAACAAAACTACGTTCCGTTTTTTACAGAAACCTGCAACTGTGCCGCGTAATGTTAAAGTCTGCCATAGATGTCGCACTAGTAGTTTCTTTAAATCGATTGCTTCTTGATCTTTCAACAAATTATTTCCCGTTAACAACATTATTTCACCATTTATTCAGCAATTAATCACATACTTGCAAACTTTCCAATTATCGGGAAATCAGTTAATAAAATTTTACGCAAACCTATTAAGTTTAGTACAGGGACAAAGACACCTGTATAGGTTTTTCTTTTTTATCAAAATATCTGCGCTCAATTGCGTAGCATTATCGTTCTGAAATTCGGTATTCGACAGCCAACTTTCAGCAGGATTGCTAATTCATAAACGTTTATTACATCCATTTATGTCCTTTTTGAAAATATCGTTGATGGATGAGTAGTAGATAACGCGTAGACGAATAATAATAATTGATTATCGAACAATTCGATCATTTACTCGATGACAACTACATCGTGGTCGAATGTTTTCAAAGTAAGTTGTAGAACTACAGAAGCATGAACTACAGAAGAAATAAAATCTATAGATTCTAAAATAACTGATGAGTATTTCAAATATTTTTAGAGCAAATTAATCTGTTAACCAGAGGAGACGAGTCAACTTGTCACTCAAACTGCAACTTTCTCAGTTACGATAATATCTTCAATTAAAAATCCGCTACTTGTTTACTTAATCGCCGTTAAAAACGAATTATTTTACATTTATGTTTGCAAGAACTAAAACCGACTTAACTGAAGTTGATCTGTCTTTTATAAAGTTCCTGGCTAACAACGACTCGGTTAATAAATTAATTAAAATTCCAATGATTTTGATAGATATTCCACTGGCTCTTTTCGTCCGACCTTGAAACGTCCTTGATCCTTTCTCTCCCAAGAAATAAAAGAAATTGCCATCGCGTCCTTTCCTCAATGGCAAAACAACTTCCGCCACGGGGAGAGAGAAACTTTTTCCCCGTCTCCCGAAAACGCGGCCAATAAGTTTCCGAAGGTGGAGGCATGAAAAGTTTGGAAAGCTCGCTCATTAATCTCGCCACGCTGGGTACGATATCTCGTGAGATTCAATTTCTTAAATTGGACAGTAACGTTCGCTTACCTCGAGGTCGTTTTGGGCTTCCTCGTCTGCGTCTGTTCGCGGTAGACTGCCAAGGAAATGATCGTGTAAGTATACTGCGGAAGAACTGGGACGGATGTGATATTTCTCGTATATACACACATCAAGAATCGAACGTATGACCAAGCATATATATGTGACTCACATGAACGAACGACGTTCTAAAAACTTGTGATTTTTATTTAATTAATAAACGTGTTTTGTATGTGTCTGTGTGTCGTGTGTATTTTTTTCTTTTTTTTTTTTTGTATTTTACAAGAGGCCGCGAGAAATCATTCAGAGATGTCGTCGGGTCCCGAATAAGAAGATCGAGATAAATCAAATAACAAAATTAACTAAACGCGAAAAGATCGTGATCTGATCCAACCGCGTGTACGCTCAACCGAGGACAACGTTCTTCGACGTACCACCACCAATGGATGCGACCTACGCATACAATCTTTCCAGTTTTCTTCGATCATTTCGCAATATTGGAAACCACCATCTTGTGGTTCGAGTCGAGACGAGCGAATAGATCTTGAAATTAAGATTTCGAACTGAGTATGAGGAATCGTAATTTCACGTCGCTTTAAACGAAGATAGATAAAAAGCAAATTGAACGAAATCTTCATTAACGATACAAAGGAAACAAAACAAAATAGTCAGTTTCATACTAGAATAAGACCGATGAAAATGATCATCTCGCTCGAACAATCATCAAGCGAGTCACACGTTCGATCGTACAATGTAGCGGATGATCGAAATCGTGCATCCACTAGTGATGGCCGTCGAGGCATCGTACCCGCGATCGTCCATCGTAGGACGCGCGGTGTCCCGTCGCCGCATTTAATAGTAAATACATAACCATTTATATCACACAAACTTTTAACAATATACAAAATGTACCCTATGTACAAGATTAAATTACACGATCCGTCAGCAAACAACTCCTTCGTCCGATCGAGCTTCTTCCATTCGAGAGCATGAAGTTTTCGTTTTCTCGCACGATCGCGTCGTGGGTCGAAAGAATTGGAGAACACGCGCGCCATATTCGAAGAGAAATCAACGCGAAATCAGCAAGGGAACGAACGCGCTCTCCCTTGGATCCCTTTCGTCGAGCACCATTGTAGCGATCGTGCGTTGAAAACATTGTCATCCGCTTTTTCTTTTTCGTTCTCTCCTTTTACTTTTTTTTTCATTCCGTTAACTCTTTAACTCTATCATTCTCATCTCGAA
This sequence comes from Bombus vosnesenskii, assembly GCF_011952255.1. Taxonomy (NCBI): domain Eukaryota; kingdom Metazoa; phylum Arthropoda; class Insecta; order Hymenoptera; family Apidae; genus Bombus; species Bombus vosnesenskii. The sequence continues at coordinate 483,976 of NW_022882938.1, forward strand.
TCCTCGTAAGCGCGAGGCGGCGTTCTCAGAGACGAAAGTTTCGCTAAGAACGATACGGGTAAACGAGTAACGATCAGTTGCACGGCACGGAGGCGGTCGTTCGGTCGCTTTATAGAAATTTCGGACATGGCACTTGTCGATCGATTTTAAAATAACGCGGAAAACATACAGTGACTCGTATTGATATTCGAACACGTGGTATGCGAAACATTATTGTTTGTAATTAACTAGTTGACTTGTTTTTAATATATTAGAATAAATACTGTAGTTGAATAGTGAAATATTGTAGTTGATTGAAACATTTTATCTAATGTACATAGCTTTCCTAAATAAGAAATGCTAAGGTAAATAATTCTCAAATTTTATGAAATATCCGATTACTAATGCGAGTCATTGTATATGAAAAACGTCGGAAAAAATAGGGGAAAGGATATTTTTTATTTGTCACAAACAAAACTTATTACTTTGAATAAACCTCGAAGAGGAAGTCGTATATTATAATCAGAGAATCACTGATCGTTCGTCAACGACTTTTCTTTTTTCTATTAGCTAGTATGCTATTTAGGTCTATACAATGTATGAATTTTTTCACAATGTTCGTTAGAATTCGTTCGATATATTTTTGCAATGATCTCGACGATCGTTCGTCAAACGAAGAATTCTACATATCTCGAGGATGAGAAATCGACAAGAAAATGTAGACCGCCATAAAGCGAACCGAGGCAGCCGTTTCCGCGTGATTTACACCCAAAACATGTGTCTTTAGTTTCGCATTGAGCTTCGAACGTGCCCGAACCTGTGTCGTTTCCGGTTTCCCTGCCGGTTCGTCGACTTCGACAACGGAACAGCGTGTCTTGATGGAAAAAGGAAACAATTTGTACAACTTGTAACGGGGGACTTCGACACGGAAACCGACGACAAGCTCGGGCGATAGTAGATATATCGTAACGTGTTCACGATTATACATTTACGTAAATGTTTATTACGGATGTCGAAACCCTGCCACTTAGAAAAAGTATTGTTACACGTTTCAATCCTTCGCCATGAGCATCCTTGGGCAGCGGAGCTCGCGCTCTCATCATCCGACAGTGTATCAACTCTATTTCCTGTCTACAAGAATTTTCTTTATTGTGCAGCTTACGCGTCAACTTTTTAATAAACAGAAAATATCGACAAAACACTTTGCTTTGATTCAGGACGATGAGTTTCTCTCTGCAGAAATTTTCTTTATCGTGCATCCTACGTATCAATTTTTTTAATAAACAAAATATATCGATCATATTGCTTTGATGCTGAACAAAAAGTTTCGTAGATTCTATCGACGTTTTGGAATTGTTTAAATTGAATATAATTGTATTCCCGATCGTTATTGGAGAATATTAAATGAAAAAGTTCTTCATCTTCGTGGATAGAATATTACAGTATCAAATGACGCTAATAACAAACTGCGAATGCGATGTTTGATGAATACAATTTTTTGTTCGATGAGAATTGCGTAACGTCTCATGAATCGTGCACATACAGACTACATTTCGCAAAAGGAAAAGAATCAATCCAATCACGAGGGCATTGGCAAGGAAAATTCGAATAACAATTTCGCTCATTCGACAGTTTCACCTCGATGTGGCCTTTTATTTCACCATGGGAGAGACTCGATTAACGCGAGAACAAGGAACGCTTAATGAGATTACAGGGAGAGGCCACGCTTCAAGGACGGAGATGGGGCGACATTGAAAGAAAAATAATTTCGTAAGGTCCGGAACCTGACAATTTCAATCGTCGAATTATCTAGATCGATGAGATCTTCCGACATACGCGATTTTAGATCTCGAGGTTCCCGCTTCAGGTCCTGACTGCTTTAGAAATTCTATTCGAAGAGAAGAATACGTAAAGCCACGTGTTTGAAAGCTTCGATCGGTTGAACCTTTGCGAACGGAGAAACTGTTCTTTATGTTGTTATTAATATTTTTCCCTCGGGATTAAAGCAAAGCCAATAGGCCATAGATTAATAATCGCTGCAACGTTAATAAAACGAACAACCTGCCGAAGATTAAAATAATATTATCTTGAAACTAAAACGATGAAAGGGGTGATTTACAGCAATCACGAGACATATAATGTTTACAAAGGCTAACCAAACGAAATCGATTACAAAATATCGTGAATAAACAATCGTAAAAGAGAGAAGAGAGCACTAAGCGCGGATGCAAACACGTTACAGAGGAAACGCAGCGAAACACAAGCGCGAAAGTGATTGTCGATTGGCTGACGTGAGATTAACAGGATTACCGATTCGATTAAACAGTGACGAGTACCAAAGAATCGACTGGAGCCGAAGAGAACTTGCGTTACACTGCTGTCGGCGACGATACACGCGTCCGTGCACCGCGGGACGCTTCGATTATTCTCGATTCTCCGTGATTGAGCAAAGATTATCGATTAAAGGGGGGAGACCAGTTGAGAGGATGCGTTCAGCGTTCTCGCACGTGGCCGTACGCGCAATTTACCGAGCAATCCAACGAGACATGTGCACGCTATTGCTCGAAGTTCGTCTGGATCGCCCTCAAAGTGGCGATCGAGAAGATCGTTGGCGCACAAACAATTATCACGTGACGAAAGACCGAATCGAAGATACGTTCGATCGGTCGGAGCACGTCGAAAGACGAAAAAGAAACATTGTCCTCTCCATTCTTTATGGAGTACTTGCTAGCGACATATAGTTCGGTCACAAGCAGAACGAGAACCTCGTATTGCAGGCAGGTTCCTCGTCCACCAGGATAATCCTTCGTTTCCTCTTGCACTCGTACACAGAACTCGCGTCGTTCACAGGACAAGATACAGTCTATCACTTGTTTCCTTTATCTCCGCGAGAGGAGACCGCTCGCGAATCGGCTAATCAAAGCTACGAGGAGTTCACGATTCGAACGTCGCTGCAACTTTTTTTTCAGATGACAGATCGTAAGAACTCTATGTCGTACTCCATTCTTCCTTTCTTCCATCTTCGAATCGACGACGATGATGGAACTGAGAGAGGAAGGAGACTAGCGGCGGCGCTCGAAACCAGGGCGAGGATTGGTTCAGCCAGGAAACGGGCCTGACACCTCGATAAAGTTAATCAACGAGGGTAGTTGTTCAATCACAGGTGTCCTGTGCCCACGGAGACCAGTCCTGATAGGTGGACGCCTGCAGGTGTGTTTGCTGTACCGCCAGTCCAGGATGTACGAGTGCCATCTGATGATGATGGTGATGGTGGTGGTGATGATGGTGGTACTGCTGATGACCCGGCGGAGGCGGCGAATAGGGATCCCCTCCGACAGCGACGTCCACGACATCTACCTGCGATGGTACGACGACGGGCGTCGGCTGCGGAGAGGCTTGTACCTTCTTCGGGCGACCGACCGGGTTGCCACCTCATTCGCGGCTTCTTCGAGGCCGACCAACCTTACCTTTTCTTACCGGTGCGCCGCCGTTCCCGGCCGCCGCTGCAGCGGCGGCGGCCGCGACGCTCGACGATTTCACGATTTTATGCCAGTCCGTTTCACAGACCGGTGAACCGGACAGCAGGTAGTACCTGTGTAAAAAAAAAGATTCTTATTAATCTTTGCCGTTATTTGTATTATTTATGTAGGTTCTTAGATTTAATTTTAACATTACAACTACCTAAGTATGACCTGTAACATGTTACAGCGAATATAAATGATATATATATATATATATATATATATATATATATAGATGATGTAACTGACCCTCTCACAACGTGGCATGAGGTATATTTAAAGATGGGTATGTCGGTAAATATGGTACCATAAATTCTGCATTTTGAAGATCATACATAATGTAATTATCAATAATTCTTGTAAAGTACTGAATGTATGGGAAAACAGAATGAAACATTATCTTTTTAATTAATTTTTAAATTTAGTATTATTTATGTCATCTTCTTATACTCATGGAAGTAAGTAATTTGTTTTTGAGTATTGAATATTAATCGTGTACTTATATGATAAGATTAAGAAATTGATAAACCGTTTTGATTAATTAAATTTAAAATTACATCAGCATAGATGTATTATTGGTTACGAGAATAAGAAAAAACATCCAAATTAGGAACAACCATTGAAAGTAGCTTATCGAATATGAATCAATTATTGAAATAAAATATTAAACATCGCTGGAGCCACAAAACAGTAAGGACATTAACACTTGACGAAAATCGTGATAGTATAGAAACATGGATGTGAAACAATCGTTTCAAACGAACAAAAACCGTGGTTCGAAACGAATGTCTGGCAATCAAGCAGAGCACGACGTGCGCACAGAGTATCCACGAAATCGATGCTCATAAACAAGATTGCTTCATTACTGGCCTGCAATAATTGTGTCCCTCCTCCTTTATTACAAAATCCCCGGTTGCGATCCCCACCAATTAACCGACAGTCCCGTGTGACACGCCTCTTTTCCAACCCTTTAATTGCCGCGTTTCCTCTTCGAGTCGTATCTATGCTCCCTAGCAAAATTCGCGGCCAAATCCTAACCCCTCAACCGATTCCTCTTGATATCCCTTTGAACCCATGATCAATATTGTCCTATCTTAAGATCCAGTCTTTAAAAATTCAAACACTAATGTTATTAATGTTTCAACATTTTATATAATAGCGAGATTGCAAAGCGAATGTTCTAGTTTGATCGCGATTGTTGGATTTAATTCCAACCCCTTGATACACGTTTCTTGATACATACTTCTTTAAATCTACTATATGGTCGATTCCATTTTATACCGAAATTTATACTTCAAAACAATTAAACAGTGGATGTTTATGCAAATTGGTATTTTATTGGGACTTAGTAGTGACTAGTAAGTAACCCGTATTGATATTTTACATTATATTCTTATTATTATTATACTTATTATTATTATATTTTATATTATTATCGTATATCATAGGTATATTTTTAGCTGGACATTTTTCGTAAATGCGTAAACATCCGTAGTCTAACAAAAATATTAATTTGTCTATTAACTGCATTGATAAAACTAGTTTATTAATTTCGATCGTAATTTTGTCAAATCCTAACTTCATGATTCACTTCTACCTATATATGTGACAGCCAAAACTAAGTACTTTAGTAGCTATTAATGCTTTATCGTATCAATAACACTTACAAAGTTCGTTTATTAGTTCATAATCTTACCTATCGCCGGAAACGAGTTGATTTCCACATTTGCTGCAGGTGAAACATTTCTGGTGAAATACTGATCCACCCGCCCTCATTACCAGCTCGGTGGCAGGTATCGCGTTGCCACAGCCTGCGCAAGCACCACTGCTTCCAAACATCCTGAAACAATCGAGAACAATACCGATTAATCGACAATCTTGATTACTTACACATTAGATTAATCCGCAAGTCTAATTATTATTCCATATCTACGGTATTATAAAGTTTGAAGAAGTTGGAGCATGTGTAGAACTATGATAAATTACATTCTTCCAAATAAAACATTTGTTTTGCGTGTAGTCTATATAGCACGTCACTTTAAAGCATCTATTATTCTAATACATTTTCGTATCTTTAATAATAATGAATAAAATATTTGTATTTAATAATATCGTGTTTGTTACTTGTATATATTATATATTTCACTGTTTGAGTTAATTCGACTTTGATTTATGCTTGAAGAGGCTGATAACGAACGATAAGAAGGAATTTGTAAAAAGAGGCAGTGGGTTTTAGGAACGATATTGTATAAGTAAGGGTTAGGTCGATCAGAGAAGGAATGGATAAAGCGAAACGAGGCGCCGATAATTACGAGATTTCTCTTTGTTTCGCGAAAACGAATATTTCTACGTTCATTAATGTTTCATTGGGTTATACGCGTAGCTGGCTACACTAACGAGTCCACATTTATGCCAGCTACGCATTATGAATTCAATGATGTTGACTGAAAACTGGTAATTCACAAAAACATAAGTACCCATATATGTACACGGCGGGTGTTGAATATATGTATATTCTACGTATTATCGTGGCATTAACAAAGTGATTTTCCCTCGAAGCCGAATAAATAGATTCCAATGGTGTCCGGACTCGTTACGACGCATTACCAGTTAAGTTAGTAAAAAAATTTCTCCGAAATGAGATTAATCTAATTAACCTGCTATTTCCTTCACTTTTTCTTCATTAAAAACCCAATCTTTTTAATGCTAATACATAGGAATTTATAGTGAGATAGTCGAGGTATAGAATATAAAAATCCTATGTCAGACAAGCAGAATTTTTGTTTAAACCTCGGAATTAGCATGAGGAAAAGTAGGTTTTAATGGTTTTTTCTTCCCTTCCTTTTCTTGTTCTGTTCTTCTTTTACTCTTCTATCCTTTTGCACTTCATCCTTTCCATTGTTTCCTTCACTTTATTTTCCAACTTCTCTTTTCCTTTCCTTTCCTTCCTTCCTTTTAATATAAAACCACTTTTATTATGTAATCCATTGTTACCATTACAGGATAGTTGCACAATCATTGTCAATATTTTCCTTTCCTGTCCCATTACTGCAACATTACTCTTGTAATATTAAATATTATAAAAACTCTTGCATTCTAAAATGAACTTGTAACAAGCAGAATAACATCGAAGCTGTCTCGCCTACGTAGAACATAATATCAACCTCAACATCATCAACCGTTCTTCCCCAGGAAAGATTTTAAAACCCAACACAGCTTCATCGCTTGAACTCGTCGCGAATCTCCGAAACATGTTCGTTGCCGAGGTTCCTGGAGGTACGCCATTAGTCCGAATATACAAATTTATCATTGGGTAGGGGGGGTGGTGGCGGCGGGTATCCCCTGGAAAATCCTGGCGGTCGGATGAAGCGAGAAAGGCGACCAATTACGGTCGCGGCCGAGGGCTCAGAGGATGACATTCTCCGGCTCCGGTTTGAACGCGATAGACACGAGGCGTTTCCAATTAAACCTCGCGCCAGTCTCATCGCGCAAACACTTTCTAACTAAATGAGGTTAGGCCGGTAACAGAGGGACCGTGTAGAATCCTATATTCAACCCGCCACGTTTCCCTTTCTTTTCTCCCTTATTATGCGTCGTCCCACTGATGTTCCAGCTGCTTTAAATGACACAGAGAGAAAGAGGAAGAGAGGTTGAAACAGACGAAGAAGGTAGAAGGGAGAGAGAGACCGATTATAATAAGGCGTCGCATATATAATTGTCGCGGTGTCTTCGTTCGCGCGAAATCTATCCTCCTCTCCTTTCCTAAATACGTTTCAAACTGTTCTAGTCGCGAGAGGAAGAAAAAACGAAAGGAGAAAATAATATAGAAAAGAATAACGAAGAACAGCGAAATGGAGTGAGAAGTCGGAAATATGCGTCGCTGCGAATTTCGCAGCTTTCAGAAGCCGCTAGCTCAATGAGCGTTATGTACCCACCCTTTTGATCCCTTCAAAACAAGCACGCCTTCTTTCAGGCTAAACGTCGTCGTTAGTCGCGTGCTAGCTACACCAACAAGCGAGTTAATAAACCCTTTTTCTCTCACTTCGTCCCTGTACCTGTGTCTTTCTCTCTCTCTCTCTCTCTCTCTCTCACTGCTCTCGTTCGCAATTAATACGTCATATAATGGATCGTAACCGGGAACTAGAGATGGTGTTAGTTGTTAGAAAGGGAGCCTAAAGAATTTACGAGAAGAAGTCCTGTCGTCATAGAAATCGTCACTTTTGTTGGCTTTAGGCAGTCTTGTTGTGTAGAGCGATTACCGAAGGTGCTTGATAGAAATTTTGTATTGTAATGTAAGAGCTTGATTCTTAGAAAAATACGATCAAAAATAAGTTGGACGTAATTGAAACAACATAACAAGGTTAACAATGTACTTTTAAAAATTCATCATTTAGATATATTTCCATATTGCATCAAAGACAAAAGAAAATTTGACATGTCGGTAATATTTATCTACATATTAGGGGGTGTATGTGTATTATATTTATATTGTTAAATTTTATACATGTGTATACTATATCATACTGTCAAATATAATGTTTTCTCTTACGTTTTATCTGTTAAATCAAACTATAACACAAGAGAAATATATTTTTCATATTACAATTGAAAAAGTTCAGTGAAATAAAATGACCAATTCATAGACATAAGACAGCGAAGAGATCAAGATTCGAGAGCAACGCTGTATAATTTCAAAATAACAAATCCTCATCCTCCTTCATCATCACACTATCTCCTTATCACTCTGTTCTCCATTAACGAATTACAATGATCAGAAAGCAAAGTCAGAATTCAGATTCGCGCTAGAATACGAGTATTCCAAAGGGCAGAAGGATTAACGAAACTGGAGAGACACTTGGAAATTTCATCCGTCGCAATCGTCTCGGTCCAGCTTTTGTCAATTTTACAGGAAAGTACATCGTGAACGTTTCCTTCGGCGATCTGGTCGAGCGTAAACGGGCAAACGTCCGCGCCTCGAATTCCTGAAAGGTCCGCCATGACTCCGGTAAAGCGAAGAAATAAATAAAGCCCTCGGTGCTTCGTGCTATCTCGAGATACCGAATAATCGGCTTTATAAAATGTACCGCGTTGCGTGACTAAAGCTTTATAGGTCTCTATAATCTTTAAATGCGCGCAGCATGTCGCGTCAACGCGTGGACGTTTCCCTCGTCGTGTACAATTCGCGACAACCCCTTTAGGTTCTGTGTATCATTAAAATTCCACGCTTTATAATCGCGAGGTCCTTTCTCGAAGCGGTTATTAATACAGGCTACGGAGCAATTAAAATAATCAATGTTAATATATTTGGGTTAAGTGGGTGCGGCTTGACGAAGTACCTATACGATATATAAGTGCGTTACTGAAAAATTGGCGATATTTAATGATCACACGAAAAAAATGTGATAATTAGATCGTAGATATTTATGCATTAAGAAGATATAAGGTAAAAATCTTTTCGTATTTTATACAAACTCGAAATATGTTTTAACGTCAGATAAATACAATTGATATGGAAATATCCGAAAGATGCAGCAGGGTTGAAAGATGCTAGAGATGTTCGCTAAATTTCTGTTTGGTAAGTTTCTCTGGGTGAAATGTCGAATTTTTTTTATCGGGGTTAGGCTACGTACGCTCGCGTATATCTGGTTTGATAAAAAATAAAAACGACACGCTGCCAGCGGTCAACAATGGAAAATATATTATCGAGGCGTCGGTGAATATTTTTTTCTAAGCGCGCGTTCTTTCGCACCCGCGTTGGTTGCGATGGAAATTCCCATTAATTCACCGGGCGAACTTCGATATTTCACCCAGCTCGATCGGACAGCGTCGAGCGTTTTTCGTCGGTTCGTTTCAATTTGCTCCCTTCTCGTCCCTTTTACATCTTCCTTTATCTGTTTCTTTTCTTTTTTCCTTTATTTTACTTTTTAACTCCCCTTTTCGCGTTCTTTTTCTTCGTATATGTATAGGTACTAGGTGTTTAAAAAAAGTAAACGATATTTATACCTGCATATGATTCTGAACAATAAAGGAAATTCCATTTCCAATAATATGATAATTATTTAACTATAATTAAGTGTTTAAATACTTTCAGGATTTCGTATGTAAGTGTATGTAATATAGGTACTTGTATTAAATGCGTTAATGAAATTTCAAAATGTTTCATATATTATAATACATATATTGATAAAAGACGCTTACAAGCGTTCGAATACTTTCATGAGTTTATGTATATATATCGTCGTATCGTCGATAGTATAATAACGTAATGTCGTCATCTATCGACGTTATCGAGGATACAGAGTTTCCGGATTAACAGGCCTGCCCACAAACTGGTTACTCGCGGTGTACGGAGCTTTTCACCCCAACCTTTCTATATTCTCTTGACTCTCTCTCTTAACTTTAACTCGCGATATTCGCCAGATTAGTTAAAATGTATTCGCCAGGGGTAGATTAATATCCATCCATTAGCATTACGCCGTGTTATCTCGGCCAATTTCCTGGAATGTTTCGCGTCAGGTGTTCGATTATGGGACGACGATCTTCAACATTTCAGCCTCTACTCTCCCTTGACATTGCGGATCTTCAAACCACGGACGCATCAATACTGCGGCCTTATATCTTCGTTAATGGTGGTTAATGTTTGCCAGCCATACACTGGTGCCTCGTAAAGTCCACTGTTTATACCGCAATTAGCCGTGTAACGATACGTGGCCACATCGAATCGAGCATAACGCAATGCCTCTCCTTCGATCCTCGGGAATTTCGAAGCGGAAATTTCAAAGCTTTAAATCCGATGAAGGATCGACGAATAGACGAAATCATTCGATTTTCTGCTTGGTTATGTATAGAGGCAGAATTTGATCGATGATGAAAGCGTCGCAATCGTCTATAGGGTATAGTGATTTTAGTTTAGCAAGTTACATGGTGGATAAAGGCCCCTTTTTGATGGTAGAATTGATAGGAAAAGTTGACTGTAACAGGCCTCGACTTTTGTTGCTTTTGTAAATTGAGGTCAACATTTTTTAAAAATCATCTTTATATATATATATATATATTTCTTTTTTCGTTGCTAGGGTTCAGTTTTTATTTATTGGAATTCTTCGTTGTTCGGAAGTTATAGTGCTTTTTAAATTATTCGAATTTTTTTTTCAACGTTCTTACAAACTTTCTTTATTACTGGAACTTTTTTTATTTTGCTATTTTATCGTGTTATATCTTTACTTTTTTATTTCTCTTTTATTGCTTTTGCATTGCCCTTTTATAACTGAAATACTCTCCTTTTTTCGGAGTGCTGCGTCAGAAATCCTCTTACAAGATTCCTTTTCGTGAATGTGGAAATTTTTCAAGTTCCATTTTGATTACGATAAATAATAGAATATTTGAAGTAATAGAGTGTTTTCACATTATTGATTCGAAATATTCACGAAATAAGTTGCAGCTAAATGTAAAAATTTCAAGTCTCAATATCACTAAGAATATTTGATAAAAAGAGCGAAAGTTCGGTGAATAGCATATAAATTATTTTTCAGCCACGATTCTAAACTTATTGATAAAAGTAAAATATCGTGCTTCAATTTAGAATCTCATTGTATCGTAACGTCTTCCACGCTACTCTGTAATTACTAATCACTTAACCAGTGTGAAACAAATTGTCGGACAATAGAACCTCTCATCATTTACTATAAATCCTATAATTACTTAATACTCCGAGTTTCCATATTCCCGCTGAGTGAGAGAATTACGTTGATCGAGCAATAAAACCGCGCAGACTCCCGTGTGTTTTTCCCGCGTACGAATCACATACAAGCGAGTCGACTCGATTCACCGGATTATTTATGCCAGGTATAACACACGGGGAAGTGAAAATGAGAAAGCGTGCAAGGAGAAAATGAAACAAAGTTCTTGCCGGTGTGCGCGCGTCACGGGAGTGGTTGTGCGTTTAATTGCATCGGATAGAGGCGGCGTTTTGCATACGTGATCCATTCGACGGGATCGATCGTCGGAAAAAAGAAAAAAAACGAGCGAGCGAGAGAGAGAGAGAGGGAGGGGGAGAGGAGAAAAAAATAGAGGACGAACGGAGGAAAGCGGGACGATACAAAAAGCTCGAAGCGACCAGATGCGGAAGAAGAAAACTCTTTCCATGCTCGATTTTGTCCCCGTGTGTTTTCTCATTAATTTACGATGGTTCTCGGAATGCGATACTTATAATCGTTCGTCACTGAACCAGATATGTTGTTAAAATGAACTTTTTCCTACGGACCACGAGTGCAAAATGCCCATCGAGCAAATTTTCTCCGGAATGTGAAAGGCCTCCCACATTTATATTCCATGGTTATGTGTGAGTATTTGAATACATAGACGTCCACACGTATTACTATAGGAACACACATGCGTAGAATCATTGGTTCGTTCCACCTTCACGAACACAGGTACGCGTCCGATATTGTCCAGAACGACGAAAGGAATCGATCGAAACGAACTGAAATTACCTTGGTTCGTTCGATTTTCGATTCATTCGGCCGAGAGATCGATAACTCACCGGTTCGTTGCACCGACTCGTTCTTGCTGCTGATTAATCAAGTACGCTAATAATTACGGTGACCTTTTGAACCGAAGGAACAAGTTGCCCCTCGAAGAGCCGCGAGTTACTTAAATGAAAGTTTGATTAGTTTTTGATTTTGATTCTAGCGAGATCAAGGGGAATATATTGGCTATCTTGTAAATATATTTAAGTAGATCGATCTACGTTTGTCAGACACAGTAGAAACTTGACCGTGTTTCGAAAGACCGAAACTATAGTACGATTCATTTTACTTTTATTATTCTACGTTTACTGGTATAGTAGTTGTAGTGAAACTTTCGATTTTAACTTTTAATCTATGAGCTTCTAGGTAAGCCATAAATTTATTTCTCTCTCTCTCTCTCTCTCTCTCTCTCTCTCTCTCTCTCGTGATATGATTATTTTTATCCTAACTTTACATCAAGCGTAAAGTAACTTCTATGCTATTGCTATCTCCGATCAGAAACGTCGTGACATCTTCTAAACAATAACAAACTTTTTTATAAATGAATCAATAAAAAGTAACATAAAAGAAACTCTAACTTTATTCTCATTTTGTATTCCTTCAAACTGAGCTAGCGCCTATAATTACCAAGTCTATATGGAACGAATAAAAAGTATCATTAAAAACAGTAAAGAAATAACTAATTCTATCTTCGGTTCATATATCCGTAGAATTCAATGAAATTCTAATAATAATTCAGTGCGAAGCACACGTAAAATCTCAAAAAATGGAAACAAATATTTTAAATACAAACCAATTGCCCAAGCGCAGGTACTTTCTGTAAAAGTCGTACAACGATAAAGAGTAGGAGGAGAACCTGAAGCAAATCCAGCCTCGACGGAACGATATCGAGCCATTTTCCGTCTGTCGTGGTACGCGGAACACGTGGCTGTCCGTTCACGGTGCTCGCGTTCGTTGGAGCGTAACGACTCGGACACAGTTACTGCACCTGTATGCACGTGCAGCTTGCATACCGCGATACTTTGTCGGACATTCTTATATAGGGCATACACTAGCTACAGGATGGTTCACGAATCTGTGCTCGATTCCTCCTTCGAAACGATAATCCACGCCAGAAACGAAGCACAGATCAACTAGGAAACCTGTTGATTCTTTGCGTGGAAAATTCGATGAAGAGGAAGAATTAAAATATCGAAGGATGGCATCAAACGTGGTGAATTCGGCAATTTAGCCACGTATAGACGATGATCGCGAGCCGATCGACGTCGATGAAAGTTTCAGGCGCGTCTCCGCTCGATTCCCCATTTATGTTGCATCGCGAGGAAGCGTCGAATTCGCCGCGCCGACCATCGTGCCGCGTCGATAAAATATCGGGGAATTTTAATCGGGCCCGGGTTCACCGTCGACGTTTAATCTCGTATCGGCCCGCCAGCCTGTAAACACTTTTGCTTTTCGTATATTGGATCACGTGAGCTCCACACAATGCGATGGGATACGGAGGTGTTCTGACTGGCGTCGAGGATGATCGACGTTTGCAACCTCGTCTGTAGACCGTAGACAGACAGTGCCCTGTAACAGTCTTAGAACCGTAATTTTCAATCAGCGTGACGCAAAATTTTTTTAAACAATACTTGACTATTTGGTCAACAGCACTGACCTCTTTTCCCTTAGATTGTACAAAAAGAAGAGGACAATAACCGTGCGGTGAATGTCCTGTCTTGAGTCAAACAGAATGTATCTTTTAGCGTGTCGTAGAACTTTAGCAATTAATTTATGTGCGCTATGAAATGAAAAATATGGAAAATTGTCAAAGACTTTTATACAGTACAGTGTAACCTTTCATGGGACGTTGAGAGTGGAATCTACAGTATAAAGGAATATCTTCAATTCCTTAACCATTCCATACAGTAACTTCTATTCGAAGCAACAAATTTTAATCATTTTCCAACTTATCCGAAAAGTTTACCACTGAATTTTCATTGGCGTCGAAGAACCACCGTTAATCAAACATGACGAACTTCCATGATATTGCGAAGCACCCCAATTACCAAGTAAAAACCTGTGCCATAAAACGAATTTTATCTGTCCCAAAATTCCTCATCAATCATGTCTCACGATTCTAATAAGCATCCCTTCATGAAAACGCTGTTTAATTCGCGTATAATTTACCTCTGCTGGGTCTCCTCATACCGAACAGCGAAGAGAAGGGGGGGAGAGCAAACGATGAGAAACAAGCAACTAACACAGCACCGACAAAAACAAATATAAAAGAAGAGAGGAAGAGGAAAGAGGATAGAGAAGAAAGAGCGCGAATAACGAGATAGAGGAAGCGAGCTCTTGCGAAGCGTAGGAGAAAATTGTCTGCAATTTCTGACAGCCTTCAAAATGGCGCGACGTACACACGCGCGCATATCGATGCGATATCGTCGGACGAGACCCGTGGAGCGCGTAAGGTTGCCACGACGGATCGGATTGGATTCGAGGTTTCTCGTTATTAATTTAATTACCGCCTGACAGTTCCATAATTAAATTGCTAATTTATCTGTCCAGGATCTGGCCGATCGCGCGCCAGCCAACCAGTCAGCTTGATGATTGCTCCCGGAATGACGTTTCAATTCTTTCTCCAATTTTCTTCCTCGTTTCCTTTTTTTACTCTTTTCCTTTCTTTTTTTTATTAATTTTATTATTCCAGACCTCTTCTATCCCGTTCTTTCTATCCTCTAGCAAACCTTCCTCGCTCTTTGCTTTTCCACATTGTTTCGATCGTTTATATCGTGATTATATTTCGTTTAAGCATACACATAATGCGTATGTGTTATATTCGTTTAACAACGAAGAAATAGAGATTTTTATCCAGGAATCAAGGAACCATGAGAATCACGATGATGAGGAGAAAGTATCCTAGCTAACTTTCCCACTTCGATTACGATGTTTCGATGATTTATACTCGTGTGTTGTGGCTCACGAGCGTTCGTTTTCTAGTTTGATGCGAAGCGTGATTTTCTTGTATAGGTTATGAGGAGTCGTCTAATAAGCTGTTTCTACTTTTGTCGGGCTCGTCCGTCCAATCAACGACGAACGGTACATTCGACGACATAGAAATTAATTTACCGATTTCATCAACGATACTCGTATTATAAAATATGTTTTTCGATTAACCGTAAAACCCAAGTCCCGATGTCGAATAAATCTCTAATTAAATCCTTAATTTATTCTCAAATCTAATCCCGCAATCTTCAACGACGTTAATTAAATTCTTCTCGATCAAAAAGAAATCTGGGTAGAAGATATTAATATTCGAAATCAAAGCGATAGCTATTCCGAACACGTAACTGTTTCGAACTTTATTATGCTCTTATTACGCGGTTAGTCGCGCTTTCCTCGGATTCAATTGGCCAGATTGGTGAGCAGAGATCGCGCCTTGATCCTCGCCAAAAGGGATCTTTCGATCGACGCGGCGTACCGTGAAACTTATTATCGTTCGGCCATCGCCGCCGCGACTCCATTGGACAAATACCCGCGCGCACACGTGGCTATTCCCCTAACGGGTCCAGCAATTTCCAAAGACCGTTATAACACCGCCGTAAGAATCGTCGATCGCCACGTCGAAATGCAATTAATTATATCGAAAGGCGGTAAACGCGGCGCCACGGAATGCGACTTAATCACCAAAAGACCTCCCGGTCTTCGAATCACCCTCGCTCATCTTTTCTCTTTTCTTTCTATTTAACGTCTCGTTACTCAGCCCGGATCCCGTAACTAAAGTCTTTTAAGATACCGATTTCCCCTATTAACGAGCAGTTGAAATAAAAATATTTCCTGTGGAGGTTCTGCCTTAACCTTCCAGCGTGATTCGATTATTTGTGAATCCCCAAAGAGATTGTCGGAGGAGATGTATAGTTTATTGGAGAATCCAGATTGGAAAGTATCAATTCGAAAGAGAGAAGTAACAAATCGAAAGGTACATAAATTAAGTTTCCTTCTTTCCATCTCTGCCTTACAATCCCACAATAACTTTCAACAAATAACTTCATCTACGACTTCGCATTCCATTCGAATCATTCTCTCGTCTCATACACAGCCAATAAAACGATCGCACACGCCAATCAGAAAAATTAAACACAGAGAGAAAGAGAGAGAGAGAGAGAGAGAGACTCGTGACTGTAATTCAAAGCCGTCTCCGGTCGAAACGTCCTCCGCGTCTCATGGCGAAAGACGCCATGGAGAGAACCCCGTTAACGAAGACACGGACAGATTGATTAATGGAAAATACACGGGGACACGACGAAGAAGAGAGAGAAAGGACGAGAGGGAGAGAGAGAGAGGAAGAAATTCAGCCGGCGGAGGCGGCCTCGTGTATCAAGGTTAAATACAGATTCTATACGAGCGAACCGTTTAATAATTTTAATGAGCGAAGTTCAGCGCGCGGCTTACTTAAGGAAGTAATTGGTGATTACAGCCGGCGGGCTCGATCTTTAACGAGCAATCCGCGCTATTTCTAATTAGTTGATTTCACTAATTCGAACTTCGAAATTGAACCAAACCATCGGGTACACCCTTGTGTTCTCCATCTTCCGTCTTGCACGCAATTCATTTCAAGTCCCACCCCCACACGCCACCCGCCATCACCTAACGCCCCCCACTCTCGCGTCTTAATTATACGCGCGGTGTCAATCTTGCCGCGGTTAACGAGAATTCGTGCCGTGTTGGAACGGTTTGTCGCGGCCTCGTGTCGCTAATTAATACGGTCGATTTGCACACAATCCACCGACTGAAACGGCGAAAGGAGGGCGAAAAAAAAGCGGAAGGAGAAAGAGACGCGATCGAGCTAGAAGGCGCGCGAGGATCCAGGCCGCGGGAACAAAGCTCCGCAAATTGGGAGCAGTCGGTTGCCGAGATGGCTTTAGATGGTTAATAATACGACGACTTGGGTTATCGACTTTTTTGTTTTCATTGACGTGTTGCAGAAAGGAAGATTGGAGGATAAAGGGATGTTTGCATGCACTTTGGTATTTTCTATTTTTAGTTAGATTTTATGTGAAGGAAAATCGATATCGTCCATTTCGTGACAATATCGTGGATACAGGAGACTTGATAAATTATTCGATAGAAATTTAGAATCGAACGTTGAATAGCGAGATAATTTTGGAGACGATAGATCGAGCTTCAGATATGATCGATGTTGTTATGTTACTTATGCTATATGTTTCGCATTTAATTCTCTTGAAGAGCTAGAAGGCTCCAGCTAAGAGCGTTATTTGATAGAAATTCGTAACAAAAATGCTAAGAACAACCCCATATGTGTATCTAGTACTCGATACCAGAAACGCAAAAAATCTTGATGATAAAGGAACGATTATTTTCCAAATTTCTGTCATTTATTCGCATTGTCGATGAGTGAAGAATCCAAAATACAAATCACAAGGCATACGTGCGAATAACTTAGAAAATTAGAAACGTAGATGTATCGGGGAACTTTACCAGTGCGCGTTCCAATCTTTTCGGGGTGTAATCCATTCCGCGCCCTCCCCCCTCACATCCCTAAATCGGAGCGATTGTACGATCCGTACGTAATAGCCGTAATTACGGGCATGCCAGGGCCCCATCTGCCACGCAGGACAATTAATAATCTAATCAGACGGCAGTGATTAACACGTTAGACACGGACAAATGCCGAGCGAAGGTACAGCCGAGATGAAAAGGCGCCGTGCCAGCGAGAGAGCC
This sequence comes from Bombus vosnesenskii, assembly GCF_011952255.1. NCBI lineage: Eukaryota > Metazoa > Arthropoda > Insecta > Hymenoptera > Apidae > Bombus > Bombus vosnesenskii. Next base: position 501,725 of record NW_022882938.1, read on the forward strand.
TCTTTGTGCGTCCTCTTTCAGGTCGCTCGTCCCACCGCCACTGCTGGGAACAACCAGTATCCATCCCGAGGAAATTATTCCACCGAAGAAAAAGGAAGCGAGGAAAACGGATCAACCGGGTTCACGAAATTGAAACGTGAACGCGCGTGTTATTTTCATCGAGGCTCGATTATATTCTACCAGTTTAGCTACTTTCTCGTGCTCGATTTTAGTTGAATAAGCCAATGGATGTTTCGCTGAGAAATCGATATTTTGATTGCTTACAAGAAATTGAAAATTTAGTATGCTCTACGTCAAGATGAACAAGAACTGTATTATTATTGCTCTGTATATCAAACAAATTCTATGATCAATTTCAAAAACAGTCTCCGGAATACCTCCACTTCTCTGAACATTTCAATGTTTGCTATGTAGTTATCTGGAAAAACAGCGAAGACTTCGAAACTAATAATGTGAAAAAAATAATGAAATATATAATAAGCAAAATTTACTCTTGCCTTACCAGCAACAGTATGAAAGCAATGTTGAGCACATACATATACTGATGATTCCAATCAACAGTACTTTGATCTATTACCTCTACTCTAAAATACACTGCGTCAACTCTCCAAAGATTACCCTAATTGGAATTATGAAAAATTACTAGATAGAAAGATGTTGTAATTATGACAAATGAATTGAAATTATAAAAAAATATTAAATAGAAAATAATGCTAAATTTTAACTAATAAGGACAGTGTGGAAAGGTTCAATTACGAAATGTCTCAGTGCTTCGCACTCTCGCCGAATCTTCCTCATCTTCTATCGATTGTTATTTATCGTTTCGAGTATAACGAAAATCCCAATCGAAGCGGGTGGCTGTTTATCGACGTGGCATGGCGTGGCGCGGTGCGTTCAAGGGCCCCCTCTCTCAAACGAATCGACGTGGCAACTTTTAATTGCTCCGACCTTATCGAGCCAACGATGGATCCGGCGCGCGTCCTTTGCGGCGTAATGAGCGGAGATGCTCGACCGCTTGACCGAATCGCTCCATTTTCGATTTCTCCTTAATTACTAATTAGAGGCCAGACCGTCCCGCGTCGATCGACTAGAACGAGTAGAAGAAATTACACAGACCCGACCGGCCGGTGATCGCGCGCATAAAAATCTCCTTCTCCACCTCCTCCTCCTCCCTCGTCCTCTTCTCCTCTGCTGCGCCCAGACCGCCGTCTATCGCGCGTCTCCTTTTTGCTCCACGATTCTCCCGTTATTATGCTTTTTCCCACTTCTTTCGTCTCCTAATTAACCTCCGGAATGTCCGATGGTGTACGCGCTCCTCGTAGCTTATGAATGTTTCCATGTCACGTGCGATGATAGTTTCACGAAATTCTATATTTGTAATCGTTGGAACTTTTTCGTGATCTTAATTGTTGTTCAGATATTTGAAATATTCGAAGTTACCCCTCTTTCTTGAATATTTAAATATTGTGATACAAGTACAAGCTACTTATGGTTTTAAGTCTATAACTTTGTAATACATGAAACAAATTACGTAATCAAGATTGTGTGCCTTAAGTATCTTTATAGTGAACATACAATAACAAAAATAGAATTCCAAATCTTCCAAAATCTCTTCTCTTTTTAGAAGATTTTTTGTTACGAAATAATGGCTAAATATTCTTAATGAATAGAGGAAGACAAAGATGACAGAAAAGAAATGATAACACTTTAGTTTCTAGTTTCAAAAATTTCTACAATTACAGATTTGAAAGATAACGAGGATAAATGAATTGGTACCTGAATATTTGAATGCTTGAAAATGTAAATATGATACAATTTATTTTTAACAGAAGTGGACGATACGTAAGAAAATAGGAAGTCCTCGAATAAGAAATTATTATATTCAGTCTTTAATCTACTAAATCATCAAGCACAGTTAATACGATGGCGAGAGAAATTGGAGCTTCGCAACGAGTCTATATTTTAAAAATTATTATGAAAGCGTAGATATAAAAAAAAAAGAAAGGAATGGAGTAAAAATAAAACGTGGAATAATAAGGAACGTTAGAAAGTTGGAGATTTCGTTCTTGTTCCTGTTTTGTCGCGCTTAAGCGCCACGATAATGGCCATTATGTAAATAGTGTACGTAAAATATGTTTCAAGCGAAAAGCCATCCGCGCCGGTCTTATCCATATTGTATCCACGCGTATGTTACTATTACGGGCAATTTGAGCTTCCTATTATTACTAGCACGTTCGCCGTGTAATAATATGGCATTAAATCAAATTGCACGGGACACCGGTGCGTTTCGTGCAAAAAGTCCCTTTTCTAATTGAAATTTGATTGCACCTGCCGAAAGAGAGAGAGAAAGAGAAGGAGAGTGAGACGACGTAGAGTGGTACAGAGAGAGGGTGGGAGATGGTGGAGAGTGAGAGGGGCGTATTTAATTAAGTGCCTCTGCAACGGGGCACCCATCTCCGCGTGAAATTCCTCCATTGTGTTATTAAACGGCCTTACGATTAAGGAACACTTTTCCACGATTATCCTTTTGTCTTCTCCGGGGCACATTTATTACTAGAACTGAATTCAGTTAATTAACACCACGAAAATTGCGCAATCGACGATGCTCGCGTAATTCGTGTTTCTTCCTTCCCATCTTCTTTCTTCAGTTGTCGATTCAATGCAATATCAATGCATCGATGATAAAGATACGGCCTGTGTGCCAATTTACGAGAATAAGGGAGAAGAAGAAATTTTTAATCGATCTCGTTTACGCGTGACGCCAAAGCGCGGCTTTTTTTTTTTTCTTTCTTCTTGAATCTCGCGGCTGGCGAAGTTCGCGCGAATTCGAGCGAGCGAATGAATATTTCATGTCCCTCTGACGGGGCGAATAAATCGCGCGGATTCAGTAAATTGAATAGCGAATTATTACATTCCATAGCAGGGAAAATGAGTACCGCATTCAATGACGGCTGTGCCGAGAGAGGGCGCTACGCGTGTCGGAAGGGTGCGCGCCCGAAGGGGTAGGTTAGAACGTAATTCCAATTATAGTTCGGTCGGACTCCGTGTGTACAGAGTGTTTCTAGAACGGCGTAAGGGAAATTTACGTCTGACGTAATATATGTATGTATAATGATGTGATAAATGATGTTTGATCGCGAACCCATTCCGATTGAAAATAAGAGGAAATATTGACGAAGACGGGCGGAAAACTTTTCCTTATCAAATATCGATCGTTTTCGGAAACACCTTGTACATACAGCGGCTTATTACACTTGCCAAGTTGCGAAACTGTTAAAGAGACGAGTCAAGCCGATGGGGGTACGTTCGGCGAGTTCTATAAATACACGTTCGTTCTCTATTCATCGGTGCTTGATGTATTCCATCAGGTTAGCCGCGGAACGCTTTGGCTCGTCAATGAGAGAAGAAAGAAGAGAGAAAAAAAAAAGGTAGTAATTTATAAACACGATCAGAGGCCGACTTTCCATGTGAGTAGAATACACCGCGAAGCAGAACAATAATGAATCCATTTAGGAACAGGAACGGACACTCGATCAACGGAGATCTTATTTCATGGCTGACAAAGAAATATGGATCATTATTACGGACGTGTGGAACAAGTTCTTGTTTCTGTGCAACGTAGAACGTACCGTTCAACGATGTTCAATGAACAAATTTCCAACATCTTTCGAGTACTATCGAACGTATATTCCACTTCGGAATGCAAATAGGTGTACCTTTGTCCTCAAGTATGTACGATCTATAAATTACTCGACAAATTTAATTATCTTACACGGAATTTAAAAGAAACAATGAAAGACACACGAGAGATATTAAACCTTCTGAATACTCTTGGAATATTCTCTTAGACCCAGAACCGGAAGGTTTTCCTATATACTGCAAGCAGCGACGATCATACGCGTATTTATTAACACCATCGTACTACTCTACGTAATGAATTCCTGTACCATTGAGTCTATTCATTTGGAAAATCAAGGCACTAGACATAGAAAATTGGACACAAGTTCAAACGAAGGCGTGGCGTTGTCCAACCGGTGAACTCGGATTTTTAATCGCGCGAAGCGCTAACGAATCTATTTAGACGGGCCGCGGAAAGGGTGGCAACCACCGCCACTCTCTCCCTTTCCCTCGGCCGCTCGATACAGGGATCTTGGATAAACGGACAAACGAACCAAATAATTACGCTAATTAAAGCCGCCCAATTTGCGCTTTAGACAATTAAAGTGGCGAGGGTAAGGTGGTCTAACTCATTAACAGCGAGCCGGCCTCGTGTATGCACACGTGTGCACGTCGGGAATGCGTGTGTGAATGCGTTCATTTCGACGCGCCCGCGCGTTTCCATGTTTCCCTCTTATTCCCTCTTGTTAGCGAGACACGGCGAGGTGAGAGGGGGTGGAGGGGCAGAAGAGGAGGAAGAGGAAGAGATAGAAGAGGGTGATCACCCTCGAGGAAATGGGCGAACAGACAGACGAAGAGACGGAACGGAAAGATAGAACGAGAGGAAACGACGAACGAAAGATGGCGGTGGGGCCAAGTTGTTTCGTGCGCCGTGAAACAAGAGAATTGAGCGAGAGACGACGGCAAGGGTTGCCTTGGGGGAGTTTCGGCGACTTTTTTTGCTTGAATTTGATGCACCGTGCATATATACTTGTTAATACCGAGGAAGAATTACGAGGTCACCGCCGTATGGACAATTGTCCGGTATCAGCCAAGTGTAAGGATTAAGCGGGATGAAGGCACAGTACAACTCCATTTTCCATGGCCTACCAATACTAATCCTTTCTATGGATCACTTTCTACCGAATCGTACTTTTCTGTCGTTAGAATATTCCTTATGTTTGAAGAAAGTATGAAGAGCCAAGCACCATAACGATGAAGTCAGTCCACTTTTATTCTTTGTAAAATAATGTTCTGCGTTTTTTGACAGACAACATTTTGCTTTTTATTAAGCCGTCTGTATGAATTTCTCGGTTGAAACGGACGTGAGATTGAAACGTAAAATTTGAGGATCGCAGCAGAATTAATGCAAACGTTCAGTGATACCTAATCGGTGGAATGATGATTTTTAAAATGTGTCTAATTTGAGAGACGTTCGAAATTCATAGTTCGGAGTTCACGAAATGACTGTCTTTGATCCTTGCGCTTTTGGTTGGAAATGTTGTAATATTATTGCTGTAGTGCGTGCTTCAAAGAGAATGGAATCAATTACGACAGCTCGTTAACGCAACTGTAATACAGTTGCAACGGACTTTCTGTTTCGAATATATTATCTATAGTAAGAAGATTAAAGTGAGAAAATCACGAATCGATCGACTTAATTTCGCTCCAGTATTATTAATAATTTTTGTACTCGTCAGAAGTTGCGAGAAACAATCAGGCAACCGTTTCGATTCTACGATATCCACGAAATAAGGAAGCAAAGTGTATCCGAACTCATTAGGATGATTATTCCAGGCTTCAGAGAGCAGAAAGGATAATTAAGGACACGGTTCTTCGGTGTGCTCTCAATTCTCGTGTTTCAGATTGCGTATACCTCTTTCACGAGCCCCGGTGGCAGACTAAATGGGTTAATTCTCGAGATAAAATGAAGGCGATTTTGGGCGTCCGTCGAATTTCGCGTGTAACGCGATAGGGTTATATAAATTTTGATCGCGCACCAAGGGGCCCGACAGCGCAATTTAGTTAATCTGCATATAATTGCCGCGATGTATAACCGCTGAAGGCTTTTGAATATAATTAAGCTACTTGCCACTTCGATCATATCGCGTCTTCCTTATAAACGAACGCCTAACAGTGTACATATATAAAGATTATCCAGAAACGCTGAACGTTATTAATGGCAATGAGTCTCGAGAAAGTAGCAATCGTAAACGAGCTCAAAGTCCGACGAATCGACGCGAAAGGAAGAAACGAGAGAGAAAAAAAGAGAGAAATAACAAATAGAAACCTAAAGGTACAGGAGATCGATAATACAAAAGAACCACAGAAAAGAAGATACGGGGAAAAGTGAAACACGTAAAAAAGAAAAAAAAGACAGAAGGGAAAAACGAAAACGCATTATCTTCGTTTTCTACCGTGAATCGCATTCTCGAAGCAGTGCGCACACATTAATCCAATTACGAGCACGAATTTTTCGACTCTGGAATCATAATAATAAAGCAAACGTACTGGACGGGGCCCGCGTATCGAATCAGTGGTAATTAAATAAAAGCTGCAGCAACGTGGAAAAAAGCGAGCGGCAGACCGTAGACGATGCGGACTGAAGGGTGGTATACGGTCGCTGAGGAGAAAGAAGGAAATGCTCTGCGTATCGTACGAGGATGCAATAGAGACGGGTAGAGGGAGAGCGAGGGGCGCGGAAAGGGAGAGGCAATGAGGAAATTAAATACCGAGCGACTGCAATCGTGCTAATTTAACTACAGAAAATTACGCCGCCAATTCTACGAATCGCGTTCGTTCCAATACCGCTAAATAAACGCGCGTGCCGCACCGCGCACACCGCGTCGCGCACGACGAGTGCGTGTATCGGACAACGACGGACGTTCTCTAGCGACGCGACGTTCGTATTCGTCCGAGCGTCGCGGGCTAATTGCGCGACCGGAAGGTATCTTCGAGAGCGCGCGCGGCCTCGAACCCGCGTTTTTCATTTTTCCTACATAATAACGATTAATCGCGTACGCTCCCGGAGGGACTAGCCCGGTTTAATTAAAAAGCGACACGGCATATGACGAACCAGTAGCAACCCCCTCTCTGATTCCACTTCCTCATCCCCTCACAGTCCTTTTACTATCCTTCGTCGTCGTTCGTTACCCTCCTCCCTTGTATGCCACCCTTCGCCACCCTGCGTCCTTCTTTCCGCGACGAAACGGCCGACCGGCAAATTAGATTGAAATTGACTAGGTCCGGTAATGAGGTGGCCCGCAGGCTCGACCATATTAACTAGTGTGCGTTCCAGAAAATGAGTTCCGATTTAACAACGAATTACCTCGGTGAACCCCCTCCCTCATCTCAATTCTAAGTCTCGTTCGAGTTTCGTCTGAGCTCGTTTCCAACTGACTGCCCCCCATCACTTTCACAACCTTCCTCTGCCCTTTTGCATCGACTATCTGGACAATTCGGTCCTAATATAGCTAATCGATACAAAAAGCCCGAATTTCCAATAACTATTTAATTCAGTCAATCAAAATTCCTATTAGCTCCCGAGCGCAATTTGGCCGGATATACCGAACATCGCGCTCATATTAGAAGTTCGCTGAGATATTGGATGGGGCCAGCAATGGCTACGAGTCGGTCGCGAAATCGAATTAATTCCGTCCTGGTCCATAAAGGAAGACGTTTTGTGCTCTTTCGACTCGTTCGGAGGTTTAAGCGTCCGGCAAGAAATTATTGCTTCTCTTTCTGTGAAATTGATTTTTTTTTAAGGATGAAGAGACAAGTAGAATGAAACGTTGAACGAATCGAGGTCGAGGTTTGTTATAGAATGGACGAAGTTATTTCGCCGTGAATCCGGCGAATGAGTAAACTAAATTATGTATACATCTGGATGTAGAAGTCCTCGTTTTGATTTTAACTACGCCCGTGTTCTACAGTTCAACTATTCCTGACCCCAGCATAGTTCGAACAGCCTCTCGTTTCGCTCCATTATTATTTTTTCAATTTAGAAAATCGTGATTTTACAGCGGACCCGTAAAATTCAGAGATCGTAATGTCGCTCGTAAAACAATTCGATAGCGAGCAACTTCCATACGATCTTATACCAACTACATATATCAATTTTCTATACACACGTGAAAAGTTCGATTCTCGTGAAATTTTGGAAATTCTAGAATAGCAAATTACTCTTCTACGGTCTTAAACAAACTATATGAATTTTCTATACGCATGTAAGCACAGTTTTCAAGATGTTTGAAAATTTTATAACATCATGCATAGAGCGAGAAATTCAATTATCAAGAAATTTTAGGAATCTTAGATGATGTACATAAGAAGTTCAATTTCCAAGAAGTCGTAGAAATTATATAATAGCAAGCAACTCTCATACGATCTAAAATTAATTTCTCAATTAATTAAAATCAATTTCTAAAATTAATTAATCAATCTCTTATGTAGGTACGCGTGAAATTCAATTCTCAAAATATTTTGAATTTTTAAAATAGCAGGAAACTTCTATACGTTTCTAAACCAACAACATCTATTCTCTATACATTCGTAGGAAATTCAATTTTCAAGAAATTCCCAAAATCTTAGCGATTGCTATGCGATATCATAAACCAATTATACATAATATACTTTAGTAGTTTGAAAGATCCTAAACAATCGAAATGTTCTGAACCCGGTACGAGTCAAGTTAGATTTTTGGTATACACGAGTTCGAATGCCACTCGAGGCCATCGTCAGGCTACTCTGATTGGTCTGATCTTCGACTCATTTTAATGTAATTAACGTTTTGATTGCATGCTTTGTTTCCTCGTCTAACCTTCCTCTCCGTCGTTCGCCTACCGTCCCTTACCCGCCACAGTCCAGTCCACCCCCGTAACAAGGGGACCGTGCAGTAGGAGGATCGATCAGTCGTGACTGGCACTCTCTGTGTGTGCATGTGCGTGGGCCGTGCACAGACGCTCATACACATACACATGCCCACCCATACCGAACACAATTTCACTTTCCTATAGTTGTCACTTTACACAGGCTGCGCATTGTCTTTCGTTTGATCTACCTTCTGATATTTAAACACCCTATCGAACCGGTATCGAGAACCCGTGTACGCAACACCGCTGTCAAGACTCTCGATCAACATCTCAATTTCCAACGTAGCTCTCTGTGTACACTTTACTCAATCTTTGAAGCTAGTCCGATATACGTGTTTCTTAAAAGCGATACTTGTTACACTTTCGTAAAATAGCAGGTATTTCGGAAAATACCAATGTATTTCTATTTTTAAGATCAGTTTCAAGTTATGTAGCAAGATTTTAATACTTTCAATAACTTGAAATACTCTGATAAATGTACAGAGTGAGTATGTACTGACTGTCTGTGTGGCCGGCACTCAATTTGATCGTGGCGCTATGGGGGTCACCGGTGACCGGCACACCAAGATTAGTAGAAATACATAATTTGAACAAATATCAATAGTAATACATTTTTTATCATTACCATCGTTACTACAATGGTGTGACGAAATTAATGCAGTATAAAACATAAAAATATGTTTTATTTATACATGAAATATAGATCTATTATGTGCGCCCTCACCACTGGATGTCGAAAATGGGAAAACACGCTTTTTCCGTGTTTCACCTTAATGAAAAATAACCCTTAGGAACTTTTCGGCTTGAAAGATGTATGATGGCAATTAAGGACCTTGACAGTAAAGTAGAAAATGCTAAATCTCGTGACAGTCCTTTAGGATTATTGGAGGTCCGAATAAGTATGACTGAGGGATGAATTATGGTTTATGGTAGGTCCCGGAACGTAACAACATAGAGCAATTATTCAGCAACGCGAAGAAAGTATGAAACAATTGATAATTATAAAAAATAAGTGAACCGAGCGAAGTTACACTATAACGCCATGGGGGTCACCGATGACCTCGGTGAGATAAATTCATTAATAATGATTATACACCGTAACTCTTGTAGGTAATATTTTAACATTATATGTATTGCATAATAAATAAAATATCGTGGCGTCACGGCCAAACCTTGTAAAACTAGCGTGTTAATATGTTAGCGAAGAATACGAGTAATTTTATTTGCTTGAACATATTATTGAATTTTCAATCTTTTGTTTCCAGTAGAAGATTGTAAAATTAATCGTCTATCGTTTCGTTATATTGATTTTCTATTAATATGTCAAGTTTTAAAATAATTGCCAAATGATAATTTGCTGTTATTTTGAACTAAACGTGGAAAGACTGTCATCTTTTTCTCAATTCTTTAATAAGCTGTCCAAGTATTAATAAAATAGAATGGAATAAAATTAATTAGAAGACATAAAATAGTCATTCCCCTATTTTTACCAAATCCCCGGTTACGAAATAAAATAACTACGGCTTAAAAAAATAAAATCGTGTAGACAGCCAGTATTTCCTCAACGACTTTCATAAATCCAGACCTCATAGTCCCCCCTCAAAACACACTAAACGTCATTGAAATGGAAAGTAATACAGAATATTATTGTACCGAGATTTATAACGTGGATGAAAGTTCAAGGAACACTAGGGTTCATTCGTCGAACAAGTTTCATATCCGGCAAGCAAATCTCTTTACGAATTGCTAACAAAACGGCGGAGGACTAAAACGCGGAACCATTGTTCCTTCTGAATCTTTTTCGCCGCGTATAATCGAACCCTACGGGGTCGTAAAACCACAGATGTCCTGCACCGGTAATAATTGCTCGATTTGGTGAAAACCGTAAGACTGGCTGACGAAAGAGAGAAAGGGACAAGGAACCTGAGCTTCGACTTAATTAATCTATTTAAATTAGCCGCTTCCTTCCACCAGAAGAACGCTCGTTCCGACGGCGTTCGCCTTAATCCCTCGGCTATAGTCGACAACGATCCCAGAATGGGGTTAAAAAGGGGTGGGCTGGTGTACAAACTATGAAAAGAGAAACGTCACGGACCGAAGACAATTTCCTGTCAGTTTTCCGAAATTTCAGCGAGACGTGATTTTGATGATCGCCTTGTCAGTAGAGTAGAACTCATTTCCGGACATATTGGCATCATTTTAGGTAAAAATTGAACAGAGAACTGGAACGAGTTGATCAATGATCGTTAGCTTGCTAGCAAATTTTAATATTAGTACATGGACTAATTGTCGAACACTTAAATCGAAAGGTAGAGCAAATGTGATAATATTATGAATATTATTCTACTAAATTCATTTGGAACGTACTATTATTCATGCGATTTCCTTATGAATCCATGAAAGTAAGTTATTTATTTTAAAATTGAATATTAACCGCGTGCTGGATAATAAAATTGAATTATTTATAAAAGGTTAATCAGTTCGATTATAGATTTTTCTAAGAAATTCATTTTATTTTATTTCATATTTGATAGTAATAAAGGAGCTATTCAGCAGGTTTAAAGAACTAGTATGGAACAGTAGCTTTCTGGAAGTAGGTGAACGCGAATTCCTTGCGATATCGCGTGCGTATTGTACATTTATCACACCGTTCGCTAGAAAGTGAAAGAAACAAAAGTGAAAGAATAGCCATCGCTCGGAGCACGGGACGTGGAAAGTGTATCAACCGATCTACACTACGTGTAATCGTTGGCTGAATTGCTAGCTAAAAAAAAAAAAATCGAGTGCTGCTTCGATAGCCAATGGTCGACTAAATATTTATTAACCTTTTCATCTACTTGTCTGTCATCGAGTTATTAAACTAACAAAGTATACTAATAATTCATAATAAAATACAATTTCTGTATGTAATAATGTAATATGTAATATTTCGAAGACTATTAATCAAACGTTACTTATAATAAAATTAGATGACAGAACTAAATTAATACGCTTCTTTAACGAAACGTGAGTGAATTTATTCTAACAACTTAATATTTCTCATCTCTCCTTTTTCTAAAATTTCAACTCGCGATCAAAACGTACACAAACTATAATTTCATGATATGTAATACATATTACATAAATTAATGAAATTCTTATCACCGTTGTCCTTCTTGCCATTATAAAAATTTTACATTTTTATACAAATCAATTAACGCTTCGAACTGAACAATTCTTTCAATAAAAATCTCGTTTTCTACGTATGCGCGAGGAATCGGCAGTTATTCGTTCGCGATGTGGCGTAGTAATTAAAACTGGGTTCATTAAACCGCGGTGACTGCGTTAAAAATCGTGCTCGATAAATCCGGCCCACAATATGGCCAGAAATATTTGTAAACGAATAACGTTCCATAGTTAGTGGTGGGTTTTTGTCGGGCAATGTGAACTCGTTAAATGATTCGCGACGCCGCGCTGTTCAAGGTGGTCGTCTGACGTTGAACGCAGGCCAACGGAACGCGATGCAATTAATACGTCTTGATTAGTTACCGACGAGACACGCACTTTTCTCTCTCCCTTCTTCTCCTCCACATTCATTTCCGGTGACCACTGTCAGCGATAACGCTTTCGATGAATCGGTCTTAATTCCGAGTATTCGAGATCCGAGAAATGAATGAATGTTTTCTCAATTAAAAATTAGTAAATTTATTATTACAAGTAGTATATTTGTTAGTATAAAAATATATTAATTTGCAGATTCTATTTAATTCACGCTAAGTTATTAATATGAGATTATTATTACGAATATAATTAATCAATTTGTATTGCACTTTAATAAGTTATTAATTAATTAAACGAGAAATGCGTTTATTTTTCGTAAAACTGATCTCGGATTTTATTGTATCCGGTCTTTCTTACAAAATCAACCGAAAGACAATTTGTCTTACAGGATAAAAAGGGGATTCTGCCCTGACAGCGTTGAAGAAATGAAACCTAAGCAGAGATTTGTTTCATCTACTAGAACATGACAATTTAGGTATTTGATATATTTTTATTACATTATTACGATGAATGTATTCTGGGTACTTTTAGATTTCCAATAAACGTATAAATATCCATACCTATAATTATTAACAATCCCGATATTGAATAAAAATTAAGAAATATATTATATATATCACAATACACAAAATTTCTTTCTGAAGACTACTTTTTGAGAAGAACAGATGTCCTCAACTAAATATATAGATAAAAAATTAATAAATACAAATATAATACACATATATACAAATATAAATAAATAAACCGCAATGCAAGGAGATTAAGGAAAAAGACGGTTCTATCCAATAACATCTAAAAGAAACAACGTTACTTTTCAAGAACCCCTATCGTCTTTCACCGAACAACTTAATTTTCAACTGGATCGCTAGTTAAGAGCATACAAAACCGATCTATTATATCAGGCTATTAACCCGGTCGAAAACAAATAGCGAGAAGTAACCACCAGCAAGCGGCAATAATCACATTGTCGGCGATAGGAAGTCAGTCGTTTTACTCTTCTTCTCTCGTCCATTCGTAACCCTTTTTCCAGTTCCTTCTCACCCGCTGAAGGTCGCACATTCCCAAACTCGTTCCCATCCCTGGGTCGCCATACAAAACGAGGATTCGCTCGATCGAACGCGCTAATTGGCGTTGTTTATCGCCGAGCGGGATTTTCGTACGAGAAGGTTAACGAATTTACTTTCGGCCCATAGCAGATTTCCAGCTAGCTAGGGGTCCTAGCAGGGGAATAATAATTTTTTCCCGCGGATTACGTTTATCGCGCGTATCAATTCTAATCAAGAAAGGGTTTGGAGAGGAAAAAAGACGAAAAAATAAAAAAAATTGGCTGGTACGCGCCTCGAAGCTCGTAAATTCGCGCGTACAGTGGGCGGCGAAGAGAGCGGACACGTATGTGTGTATGTGCGTGCTTTTTCGGAACTTATTACGGGTCCTGTATATTTTCGACGCTTAACAGATATTTTCGGCGATAACAGATTTCTCGCGTACCAGTAGATTGAACCCTCGCAGCCGGTGGAACACGATGCACGCTATTTTTCAGCAGAAATTGAAGGCGCCGGAGCATCGAGGTCGACGCGCGCCCGCTCGATATTACGATGAACGCACACTTTTCCCCCGCGTTTGCCTGCCCCGCGAGTAACTCTCTCTCCCTCTCTCACTCTCTCTCTCTCTCTCCCTTTCTCTGTTTCTGTCTCTCATCGCCGTGTTTGAACCGCTTTTAGATGCGTATCAATGGGATAGGGGAAATAACCCTCGCGTCTGCAAAGGCTATGTCGATTTAATATTTCAAGATTTCGTTAATGATTGATGGTCCGAACAGTGAACTCTTTTCTGGAATCGAACTTTGCGTTTGTTCTCATTCCTCCGTTGTCTACCCGTACAACTATGAATTATTAACTTTCTTTCATTTTTCTAGAGAATATCCCTATTAAACTTTTTTTTCTTTCTTCTTGAAACATCGTTACTTTATATTTCATTTTAGGATGTATCCATTTAGAAAAATTTGGAAGAATTTATTTGAATTTTGTAGCACGTCAGGCACATTTATTTGCAACCGAGAAAGTAGCGAGCAACAGCTTATCGTTCGTTTTCTTAATCATAAGTGGCACCGATTCACTACGACCGCAAATGGGACAACGTCATTAAACGAAACGAACCGCGTTTCACTTATCTCGCCTCTCCTCCGTTTCAGTTGATCCACTTATTTCTCAAAGTGAAACGATTCTGGGGCGAGAAACATGCGAGCAGCAGATATCGATCTGTTCTATTAAGTGAATTTTCTCATAAACCTTCATCCCACCGCGGGCGGAGTCCATCTTAAAAGCAATCGAAGAACCGTGTACCTTTCTCGTGATTTGATGGGACGTCGCGAGAAGGGCCAAAGGATGAGACAACGGGACAATTAATTGCAGTCAATTACAGACATTTTTCTTTTTTAAGAAATAGAGAAAATTCCAGTGACAAAAGATTAAACTTGTATCGAGGTTCATTATAAAACAAGTAGGTGCTGAAAGTAATATGGAACGAAACATTGTCATTTCTTTCTAAATATTATTTTACAAATCAAAAAGAATACAAAGGCTCAAAATGTATGTGTTAATTGATCCTTTCACATTTGATCAATTGCTTTTGTTAACTTCTATAAGTACAAAATATTTGTCGTTGTATACCTTACTAATTGATATGTATATAACAACAAATGTATTAACTTTCAGTACAGCTGCTTTCAAATTATAATATTTTACACCTTCCTTATAAAACGACAAAAAATATATTTCTACTATCAACGAATAATAAATAATGATCTTTCCCAGACTAACAGAAATTAGAGAAGGTTAATACTTTACTAATAATCCTATTGCAACACCCAGTCCTAGAAGAAATTCCAACTTCGATACTAAAATATCCATAAGATAACAACGAACGCTAAAGAATTTGAGCATAACGCTCCTGTTACTGAGGCCTGTGTATTTACTACTCTAAACTCACGCTAAAATCGTGAAACAGGGAGCGTTCAGTCGCGGAACAACCTGCGCCCCCGGCTAAAGTCGACTGGAAAGGTCGTCGCAACCGGGTCCTCCGTCCAATAAATTCACCGTGTAAGGACTGAAATCCCCGGATAGCGGAGCCGCGGAGGCTGGATTGTGCACGTGGAAAGGTGGGCAAAGGATAGGGTCGGCCACGAAGGAAGATAGGTAGGTGGAGCATGGATGTGGGTGGCAGAAGGGTAGGTGGAGGTTGGTATCTATCGCGGGCAACGAAAGTTTCTAAACGGTACGGTAATAACAATAATAACTTTTGTAACTCTGCCGACACACACCGGCACGAGAGAGAGAGAGAGAGAGAGAGAGAGAAACGACAACGGCGACGACGACGACGACGACGACGACGCGACGGGGCGAACTGAACGAGAACGCGACGCGTGCGCTCGCGCACACCATGTAGAAGAGAGGTACGAACGAGCTGGTCGCGAGGGCAGGAGAAGAGCGGCAAGGCACTCCGACGCGTAAATTGAACGTCCAACTTGTATTTATATGATAATAAGCGCGTTTAAATATACCCGGTGTACCTAAACTCGCTACTTAAATATCGGACGATTACGGGATACCCGTGGCTTTCTTTCGAGCCGAGCCTCGAAGCTCCACCAACCGACCATCCTTCTCTTTTTCTGGGTTTCTTCTTTATCTCTTCGGCCGGTTTTACGCAACGTGCAACGTGTACATGTAATAACATCCACTGGCCTCATATTTACATATTTACCAGAGCCCACGAGTTCGCGTAAGTTCCAGTTAATGCCGCCTTTATCCGGATGGAAAGTATTTCTCTTCTTAGCCACGGCTGGGCGAGTTCCTTACGAGCGTGGAATCCTCCTGCTCACGCTCGTTTCGCGATCAGACACCCCCTGGACCATTTTCATCCTCCTACCATCTAACCGATTTGGTCTAGGAATGGGGATAGTTTGGAACTGTGATGGCTCTGCGAACGAACCTTCGCTGGCTGTTTGACGGGCTCCTGGAGAAAGTACGATACTCCAGAGCCGCGACCGGAGGACATTTTACGAGCAAACGACGCGGTTCCGGTGATTAATGATTTTCCACGGATACTTGCGTCGGGACAGGTTATGTAAAAACTATGACCGAGACTTGGTCGAATAGGTCCGTCCGCCTGAAGAAATGCTGGCGAATCGTTCTTCTTCGGCAAGGAAATAACTTGCACGAGTAACATCTTTGTCTTGGTCGACAGTTTGGATAAACTGATTCGTCTCTTCGTAACATTGGCTATTTATCGTCTTGTCTGGCTAACTACATTACGAATGCTTTCAGATGCTGTTATGCTTGGAACGATGTCAATCGATTGGGAACATTAATAACTGCCATTTTATAACTACGGCAAATTTCTATTATTTCGATATTTTGCTAAATATCTACCTACTATTATTTATTTACTTTCATAATGATTTAATTTTGTACGAATTTTGAAATATTTCAAATATGGTATCCATTTATTCCAACAAAATTTTAATTAACGTCCGATTAAGTGAATTCCTGTCAATTGAATCAACTTACATGGGCTTCTATTATATGATAATATATGATAATCCATTCAACTCTCCTATAATACGGCTAATTCGCTCCACGTTGTATCGAAAACGTGTTAAGCGAAACCAAAACAATGTGATGGAAACATTCGTATTATATGAGGGTTATCCAAGTTTATTAAGTCGTTGTATGTGGAACTGTGACGTAATTTTTGCACCGTGTTATATCGACAACAAATTTTCATAGTACCGTGTTATAAAAGTGTAGAATGTATATTATATAAAAGAAAAATCATAGATAGTGAAAAGAATCAAAGCACTTTTATTTTTTGAATTCATACAAACGGTGTCCTATTGCACCTGTTTAATTTATGGAAGATTATTTTCCTTAACGCAATTAGCGTTAAACAACGAGTTTTTTGACAAAATACATTTCTAACACGTCCTCGAGACTCTCATCTTTCAAAACACAGGATATAATATCGCGAAATGTGCAGAAGTTGGTCGATATTCGATTAAACGGACGCGTCTTGAAATCAGTAGCGAGTGGTTGGCCCCCGAGCGAAAAGGGGGGTTAAAAATACGAAACGGGGCCTCCGGATGGGTGGCGATAGGCGGCAAAGCTGGTGACGCTAGGCGATGGAGGACCGGGGTGGTGATACAGGCGGTTGGTTATAATTTTAATGACGGCGTGTCCGCGCGCAGACTATTAAGAATACGCGTCGCTAGAAACTTTTAACGAGACGCTGCCTCCTCTCTTTCTCTCTTTCTTCCCCTTACTCTCTCCTTCTCCTGTACAAAATCTCTCCCTCTTTATCCACACAACGGGTAGGAGGGATGCAGAAGCAGCAGCAGCGTACACACACAGTCGGTGGAGGTGAGCAAGAGGGAAGCACCGTCGCGCGGGCTGGAACGCGCCGGGCGCTCACAGCCAGAGAAAACGAGGAGGAAAGTAGCGAGTTCGGTCGACGGAATATAGTGGGGCGGGGGCAGGGGATAGTGGAGGAGCAACGAGGGGAAGAGCGAGGCAGTAGGCGACTCGGCATTATGTATTTTATAATGATCTCACAACAAAATTGCAATTTGCAGCAGGCGATGTCGCACACCACCCCCACCCCTCCGCCGTCCCACAACGCCTCATCCACCCCCTTTGCCCCGTTGCACGCTCGTTTTCTCTGCTTAGTACACTTTCCCTCCTTCCCTTTTTCACCTCCCTCTACCCACGTCCTTTCAATCTCTCCTACTCTGATCATTTCTCTGTCTCTCGCTGTCAGTTCTTCCCTTCATCCACCACTCTCTTCGTCTTTTCCTTCGAATCGTCTCGTTTCCACTAACCAGACGAGCCTCACTGTCGATGCACCGGCGCACACCTGCAAACCTTCGCTTACCTCCGATTCAAAAGACCTCCTTTCTTCCAACCTTTACCTCCATCCTCCCCCCCTCGAGGCTGCCGCCTTTCTCGCTCTGGCCCCCTTTCTCTCCTTATCATTCGTACACAGTATCTCTCTCTCACAGTGTGGCCGACGCTTCGACATGATCCTTTTCTTGCGACCATCAACCATTCCCTGTTACTCTTTCCCCCTCTCGCTTTTTCTAAACTTCTCGTTGTCTCTGTCTATGTACCCAAACCATCCCGCTAGATGCACCTTTTTCACTTCTCCTTTCTTTTTCGGTGCATCGTTATATATGCGTTTAACTTGGTGCTTGCGGGATTTCTCCGATCAACTATCGTCCGCATTTAAGTAATGACGCGGACACGAGGGCAACGTGGTACGGGCAACCATTGCCAAAACTGTCGAATTAGTGGTCGCCGCGTGAACTTTGGTGATTTAATAGAATCGATTGATTTTTTGACTTGTTATTATCGGATATAAATTCCTTGTTAATAGCAGTGAATATGTGAATGATAACGATCCTTTCTTATATTTTTCTCAAACTTAAGAAATCTTTTACCGATAGAAACACCGCGATTAGGGCGAAGATTATACCTCGAAGCTTATCAAATTTAATTAAACGAAAACCCATCACCTACAATGATAAACGGGTACATCATATTCATAAATAACATTGAATGTTACCGAGTGTCGTCGTGAAATCGTGTTCGCGAGAAACACCCGGTATGTTAGACTCGCAAGGCACTTCCCATATTGTTCGCGGTCGAGGAGGAGGGATGCCCGTCGCCAGAGAATGAACGGGAGGCTAAATGAAGGTTGCGAAACAAAAGTGCGTTGTCAGTACGCGTCATTACTGGAACATTTGCATGATGTTAACAGTTCTCCGGGGCTAAACAGAGTTTGGCGACGTTAATTACAGCGCGCGTCGCGATTATACCGACTGCTTGTGATTAATAAACCGTTAATTGCATATTACACGCGCGGATTTGTCGCTTAGTAATTGATTCGACGTCAAGCAAACGCGGTGGCGTAGAACCGATCGATCGTTGAAGGCGTTCGCTTCTTGCGGAAATTTTGTAAATGAACGAAAAGGCTTGTGGAAGTTGCTGGCTGTAAGATATATCGGGATAAACTTTCGTGTTTTCGGGAAATTACAGACGAGCAACTTACATCCTTCCGTTGCAGGATACTCGTCTTACCTGGCGCCTTAAATATTGAAATTTTTAATGCACTCGCGTTGCCAGGCTTAATTAAAATTTTAACGTAACCTCGTATGCTGAAGGGAAACGTGCATTTTGCAGCAGCAGAAATTTCGAGTGGTACGTTAGAAATTTTCTCCAGCTATCTAAATTTCATTCATTAATACATTCGGCAAGAAACTTCTCGAAATTATCTACGACTACCTACGAGAAATAAAGAAACTGCAATTTCATGTTCGATCTAAAAGCTTCTAAATTGCGATAATGACTTGATAAGGAGCTATTTCAATATTAATTATATATTATATAATATGTCATATATAACGCAAGGCTGTAACAGATCATTAATTAGTTACACGATAAATGTAATCGTTAGGGTAAAAATTCTAATTTCAAAGTATTATATACCTATTCCTTACAAAAGCAACAAAAAAAATTTATTTCTACTATGAATTATAGGTACATAAGAAAAATTTTTTCCGTAGAAAATATAAATGGGTTAACTGAATTTTGAAATCCAGGTAATATTAATCATATCTCCGTTTATTAACGATAAATGATTTACTGTCCATCCAACTTGAACCGCGCAAGAGACAGGGTAGAGTCAGCCGGTGTCGGATTTATTATCGTTAAAACTAAAAAGCGAAGCGCGAGTGTTACATATTCCAATGACATCGTCAACTCCTGCCCGAGGGCGCAGCCCATTACGATTCACAACCCTTAAGCAACGTTCTTTGAGCCTCCTTCCCCTCCACGCCACCCAGCAGCCCCCACTGACGGCACTGTTGAAACCCCTAACCGAGATAACGACTCCGCTTTATCTCTGCGCCAACCGCCGAGCATAATACTCACTCGACGCTGAGTATTATATAAACGAGTGCAGACTCGCAAATCCATGGTTCCGGATTTGATCCACGACGAGTTTCTCCGCGTTTTCTCTAGATGATGTGTATCGTCATAATTTACGTCGTGTACTTACTTAACCGTTTCGTTTTTGGTCAACAACGGATCCGATAATGACCAAGTTTAGATCGTTTGGAACTTTATATAACCTAGCAACAGTTCTTAAATCTTCAAGATGTTCAAACAGATTTTGCAACGATATAAGAATATAATACAAGAACAATGTAATATAATATATTAAATAAAGATCATTTAGATTTTAGATGTGGATATTTGGTTTCGTATTAAGAGCGAAGGACAATTTTAGTTTTTTAACATTCGTATTTACTTGCTAAATGTGTATATAAGTAACTTTTTATATTTTATGATTTCGTCGAAGAAATTTTAATATGTCCAACTGTATCAAAACCTATTATTTCTTTGACTGCAACAAGAATTTAATTAGTTTCATCATTATAATCAAAGAAAATTTTCTGCGTTGATTATGTACTTTGGTGGTTACACGTGATTCTAAAAATCAGCAGGACGGTAATTCTCTCTTTAATCTTCCCTTGCTTTGATATTCACAGCTATAACACTTCTTAAAAACTGAGCAAAAGGATTGATCGAAGTGATTATTCATGTACCACACTTCGAATGATTTCCATCGATTACGTCCAGCAGCGAAAGGAAAACAGGCGTTTTTCAAACCATATCTACTGGACATGCCGACGTGCGTTATCTTCGCGGCGTTCGTCCCGTTTCCCTACGCCACTGGCGTATGGGGGCTGGAGGATAAAAGGAGGGTTGCAAACGTGGGGGCCAGAGGGAAGCAGGTTGGTCGTCGGGGCCACAGTAATGAGGGAATGCGTGCCACCCTTCTGATAAGGGTGTATCTCACGGCGCCGCCGTTGCACTCATGTTTACATCACGACGCACTCTGCATTACGCAACATCCACCCTGTAACTCGTTCTGATTTGTTTTAGTTTGATCAGCGCGAAAATCCGCGTCAGGGATGTTCTATGCTGTACTCTATGATTTACGAATCAGACGTTGATTTTACAGTAAAATTGCTCTTGCTCTTTTTCTGTGATATCCGATAACATTTTATATTTTTATACAACTTCAACGATCTTAAATAAAACACGTTAATTTTAATTTCAAATAAATCCATTTTAATCTTTGGAGATTATGTATTCAACTATTCGTTGTTTATATTCCCATAGTACATTCAACAGTTCAGTAAAGAATGGTTAATTGATTAATATACATAAAACTAGAAAAAGTATATCGATTATGATACTACATCAAAATGATCACGATTGGAGCAGTAAATCAAATAAAATTTCTAAAATTCTAATGCATATTAGCAAATTGATAAGGATTTGTTTTAACGAATGAATCCTGGTAAAAGTATATTTATTTTGACATGCCAGTTTTAGAGTTCCTCCCAATTTTCATTGCTAATAAGTAATAATTAACTGTAATAATAAGCTGGAAGATAAAGAAACGATTGGCTCAAATCCTTCATCGCCAGCTTCACTCTGTTTTACGAACTCGCGATGCCCATATAACACGCGTTTAACCTATCGTGTCTAGGAAACTGCGTTTCGCGAGTTTTTCAGCCGGTTCTTCTTTACTCGTGGCCCGGCTACAGCAATGAATTATTGCAAATTGTACATTGTGTAAAGCGGCCGTGGACGCACAGCCGCGGCGGCGATAAAACGCTGGAAACTTTTGGAACTGGGACAAATGCGGTTTCTTGCGAAAACACTGAGATATAATGTAGCGCTATTACGACTTAAATTACAGACTGGAGCCCGCGGGGCTGGAAGCACGATGGTACGCTGGATAAAAAGCAGTCACGCATACGTAGCGTAGAAACGCTGGAGGCCTCTTATTTATCGCAATTAGTTCCGTGGGGTTTCTTAGAAAGGCTTTGGAATCGTCATTAGTTAAAATGCGCTGTGTTCTCGCGATTTCAAGCGGCGGTTCCCTTCGAAAACACCGAACGAGAAATTATTAATCGCGCGCTTTTCAAATTGCAATTAATTCCCGGCGCATTCTACCCGCTCCCAACCGATCATTCCTTGCACCTCCTTCCACCATTCAGCTGCGGAAAGTTACGATATTAAATCGTTATGAGCGGGTGATTCACGGCTGAAACTCGAGCACCGCCATCCTGATGTATCCGGTATTGTGTATTTGTGCCTTTATTGGGCTAAGTCAGCGTTTTTAAATCATTGTTAATTGCAAATTTTTCTAGTTTGATGCAACCTTTCGATCGTGTCGCGTTGTTTAATTTTTCATGTAAACAGTCGCAAGATATAATATTTGATTCGACGTATTGTCAGCGTATTGCGAATGAAGATTACATGGAAGTTCATTTTTACGTTACTTGACAATTGAGAAAAAGGATATTAATTATTATTTATTGAAATGTTGATAAAAATTAGGAAAAACATATATAAACCGAAAGGTGGATAAGAATATAATACTGGTAATAGAAGATGGAATAACAGAATTACTCTGTACAAAATCCATCTCTCAGTCAAGACGACCACTAGCTGTGGAAATATAATTAGTCGAATAACCCTAAGGAACTGTCATAAAACTAAGCATTTTTATTTTACCGTCAAGCCCTTCATTGCTACAAAACCATATTTCAAGTTGAGACGTTCCTTAGGGTTATTGTTCAATCAAGTGAAAAATGGAAAGGCCGAGTTTTTCCCTTGTTCAACGGTCATTTCCAGCCGCAAGCGACCCTTGGTAGAACGACCAACACTCATCAATAGTTTTCCTCTGCGACAGCATCCTCACCAAATTTTACTGGTTTTTCATCCGTTGACCAGGCAATATCTTGACTGGTTTTTCATCCTTAGATCAGTTCCCATCTCTTGACTGGTTTTCTGATGATGATTTATCAGTCATCAGTTTAACTTGTTACTTAACACTTCGTTGAAAATACATCTACACTCACCACGCGTAACTATTTATATTTACGAAGTTGTTGGAATAAAGTGGATATTTTAATTTGCTAACTAAGTGTTATCATAAGTTCAACCATCTCTATTATCCTAACCGAGATAGGGGATCGTTCGAATCGTGGCATCCATTATTAAATTGTAACAGGGATGTACGACTCCCGTTGGCGCGCTTTTCCGCGATCGCGTCTCTCCGCGAACGATCGAACAAACAGTATACTGAATTTTATAATGGTCTCCTTATTAAATCCACAGAATGTGACTTATCATGCTCGTTATCCGAGATTTTCAAAAGAAATAGAAAATGAAGAAAACGTACAGTGAATAGAAATCAAATACCTAAATAGTTGGCATGATTTGTGCATGGATGTTCATTAAAAAGTGTTGATAAATCGTAATTAACGCAAAGGAATTGATCATGGTCGAAAGAATAAAATTTGCAGAGAAACAATGCAACACACGATTATTCTCATTTCGCTCGTAGAACATACACAGTATGTGGGTGTATGGGTTGTACACCTTTTTCTTTCTGGGCCGAAGGGTGGAAACAACGAGGTACTCTACTCGAGAGCCCATTACATTTATTATTGCCCTCCCGTTCGTTTTTGTTATACCGCGCTCCGGAAGAAAAGTTCGTTAATGAATTTACTATAACTGCTTGGTTGAAGCTTTATAATTGGTATTGCCACATTCGCGTTATATAAAGTCTCGACTTGTAGCCCACATTGTGCCAAGACACATAAAACATATATATGTATGTGTATATGGATATATGTATATATGCGCGTTTATAAATATACCACATTTACTACGGGGGCGTTTTTGTTCTCGTAAAAAGCGCGTTAACGATTATCGGCCGCGTTATAATTAGTTATAACGAAATTACGATGGAAATCAATTACGCACCGCGGTTTATATAACAATCCTGTTTTCGGATCATGATCAGGAAGTTAAGTCGATTTTTCTTACTCCCACGCGGGAATTAATCGATTTCACTTCTGCCGTTGAAAAATTAACGTGTGGACAATGCATAGAATTTGAACGCGTGGGTACGTGAACTTCTATAGTGTGACAGGATTATTTAGAGACAAGGATAAATCATTTAGTGTCTGTCAAAATGGAAATGATTCGAATTAGTGATACTTATACTATTCTAGATCTTCAATCAGATTGTCAAGGAGTCACTGAACCATACACTGTTCAAAATACTTAGAAGATTACCATTATGAATGATTTTATTGCGTCAATCAAGCAAATAGGAATAAAGAAGTTCTATAAACTTGATAGATTGGCATGTTATAACATGATACCGCAATAAAAGTGATTTAAGACGATCATTTAAAACAGAGCAATCTTCGAATTAATTCGAACGTTGTATACTATAAATTCTCGTGACTGATAACTAAACAACGATGTAGAAACCGGTTACCGTTAAACTCGATATTCTACATCGAAGAATCGTCTATTAAATAATTCTAAAACTAAACCAATTCCAAACAACCACTTAAAGCCCAATTGGTCCCCACGCTATACACAGATCTATCCTACGCTTTCTGTTTCGCCGAATCCTCCTAGTACTTGTCCCCGCTTATCCTACCTGTGCAACAAAAAATCCTGCTTCAAATTAACCAGCCCGTGCAGGTGCACTTTCGCGAGTTCACTTTGGGCATTATTTATTCCTTAAATCGTAAACTCCGAGACGAGACGCATCACCAATGCAAATCGTGGTGACGCGGGCGAAGGAAAGGAGAGAAAAGCTTGGCTAGAGGTGTATCTACGAGGGTGAAAATCGGGGGTGAATGGTAAAAATGGAGAGACTCCTATAGCATGTGGCGTGGCCGAAAATCAATTCACCGAGTGACCGGCAGCTTTTACTAGCGTCGTCCGGACGCGTTCACGTTGTGGCCCGATATCGTTCAGCCGGTTCACGACGTCTGTCCCCTCGATCCCCTTGTCGCTCCACTTTTTTCTCTCGTTTCTTCGCCGCGAGGCAATTATCCTTAATTCGGTCCTGTGGTCCCTCACTCTCCCCCTACCCCACGTTCGAACGTCCCGCTCCACCCCATCGTAGAGGTGGACTCTCTCTCTGCGGGTCCACCGATGCCAACCCTGGTCTACGTAAAAAAAACCGCGACATCGGGGCCTGGTAGTCCTGATACACCCTATGGAGTGGGGAAGCATAGGGGGAGGCGCACGAGGAGAAGGAGGAGATGTCGTTCAATCTACATAATCATTAACAGAAAGGAAATTTATTTAATCCCGCGGCCGAAGGACTCGTTATTTCCCCTCCGGCTAATTTGAATACATTTGCCTCTCGCGGATGGTAAATTAGAATCCAATTTCGGTGTAATTTCGTGCTATTAAACGCGATTGGACCCCGGAGCCCCTCGTCTCCACTAGTGATCTCTTTTCGTTTCTCCCCTCCTCTTTCCTCTAACCTTCTCTTCTTTGTTACTATTAAGCAGCCCCTCCCCGTCTAGAGTATTCGCCTGGTTCTTCGAATTAACGATTCAGCACGCGGACTGTCCCATCCAGGCGCTCTCTCTTTCTCTCTGTCTCTCTCTCTTGGACTTCAAGTTCCTTCTCGTTTTATTCGTCTACTTTCTGATCTTCGTTTCGGGTGAAGGGTATCTTGTTAAGTTAGCTGCTACGATAACGTTTTTTTGTAAATTTGATGCGACAAAATCACAAGACTGGGCCCCTTCTTTATTTTGAGAAATCTATAGATTTACATCAAAGAGATGATAGGTGTATAATAATTTTATGCTCGAGTATTATGTTTGATACTTTGGCAAACTAACCGAAAAAGTGTATCGGCGAACACTGGTAGCGCGCAATTTTACTTCGTTACTACCATTATAACCCGATCATCATAATCACCGATCAATTGTCCAGGCAGAAACCGCCCCGCACATCAAATCCTTACGTCATTAGGGTCACAAGCGTATGCAACGTCGTCGTTTTCAAAACGAACGACCAGGGGAACACATAAGAGGTACGAGTTTCATCGGCGCGTAATTTCAAGCGTGCCGGCCGCGGAAATTGCCACGAATCGCGCAGGTGAATCGACACTCGCGCACACACGTGGACGTTAACGGAGGCCTCTCGACGAGGTATTAAATAATCGTCCAATCAACGTTCGAGCAACTCCCAAAGTCTTTAGAGGGCAATCTGCATGTTAAGAGGTTGTTAATGCCTTTTCGCCTAGAACCGCGCTGCCCACCAGTCACTCGATCCCACACACAGTCTACTCTCGTGGCAGTAAAACGCACACAAAGACGTTTCCCGTAGCTCGTTCGCGCGCAACCACCACCTTCTCCCTCGCCAGGAGACAATCTACGCGTAACCAGTTCCCTCTTTCGTCGTCGTTCTCATTTTAATCCTCCGCGCTCTGGACAACGACGCCTCCGCCGCCCTCGCATCCAGCACACACTGCCAGACCGCGTGAAAGTGACCGAACTCCGGAAACTGGTTCGAGCGACAATTTATGCGCGAGTCAATCAACCTGGTAAATAGCAATTAACACCTTTTGCTCCGGTGGAGAGCGTGCGTGTCCCGGATGGTTCGAGATGTTCAACGAAAAATCTATTCTGATTTTGTTTTCCTTGCGCGATACTTACAATTGCGTTCGTTAGGACGTATGCTGATCTTATGCAAAATGTGGCAATTAGTTTAGATTATTAAGGGAATGGTCATCGGCAGAAATTATGTATTCGTATGAGATAACAATTCAGAATGTGTAGGAAAAGTTTCTACAAGTTATTCAATTTAAAAGTTAGAAGTTATGAGAACGTAGTGAATTAACTATTATCTGTATATATTGATGCCTGCAATTCTTTGATTAAATCTTGGTGAGAAAATGATAAATTAGAAAGACTTCAAGTATAAATTTTAGCTCTCAACTGATTGTACGACTGCGTAATATCGTTTTCACGTGTAATATGTTGGAAGTGATTTTCAATTCATATTAGGTAATTTTTTTTGAAGAATAATGTGGCAATAGTGATATGTAGATAATGATAAAATACTAAGTACGGCAGGTAATCTGTATGATAGGGTGATAATGCGATAATTGTACCTTGGGTTGATTATACACGTACGAGGCAAGAAGGCGTGGAAAACAGGATACGAATAAGTGAGTGAAGAAGAAGCAGGGATAATGGTCGATATATATCAGTGGATATATCGTCTAAGTTTTAATCGGTAGACGATTATAAAAGGATTTTAAAATAGCGGTGAATAATATGCGCAAACAATTCGCAACGAACGGTCAGCGAACGCGATTTTCATGCATAAAAGCCCGCAAAATTATGCGTGCCGTTTAAATTCCATTCTTTCGAAACGTTTGATTCACGTCGACTCGACCATCCCTGCCGGCCGCTCGGCAATTTCGCGATATATATGTATCGAAAAGCAGGGGAAACCAAAAACAGCCGCATTTCAACCTTCGCGAGATCGTGTTCTGGAATCCGCAATATTTTATCCGTTCTCATCAACGCGAATAATCGTTTTCAAATTCAACCAGGAATTCTCAATTGAAACGTTCGATCAGTCGCGAAAAAATTTGATAATCAAAGGAAAATATACGTTAAAACCAAAGAAAATACTTGACATCTCTTTTATCTTCGAATATCTATTATATTTATTTGTTCATTTTATATCTCATTTATGCTTCTATTTTATTCTTTGTATAAAATTACTAGGCATATTAGGAGATTTCGTAAAATGATAAAAAAGGTTGGTGTCGAGAGGAGATTTCCAAAGAGATTCATTGTAGAAGAAAAGGTTCGATCCGACCGTAATCGGCGCGACGTGGCACGGCGTGTGGAAAATTTGAGGGTCCGCAGGATGAGACACTTCGCAACCACCTGTGGCGTGGCGTTTCGAGAGGCGTTCGAATCTTGCGGGCTACCGACTGTAGGGAACGCGTATTATCGAATTTCCACCGGTGTGGATCGAAAGTCTCGGCGTGTCGGCCCTCGAGATCGTCGAACGGAAGCTGAGCGTGAAACCGTTCGCCCAGCTCGTTGCCGTTACGTGAAATGATCGTGTTAAACGTTCCTTTCAAACACACGGAAAGATGACTTTTATGATTTTACCAATAATTTTCTATCATCATAATCATTCCATTATCATAATCTATAATCATAAACTTGCAATCATAATTTTTAATATGGCATAATAGATTATGGAAGAAAAGATGAATCGAAAAATGAAAAACGACGACAAGAAAGAATTAGATTTTTAAGATATTCCTTCGATTAACACATTACGAATAATTCATTTTATATTCTCACTCGATCCCCATCCATGGGAACTCAAATTTGGCAGGCTTTCCCTATTCGACACAATTATAAATTTCATCAGGACGATAGCATCTCGAATTACGCGCATCGGAGACGACGAGGAGACTAACGCGCTCACGTTAACCTACTAAATTTCACAAATAAGGGGTTTTTGGAATTCCGATCGGAGCGTTGACAAATCGTGCAGACGAAACATAATTTATCGGAAATACTGTGTACCTAGGCGTTGTTTGTCCCACCTCCCATCGCGGAGAACACAGTCTTTTCTCTCCCTTTCTCTCTCTCGTTTTCACCCACTTTCTTTCTCCTGCTTCGTCCCTTGGTTTCGATTCATATAACTTCCCCTGACTATCTTCCCCTCTTTCTCTTCTCTAACTTGCTGTTCCCAGCACATTGGCTCTCGTTATACAGGTACACAGATGCGTCTCGTTTCATCCCTGGTAATTGCTTATTAAATTCCAGGGCGATGAGGCAACAACCCGAAGAGCCCCGTGTCACCCCGCCTCTAACACACCACCATTTCTCTATCCACCTAAAGGTATGTACCGGGCCAGAAGGGAAACGACCGACAGAATTGTTTTCCCGTTACCGTGAAAATATGCCGTAGGGAGCTGGATCTTACCGCGTAATTGGATTATTAATTAGATTGTTAATGAGACAGATTTCGCGTTAAAAGGTATCGCCGGGGCGAGACGAGGAACGCCATCGACGTACCAATCGCGCAAAATCCGGTTACGACCGCAAGACATTATTATTCCGTCGCTAACCTCGACCCGTCTGGCAAATCCACCGAAAGAAATGAACTTCCTTTCATGGCGATGGCGAGCCGGAGGGGGTTGTTTGAATATATGGCTCGGTTTTCTTCGAAAAAACATGGTTATTTGTATATTCCGTGTTCTAGGTAACCGCATAAGAATGGAATATTTTATGTTACTTGTTTAAAATGTAGAACTTTAAGCCTTAACTATAGGCGCCCATTTTCTTGCAATTTCCCTTAAATAGTAGGTTGTTACATTTAATGCTGCTGTTCGATGAAATTTTTCAGTCATTTTAACATCATTAACGTCCTTTAAACTGGGTCTTCACTACCAACGACTACATATGCGTTTGAACGCTTCCTATTGCATTCTATTATTTTTGTATCACGATACCTTGAAGAAACATACTTCCAAATAATTTTCAATTGTCGCGCTCCGTACAAAATATTCCACTTTACTGATGCGTCTACTACCAAGCTCCGCGTAAAACACGCTTCTGCTTTTCTATCCTCATAATTATAGCGCTATAGAATGTATTAAAACCTCTAGATAAATACAAATTTAGTCCCGAATAAAGAATCAAAATCGACCATTCATTTCCCAAAAATATGACTAAATGATTAAAGAGATTGTTTAACTCTAACCTGCGAAACATAGCGTAACATCTTCAAAAAGAATTATATAGCATTTCATAAAATGACGTATAATCCACGCTGGCGACTATTCGATACCAGGACTAGTTACACGGCGCGTTCATCGTCGCGCGAATCCGCGGGGAATAGCGTTCGGTCGAGCGCAGCGCACAAAGAAACGTATCGGCCCAATTAGCGATGATCGTCGAATCGAACCCTCGTCAGGGTGCACCGCCATAGATTTCTAGCTCCCAAAAACGGGCAACGATGCGACGGGTCGTCCCGCGCTACTTAATGGTAATGAGTCCGCCGTCTAAAAGGGCTCGCTAACGCGAGACGCTGGACAGCAAAACAATTATCCGCCGCGTCCAATTACGCGCTCCTCTCATCGATACACTCGAAACGAGAACGGCCGTGCAAGGTGGGTCCCTCGCTTTGAAATCGACCGGCTGAAGGATAAAGGGAGAAGTAATGCCAGCCGGAAATACAGAGGGAGAGTGGTAGCACGAAGGGGGAGGAAGGGAGGGTGGTATGCGTACAGGGGACCCTGCCACGTTTTCGTGTTTAATTGACCGGGCCACCGGTGGTGTGCGCTCTCGTATCTACAGCCGGGATAATGATACGAAACTGCGTGGCTCTCTCGCTATAGATTTCCGGTGTTTCCGATTTCTAGTTTCGGATACAAGTTGCTGGACACTCGAATCGTCCGATTTTGAAACGATATCGCTATATCACGAACAGTCGCTACAAAATCTATTGACACGTTGCTAAGTTATAAATTGTATAACTTATCCTTTGTGATTTTATAATTTTTGATCGAGTAATCAGGTAACTTGTAATTTACGAAATTTTCTCGTAGAATTTCATTTGTTTTAATACCAATCTTTTTACTGTTACATGAAATTATTTATTAATATCTATCGATAATTTGTAACTTGTTAATAGTAAAATTTCGCTAATCATTTCATTAATCCAATTTGCGCGGGACGGTCCTGAAAATATTAAATAGCATCATTCTAGTCCATAGAGTGCGAATTAACTGTGATCGATTATAGTAAGAGTAAAATTTCTTAGATCGTTGAAGTCCGACTAATTAATTAGGAATTTTTTAAACAGATGAAAGTTGGACATCCAGATTCCACATGGCGCGTTATTTGTACATGTCGGTACGCAGCGGCTCGCGCGAAATTCAATTCCCGCGTATTCTCCACCGCGAAAGGGAAAACAGGCGACATTGCGGCAGCCAATTATGCGCGCAGCTCTCCAGCCAGGTTTTAAATTGCGTTGTGGAGCCGCGCAAACTTAGCAAAGAGTCAGCGCTGGTCCAGAATTCAGAGCGTCCCTCCTCTTTCTTACTGATCGTACCATATTTAGAACGACTCTTGAGTGATTCGACGAGACAACCAAGATCGACGCACAGTGTTAAAAAGTGACGATTCGATTCTGCTTGTTTTGCATTTTTCCGTCGCTGTATGCACGAAATGATTCGTAATTACAAGGCAAGAACACGGAGACACTATAAAAAGGGGTGAAGACATTCGAAACGACGGTACTCGTTAGTGAGTGGACGAAAGTGGTCAGAAGTATTTGCCAATTAATCCAACCTCCCTTCGTGACTCGTCAATTTCTTACATAATTCATGCGCGTTCCCGCGCTCGTGTTTGTTTTTAATCGAAATTCTCTGACCCCGTAAGGAAGCTGGAAACGAACGCTCAGACGATCGTCAATCGTAGCGATTAATTAATCGCTGTCTGCCGAAACTTCACAGTTGATTATGATTCGACGAACGTGCACGCTGGCTGATCGAGAATATCGCGATAATTAAAATCCAACAGGAAAGTACAAAGAAATTTTGATACAAAACTCTACGACAGTTTTTAAATAGATGATCCGAGGTATTCGTGTCACAGGCGGTACAATCAGGAGAATAACTTAATTAACAATTAGAGGAGAAGACTTTCAAATAACCGAAATATTCTTGTAAGCGCACAAATTTTGTAATTACCATTTAAGATAATTTGTAATATGCAAAAATATATAGAACAAATATATTATGAAAAATATACAAAGATTCAAAGTAAAATGGACTATTTAAGTGATGAAACGAACCTCTATTTATATTCTACTTCTAACATATCAATAAAAATATGAATTTGCTTAAACATCCGCAGCCTATTAATAATATTTGAGGTTCGCCTCATTTTCAGTAAATATCCTAATACTTATAAATGGGCTTTTATTTCCATTTCACCCTACCAGTCAAAGGTAAAGAACGACACTCGAGAAAAAGCAAGTTATATTTCAATGCGCCTCATCTAGCATCATAAGCAGAGTCCAGGAGTTTAGACACGCACCCTCTTTCTATGTCTAGCGCCGGGCGGTTTGTCATTCGAGGCACGCCGCCATAATTTGATATATTAGGTACACATAAGCGACGGCTGATCGCGGTTATTAGGTTGAGTACACGGTAGAACCGTCCCCGAACGTAGTTCGACCGAGCCCTGACCTGTTCGCCAGCCCACCCTTCGCTTCACCCTTCCGCCGATCTTCCTCCTCTGTTTCCCTTTTCTTCCTCCACAACGTTCCTCCATGTTCCTCTCTTTCCATCGCATCTGCCTCTTCCGTCTCTCTTAACCAACGTTTCAGCCTTCAAGCAATGTGTTCTGTACCCCGTGGCGCGCGCACAATGTCACACGAACTAGCGGGCGCGCGCGCGCGCGTGCACTCTGTTTCGAACCGAACGTCGAACCACACCCCCGTCGCCGGAGAAATTCACATCGCGGTGCTATTTGCTATGCGGCCCGTAGCCGCAAAATACGATTATTATTATAGTCGTGCTCGAACAGCAGCGCTGACAGGCGGCCGCCCCCGCAGGTGTTTTAACTGCCTCTCTACGGAGAATTTTAAAGAAGAGAATTTTAAAGATTGGTACATCGTGTAATTTGAAACTTGATTATTCCGTATCCACGATATCATACTATCCGTGGCTGGTTGTGGTTCTAAACAATTAAATAGAAAGTTCTGAAATTCCACCATGGAGAATTTTGAAAATGTGGATAGATAGCAGAGGAAGGTAAGAAAATATTAAGTTCAATTATTTACTGAACAATGTACCTGCTATAAGCAAACATAACTCTAAAGTTAACATTGATACTAGTCCGATTGCCTAAACTTCTCTCATACCTAATTCCACAACCTGTGTGCTTATTTTTATTCCCAATTGTATAGCATATACTACAAAAGATATTGTACTTAAGCCTAAAGATTCTAATCGAAATTAAATTAAACCCATGTTCTCATCAAAAAGAAGCTTATTTAAAAAAAAAAAAAACGAGCTCGTTTTCTCTCTAGCTATTTAAACAGAAGCCCTTTACAACCACTTCAAATGGCGTCTGCCAAAACAACGAGAAACGTCAGGCAGCATCAAACCCGGCGGAGAAAATGGAAATTCGCGGAATCGACGGATAACGACCTGTGTCGTTTCATTCGACGTATCTAAAGAAAAATCAACATGAATTTGCACAAGGGCCGGGGGTCCGCGTTAACGAAACAGCCAAAAAGGGTCCGAACTGAGGCAAATGGGGAAAAAAGAAACATATAGGAACAGCAGGAGGCAGGCATATCGTGGCGTGGATTAAGGGTGTGTGAGCGCTAATTCCAGTTTTCCCCCGAATCGTCACTATTTTTACAAGCAAACGAAACCAAAGTGTCCGCCACGGGGGTGGTTTACCCTGGAGGCGAGCTTTGAGGTGTTCCCGACTATGTACATTCTGGCTACACGATCGTCCGGTGGAAAGAAAAATTCAGACTTTCCTTCCGGCGAGTCCCGAATCGTTTTTAATTGAATCGCCCCAACACGGCCAACTCTGCGAACCGTTTGAAATTCTAGAAACTAAACCGTAGTGCCTAGAAGACGCCCCGTGTTTAAAATATGAGCCTGCATACATATGACAGGAATCGTAAAGAATGAGAAGAGCAGGGAGAAAAAAGAGGTAGAAATTCATCAATAAAAAGAGGATACTTAATTAAATCTCTCCAGCCAAGCAACGAGGTACATGGTCATAAAGCAGTGATTATTAAAACACTAAATCTGTTGGCGAAATTTTACGACAGCTTAATCGCGATAAATCTAGCAAGCGGTAAAACATTTTAACCGCCCGTTTAACTTCGCGCCTCCTCTTTGTTTTTTTTCTCTTCTTTCTTCTCCTCTTCTTTTCTTTTCAAATTAAAGAACATCTTAAGAGATTCGACGATTTATTTTCCACGTGTCGTGTGAGTCGCGAATGTTGGATAGAAAACGCGGGTTACTCGTACATATACTTACATAAACTCGATCGCTGCTAGATGGAGAGAGAGAGAGAGAGAAAGAGAGAGAAGAAGTATGACTATTGCAAAGAAACGGGAGTCGGAGAGAGCTTGCCCAGAGCGAGCCGTTTTACCTCAGCCCCTGCTAGCAACCCGATCCCTTCTCTTCTTTTTCCCAACTCTGGGGGTTGTTACCGACCGCCACACCACTGCACGCCCATGAATTTTAATTCTTCCCGTCGGATCCCGGGAAAAGGAACACCGCAAATATATTTTTTCCTTTTTCGAACGGTTCGTCGAAATAAAGAGAACGAAGGCCGACGTCGTTGAAAACGAGAGTGGTTGAACCGGTGACGTTGACGTTCTCGATCGTTAGCAACATCCTCCTATCTCTCTTATACATATGCACATTACGCATACGTGATGATACAGGCCATAAGTATCAGGGCACCTGCTGATATTTAATTCAATTTGAAATATTTAATTCTTTAGTCACCTCATTTACTAATTATTGGGTTGGGCGTACCTATTCAGGTAAATTCATATTTTTATGAACACATAAAATGAGAAAGTGATAATATAGTAACATTCTAAATTACTAAATGAAATTAATCCGCCGAGGCTTGTAACGATTTTAATCAGGCAAAGTAATTAAACGTTGATGTTAGGTTAAAATTATTGGCGTTTACGATATGTTAAATTAAATCCTTTGTACGAAAAAAAAGATGTAATAAATGGATAAAAAAGAATGTTTACGCCGAGCTATAAAGATAAACTGTTACAAGTTGAGCGAACATAAAAACGACCATAATTCAAATACAAGGACAAACGCGTAAACCCGCTTTTACTGCCTTTTAATTACCAAAATATGTAGTGGATCGTTGCGAACAATATTCAGGGGCAGTATCAGATTTTATGCTCGCTATTCTATCTTACAATGTTCCATTTGCATTAACATTTCAAGCAAATAGTTTACGAATAATAAAACGCTCTATGGAATTCTTTACAACATTTTCCAGACCGTGATGAAAAAAGTTTCTCCGGTAATATTTATATTTTTCCGAGGAAAATATGTTACCAATAACAGTAATAGTATAACATGTAGAATTTTCCAAAACAATGTGGAATTCCAAACTGTAATAAAAATACTCAAATTCGATTTTTTTCTAACATCAGCGGGCAAAAAATATTCCGCAGTGAATAAAACACATTTCAGAATTTGCAAAGAAAAAAAAAAAAACATCAATTTGCTAGAGAAATATTCAGAGTTATCTCGAAACAATTTCTTCCTGAAACGCGCGTGGCACGTGGAATACCACTTGAACGAGGTATGGCGGTTTCCTGGAGTGCAAGCTCGCGATGATCTCACCGCGAAGAATCCCTTCGGAGCGTCGCAACCGTTAAAATCGCTCACCGGGACCGTTAACTTCGATTATCCGTGGCAATTAGCGAAGTTCAGTTCGCCGCGAAACGGCCGCCGTTCCATCTTCCTGTCAACGTTTACAATTTGTCCGCCATTAAGGGTTATCGATCCGCGTACGCGACGCGGATCCAGCGGCCTAACCGCGGAAACGTTAGGGGTCCCCTTGAAGACCGCCATGAAAATTCCACAACCGTCGCCTCACGTTACATTCACTTCTTTCACTTCCGATATCGCTTCGTAAATTACTTGATAGCTTAATTGATTACCTTCAAAAGTGATTATGCACGGCGGTTCGTTGATGGATCGATTACATAATATAATAATAATAATCGCTTGTCCAACTTTTACAACTCTAAACTTTGTGTATAAAATTTAGGATTAGAAACTTTCCAATTTTAAATTTCGCATTCTGAAAGACGAAACAAGGGTTTGGGTTTGATTTAAGACGAAATACAGCAACAGACCGTACTAATCGAAGCTTAACTTTATCGGGTTAGAGTAGGAAACGAAGTAATTTAACGAAAGAATATTTAAAGACTCGCGAAGAAAAACATCGATTTGTATACAACATTTTCAAAATTTCAAATGTCAGGAATTAAACATTTCAGTTAAACATTTACGTAGGTAAATAGTAATCTAGGACGAAATGAAACGGCAAAGTAATCGACCTTTAAGTTTAAGAAAAAATATAAAATGTTTAAGATCGTCGTAAAAAAACAAAAGAAAGATGCGATTATCAAAATTCAACTATGATTATCAGATGCAAGTTTGTGAGGACCACAGTATTCTGCAAAAAGGCAAAAAGGTAAGTCGAGAGGTAAAAGGAAACACAAGGGAGAAATTCCAACAGCGTTGATTCGTGAGCTGCACCATGACTGGGGGCATGGACGGTTCGAGCTATTTCCGATATGGGGGCGGCATCAAACGGAGCCACAAATCACTCGGAAAGCACAGATTTGTCGGGGCCACGATTTAATTTGGCCCTGGATTAAGTTGCCCCGCGGCCGACTAGCTTGTATTACGTCTCGGATTTATCGACGCTTATTTGCGGCACGCGCGCGCCTCTATTTTCTCCTTCTTATTCTCTTCCTTCTCCCACCCTTTCTTATTCTACCCTTTAAGCCGACAGCCTAACTGGAAATCTCTGTTGAGGAAAAGTTTCGCACGAACCAATAGTATATCGATGCATCAAGAAACAAATATAGGCGCGAAATTTGAACCTGTTAAGATAAATTCCTCTTGTATCTACTGGATACAAGAATGAATTAAAATCGTGTTTTCACCGAATCAAAGTCGCAGATTGTTCGTTCCACAAAACGTTTTGTTTCTTGACATGATGGTATCAGAATGAATGAAACGCGACACAAACACGGCTTAAAGAAAGTCGGTAAAGATGAACGAGCGATTAAAGAGAAGAGCCTGTGTCAATCGGTTTCAACGTGTAACCTGGACCTAGACGTTTGTTACCGCGTATCTGTGCAAACGTGAAAGCCATTGGTGACCCGTTCCGGGAATATTCAGCCTGCGAACGACTCAAATATCGCGTTTGATTCGCCATCGAGCCGGGTAATGATATTTGGACAGCGCCTCGTATGACCTGGAAGGTTTACTAGAAGGGTTCGCTTGAACGTCTGTTACGCGCACACAAACGATGTCTTCCTACACGATCGTTGAGTAATTGTGGGTAATAACGGTGTTTGCTATATCCTATAGTATTCTGAAGTTTCCTCGATGAGTGGATAATTTTTCTGGCAAATTGATCGAATAATTTGCACATGCATTTCAAAAGTGATATAACTCGAATGAGATTTTCAGAAAAAACGGAAAACTATTTGGCTGCTTAGAAAAAATTATTCACTAAACACATAACGTTGGCAACAAAATAGATTCCAGGAAATAATGGTTAAATATTACTTTTTTAATTTTACGTTCTTCTTCCTTGAAATTCTTCTTTCGCATTTTTTTAATGTTCTTTTAACGTGTTAACACAGGGATGAATTATCTTCAATTGTGATACCTTTAAAGTGCATGTGTTAATTGTTGAAAACTTTTCCTCTAACTATGTATCCATTGCGGACTAGAAAACTGACGTCGTTTTGAGTTTCGTAGAATAATTAAAAACAAAAAAGTTTAGAAATCAGTTTAAAATCGTATTATCTTGAATAACGATTGTTTGGAGACTTTCAATAGATTATTAGGTTGAGAATCTTTTAACAAATTTGTTAGTAAAAGATAACTAAGATAATGAAAGCAAGCTAAAGAATTGAACTTAATCTCTTGTTTCAACTTTAATTATATTCGCCGGATGCTTGGCTATTTTCTTAAGAAGAATTTATTATTCTTCATTAGACTTGGAGGTTTGGAGACTTGGTACGTCTCTAGCGGTCGTTCCGCGCGATCGCACCTTGAAAATCGCGAAAATCTAATTAATCGCATGCAGGAAACTGCGGCGGATGTTCGGCGCAACGCCCGGTAACTAATTAACCTTCGTCGATCCATCATTCGACGTCGTTGCAAGGGAGAGTGGGCAACAGGCAATCACATCGAAAGCCTGTTACGAGGCGAAGGAATATTAGAAAACACGGATGCTCGTTGAACGATCGGAAAACCGATTGTTCGTGCGCTACCTCACTCGTTTATTTTTTTCTTTTTTCCCAACTCTCGATTCGCGATTAATATTTTAACGACGACTTCCGCGTGCAATTTACATTGCGATTCTATTACTGCGTAAGCTGTGAATATAACACATCGAATCTTTTTGCGAAAGGTTGCAATTTTTCAAGAATAATTTTATGTATAGCATTAGATTGTTTGGAAAGTTGGTAACTGCATTTGCCAGTCAATACATTGTGTATTGTATGGAACTGGTAAAGGTATAATTAACTACGTGAAATGATAAATTCTGCCAAGTTAGATAGTAACAGAAATTCATGAAAGCTATTATATAATTTACGATGTTCGCTGATTTCGCTGATTTCAAAGAATCCTGTTCTTTTTCCTTTTTCAATAAGACAACGTTGAGCCTCGTATGTCGATGAAGAGGGGAGATAAATAGGAAAAA
This sequence comes from Bombus vosnesenskii, assembly GCF_011952255.1. NCBI lineage: Eukaryota > Metazoa > Arthropoda > Insecta > Hymenoptera > Apidae > Bombus > Bombus vosnesenskii. The sequence goes on from NW_022882938.1 coordinate 540,275, forward strand.
TCCTGAACCTTAATTGGGATAGTTTAATTAAAAAAAATTAAATAATTTAAAGAATTGAAGGAATTCGTGTAAAATCTGCATTATTAGAGCATATCGATATACATCATTACCATTAGGTAGATAAAGCTTTAGTTTGTGAGTCGGTAACAATTTAAAAAAAAAAATACGTTGTTACAGTATATAAACGGGCAGATTATCAGTCGGTTCAGTCGGTTTGACGTATCTATCTGCAGCCTAAAAGGTTCGTACTTTCATCACGGTGATACCTTGTTAAAACTTTGCCAATCAGTTTAATTAGAATTTTCTAACTGTTTGGCTGGAACTCGAGATAGCGGAGCATTGAATTCGATCACTACGCGCACTATAGCCACTCAACTTAGAACAGAATTCAGGTTAGATCCTCGATTCGGTATTTCGAGTTCGATATGTTGAACGACTTACATTTCATTTTTCTTCATTTTTATCGAAAGAAACCAACCGAGTCACCAATATGAGATATCCACTGTGATCCTTGCCAATTCCAACTTTTTCAGACGATCGTATTAACCCCTTTAACGCGGTGCGTATCGTTTTCTTTCCTGAAACCGGTTCTCCAACTCACCTCTGTTATTTCGTGACTCGGGGAATATTTTTGTCCGAGTGGATATTCTTCTGAGGCATCGATGCATAAATTCGGTTTCGTTTCAGATGCCTTCGCCGATAGTCAGCCTGTACTGAACTTCTCGCTTTTAACTGGCCTACAGTGTTCTCGTACTTTTCACAATGAGATAACTCCGTTATTACTATTAATTGAGACCCGTCTAATCATTTCACCCTCCATGTTGTATATATATGTTATTAATTAACTATTTGTTTCTGGTAAAAGTGATATCAAATTGTAGCGCATTATGTCTTCTTTGTAAAATCATTTAAAAAGTATCTTTCCATTGCTAGTAATTAAGAAAAAAAAATTTTTCTTCCAAAGTAAAAATCGAATTCCGTTTTAAGAGAGATAATTGTAGCTCATTGATATAATCTCTTATGCATTCATTATTTCGATGGGTTGGTTTGAGAGAGAATGGGGCGAACATCTGATGTTGTATTTATACTCTACGGTTATGCTATTATTATTACGCGCTAAATAGAACAGTCACAGTGACGAGCATGTTTCGTAAATAGGAACAATCCGTTTTTACCACTCGCGTAAAATATGTAAATATTACAATATCTACATCGACATATATTTCATTAGTGATACGAACATTTCGCATTAACCGAAAAATTTCTTAAGGTTTATGAAATGGTAAGTTATGGTAGCTTATGTCAATGGAAATATCGAATAAGGATCTATAGCACATTTTGGCCAAAGTTCAATTAACAGTAAAATATGATTCTGCAATTCCTGTTGGTCGTCTTAGTACACACAGGTTGCAAATATTTCGTCAGAAGGCAATATAACGTTGCGCATAAGAATCACATTCGTCACAGCTTATCGAATATAGTGTAACATAAAAACCATTCTTTCCTGAAATATGCTAGATATGGTCTGTAGATCCTTATTTGAGATTTCTATTCAATTCTATTTGCATCTAGCCTAAATCGTAATTCGACCGATTTATCGAGGTAACAAGAACAGCCATGGCCAACGATTCTCCCTTTGAACGTAGACGATTCCGCGTTTCGCGAGTTTCCTGCGACAAAGCGTCGCGTTTGTCACTAGCAACGTATTACACGGACATTTATGCGTGGTTCGCGTTGACAGGCTCCCTTTGAGGTTAATAATAGACTCGTGGCTGTGCGTTCTTAATATTTCAGTAATCGCCGTGGCTGACTACACTTTATACGTTTAGCCGTTTCATCTTTGGTTCCTGGAATACGATGTTCGGCGATCATTCTGTTAAGATTTGCTTTACTTTGCTCTACGCTTACTCTAATCACAAGACCCACATATAATGTACAGCCGAGTTTAGATTCCTGGATGTAAATTTGGATGTTCTGAGAGGTTTTTACGGAGGTTACAGAGAGTTTATGGTCGTTGTTCAAACGTGATCTACGAAACTTGAAATAGTAGTGCTGATTGAGATTTTCGTAGTGCTTGCTGTGGATACTGTAATAAGACGTTGCCAGTTTTGTGACCTCTTCTCCATACACAGTGTAACTCTCGCGACAGACAGAAATCCTTTTTAAGTCCTTTCTTTCACAATATGAGAAAATTCAATGGTATACATAGTTTAATTATTTAAACGGTACAAATTTATCAATCCATCAAAACATCATAGATAAATTGATTAACTTTATACAGGTTAATCGGTTGATTTCTGAAATACTAAATCATTGACAGACTGTAGGTATTAAGATAATTATAGGAAATTTAAAGAAGTAAAAATATGCAGAATGCATGCTATATGCGTATTATACCTACTAACCGTGTGTTCTCTAATTCAGATTAAGATATTTTCAGAGAATCATAATTAATTTGCTTTTCTAATGCCTCAATTGACTTCGCTATCACAGAATAGCCTAAACGAACTTCAACTTTGAGTTTTAAAGTTTCGAAGGACGCTCGTTTTCGGATAATCTTCAGATATTCTTTTGGCCTTCATCAAGGGATACTCAGCTTGAGATTTCTATTGTTCAGAGATTTAACTTGAGATTAAGCTTAATATTCAAATTTATTCAGGCGAGCACGTTCGCTCGATCTGTGAGAAGAAAGATTAAAAGGAGAGGACCTATTCTTCCGGTTGATCGTGCACCACAGGACCGACAACTGGTATCCGCGGCCGAATGAAATGTTTGCCTGCGCGATCGATACTCGCCACGTTCAGGATCGCGTGTTGACAAAACGATGCCATCGATGTTCATTAAATATTCAATAGCTGTTGCTCTATGACAATTCACGCACCTGTCCCGCCCACATGAAACAATGGCAACGAACGTTTCGAGCAAAGGAAACCTACCCCTTTGCAGAGAAATCAGTTATCTCTAGACATCGATATCGATGAAAATTGCTTACACCGATGGAAATTTGTTAGAAAGTTTATATTTCAAATTCTAGAGTCTTTCACATACCCGATATAGGTGCATTGGTTATTGATTGGAAAAATAAAAGTTACAGGAAACTAATTTAAAAGGTACCTGTTCTAGTCGTTCGATAAATAATTTATACACAAATCTGTACGAAGTAATTAGCGAGCATTCATTGTCAGATATTATGTGTAAAATAACAGCTATTTTTTAGTTTTATGAGAAACGATGCGCATGAATATTAATTTATTGAAAATTAATTGGAAAATAAAAATTCTCAATTTGCATCGCTCCCAATAATAATCCATCGAACTAATAGTAATCGAGATTAAGTTGGACGATTCATTTTAGAGTACATCATTGTAGTTTATATTCTGTATTAATAGCATTTATCGTGTCAAATATCAAATATAAATTGAGATTAGATATCTGTATTTACATATTCACATTATTGCGAAGAATATTTGTTATTATAACGATACTAATTGAGGTATAATGCGTTTGCCGCTATTAAAATATAACGACGTGCCATTTGTATCTTTTATCACGAGTAAGTTATTTATTTATCTTAAACAAGCACATTTATTTCAACACAATGTTTGGCTTATACCGGAACTCGACTTAAACCACACGGATCAACCCTATTCTTTCTAACAGTGGATCAAAAACAGAGGAAATTAAGATTCACCAATTACAGGTATTCTCGTTCATCATCCCCTTCTAAAAACCACACGATGTTCGAACAACAACGTATTACACCTGAATCAAATTTAAATCACTTTAATCAATTCTAACTAACAATTAATTCAAAATAAAAAAATTCTGATCCACCAACTCTTACTCCACTATCCCCCTTCCACCCTTCAACAAGATTCGATCAATGAAAAAGATTCGCGAATAGGGAGCAGCTCCCGACGCGGAAGGAAGCAAACACAAGTTTCGTCGTGGCGCTTTATTCGAGCGCGTACACGTGAACGACGTTAGTCCCGCATTGATTATTCCCCGAATCAATTCCGAGTGAGCCGTCCTGTCGACGACGACGACGACGACGACGACGACGGCGGCGGCGGCGGCGATGGCGGCGAGTGTGCACAGGCCGATGCTCTTGCATGTTCGCGAAAAATCTAATCGTTAAAGTAAAGCCCACATTACGGTCCCGGGGACGTTTACCCACGATCGAACTGCACACACGCGCCTGGGCGAACCCTTTTCAGCAGCTGAATAATAAATGCCGCGGCGATCCCCATACCTCGAAACGTATTTGTCCCGGCGCTACTGCTGCTCGGCCTTTCCTTTGACGTGGCTACTCGATAACGTCGATACTCATATTCCCGCGTACCTACGTATGCATGGTCGGTTAATTGCTGGCGAAGGAAACACGAAAAACCTGCAGCCAGCGATGGCGCGCAACTTTTCCTTTTGCGTGAAAATGTACTTTCCTTCTTCGTTTGGGTCAGGTACCTGCCATTTCTGGACAATGAACACACGGTAGGCCATCGAAGAATTTAAACTTGGATTTGTTTCGTAGAGTAGTATACAGCATATTAGGATTTTCTTGTAAGCTTTTGTTCTGTCATTATGAGGTATATTGGTTGGAAGTGAGAGAGAATCTGATTCGCCAATGGGACAACGCTTCGCAATTATGTATCATTTTAAAGTCTAATTAATACCAATCTCCATGTGTGATTGATATATATCTGCAGCGGCACTCGACAACAAACTTTCCAACGGTTTCTGTCCCGTGGCTTCTTGCTACACAAAACAGACTCTATGAGAGGGTCAAGATGACTGCCAGATGTCTGAACATCTTCGTTGCATACCTTCAACTACAATAGATGTTTCTAGTTAAGGTCCTCCAAACTGAACAAGTATTTTTTAGTTTTAGCATTTCTTAATTTATTATCTACTCCGGAAAGATACGGGAAATCTGGTTTTTCTCACGTATGATGCTTCCCGCTAGCAACTTACTCTCGAGGGCGGTTAGCATCCTTCCTCACCTGGTAGGTAGATTAATCAATTATCAGCAACGTGCATTGCCCTCACTTTCCTAACGAAAACTTTCCTTAACGAATCCGATTATCTCGTACCCTTAAACACACTCATCATAGTTTTCCTCCGCAGCATCATCGTCACAGAAACTACAGTTCCTTGAGCGATCATCATCTTAACTTACATCGTGCACTCTGCTCAATCGCTATCTTAACTCATCGTCTATCAGTCGAGTTCTAACGGAGAAGTGCGAATCGTCAGTTGTAATCGCGAGTTCTACGTAAAGTGCCGAAAGCGAGAATTGCTAGTAAATATACTGTTTAACACGTTGACTGTCACGACACCCGTATTCAGGTGACAGCAAAGTTTCCGGTAGGGCCGCGTCACCCGTATTCGGGTGGCGCTTATTTGACTACTTGCGAATTGACTACTTTCTAGAGGAAATAAAACTATTGAATTGTTATAAAGATAATACAAAAAGTTTTATTAAAAAAATTATTTATTCGCATTACTAAAATATCGATGGGAGTACCTAGCAGAGAATGCTTGGTACTGTGGCACGCGTGGCCTGATAGAGATTTCAGTGAAAACACGTGTGCAGTCAACGTGTTAAACATCTCTGAGTGTTTCTTTGACACCGACCACGTCCTTGTCACGTAAACTTAAGGGTTGGTTGATGAAATAAAATAGCTGAGTCGGAACACAACTATTAATTTTGTTTTAATTAAACTTTATTATGAATTCAGCAATCACAATGTAATACACACTGAATTAACATAAATCACAATTCACTCCAACCACGTTATGTAAGACTTAGTTACACTGATACGTTAAGTACGCGACTGTTATAAAGGTAGAGACCGGTAAAGATATGTTGACTATTCTAAGGATACAGAATAAGTGAGTCTTACTGACGATACTGTGTCTGAGGAAGGCTAAGGGTGGGTGTGTCTAAGGACACGGGACTATCGAATTTGTTGATGACAATTTTGGTTAAGAAAGTGAGGGCAATAGACACCGTCTCCGATTGGATAATAAAACGGTTGGTGGACCAGGAAGAGTTTTAGCCGCCCTCGCGAGAAAGTTGCTAACAGAATATACCAGATGTGAAGAAAACTAACTTTCTATGCCAACACGTGGTAGACGTAAAAGGAAATCTAAGACAAGAGATACTCGCTTGGTCCGAAGGACCTTAACTACGAAAATTTCAAGACCCCTGGTGGGTACTTAAGACTATTGAGGGTACGCGCCAAGGATGTGCAGACATCTGGATGCCATCCTGTCCGCGGTGTGTGGCCTGGTCTCTGATGTGAATTGACGTTACATCCTATCCACCTCATATCAATTATTAATTATTATCATGAAAACAATAATTCGCTATAATTATCAAAAACATCTTATAACTGCATTTCGTACCAGCCAATAACAACTAAGCTTATAATAGTTACATTATCGAAACAGATCATTCTCAATTCAGTGCTCTAGAAAAGAGCACACCATTCAAATCACACTCCTTTACGAAAGTCGAGAGGCTGTTTCACGACCTCGATAGGACGAATCGTTGGGTGCTCGACAGGCAAACGAAGCAACGAGAACGAGGAGAGGCAATTAGCCGCGCGACGCTCGCCTCGTTATCTTTCCTTCACCGGTTCACTTCGCGATTTCCTCAACGTCGATTCTCATACGGTACATCGCACGACGATCTCTCGCCTCCTCGTGTTTTCTGAAACGTTACCGATCGCATCGCGCGCCTATTGCTCAACCTACACGTTAGCCACGGAAACTGCTTATGCAATTGGCGAGTGCCGCGGGATACGTGCGCGTCAATTAGCCCCGTCTATCGCGGAACGTTTCAATTAGTCCATGAAGAAATCATTGAGAAAGAATTCATATCCAGGCGAAAGTAATAGAGAACTGTTGCAGGCGCGTTTGCAGATTTTTTGGCTCAACTTCGTTTCCAGATATCACGAATTTGTGACGCTTTTGTGACATACTGAAGATTACAGACGAAGCATATAAGTACAGTTTCTTCCACTTTCTCATCTTGATATTATTTAATAGTTAAAAGAACGTACTTTGATATAACAATTAAAAAGAGCAACAGCCTACCTGGTCCAAAGATATGCCTACATACTTAAATCTTTTAGTGGCAGATTTTGTGGCACTTTGAAAATCGATAACCCAATAGGTCTATATCGTAAATTTAAAAAACAATATTTATCATCACAACATCGCTTGTTTGGACTTTTCAATTTATGAGACTGATTAATGTAGCTTCTAAATGACTTGATTAATATTATTAAGGAATAAGTTGCTGTCTGATAGATATCAGCTAATTGGCGTTCTGCAAAATATTAGACGCTGACAGAGAGCGGTATCATAATAGCTTTACCCAATTAAAGTCTATGAGGCGTCCAAGCAAACTGTTCAATGAACTTTATACATAAAAATTACGTACAAACGTTATACGTAGAAACTAGTATTTTTATATTCTACGCATCAAAGACTATCATACGTTACAAAAAAAAAGAAAAAAGAAAAAATGAGAAATTCAGTATGGCCCAAAACGAAGTTGAGCTGAATTTCGTATTCGCAGGGAGAGGGTCGGCGTCGAGCCGCTTAATATGCCGTCGCGGTTCGCGGTCGAAATACGGGAACACAAAGCTTAACGCCGTCAAAGGTGGCCCAATAATGTCGTGTTTGTTATCGACCATTATTAGCCAGATGTCCGGAATTTCGACTAAATTGCCGACAGAAATTCCATCCCCGATCGAGGGACCGCGTTAGTAGTTAATATCGAAATGCGCCGTTTCATCGGTAATAAAATCAGGGGTGGACCTTTTGCGTCCATAAAGTCCCGATCGAACATTATCTTGCCGTTACAGGCTATAATCACGGGCCCCGTTTTGTCGTGTTTGCGTTACTCTGCCACCTACGGTTTACTATAAAAGCTGTCAAATGAAAAATTGAGGCGCTTCCACTAGGACGATAATAAATATCGAAGATATTCGATACACGCTGAGCCATTTGAAAGGCCTCTCTGACATTATAAGTTGTGATTTTTTTTAAATGAGATCGAATATTCCCTTGTTGGAGCTATCGAAAATTTATACGACGTTTAACACGTTGATCGTCGTGTTACTAGATTTTTTACAACGATTAAAATAACGCATTTGCTAACTTGAAACATTTTCAACGATGCAAATAACTTGGATAACATTATTGGAGAAAAAGTACTCAAATACAATATAATATTTCGTAAAAATTAAACGTGGCGATGTACTATATTCCAATCTAGTGCGGTTCCAAGGACAAAGTATATGGATTAAAAATCGCGTGTCCGTTAAGGTGTTAAAGAGATTGTTTTATATAGAAACTTGTTTTTTAGATTAGATACGGAGATATTACTGTGATTATTATGTAGGGTAATGTCGTGTTAGAGCATCGACTGTCATTACAGCAATACGCTCGCTGGAGAACGGACGTTGTTATTTGCTAAGCGGTGAAATATTACCTTCATTAAGACAGCCGTTTCCAGGGATTAGCAGTCGAAAGAACGTACAATTAATTACGACACGTTCGAGCCGAGCGCTCGTGTTACTTCCTACCAAGCATCGGACAGGAAATTTACGATCGCTTTTTGCCCCCCATCTCGAAAATCTCGTAACCAAAAAGAGAAAAAAAGCAAATTATACGAGATATGAACACTTACGAGATACGTTTACGAGGCACGGTCGAAGATCGTATTATATTCTATGTTAAAGATCTGCTTCTAGTCGAATCAGTATATAGTAATCATACGATAACAAGTTACAATTTCTCTTATTAATCTTCAGAAATCGGACTACTCTAATAATGTCGAAGACTAATCAAAATAGTTCAAAATACACATATATAATTATTGATAAAAAACTTCGTACATTCTACTTTTTAAACCGATACTATTTTTGATAAAATAAAATCCTACGAAATCTCATTGTAACGTTAGTATATTCTATGCCAAGAATAAGAACTGGATCCAAGTACAGTTAAAAACGGAAATATCTTTAATAATTCGAAAAATCGATTGTTGCTGGCTTATTTAAATATAGGTACATAGTACGAAGAATATTCTGTAAAAATTTCGTTAAAAGACTTCCAAAACTTCGCTTAGAATTATAGTCAAATATATATATAAGTTACCAGAGCGCAAATATAGAAAAGTAGAAAACCAACAAAGAAAACCAACTCGGGCATCAGCGTCCGGTCAAAATGACCGGGGTTCAATGTCTGACAATTAAAAACCAAAATCCTCCGTCCACCTGTCAAACCTACCAACCTGCAACTACTAATTATCCCACTATCTCGGTATTAAGCAGATCCCATTGTGCAACGGTTTCTCGGCGAACCAGGGTCGAGGAACATCCCACGCAAGCCGAGCGTGAAGCAGTGGGCCGAGAATTGGAATAATTAGAAGTCACCGGTCGCGGGCGAGTCACGAGAAGCATTACGAACTGCGGCGGTCAGGACACGTCGCTGACCATGGACAGGAAACTTTCGAGGCGAAAGGTGTGAAAAGGGGCTCGTGGGGGTAAGAGCGGCAGACGTGGAACCGGTAGGGGAATAAGGATGAAAATATCGTCTCGATAGTGGCCCGAATTAAACGTTTAATTGTAAAGGCAACACATATGAGCGTCGTACGCGGTGCAAAGAACGAATAGAAAGAGGAATGGTAGGGAGACTTGGATGTAGAAGAGACAGAGTAAGAGGGTTAGGGGAGGTTCCGCAAGGATCGAGCCGGCGGGGAAGCGAATATGGGTAGGTCGGAGGTGAGAAGGTGGCAGAGGTGGAGGTAGCAATTAACTTCTCCTCGCGAGATTAGAGCGAGATATTACGAGATATCGAGCGACTTAACGGCAACACGCGAGAGACTTCAAAGGCAGTAATAAACTGTCTCTAATGAACCCCTTATCGTTGCTACCACCACCCTCAAACTTCTTCAGCGACCTACCACCACTACTACCACTACCACGAAACCAACACCCCGATAGTTGGCAGCAGCCAACGACTAACCAGGCCGCTTGTACGTGTCCGCGTGTTCTCTACCACTCGAGCCCGCATCGGTCTGAACGCTGAAATACTCTTCTTCTTACTTTGCCTGCATACCAAACCCGCACTTCCTATACACTATACATGCGACACGACCAGCGTGTTTCTCCTCTCGCAGCGTGTTTCTTGTCGCTTGTTTTTCTTCCCTTTCCTCTTCTTAAACTTTTTCTCCTCCACTTCAGCGGACTTTTTTCTCCAACCCTTTGCCCTCTCTTATCCGTGACCCTCCTCCGCGCGCGCCGCGTCATCAGATCGTGTGTTGTCGCACGACCAGCGCGATAAGCTGCCATTACCACGTCGATCGCGATTCCTGTCATGCGGAAAACTCGTCCCGCCACGTCGTTCGCGTGCCAGCCTCTATTACGCTCTCACCACTTTGTAAATACGTTCCACCGTCCGAGGAACGATCGTTCGCGCGTATCACGCTGCTCTTTGCACCCGGGATGCTGCGTTGATCGTACGATCAACGATCCTTTGCCGGTGAACTCGTACGTCGATGTATAACCAACGGTGATACGATGAAATCCTTCATGGAAGAGTAGGATGCCTCGTGTATCGTGTGCATTAGATCGATTTCTAACGCGTCATTGATCGCGTGTCGACGCGGAAACCGCCGCGAGGAGAACGTCCCGAGTGTACTCCGATCTGGCTGAACCCGTTCGGCTTTTCTTTCTTTTTTCTTTTCATTCCAGCCCCTCAAAGTGACAACGGGGCGAAGAGCCGCACGCCACTCGACCGCGTCTACTCTTAATGGAATTACAAGCTACAAACCGGTCCCCGGGACCGCGAAAGGGTTAGGAAGTGAAATGGCGGGATCGCATCGGCGATGTCCTCTCCCGGCAAGCAGCCGGTCGGAATCGCGGCACGACGGCAGACGAAGCACCCTGTCGCCGGGCTCCGTCAAGCCCAATCATGTTGATTCAACAAAGTACCCACCTACCCAAATTGCTGGAATTTGGTATTCGGCCAGAAAGACGGAGCGAGGAGAATCAGAGAAAACGGTGAACAGAGAGCGGGACACAGAGAGAGTGGGGCGGAGGGGGTGGTCGGGAGGATGAGGAGAAGTGGAGAAAGAGAGAGAGAGAGCGAGGTGCTCTGAAGCGGTCTGATTGCACATCTAGGCCAAACCAGCACCACGACGACGTCGCTCCAGCGGAAAGCCGAGCGATGATTGGCCGCTCTCTTCACTCCGCAACCCATGCCCCTTCACCCTCCGTACACCTTCAATCCCTTCAGTCCTCGTCCGTGCACCCGAAACCCGATGGCGTTGGAGGCTGGGGGTGATTGGACGCATCTCGGTGATTGTGGCACCCGCCACCCTACCACCCTCCCTCTTTCCTCCCGAAACTACCACCCACTCAGCCACCCACCCTTCGTACCCCGTGTGTCCCGACTCGAACCGTTCCCATACCTATACCCAAACTCCCCCATCTTCCTCTCTCTCTCTCTCTCTTTCGCTCCCTCTTTTCCCCTTTCTCCCCATACCCCTCGTGCACGGCTGTAAATCGAGTTTACCCTCTTGCCGTGGCTCAGCCCTTCAATCAAACTGATTGAAACATTCCTTGAATCCAAAAGAAACGAACCACTACCTCCTACCCTCGCCTATCTCTCCGCTCTGTCTCTCTTTTCTTCCCCACGCTTATCCTATCTCACTTTCTCTCTGGATCAACCTTCTCTTTCGCCTTTACTCCCCATTCACTCGGTCGATCGCTGGTTCTCCCTCTGTTCCGGGTATCCCTCTCTTTCTCCCTCTTACACCAGCTGTCTCTGCCGCCTTCTATCCACGGATGTGCAATTCGACCGTCTCTCTCCCACCGTCCGTCGCGCTTCTTTCTCAGCTGGCTCCCCCTTCTAGCAACCCCTACCGCAAGCCTGATGTCGATGCTTCTGTCGCGTCACTCCGCTCCGGAGTGCTACTTCTCTCAATTCGGATAGCGGCTTGTTTTTCCTTCGAAATTTCACGGGGAAATTTTCTCCACGAGTTACGCCTTTGCAGGCAGATGAGGGGGCAGGAGGCGGCCGCCTCCCGAATTGTCGTGGCTGACTCGCAAGTATACACATACGGGTATACACGAAGAAGGACCGTGACGTGGTTGTGTCTTGCGAGAGTCGTTCCGTCAAAGGATTGTCTTTAACGATACTACCGGCTCCGAGTTCCCGGGTAACCTAACGAGCAAACTGAACAGGATATTAAATTGAGGCAATCGTTGCCGGCAAATTGAACCACTTTTCGTTCTGTCGAACTCCCGCGATGAAATATGACGTTGAATCTTGTTTTATGTATTTTAAATATCTCTTATTCTCTCGGAGTTTCACTTCCATCTTCAAAGTTCGAACGATCGATCCAAGGACACTGACGTACCATCTTTTCCAAAATTTGCCTCTTTCGATTCAATTTTTCCGTCGCCTCGAACTCTTCCTCGGGAACTTCGATCTTTACAGAGTCAAACTTACTTCGTGTAACTCCATCCGCAGTGATAATACATTTTCTATATTTTGTTTCTATTCCTTTTTCTTTTTTTTTTTAATTTCACTAACAAAATATACAGCTTTCAAGTTGCAATATACATCCTAAATGAGTTTCCTGCGAAACAGATCAGCGAGGAAAACACGCGATCGTAATTAACGCCAAGTTTTACTTGCATTGTGTTTCCAGCGAGATCGATTTCTAGGACGACGTCCGACTTCCGGAAATACGAAGGAACCGCGCGCGCCACTGGACATCTGGATGGACGAATCCGTCTCCAATTCCGGCATGCGGGACGGAGACGCCTCGTAATCAAATATTGATACTACGCTAGACTAAATCGTTGGACTGTGCTAACAGATTAGAGCGTACGTGTGCTGCTGCGGACGAGTCTCTCGCGATTGGTTCGACAAGGAAGTACCACGACTAACACGACCACGAATACAAATGTCCAGCGGAATCTTATAATCACAATAATTCAATAGAAAACGAGATTTTCTATTTTTACGAGGAATCTAAGGTAAACCTTTCAATGTTTCCTCCTTTGATCGATTAATAGATTTTTCATATATTTATACACAGGATTCTATGAATGACGGATGAGAAGGGACTACGTTTAGCACAGTCGCGAATATAAATGTTTAAAGGAATTTTACAATTAATGCGACTTAAGGAAAAAACAAAATTTTCAATTTTCACCTGTTCTCCTTTCGTGTTCATGTGTAGAATTATATATGCTTCATTAAAAATGTCTCCATTTAATAACACTTTCTTCCATCTACTTTTATCTTGTTTTTTAAGCCATTTTGCCAAGAATGCAAAAAAATAAAATAACAGTTATGAATCTGTAATATTATTTACGAATGATGAAATAAATTAATTAGAGGAATGAAACGCCTGTACCAACGAAGGTATTAATCATTAAATTTTTAATTTTGCACTAGATCTTGTGTATAATTACATGTATTAATCTTCTTGTGATTATGATCTGTGATATTTTTACGATCTCTTCAAAGTAAAAATTTCAAATGTTCCTTAAAGCCTTCGCTACACGAAACCAGTCCCCGTCGAAGATCGTAATAAAGGAATTAATTAAACGAAGTATAAAATTTCATAACGACCAGCCGACCCGTTTTACTTCGAACTGCCACGGGGCTGAATATTTTCCTTCATTGTCGACCGTTTAATTAATTCGTTCCATCCCCGGAACGCTGGCCAATTCGTTTCGACTACGTGTCACTCTCTTTCATGTTTATCTAATTTGTCAATTCTCCAACAATTACGTAACTCTCAAGAAAAAAATAATCGAGAGAAAAAAAGGCAGGTAATACAACTTTCGAAATATTAATTTATCCATCCAATCTACTTAATGAGAATCAACCATAAATTTATCAGATTATATATATGCTGTGATCAATAACGAGAACAAATTACGTTTCAGTATCTATTTCATCACGCTTGCTCGTTCCAAGACTGTATCATATATTTTCCAGGTTTAATCAGAGATGAAAAGAAGCATCGTTTCGCGGCGAATTAATAGGTCGACAAAGGAAAAAAGAGAATACGGACAGACTCATTGGATTCTGTACACACCGGCTGCCCCGGCCAGATTGTGCCGATCTATTTTAAGGTGATGCCAACTAACTTCTGCGTCTGTTTCTCATTAAATTGCGCTTTGACCTCGAATCTTCTAAATTTGGAACGGTCTCCGTCGATTAACCGTTTTCAAACGCGACGTAGACCATCTCGGTAATTTTTCAATCTATCGAAAATGAGAATCGATTTGACATATCGACGAGATTGTTTGGAATCCTAAACCTTCGCCAATAATGCAACTCTAAATATCAGTAATTTAATGACCGGTATCACATTATAGCGGAACAAACAACTTTGAAAATTGTAAAGTTTTCAACGTTATATCGATACATCATTAAGATCGTTATAATAATTTTGTCACATAATTTTTGCTTAACCTACCATAGCCTCCGTATCAGAAATCAAAGTTTCACACTTTCCCTTCGTTTAAACTTAACGAACTAAAAATGAAGAACCTCTGTTCACTCGATGATAAACCATCTATTCGAGAAATCGATGATAAAAGGTATGATCAAAGAGAGTCGCGAAGCGGGGCAAAACATCACGTTGTTACAAAGACAGTATTCGAAAAGAGGGACGAAGGAAGCGGCGTATAATCAACGGCTAAGTGTCACAGCGAAGTGACAGCTTCGTAGATTGCAGCTATTTTGCGCCAGCGGAATGTTGATTGTTCGATACTTGGCGCCAACGAGTCTGTTCGGTTGGTGATCATCGATGCACCGGAAGTGGTGCGATTAATTCAGCCGTAGTAAGCGTTTATCAGCATGAAAACGTTACGTATCAATTATCGTTAATTCCTATGTCAGTTGCGAGCCAATGCAACTTCGCTCGTGTAATCCACGCCTCTTTTTCTTCCGGCGCTTAAAAGTTTTATCATCTTCATCGTATTACTTATCCGCTAGTGCAGACACGTTTAATAATCGAACAGGCTGATACGAATACGCGGCCACGGAATTAATCGGTCGAGCAATTGCGTGTCTGCGATTTAATGAAGCTCTAAACGCGACGTTCGTGCCGTGTAATCCTGTTTCGCGATCAATCAACGGCTGCGAGTTGGGACGTTTCAGGCGAGCAATCGGGTCATCCCCCTAAGTAACGCCAGCGTTTCCAACAATTGATAATAGCACCGCTAAAACGTAATTTGTACTTGAATAAATGTCTTCTGTAGAAATTAGAGTAAACGGGAAAAGATTTATAACACTTGACGATAACGCTCGATTCAACTTTGTATAATCAAGTTGGAAGAATTTTAACGAAGATTAGGTTGCAGGCGTTCATGCATTTATGGGAAATTCAAGTACTCTGAATTCGCATAATACGCAAAAAGAATATAGGATATTCAAAATTGCTCGTTATCATCTCCATGTGAGTTTCACTTCTCTAACAATTAATTAATTCTCTACTAATAACTTCTCATAGAAATACAAATTTACATAAACATTTGCAGGTTACTACTGCTGCTGTTGCTAATGACATAGAAACCGAAGAATTTTAACGACGAAAACGATTAAAAAAAGTATCGAATAATTATAGCATATTTTTCCTAGTATAGCGGCAGTTCAAGTTGAAACGGAAAATTCAAATCTGGCAGAGACCCATATTATTGTGTCTTTGAATACTAACGTTGTTTTGGGTTACAAAGTCTAGAAGCAAAAGAACTTTGAACATTGCTTAAAAAATTATATTGCATAAAAATAGAAAATTGTTATTGCTGTTTCTTATAATCTTCAGCCAGAGTTACACAAAAAGGTTAACCTTCTGTGGTAACGTCCGTTGATATAAATATATGAACATTATTATTATTATCCATTCTTCGATTGATTTAGTAGCATTGAACGAGCGATGATTAAAACCGGCATACATTATCTCTGCATTTGTACTTATTTTAACTCGTTACTTTATCAAATACGCATACACGTTATAACCACCTCACTAGTGTAATTTCTACACGCAAAAATTGTTATTATACGTGATTGATATTTTTCAATTTGTCTCTTTCATACATGAAAATATAAAAATATTGGTGTGGTTGGGAAACGAATTTCGCGATTGTACGAATTTTGTAGTTCGTTTCACAAATTCGCAACGATACTCGTACCATTAGGTAGTTGAATGGTTAGCTGGGCTACTTTCAAGAGAAGTAAGTACGATCCTTACCTTCTGTAGTCGCTTTTGCAGAGGATCATGCCGCTCCTGGTGTAGCACGAGTGGCCGATTTCCGCCAGTGCCGCACCACAGTACGAGCACTTGAGGCAACCGTTGTGCCAATACCGATCCATCGCCAGCAACAGCCATCTTTCGACTATTTGACCGCCGCAACCGGCGCACTGCTGGATCCCCGTTGGACCACTTGGACCACCTTCTTGCTGTAGCAAAAAGGACACACCATGTTTCATCGTAATGTGCATAATTCCTTATATAATACTAAAACTTGCAAATCAATTTATTCAATTTATTATATCGTCTTACGGGCGCTTTTTCCAGAAAGCTACAATTATTATTTGTCAGCAAAGTGAAAATCATATTGAAACGATTTGTAAATTGAAATTCGGAACGATTTCAATTGGTCAATATGGAAATTAAAGAATGGAATCTGGTTAGAAATATAATAGAAGATTTTTGGTAAATTTTCCAAGAGTTTTCCCAGGCAGAGTAAATAATGTTTCAGGATTTCGAAATCGTGTTTCCTAGAGAAGTTCTCGAATAATAATTGGCTCACGCAATTAGGAAGCAACGAAGTTACTCGGTGACTTCAACTTCTTGCGGCACTGAGAACTGCGAAGTTCTCCAACCAAACGGCGCGAAGTGGAAATTGATTTGTCCAAACAAACTGGCGAATGCTACTTTCATGGATACACGTGAAAGTACATGGAACACTTTCCAATTGATATTCTGCTACAAGACAAAAGAATACACGAAGTATAACATATACATTTTCCTAAATTTTCGCACGGTGTATTTTATGTGCGCAGAAAACAGGATATGAAGCACAGAAATTTTAATTCTTTTTTATAAAGGAGCTATATATATTGCCTTCCTCAGCTAAAACGGAATTTCCTATCTAGTATTCTCTTATTTTTCAAAATGTCTTGAAATATGAATGAAATTCCTCGAGCTTTCTACTTTAGGTGAAGTTGCATTATACAGACCCGTTACAAAATGATGAAATATTTTAAATGGAATGAAGAAAAACAGATAACACGAAGAAAATAATGAAGCTTTGGTTTTCCTTAATTTGCAAAATGGTAGTATCTACATAAAACTTTGATTAATAAGGACATAATACGGTCTAACCGTGAAAGCAATAACTGTAAAGAAATGTACGACGAGTTACTTTGTATCTTTGAATAATTACGAACATTTTGTGCCTTGACTTATGACGAAGCATACAGTAAAATATAAATTCCACTAAAAAGAGTCAATAGTATAGTAATTTTAAACAAACCATATTAAACACAAATAAGTAAAACAGCAAGCGTATTATGAAGTACCTACTATCGTTTGTAATGTTAATGGCTGAAGCTATAAAAGTTTATTTATCACTAAGCTGATTTACCACAAATTGGTTCTTTAATAGAACCTGCCTTTCCCCATAGTTGGACAATATAACAATGACTTACACAGTATCATTCTACAAATTTTATTCATTATTCCAATGGAATCAGAAAAAAAGACAAAAGTACGAAATTTACATTTGGAAGATAATAAATCATCGCATTGTTCCTGCGCGACTTTTTCACCATTTCGTAACAAGCGAGCACCCATTAACGTGAGCGCAATTACATGTGAGCGTAATTACGTAAAGACACATTAGCAGATCGATTAAACGGCGCGGTATTTCTTGTTTTAATCGGCAAAGACTTTGGCTGTTTTATCGAGTGTCCACCGGCCGATTACACAACGAAAATGTTAAGCGTAATAACACGTTGCAATGCGAGCCCGCGACGATTCACGGTACTTCTATTACCAGGAAAGAGGGAACGAGGAGGAAGAGGAGGAGGAGGAAGAGAGAGAAGCATTGCTATAATTAATACGAAATCGAAAGTCATTAACTGACGATAAATCATCGTGAAGCGTCAAGCGGGCAATCTCGGCGAACACTTAGTCGCTCGATTATGTAAACGCCGGTAAGCGTGAATAATCGTGGTCGACGTCGCTGATTATTAAAATATACGGCTATCTGATAAACCAAGCTGAGAATTGTCGCTGCTCAGCTCTGCACCGGGAAAATCATTGCAACCTTTCGATGTACGGAGCTTCCACGAGAATACTGTACGTGCTCTATTGTCTCTCCTTGAAACGTCTTATCTACCACATCATTTCGAAATATTCGAGAAAACCTAACTTCCATAGTATACCTTCTCCTACCTTCGTTTTTTTTTTTTTTTTTTTATTAAATCGGCGACATTTAATTATTATTTCATAGCAACCGGTATAATTAGTGTACACGCAATAGCTCACGAAGGTATTAAATTGTCCGGAAAGTGTCTTCCTTTGACAAACGTGTCTTTTACAACTATGCACCTTCATACAAACGTGAAACCAAGTCTGTGAAATATCGCGGTGTTTATCTCAATAGAACAAAATGGATCGCACGTAATTCGACAAAATAATATAAAACAAAAAACATTGTGTGTCCATTATTTCCTCATAAAACGAAAGAAACTTTTCGAACAATCTAATATTTGGACATTTGTAGAAACCTTTCCTATATACGTTACATGTTCTATACAAAACAATCTGAAAATTCATGGCTTTGAAATATCACAGTAACGAGAGTCCACTGTCATTGTTTATAGCGGTAACGAATCTGAACTTGTATATACATAGAAGTTACGTGATATTTTGTCCAAGTATATAAAGGATATTTCGTTTATCTTGGATTCATTAGCATCTCTGTTATTTTACCAATCGTCGTGACAGTCGTGTCTCGTTAAACACATTATGGCGCTAATAAAATTTCAAAATGTTTGGCGTAACAGATATAATCATATTCACGAAAGGTATGCATAAATGTTAAAATATTCTCGTGAGCCATTGTATATCTTGAAAAATGACAAAACGCTAGAGGACAGGACATTTGGTAGTGTCGCCATCGAAATTTTCGTTCGTTTGATCGAGTGTTCCATCGCGTGGATTCTCGGTGGATAAATTCGAGGCACCATACCGCGATTGTAATCTGTTTCAAAGTAAAAATTCACGTGAAGCGTGACTAACGCGCGGAACAATTAAGGGGTAGGTTATCTTTAAGGCGAATCTTTTATTACAGGAAATTGAAAAGGAAAAAAGAAATATAGACAGGCCCAAGTACACGTTTTCTGGGAACTTGCACATTTAGACGCTTCCAATTTGTTGGGAAGCGGAGAGTGTCGTTTCAATAAGCCCGAATTCAAGCGACGTACCTTTTCTTGCCGGTCATGAACGTCATTAATTTCTGTCAAGCGCATAATAAACTCTAAACGGATTGGAGTGAGCCATGCTAAAGACCGGCCACTTCAAGCTTTTTCTTCGGTTCACTGTTCAACTAGAGGAAATCAATTTCGAGTGTCTAAATGATACACGTTAACGTGCATATTTTTCCTCCTATTAAAATTGAAACTTAAAGAATTTGAAACGTGTAATTGGACGTTAGAGTATGTATACGAGTAGCGTGAAAGATGAAGGAAGGTTGTGTAACAAAATTGAACCTATACAATTCAATAAATGTATATGAAATTGAAATGTAAATCGAAACGAACTTTCCGGCCAATATATCACCATAAATAGTTATCGTCAAATGAACCGAAAAAAAGTCTTATAGGCTTCATAGATTGGCATGTTCTTCGTGTAACAATAGAAAAGAGAAATTTGAAGACGGTCGTTTAACCAAAATTTTAACTATATTACTTTACTATAAGTAATTTTCCAATATTATAAAATCGATTTATTCCGAAAATGAATGATTCAATCAGTCAACAGAAAAAAAACGGTTTCCACAAGACCGATCAAATTTAGCGAGTCTATTCCAGATTCCGTCATCTCCTGCAACCTGTTCGGTGAAACGAAACTATTTCTGACCGAGTCGAGCGTTATTACACGCGCGACGACTGCGCGATGAGCGGTCGCGCGTACCAGCGTGGAAGCTTCGAAAAACAGCGAGCGCGCAACTGGTTCCGAGGCCGTTGCTTGATTTACTGGAACGATTTCTATGATAATCGGGCGGAACAAGCCTGGACTTGAAGAACGCACAAACGAAAGGACCAAGAGACACCGAACGTGACGCCGTAAATTCAAAATCGAGGCCGATATTGGCGCTACAGTTCTCCGCGAACTTTGATCTCCATGGAAAACTTCTTGCAAAATCGTTGTTGTAATTTGCTTACAAGAATCGCGTGGCTTATCGTTCCACTTGCATCTCATGAGATATCGCGACAACGACCTTTCTGTCCACGCGAGTCCGCGAAAGAAAGGTAGAAAATGCAACAACAAGTAGAGAGCAAAAGAGAAAAAGACTAGAAGTGTGAGAGAGTTCAAGGTGGCTCGTCCGAGTAAACGTCAACAAAGAAAAAAAAGTGTCTTCTTAGAAAGCGACGCGTGCAGCGGCGGTAATTTATCGAGGAACTAGAATCGCACGGTAAACTCGGTGCTCGTGTTCGATCAACGAGGAAAATCGTTTTCCTTCTCACTTTTTGCCTCGACCTAACGACACTTCTTTCGCAATTACCACGCAATTACGATCGTCCAGTTACTATAATCGAATGAAACTCGCGTAATTGCGCGTAGGAGGTGAGTCACAATGCAGTAGGGAACAAGAGACGACGTTGATCATCGTGGATTCGATTGTTCTTACGGTTCCGAGGCAACGAGTCGAAGCAAATTGCCAGGGAAAAATTCGGAGAGCAGAAGAAAGGGGGAGGGGAGAGTGAACGTAAGCAGCGACGCGTCGTATTAAACAAACACAGGAGAAACGTTCTCTGCGTTGCGCAATCGTTAGCTTGTTGGAAAAATTTAATTAGTCCCCCCACAGCTTCCCTAATGAGAACCATTTTCGCGACACGGGCAAAAAAGCATGGTGTATTGTCTTTCGTTGAATGGAAGAGATAAAAAGGGATAGAGAAAGGGATGGATCGATGAATATGCATATTTAGGCGGGAGAACGTGGCTAATACGAACGTTCGATTCACAACGATACCATTAACGCGAGGCTGAGATCGGAAACAGCCGAGCATCGGGACAAATCAAGGCAATCGGAACTGCCGGAGTCGTCCGGGCAATTTGCTTCAACTAGGATCACTGTCGAACGTCCCCGGTCAGATTCTGACGAAATTCGAACGTCCAGCCTCGAAATTTGCAACTGAAAATCGATTCAGAATCAGCGAACGTTGAACGGTTTTCTTTTTTTTTTATTTCATTGATCCACGTTAATTATTCGTACAATTTATGCAACACGAAAAGCTATGTAACGATGGTATGGATTCACTTCTAGATACTTTAGGGTTACGAAAAATATTCAGGACGAAATAAGCAAACCACAGCTTCCACTGTGCAACTAGTTCGCAGATATTGCCACGTTTGTCGCAATGAATACCACAGAGAAATCATCCAAATGACGAAAGACCAAGTAATATTATAATTTGGCTCTTACAATTTTATCTCCGGTGAAACATTTCATTTGGTTCATCCGTGACGCGATGGCGCTGTAGTGATGCGCGTGCACCTCCATGATCACCAACAGGCTCCCTCGACACAGTACCCGAAAATGATCGTCCTCAAGCACTTCTCACGTATTCACGCGGGCACTGATATAATTCGTTCTCGTTCGAATCGCCAACACGAAAATAAATTCTGTTTGGTATACACCTTGTTTGAACCACCTTGCACCAACCACCACGAAGAACCATTCAGGAAACACGATATATTTCCACGGACCCGCACGGAGCACGTTGTTCTTGGAATCTACGCGTCGCGACAAAGTTGCGTTGCCGTCGGCAACCGACAACAAGCTTCTCCTGGTTCGTTGTAACGCGCCGAGTGTAGCATCCCGTGGGCTTAGTCCAAGCTATATACACGGTGATCGGTCCCAAAAACCACTACGCGTGGTAGCGATGACGATCGCGATTACACGACGCAAAAAGCGGTCACAGAGCGCGCGAAAGACACACAGAGAAACGGTGTATATAAAGACGGATATATAAAGCAAGGAAGAAGGTGAGAGAGCACGCGCCACGAACAGAGGAAAAAGACGAACCGGTCCCGACCGAAGTCAGCAGCAAACTGACTGGTCCGTGGCTGCTTTGGGCCTCTGAATGCCTTGCGAGAGGCCCCGGGTTCAGGTAACCCAGCCAGCCACAGCAGGAGTGGGCCTGCTGGTGGGGGAAATAAAAAGGTGAGCCTAGAAAGGACCTAACTAACGTTGAAAGGGGACGGGACCCATCCATAGCTCCGGCCAGGCCGAACGAGGACAAAGATACGTGGTAGGGGAACGTGGAACAGAGATCGTGCTAAGTATTATGGAGTGAAACACGTTGCACGGAGAGAAGAGGGGGCGGCGTTCGAGGGAAAGAGGCAACCAGGGGGCAGCCTGGCCTCCTCCAGTTCCCCTCCGCCCCTATTCAATTATATTTCTCCATGGTAAATGCCTATATTGTTACGTTTGTCAATGGCGAGCTAAGTGAGGGTCACGTAGACGGATAATGTCTTCTGAATTTTAGCCTGCGACCCTGCTGCCGCGATTCTCTCGTTCGTCACTCTCGTTACCGACCCATGCAATGTTACTTGTAAAGGTATAGCTCATCGCACCTGTACGTCACACTGATTTCGCATCGAGGTGAAAAGTCGTTTCACACGCTAATCTATTGACACGATCAAGGTGCAAATATTTGCATATTAGGGTGCATGGGTTAATCTGGTTACTCGGGGTAAGTTTGCTGCGGTAATAAAAGAAATGTAAGACTTTGTATGTATACATACTTGATGAACAATTACTGGAATTTGTAAAAGTGCGTTGTTGTAACGAAGGAATTGAACGTTATGACCACTTTTGTAGTTCTAGTATTAAAATATGGATATATTTGGTGTATCAATAATTCTCAGGTTACGTATATAATTGTCGCCTACGATTAACATTTTTTCAAATGAGAAGTATTATTGTTTAGGAGAAATTAGACAGTGCAGAGGGAATGAACTTACGTAATGAACGGCCGACGCTGGTTATTACGCGAACAATGAGCCGCGTACACGTTCCAGCTGTTTCCGGTTGAAAACTTTTTCTCGTGACCATCGTCGCGCGACCAGCCAGCGTAGAAAGTGCATTTTAATCGTACGAGGAGAACCGTTTCGCGGTACGAAACGCTTCCAAGACCGGACCGTTCCTTCTCTCCTTTCCTCCCCTTCGATGGAACAGAGTTGGCGGGAAACGAACGCCACTCGACCAGGCCTCATTAACGAGGGACTTTAATTTAATTTCATTCGCCGTTTGATTCTGTAACGGTCGTCGGGAACAAGAATAAGGGGAGAGAATAGCAACGAATGGGATAATAAAAGCGAACAGGAAGTACAATGATACGGGGAATGATTCCTCTGTACGGATTGAGAACTGAAGATGTGAAATTAATCTGAAGAAATCATCTATAGAGTGATTTAATTTACGATGTGATCAAATTTACAGATACATTTCGAGATTCGAGATTCGAGATGAGAAGGGAAAGAGTTTTTAATGTTTATGGATTCAAATGTCGAAAGTTATACGATACCGACGTAGCACAGGTTCGAATTTCGCAAACTTTACAAAATTAAATAGATTGCTACGTTACTCGCATCAACTCTCAATACAATGATACGGGGAATGATTCCTCTGTACGGATCGAGAACCGAAGATGTGAAATTAATCTGAAGAAACCATCTATAGAATGATTTAATTTGCGATGTGATCAAATTTACGGATACATTTCGAGATTCGAGATGAGAAAGAAAAGACTTTTTTATGTTTATGGATTCAAATGTCGAAAGTTATACGTTACTCGAGGTAACACCGGTTCGAATTTCGCAGACTTTGCAAAATTAAATAAATTATTACGCTACTCGCATGATTTCTCTGTACCAATTGAGAACTGAAGATATGAAATTAATCTGAAGAAACCATCTACAGAGTGATTTAATTTACGATCAGAGCAATTTTACAGTTACGTTTCGGGATTCGAGATGAGAAAGAAAAGTGTTTTTTATGTTTATGGATTCAAATGCCAAAAGCTATACGCTACTCGGCGTGGCATAGGTTCGAATTTCGCGCACTTTGTAAGATTAAATAAATTACTACGCTACAATCTTCTCAATAAGTTGACAAACTTACCTTAAGCGTACAATTGTTGTTGTGATTGACCGGTGGATAAGCAGGATGTCCCGGTAAGTGGGGGTGTGGGTGTCCGGGGTGATGTGGATGATCGGTCATCATTCCAGCACCGCTGTGATGATGTCCGTTGCTGCCCATGCCCTGTCCAGGCTGAAGGGACCCATAGGGGGTGGCTGGGTCCATTGATGGCCCATGAGGCGGTGAATGGGGACTTGGTAGGTCTGGGGTTGTTGTGGTGCCGCCACCGCCACCCCCACCGCCTCCGCCGCCAGTACTGTAGCCATGATGGGGCCCGGAATGATGCGGACTGCTCGAAAGCGAGGGATGATGCGGGTAGGCTGCGGAATGGCCCGGATGGTGGGGGTTCATACCAGCGGTTAAAGCGCTCGCCAGCTTGCTCGGTGGAGAGGGTGGGCCCGATGAGCCCACCGACTGCTTCTCACAACGAAAAACAACAGTTACTGGCCTACGGTAGCTTACTGAACACCGGCACTGTTCGAACCGGATATTTTCTTCCGGCTCTCTACTGCGACCTGAAACTAGAAAAAACAAGGTTATACAGGTGATTCTGAAGGTTGTTTGCGGGGCTGTTTGTATTTATAGGCAATGGCTACGGGTATTGATGGGTAACGTGGATTACAGTTGCAGGTGGACGTCAGGTTGGAAAGTGTTATAAAGACGCGGTAAGCGGTATTCAAGTTGGTTTATAATGAGTGTTTGACAAGTTTTAAAGGTATAAGATACGACGTTATGGCAACCGGTGATGCCACGGTAACATTACGCGTTAGGTCGTGCATTAATAGTCACTAAGCCACATGGATGTACGAGTTGTATCATGATATTTATTAGAGAAAGCTTCATAAAAGTTATTAAAATTACGAGCGGAAGATCTGCGAATGGCTTGCTATCGAACTCGTACCAAGACTTTCGTAGCCCTGACTTTCATTCTAGAATTTTCAAAACACTCTATGTTACGTCGCGTGAAACGGTCCGTGCGACGTTCTTCAATCTCTGGCCGTCAAGGCTCAAGCACCATTAGACAGACCCTCAATAAACCTAAGGCCCCACCATAAACCGAATCTTATTAGCTTGCAAGAACCTTTAATCCTGCAAATATTTTCGGTTTATAGCTGGTACTTAAAAAAGTCCTTAGGTCTATTGCATGTTCTTATAAATTCACTCCTAACGTTGGTCATAACCAATCGGCATCGCAGATCGTTACCCTCACTTTCCTGACGAAAAGTGTAAGCAACGAATCTACGTTCTTCGTTCAAAGGGCACACCCTTACCGAACTCTCCTCCATATTACATAAGAATGAACTTCACTTCTACGACATCAGGAGGGTCAACTCAACTTTTTCTACTACACTAGACTTGTTCCACAGTAACATTCAACAGACAAATCTCATCGGTTAGTCTACATCAACTCGAGTCAGAGGACAGTGCAAGGAACAGCAAGAATCTCCAAATCGAAGATAGTCAATCGACAGAAGATATATCCTCACCGTCGTCAATACGAAAGGAGTCTCAGGTCGTACTCGTTCGTAGTTGTCATTTCAAATACGCAATCTTGTATCACACTGAAATTAAATAACCTGTTAATAGCAGCGGTATATTCAATCAACCACCTTTATTATCTCACTAGAAATAAGGGATCGAATGATTCGTGGCGTCGATTAGTTAAATCGTAACGGGAATTTACGACTCCCGTTGGCGCGTTTTTTCGAGATCGTGTCTCCCCGCGAACGTCCGAAAGTTCACTCTATAAAGAAAGTCTAATTACCACCAGAGTCAATAATATCGATCAACACATTCGATCGGTCATCGTTACGAAGAAGTTGAAGCAGCCTTCGAAACTTCTTTCATAAGAGGACGGTCTGGCGAAAAATCTCGAAAACACACAATGTTTAGGCCGAAACAGTTTCCGAACTAGTCGTAAAGACGACCGCCGCATTGCATACTGCGATGAAACTGTACTGGCTGATATTAATTTCACCGGCGGCCGGAGTTCCGTGCAATTTTATTGGCCCTTAAGACGACGCGCAACGATTTCATAATGTCTCTCTCCTACCCTCTTCTTCTCCATCTCTGCCACGATTCCAATGAAACAGCAGTTCGTAGCAAAACGATTCGTCGGTGAGGTTCGCGAGAGAAAACGTAGGGAAGGGGGTGGTAGGGAAAGAGACGGATGATGGACCTTTTACGACAGGGCAATTCGCGAAAGAGTTCGTCCGTCGAAGGAATATTTAAATTCAATCCGGATACAACGGTAGTAAAGCATCACGGTTCCTGCAGATAGAGTGAGGGAAACTAGAGGGACGAAAGGTGGTCGAACAGAGGTGGTAAACGTGGCCTTGTTCACCGTTCGCTGACTGTCCTGTTTCTTCTTACTTCTGTTTCCTTTGATGCTTCTTCTGCCCGTACCAACGTCTCTTCACCCCCACAGAACCACGCGATAAAGACGTGCTCGATTGTTATTGTAACTACAGACATCAAGGAATACTGGGACGATTGGTATAATAAACATTTTACGAGAATCAGTGCGATGGTTTGTTTATCGAGCTTACGAGTAATTATAGTCGAACGACTAAGGGTCATTTCGAAGTTTCTAATTTACATCGTGAAACTTGTCTCGTTCATTTAGATTTTCTCGATTTATGAGTTTTAAAACTTGAATCAAGTTAAGTCACGTTACGGGTTTAAACTTTAGATATTAACTTAGAGTATTAGGGTGATTGACAAATGGTCTCCAGCTTTTTTTATTAGATTTTTTAGAACTAGGTTGAAAAGTATTTTACTTTTCAGGCAATTAGTCGACAGAAGGGAAACGTCGAATTTGGTGTAACGGAGGATTTATGTTTCCATTTCGTGGCACTGCTAGATTTTTTGCGGCTGATGTAGGCGTGACGTCAAAGATCTAATTTTCCCAGCTATAATTAGAATAGCGGCCCGGAAAAACGGGGATTCAGGGAAATCGATAAAAAAGATAATTTCGATCGGGACGTTCCCCAATGGGAACCACGGACACCGGAAACGAAGCGTCCGCTGTGGCGAAGAGGAACAAAGCCTGCTCTAATTACACACCTTTGTGATCTTTTCCGGTATCCAATCGGATCTCCTCGTTTTCCTCGCTCTTCGCACGATTAATCTCGTTAACTCATCGCCGTTAACACCTTCTAGTCACGAGCCGACACGTGATATAGGTGTTCCTCGAAAGCAAACGATTCATCTTCTAACCATTCCACGATTCCTATGAAATCTAACACGGTTATAAAGATCCTCTTCATAGTTCTATCTAGTGGTTACACGGAAGAAAATTAGAACAGAGTGGGGAGCTGACGTGGGTCATGGTGAGGCAAGTGACCTTGAATAATGAGATTTCTTGTTTCAGTCTATACTCTACGACTTATAATTCTAAAATCATTCTACCTTAAATTTTCTTTAATTCTCATACAAACATGAAGTAAGATATACGTAACACGAAAAAAAGTCTAATTAGAAGTATAGTACAAAAACGAACAGTTAAAATTATAAAATTATTGTTGAGAGTAATTTTATTGCATGGTAGCCTGAGTTTAACTTTTACGTCATGAAATATCTTATTAGGCTGGTTATAATTATCAAATAAAAATAATGTAGTTTCTTAAAATTATTTTTCTTAAGCTTCGAACAATCCAGTTTACACACCTCACCCTCACAATTGAATCTTCTCTTTCCAGAAACACATACGTATTCCACGAAGTCGTTAACAGTAACCTTACCAGACCCGGTTAAATGGGCGGTTTCAAAATTTTATTTAAAATTGTACGTTCATTGTTACTTCTCTTGTTCATCGAACTTTATGTAAATTCTCCTATATTAACAAAAATTGAGAAACTGATTAATCAGATAATATAAGAATTTACATAAAGTTAGATGAACAAGAGAAGTAACAACGAATGTACAATTTTAAATTAAATTTTGAAACCGGTCATTTGACTGTGCCCGGTGAGCCTAGCGTCAAGCCCGAGAAACACATTTGACGAACAATGGCTGTTCGATTGGTTATCAAACAACCTCGTTAACGTCGGATAATCCCGCACAAAGGTGAATAGGAGGACTAATTACATTAAGAGGCGACGAGTCGAAGAATAAGAGGGAAGAGGGCGCAAAAGTCTGGTGACGACGATGAAATGCAAATGCTTGGTGAATTTTTGGTGAAGGGGCCAAGTCGGCATTAGGATTCATAAAACGAGCTGACCTGTCCCTTCGTTAAGGGCCGTGAAACCGGCGTGCGACTTGCCCGACACGCCCACCTTAATTAACAATAATCTTCCTTCCTGGTAGCTCAGCGGGTGTCGCTTCGGGACACGATCGCCGACCTATACGAAACTTCTGTCTTTTTGTCCGGGGCCGGATAACGAGTACCTTTTCTTCTCTTCGGTCGCGCCACGTCACCCTATTTTGCCCGGTCCCTAGCATTAAGAATATAACGGTGCCCGGTTCCTGACCGTTTTCTGGAGAAAACTGCGCGTGAAACGAACCTGCGTTGCTCTCAGATATATTCTCCATGGAATATCCAATTTATTCTCTTACAAAATATTTTCACCGTTCGCTTGTTCAGAACCTGGTAACTTTGTTAATTCGATTTTTTACAGACAGAGAAGTTAAGATTACAAGCGTGATGTGGCGAGTATCGTAAGGCTCGGTTGCGTGCGTAAATAAAAGAGGTGAGAAAGTATCGCTGTTCGACACGTGAGGCTCATCGAAACGAAGCAAATTTCAATTTTATATGAAACACAACGTACCATGTAATATTTCCCTGCTACAATTACGTATATACATTTGTGAGATGGGTTTAATACGTAGAACACTGCGAATTATTGAAATGCATACAATAGTCGTGCAGAAAATAATCGAAGAGTGATTGATCGACTGAGTAGCTCGAGTGTATAAACACAACTACAGAGAGAGAGAGAGAGAGAGAGAGAGAGAAAGTTGGAAAGAACGATTATACGGATTCCCTGCGTTAATTGCAGTTTACTGTGACTTTTATCACAAATAACGCGCGTCAACTAGAAAAAAATTACTTGCAGACGAAACAGAGTCTATCGCTATCCTAGATCCTTTAGATTTGTATCCTCGAGGGAGAATAATAGCGTGTTCCGTTTCAAACGAGCTACCTACTACGTTCCAGGTCCCTTCTAGCAACCTAGTGAAGAATGAGCAGTGGCCAACGTTAGGTATAACGAACACCGAACAAAATTTCGTCGCGCCATCACGTTGCCTGATTCGAACTTCTTCAACTTCATTTTGAACGGTTTCCCGTGAAAGTTGTGCGATGCGGTTATACTGACCTCTTCTTTGTTGCAGTCGTGTGTACGCGGCTTAAAAGAACGCGCCAGCGTCCTTAACGTCAAACAAGAATAACAATACTTCGTTAGAAACTGCGTTCCGACCTTGTTATTCTTCAAATTTTGCATCGATATTCCTCGCGATAATTAAAATCACCGTCAAATTCGGAAAGAAGACAAACGTTACACGCTCATCATACATAAGATTTAATTTACGATCAAACATTTTTGTAATTAACAGTATAAAGTACGAGTGGAAGTACAGTCAATCAAATTTAGATCCAATTAACTTCCTTCACTCTGAATCAGATTTCATCTTTCTCGTTGATAAAGTAATCTCACACCCTATACCTACTATTCTTAGGGCTACAAACAAAATCGTATCTTGACGAGTCGGTACTTTCGTGCGATTCCAAAAAATCCACCGGAAACCATCGAATCGATAAGAGATTACCGGTTCTTCATCATACATGGAAACAGGAGTCACTGCGCCTATTAAAACGAATTACAAAGGCAATCGGAACGGATGCAAGGTGGAAGAAAGAAAAGAAGAAAGAAAGATATAGAAAGGAGCGAGAAAGTGGAAGGTGAATGACGACGCGGCCGAAGCATTTTTACCGGATTTAATTATACGGACGTTTGAAAATCTCCCGGGGCCCGCAATATTTATCAGCCAATGTGTACCAGGGAGGAAATTAAATTCAAAGCGAGACATCGAAGGAGTCGTGCGTCCCGTTGCGCTACCACCTGCCAGTTTCTCTATCTACCTCTTTCTCTTCGCTCGTCACATAATCTCTCTTCGTTTCTTTCACCACCCAAACCCTCCCACTTTTCGTGTTACATCCAATTAAACCTCGCGGTGTTACACGTTAATTTCAATCTTAATTGTTAACCATTAATTATTAACTACTGGTTGGGCTTA
This sequence comes from Bombus vosnesenskii, assembly GCF_011952255.1. Lineage (NCBI taxonomy): Eukaryota > Metazoa > Arthropoda > Insecta > Hymenoptera > Apidae > Bombus > Bombus vosnesenskii. The sequence goes on from NW_022882938.1 coordinate 571,000, forward strand.
TCGGTCCATCTAGACAACAGGAGCGTTTAAAGTGAACGATTGTCGATAGACGCGTGTATCGGGCGAAACGATCGATGAAACTGCATTTCAAAATCGCAAGTGTGTCCTGTTTAAGGGTTGAATCTTCTTGCGCTAATGTCATTTTTCTTTGAAATTTACATAGAATTATGTTGATTAAGTCTTTGTATTATTCTAAATTTTCTAATTATTTTAAGTTAGTTTTCAAAAGATGAATATCCAATTTACGGAATATTGGTTGGTGTAAGGGGTGCTGCGAAAATCGTAAAATAGCATAAAATTATCTTTCAACTATCCTTTTCGAAGGATTATAGGAATATCTAAGTTAATCCTGGCTGAATGAAGAAGATGAACCGTGAAAGGGGGGAAATATCGGTATAAGATGCAACGATAAACGCTATTATCGTACAAGACTTCTTCATAATATTATTATGTAATTGGTTTTCTTTCTGAGCCGTGTTCTTTATTTACAATATCGTTATATCGATACAACATGGATTCTTAACATAGGTTTTCAAACGTATCGGTTAACTCCAACGGTAATCATTGTTGTGCGAACCTTTGTTCCTTCCTACTTTGTGGAATAATCGCAAAGTAATAATCGCAATTAAATACAAGTAATCGGAGGAAGAAAAAGAAAGAAAGGGACCGGGAGACAAAGAATAATTGAGATATGGGACCGATGCAATCGTTACGCACATTGGTGCAACGTCATGGCACTATTAATTGCGAAGAAACGCGCGTGCACGCACAATACGATCGTACGTTCAATCTGTTCCAATTAGTTGCGAGGTTTGTTCATTACGTTCTACGATTATTCGGCCGGATAAAGGCGAGACGGTGACTTACGTTCCAGTTAACGAAGGTCAATGCAGAGGCAGTCGCGCTTGAAGTCTTTACGGCCAGACTGGCCGAGGAAGCGCGGCCAATATGTTGAATCGAACGCACGAACCTTCGTCGACTGGCTTCCTCGTTACAAGTCGTTTCAGAAATGATGCGTAACACGATACTTTGGAAGAAAATAAGTCGACACTGTGATCTCGATTTCTTAATCGAGTCTTTATTCTCGAGAAATAAACCTTGAGGTTGTAATTGAATTTATTTTTAAACATCATAACATTTTTTAACTTGGAAGAATCCTTTTCTGTTCGAATTATGTGTCTGTACTTATATGGATAATTTATGATATTTATATTGGATGTTGATACACCTGCGAGTAAATGGAATTCTCAATCGGCGTTACAAAGCATTTCAGACTTTGTGTATCGTCGACGTTCGAAATTATTTTTAGGAATTGTGTGCCGCCTTTCAAAATGTCTTAATGAATCTGATTCCTCGTCTTATATTTAGATATGACTTACGCACCACGAGCGCCGCTTACGTAATGTTATTGTCAGCTGATTAACAGCAACGCGTCACAGAGTTTCACGTGACAAGTCTATTTCGAATATTTCCCAGTTTTTTTATTCTCTGAAAGTGAAATAAAGCTTCGATACAACTTGATATTTTATTCTCTGTTCTCAGTTAAGATCGATCGACACCGATCAATTTGCCCCTCCAAATTTCTTTCCCATTCCGAGAGAAAGATTTTCGTTCGAATTCTACGTTTCTTCCAAATAATCACGTATACTACGAGCACTGAAATTACACAGCAGGCCGCCGACAGCAGGATGTTCATTTGGATTCGATGAGATCGTGCTGCCTCTATACTTAAAGTCGAAGTCCAAGTGCGTATTAGTCGAATTCAGGCCGATCGAAGGCACATCTCTAAACGTTAGGGTGTATTGCGTTTCCCATTCCAGCGAAACATTTTGAACTAATTGAGGCCCTGTAAGAAACGTTTTCAGGCTATCGTCGCTCCTTCTCCCCTTCCACAGATAATGCATTAAAATGGACAAGCATAAACGTCGATCTTTGTATTAATACGTCAAGCCTCATCGACACCGGTTGGTATCATACAATTAATCCGAATTCGAGTTCTCACGACTATCATTAAATTCCATAGATCGACGATTATTAGCTATCAAGGAACATTATAGAAACTTGTCGATTATATCTCCCTAAAGTCGTTTCCATGCAATACAAAATTCTCACCTTTCAAACGGATTCAAGTAAGATAGGGTTATTTAAGCTAAATTAAGCTTCGACAGCTTAAAGTTCAACCTTGAATTTTACACGGAATAATTATACCGTTATATTATGAGACTATTAGCTTTTAACAGCCGAGATATCAGTGCAAGCAGAATGATTGGTATCAAATTTTTTCATTTTTTCATTACTAAGAACATGCAAATATTTTTGGCAATATTAATGTATACTTTCATCACGACAGAAATGTATATTGGTACTTCTTATTCGTCTTTGTCATATTGTTTTAAGTTTAATTAAATGTATAACATACACTTAATTTTATTAAGCCCTAGTATCAACCTGTTACCGGATCATCCTTTAACCAGAAGTCTCTATAATTGTAAAAACAAGTTAAAAAAATTAAACTGATTTCAAGTGGGTTTTGAATAGATCTAAATATAAATATGACAAATTATTTGTAACAAGAATAAGACGATACATTTGAAATTAAAGGATTCTATAAATAAACATGTAACTATGGCCAAGAACAAATTTAACAAGAGAATGAGAAAATGTTATGTATTTCAGATCCAACAAGGAGAATACAAATAAAAAAATCGACAAAATTCTCTTCCGTAAAATGGCGATCGATATCTCTCTTTTTTGACAAGAAGAAGAAGAAGAAAAAGGAAAATTCGATCTGGAACATCTGGCTCGGGGGACCGTGTTTGACGAAAATCGCGAGATGCAGGATCAGAGGTCTGTTTACGACCCCTGACCCAGGGAGCCCTCGAAATTCGATCAGCCGCGGAAGCACGACGGCCAAGCGATAACAAGATGATAACGAGGGAATACACCGATAATTACCGGAATGATAATGACGAGGAGAACGACGACAACAACGACGACAGCGACGAGAGAGAATGTGGATGGGAGGAGGATGGACGCGAACGTTTCGAACGAAGTGGAGGAGAGAGAGGAGGAAAAGGAGGAGGCGAGGGTAGAGAGGAGAAGCAAGAGAAGAGAGAGGACGATCAGCTGCGATAGGGATAATTAACGATCGCAATCGTACGAAAATGAGGACAGGGCGAGTGCGACGACGACGATAACGAGCGGTCCAGCGATCTTATTAGCGATAAGCGACGATAACGAGGACGCCTCGTTCCATACAATAACGACGCCGTTCCGATGCTTGTAGTGGACGACGAAAAGAATCCCTGCTACTCGAGGGGAGCACAGACTCGCGGGGGTGAGTTGACCGGCAGCCGAAGTTGATCCGCGTGCTACGATTATTATGGCTCCATTAGATCCGTGAAAAAATGCAAATACCTAATGTCTCCAGCATTGCGACCACGCTGAATAAAAGGAGACAAAAAGACTTTCTTTTGGTAAAACAGATCGGGCTGCAGGATCGACGTCAAACGCGTCCACCGGGGTAACGATCATAAAATAAAGCAACGTGTTGTTCGGTGAATATCTTATGAGGTCAATATTTATTCTAATTAGTTCGGTGATGGAAGGCAGGAAGATAGTAAATTGATTTTGTAAATTATTGTATATAAATTAATGGTGATCCTATACTTGGTGTCACGTAGTGTGTAAAGCCATTTCAAAGATTGATCGTATATACGAAAACGATGAAACGGGCTCGTATAAATTGGTTCAGGACACAACATATATAGTGACCAATTTATATAAATCTTACTGCAGTTCTTCGCCGTTTCTTACAAAGTCCTTATATCAGATGCGAAGAAAAATCGGAACAAAGGAGCAAGTGTATCGCGATCCATGGATTGGGTTCCATTTCCTAGAAGGAAGGATCTAAATCAGCGGACTTCGGTGTCGCAAGAAAATGGTCCGCGGAAGCACAAAGCGAGCCATCGCGGTGAAACAACGCGTCCACCTTGGGGCACGAATCATTTCAAAGTTGTTGCATTCAATGCATAGCCAAGCGATCGGGTAAGCTTTCTTCCGCCGTCAGGATTCCTACATAATTGCACGCCGGGAACGTGGTCCCTCTTTCTCTCTCCTCTTTTCAACATTCTCCATTTCGTTCTTCGTCTTTTCGTTTCACGTTTGCCCGCGTGCACACACAGGCTATCTCGAGGGCACACGGTTCCTCGAAAAAGAGGTCCGTAGGAGTGTACACCTTTTCATTTGACCGCTCTCATAGGCAGAGTATACCTGTAATAGGTGGGCTGTGCGCGGCAAACGGGGAACCCGACTTCGCCCCGGCCCATGGACGCTGCATCTAATTACTATAATCGTCCCCGCTAATAATTAGATTATTTTCAATGTCTTCGAGCGCTGTCCCTCGATGCTCATTATACCTGACTCCAAGTTATCATTATATCCGTTCTTCCGACCGATTCCTCTTTGGCCCGGCCCGGATTCTTCCTTTGTTTGCCTCCGCTACGGTCACGGGGTGAATATTTTTCATAACCCGGCTTTTGTTTCACTTATTTCAGTCGTTCTGTCGCGATTTTTAACATTTTTTTAGATAGAATTTTTAATCTGTATTGGCGTGACGATTCTTTGATTTTATTACGTCCATATCTCGGAGTATTATGTTATAACCCGGTGTTTTCTGGTTCAAGAACCACAATGTTTTTCAATATTGGTCATTCTTATAATTAATTTCATATTGCATTATACGTTATAAGATACTTTTCTTCTATGTTATACCTGTTAAGTTCAGGTTAAACGAAATGCTAATCATCTACTACCTCTGATTTTTGTTGTTTTTTTTTTTCGTATACATACTTTAGTTATTTTAAGACTACACGTTGGAGTTCTAAAGAGCAGAAAAGGTGCAGAGTGCCGGTCTAGTTCTTAAGGAGAAATGCCCTATGAGCATCAGAGATACGCTGTCTTTCAACTGTACAGTGTTCATACACAAAGTTTCTATATCAATATAAGATGCGTCTATTATGCAGTAATATGTAAATTGAAGAAGCATATTTTTAAATGATCTTCAACTAATATTACACTCGTGAATTTCTTCGCTTATAGGATATCCCACCTTTACGCTATCAACGTATGATGCGTAGTTTCTGATCGTTTCGAAACGATTCACGACTTTAGCCTATAGTCTTCAACGATAGATTTCGCGTCAAAAGCGTAAATTTGCACGTTTCTTGGAGCAGACAAATCGTGGCGAAGATTATATTGTAAAATGGCGGCTGGCACCCGTTCCACGAAAGGGCCGTGAGGGCGCTCGCGACTCTGCGAAACGTTTATTACTGAAAGCAAATCTTCTCGGGCGGATGAGAACGTCCAAGTGGAGGCGCTATTCCGAGATAGTAATGTTTTATTTTATTGTCGTCGGCCAGTTGCTCAGGAATGCCTCTGGACGTTAGCCCGTTGGTGTTTCGCGTTGCGAAACGGCCGGTCGCGACCTGCACCAGGAAGAACGGACTCTTTGCTATCATTATGGACATTCTCTCGAAGCGTTTACGTACCGAGTATTTTGTTGCGCGCGGCCCGGAGAAGACAAAGGACTGAAAAACGACGCTAGAGAAAGAAAGAGAGAAAGAAAGAGAGAGAGAGAAAGAGAGAGAGAGAAAGCTCGTTCCACGGATTATCATTTGTTTGTTCTTAAATCAACCTATGAACGATTAAAATTATTATATACATCTTCATCCATAGAAATTACCTAAACTTAAATTCATAGCTCGCTATTCGGCTGTCTAACTCGCTATAATAATTCGCTATATTGACATGCTATAAGGACTCGCTATACTGTCCTAGAGATCATGTTTGTCTATTCCTAACTACATTTGTTATTATAGGAAGTTCGAATGTAAATCCGGTTGACGATTACAAATAACGGCGATAATTATTTTGTCCGGTATTCGTTTACTTTTGAACCTAGTAAACCAAAACAACATTGATATTCCAAGGTACAACAATATGAGTTTCTTCCGATTCGAATCTTCCGTTGGCTCATGTGCCGCTACAACGTAATTACAAGAACGAGATTAGAAAATGAATTATTCACTCTAGTTAAAACTTCTCTCGGAATTTCAAGGATCCAAAAAACTATCCGGTAACAGGTCGCAAAAGGTGATTATTCCGAAGCAATTCGTGGTGTCCCTTGGTGATGTCGCACGTTCACAGGTGAACATATATTATCCCATGATACGGGCGTACATTGGAACACACTCAGCCCCTTAATACGTATTTAATTAAGTATGCCCAACCGGTCGATGGGGCACAGGCGGGGTTTATGGTGGATATCAGTACGGGCCACCATAATTCTCGCGCCTCCACCGACATCAGCCGGTACCAGCGCCACTTATGTACGCGTACCTACCGCGATGGAATTTCATCCTGCCCGTTACGACATAAATCTCCGACGCATTAACGCCCTTGTCAGTCCACCATTCCCTCTCCGTCTCTCGTTCTCCATACTGGCCCCTTAATACGGTCACTCGCGACCTCCAACCATCGAGAGACCCTTATCGATGTCCCCATGCGGTACTTTTTTCACCCTTTCTCCCTCTGCTTTAACATTCAGAGATTTTTCGTAAATATTTTCGAAGAGCCGTTCTTTATTCCGATTCCCAAGGTTCCCACTTAACCCTTGACCTAAGAAACGAAGAGGAAACGAAGGACATGTCTATAAATCAGTCGGTTCGACCATTTGGCACAATGTTGCGTGACATGGTGGATGATACAAGATCTCCTGATTATGATATGTTCCTATAGTTATCGCAATACTATTTATTTACCACGGTTTTTAGTTGTATTTTTCGAGAACTTAACCTCTACCTGAGATGAAATTATAATGGTTTGCGGGAAACATTGTATTTTATCAATTATTAATAATAGAAACATATTCTATGTGAAAGGATTAAATAGAGCACACGAATTTTCATTATTGACTGAAGCGAGACTTGAAATTAATTTATAGATTATCTACATCTACGGACCAACAGATCTCGTTTTTAAGTTAATACTTTCCAGCCATGCATAGTATATTCTGTGTAAAAGGCGAGTATCGTAAGCGAAAGAAATTGTCATTGTAATTTTGTAACATTGACGTTATACCCTTCGGTAACTCTATATTTTGTATAGAAAAATCGCAGTGATCATGTGCACCGTATCGTTAAAAATTCATTAATGTTTGCTTCTTCAATGGACTGGTTTTGTCCAAATTTAAGTGAACCATTCTCGCCTTTTTCTACTCTACTCGATCTATTGACAAATAAACCTATTGACACAGATAATAAAAAGGATACAGAAAAACTGAGCTTGAAGTATATCTTTCTCCCTTGTACTCACTAAACATTATATTCCTTCTTCTTGTTCAGAGACTGGAGAACACTGTACAAATCTAGCGAATTTCACAGCGACTCACAATCACAAAATCGCAAGGAAATTGCGTGGTAAATCAACAGAGGACGTATTTATCAGGATCAGCATTTACTTACGAGACGACCGAAGAAAATTGATTTTCGACGGGCTTAGAAAATATGTACCGAGCACAAGCACAAACACGAGCTTTCGAGAAAGGAAAAAAAAGTAGGAGACGCGGTCGCGAATTCGTCGAAGGAAGCGTGTACGGTTAAGGATAAAGTGTAAAACTGTTGTGTTTGGCACAGCTGCGAGAGGCCTTCGCGCACGTATTCCACAATACAGGCTTCGACCCCTGACGGCCCCTATAAATATCCAACGGTGGCAGCTTGTTACTCCACACCATGCGAACTTCAAACCGACCACAACACTCAATATCCTTCGACTACTTAACCGGCCGCGCGTTCAATTGCCGAATAATCTACGAAAGAGAGAGAGGGAAAGAGACGTCGACAGAGTAAGGTAGTTTTCGGTAATCTTGCTGTGATTACCTGCACGCCCTTTGGGAACTTTATTTTACCTTCGTCTTTGTCTGTTTTTAAAAGAGGCTCCGGCGCTAGGAAAAACATAAAGTAATCCAATGAATGTTTAAGCAACAAGTTAGTTTAAGCTGTTTAAAAGGTATCCATGTTTCTTTATAATATAGAAGAACTGTTTTACCTGGTCTTAGTCTAACCCTCATCAGACTTAAGCGATTTCTCTTGTAACGATGAATGAGGTGATATAATAGCACAGACTATAATACGGTACAAGTTTGAGGAAATACAACTTAGTTATAATTTTTAGAACAAGGTATATTCCCATTCATAATGAGATCGTACGTCAATATATGACGTGATGTGATGACAATTATGAAATCAACTAACAATTTTAAAGTGACTGAACAAAATAAAAGCAGTGAAATGCATTCAGTTTGTACTAAATATCAGCGACTATTCTCACTATGCAATCACCTACATATCTAGATATAAATTAAACAACTCGTCATTCTATCTATTCCGATCTATCTCGTACGTATTCTGATAAAACTGAAACTCCTACATGTAATCCTACTTTTCATAGTAAATACAAAATTTCCACACGTGATCCTAATTCAACAAACACATCCATTCCAAAGTATCGTACCCGAAGGAAACAGTAGAGTTTATCCTTCGAAGGTATACTCGAGTACCAATCGATCCTTGGCAGTTTGCACCAAGCGCAGTCACCCGATCATCGTCCGAATGTCTATGTTCGATCGTGCCCTCGTTAGTCCACTCAACCCCTCGCAATCTGCCAGGCCAGAAAGCACGCGACAAAATGTAAGTACAAAGACCGTTGGTCACGATGTTTAATAAGAAAATATTTAATCCGCAGCCAGTCCGCACTGCGCAATGTACCACGAAATTAGGAGCGGGCGTCTATCGGTCAAGGTAAATGCGGCGCGCATTAGACGAGCTGCAAGTTGGCCGGGCCACGGAGAGTGGAAAAGCGACAGAAGCAAAGAGATGGTGAGAGAGAGTGAAAGAGAGAGAGAGAGAAGCGGTAAGGGCGAAAGCGACACAGCGAGGACGGCGAAACGGGAGGTGGTGGGAGCCTAATTGGTCGAAATTAGCAAGTTTAGTCATTAGTGGAGTTTCCGGCGGTGGCGGTGGGTCCACTTGACTCCACTTCCTGGGAAAGGAAGGACGGAAGGAAGGTGTGTACACCTACCATCGGTTACGCGGTGTCTGGATACGCTTCTCTATGTATGTACGTGTGTCCCTTACATATGTACGTATACAGGTATTTGTGTCTACTATAGTTTGAGAACACGCGTTTGTACATGTGTTTGCGCATATGCATATGTGTATATATATACATATATACACGTAAGAGGTTGTATAGGTATGGGTGACACGTATAGTAAGTTCGCACGCGCGCCAGTCAGCGAGCGAGCGAGCAAGCGCGAGCTCGGATACGTCACGGTACACTTCGTGACCGCAAATAACTGTTTCCATTGGAATCCTGCGGTTTTACACCTTACCACCGCCGCGATATCAACGCCTTCACGCATCGTACGTATTTAAACCGTATTACCACAGCCTCGAGTGGGTCACCCGTCTGGTGGACCCAACTTTGCCATGAAACCGTTTCTTTTTCGTTTCGAGACCGACTGGTGATCGAAGATAATTTTGTAGGAACGAGACAGAGTTGGAAGAGGAATAAATGTATTTTGTGCGAATAAGTATAATCTGAATCTGTTGACGGTCGAAGATGATCTTGTAGCAAATAGTTAGAATTAGGAAAAGAAGAATCGTAATGTACATAGCGGGTGCACGTTTCTTTATAGCCTGATGAGTGTTTGCGACAGGTCAATTCGATAAATCTACCGATACACGGTTAATACGACGTGTATTTAGATTGTATTATCACGGTCCAGTAGGCCAGGATGCAAACGAACGTGGTCCCAATTCCTCGTATTTACCATGAAAACTTTTAACCAACTTTTGGATCGTTGCCCACCCTGATGAGAACGTTTCGCAGCCTAACTACTCGGACTATCGACGACATCCTTCGTCCTCGAATCTAACGTTCAGAAAGCATACTGTCTACTTTATATTACGTTCTGGTATCCATCATGTCTCGTAGATAAGCGAATTTGAAATTTACCTTGTCCCTTTACCTTGCGACTATATTTAGAGAAATCTAAATCAAAACTTAAATTTCAAATCTACGAATTTTTACATCTGCACGTTTACATTACATAATTTCTCAATTTTCAAATGAACATTTTCTAATTTCGTATGTCTTCACAATTAAAATTCCTATTCTTTTATATCTTCGCACGTAAATGTTTCAGTTCTCATATTTCCAAATTTAAACGTTTAAAGTTTCAAATATAAATATAAATATACGAGCTACTTAATTTAAATTCTACTTCGAAAAATTAGGAACTGAATTCTATAGTTTCTAGCCTGCTCTAAATATTCGATACACCGTTAATTATGAATCGGTATACAACCAGAAGAACGTTCTCGGGGCAGTCTTTGCAGTTGGACCGTTGGATGCCATTTTTTAGCGCGTTAATCCCGCGTAGAATTCGGATCGATGCTTAATTCCCCTGTGGCCCCATTGTCCGCGAAGCATACGCACCCCCTGAATCAACAATACATCGTCCACGATCCAGATCCGCTAGCGAGAGCTCGCGCGCGTGTGCACGCGCGGAAACGCACGATCGAGGCATCAGCTGCCGCACGAGGGCCCTTAATTATTCTATTAAACAGGTCGCGGACTTATTGTAACGCGTGTTTGCACGCGTGTGCGCGATACAGAGATGCAAAAGGGAGAGATTGAGAATAGGGAGGGGGGTGGGGGGTTAAGTAGTGGCACTGAATGGAGGCATAAATTTATTGTGCCGTGGAGGGACCGAGGAAAAGTTGTTCGCCACGTTTGTATACGAGTTGCGGTATTGTGCGTTCAAACGGAACGTTGGATCAATTCGTCCGGATGCTCTTTTTTCCTTTCTTCTCTTCCTCCCCACACCCACTGAGCTTCGCTTTACCGCTGCCCTGGAGAACGTACACGATCGCATTTAAGGGATGCCGATCAATTTAGACAACGACCCACTATTAGCCTCACAGGCCCCTTGTGTTTACGCTGCTCGTTTCTTTTGAGAGATATGTTTGATTTAACTGTCGTGACGTAGGTACAGTAATTACAAAAAGTATTTGCACACCGTGTACTTAATTAATGTAGCATTTACATATTAGCTGATCACCTGATCAGCAAGTATAATATATCGAATTTCGTATGATCTAGTAGTACTTTCGTATGACTGAAAAGATTTGATATTATGAAACTGAAATGTGAAACTTCGAACAAAATAAGGATTGCATTAATCTCCAACGGCACTTTCCATTTTGTTATTTTATTTGTTACTTGTTTGTACTCTCCTCGCATGGGACTGAACATGATTAGCAAAAGATGGTTAAGCAAATCGATATAGGCGGAGGCGACGTTTTTGGAAGTGGCTTTACGATCGTCGTAAAGCGACGTTATGCGTAATTCGAGCGCGTCCCCAGAATTGATCCAATTGGGGTTGGCCAATTCGAACCGGTTCAATTTAGAGGGGACCATATCACAGATTTCTTATCGAGGCCGTTCCAAAGCGAAATTATTGCGAATGGCCTTGAATGAGTACAGACCAGTTTATAATCCCGGCTACGTACCAACCACCGCTGCTTCATCCACCGAAATGCTGTCCGTAAAACACAAAGTGTCAATAACCTATTAAATTAGAAGGAAGATTTTATATCTGTCGTGTAAATATACCAGACAGAAGAAGATATACTATGACATATATTCTACATGTATGCACTAGATATACTACGAAAATATATGTACACGTACTTCGAGATTTCGCATGTGCAAAGGAGCAATACGTAAGATATTATGTGCTAGAATTATCGATCTGTAATATGTTCACCAAACAGCATCAAATTTAGAAAACATAACGAAGCAATATTTCTGTTTCACGAGTAGATAAAAAGCATCAAACAACTCTTTATTATTCCTTCGAAAAAAACGAAGGAACTTCTAAAAACACTCAAAGAGGTCTCTAAACTCGTTCCAGTCTACTCCGTGAACCTCCTACAAAGAAGCGAAACACGAGATAGAAAAACTAAACTGGAGGAATGGTTGGCACGGGGGCAGTCGTTTTACGGCGTTTCGATCGGCGGAGCATCGCAAAATCGCCGTGCAATTTTCTTTCCCGCGCGAGGAATATTCGCGTTGTAAAGAGGGACAACTGTGGCTGCTGCGAAAGGAAAAGGGCAGACAAGTACCGAGCGTTCTCAGCGGCCACGTGATTGGTCGTAAACGCCAAAAATATGCGCCGATTGGCCGGCCGGCCGGCTAGTTTTATGGTAGCGCGCAGCATGCCGACCAGGTTTTATGGTTAATTTTTGCAATTTTGTAATTGCCTCATGCACCCGCCGGCAAACTGCAACAACGTTTACCCTCTGTCCTTCTCCACCCTCTCCCTCTCTCCATTCTCTACTCATCCTCATCCTCTTCTCGTTTCCGCCTTTCTTTCTCCAACTCGAACCGTTTCGTTTCGTTTGAACAACGATTGCGCGCATCAGGAACAAGGATCCTCTCTTCTTCTTCTTCCTTTCTACTCTCTTCTCGTTCCCAGCGACGGGATAATATTCGCGGGAACGTGCATCGGTTCGCGATAAATTATCCCGCGGCGTGTGTGTGCGCGAGAGACCGTTGTGTTCCACGTTTGCATCGGCGCCGGCCGGCGAACGCTAACGGTTCAGCCAAAGTAATTATAGCAAGTCAACGCGCGCGCGGCGCAACACGTGGCCGCTGATTATCGAAATGTCGGCTTACTTGGCCCACCGATGGAATCGCGTTTCACGCGCTGCGGTTTCCGCGTACACGGCCCGTGTCCCGCTCCATGTCTCCCCGGAATGGGGCTTCCAGATCGTGTTCCAAAGAATCCACCCGGAAAATCACCGATTCTGACTTCAATCGGGGGGTCGCTGTCTTTGTTCCTTGGGTAAATGGATTGTGACTTTACAGAGATTGAAACTTATTAGAAAACGTGTTTGATGGAGTTGTTCTTATTGTTTGGATTCGTAATTACGAATTTATAACGTGTGATTATATGTAGTATGTAGAGATGATTAATATTTTAATTACATCTACTCACTGATCCTGTACATCCTTTTTTTTAGCGATTGCCTTAAAATCAATCTCTAGCTTAGTACCGTATCGATCGATCGAGTAATAATGGAAATAAATTGGAGCGTGTTCCAATCTCGATCACATGTAACGTTGATTTTATGAAGGAAGAACCGACGTATCTTTAGTAATCGTAAGAAATTGTAGAAAATCTTGGTAACTCTATTACTGGAGACAAACGATCACTGTATAAATAGAGAAATTATTTGTATTACGATGAATTTTTGTTCCCATTTCTTTTTTTGTTTCTGACTCGGCCAAATAGAGACATAGAAATTATCCTTGATAAAGGCGCATAAAGATCGTATTCGATGCTTTCGTCATTCAAAACCAAAATACGATATCTCCGATTAACTAATCCTGCACCAAGCAATCTCACTTTTGAAGCCTAGAAAAAATTCATAAGCCAATCGGCCTCAAAACGTTCCGACTGTACACGCTGTCATTCTATTCGGAGATGCGATCAATACGAAAAGATAGATCGTCGTGAGGACCGATCCATCCATCAGCAGTCAACCAGCAGGTTTTACAGGCAACTGATTAGAAACGATCAAGGGTTACTCGCTTTTTAGAAATTCTATCGTGATCCACCGGGTGTGTAGCCAATTTTGCCGGTGCGCCCGTAAAGTAATGATTTCAATTTCGCGAGATCGCTGCCGCCGCCGGCTACGAAGGGTTTCTCACCCTTCCCCCCGCATCTTTCCACCCCTTTCAGCGCCCACCCTCCCTCGCTCTGTCTCTTTCCCTCTCTTTCTCTTAACACACTCTCTTCGCCCCGTTCCCGTTCGAGGATTTGGATTAAGCGACTAAGGAAATTCAATATCAGTGGCTGAGATGGGCACATAAAATTACTGACTGCCACTTCGCCTTAATTTGCGCAGTAAAGTTCCCCGCTCCGCGACCCGTTCCACCCCACCGAAACCGGTCTGTCCCCGCGCGCCGCGTTTCCGTGTAAAACTAAGGGATTATGATTCGGTTATTGGCTCGAGCCGCGTTTCACTGCGTAATTCGGCGAAATTTCCAACGACCACCCTCCTCCACACGGATGAAATACGAGGCTCCTGTTACGTTTCCGGGAAACGGACGGTTCGCCACCCACCGGTGTAGTTCCAGTCTTTCAGGTCACCGTGATAAGTGTTTGGGTAAAAATGTGTTGGGAATAGCATACAGCAGAGAAATGAAAGAATGTCTGGACTTGGGCGAATTTTGTTATGGTGTTTTCGCATGGTACAATTTTACGCATACAAATTCGTAAGTTTTCAATTTGAACGTTCAACTTCAAATTCCGAACCTTGAATTTAACACTTCAAGGTTATCACGGCTGTAAGTACGCCGCAGCATATATTCTTTAAAGTAAGAAATTGATAGTGTTAATAGATTCGAATCTAGCGTCTTATTCTTATTCGCTGTTGGATAGATGAAGATTAGAAAAATTATTGTTCGCAAATGGTATTCACACAGGATGATAATATTAAGACAAAATTCACGTGAGATGAAATTTCACGATACCAAACTAAGAACATTACCGAATCGATAAGTAACAAGCTGTGAGTTTCTTTCTATAATTTTACAATTTTACCAAGCGAAAATACAGATTCCACGTTCGAAAGTGTAAAAGTTTACTATCGCGAACATTAGTTGGTTAGGAGTTTATAGCATAGTTCCGAAAAGTAATTTAATTACAATTTAATTAAATAAACGATTTTCATTCGTATTTGTTAGTTTGCTCAAATTACTGGAGAATGAAACTATCTTTTTATTGCAACAGACCCTCTAAATGGTAGATAGGAGACTTGAACCCAAAACAGATTGCCTTACAAGCAAATGTAAAGAAACTATGGTAGAATAAAAATTCCAATCTTGGGAATTAACCGTCCCTTCGTTCTACCACTTTCGATGACCTTGGCAATTGGTCACTAGAAAAAGAAAAAGGTTCAAACGAGATACAGTGACAAAAGGTCGAGAACGGCTACCGACTGTAATAAAGCGCGTCACAGCTCGTAGACCGGAAACGGTGCTTCAACGTATGTAATTTACAAACCTAATGATGGCACGGCAAACGCGAACTCTCCGGAAAATCCGTTCATAAATTTCGATTTATACCCGAAGAACCCCTGAAACAGTACACGCAACCCTAGCCATGTGCAAAACTGAAAACCATTTTGAAACTTCGGCTCCAAATGCTCTAAAATATTAAACTGCAGCGGCACATGAGTTAGAGGACAATTCAAATCACGTTGTTGTTTTGCCTCGAAACATTGACACGGCCTTGTCGCACGAAACTCCGGGCAAAACAATGTCACCGCTACGTGCAACCGTCGAACGAAGACGAATTCGAATTTTCCGACTCTCCCCCGACCAACCGAAAAGAGTTTAGTATCTATCAGTATCTACGAGTATCTTCCTGTATCGACGAGTTATCTATCGAGTTATCGACGATTATCTAACGAGCATTTACTGAGTATTAATTAGCAATTTTACTTTGCAATTTATACTCTGTACGGTCGCCTCAGCGAATATAGTTTGTATACTAATTTACTATTTTAAATATATTCGACGGTTACGACACAACGAGCAATAACATCTAGTAAATCTCACGGTCAACCATCCTCTACACAAGTCCTATACAAAACTGTGACGCTTTAGCAGGAAAAATCTCAGATACAAAGAAACCTTAAAGAGAGATTGTACACACCTGAACTATAGCATGTGTCACTAGTATTAGTTTATCAGATGCTGAGGATGACTGTGGCAGCTGTTACTGGGAGGTATGGTAATTTTACGGAAAGAAACTGGGATAGGGGATTGAAGAACAGCGGGTGCGAGAGGAGAAACAGAGAAGAAACTGGCAATAGAGAGACAGACTAGGTCTGTTTGTGAAAACGAGGACATACTAAGAGTAAGCCGACCAATATCTGTCAAACACATATCTTTTCAGATTTATCACGGTCTCCTCCGTGAACGCAATTTAATTTCTTTACCACAACCCACGTAGAATCACCCCCTGTTTCGATCGAAAGCTTCGCGTTTTAGTAAATTCACCATTTCTGGAAGCGATGGAAGAAATTTCAACGTTTTTCCCAAGTTGTCTTTGTTAATTCTTATTGACGAATTGAAGCTAGAGCTTTGGTATAAATAAAAAATACTTTGTTGAATCGATATTATAAATAAAACAAGGGGATAATTCTGAATAACATTTCTCATCGATATTGTATGAAGAAAGAGACGAATAAAAGTATCCATGTTATATAGAAATTCCAATGTCATCGTATCACATCGATTCATAACATCGAGTCAATTACTTTCGATCCCCTTCTCCCCCCGAAACGACTAAGTCAGCCAGGTCACCTTACGCAAGTACAATCGGGACTAACTACTACAATCCCCAATTATAACGATCCAACCGGCAACATCCTAATTGCATCGTCGTGCAATGACACGCTAATTGTAAATCCCTCTAACGACGTTCGCTCGCGAGTGAACTCACGCGATCATCCCCGGCGAGAAAAGAAAAAAGGGGAAGAAAGAAAGGAGTCGGCTGGCTGGCGCTGTGGTGGTATGACGACGAGGACAGGATCCTTAACGTGCCTTCATCGAATTAATTTGCCCGGCGACGACAAAGGACCGAAGTCCTTAAAGAGCCAAGCGCTTCCTCCTTTTCCACAACCACCCCTTCTAACCAATGTTTCTCTTTTCCTGCATTCTCCCCCTTTTCATCCTTCCGTTTCATCCCCCTTCTCCCTCTCTCCTGCGTCGCTTAATACAATTCCATACTCCCCTTTCTCCTGCTTTTCCTCTCTTTTTCTAACAGATTCCCTTCTCCCTCCGCCACGCATCTGCCTCCGCGAGAATAATAAAACTCTTTTCAGCAGATGCAATCCAGCATGACGTTACTCCAGGATCGCTCATGGCTTCCAACATTTGTCGGTTCTCAGCTTACGCGGCTGCGGTTTGCGCGTGAACGCGTGCAAAGCGAGGACTCGCGTAAACACGTGTGTGCGTCAATTACGTTTACAAAGATGTATTACGCATAAAATAACTCGGTCGATGGAAGAGCAGAAATTAGGCGACTAAATTCGGTGATCATGTTCGAAGGCTCGAAAGTATCGATATTTGCGAATGAAGATATACAAAAAAGAAGGAAAAACAATTCTTTTGCAGACTAAAAATTCTGAGTGAAAGACTGTTTATTGCATAGGTTAGTTTCGAGTAATTCGCTGGCTAAATAACTAAATTCAGTGCAACAATTGATTTCGTTACATATTTCGACACGATTTGAAAAGAAAATGAATTCTTTCATTTTTTTAACGATTAGTACATCTTATAGCTATAAATGAACATAAATACAATAAAAACGCAATAAACACACACGATAAAAAATGTTAGTTCAGTAAAAAGATTTCTGCTCACAAATAATCTACCGTTGCAATCGTATTGAAAGCTCCGCACGCCTGGTTTGCATCAAAGTTAGTCGTGGCTTGGCATTGAGAGCGAAAGTGGGTCAATTGTAAGTCACATTTTTTCTTAATCTGAATTTATAGCAATAAACACACAAGAACAAAGAAATTCATTTTTCCCCCAATCAAAACTAGATAACAAATGTTTCATCGAATATTTTGAACTGATATCTATCTCAGACAGACTGCGTATTTGGAATTTCTTTGAATTTTGGTGGATAAATATGCAAATACCTGTTATTAGGCTGTTCTCGCTACTAATTCTCATTCGAGGCACGCGGTTCGAGCGTATGAAGTTCGAATATTTGTCGTGCAAATATGCTCGTGGCG
The DNA here is from genome assembly GCF_011952255.1 of Bombus vosnesenskii. NCBI lineage: Eukaryota > Metazoa > Arthropoda > Insecta > Hymenoptera > Apidae > Bombus > Bombus vosnesenskii. The sequence continues at coordinate 588,945 of NW_022882938.1, forward strand.
TGAACGCGGTTATTCAAGCCTGACCGATTGTTTTCGCATTCCCAAAATGCGGACTGCCAGGCTAAATGGCCTTGGTATTTGGTGCAGACCAATTTTAACAGAAACACTCATGGTCAAGCTTAGTTTTGAATCTCTTGGAATGATCATACACTTTCAAATGTATACAAGGTCTGAACTTACACGAGAAATCTCAATTCTGTGATTAATTTATTGGATACGACAAAACAATCGAATCTAAGTTGCATAATATTTATTCATTAACACTTTGACTGCCACGCCGAAATCACATGTTTCGCTCAGGACGTCACGGGAGTATTTTTATTATTCAAAGCATATAATGGCAAAATAACAATAAATTGACGATGTAAGACAACATTGTTCCCCAATGGATCGTTTATCTCATTGGTGGTCACGGGTGACCACCGTGGCGCCTCGATAACAGTTGATAGCGACATATTATAACAAGGCTTCGTTTATTTCAACAAACCATTCGTATTCGTCATTTCGTCGTAAACAAAACGTCCAGAATATATTGTTGAAACGTATAGAAGATATTAGTAAGCAGTATTTGTATATAATATACAAATTCTATATATAATAGTAAGATATGTGCACACTTCTAACTTCAATTATATAATTATAAAGCAGCATTTACGATTATTTTCTAAGGTGTGTTTATAATAATATTCGTAGATGATCCTTCAAAGATATGGATGCAAACACTGCACCGTTAGATGCAAGATTTGTTCTCATCCTTTTTTTTTTTATTAATGTTCTAATAAAAATGTACAATTGTTCCATGGGGCACTTTTTATTTCAAAGTATCTTCTATTTATCGGTTATATTCAAAATGCCCTATCTGTCAATTTTCATACAATTTTTACAATTGTAAGTTCAAGCGCTCCGGTCACCAATGACCACCGTGGCGTCACAGGAGAAACTGTGGCCGGTCATGTATGACCAACGTGGCAGTCAAAGTATTAATAACATTAATAATAAAAATAATAAGAATTGGAAAAATAGAAGAAAGAAGCTCGCGGAACAAGGGAAACGGTCAACACGCATGCACGTCGGGAGCGCATTTGAACATTGTACGGCGTTCGTTTATGAAACAGGAAATAATAACGCATTAGCAACGACAGCTGCGATATTATACTGGATTGAAGCGTTATTCGAGGGTCCGTAGAAAATTGAGAAGGGGACAGGGCACACGTCTTCGTAGGGTGAGTAGCTTCGATGACGATCGCATAGTTACGTTTGGGTGGAAGCAGAGTCAATCGTGGCAATTTGTCGTCACTCGTGTGAATTTATAGCTGGATACAGGTGGCAAGGGAGAATACGTAATGTTATTTTTATATCGTTATACAATGGTGATGGACGAAAGAAAGATTAGAAGATAAACAAGCCGAGCGTACACTGTAATTTTACAAAATGGAATTATATCTGACAGCAGTAATAAATAGATATAATACGTTGCTGAAAATAATTAGAGGGTCATTTCCCACATCACATTAATTTTAATATCTAACGTCTTAAAATCAATCTTTATAACATCGTCGTACAATATATACAATAATATGGCAATCTATCAAGCCAATAGGACATTTCTTCGCTTCTGTTCTCTTAATTATCGTGATAAAATCATTCATAATTGTTTTAAACAATATATATACCGTGGAACGAATGACTGTTAACAACATCGTAGAAAATGTTTAGTACGGAAGTTCTTAATATTTATAGTCTATTAATCGTCAACTTTCATTTGACCATCAGCGTATGTCTACAGATACTTCTTCACTTTTTCCTTCTAATCTACTTTCTTAAGATACACGTTTATACTCGTAAAAGAAACTTTTAAAGAGAGGAAAGCAAATTCTGATGGCCGAGAAAAAATTCAGATATCTCGTTACTGTATCCTCGGGAATATTTCAAGTTACCCTGATTCGCCTAAACCACGATGGTTTCTAATTACAGCTTATCATCCGAATCACTCGTAAACTTCTTTATCCCTCTCGCAGACTCATCTCGTTTCGCTGGCTAGAAGAGACGAAGAAAAAAACGGCGGTACCGTATAGAATAGATTCGCAACATATTAAACTATATCTCGCGAAACGAAGAGCATAAAGCACCAGGGTCTGGAAAACAGTACGACCTTACGCCAGGCTACTTAATGGTTAATAATTATCTGCCGCAGCCACGAGAGCACGTAACGATGTTTATCTTTAAACCCATTCCACTTCGAACTTCTATTACTAAATAAAAGATCCTTTCACCTCGATAACGGGGCTCTCTCGAGCACGCGCGCGGACACACACACGCGTACACATACACATACAAGGATACGTTCGTTCGTTGTGTGCTCGCCTATGAAATTATCCAGAGTGTATCCGTAAATCCCCGATTCTTACGATTCTTTCTCCGTCGTTAATGAGTAATTAGTGCTCGAACGGCAATTAACGACGAGAGAGTCGGATTGGGCAAGGAGGAAGGAATATTCGCAAAAAGAAACGAGGAGAAAAGAAAAAACGACAACCAGAGAAGAGAGTAAGAGAGGGGGATCCTGGTAGAGAGAGAAAAACGTCCGAAGACTGCGTGGCGATGAACGGAGAGAGGAAGAGAGAGGCTCGCGAGAAGCAGCCATCGAAACGTCGAGTTCGTGATACAACCACGCTGGTACAACGAGCTACGTGACCCGCTGTATACGTGTGCGTGCCGTAATTAGTTGGAATCGACGAATTATAAAAAAAAAAGAAGAAGAAGAAAGGAAGAAGGGGAAAGAGAAAACAGAAGATGGAGGGAAAAACGAAAGGAAAAAGAGGAAGGAGGGAACGAGGGAACAAGAGGCTCGCGTTCCTGTTTATACGTCGAAAGCTCATGGTTTGGCCGCGCGCACGGCCAGCAACATCGGACAAAATTTTAATTAATCCGGAGAGCTTATTAGTTTGAGTGCCGACAAGGACCGGGCAGAATCGAGCGGGGGCCGAGAACAATTTCCAAGTTGAGCGGGCCGCACAGGGGGATGGAAAGGGCTCCGTTTCTCCTACAGCTTGTACAATCGACCGAGCACTGGCCAGCGGAGACAGGGGAAGGCAGAGAGAGAAAAAAGCTTCTCGACGAGGAAAAGCGCGTGATACGAACCAGGCACACATGCTATTCGATGAGTCTTTCTTTCCGTTCCCTGTATTTTCTTCCCTTTTACATTTCATTAGCTGGTTAAATTATTTTCTTCATTTCTCCAGTATCTTCTATGTCTTTTACGTTGAGTGACTCGTCCGAACGTGAACACCTATTAATATAATATTTTTTTCAAGCATAGACTACAGAAGGAAAAACATGACAAGTGGCTTTTTCACAGCATAACAGGTACATTGTAAGAAGAATTAAATTTTACGCTGTAAAAGATCGTTCTATTTTAAGATCATTTTTTCGAAGATCTTTAGGAATATCGATGTTTGTTTACGGATATCTTTCTCATTGCATTTTGTAAAAATGTCTAGAAATTAAAGTGAACTATGATATTTCTGTCCGACGCTACAATGTTTAACAATAGTTCGACTTGGTAAAGAAAGAGACGGCGTTCACTTCTTGGTAAACCACGCGATCGTGTTGAACCAGAAGAAGCATTAGAACACGCGCTTATTGGAACGCGTAAACGCTTTGTCACGCAGTTGATTATTACCGCTGATATCCAACATATTATTATTGTCCGTATTACGGCTGTGTGAGCGAATAAAAGGAAATATTAAATAGGGTTTATACTGGTAGCATTTATTGATCGACCAACGGAATAACTGGCCTGTCGTACGCGTTCTCTTGTGCGTGGATCGCTGCTATTGCTGTCTGTAACTTTGATAATAATATGCTTGGTATTATTCACACGAGGCCTGGTGAAATCAAATTCAGTGACTTTGACGAAACTTTACGATGCATCGAAATTCAATAAGCTTCACCTGAGAATTGATATTGCTTCTGTATTTTCTGCAGGTTTTCTTTGTTTCGGTCGATTCATATTATATCGTTTACAATCGAAATTAAATATTTTACAAGCTATCGAATCTCTTACTTTTGCAACCTTGCCAAAGCTTGGACGTACTTATCGTTTGTTTATACATTACATATACGTGCGTTTCACTACATTGATAGATTAAGCAACAGAAATATATAGTATGATAAACTCATATCTATTGATAACATCATTGATAATGCAAGGTATTTATTCACAATGATTATATCCATCCATAAAATGCAATCGAACATTCCGAAAGTTCTCTGAAAATACACGTTAAATAACAAGCTACAAGCCACAAGAACTGCAATAATCTTTCCACAAGAATGAAACTGAACATTTTGTTTTATAGTAATAAAGCGCGCAGTTAAATGAAAAAGTTTCTTACTTTTATGCGATAACTAAATTTTTATGAGTGAAGCAGAATAATAATACAATATAAATATATATATATAATCTATATAATAAAGCAGAATATAATAAGCATATAATATCTCTGTGTCTGAGAACTGATCCAACCTTCAATATTCAATAAAAGTTAATCCTTCGGAAGAAAATTATACCAGCCACAAAGATTATTCCATTACCATCGATCCAAGGCAACAGAAAGCAGAGAACACTTTGGAAACTATACAAAAATAAAAATCGTATAATACTGACAAGAGTTGCAAGTTACATTAAGCGCAAATAAACTGTTCTACATTTAATCTTTCGCGACATTTCAATTTCTCGCGTGTTAACATTACTCACCGTAGCCAAAGCCAAATGAAGTCGAACCGATTGAAGGACAAGACTTGATCAGAGAAGTCGATCACGATGAAAAACAGGGATCGTTGAAAAAGTGTAGAATCTCGGGGCTGACGAAAGGCGGGAACAGGATCGAATCGAAGGAAACCAAGCGAACGAGTCCCGGTCGGACGATTAACGAGCGTCACATTCGTCAAACCGTGGCCAGAGCCACCGGGTGATACGTGTAACGAGCTAATTAACTTAATTTATCGCCGTTTGACGGAGATCCAATCGCAGATGCGCGGCACGTTAATTGTACGTCCATTAGCTACCGATACGATCGTATATACCGTGGCCCGTACTCTCTAACGATCGCTTTACAGCTCGTTTCGCCGAGATCCCTATACTCAACTCGGCTGGCACGTCGACTTAGTCGCCGCGATTTTCGATTTTTCGATCAGCCCCTTTGCTTCTTCTCTAGTTGGAAAATCTTCTTTATGAGACGCGATACGATCTGTAGTCCACTGTCTGTAGACACGATTGAATGTTTCTTCGTGAACGCTTGAGTCGATAGGAAGCACGAGTAATGTTTTTACGTTTATTTTTTTCGACGATATTTTGCGATGGAAGTGTTGAAACGATGAAAGATAACGGTTGGCATTCGCTTAGGTCTTTTTGATACCGTCTAGTTTCGCATTAATTGATTCTATATAATTATCACGAATGCAATTCGTGCTGCATGAGGTATTCGATTGTGGCGAGAAGATTACACGCTACGAAATATAATAATAAGGAAGCAGCACGTGTCTGTAATTAAACAAGAAAGTAAACGAGACATAATTAGGGAGTTACGATCCCATTGGGACCCTTGCCGGCTTCTTTTCATCAGCTGTTCCGAAACATCCGCACGCTTGAACCACAACGAAACCTTAACAACTCAGATGGGTTTTTTCAGAGTTGTAATCTCTCGTAAGTCGAACACAATCGAATCGGTAGGATTAAAACAATAAATTGTCCAGAATAAGCGAATATCTCTTTCACACCTAAACCTATTCACGTCAATCCATCGATCCAGCTAACCCAAACGCAACCTCTGTACGATAATTCCCTGGCAAAAGTCCTATTTACTTCCAAACCGAAGCAGAGCTTTCGAACTCGTCCGTCGATATCAATGGGAGGAACCGAAGTATCGTGCACAGGCACAGAAACTAGGTACCACAGGTACTTGGAATGCCTTGCCTTACCACGCGATAGTCGAACATTGGGCCCCATGTGTGTCGCAGCCACGTAGTTGAGCCACGGGTACTTAAATTCTCAGGGAAGCAAGCAAGGAAAGAGAAACGGTGGAGCACGAGAGGACAGCAGTAGAGTGCCGTTACAAGAGAGCGGAGGAGGTGGAGGAGGACGAGCACCAAGAGACGGAGGACAAGGGGGTGGCTGGGCGGAAGGGACAGGGAGGAATGGTACGAAGAGACACCCGCAATTTCGTGATTGCTTTTCAGACGACACTTTGTACACCCATGGACAGCACCAACCAACTCATTACGGTAATGACACGTGTGCATCAATTCGCATTAATATTCTAATGGACGTCAGGGAAGGGAGAGAGAGAGTGGTTCGACGCGCGAGAGAGCGGGCACAGAGACGTTCGAAAGGGTAGGGGAATAAAAGGGGCCGGTGGTGGGGAGAGAGACAGGGGCAGTAGTGGGGGAACGAGGAAGAGCACGGATGAAGTCGCGTGGGAGTCGAAGCATGTGGAGTGGGGGTAACCGTGAAGGGGAAGGGAAAAAGCCGTAGAAAGGAAGCAGCGAGATGAAGGGAGATGGTACGCTATCTTGCGCATAATGCCAATTAATTAATGGATACTGTGCCCGTGCCTCGGCTCGATATTATGTAACTGGTGCCTAGGACGGCTGTTATCGATTTACGGTTTCGTTGCCGAGGTGAACGTAAGTCTGCTGCCGCTGTACACGGACCGTGCTCGTTAGAAGTGTACGGAGAACGTCGCTCTGCCCGTCCAGACCATTCTCCCGTGGATCGTACGGATTCGTTTGAACTCTCTTCTTTCTTACCACACATGACCGGTTCCCAGTATTCAATTTTTGACAAAAAAAAAGTTCACGAATATTTTCGTTAACTGTTTCGAGGACATTTTATGGGCGGATAGGGAATTAGGTAAATTGATTCTAAGGTACATATTAGGTTAGGTCCAGAAATAACGAAATTGTTCCGAGAACTGAGTTTGGAATAATAGAATCCGTTGCGATAGGAGTTTGATAAAAACGATGTGTACACGCATGTATAACAGATTAATTGCTATTGGCGCATACGTTGGTAGACTCTCAATAATTAATAAATTGAGATAAACATTTATTAGTTGAATTAAAGATAACTGTGGTGAGAAAGCTTTGCAAATCCTTGGTAATAACCGAATTAGTTATTGTAGGAATATATATGTATAAAAAAGCACATTACTCACACATGGAATAACTTAATTATTCCACTGTCTGGAATCGAAATTAAAGGCTATGAAAACACACGAAGACTTAATTAAAAAATAATATTTTCAAACGTTGACAGGCTAATAAGGAAGTTCAAGAGTAATCACCACTATGATGCTTCATTTTTATATCGCTTGGAAGAGAAATAAGGGTAAATCGAAAAGTAATTGTAAACAACACATGTATTGTAGCCACTGTCGTTCAAAAGAGCCAGTAGAAAACGTTTAACCGCCGGATCGATAAGTCACGTAGGGGATGTAAATAATTTAGATGATATGGTCGTACATATGTAAGAAGAAGGTGAGCTCGATAAGACTGTACCCTGTTGACGACTGGAAGCTCAACAGCTGAATGCCGTTATCAATAAAACGCAATTCGTGACTGCGATGTTAACACGCGACGTAAGTAAATTGGCGATATTTACGACACAGATATGTACGTAAGAAAATCAATCAATATCAATAAATTACCGATAGAAGGACAATAAAATCTGTTCACATGATATTGTAGTACTTACTACATTGTGCATGATAAATTGTCATGCACAAATATTCAAATGATATGAAAATAATTATACGCTTCTAGTAAATTTGTTACTTTGAACAAACGATCGGAATGATCGTAAAAATAGCAAACAAACGGACAATAATTGAGGTGAAAAGACAGGACGCGTAATAGAATCGGTTTCGTCCTCGTGGGTTGCAGGCGGAGAAGAAATATCTGGTTTATGCGTCACTTCCTTATAGTTCATCTATCTTCGTTCGTGGAAGATTAATAGTCGCTTGATAGATTATAAGCGAGTTATATTTAACAAACACAAGTACTTAGTCATTATCTGATGCTGTAATATTATCACGAATATGTAATATGTACCAGGAAAATTTCCTGGTACAACTGGAACTATCGTTGGAACATGATTATCCGAAATTACGATAATTAGAAGGCGTGAGTGATGAAAATTCCACGATGTCAGAGAAATATAGTTAATACAAGAATAGTGATAAAATTCTAAAAGGAAAGTTGTTTTCAATACTAGAAGTTAATGTAAAAATAGCAAACATTAATACAATTGATAGAGTAGAATTTCAAATCGTTTGAACACGCTTTAGAAAATGTTTAGCCTCGTGTCTATGCGTTATAAATGTCACGAACGGAATGGATTGGTTTAACGGTTCGCAGGTACATACATATGTAGATGATCAAATTCTATCGAACGACAATCCTTACTTTAGTAAACATTCCTGTAAACAGGACAATCTATAGGCTGTTCCATACCACTTTGATAATTCAATTACTTGTTGTTCAATTATATGAAATTAGAGAGAAGAAGATTGTTGATTATGAGTAATTTAACGGTGCAAAATTGTATAAAATACACATAATATGAAAAGTATGCGAAATAAAGCACTTAGAGTAAAGTAGCCATTACAATATTTAGAAAATTAAATCGAAAGTTTCTGTTAAACTTCTATTTTCTTAAGAAGCTTATTAGGCATCCATTTTATAATATATACACATGTAAAATTTGCAAGAAATTAGTTAGTTCGTTATTGTGAGATTATGAAAACAATTTCGCTAAACAGATGTTGAGGATATAAGATTATCCCAACTTTACGACACGGACAGCACATCTGCTATTTTTGAGAAGTTGTAATTTTCCACACTGCACATTGTAAAGTTTAAAACTCAGATCACACCCACAACATAATTAGCATTTTTAAGCGCTCCGTTCAATAGCAAATGACGTGTCATAAACTTCGACCCCAAGGAGAATTACGTTACGAACCCTCGACCAGACACGCACGACACGCACCACTTGCTAAACGCCAACGACAGTTCGATAGTCAAATGATTGAACAGACATAGATTCCCACCTCGTAGGAAACGTACATTATGAGCACCAGACACTTCGAGAAGAAGACACTTACGTTTCATTTCTTACGTTTATACTAAATCACACGCAAACTAGAACTCTTTAATCTCCCTCCACCTTGAGCGTTAATATCGTTCAAGGTTCGCGACCCTAACCGAACAGTTGCAATTTAACTGATCGCCACCTAGTTGAGAGGTCGCAATAACACAGTTTCAAGAAAAACACGTTTCAAATTTTGCACTCAGCCCCAACTACGCAACTTTGTCATTTCATCTTTAGATATACAAATACAAGATCACATTTCCAAGGCAAGATACAACGATAGAAAAGGATGTAATAAAGAAAAGAATCGATTTTTTTCACTGCGTCAAATGGAAATACTAATCCTCTTTGAACGATATTCGTGAAAATACCAATTCGCATAGACATCTCCAATCTATTTGTCACATTTATGAGAATAAAACCTCATCCCTATAATAAAGAAAAAGAAAAAGTGGAAAAGAGCAGAGGAAGGGAAAACAAAGAATTCATAGTGTATCAAGTGAATCGATTGGACTAAACCAATACGGGTGCCGAACATTCGTTCAAAGTGGTTGAAGCAAAGTCAAGTGCATTCCCAAAGAATCGAAGAAGATCGTCGAGTTAGCTGGCTCGGATCCTCAATAAGAAGAGAGTCTCGGGAGTAAGATTAATGCGCGTTGTTGGACCGAGGCAGTCCATCAGTCGCTAATGCAACGGGAATCTCGTTCGAATGTTAACAAAGTTAACGCGCGGCGGCCGCAGTCTCACGCAAAACGCACGTCATCGGCCGTAATGACCGATTACGCGGGACGAGTGTCATCGTCATGGCTTGCCAGCGTGACGATGGCGTTGCAACGTTACGCCTAAACCGCGCGCGCGGATCGTTATTGAATTATGCACGATGCCCGTAATCGAATGATCATTATTAACGGTTAACGAGCCGCGTACGAAAGCGGAGGTGGTTTATTCTCTCACTGCAACAAGCGGGAAAAGAATTATTTTCGTCCGTTGTTATCATTCGTGATTAACGATTACAGTATTTGATCGATGAAATTTTTTTTTTATGAAGTTCGAATTATACGCTTCCGTTTAAAGAGCATAGGATATTGCGTGAATTTTTTTATGAAGCATTCGAAATGGTGTTTAATGAAAGTTTGATATTTGAGGTAGATTATCAACTTTAAATTGCACGCGCGTTTTAATAAAATTGTTTGATGCTATATAGAAATTTGTATACAGAGGTTTATTTATGTGTGAATAGACATCTTTTTGCTTTGTCTTAGAATTATATTGGTAGAAGCGTTTTGAAACGGTCAGAACGTGTTCCATCAAATTTCGATATTGGCGGAAAATCCGTAGCCGCGACACGCGAAATTTACGTCCTCCTGTAGAGTTTGTAATGCGAGTTACGTTGTTGCTGTTACGAAATCGATTCAGATGGGCGGAATGTTGTTAACGCGTTTTAGCTTTCAATTTTGAACGCGACATTTGGTGTCTATTGTGGAATAGTCGGGCGCAAGTACGAAACAGGGAGAGAACGAGACCGCATCCGATCGATTCTTTTGATACTCCTACTGTCAAATTTATTGAACGTAATATATTTGACCGTGTACCGAATGGTGACGATGAAAATCGACAACATTTTTTCTTTCATAAATCTTCGAATTTTTTCATAAAACCTTAATCAAACGTCCTTCGTGTATCTTGAGAAAAAAATATTCTATCTTTTAAAGAAACGAACGAAATATTCTTCGGTTAATTGGATCTTCTAACTCTTCTATTACGTTTGCAAGAGCTTATGACAATTCTACAACAGCTATGATTTTGTATCGTTTTAATACATCTAGTAATTTTGTACGTGTATTCTAAAATATATAGAAAATATATAGAAATGAAGCAAACTGAAAAACATAATTTCAATAAAATTTAAAAAGATAACTAAACTAAGCTAAAGTATGTATATGGAAGGTGCGTTAATCAAAAGACACGATTTCGAACTATCTGTCGTACAGACCCGAATTCAATAGTATTTTGAGTGTTTTAAAATAAACACTAAATCGCGCTCCGTGTTTTATCTGCAGCCTACGCAATGCAAATGTCTTCGAAATTCGAATGGCGAAGAACCAGGCATTTAGTAAAGGAGCACTGTGCTTTTTTATTCACCTTTGAAAACGTCGCGCTCTTCACGATTCATTTTACTTCGATGATTCTCGATCCTTATGCAGTTCGTTCAGTTGCTGCACACGGTTGACTCATCGTTATTATGAAAAAATAAAGAAAGCATTTCGAAGCTTGAGAGCCGATCCCTCGAGACGCGGCCACTTGACTTCGTGGACGGTGGTCGGCGGGAAATGAAAACACCAGGAGATAGATTACCAGAATTCAAACGATATTCAAGAATTCGAAGAAAGTTTACAAACTCCAAGATTTCTCGCAAAATTTCCACAGAATTTCGTTTATCAAAATATTAATTAACAGAAAGATCGATTATTGAAACATTTAGCAAATATTTGCAGATGATACTTCCTAAAAAAGATTGAATAACAGAAGGATAAAAACTAGATTTAAATGATATTATTAAAACTTGTCTGATTATTTGAAAAGTTCAGTTATATAAGCAGCGTGTGTCACGGTTATTTCGTTATTTCGGATAATAAATTTGTCTAATATCATATCACAGAAAAGTTGAAGAGACGGAGTATTGATAACTGAACAAAACATTTGCTATAAGAAAGTAGTTTCTATAAAACATGAAAATTCTTCATAAGAATTTATTACAAAAGGTAACCTTTGTAATATCGTGAAACATTCCACCGTCGAGCTCTAAATACCACAGAACCACGGCAATCATTTACACTCATCAATTACCATCCTGCATTCTCTACACTTTCTCCATAGCCAGAGCGTTTGTATTCTTCCAACAATACGCTGACGGCCGTCCATGTTCGCCAATAACTTTCCCACAAGTCGATTGCCAATTAACCCCGTCTAAAGTTCAAATCAATTTCGTTACCACGTCGTAAAGCAAAATTTTAATTGTACAAATAACATCAAACTCGTATTCACGCATCATTACATGGTCATTGTGTATCATATATCACGTTTTATATAAAGTTTCCAGCTTCAAGTTGAGACATAGTTAAGTGTACAAGTATCGTGCAAATATTTAAGTCTCTGGAAGAATTGAATTCTGTGTTCTCAGCTTTAAAGTGAAATCATTACAAACTTTTTAAAATAATTTCTAAGCCCACTTTTCAAAAAAAAAAAAAAAAAAAAAAAGAAAGAAGAAGAAGAAAAACGAGCTACATCGATTCGATCTTGAACGATAACAGTATCAGTTTCACTAACCCGCTCAGCTCCATCTCGACTAAACCAAATTCCAAATTCCCCGCTATACCAAGTTAAACACTTAACCATAACTTCGTTGGATTCCCAATTAAGCTCGCGTAACGTCTAAATCAATGTCTTGCTTGTTAAATTCCAATCTCGATCATCAATCTGCAATCTCGGACAGAATCAAGAAGTCATCCCTTCGCCAGCACATACTTTAACAGCCCGAGGAAATCCCCAGTGTAAATTTTCCGCGTGCACGACGCACGCCTTTATTTTTTCTTTCCGGATTTGGAGGCCAGACGCGCATATAACGGTCACAGGCCTTCCCTCGCCCCGTTAGATTTCTATCGAAGCGGCTACGGTGTTCTCAGGCGATCCTCTCTCGCGCTTAATCTCGCCGCGGGATCTCCTTGGGAGATGTCTTAAGAGCACGGAATCAATTACCGCGACTTTCACCGCGTGGGCGCGCCGCATCTGGCGTGTCCGGCTCTCCCACGTGCTATCGTGTGCGTGGCCGTCAGTGTACTCGCACGAGGCTATCGTATCGACGCGGAATTAACCATGGCTACGATGTCAGTCAACGAGAGTTAATATCGATGATATAGAAGGTACAGATTTTATCGGTGAAATCTTGTGAAACAGAGTACGTAGTTCGATCGGGGCGTGTCAGGTTCACCATTACACTTCGCACAATTGGAAAATAACGTGGGCTTGATTGGTCATAATTAGGTCGCGAGTTAAACATTTAGGTCATATAGCGGAGAATTGGGAATTCTCTTTAGTTGGAATTAGGATTGGAGGAGTGAGTGAAACCGATTTTATGTTAATTTCGTTAAAGTAATTGTTCGAAGTGTCAGCGTTAGAGCAACTGTGCTATCGTTTCGATATTTATTGACGTTGAAAAGTGGCACTCGTAGGATGTTTATTGTTCCATTTAAATAGCTTTCATTTCCATATAATTAAGATAAACGCAGTAAATAACTGAATTTAAATACTTGCTGGTGTTAAGACATGGAATGTTCCTGGGTTGTTACGTTACTGTAGGTTGACGTGTATAATTGATTGATGACAATGCTAGGAACAAGATACCCGTAGGCCACAAGGCTTTCATAATAGCTGATTCGGCAATTAATAGATTGAAGAAGGCGATTAATGGACTAAAGAACGTAATTAATCGTCGAATTATGAAAACTTCTTCCATTCGATATCGAGTATCGTATAACACTGTCAATAGCACAATACTTATCCTTTCTCGAGTCGTCGAAGAAGGCCTTTGCGTCTCTATTTCGAATAAATTACGATCAACAGTGCGTACGGAACGTGTGGATAGTATTGCTTGCAAGTTAATAAGAAACTTATATTTACGGCATCTAACTGCGTTACATGGCGATCATTAATTATAAATTTGATACGCGAAGCGTCGAGATTGCGAAAGAAAAATTTCCTACCAATGTTGAAACTGCGAAACCGGTCTCAAGTAGCTGCACGTCCAATTCCAAAAAGCTAATTGCGTCTCTCAACAAACATTCTATCATACACGGCATATACGTACATATACCTATTAAGCTCTTCACACGAGCGTTCAGCATATCCACTTAGAATACACCTACATACACGGACAAATATTTACCAAAGCAATCGAAATATTTCTTTACCATTTAGCGAAATTAAATTCGTTCGATGTACGCGACAGCAGTTCGACGATACGGCTTCGTTTACGAGGTTCGTAAAAATGTTTCACGATTCATCCTGGACGAAAGCACACCACCGACGAGATGGAATTTCGCGTGCCTCATTCTGCTCAATTCTTACCCAGACTCGCTCCATAAAAACGTTCGTCCGCTAAACGTATTTACGTTGTCACGACACACTTTAACACGAATCACCGCATTCTTTCTCTATTGTTTATTATCAGTCACTTACGATACCGTTATTAGTGCGAATTTTAGCGAAAAATCGAAGATGAATTGAATTAGATATTCCAAGGATCTGAGTTATAAAATATGCAATAATCGTAAGGATGTTAAAATTAATCGATACAGTGATCGCAAGATACGAAAATCTTAATCGCACCTCCGATTGTACTTTATCAAACAGGTCTTTCTTCAAGTTCGTTCATATTACAAAAGACGTTTGCTTATTACACGGTGTACTGTCATCCGAAAAAATGCGATTTATAATCGAACGGAATTTCATCGAGTAGCATCGATGAAAGCCCGTTATTTCCGTAGCTTGTATGAAGAGAGGAGGCACGAAATCGTACGGTTTGCCGATCGAAGTCGTTAAACGTATCGAAAACCGAATTTAATCTGCCGGAAAATAGACGGTGGAAATTTGTTCCGAATGTCATTTGATACGTATTATGTCAGTGGGAGAAGGAAGGAATACCGACGAATATTTGCACGAAACTATAACACGGCCTCTCTCTATTTCTATCCAATTCGTGCGGCAGACTTTATTTTGGCCAAAGCATCGCGGTCGTTGTTTGTTGTTCACCACCGTCCACCCCGTTTTTCCACTTCTCTGTACAGTTTCCAACTCAAATATTTCTTAAATTCTGGCTACGAGGAAAAATTACATCAATAATTGATATAAATCTACCTGGCTCTGTAAAAATGGCTATGTAAAATATCCCTATAAACCTTGAAATTATAATTTTCTCTTTATATAAAACAATTTTATAAATATTGTAGGATAACATTTAATTCGCGGAATTTGGATAGATACTTTTCATCGCTACCCAATCCATTTACTCTCTATCATACCATAGCAGTGAAATCGAGAACAATGGTGGAAAAATACCGATTTCAAGTGTCATTCTATGCACGCACGGTGCACGATGAAAATTCCCCTCGTGCACGGTCGTGAATCGGAACTTCAACCGGCAAGATTCATTCCAGACAATCAGACAGCTCGAAGGAAACGCAATTACTGGTCTTAAACGAACCAATTAACGCGGGTCCGCGTTATCGAAGCGCACTGTTTCACCCTGCGAAATGGTCCGACTGTGCATGCACATATACATATATCTGCAACACACATATATATATCTAGATCAAAGATTCGCATAAACTACCTTCTGTAACAATAGTTAGATACACGCCAACAATAAGATTATCTTATGGAGTCGTCGGATATAGTGTGTTATCTCGGTGGAAACTGTATGGACCGGAGAGACGAGACACGATAAAGCTATTCCAACGGCTCACGAAATCCGACGGTGACCGCAACAGGTTCAATAGCGCCACGTATCCCTTTAATGCACAATTGAAATTTGCACTAACGTTCCAGACAACAAAATTGCACCGATACCGATCACAAGTCGAGAAATGATCTTTAAACGAACGACCATCGAACGTGGACAGGAAGCTTAGCCACGCGAAATTAACGTACCCTAATTTAGATGATAGCCGTTTTGAACGTGGATCGCGCGATGATGGTATACAGTCGACTGTGAATAACGTAATTAAATCGAAAATCGATGATATCAATTAGAACTAGAGAGAGTTTTCCTTATTCATAGTAAATTTAATTTGGAAATTTGAAAAAATAAAACATAGGTTATCACAACGATATTTGTACTATCCGCGAGGACATAAAATGTTTTTCACCAGCGAAAATATTTTTTTCCGCCCTGAAGCTTTGAAAATTTCGCAATAACAACCTCGTGTAACGTGGACCAGTACCTATTCACAGGTCCCTTTACAAAGGACCAAAATCTAATTATTTCGAGCAATTCACTCGGTCCACGAAGTCGAAATCAAATCACTGGAAAACAATCGAATCACGCAAAAAAGCGATCGAAACAAAAAAAAAAAAAAAGGAAAAAAATTACCGGCCATTGTACTCGACTTTTTCCGTTCGATTCTTCGCGAGCAAGTTATTTTCCGCAGTGACCGTTTAATGGCTCTGATTCGATCGGAAGATTACGTCATGTCAATGTCAGTGGAGGTATCTTGTGATTGTGTTCTGCTGATAATTCTAGCCGTTGACTGGCCGCTGGCCAATCCAATATTTGTAAATCTAAATGCGGATGCGCTTAGAACTCGATTCCACAGGTATAAGCACCTTGTCGTTTGCTTGGAACGATGCCGCGTTTCCAAAAATACACCTGTCTCAGAGGAACAATCCACCTTTAACTAATACGTCTTGAAACCAACGAATCGATACTCCTTTTTCAAAGCAGTCGCCTACACATGATCGATCAATCAACTTCGGTGTATTAAATTTACTTTGTAAAATTCGACGAGGTACTTCGTTCCAATAAACCGAGTTGAAATGAGAGTAAAAAGAATTAATTTACAACGATGTAAAGTATAATAGCGTTTGAAAGCAGGAGATTGATTTGCAAAATCAGAACGGAGGCGTAATTTAGCATAAATTAATCTTCGTGCATTATGAAATAAAATTTTATAAAGTAAATGCTACGCATGTAGTTTTCGTTCGTTAATAAAATGCTGTCGATAGAAAATAAACGCATGAATCAATCGGAAGTTTTCGAATGAAGCAATTACATAGCCTGCTCGTTGATAATTGATCAAGAAGGGTTATGTATTTAGAATATAACATGCGATTACAGGTTACAACGTCTTTTGATTACAGATTAATCGATCTGCGCTTCTTTCGTTCTCTCGCCATTTTTATCCTCTCCTAACGCTCTAAACGTGGTGCATCGTTATCAGAACCTATCATTATCACGATGAACCTGTTTTCCGTTCAACTATGTTATGTGGATGATTGCGTAATCGTTAAAATATTCTGTCACTTACGTCATCGACTCGAGTGTTCGTGCAATCACTATCGATTATGCTGTTTAACTACTGTGAGATCAACACCGTTGATATCCCTTCAGAAATGCACAATAGTTACAGTACTTGTAACTATTTAATAATTCCTATCTTTCAAACGAACATTTATTATTTTAATAGAAATTCACGCCAGGATAAATAGGCCACTGTGATTAGAATTCCGCTCACTCTAATTACGTTTATTGGTATAAAATCTTGATTAGCGAATTTAAGTATCTAAAAGTGAATTCGTATGGATGGAAAGTCATAAACGACCGAAAGAATCAGTGAATTCCTATCATAGGAACAATTTGTCCTATCATAAGAACAAATGGGAAAAAATTATAAATTAAATCTTCAACTCTTCTGTGATCAATGTTCAACCCAATAACGTGCAAATAATGTTCAACTACTATCTCGTATAGGTTTAACGATTAAACATCCTGATAGAAGAAATGGTCCAAGTAATACAACATTGACCTAAAAGCAGTCGGTTGAACTTCGTCTCTAAGGCTTGAAGATTCAATTTGTAATTTGTTTCCATTTGTTCTTATTGTAGTATCGTGGACGACGGGCCTAGGGGGGTGTCGTGCGAATTGTAAACGAGCGGTTGCTGAGCATGTGCATGATGGGGCTTAAACAAAAGATATCAGACAAAAGACAAAGGGTTGCTAAGAGACATAAACGAATTAACAGCAGTATGAGTTGAGAAGCCAGAGAATGCGGATTGCGTTGTCGAGATAGTGTTGTTAGAGTTGTTGAGAGAGAGTTGAATCTATGTTGACGAGAGTTGTTAATTAATTATAATACATTGTTACGATTAGTTCATGTTAAATAACCATTGTTCTCTGTATAATCCGTTTATTATTAATAAACTAATTATTATTATATTTACGATACTACATTATGATGGGACAAATTGTTCCTATGATAGGAATTCACTGATTCTTTCGGTTATTTATGACTTTCCATCTATACGAATTCACTTTTAGATACTGCGATTCGCTAATCAAGACTTTATACCGATAAACGTAGTTCGAGTGAGCAGAATTCTACTTAGCGAAAGATCTTCGAGTCGAAAAGCGTGGAAGCTGTCCCGATCGGCCGTGTTGTGGTCGAAAAACGATCGGGACCGATTAACAGCGTCCGTTATCGTTCGACAGAAGATCGTTGTCGAGGGCGTCAAGGTCGATATATCGAGCGACGGAGCCACTTTACGGGCCGGTATGCGCAGGTATTTCGGCACTTCCGACAGAGTCGTTTGTCAGCATTAGAGAGAGAGACGGAGCCGGTCGATCGGAATAAGCCAATTTTCCGAGCGATTTCTTATCGACCGCGCTGATCGTCCCCCATGATCCTGTCGCTTTAGCTACTCACGAGACTCTCGTCACGTGTCGTCTCAGTGTCGAGCACGTTTTATCGGTGGTCGTTAAACGATCACCGCGCGACTCTTGTGCCCCTTCTTCCGTCTCTGTATACGGCGTTCTCGATTTCTTGCTGCTTCACTCAAGCTATTTCCGAACTATTTCTGAACGAAGGTTGAACGTTTTTAACGTGTGTTAAACGTTACGCAAGATGTTGCGCTTGTTTACTTGTAAACACTCGTGAAGATAAAGAAGACTAGAGAGATTTGAGGAGTACTGGTATCTTATACACAGTAAACGTGTTAAGTGCGGACTATATTTAGATATTAACGACGCGATTAGGAAGATCGATGCCGAACTAAAGAGTCCCTAGACCAGTATATGTCTGTTACAACCCTCTTGCACGATTGAACCAATATCGCTAGCGAATTTTTGCAAATCGCAAATTGAAAGTTATCAATGTGCATCAGTAAATTACAAATCTTTTAACGAAGCAAACGAAATTTAATAAATTACAAGTTATCTGGTTTGGAATATAAAATTTGTAAAATTATAAGAAGTGTGTAACCTACGATTTGTAACTTATAACTTGTTCATTGACTGATATTACTTCTAGTACTTCGCTTTCTACGCTACTCTCTGAATTGGAATATTAGACTTGAACATTTCCAATAATCGATACGATACGCTAACTCTTTTTACTTTCGATCAAACCATTTTCACAATGGTTTGGAAAATGCTTCTATCGTTTAAGCTTCTAAATGTCGCGGTTAGTTTCGAGGGTGTCGTAGGCTTGGAAGATACGAGAGATTTAATTAAGTTTGATCGAGGTGGCTGGTGCTGAAACGGAACGGGGCAGCACGGCGTGCCGCGTTCCCATCCGGGCCAGGATCCCACGATTTCTACAAGAAGTTTCAATATATCGGCTGAGATGATAAGGCTTTAGTGGGCTGTAAATCATCTCGTATCTAAGTGACCGAAGCGAGGGATTCTCGAGGAGGAATGGCCGGTTGTTCCGGCTTGGTAGAGGGCATTAATGAATTTCCATAATGGCGCGATAACAGTGTACACAGTGGGCCATTAATACGCACTCGCGAGATCTTTACGGGCGTTTTACGCTTCTCGTAAACCTCGCTCGCGCGCAATTTGTCCCTCTTGCCTCTTTCTTCGCGGACCAAGCTGCTCGACCTACCACCGATTTCTTCCATAGATTCTCTTCTTGACCATTTTCTACTCCATCATTTGTCACTATGACGAGATTTTACGCTTGTGCTACGTAACGAAAAGGTATGATATTGATACGTAACAAGGCGGAAAGCAGGATATTATAACTCACGAGTCGTTTCGTCTGCAACAATAAGAATAATGAACATGATTGCTTGACTCAAACCGTTCGCCTTTTAATTGTTTTGGGCAGTTGCAATATTTCATGTACGCATTTTTGGAATTATTCGAATTATTATATCTATTACGAAACGTATAATCCATTCGTGAATAAGCGATGCGTAAGTGTAAAAACACTTTAGCTTATAATACTTTCTCTTCTCTGATCGAAAGCCACGAGAAATATGTTTTCACCTAAAAGCATTAAACTACAACAAATACCGGTGCATAGCGTGCTTCGTTATGTATATTTACGGTACCGAAGCTGTGACTATATTGTCAAAGACTTGAGAGGAAAAATGTTGTACAAATAATACAACTTCATTATCGAATTCGAAAATTCATTTGAAATCTGCAAGCCATTTACAACCGCATCTGCTTATATGATATTATGAATATTTGACCATTTGAAAGAAGAATTTTTTTACAGAGAAGAAATCAGCGTTCACGACGTAAGCAGTTAAGAGCATAGAGTCCCAAGGAATCGGATTACGAGAAGGCAAGGGAGAAATGGGACTTCCACTTCGTTGCCCGTGAATAGTTCCAAAGGCGAGGGCCTGAGAGTCTCTTCTGAAACTCGATGAAAAAACAACAAAGCCTCTGCAGCTCACAATACTCAGCCTCGGGCCCCGTTTCTCTATTTGCGTTTACAATAAGGAACAGAGGATCCACGGAACTCGCTCTCATGCGAGGGTGACCACAACGAACTCGACACTCCCCGATCCTATGAAAATTTATTCTCATTTTGTTTGTAAATTTCATTAGTGTTCTGCTATTTCTTCCAAAATTTAATGAAATATCTCTTTTAAAATATGATTTTTATTTCGTTTGCAGAACAAATCAGTCACTTCAAATACTTTATTCTCAGACGTGGTATGTCGCAACACATTTGCCTGAGTGAAGAAAAGGACTTTACAAAATTTAATAAGTGTAATTTATAATGGTCAACATGATCCAGGTCATCATCAACAATGCAACAGTTCCTAGCAGGGACACAGTCCGATACCTGGGCATGACCCTGGACAGGAGACTAACGTGGAAGACACACATCTCAGATAAAAGGAAGCAACTAAAGGACAAACTAAAAAAACTCTATTGGCTCACGCGCCGACGCTCCAAACTAAATATACAGAATAAAATTACCCTCTACAAGACCGTAATAAAACCTGTCTGGACCTACGGAATCCAACTATGGGGAACAGCAAGTAACTCCAACATTGAAATACTCCAACGCTTTCAATCGAAAACGCTAAGATCCCTAATTGACGCACCTTGGTATGTAACCAATGAAACAATACACCGCGACCTCAAGATACCCACCGTCAAAGAGGAAATAGCAAAATATAGCGACAGATACAGCAAAAGAATCAACAAACACCGAAACCCCCTAATCACTGGACTACTCGATACGACGGACCAGATTCGCAGGCTGAAGAGGCACTACCCGCTAGATCTAAACGTTAGATTCATTTAATTATCCAAATTAAGCATATGCACTTACTTATAATACTTATAAATTATACCTATCTATAATAAGTATTAACTTATTGTAAATAAACAGCCATGTCACTGCGCCACGCCAGAAAAATTACTGAAAATTCTCAACGCGAGAATTGATTGTAATTTCAACAAATAAATAAAAAAAAAAAAAAATATGATCCAACCATAGATAGCATCACTGAATGTCATAACGTTAAAAATCGTTTTTCTCCAATTTCCAGTAGTGGAACATGCTGTATCATCGATGACTCATGCCAGTGACCCAACTTGTCCAGGTTCAATCCTTTTTAAATTATCATAAATAATTCGATTCCTATTGGAACTAGATACACCATAACAGTATAGAGTCCAGAAGATTCGAGCCAATAGCAACCCACGTTTATCCTAGTGTGGACTTACGTAACTGACACAAAGCGGAGAAACTTTTTCTTTAAATCAATTTGAACGCGGCAGGCTCCTCGTAAAACCCACGCGCGACCAGTTCGATGGTTTCCCTTCCTCTTAGTCGTTCTAATTGAGACCAGCAGCAGGTAACGATAGGAGAAGAAGCCGGGGGAAGCAAGAATGAAGAGGTAAACGGGACGAAAATGGGCAAACAAGAAGCGCCTCCCTGCGTGTTTTCGTTCGACGCTCATTGCCAGCAATGACTAGCAGATATAGAACGTTCTCGATAGACCTGTCTAGGGAGGATAGTCACGGGACAAACGAGTGCCACGGATACGACGAACAATCATTATTACGACGTCGTGCACGATGACGACGGAGAACAGCCGGGTCTTAGTGTCCACTTCTGTTGGACAGATAAGCATGAGAGATCATGATCTTGTTCGTCGAACTTGCAATGCGTTCTTTCAAATTGAAATCGATACGTAAAATATATTTCAAGCTGGTAATAACCAGACGTAGGAATCGCGGATTAAGCTTTAATCATTTTAAAACGAACCACATAAATTGTTTGCAGTTTGATCGATTGTTTTATCTATTAATCTCAGTAGATTCAAATATTAAGCTCTTTTTTAAAATAAGAAACCTCAAGATAATCATTGAAATCGCACAGTCCATTAAAACGAACTTTACGCTCGAAGATAACGAAGCCACGCGATAAATCAAACTTTACGGAGTAATTTATAATAAATCTGTCTACTTGCATCAGTGAGCAGAAAAGCTTTACAACGTGCCATCGTATTTTATCATATTTCGGTTTGGTTCAGGGGATGGACGCAAAGACCAAAAGACAAAACTTCGGAAACAACGCTCATTTCCAAAAAGGCAGACGTCAGTGAAATTCCGCCAGGGGATCGTTTGCTCTCATTTAACGCGGCGTCGATGTTTTCCGCGGCCGGCAGGCCGACTGCGCGTAAATAGTCATATCTAACATTTATCAGGTGACACGGTCGTTCTAGCCTCGTCAAGATCCATTTGCGGGCCAGGATGCACGGGAGCATTACCGTGTCGTGATGTCAAATACTAACGGCGGAGAAGCGAGTGGTGTCATTACCGGACCTCATAGCCGGCCATCGCATCTCACTACTCCATCCCTTTCCTTCGACCAACCCCGTGGTCGTATTTCTCCGTTGCGGAACACAGAACAGCGTACACCGACGCAAACAGGTTGATAGATCTTGATGGAGCACCAAGGCCCCTTGGCCACAGGTTCTATGCTAAATACTGGCGTCGCAATTAGACGTATAATTCAATTATGCTGGAAATAAATGCGGGGATGGCTTCGAATGGGACGTAAACGCGATCTGAATATAGTCCATGACGATGGACAGGATCGGAATTTTTTTTTCAATTTACAGATGTATTTGTGGTATGATCACGGATCAATGATCACAAATAGTGTCAGAGATTTTTAAAAAATTTTATATAGGTTTATGAAAGAATTATAGATAACTGAAATTTTTTTAATTTTATATACTCGTAGATCTGTGATAGAGCTGGCTTTTTTCAGGACAGTTTGTAAAGAAGACACGAAGCATTAAACTTTGAGACCAGTTTCACGGAAAATAAATACGTGTATTATTTAGTTAATAACGTCGTATACGAAGAAGATTGAATTGTTATTCTTACGTTTATATAATATATGGAGGAAAGCAGGACGTGAATGGTTTTATGTATTCATGGAATTTTACGGTATTCTTATTTTCAAATATGAATGAACGAAAACTTACCGTCGAGGCTCAGCCGATACGACACTCGCGAATTCCTAGATCCCTTATTGTCCAGACATCTAAGTCACATGCAGCAGTCGAAAAATTCGTTCGTACTTGCATATGGGGGATAAGAAAGGTAGTTTCAGGACCTAAAGAGAATAGAACATAACCTTATGAAGACACGCTTTACAACACTACTTCATAATACTATTAAACATTACAAATGGCATTCTAACGATTCTTCCTCAGCGTTTCTATTTAATCGAAAATTAATAGTTTCACGATTTCGAATAATCCCGCAACTATTCCATCCCACCCAAAAAATCCCATCTCAACGCTATCACTTCCGCAAAACACATATTCCCAACCGGGTATTAATTCACGCAACGAGGGTATATCTCTCTCTAGGTAATACTTACATACATACATACATACACACATACATACATAAGAGCGTGGCTACGAGAATCGTGATTGGCGTTGGCGCGAGGATGGCTTAGAGGACGAGGCTAAAGGGAGGACGAGAAAGAGGATGACGGGTAGAAGCCAGAAAAAGGAAGCGTAGGAAACGTGAAGGAAGAGAGAGAACAAGAGTGAAAAGAAAGGGATAAAAAAGAAGGAAACGAGAGTGTTTGGGAAAGAGGATGAGAAGGTGAAGAAGAAGAAGGAGGAGGAGGAGAGCTGGCATCGGGGGTAGGGGCTAAGACGTTGTCCTGCCAACAGGTGGTAGCAACCTCACACTACCAGCGCTGCTGCTTCAGTACGGCAGCTCAACCCCTTTTTCACCCTCCGTGGCAGCAACCACGACGATAACCCGCGGCGACACCCGATAAAACGGGCCGTAGAGAGGGTTGGAGGTCTTCTACGATGTCGGGATAAGTGGGTCGTGGTCGGGGAACGGAAAAGAAAAACACCGGAGGGATTATCGGCCGTGGATACACCACCACCCTCTCTCTCCTCGGCTCTTTCGCCTACGCTAAGCCACGGCGCCCCTTTAACGAAAGAAACTTGCTCTTTGCCGGCAGCAGCACGTGCACTTGCTACGAGACGACGCGATGCTCTGCTTACGATTCTCGGTCAGGACTCGTCCCCCCTCCCGCGCCCTCTCTCACTCTCTGTATCTCTTCCTATGTCGACGGCATGCTTCCACGACCGGGACGCTCGAGTGGCCTGTATTTTGCGACACGAGGATTTTGCGGTCTCTCGGGGAAAGGACAACCCCCTCTATGTTTCTGCTTGTCTCGCCCATCCTGTTGGCCCGTGGCGTGCAGTCACGTCGCAACGCTCGGCCAAGGGGAATTACCAGTGCGGAGGCTCGACGAGCTGGAAACACTAGCGTCGCGATCATTCTTTCAACGGGCCAGCTGATTTTCCGACTTTTGCCACTTTTGTACTCTTCGATCAGAACGATTTTTATGTTTTATGTAGTTTTGTTTCTAGATTGAAGATGTTCAACCCTTTCACTATGAGTTAAAATGACGATATGACGTGTAACAGTGACACGAAGCTTATTACATGGTTGACATACTTCTTGTACGATAGATTTTAAAAAACAGTTGTCCACGTAACGATCGTAAATCTTATGTTTACATTTTCCGATGTGCTCGTATGATGTACGCACTTCGATAGACTTCGGTTCTAGCATCGATTTTACTGTCGATAGTAAAAGATTAATTGTATTTTGGAGGAGATAATTTAGATTGATTTAATAGAACGATCTTACTGGAAGAAACAATACAAAGGAGATAGAAATTTACAATATATATTTTTTTTTGTAAAAGAAGATTTGCTGATATTGTGGATAGATTCGATAATCTTATCCTTGCGACCATCGAGTTTCTCCGCGTCGTTGTAATTTTAACGAAGACACCATTAAGGCGATAGGGGAAAGACGATCCAATGTAAAAGATTCGGACGCCTCAAAGGAAAATCTTAACGAGCAGGAACAATGAACCCATGTGAATTATTACTCGGCACAAAGCGGCCGTGTTTTCGTCGTTTAATAAAACGCGGAATGAATTAAACGAAAGGCCTTCCTTTTCCCTTCCTACCCTTCGTTTTTTAATAACGAGACTCCCGGTGCCCTTTGTTTCTTTCAAGGTGCTTCCTCTGTATCGTTATTCAACCAATTATCTGATATCGATAACGAGACCACTTTAAACGTCCTGAATCTTGATTATCGATCGGTATTGTCGATCGGTACCATTTATTGGCAAGCATTATACTTTTTAGGTAATTAAACAAGATATTTTCAAATCCAGAAGTATGCTTAACCTTTCCACAATTAACGATACTAAAAGGATTATTACTTGTAAAAGTTGAGATACGCGACTAAATTTCAATTCTCAAAATCTAGACTTTTATACCAGTATTGTTTCAGTCGGCCATATGTTATTCAACAACACTCTATAGCAATTCATATTCATCGATGATAAGTTAGAAATTTACTTTTCCCTCCAATAAATTTACGATCTTCAGAACATTAAGTTCAACGTGAAGCAAAAACGATCGAGAGAGACACACAGAGAAATAAAAGGAGAAAAAAACACACACACAGGACGTAATCATGCTTGAAAACACGATCGTGAACAACTGAACCAACAAAATCCGCATTGAGAACAGGGCTACCTTTCAGATCGCGAAACTAAACAACGTGAACGATAGATTCGATTTGTTCGACCGAACGTTTTCCATTCTACGGTCTGCCCCCCGTCCGTTTTTTTTAAGGGAGGACAAAGGCCCGTTTGTTGGGCCCCCGGGCTCACAAAGGGTTCCATTGCAGCTATGCGGCCGCATGAAACGAGGTCTGTAAGACCTTCCCGCTCCCACCTTCTTTCTTCGAACGCCACGATTCTCTCGGTAATAAGAATTTGCTACATTGATGTTCGCTAAAAGCGCCGGTTATTGTACCTGGCAACACTGTTATCCTCAACACCGTAAAATCGCGAGAAATTGTATCGTACACGTGAACGAACGAATCCTTCACGCGATTTTCTGCATTATGGTGACTGAGTGTTTCTCTGGTTTAAATAGATCGAGAATACAATGTTGGGAAATTTTATTTGGTGAACTGTTTTAGGAACTTCCGACGATTATAGTATAAGACTTGTGGTGAAGAAAAAATGAGATGAAATATACATTAAAAGATATTTAGTACAAGGGAAGAAAAAGCTCGTGTTTGGACTTTATTTACAAATTTAAATTACCAAAAATGCAGCGCTGCAAATCTACAAAATTTTGCCAACTTCGTTATCAATCAAAACTAAGCTAAGTTTGTTATTTCGATTATTCTGAGTATTCCGGTATTAAACAATAAATTAGATAATCTTGAAACTCATGAATTTGTCAATTCGATTATTTCGATGATTCAATCGTCAAATACCAGATTGTATAATCAGAAAATGAAGCTTTCTATTTGGGAATTTATTATTTCGATCGCCTTTGTAATACTAATGTTAAGGAATGAACTGGACAATTACAAGACGAAGAATGATTCCAGGAATTCGCGTCAAGATCTCTAAGCCTCAGAAGATCCCCCAAACAATGGATAAACACGAAAGTAAAGGATTCGAAAGAAAGAAAAAAAAGAAGATGGTCCCACGAGATCAGATCGAATCGAATTGCCGCGAATTTACCGTTCGGAGAATTCGGTGTAGTAAGACGATAAAACTCGCCGGTGGATTTCGAGCAAACAAGGATTCTCGCTTTTCTCAGGCGTTTTACGTGCGTGGAATGACGCGAGGTGTGTGCGCGCGAGCGTGAGCGCCACTCGGTTCCCGGGTCGAGTTCAAGGGTTTTGAGGTGAAAACGGGACCGTGATTCCAGGCACAAACTGGATCGACGGGTTCCTGACTTGACGAAGCCCTCGACCTACGACCTCTGACTCGTGGAAGAGGTCGAGATGAAGTTGCAGGATCGTATATCGTTGGTTCACTTGCAGTAGACCAGCTTTTCCCCCTCATCCTTGCCCGCCTACCCTTACCTTTCTTTCTCACTCTAACTTCTACCTCTCTCTTACTCTTTCTCTGTATGCTTATCGATCCTCGTGAGCCAGTTTATGCGGAAAGACCACGCCAATTTCGAGAATCCGTTCGACTTATCCGCAGCAAATACACGCAGACGATGAAACCTTGGTACGAAGAGTTGTTTCCTCAAGAAACATCATTGCCATTGCCACTGGTTCTGACCTAGAGACAGAGAAGAGAGTCGGCGATCGGTGAATCAACGGCATAGCAGCTTCTTTCTCACTGTTGCATCGTAACGAGAGCAAAGGCAAGGAAGTTGAAATCCGCGGGGACTCGAGCGATCTGTTTCTGCCGGGTAGCCGCGAAACAAGAACTGGAAAAGATTAAGAGGACGATGAAGTTCTATGCGGGCGGCTGGGACAGTGGAACGAACGGGGACGGAGAATGGATCGATGAGTCGCGGGGAAAAACGACCAGCAGACCAGGGAATCAATAATCGAAGTTAAAACATAAGCTCCGTTCCTGCTGACTTCTTCCGGGCACCGTGAAGCGCGACGGCAACTTCCACGTGTTTCTATTGTCGTCTGCCGTAGAGAGAGAACGGGCTGACGGCAAGTGGAAGAGCGAAAGAATAGCCGGAAAAGAAAAAAGGGGAAAATAGAAAGAGAAGAAACGTCTATCTCGCTGTACAGGGAGAACGCGTCGTTTCTCGCGCTCCTCTCCACTCCAACGAAACTCGCCGCTCCGGAGAGAGGACCAGGAAAATTCGCAACCTTCCTCCCCCCATTTCGGTGGTGCGCATTGGCCTGACGGCCCGGGAGAGTGCTCCTCTTCGCAAGAAGGACGGACAGATCCAAATTGAAATGTAATGTACACCCCTCCAACGTCCACCCCCTCGGCCTCTCGATCGGCCAAACCTCTCGCCCGTTCAACGATATGTTGCTCGCTCCTTCTCCTCTTTCTCTTCGTTTCCCTTCGGCTCGGGTTTGTGCACGCCGACCAAAGATGCCTCGTTGTTCCATACGAGGGAAAGAGGCTCTCTCTCTCTCTCTCCCTCTCCCTCCCTCTCTGGGACTTCGTATAAGTGTAGGTGATTTACTGCTTCGGGCTTAATGGAGGCTGTTTACTGCTAATTAAAACGAAGGCCCGCTTTATACCGTATATACAGATGTGTGCATATACGTGTACATAGTAACTATATATGTGTATATGTATAACAGACTGCGTTCCGAAAACCGATTCCACGGAAACGTGTCGTTTCGCGCAACTCCGACTGCCTACTTGCAGACTTCTCGTCTACGAATTGCTCTTGCTGTTACTGGCTATAGGAAGAGGGAGGGAGGGAGGGAGGGAGGGAGGGAGGAAGGGTAGCTCTTTTCGCAATGAGTGTGCACAAGGTGAAACTGTTTGGTGGATCGTGCGCTCACGATTGGAGTGGTTCGCTCGTGTGAACCAAGGGGTTTTTAAGGAATGTGCGCGGCCTCGGCAAGTGGACGGAATTAATTTTCTGCTTTACTGTTAGGGGTAGAGCGAAATGAATGGCGAGCAAAATGAATGGCGAAGTATGCACTAGCTACGATCGAGGATAATTCTCTCATCTTCGCGTATTATAGTTGATAAGTATTCCTATATGTGAAAAACACACGAGAAGAACTTGACCAGATTATTTTGGTTAATTTCTTGATTTCCAACAACTTTTTACATTCACAAACAGCTTTCTCGAAAGCAGAAGATAAATCTGTGAAATTCAGTAAACAATCAAATATCGAATCAATTGGTAAGATGATATTGATTATTGAATTTTAAAATAAATTACTCCTCTTGCCTGTAGTCTTTCCGTAACGTTATACGTTTGTTTTAATTAATCGAATGATTCGAAGGAAACACAGAGAATTGCTATTTAAATCCAGTCGACCAGGCAATTACCTCTGATATGGTAAATCATCTTTTTTCCTGCAGACGCAGATACTCATCCGTCGACATCGAGTTTCGCAAAGCGGTTCGTGTATCGAAGCCACTTCCGGTTTCCCGTAAGAAGCAAAAGTGGACGCGCGGTTCGCGTACGAAAAGAACAATTAACTGTTCCCTCCAATTACTACAATTACCGATCTTGTTTTATTCATAAAGATCCCTTGCATAAAGTCTCCTGGCCCTGCTTCTCTTCCTCCTTCTCTCTCGTTCACTCTGTCGCCCCGGAAAAGGGCATTCCCCTGGTCGGTCGTCGAATGTAAAACCGGCCGGGACACCTTGAAACACGCGACTCCGTTGTGGCATCGTTGTCGTCGTCGTCATCGAGACGTCGAGACTCGAGCGAAGCAACCATCCACCAAGCCGTTACGTTCCACGATAATTACTATTCTTGTCGGGGCAAAGAAAGGACGTTTCAAAGGCTTGACACGCGTCGATCCCTCTTCCTGCGCCGGGGAACGGTAAACAATCGCGTTCGAGAAACGAAGTTACTCCAATTAGCAACAGGGGTCCCGAATAATGCCAGGCCCTTCGTATTTAGTATAACGCGGTAATCCTCTTTCTCTTTCCATTTCCTTTTTTCTCCGCCGTTCTCTCTAGCCTACGCGATCCAATAAGAGGCGACCTAGCCGCCGTTTCACAGGCTCTCCTCCGCTCTTCCCAATTAAACCGTACCACGCTGCAATGAGTTTGCATACTGCGTACCGATATCAATTACCGGGCCAAGTGACACGATGGAAGAGAACGACCGATTAAAAGAAGGAAAATCATGAGACGAGGGAGCAGGGGAACAAGTGAGAAGGCAGAGTAACAGAGATAGAGAGGAGAGCAGAAAGAAGAACGAGGGAAGAAAGCGCGATCCTAGTGCAACGAGACAGAACTTTGTGTATCGTAGGGGTTTAACGAGTGTAACGATAAGTATAGCTATGCTCGAATTGGTGTTCAAGGACAACGAGTTACGATTTCCTCTATTGTACGATGCGATTACGTATATACGCTGGATTATCAGTTGTCTAAATGACGGAGACAAAAAACGTTCAGGTATAGTATCGTTTTGTGTTGACTGGTCATTGATGGTCAAACGCTCGAATTTTATCTGCGCATCGCATTGCCAGAGATATAGTTGTAGAAAATCCTGAGTATTTCTTTTTTCCATCGAACACAAGTGAGATATAAGTACTTGACATATTTGTTTATTACATTAGACTGTCCCAAAAGATTCTTTCATTTTAGAAGGCACAATATTAATAGATGCACAATATTTTTTGTTTTATATTATTTCATTGATCCAATGTATGAATCAATGTTGTGCATCTACCATTTCCTTATAGAGAAACTTTTGGGACAATCTAATATATGTAGCAGTAGTAGGTAATTTTTACTGTAAATGATGTATAATCTATGATTTAACACTGTGTTACATATTTTCTATTTACCATCTTACTTTTGCAATTGCGAATTCGAATTGTTCTCTTGTTTCTCTTGAAGTTAGAAAATGGAGAATAAAGGATGGGAAATAGTCTCTTTTCTGTCACTAACACGTGTCGGTTTGATTTCGCTTCTTATTAATTCTTTTACTGATTTTGCGAAAATGTTAAATGGTATGAAGTATGGTAAGATTTACATTGAAAAATGTATTGCTATAAATTGGGAGCTCTAATTGCTTGTGATTTTATTGTAGTTTAATGTTATAATTATTAGGTTGTTCGACAAGTTTCTTTCGTCTTATGAGGAAATAATAGATGCACACTTTTTATTTTATATTATTTTGTCGAATTACGTGCGATCCATTTTGTTCTGTTGAGATAAATACAGCGACATTTCACAGACTTGGTTTCACGTTTGTATAAAGGTGCACTGTTGTAAAAAACACGTTTGCGAAAGAAAGACGCTTTTCAGACAACCCAATAATATGTCGTTAATCATTTCTTCAGTCATTTCCGAACGATATGGAGATAAAATAAATTTCAATGCTGGGATTTTATGTTAGTGGAATTTAACAATATTCATCGGTTATTTTTCTGGTTTTTCTTAATTTATTATAATTTTAAAAATATTATTAGATTCAAAACCGTTATACCGAAACCGACATACATACTACTATGTTACAATCTGCAGAACGTTGTCGGTCTCATATGTCAAGTGTCGCGGCATCAATCGGTACGGCCTCTATTTCGACAATCGAAAATCGAAGCATTATATTCTTTCCTGTAGTGCTACGATTCGGCGATATTATTTCGGTTTTCGGTACTATGTATGTACTGTGTATGTTTCAATGAATAGTTTCAACGCCATAATCCGTAATACATAGGCTTAAAACATCAGTTTTGGTTCAATACCGTACTAATAGTAATTATAAAATTATTAATAGCAGTTATCATTACATTGTTTTTTTTTTATTTTTGTTATTTTTAGAGGAAATCTTAGAATGTTAATATCATACTTGTAATATTTAATATAAGTATGATACATATTGAATACAAGATACATATATTGTTTTGGCAAAATCGATAAGAAAAATTGGTAAGAACTAGTAACCGAAATCAGACCGGTATAAGACTATACGTATTATAAATTATATAGAACCAAACCGTAAACCGATACAGAACCGAAAAATAACAGTTAGAGAATCGATATGGAACCGATGAAATATCGGTTCTAAAGAATTGAAACCGAAAGCGATATGGTGCAGAGTAGCTATATTTATAACATTTTCTTGTTACTCGTTTCAAGACCCAAGCCGATATCATAACTGTTTTCAACCCCTAAGTTTAGAGAAAAAGGGAATCATTCGATCGATAAAGAGCTTAATAGAAGGGTATCCATCGTGGTATTGACACGATCGGTCATTTAATTTCTTAAGTGGCAGCACCACAAACATTAGCCCCGCTAGAAAGAGGGGGCGAGGACGCATACACCTCATGAGGTCAATGCAAGGAAGGAACGAAAATCCTTACAAAGTTCCAACGTTGGAATCGTGTTGAAGGTATTCCTCGACTGGAGCACTGGAAATGGAGCTTTTATACGAAAGTACTCCATATCACTTTATTTAAGATTTACCCTCTCGCTCGCCCCTTTCAACCTCCAACAAGACTCGTCCATTTCGTTGCAACCCCTCTTGGCCCGCCTCTATCCGCTCGTTCTACCATTCTTAAGCCCGATCCTCGCTGCTCGAGCGTCCTTCTGTATCGACGTCTTTCACTCTCCTCTCCTCTCCTCTCCTCTCCTCTTTCCTCGCCCACCCACACTCGCTCGCTCTCTCTCTCTCTCTCTCGCTCTATTCCTACACTCCACCAGCCGCTGTTTCACTCTTCTGCTTTTGGAACGTGTTGTTTGTTTATTCCATTCAGCCTCCTTAACATGATCTGTCTGCTTGGCATTCTACCTTGTCCGTCCCGAGAGGAACGTTTTGCAAATTGAAGAAACACTTGCGTCGATCGATGCGATACGCGATTCGCGACTATAATCGCGTCCAGTTGTTGCTTTAAGCCTTTTAGTGCCGAGCAACGATATATCGTTCTTTTCAACTTTATCTTAGGGTAAATTTATAAAACGTCATAAATGGTTGAATTTCTCTGCAGAAGCTCTGTGCTTGTGAGATGTTCTACGAATTGAAAGAATTGTTTATGGGTGTTAACTTCTTAACATCTT
This sequence comes from Bombus vosnesenskii, assembly GCF_011952255.1. Taxonomy (NCBI): domain Eukaryota; kingdom Metazoa; phylum Arthropoda; class Insecta; order Hymenoptera; family Apidae; genus Bombus; species Bombus vosnesenskii. The sequence goes on from NW_022882938.1 coordinate 622,182, forward strand.
TTTTCCCGCGATGCCTGATACCGAGACGACTGTGTGTACGCTAATGCCATAAGATAAAAATCCGACAGGGGAGATTTGTTTGAGACCGTAATCACAGGTTTTAGATAACACTGTTTAGAATAGAATATCTCCTTATGTTTCAGGAAATAATCTTGCATCGACAGGCCCAGAATAAAATTTTTGTTGCACATTACATACATTACATGTTGCATATTCCATACATTAGTAACCATCAATGCTAAGTAGATTATTTGTGTTAGTAATAGTAAGTAAATATTATACATTTTCAACGGCCGGATAACTTTAAACGTTTATAATAATATTGGAATGATATTTCAGTGATGTTATACTAGCTATATGAATCACGAGTTTTGAAGCGATTATCATTTAGTTTTGTGTATTGATATTACTGTAGAAATTTGATTACAAATAATTGAGAATACAGTACTTACGCTTTATACTACGCGTTCTACATCAAACTACGACCAAAGAATGATTCTTCTTCTTTCCATATACTCTGTATAAAAAAACTGATTTCTCTATCTTTCCTAATGATTTTAAATAAATATTATCAGTATGACTCTCAACAAACATTGAAATACAATTGGCATTAATTTATTCTTCCTTTATTTTGTAATATGTCCCCTTTTCAATTTTCCAAATATCATTCTTATTTCTTTTTTATGATTTTTCTCTCAAATCTTACCAAATTACATCACATTGCTTCGGTATTCTTCGCTTAGGTATAATTCTTTCAGCCGGCACTAGAAGGGTTAAGATTCTTCTCCTTTAAGCACTATCGATTGTTGATAAAGAATTCGATTTTTTAAATGGCACATTTCTTTGAAACTTGGAGTACATAACTAGTCCTTAGGAGAAACAAATTATTTTGTAAGAAATGTATGATTCATCACGGATAATAAATACTATATGGTAAAATTTAGTCGATTAATGAGATACAATTAGACATTAACAAAGTAACCAGTAGATAGTGGAATAAAACATTTAAAATATAATGACAAAAATTATATGATTCCTCTATATCGACCTGATCGAAACTCAAAGATTAGTAGAAATCGCAGTAGTAGTAGCGAAGAGTAGTTATTATACTGATACGTAATACTTCTGATCAGTCAAATATTATCTTATTCTTAAAGGTTCTATAAGAAATTTTACACTATTTCTTAACCCATAAGTGGGTGCCAATTTCCTCGCAAGTTCTCCGGAGCTCGCATGCCATTTATCGTCGAAGAAATACCCGAAGCATCCGTGACGCGAGACTCAGTACGCAACATTGAGAGTGAAATTCGGTGTAGCCAAGTGAAAAGGAAACGAGTGAAAGGAACGCTCGGCGAAAACTGCTAATAATTGCCGAAGAGACACGCCGCTGTTGTAGTTGTGAGACAAACCGGGGTGGCAGGGATAAAAAGAGCAACAGAAGAAACGGGGAATAAACAGATGGAAGACAGAAGGGAAACAAACAGAAGCACACCCCAGAGGGTGGAAAATTCCGAGCAAGAATCTGTAGAACGTGTTCAATGGCTTTCCCTCCTATCATTTCCCTATACATCTTCTATTCCTTTCACGTGTGTTGCGTGTCGTTTGGAACGTGATGACCAGACACAATGACACGAACGCTATCACTTCGCCGATGAAAACCGTCCTATAATTTCGAAACTAATGTTTCTAGACTTATGCTTTTTGAAATATTTTTTTATTTTGATAAGCATCTTCCACGTGATTCTTTCAAGTCTGACCAAAAGTCTTCGAAACATCCTATACACAGTGAAACCTTTGGATCTGCAGTTTGAAAATCCCTCAAAATGAATATCTTGATAGTAAAATAAGACAACCACGAAAGCAAATAACAACGTGAGCAGCCTATAGTCCACTAAACGATCTCAACCGATTAACATCATATCCCTCAGACTGCCTTTTAGGTTCAATATGATCGACGATCAATTGACAATAATGTCAAGCTAAATTTCGAAGCTCCAGAAATCAGTGCTCGTTTCTCCTCATCGTGTGTATGTACATATATACCAACACGTGTGACGTTGCGATCGTTCCCCTCCATGGTTTGAATGGAGTCTCGGCTGGTACGGTGGATGCGCCTCTCGTTTTCTGTTTCGCTCCCAGGACCAGGCTGAGAGGCGTTCTCCGATCTCCAACCATGTAAACCGGTCGGTCTGGTCCACGCAACCCCACCATACCGACCACCTGCTCGCCTAGCGAGGCCCGTAGGCCCTCTTCAGCCTGACACGAAGCCCTGCCATTAAATTTATTCGAATCTCATCGGTACTGTCCGAAACTCGGGCCGTTACGAGTTGGAACAGTCGAAAGGATCGCGCGAAGATCGATTTGAGACTTTACTCGTAGTTTCGTTCTGATCGAGTTTGTAGAAGAATGGGAATAAAAGAGAATGTTTATTTTATGCGAAGAATTCATTAGAATAACACATCATGAGACTCCATAAAAACTGTAATTCGATGTTAAATATACTCCGGTATCAACTTACTGTCTAAATTCCACTCACTATATCTTGCTTTTATTCAAAACGTACTTAAAATTCATACTTAACCTAGGTATGTAATTTACTGTGACATTATAATCTACGTGTAAAGCCATTCTGTTCTTTACATTTTGCCCACTAACAATTTCCCTAATCTACGAGCGTAAACCCTTCCAGAGATGTTCCCGTGAACGTAGGCCAAATCCACCACTGTGTCGCGCAAATTGAAAGGAAAACGACGAGGCTCGTAAAAAAAGAAGCCCCCAGCACTTTGCTCTCGTATCGAGTAACAGAGCCCTGGAATCAAAGGATCTCGTTATCCAGCCACGAAGTTTAAGCGAACGTAACCGCGTTAACGAAATCCCGAGATCGATGATCGACCGTAGCTCGAGAGCAAGTTGACCGATATTTTCGTTATGAGCGTCGTTAACGAAACAATCCTGAAGGAGGATCGTTTCTTCTTTGACTCGCGAGAAACTACGTAACTGGTTATAGCTACGCTGTTGACAGACCGAATGTCTGAAATAAAAGTCGGCTGCGCTATTGCGTTTCTCGGAACAAGACGCGATCACTTAGAGAGGATTTAAGCTAATACGAAAATGGTTTCGTTGGTAGAAGATAGGGAAATGATCGTCCGATGGAAACTTTCGTTGTCTTCGCCACTAATTATTCTATTATTAATCGTTGATTATAATTAATTACTGGACGGCCGGCGAATAGACTAATTGACATTGATTTATGGGTTTAATTAAAGGCGAAGACGCGCGCGCTGCCGCGCTCACGTTGTCTTACACGACGAAGGAACGCTTTAACAACACCTTTTCAAGGGATTCCCGGCTTTGTGCCACGGCCTTTTACACAACCCATTCTCTGCCCCTTCTCGGCGACTGGGCCGGGTCACCCTTTCGCTGGGTCGAAACTATGCCGTAGTGATATTTTTCACGCGAGATTGCAAGAGCTTTAAAAATTAAATACAGTCTGCTTGCTTTTAAGGGCAGCTGTGTATCTATAGGCCTGGGCTATTAGTAGATGATTTTAACGTTATTTGATGATTTGATTGATGCAGCAGATTGAGGATTTACCTGTTCAAGAATAATTAATATTTAAATGACATGTTATCGTATCTATAGATTACGCTGATTGTGTATTTAATAATATTACACAGGTTACACTATATAACCTGTATAATATCGTGTGTCAAGTATCGAAAAATATTTTTCCTCTCATATCTTGTGTTTAGAATATTCTACTGTACTTTTCTCTCTTATAATTCATGCTCTGCTACAAGCACCGACTTTGACCAGATAAAATATCAACCCCTAGAATCCTATAATCTCTAATACGAAGACTTTTAAATAAAGGAAACTAGTAATAATCTAAGGAAACTAATAAATAATCTACAGTTGGAAAATACAGAATTTGAAAGAAAGCTGGATAAGTAAATTGTGTAACCAAGATCAAAATGAACTCTCGCAGAAACAATTCGGATAGTCAAGCCAAGGATAATAAATGGCGCGGAACGTACGACAAATAAAAGCGAGTAGACGGTTTTAAACGACTCGGATTGATTAAATCAATATTTTACACGGTTGTTCGCCGTCGAACGCGAACACACACCGATCATCCGGCCACGCATGCAGGATTTGCATATCCCGCGCGTAATAGATACGTTAAACAGGTTTACGTTAGCAACATTATTAGTTTATCTCGAGCGTAACCGCCTCGGAATCAAGAAATCATTCCCGAGAGAGAAAGAGAGAAGCGATGATATAACCTGTTCCTAGGAGGCTTATCTACCCAAGCGGTTCCGCGTCCCACTGTCTACGTGGTTTAAACACGTCGCCCAATTAGAGCGCCTCTCCCAATTAGGCGTCTCGTGATTTTTTACAAATATAATTGACACTCAGCGTGCCCTGTCGTTTACGCGAAAATAGGCGAGGACGCGTGCTCGTTATACCGTTTCTCTTCTTCTCTCTCTGTTTCACAACCGGATCGTTCACACGCGTTCGTAGAACGACTGGTTGAATATTTTACGCGGACACGTTCGTCCGCTCGAACGGTCGACGCTATCGAGCAACAGCGCGATAGTGGCATAGAATGTTTCCTCACGGCTTGCGATGATGCTCGTCCAGTTTCTGGAACTCGTTTCGATCAACCAAAATTACGAATACCTACGTAATTGGATATTCGCGGAAATGAATGGTAATTCATTAAATAATAAGTATTTATGTTCCGTTGAGATGAAGCGTGTGTTGTACGGATGGTATTAATATGCTTTTAGCTCTTTGATTCTCGACTAATCAAGTAGAGCCGTGGTATAATGATGTCTGCGATTAATAAAAAAAAAAAGAACGTGCAGTTTCTCTTTGCTAGTACGAATGAAATATCGTAAATGTTTTTGATATCTCGATTTTAGATTGGCAAACCACGATACGAATTTTGTAGATACGTTAATTTCCAATTGAGACCTCTAATTGAATATTATCAAATAGTATTAAACGTTAAATGAATTTCTACGTTCAATAAAATTTTATTGAATTGAGAAGAGTATATATACATATATATTGTATGTTAAATATCCTACTAAAAATAAACAAGAACAGATGAAACTTTAGTGAGAATGCATAAATCAGGCTTGAATTACCATGTCACGAAGACGTCAGTGTCGAAAAGGGACAAAAGGGACGTCAGCGTTCCGATCCTGGACATCGCGGTTAATCCGAAATTACACGTTTCAGCGTGCAATGATCATAACGTTAACAAGAATAACGAACGGGCACGGTTCCGGGCCGGTGGCGGCTCGACATCGGACAAGATTTAGCGTCGACTTCCTGGCAGCACGAGCAGCCCAGCCACCCCTTCCGCCCTGCGATCCCGACACGGCCTCTGGGACAGACCAAGAGAGAGAGAGAGGGGGGGGGGGAGGGAGGGAGGGAAAGAGAGAGAAACAAGGGGAGGCGTATCTCTTCGACTCGTAAAGATAACCGCGAATAACCCCTTTCTGGCGGGCACGTCGCTCTTTCTAAATGGCCCGGGTACCCGACTGAATTCATTAAGTCGCTGATTTACCGACGCTTTCCGGTGTAAACGAAATTACGAACACGCGAGCGCACCCTCGAGACACGGTCAGAAAAAACGGAAACGTTACGCGGTCCACCGGGATCTGTGGCTAATTCGGGGATACCGTTGCGCTGGGACTCGTGTCTCGCTGATTGGTTGTAATTGATTGACAGATGTCAGGGAGAATATTGTTCAACTAAGTAACAGATTTGTGATTTTTCGGGTTTGTTTTACGTCAGGTTGACCTGAGAGTTCTGTCGTCCTCGTTCTTTAAATCGGGAGAAATTAATTGTTTCGATGTTTTAAGTTGTGTTACTAAAATATCCTTCCAATACCTCGACAGTTTGATACAACGTTACAGTTCTATATTTGAAAGCAGATTGAGAAAGTTAAAAATGATGTTTCATTGGAAATTTGATAAACTCAAATCGCTCTATAAACTTCCTTAGACTGTTAAAAGTAGACGTATTGCGTTTAATGAAAAGCGATTAGAAGGAGATCTTTAATAAATAGAATGAAACGTGCAAGATTTCAGCGAATTGAAATACATGAAAAATATCATTTGATTCGCGTGTCTCGATACCAAAGAAATACGAATCGTTTACACGAATTGATAACGGAGAATAATGGAAACCAGTTTCGAGATTTACATCTAATTTCCTAATGACTCGTACCGTACGGCGCTATGAATAATGGCGAATTGAATTGCTATAATCGGAGAAAAGTAGTGTAAACGAATCGAGAAAAGGAAAAAAAGGAAGTATAGCTACGAATTAAACGTTCCGTATGATACCAAATTTGATCCCACAGTGCAACCGAGTTATTGCACTTTGAGAAAATTAGCGACTTTAATTTAACGTGAAACGAAAGTATATGGGAAACGGTGCAACGCTTCCCAACGCGATCCGATTAACCTTACGCTATATCCATAACCTCTAAACAAGCTGGCGGCGAACGAAATCGAACAGGCACTTGTATCGATTATCAGAATCACGGGATCATTCCTCCGGCGGCTTAACCCGTTCCGTTGCGGTCCAATTAACACCGACCACGACTCGCTATGCTCACCATGTATATCCATTAATTTCCGTCGTTTCATCGACCACTACCAACCCTTTTCGCTTTTTCAAAAGGAACTATACAAGCGTTGAAGAAGATCGAATAAGACATCGTCGTTAAGAATTACTTATGAAGAACTAAAAGGATTAAGAGGTTGATTTCCATCGGTATTATCGGTACATAATAAAAGAAAATAATTACACATCCAAAAATTAATAATATTATGTTAAACGAATATTTAAGTAGGATAAGCTCAGCCAATTTTTCTAGACGAATTTTTAATATTAATAGTACAGAAATTATTATATTATAGATTCTTAACTAGGAAGGCCATTCTGACCATCTTAATTTATTAATAAATCAACAAAAATTATTTTCACTAAAGAAATATAATTATCCGTAAATATTTGCTTCGCAAAGAAAAGTATTTCTCTGTGTCTTTTTTTACATACAATACACAGTATTTAAGATATCTTTCAGATATGAGAAAAATATATGTAAAAGGAAAATGAAGATAAAACAAACTCTGGTATTTTTCTACCTAACGTCCCATAAGAAATTCTATTTCTTTAGCGTCACCTTCTTCAGAATCGACTTTTACCATTTAAAAATACAATTCATAAATCAACGAACCCAAAAACAAAAGAACCAGCCTAATTCGTTCATCCAAATTGCTCAATTATGAGGCTGACTAAACCACGGAAGATTACTAAAATGGTAAACAAATTAATCAACGAATAAAAGCTGACATTTCGCATTCGCCGAGATCGGTTAACCGTCTAATTTCGTCAAACGATTCCAAGGGGGTGGAGAATCGATCGTACAGCGTATCCAGTATTTCCTGATGCCTGGCGTTACCGGGGGCCACGCCGGTGGTCACCGAATAAACACGAGCCAGCTGGTAAATTGGCGATAATCGAAGTCTTCGTGTACTGTATGCTGTATACCGCGGCAGCGGAATATCAGCTAGGGTTCTCCGCGGTTGATGTATTAACCCTCGACGGAGCGGGCTCGTAGTGTCGGGTTCGTTAAGACCATTAGTACGGAGGAACACACGAGGCGCAAGAGAATCCACAAAGGGTGACGACGACGGGGCTGCTTCTTCCTTTGCTAATGACGATCGTATCGCCGCCGTGCGTCGCCGTCGTGGCCGCAGGAAAGCGGGAACGACTCTGTGGTGAAACACCGGCGGAGTTAACGAATCCGTGTCCTCTCTAGGTTCTCAATGGCTGGGTTAACTGGTTCCCCAGCTTTTGTCTCGCACGTGAGAAAGTTATCCTCATCTTTTCCTCTTTTCCATCTCAGAGCTCGCGGAGAGATCGTTGGGATTAATCGTGGTATAATTGAGACTGTTACCTACGTAGGTATGCTTGGTTATTTTGATGTCCGGTGATTAGGTTTAGTTTAGTAGAGGGGCTAGAATTTACCGTGGTATATAATATACGAAGAGCGTAGGAGGATCAATCGATATTCTTATTTCAATGTCATTTTACGACTACAATGTAATATTTTGACGTATTCAATGCGTTTTACAGTTGTCTGTTAGATTGGAAAAAAAGACACGATTGTGCGAAACTGTTAAGAAGAAATAGTTTAATATCGTAATAAGCAATATTTTTTAAATCACGAAGGGCATGTGGAAACAGACTGCAAGACATTTTTGGTAACACAAGATCAATGGATGATGAACTGAATTTAAGAAACATATCTCGCGAATCTAAAGACCTTCCTCTTAGAAACGTTTAAAAAATCATTAAGATACTACTACAAGCATACCCATAAAACTCTTTCATTTTCTCAAATCTGCTTCAAAAGCCAATCAAATAACGAAGATTTCATTAAGAGCCCGAAAACCCCCATCCATAAAACTATCCCCTATAATAGTCCGCGAATGTCTACACTAAGATACCACCCAATGATCTGGCAAATGAGTGGAGGTTCCAGCGCGATAAGTCGATACGCTTATCCAATTTTAAAACAAAGTCGCGGTGTGTCCGCATTGGCGACGAAGAGAGGGGAAGAAAATCCCTGGTCCCTGGTGGGTTAACGAATCGGCCCGGACACGGAGACAAATCCTTTAAGCGGGTTTTATCTCTCTCTTCCACCCGGGGTGTCGCGACGCCCAGGGAGAGAAAGGAGGCGAAGCTCTGCTCGTCTTCGAGCCTCGCCGCGGGCCGTAATGACACTTTTACACGCGGATAATGGGGCTCCAAAGGCACACACAATGTGGCACAAAGCGTGACTAGAGCCCCGGAGCGAGCATAAAAACACATGCGTGCATGCGAGAACAGAGGCCAGAGTGAAAGAGGAACGACGAGAGGAAGAACGACGAGGGAAGAAAATAAATACATACCGGGAGAATTGGCGAATAGAAGAGAGCGGAGAATGGAGAAACGTTTGGAAGGTGAAAGGACGACGGGAAGACCGACCGAGGAGACCCGAGAAAAGAGAGGCCAGCATAAAAAGAGGGACTTTTACAGGTTGAAGAAAGAAAGAATGTTTCGTTCGTTGGTGTGAGCGTGCACTTGCGCGCACGCCTGTCTATGTTACATGTTTACGTGTGCATGTGTAGAGAGAAAAAGGCCGCAGAAGAGAGAAAAAGAGCGAGTGGATGGTGAAGGTGCCGAAAAAGGAGCAGCACGCTCGCCAAGCAAAAAGGAACTAAACTCATTTCCGAGGCATTAACCAATTACTTTTTGCGAAAGGGTGTCGGTTACCTTCAACTTTCCCCCATCCGCCACGATCCCTTCCGCGTACCCCCTTCATCCCTCTGGCTTAAGGTCTTGCAACCCTCCCGTACCCCGCATGGTTCGTTATCCGACCCACCCCTCGGAGAAACGCGAAGGACGTCGACCAGTAACGGTACGTTAACGAAGAAAAATCTAAACGATGATACACGTTGTCTGCCGTCTATTATTTGCTTGCTGCGTTCTATAATAAATGCTTTTAAATGAATGTGTCTATAATGGATCACGAAAGTATTGCAACACTCGCAGATACCTTTTATGAATGTATTATAAGTGTTCAAATATTTTCGTTAGCCACTTATGTTTCAAACAGGACCGGTTTCGCTTGAATTTTAGAATAAACGCGTAAATAATTTTAATGCCAACGATTTTTCAGCGATTGATGGACGTGAGTTTAAAAATGGACAAGACTTGATTTCGTTTGTATTTCAATTTAAAGATTTCGGAAAATCAAAGCTGAATTCCAATTAATTGTACATTATAATTATCTATCAATCATCGTGTTTTATTATTTTCACTCAAATTGGATGGAAATAGATCGTTTAACGCATCGGACGTAATTAAAATTTCGTACAAGTTTAATAAACGATCTATTATCAAAGAATTCCCTAGGATAATCTCTCATTATCGTATTCGATTATCCGCTTAATTGCAAGCAACAGGGATACAATACAATACACAGCCTGAGATCACCAAGCAGCTTTGACTGACGCTATGACTAGGCGTTCCTAATTAATAGTCAATTAGAACCCTGTTCGGCAATAGTAATTAATTTCCTACTCGAAATTCTATACGGTGATATACGAATAAATAAATATCGCTGATTACTAGTCATCGAGTTAACGTGGAATAATAATAATAATAATTATACGCGAAATAATAGGAATAATGGAATAATAATAACAGCAATAACTGAAATAATGAAGGAAACTTAAGACCACACGACTCCGGAAGGGCAGAGGTTAGTGTACATTATCTTAGCTAGAGAGCGTGGTGCTCTCTCTCTGCCGGAGAAACCGACAATAATGAATCAATTTTGACCGACCGAGTTGCTGCATTCATGGTTAATCTCCCTGCCTTTAATTGCTGTTAGGGATGCACCGAATATTCACCAACTATTTGGTACTCGGCATATTTGCCAAATTTACTGAATATTCTACGTGCTCCGATGGTTAACGCTAATCGAATCACTCGATGCGGCCCTGCAGAGAAACATGATTTTTTCCCGACCAGAGCATAACCAGAGATCATGATTTTAAAAATCATTTTTAGGCTTTGATATTCCATTTCCAATTATTTTTGATACTTACTACTACCTATTAAAATTAATACTGTTGAGCAAGCCATCGAAAAGTACAAAATTGTTAGAAACACCTGAACAACTATGCATCCCTTGTTTTAAAACCTAATATGCGAAGAGTATACATTAACAAATAGACCTATGACAAATTCGCATAAAATCTCTATTATCTAACATCTTCTCTCGATGGTCAAGTGGTCTTCATTGCTAATGCACGATCTTGCATGATTCTTAAGACCTTTACGCGATATTATCAACATTAGCTCAATGAACCTTAACCACGTTTCTTTGAAACGACTTAACATCAGAATTAAGAGATCTTGTTAAACTGTACGAATTGTCCTGAATAGCCTGCAACTTTCGACATAGTTAATATGTATATATTGCACCTGCTATCTCTGTCTCCTATATTGCATTATAAGAAACGAAGCTTGATAATCCGCTCTCGCGTGAGTCCAGCCTAGAAGACCCTCGAACAGTCTCTCAACTCCTAAGACGCCTCATACAGGATCCACCGTAGCAAGGTCTGTAGATATTACAACCTCTACAGAAGGGTAAAGGGTATATCGGGGTGTGTAGTAGGCTTTGTGCGCGGGCAAGCAGCCAGCCATCCTACGAACCGACCAGGAAGCTCATGGGAGACAGAGATATCGAGACGCGGAAAGAGAGAAGAAGGAGAGCATCCAGGCACAGCAAGTCCCCGATCTAATATCTGCCCGGGCCGGGATAGAGCACATATCATACTGTTAATCTGAAAACCGCGTCTATAAGAATCCACTTAATGAAATTTCCGACGTGGCTGGTCGATCGACGAGCGCCAGGGGGAGAACACCCCTCGTGTGCCTACACGCCGCTGGCATTGTGGAGCAATTAATAACGTCGTTGTGGCGCCCCTCGAGTCCCTGCTCGCGTCATTACAGCTACGGGGGGAGAAGTCTAGAATGGACACGAAAACTTGCACCACTCTGATGTCCGGCCACGCTGTCCACTGTGTCGATGATAGGACCATGGATGATTTCTGCTATACATCCACGTCATTAGAGTCATAGGAATAGTCTAGAATCTACACAAACTCTTGCACTACTACTCTGGTAACCAGCAACATCGTTGACCACGTCGATGATGAACTCATGAACGATTCACACGATACATCCACGTCGTTCCATGATCGTATGACAAAGCTTTCGCAACGATAAGTATCATCGTGTATTCTGTAATATATGAGAATCAGGGAATCCTCGCTGCAGATACAACCTCATGAACTCACGACAGCATTACCATCATCAACGTGGTGGAGCATAGCACGCTACCTTTGGCATGGAGAACTGTAAAGCTGGGTACGTAACTACTATACCATGGCGAAGTCGATGGAGGCAAGTCAGGAAAGCTGGCCGGGGGTGAACGGAAGGGGTGGCCAGGCTGACTGCTAGCTGGAATATAGGCTGTTGTGAATATTACATTCCCTGTGTATATAGACGCGGCGGGTCCTCGGCAACGCTTCGAGGCACAGGGCCAGAGCACAATAAGACGCCAGGCGCAATTAATTTTCGGGCTTTTGCTAATTAAATTTTTCCCCGTCCCGCCTTCGTGCCTGCCGACGCCCCCGCTTGTCCTTCCTGTATTATATCGCGCGACATCGACACGCCGCTCTACTATTGCAGAATTTTTCGAAGAAAATGGCAAGCTCTTTTCGTAGAATTTATTGCTTCATATTTTTTTACAGTGATTATTTAAGTGAGATAACTGTTACGCCACCTAAACCTCGACAAGCGTTAAAAGGAAGATGATCAGAAGCATGAAACAAATTGACAATACAAATATCCAGGGAGCATAGATCAAATACGATTGTTTTCTCTCTAGGTGAAAGTCGTCGGAGAAGTACCAAGTACGATAATGTGACGCCCGGTATGTCTGCTAATTGAACGGCGAGTCGAACGCTATTTCTTCCGCTCAAACACCGTCGGTATACGGGAAACATTCTTAAACGATGCGATCAGCATCGAGCAACGATTCTCGACAGTCCGAGGAATTGAACAACCGGAACGGGCTGATTGGACGATCTCTCCGTTTCATCATCGTCGTATGTTTCAACGAGTGGCCTCGGTTAGGTTCGGGATTCATAATGGGATTCCCGGAGGATCTCTAAAACTTCTTGAAACCGTGCGCTCTGAAGCGTGATACGGTAACGAGGGAGAGTTCAAGGTTAAAAGATGATGGAGACAGAGGCAAGAACGCGGGGAGAGGAGGCGTGTAAAATGGAGGGGGCCCGCGAGCGAATCGAATCGGCTCGAAGAGCGGAGCGACGAGGAAAGGAAAGATACCACGCTTGGATACCTGTAGATTAGGATCGTAATAACGGCATTAGAATAATAAGATTTATGCTAACGGACGATAACGCGGTACTTAAACGCGGTGCCATTACCATAACGTTGAGGGAATTACAATGGCAATTAAAACGTCCGATGGAAGGTGTGCCTACGTTAACGGCGCGTCCCGGAATTCAGGGTAACAAGCATCCAGGTTGATACGTTCTCTGCGTTAAACGGCCAAAGAAAAAAGAAAAGAAGAAACACGATTTTTTGATTAAGAAGCCTCCCATAAAAGAAACTATCGTTTTGTAGCAATTTATGCTCGATAAAATACATATCTCTCCTGTAACCAGGGGATTACTTAAGGAGGAAAAGTTTCAAGAGCACGGGAAGCGCCTTTTGCAACGGAGACACGCGATTTAATCAAATCTGGCGTAATTAAAGCGATTCCGTAAGAGCAACGAAGAAAGGAGATTCCTGCCCCCGTCCCGAAATAATTACGGACTCAGGTGTCCCGTTGTATTCGCGTCTGCGTTACACCTGTATCCGCTGTTTCTTACCTGAGCAAATATACTCGTTTGTATCGAGGACGAGAGTGGTACCAGTCACAACGGGCCGAAAGGAGAAAGAGAAGACGAGGATGGCTGACGAGGAGACAACGAAGGGAAACGAACGAAGAGGGAACGAAGACGAGAAAAACGTACCGGCCGCGAGACAGACAGAAATCGAAAATCGAAGACAACGAGGGAAGAAAGAAAGGTTGATGAACGAACGAGGAGCGAGAGAAGCCGAAGTACATTTGCTCCGCGGAGGAAGCAGCAACGGAGGCAGTAAGATAATACGAAAGCTCTTAAAGGAGGCAAAAAGCGAATTGCCGTAAATCTTGCCACAGGTGGGGAAGCCGCGGGTGGCGACCCAAGAGAGAGGGGTCATTTAAGCCACGGGCCCCGATTCTCTTCGGCTGTAAACGACTGCGTCCCTTCGTCTCGCCCTTCCGCCTCTCTTCTGACCCCCTTCTTCTTCTCCCACTTCGCCATCGACAGACCCGTACCTCGAACTCTCGTAAAAACCTCACCTCGTCCTTCTGCTAATCGGCAACAAACACATTGTCTTTGTATTGTTGCGTGGCTGCCCTTTTCACCGCTACGGTCCTCGACTACCCTATACTTCTGTCTCCTTTCACGAGGTTTCTTGCCTCCTTCCTCAGCTGCAGCCGATCTCTCCCAGACCCCCTTTTCGCATCTTTCGCAAACCTTTTTCGGTAAATGAACTTAGCTGTTGCCGTTTTCGCCGCTACCGCCACTATGCTCGGTTTGATCGACTCGCGTGATGGAGGGTCGATTGTTTTCGAAAAGGTGATCTTTCAAGGTTTCGCGAGCCAGAAATTGTGTGCGAGCTGTTAAGATTTGATAGGCTGATGCCCGAGTATTTTGCAACAGGGATTTGTTCAGAGTCTGATTGTTACTATCGGCGGATTGACAATTTCGATGCAAATTTATGGTTTTGTGAATACGTAAAATATTGTTTAACTCTTCAAATATAATAACGAGTAGTTTACTTTGGATATTTTGTATATGTTCGCGTATTTAATTATATTCGAAAAGTTGTACTTCATTATTGAGAATCGCGGATATGAAATTCACTAGGGAGAATCGATTTGTACTTCGATATAAAAGCTATTGGAAATTTCATACGGAATGATCTTAATCTTCATTGACGATCGGTAATTCGAAGAGAAAAGACATGGCGGCTCCGCGTTCGATTCAATAGCGGCCGACAACATTCAGCGAAACGGACTATTATTCCACGCTGGGAAACTGCGGATATAATTTCGTTCTCCAGTACGACAATGACAACATTTCATCGTGCAAAATATTCATATTCGGGCGCAATTAAATTGTTCGCAGGAAATTTCTGTCATAACATTTACACGGAGTTCACGCTAATTTATTTAATTCCCTTCGAAAGTTACAAACATATATCTGTCCTCTGATTCTACGTTTCCAATTCTGCGTGGATGTATAAAATCAATTTTTCTATTGTAAAAGAACATATACGTTACGAATGTATTTGAACAGCTGTAGAAATACTTTCTGAATATATCATGTGTATTATATATGAAACATTTTGAAATTTCATTAGCATTTCTTCTAGCTTTCGTATGCATTTTCAGATTGCTTTTGAATACCAATACGATCATAACAATCGTGTCTGATTACATCGAAATATTATACATGAAACGTACGATACACGGTGCTCAAATACTTTCATCCGCCACTTGACTGTCAACTGTCCTCACAATATCCTCAACCATCGGATGTTACTACATTTCACTCAATATCCTCGATTCGCTGTGCTCGTAAAACGAGAAACATCGGTAATCTTCGTTCGACGTTCCCTGCAGCTGGACATCCTCGCCGCTATCGAACTACGTCGTACCCCGGAATAACGATGGCTGAGAATCAAACGTCACCGAATCCGTCGTCGATCCTTCGTCTCTCCATTTACGAGCCCTTATCATCCTCTTTATCACCCTTCGGACACCGCAACGCATTCTAGGTTACGCGTATACGTACGCGAAGGACAGAGTGCGTAGCACCTGGTGCTCGCGTGGAAGGTGTGGACATGTCACGGTTGGTTCGTAACGACTCTGAGTGCTGCAACCACATACATACTCGTGCAAACGCACTAAGATACGGACATACACGTGCAAACATAGTGAGATAGAAACACACGTGTACAAACACATTGCAATACAGCCACGTACGTACAAATGCACTGCAATACTGACGCAGACACAAAGATAGAGAGAGAGAGAGAGAAAGGACGAAGCAACGAACTGGCTGCCACATGGTTTTCCACGGCGAGGAGGCGAGGGAATGTGTGGAGAACGAGAGAGGACGAGAGAAGGTAGAAGCCCCAGCTAATTAAAACCGCGGATGGTAATTAATTAAGCAGACGTCAGAGGAGATCTTAGGATTCTACGCGCGGCCAGGGGTTCTCCGAGTCCGCACAGACATCAGTGGGAAATCGAAGCTGAACAACGACCAGTGTACAGGGCAAAAACCGTTTCGCCGATCAAACGATAAATAAAACAAACGTTCGCTTGGACATCTGCAGAATGATGCTGGAATCGGTATAAATTACGAATACGATGCGATTTCATAGTTTCCCTTTCTTCCTTTTCGTGAGATGTTCCGTGAAAGATGATCGAGCATTTCCTTTTTTCAACCGGGGGTAAAATGAGGCGATCAGTGCTTCTCAAAGCAGCATGATTCGAGAGGATGATGTATAGTATTCAGGTAATTTCTTGCTACAAGGTTGCAAGGTCGCTACGGGTTTATCGATCTGTAAATACTCTCATCTTGGAATAATACGAGTTTTTGGTTTTGATTTTTAATGCTTTCCACGTTCGATGTGAAATGTTTGAGAATTTTGGCTAATTATGATATTATGAAGTTCATATCAAACCTGTAATTTGGCGGAGATGTTAACATCTTTGTTAATAGCAACATTCCAACAATGGTGTTCGAGTAGATACAGCGAGGGACGAAACACAATTGTAAGCGTATGCACGTAGAAATGTCTGAATACATATCTGTGTTCGGAAAAACAGATAGACAGAAATTGTATTTCTGAATGTCGTTTCGCGGGAGTTATGAATATCAAATCAAGAAAGCTGTTTACCAACAATAAATATTGTCTCGCTGAGAGATATTTCCTGGCAGGGACATTAAAAATTCTTCTATTAATATGGAACTAGGAACAACGTTGTTTCTTGTTACCATTGTAACATTGCTATTCTTGTTATTATCTTTGTTATTGCGCTACTTGTTAGTTGCAGTCATGAAATTCTCTTCTTCACAGACCTTCGCCTTGATCGTTTCAAAATTAACATCGCTTCAAAATTTTTTATTATTCGTTAATAGTAGATTGAGAACATCTGTGCATTTATATTTGAGAGACATTCAGATTGGATATAAGAAGCAACAGTGAAATTTTGATTTTATTCATTGACTATTATGACAACCGCTATCCACTCGTAAGTCATTGAAAGTAGAATCGATTTTAATAAACTTTTTCTAGTCTACAACAATCTAAAATTTGTATTTAAAATTGTTAAGAAATCTGGATCTAAGTATACTTTCAATCGTGACAAAAATCCAAAGATGTACAAAGAGTAGCATTTCTGAATACTCGAGTTATAATATTTCGAAGTTCAGATAAACCTCTGCTTCTATATTCCACTCTTCTATTTGCGTTTATAAATATATCAATTTGCATGAAGGATCATAGTCCAGCCATTACCGCACTTCGACCCAGGAAGTATAAAGAAAACTTATGCATGATTTATACACATCATCACTATGACATCGAGAAGTGTATCGAATCTAATTTCAAATTGTCGTTATCTAGAACAATGTTATTAATAAACAAAACGATATTTCAAAGTTAAAACAAACCTCTATTTCTAAGATCCATTCCTCTATTCGTGTTTATAAAGATATAGATTTGCATAAAAATCTGTAATCTAAAGTCAAAGTCACAAGCTATATACAATAGATTATGCATTATGCATATATTAACTGTATCGCCTTAAACATCTATCACATCTAGTTTTTTTTTTTACTGCACTTGTTAGAAATGGAAACAGGAAAAGAAGCAAAATATTCATCTGGCAGTCATCATGCTTTGGTATTTCAAATCCCGTGAAATCGCTACAATGCAATGGCCGGAGTGGCCAACTAATCCGTGGCAATCGAAATTACAGCAATTAAGGTTATTGCTCGGAGCGACGTCGCGCAATCAGTCTTGTTCTTCGCGTTTCAATCCACTTTCTCGCTTTTCCTGATAACGCGCGAGCGCTTCTCTGGCATCTGTTACGAAATGGGAGATCAAGAGTGGCCTCGATAGCGCGATCTTGAGACCACCTCCGTGATTCAAGCGTATCGTATCTGATAAGAAACGAGGTTGGATTCTCTCTCCCTGATGCACACCCTTCGACAATTCTTCGCATTAACGTGGCCACGTCAATCTCGTATACCATTTATATGTATGGACTGCAAGTTAGTGCGAAAACCACTTTGGGAATTGATTCGTAATTTAAAGACATTGAAGCGAGACTGTTTATCGATAGCATCGACGATGTTTTACGTAATTTTGGAGATAGTAATTTCTATCTATTTTACGAACGACAGATATATATAGCTGAGCAAAGATTTAGAACCATTTCTCTAGTTGCATTCATGTTGAAGTTGCTACTAATTTTTAATTACTTTTGCTATTAATTTAAAGTTAACGGTAAATTTTTTACTAAGGAACATTTTAAGATAGAAGGATTGTAAAGAATTACACGACCTTCGATTTTTGAGAGAATTATAGAATTTTCTACTAACTTTGTTATTAATTCGAAATTCATTTTACAGACGTCGATGATAATAATTTCCCTCTGGCCAATAAATTTTTTTTATTGAAAAGTATCACAAGATAGAGGAACTTTAGGAGCTTCATTCCAAGCTCATAAATTTACGTTTTTAGCCAGTAGTACTTGTATATATGTGCGTTTGAATGTACGAAACGACCATCTAAAATTTGGCTAGAAGCTTCTATATCATTGATCTATGTATTACATCTTTACCTCTCGCTATCGAACTACATTTGTAAAATAGCTAACAAGATCTACAACATTATCCAGAAATATATATCACTGCAATTTATCAAAAAAATATATCGAAACACAAAACGCAAGTCGACTAAGTCGAACGCTCTTTTTTTTTTATAAAAATTTATCTCATTGTTCCTATACAATGAAACCGTTCGTAACATTCGCTCGTACATTAACTGGTGCCCAGTATCATCGTCCTATAAAAGAGTGAAAAAGAGAGAGAGAAAGAGAGAGAGAATGGTAGATTCGTCGATGAGAACGAATCGATGTAACCGAGGCTAGCAACGTGCGGATGTAAATGAAACGGAACTTCGGAAATTTCATGAGAAAAGTTGAGCAAATTAACTTTTCGACGTCCTTCGATCCGACCAACTTTCGTCGACTGGTTTAGCCTACCTATCCGAAATGGTTCGCGATTCGTCGAAAAATAACCAGCTAGCTCCTGCTGGTCGATTTTCAAATAAGTAGGGAGACACATGCTCGTGCTATAGCTACGGGTTGAAACGTTGTGTACGCGTTAAAGAGGGTGAGGAGAAGGGTGGGCAGGGCGCATCAACGTTGCGTGTTGCATCCGTGGATAATCTCTGCTTACGCTCGAAAAGCATCTCTGCCAAGTAAACTCTGCATTCCCATTTTACGCTATGATCCATCGTTAGAAAGCAAAGACCGCGGCCGGGGAATTAGCGAAATCCTCTCGAATCAGAGTGGCCCGAGTGCTGCCTGGTCCCTTAGTGCTCCATTAGTATACATAATAAACAATAATCGTGGTACAGTTACACGGGAAATTACCGTCTCCTCTTAGCCACTGGACATATGCCGGACCGACTTCTGCCCGACCTTTGGAGCCATTCTCTTAACCCCGGGGGAATGTCTAAAAGCCAACACGTTCTTATTAGCCTTCTTTCTTTTGCCTAAACTAGATATCCTCATCGTCCAAGAACCTGGAAGCTCTTTTGCATTCTTATCGCGAGCTGGCGATCGGTGAATGTATTCTTTATAATGGGACCAGTACGAGCTTGATTTCCAGTCGAAATCGTACTATGGAACCATTATGGTACTTTTTTAACGTTGCAAATCTTAAGATTCTGTGACGTAGTAAGGTATTTCAGTTACCTACGCTTCGACATGTTAATATTCAATCTTGAACTTTGCACAGAATAATTAAACTTATTGTAAATTATTAGACATCGTTAGTCTTTGCTATATTAACGAAGTGTAGCGGCACTCGACAGTAAACCTTCCAACGGTTTCTGTCCCATGGCTTGCTACACAAAGACCCTATCCTTCCGACAAGATGATTGCCAGATGGCGAAACATTTTCATAGCATACTTTCAACTAGCTTAAGGACCCTTCTAAGGATTCTAGCTAAGGTCCTTGAAACGAACAAATAGATTTTGTCGTATTATTCCCTAAATTTATTACCTACTACGAAAAAATGCAGGAAATCTGGTTTTTCTCACATACGATGCTTCCCGCTAGCAACTTTCTCTCGTGGGCGGTTAGCATCTTTCCTCAACCACCAACGTAGAGATTAACCAATTAACAACGACGTTTGCCATATTAAAACCTGTTTAAACCTATGGGATCCAACTATAGGAAACAGCGAGTAATTCCACATAGAAACTCTTCAACGATTTCAATCAAAAACTCTAATATCCTTAATAGATGCACCCTGGTATGTTACCAACGAAACAATACATCGCGACCTTAAGATACCTACAGTTAAAGAAGAAATATTCAAATTCAATAATAGATATAACATAAGAATTAACAACCACCGAAATCCACTAGTTACGTGACACGACGGATCAGATCCGCAGGCTAAAAAGGCATTACCCTCTAGATTTAAACAGCTAGAATCAAACATACGATAATCATTTATTATTCATGTTATAGCACCACGCCAGAATAATTTACTTATAATTCTCAATGGGAATTAATTGTAAGCTACTTCCAAATAAAAAAAAAAAAAAAATAACGACGTCCATTTCTCTCACTTTTCTCACGAAGGCTTTCCTTAACGAATCCGATGATCTCGTATCCTTAGACATACCCCATCATAGTTTTCCTCTGGAGCATCATCGTCCTAACTTGTACCACACACTCTGCTCAATCGCTATCGTAACACACCTTCTAGAAGTCGAGTTGTAACCCGAAGTGCGAACCGCTAAGTGTAATCGCGAGCTCTACGTAAAGTGTACACAGCGAGTATTGTTAATAAATACACCGTTAATTATACTCGAGTGTTTCTTCAGCTCCTATCACGACCTATACACATCAGAAGGAATGAGAGAACTTCTGTGTATTTTAGGTCCAGTATATGCTAGATAGAGCAGAATTATTGTATATTCTAAGAACTAATAAAACAAACGACAAAATAATTTCCAGAAAGAAAAAGCTACACAAGGTAATCAATTAGAATAGAAGTTGTACAAACTGTCCTTTCGACGAGTTGAATCCTTTTGATGATTAAAATCCTCGTAAAGCTGTCGATGTGCACGATACGTTTTACCGTTTATCAGGCCACTGATAACGAATTAAATAGGCTGTTCACAAACGTAGATCATTAAGAATGCTTAAAAATTGTCCGTAAGCAAATTTGGTGATTCACAAGACAGATTAACCTAACAGTAAACTTATCTCAATGTACTTTGTTGGTGACTTGTCTGTACAATCTTGCAGAAGAGAAGAATAAATATTTATACCAGTACGTAGATTTACTAGTATTTAGAGAGATCGTAATTGTACAAGTATCGTCAACCATTAACCATACTTTTGTTCATCGGATATTGCGACAAAATAAACACTTTCCTGTAACGCGTCGATTTGAAGAAGTCACTTTGTCAGAGTTCCTGGAAGTCTTCGTTACAATCGGAGAAAAAGACGGAGAAGCTGTGTCAACGTTGCGCGTTAGCTTGTTTAGCTAGCTAGCTGGAGAAGTCGATCGACGAGATAGAAAATACACTGCGCATTATCCAGCGACGAACCTAATCGAGTAGTAGACCGACTCATTCTGATGCACAGGCCACCTGTCGTATAGGTGGCCGGTGTTGGATCTCAATCCGGTCACCCTGTAGACCGTGGCTCCGGGATAAAGTATGGTAACAGAACACCTAAGTAAGAGGTTCGCCGTGTACGAAGCACAGTGTATACGGCGCTCTCTCTTTCTTCGTGTGTAGTCAAGAGGTATATTAGCGTGTGTTGTTTGTACGACGATGAACGTAAAGACGAGAGAGACTCGACGAGGTCCGTGGTCGGATAGAGAACAGGGACGAGAGAGGGATTGAAAAGGAAAGAGAGAAAGATAGGAAACAACCGAGAAAATAAATGAGAAAGAGAAAGAAGAAAAGAGAAGAAGCAAGAGAGAGATGAAAGGTATGAGGGGACGGTCGTTGAAATGGAGAGGAGAAAGGAAGAGAACGTAGAGGGTGGTGGTGTGCGAAAGAGAGAGAAAGGAAGATGCATAATAGACAGAGAGAAAGCGCAGGCGCACGTGAGTATGTTACGGGGATGGCCAGAGGGCAGCTAACGTTTATAATATTAACGCTAATGGACTACCTTATACCTTATATACCATCCGACCCCTCACCAGCCTCCCTTCCCCTTCTCCACGTCTCCAGACACCCTTCTCAGCTCTCGCCAAAGTACGGGATAATATTCATGGATGTATTCGAGCTAATGCTCCAAGGCGTCCCGGAGAAAAGGGAGGAGAGTGCACCAGTGGCTCGTGTCAGATAGAGAAACAACGCGAGATGGTAGTTGTTGGTGCGTTCGAACGAGTGTGAAAGTAACGCGAACATAGACTTCACAGAACCGATATACGCTTCTTTAAAATTGCCTCCTAAATCGGGACAGGTTTTCTCTCCGCACTTGAAATATTCTTCTCGGCATTATACAAGCGAGCAGAGCAGCCAGAAGAGTTGCCCCAAGATCGCTAATGCTCGGCTCCTTTTTCTTTTTTTTCCGCGTCAGGCTTCGATCAATTATTATCTGTCAGGCTGAATTGGAAAGCTTCGAAAATAATTTCCCGATCGTGACACTTTTATGGTCGTATTACCCATCGAGTATTCCTTCTTCCATCACCTTCGTTCGCGCTCCTTTTCTTCCCTCCGTTCTTTCAAGCTAATTGGAAACGACGCGACACGCGTCGTCTCGCGAACCCAGCCGCGCTCCGACCAATCCGATAAATCTCGCGTCGCGCCCCTATTAACGTGGTAATTCGTAAATGGCGCGTCTGAAACGCAAGAAATAATAAAAGCCCCCGTCGCGTCGGGCGCGCGCGGCCGCTCTCCGCCGCCCGCCGGATCCACTCTCCTCATCAATATACGGCAGAGTAATATTCATAATGTAATGGAAGCGGCGTAATGTAAGCTAATGCATCCTGCAATTTCTTGAAAGCATTCGAATAATTCAGCCCGGCCGCCAGTGTATTCCTAATATACTTAAAAATTTCTGCCAAGTATCGAACGGGAATAATCGACGGCAGGACGCCTTTATGAGATTGAAAACGCGTTCGAGTAACTGCACCACATACCCCCCAGCATAGACACACAGGCTCCGGATATCTTATTTCAAAGCGAGATTTTCAATCGTCCAGGCTCTAGCTGTATTACGTAACCGACCAAAGGAAACTATGCGAGCATCCGCGTGCGTGAACTCCGTGGAAGGGTTTAAGCTTCCCCCCTGGGAAAAAACCAATATTCTTCTTTTTCGTGCTTTTGATAGGGAACCATCCTTTTGTTTTATCGTTATTTCAAAGTTGCGCGAAGATCGACGATTTGTTGTTTGCGGAAGTTACTCCTCGGTATTATCGAGCAGTTAGTCAGTCAAGATTCGACCCTGGTTGACTAACAGGAGGGTTAAGTTGTCGAGCTTAAAATTAGAAAAGGTAGTTACACAAGAACGTTTCTTGACTCGTTGGCTACGTTCTGTTGGTCATTATAATATAAAAAATATGTTCTAGAGCTGCAAAGTATGAGAACAAATGAAATATTGGTGTGCATGATTTTTCGTTTCAATTTCATGTCAAATATCTTCATAGAACGTTAAAACTCTCGTTTCGTTCGCTAAGTGAGAATAAAACTGAGATACCACAAACTCGAGAATCACACGCTAGGATAGAGTAGGCTTGAGAACGAAATTTTCTTATAAAAAATCGATATTTTCTCTTTACATAACAACGTCCACTTTGGAAATTATCTGTGAATCGGAATTAGCCACCAACTTTCGCCATTTATTTCTTTATCAATATTGAACTTAAGATAAATGCTATCGTGATCAACAGACTAGTAATTAAAATATGACGGATATTACTATCATCGCGAAGGAGGATTTATTCGGTGGCGAGGTAATAGATAAACGTTGTTAGATAAAACAGTCTATACAAATAGGAGGAACGTCGACATCGTCCATTATCGAACGTTCCTCGGCGTCGACGTTTTCCAAAACGTCTCTTCTCGACGATTCATTAAAAATAATGGATATTCATTAAAAATAATGAAACTCCGAATGCGAAATACTGGCTCGATTATTTGTTCGAATCGCACTTAACGCCGTTAAAAGGTTTCGTTATTTTTTCCTCCTACTCTTCGCTTTACTCTTAGCTTTCTTTTTTTCTCCTAACGAAATTCTTCGCGAATCGATCTCTATCCACACTCCTGGTCTGACTTAGCGCGTACACGTGCGCACAGATTGAAAATTATATTTCTGTCACGGTCGGTGAGTCGCGCTAAACGAAGCAATTCATTTGCGCCCGCCGTAAGTTCGATTCGTTAAATCTGTATCCGAGAGCGAAATTTCGTTTTAATTATCGAAATGAACGAACAGACGGATTGGGAGGGTTTCGAGGGACCGACACGGAACGGTTCGAAAGGAAAAATATCGTCGGATAATTGGATCGTTAAGGACCGAATTTCTCCGCCTTCGCGTTACGACTTTTCAGCTATATCAGGGTATACCTGATAAATTCTATCTTTATCCTGGAAGAATAAAAGTGGCGCATAAACAAGACAGTGATACGTAATTTTCATTGAAAAACCTTTATTTTTCAAATTAAGATGAGAGAATTTGTTCGCTAAAAGCCGATAAAACGTGTTTCATAGCGAGCTTGTCTCTCGTGAGGATCGACCTTTTCGACGTTGAAACTATTTATTCTGCTACCTGGATTAATTTCGTTAAGAGAAATCGTTCCATTCCCCCTTACACTGCTCGACGGTCTATACTGAATAAATTTTTCATTAGCGATTATTAAATCCGCCAAGGAATTTCATTTATCACTCATTCCTCTGTGAAACATTCAATTGGCTTAATGTCAACAAAACATATATTGAAAATACCTTGAGAAAACTATTCAGCGTCCAGCGACGTTGCATTTCACGTGTTTCGCGAATTCATTTTGCGACCGCGATCCCACGCACTCTCTTTGTCCCTGTAATGAAAATTTACGGGTACTTCAGCTATTTCCTAATTACGACGCTTCCAATAACGTATATCGAGCAGCGGATTCGTTACTGTTTGCCCGTGTTTCACGATTGCCGGATCTGTTTCTCGATTGGATCGGTTTCCATTGCAGTGGCCTTGTTAGACGTTTAATATCGTGAGCCTTGAACTATTGTTGTACCTAGGTTATAAAGAATACCAGCGATTTCTAATAGAAGCGAGGAAAATTAATTTTCACAAATGCTCCATGTGTATTTGCGTGAAATCTCTTAATAATAATAATCTCTGAACAAAGTCGAATAAAATTTCCAAATAGAAACTATCGTGATGTCGCTATCATCATTCGTCTTTCTTCTCTTAAAGGGAACCGCCTTTACAGATAAAACTTAAAAAATCTTCGGAAGAGTACGGGAGAAAAAAGATTGTCTTGCAAGTCACTGATTTAACTCTCAAAGCGTGGAGTTGCCTCGCTTCAACTCTAAACTCGTTTCGTTTTGCATCTCGCCAGCGTAATTAATTGAATCTTAACGAAATACAACTTCGGATAAAAAAGAGGGAAAAGGAAAAAGAAATAGTAATCTCGAAGGTGGAGAATATATTACGACGGTAGAGGGGTTGGAAACGATAAAAACAAGTTCACTATCGTATACGAAGAATTACATCGCGCTACCGAACGACCTGCGACGAACATAAACCAGACGATTCTCAACTCTTTCCAACACCGTGCAATTTCAACGGAACCCAATTTCAATATTACAAACGCGAATCGATTACTCCTGTCGCTTTTCTACTCACGTCGCAACGAACCCATCCCGAAGACATACACTTAACTTTTAATCACTATCATATAACTAATTAGCCCCGGTTGGCCAGAAGGGGGTTTTGTATATTAATTTAATTTTCAATCTCACGGGGTAATTCTTGGCGCAACGTTAGTTTTAATCAACCCTTCGCCCCTCGCCCCTCGCACCCCCAAAGCACGCAGCCCGTTTCCACGCGAAGAGGACACGAGGGCAGAGGGGGGGACGGGTTATAGACACGGATAGGAGGAGAGCAGAAGAGAGGGGTGGCATGGAAAGGGGTAGAAGGCAGAATGGAGTACACCTACTCAGCTAATAAAAACCGGCAATAAAAACCACCCCTTAGGACCGACGGCTCTCTCGCGCTTTTCACCCCCTTTCTCTCCCTCTTCGCCGCTACTCTTCTGGCCCCCATCCTTTCCCTTCCAACCTCCGTAACCCTCGCGTCCCTCTCTGCTCCTCCACCACTCCACCTTTCTGTCTTTCTCTCCTTCGCCCCCTGTTCCTCTGTCTCCCGCCACAGCAGGTTTATTCACCTGGCCGGGATTAACTTTAATCAAGTATTTACATTTTAATTCGCTGCCATGTACACTCAACCGACCTACAGGTCCTTTACGATAACATCGTCGTTTAATTGCAAACTGCCACTTTCGTACGACAAGACGTCTGCTCTAGCCCGCGTCCAGTCTCGGAGAGAGGAGCACGAAGGAAGGAAAAGACAGCACTATATGCGGGATAATAAGTCGAAGTAGGTGAAACGTGACAGCTGAGACGCTATTGAGAAAAAAGTATGTCTGGCCCGCGGAGCTAAACATTGTAAAAGTCGGTAGTTGTAAATCGAGTCTGGAAAATTGATATTTGACGATCATCGTCGTCATCGCCGTTGTATGGATGATAGTTCGAAGTCTTTGCGTGCGAGAGTCAGTGGAACTGGACGGTTATTGCGTTTCTATGTTCCGTACCGGATACATAGATATTGTTTTATTGTATCTTTCTTTTGTGTCGTTTTAAACGCGACATTTAAATGTACCAAGCTTTTCACACATTATCGAATCGCGGTGATAATCGAGCCTAATCTGACGCAGCGCGAGGCTGCAGCTTATCTTGCGTGACAGCTGTTCTACGTCGCGCGATACGTTTCTAATTGAACTTAATTGGATCCTTTGTTGAATTTCATTTGACGCGAACTCGTCCCACCGCGCGGCAGATGCGCTACGAAATCGAATCGTTGCGCGACTAAAATTAAAAGGCTACTCGCCGTTGTAGCAAACAGCTACTCCATTCCATGACAATTCGTTTCGATACTAAATTACAAATTCTCAAAATTTTACTGTCCATACGTAATAAATTATTAACGCGCAACCTAGTAGACATTTTTATATGTTTTTTTAACGGTCTTTTAAATACAGAAGATATTACAAAATTGTATTTTCAACATAGTTACGTCAAAACTTATATCTATGCGAGAATTTTAGACATTAGACCATTAAATACGAAAGTATTAATAACGTTACATATTAAATATTCAAATTTTTAAATATTCTTATAAACTTACGAGTAGTCTCTCGGAGATAATTTTGACGAATATTCGATAAAGATGAAAACAACGCGCAAAACCTAAAATCTCAGCTGTAACTAAACACGGAGTACTGTCGATATTTCTCTAACGAAAGAAAAACGAAAGATGTTAAAGGACAACAGCCCTCGTTTTTGGGGTGCACCAGGTACCTGAAACTATTCATGCGCCCAAAGTATTTGGGTCGACCGTTTGACAGGTTGTAGGGGGCTGGTTATGGGTTCCAGGGTGGTCAAGGACCCAAATTTATTATTTTACGATGCTCTCTCCTGCCTACCTGCCTGCCTGACGACTATTTTCGCGCCTTTTCCCCCGACCTCCCCAATTCCGCACGGTACATTTTTACGATCTCATTCAGGTGTCAAACTTTCCAATTAACGAACACGCTACGGGGAACAATGAGTCGGCAGATCCGAGTTTTTGCACGTTCACGATCGTTCTGGCTTGAACGGACGGAAACAGATCCTAAAGTTGTTTTTTCGCGGCCCGGTTCCTGCCTGAATCCTGTTCTCCCGATCGGACCGTTCAACCCGTTTTTGAATAATAACGAGAGAACCTGTTATACTTTTTGGAACAATGATTGTCATATACAGACACGGTTAATTGAATTTATTAGCAACAGTACGAAGGAATGTCGG
The DNA here is from genome assembly GCF_011952255.1 of Bombus vosnesenskii. Taxonomy (NCBI): domain Eukaryota; kingdom Metazoa; phylum Arthropoda; class Insecta; order Hymenoptera; family Apidae; genus Bombus; species Bombus vosnesenskii. The sequence continues at coordinate 650,287 of NW_022882938.1, forward strand.
TATAATAACATTTAATTGGAAATTTTGAGAACGAATCACGCTGGGTCGATAAATTCTATTCACTTTTTATTCAGTTTTTAAACTTTACAGACGTCCAACTACAGTCAAGTAGTCTCTTAAATCATTTGATAACTTTATTTATTAACCCACTGCGTTATATGGATTAACGTAATAGTTAAAGTTCGATTTCATTATCGCAAATAGCTTCAATAATTCTCTATTTACGACAATCGAATTGCCCTAAATTTGTGCACGAACTGTAGCACGAAACAACGCAACTCGCAGTTGGCAAACCCGAAATAACATCCACGATGATATTATAAGCGTGGAAATACTTTATAACCGTCTTGCATTTACGCCAGAGTAAATTATGTTATCGATAGCATGTACGTCGCGATAATGGCAACTCGTCTAAAATACTCTTTCTCAACTAGTTGCATCGAATCATTTTCAGATATAGTTATTACCAAGCTAGCTACGATATACCTACATCTGTAATAACGGAACAGTCTTTCTTTCAAAATACATTTTCTAGTGGATGTAATATTCGAGTAGCAGTGGAAATCGGTCTTTGCCTTAAATTCTTTATCTTTATTTAACTCTTATTCTTTATTTAAATTGTCTATCAAAGTTGATTTCAAACAAGTAAAATGTACCATAGCTCCTAAACGAAGATGTACTTTTTGACGCATCTTCGTTCCATTTACTACAGTGAGTAGCACACTATATAGCGAATAATCCTTCGTAACGTATCTTACAAACGATGATTTTAGAACGTAGCAACAGCATGGTTACAATCGGTGTTACAAAATAAAAGTCAATTTTTCTTCCATTCGATTCAGCTGATTTCCTACACCGAACCTTCTTTCGTCTTTCCTTACCTCGAAAATACCTCGTTCGTCCTATATTCTGCGGGTCGTGCGATCGTTGAAACGAGAATACAAACGACGCGAAGGAACGCGAAAAATAAAGGTTGGCATTAACCGGTCCCGAGTCTCGATAAAGCAACGATTCTTTCTGCAGTTTAACTCCTTGGCCATCGCGTATTTTCTCTCCTTCGCTTTCCGTGTTACTTTCCAGAGATTAATGGCGCGCCAGATAGAAGCAATTTCGGGACTTCGCTGACAAACAGAGGCCCCGCGCGAATTTTCTGGCGATTTCGCTGGAGCACGAGGCTTCGCTGTAAATGGTTGAGCGACGCCCGGAAAAAACGCCGACAACCACGGAGAAACGATCGAATCGGTTCGTGCGCTACGTGTGTGGCGAAAAGGATCTGGACTGCTGGCCAGTCCAGAAATCGTAAGCTCGCCACGCTCGATAAGGAGCCAATTACATTTTAGCCGATGCTATCTGTTCGCCAGCAGGCGCGATAGCGGCGGCAAACTAATTGGCCGCGCCAGAAAGGAGATACACCGGCGATAGCCGCGTGAATTACAGAAAAGAAGATAGATAGAGAGAGAAAACAAGGGCGAACTTTAGGGTAGGACACCCCTGGTGCCATACACGGGCAACCTAGTAAGAGGTTAGGTTGGACGATTTGCAGCGTAGAAATCTCGAATATAAGCGTCCCTCTTTCTTCCTCTTCCTTCTCCCTTCGCTTTTTTTCTCTCTTGCTCTGTCGTTCATTGTCCTATCTCCGACGCGCATATAATCGCCGCGGCGAAAGAAAGCCTCGAACGCAATTTCAAAGTTCGAGGCTCGTTTGGCGGCCTGCCAGCGCTCACGTAACTAACTACTTGTTTTGCCAAGCGTGTGCACACCCTCCCCGCGGCGAGCTAGGCCGCCACCGCCACCGCCACCGCCGCCGCCACCGCCATCGCAACCGCCACATCAGCCGCCGCCACCGCCGCAGCCGCCGGCTGATCCCGTCGATTTTCGAAAAAGGTTAACACCTCGACTAGCGCGGATCAGCATTCGACCACGTGGCGACGGACGCGCCTGCGTGCCCCAGCCAGCCTCGAGACCTTACACGGAAATTTCTTCTCTCAGTCTTCCCGTGCCCACCAGTTGGCACGATACCCTCGCGACTCATTGGTAAAATATTATATAGCGTTCAAGCAAGCTTTTGTACTAAGAATTCGCTTTTCGATATGTTTTACGTACGATGAGAAACGTGACGTGAACCACCGCGACTCAGACCTAAACTCACAATCAGACCGCAAGCTCGCGAGTACTACGCTCACCTGACACCTACAGCCTCGACACATTTGACAAGACACCCGAACGATTGTAAATCGTGTAGTGAGATTTAATTAAACAGATGTAGTGCTTCACTCGAATTTGTCGAATACAAGGGCTTTCGGGCGTTATCTGCGATCTACGATATCGATTTCTTCGACAGATAGCAGGCGGTCACGATAAGACGCGCGAGGATCAAAGTAGATACAGAGCCTGACGGACTTACGTGAATTTTGATCGCCCGTGGCAAAGGTGCGGGAATATCTTACCTCGATCCACGGCATGCGTAGGCTGTGTTCTTGGTCGACGGTAATATTCCCTCGAGCCGCTGGCCGCCGAACAGACAACAAACAAATACACTTTTTGCACAATGTAGTAGATCGACGAACGACACTTGTCTAACGACACGATTATTATTATATTTCTTTTCGTCGTGTGAACACGATGCTTGTTGTTGCCGGTCGATCCGACGGTTCACAGAAAGATTATACGAAAAGGTACGACATTCGTGGAAACTACGAACTATGAGAGGTCCGTATGGAGCTACGGACAGGTGTCAACGCACCGGTCCTGCGAATCCTTCCCAGTGTCACGGTGCCTGCAACGAGTATGACCTGTCACTCTGTCGAAAACCTTGGAATCGAGAAAACGAAGCTTTCGTTCGAAAGCCCGCGTCTTGCACGCTCGACTATTGATCTTAAGCTTCGCTTCGTATCGCGAATCCCGCACCTAACGACTCTCGTAACGCACCGACCACGATGCACCTCTCCCGGCTGTAGTTCAGTCCACTCGATCATCGACGACGATGCTCCCTTCTACGAACGACAGTATCTTCCCGGTCATCCAAGATACGTAGTCCAGGTGATTAGCGTGGACACAGCGAGCACAGTTGCGTTGCGGTGTTCCGCATCAGTTCTCCGCTTGTTCCTCGGTAGGAGAAAATCGGAACTCGACGAGGTAACACGATGCAACCGCGACTCGATTCGCGATATCGGCCGATAGACGAGAAGAAGCAGCGAATCTCGCGTAACTGTTCGCTCGAATCGCGAAATACACCGCTGTCAAACATGAGATATGGGACCGGTGTGTGAAGATCGAGTCGAACGCGAAAGCACACCGCGCGACACGTAGAACATGTACGAGCCACGACACGAACCGTACAGCACGACGGCGGACGAGCGAGTGGGGCTTTCGAGCTTTCCCCCACTCCGGCTCGGGCCGTGCAGAGGGCCAGAGTGAGCGCGCCTGGCGCCCGAGCGGATAGGCTGCAACTGAGGGGATGGCGGGGTGACTGGTGGGGGGAGCGGGGAGCGCCGCGGTGGGCGCGCGGTGGGGATAGGAACGCGGCGTGGTGGGGACGAGGAAGAGAGAAGCGCGAGAGGGATGGCGCACGATGCTAGGGGAACGGGGTGAGCGCGGTGGGGGAAGGATAGATGGACGTCAGGGGCGTGAGTGAAGGAGGGGCATCGATATCTCCCCTCTTTCGCCCTACCCCGGTGTACAGAGAGCGCAGTCCGCACTCCACGCGACTTTACGAGTGAAACATTTCGCGGGTTTCGCGGACGCTGGGCGTGGGATGGGGTTCCGGCTGTCGGAGGGGGAATGGAAGGGAAACGTAGTGAGGGAAGACAACAGTATTCCCGTTAATTGAACGACTCTCGTAGAGAACGAGAGGGGTGGCGGCAAGATGAGGAGGCCAGCGACGGAGGGGGAGGATTACTCGCAGTAATTACTTATTTTTATTACGCTCCGCCTCTCTGCCTTCCCCCCACCTACCTTGGGTCTCACTCTGTGTTCGTGTTTCACGACGACGAGAGGACGATGACGACGACGACGACGACGACGGCGGCGATGAGGAGGCAGAGGTGGAGGACGAGAACGACGATGACGACGAGGATGGTTCGTTTGCCATTCACCGTTCTTGGTCAGCGTTATTAAGTCCACTTTTTTGCGTATTACAATCTGCAATAGGTTTATCTCGGCCGAAGTACGTTGTAGTAAACTCGTAGCGATCGTTCATCTGCTTACTTTGTGCTTGCAACACGGCTATCTTGATTACGTGTTACGTTGTTATAGGATCAGATATACAGAGATCGAGGTTGTCACGTGAGAAACCGTGAAAAACCAACGAAACTGCGAGCATTTCGGGTATCGGTCCGTCCGTCCCTGTGTTTCAACTATGAATTCCTGAAGGTCCCGGACAATGGTTGCCGCGGTAACCGTGGAAGTGAAAGAACACTTTCAGCTAATTGAACGACCACGGTCCTCGGGAATCCGGAATGGTGGCCGATTACTCCGAGTAATTACTTATTTTTATTACTTTCAGCCTCTTTGCCCCTCCCATGGGCTGCGTAACGTCACTTATCGCTGGCCAACCACGACTGCCGTTCTCTGTGGACCACCATATTTCGTTGCACATATCTCTTGATACGTATCGCGTCTTTTAGTACCGCTCCGAACCACGGATTCCATAACGTGTCGTCTAATTAACATCAATGAGCAAATGTATCGTCCCATTGCTTTTGTTTCTAGTCGTCGTTTGAATCTTCGATGTACAGTAGATCTTACTATGGGTAAACGATCTGTTTCTATTAAAGCTTAGTCCGAATTAGAGAACGATCTCGATTTTCTTAAAATTTATGCGAATTCCAATTATATCGGTTCGTACTTTATAAATCTGTATTTGTGGGCTAAAACGATAGTCGCAGGCAAACTTCGTAAACCCCACTGGACGATAACTAGATGGAACAATATGTACAACAAAACTTCTCAAGCGAAGGAAAAAGACCATCATGAAAATTCATTTGGGATAGAGTGTGGGGTCTATGATTCGCATGTATCTCCACACGAATCAGCTCTCGATTCTTCAATCAAGTGGAACAGCATTCTTCCATCGGCAATGAACGTGTGTTTCGTGGAACGTCGTCGTCCACCAGCTTTTACCTAATCCAATTGCTAAGCAGCCTCTTTTTGCCATGCTGCACAGTTCACTCGACCGACGTTCTACCGAAAACAAGCGCGCGATCAACGCGTATTCACAGTGTATCTGGAGGACTCGCAGCCTCAAACACTCTCGATTTACCTGAAACGATCGGCGCGAGAATCGTTCGCGAATTCAACGCGCGCGTGTCCACGCGAAACTGTTGGCGAGTCGCGTCCAGAATGAAAACTAGGAGTCGAATCTCTTAGTGGCTGGAACGGGCCGTGTCTAGTGGCACACGCGTCTATTTATATTCATCCGTGAAACGGCATAGCTTCAGCGATTACGCTAAAACTCGGGAGAGAGTACAGTTGCGGCTGCGGAAAACACGAGTTACGCGCATAAATAGCGCGGCGCGTGCTCCGGAAAAATTATACGACACTTTCAAGTGCTTCCCTTAAGGCGGGATAAAATGATTACTCCGTTTACCGGTCAGACTCCCCTTCTTTCCACTTTCTACCACTTCCTCTTCCCCTCGACTTCTTTTTCTTTTCTTTCGTCTTTCTTTTCTCTCTTGGACGAAGATTTTCTTCGTTGATACGCTCGTTTCTGACCCGCTCGAAGGAAATAATAGTAAAATAACGGACGAAGGAAATGCCACGCGATTAACACGACCGCTGACTGTGTCTTGAAAAGATCTCGTCTTTCTCGCGTTGATGAAAGAGAAGCCGCGTCGTCTTCATTTTCGTACGCAACTCGTAGGGAACTCATTAAGTTCCAATTTTAATTGCTGTCCGGCTGCTTTTATACTCTTAGCGCAAGCTCACACACGTTTGTTTGCATAACGTTCGAGAATTCGTTTTCGCGTCTGGATGCGAGCTACACTTGGCTATCCTCGTTCCTTCGGTCGAAAACGATCGAACATCCAATTAAGCTCTCCGTTTGTACTTTGTCGATGGTAATCGGTTAATCGAAACTTGCAATCGGCCAGGACGATTAATTGAAAGCCGGCGTAGAGCTAATGACTTTCGTCATCGTCGCGTCATCTTCGATCGAAGCGAGAGCAAGCGCTAGAAGAAGGGAAGCAACGAGGATGGAAAGTCTTACTGTTTCTGCTGAACAGTGGCTCGATCCACCTCCAGGTTCGTGTTATTTCTATTTGTTCTACGGTTGGAACTCGATTTACTTCCACTTTCCAGTCATTCCTGGAATCTATCTACAACCTCTTTGCTTGATTGTAACATCGCTGTAGATTCTACTATGTGAATGTAGAATATTCGTTCCAGATCGTGTTCTGGTATTAAAAATACGAACAAATCTTTCTTCGTCGTTTTACGTTATTATTATAAAATATGTGGATCTTAAGCAACTAATTTATACTATAGTGATATAAGCTAGTCTTAAAACAGTACGAAAAATATATACCTACAGTAGCTCACAAAAGTATTTGAACACTTTTGCGAAAAAATCTTCGAATATATTATGCGTTGTATAAAATATAACATTAAAAACTCAGAACCGAAACTTTCAATAAATCTATTCGATTTGCCATTTTGCCTTATGAAACCTTCTTACAGAAAGTTCCTCGATTATTCAACAATTCCTTATCTTCGTTAAACAAGAACCAAGAAAGATATACGTGTATGAATCACGCTAAATGATGAAACAATTTACATAAATCCTTCTAAATTTGAATATAAATAAAATTCAATCACCATTAAAATAGATACTGTAGGATCTTTACTACAATTAGTTTATTTACAATAAATGGGTTAAACATATGTCGATTAAATAAGAAACGATGGTTGTTTAACGTGAACTAATCACAATAACGTATTATAATTAAGACAATGAGATAATTAATTTGCAACTCTCGTCACCACGGATCTAACGGTCTCTCGACAACGCTAGCTACACTCTTTCGACAACGCAATTCGCACTCTCTGACTTCTCAACTCACAATAACTGTTAATTCGTTTATCGTCCCTTAGCAATCCCTTGTCTTTTGTCTTAGCCTCACCACGCACATGCAGCGCAACCGCTTGTTTATAATTCGCCCGACACCCCCAGGCCCCTCGTCCACGATACTACGATACTGTGGTTATAAAAAATTTTTCCGCATTCCCTTATTCTGCATTTTGTTTTCATACTATCAAAGGTAGTCGTTACTAAGATCAGTAAGTCATAAGTATTAGATACTAAATGTCGTAAGTAATTAGTATCTAGATACAATAACAAATACGTCCATGTATAGATAATTTTTGTAGTCGCTGTATATAATACCTTACAGGTCAGTACCTGTCTGTCGATCTACGTCCATATTTCACGTTTCCTATTTTGTTCGCCGGGTAAACAAAGGAGGAACGCGATTGAAATTATGGCGCACGGTACCGTGGCACGCGTACAAGTACTCGCGACTCGTTTATCCGGCTTTAATTCGTTCAATTATCCCATGATTAATTACTTTATTAATTGCGATCTACTTATTCCGGCGGGTGTGCGCGCGACGTCAGAGGCTGTGCGACGGCACACCGTCATAATGCACTTTTAATAATTAACGCGGTAAATAGCAACGCGAATGAATTATTTCCCTCACGTCTGGAATGATTAAAACATCGGCGTGCCTGCTTTCGGGTCAACGACGAGCCGATCCCGCGGAACTCCGCCATTCCAATTTACATCGCTCGAAATAATTAGAGGATCGCCTGCCTCGAGTAATTGTATATCTCGGTCGATAAAGGTCGTCGTCCATCTAACAGCACAATGCATGGAAACGACATCAGATCGACAACGACGTATTCGCATTATTATGCGTATTTTAATGGAAGTGCGCTTAGTGGTAACGGCATAGAATCGACACACCTCGATAGCAGCATCAATGTTTTGCTGATTGCTGCAGATTGTTTGTGTGACGACTACAAGGTATCGTTATTAACGATACCGTTGCTAACAAACAATACATGGATAGGATGGATGATCAATCAAAAACATCATATTTTGCAGTGTCCCTTCTTCACAGGCTGAGATTGTTATGCGAAGTCAATACTATTATAAAATATTGCCAAGAACATGTACATATTATTAGTATTAGGTCGTCCGAAAAATTACTTTCGTTTTATAAGGAAATAATGAATCTATCAAGATAAATATCACAACGTTTGATAGATTAGGTTTCATGTTCGTATAAAGATGCATCGTTGTAAAAGACGTGTCTGTAAAAGAAAGACAACCTAATATATATTATTATCGTAACGATACGATGCACTAATTCTCCTCGATTTCTATTAGCAACAACCAGTATACTCGGCACTTACAGAAACTGTGCAGAAAATTCATTTTGAATTATTTTGTATAAAACAATTTGCAAATTTAACTGTGTAACTCTTTGTTATTTTGATCGAATATCGAGCAGCAGCTTTAGTTAAGAGAAAGAATATAGCGAATAAATCAATGGACACAGGGAAACTGAAATATATACACATTCGGTCATACTCAATAAAATCTACGTAAAACGTGTGTAAAACTATCTTAAAACATGATCATCCAACGAATCGAGAACCGTTGCTGGCAAAACGAAGGAAAAATCGTAGCAGTACGAAAGCGCGGGCGAAAAATTCGAATATGCTTTACGACTATAGAGCGCACGGTACAAAAGCCGGCCAGCTTCCCGTATTTTCCCGCGCGTCGTCGTTCGTCGAAATTCTAATTTCGCGTGGGAGGATATTTCACACTGTGGCACCCTTTCTCTCTCGCTCACAAATTTTTTTTTTTTTTTTTGTTTTTCACTCTGAAGCCAACTCGCGGCTTCGAACTCGTTCGTCGTACAGCTTACCATTGCGATCGCGCTCCGCTTTATTGTTGCGTACTCCCCTGTGCACCCGTCTATTATTATTATCGTTTCTCCACGCTATCGTTTCGGGACCATAAACAAGTCGGTGTTCGTCGCACAATGCCACGAAACAATGGCCGCGACTGATTGATCCTTAACTTTTAAAGCGACGCTGGTACCGCGCGTATTGCATGCCGCTGCCGGCCAAGTCGCGCGACCGACCGACCGACCGACCGAACGAACACACTGTACTACGTATCGATGCTTGCAACTTATCCGAATGCGTTTTCAATTTGCATACAGTAGGAACTCGAAGCGCGCCATTGTCGCGTTTCGTCACGAGAATCGTTTGTTCCCTCGACGTCTCTATTATTCGTTGGCGCACTGTAAATCCTGACCACGGATATTTCCTTTTTTTTAACGACACGTGCGTGTGGCGGAATAAAAAATTACGTTAGTAGATACGAACCGTTTCGTTCGCCTCTTCCGATACACTGGGTTTTCATTGGCAAGAGTAGACGAACATATTCTTTTTCTTTGTTCTGCAAAGTTCAAGCTTGAATTTTAAGATGTTGCGAAATTGTTAGATGATCCAAATTATCTTACTCTACAGGATACGATTCATATTCGACTCACAATGATTTGTCACAAAATTATATTTTAATCTAAAACTATTAAATAAGTAGTCTCGCGTATTCGATTGTAACTTTGATTCTTACAAGATCTACGAAAATTTTCACGTAATTCTCTGGAAATTCTTCAAGGTTCATTCAGTCCCATCCAGTCTCGTCAGAGATAACGATAACCCGAAGCCTTAAAACTACAAAAATTATACATACAAAAAACATGTCTAAACATCGCCTCTGTTTACACTACTAAAACGATTCTACGTACGAGTGAACTTCCTGAACCAGAATTTCCTTAGCGATCCCTCGTTATCAGTGCATACATCATTAAAATTCCTCGGTCTGCCTATCTAATCAGCGAAGATAAACAGAGTATCAACAAACAAAACATTCGGTAACGTGACAGAACGCGCTCACTTTCATTACCAGCTTTTTGTTATCGGTTCACCAGGTATCGGGCACCGCAATCTTGTCAAAACTTTTATCTAGCTTCTCATCAGGCCAACCGCGATGCAAGAAAACAGCGAAGCCGAAGGATTCTCGGTCACAGACAATAGGCGAATCCCTGGAAAGGATCCTGCTGGCCATGGACAAGCGTCGAACGAACAGGCGAAACGGAGGGTAGAAAAAAACAACGAGAGAGACCGAAGCTCGCCGTGGTTTCGGATAATTGTAGCGGATAGCTCGAAAAGGTGCCGACCGGCTAAGGACAGGCACGCTTGTCAGGAGGCATTAGGATATCTATCGTGAGCCCGAACGATATCCTACGCGGCCAAGCACTCGTTAGGACGACTTAGGATTGTTTCTTCGTAATCCAATAAGGATAAAATTCCCAAGCCCGGGACTCGATTGTCCTTCGTGGAGGTAGAACTTCTTCCATGGTATAGGTATACTTGGTGGGGTATACTTTGGGTGAACCGAAGTTTAACCGACGATCGCTGCTGCTTCTTTTCTTCGGCAGTAGTTTCTTTCGATGGAGATTGCAAGAATAATTTCAGTTCTTCTTTAGGATAGTGTATTTGGAAGTAATTGTTATCCGTTTCTTCTGGTTTTAGTGTTTCAGAGGATAGTTGAGAATAAATTTGAGACACGGATGGATAGAATGAAATATGGCAAACGGGATAGCTTTTTCCATAGAATTTCGAAGAATAATTTCTCTCTTATAACTGTCTTCGATCCACGTTGTACGTATTTATTTGCTATTACGGGATACACCAATTTGCCGCAGAAGATTAACTTAGGCGGCAGAAAATAGGATGATAAGTATGTACACACAAAAGAAAAGAAGAAGATGCATATATGCAAGGAGTAATGAGACAAGAACAAAGCGTAAAGGGACTAAGAATAAGATATAATGTAATGTCGTCATAAAAGATACCGAAGAGAATGTCTTAAGGATACTAAAGATTAGCCGAAGACTTCGATACTCGGATGGCAAGAGTTTGCGTGATTGATCATTCGATTTATGCAACTACAATGTCCACAGAGTATGCGATGTTCCTTAGTACGTAACAAGAGATCACTTCTTAACGGTACGTTGAAAGAAACCAAATGGATGATATCCAAACAGTCAACAGTATTTTAACTTTAGCTGTTTTATCGTTAAAGATTATATCGGATATCAGAAGATCATCCAAAATTAAGAATTTTATAATATAATCTGTAAATACTATTAAGAACAGAATAAAATATATAATAAAGGATAGCCGACAAAATTGACTAAGCCGTACGATTCTGTTTGCAGATCGCAATAAACACACATATTGGTCGTAGAACGAACAGGGATCGATGTCTGCGAGTTCGATGGTCACGCCTTTTTTTCCGCAAACTTCCGAAGATCATTACGAAAGCCGCGGAGGGCGCGCGAGCCTCGTAAACTCGCCTCGTAAAAATCACCAAAATACACGCACCTTACATGGTAGCGTGGCGTAGGCGGGTGTCATATCCCTGTAAAATCATTGCCACTAAAAATCAGAGGTTTCCGCGGCAAATTTATAACGGTCATATCGACGGTGTGTGCGTCGTCGTTGGTGTGGATCCGCGCGTCACGGGGTGTTAAATATTTTTCAAACGTCCAAAAAGGAACACTGCCTTTGGTCACCCACCCTTTCACCACCTTTCTGCCTGTTCTCCCTCTCATCAGGAACGAGTTTCGATACGCAGAATATCGTATTTTTTCCTTATTTGCATTCTGGTCGCGTCGATGAACACCGCGCTAGCGCCTCGTAACGATCCGCTAAGCTACTTTCCGCGAGGACACGTTGCTTACTTTGTTACCTTTCGTTTGACTGTCTACGTGGCTGGAAGTTTGATCATCGTGCGACGGAGAAAGGAAGGAATCGTAGGGTTAATTTAGTTCGGTGATATCCTTTTGTCGTGGTAAAAGGATGCTACGGATGATCGAAGATAATAGAACGATTTGACTAGGGTTCATAGCATCTTGAAATTAACGTGACTTCCATAATTATACATTTTCTGCATCTGCGGATATAATAAAAATCGAAGATCATTTACTGTTTGCTTATGATAAGAGGATAGTGCGAATGATTAAAAATAATAGCAAGCTTTGGTTCGTTCTTCGTAGGACCAAGGTCTCTTTCATAGTCCTAAATTTCGATTCTTCTTAGGTAACCTGTGAAATGTATCCTGAACTTTCTGCTGAATTTTGAAATTACTTCGACAAATGTCAAAATCACTGTCACGTAAATTACAAGAAAACTGTATTCTTAAAGGATAATTATTAAAATATCCGAATGAAAGAGTCTCAAGCGTGAAGGAGGATGTTTTCACGCGTAATTTTGTATAAATCGTGGAATCACACCGGGCAAGGAAATTATACGACATCGAAGTCGAAATCTACGGGTCAACCGAGTGTCTGCCGCTGAAAAATCGACACCGTAACAGCGTCGAACCGGGTTTCGCCACTTGTTTGCTCTCTCTTCTCTCAGTTTCAAATTAGGGATGCTTCCCATTTGCCTGACGTTTGCCCCGCCCTGCAGCAGCTTCTACGGTAGCAGCTTGTTCGAATTCCAAACTGACCTGTCCGCTGAACAACCCACCGACTTGGCGTGGGGTCTAGCCGTCCGCTTTTTAAAAATCCTCCTCCAAGCCTGCCACCAGCCAGAAACGAAAACATTGTCCATCGTGAATGTAATTTCACGGAAGCGAGTGAAGATAACGTGTAAGAAAATATTTATCGTAATTAAGGCATCGAGAGCAGAGGCGAATTTTTTTTATGTGAATGCGCACTTGTAGTATTAACTTATTTCAATAAGCTGTTCCAATCATAAATAAAGGAACTCACCGTTCAACTCAAAATGAAGAATTTCTTGTTTCCAAATCACATGTTATTGCACAGGATATTTTCTTCTTATTCTTCGTTATTTCAATATTATATTAAACCGACATCTACTTTAGTCAGAGAATTATACAGTTTGTTGTTGAGAGTATTGGAGTTACCTTTTGCTCTCAATTTAGACAAATCCAGAAACCGATGTGACGAAGAAACGAATTGATCTCGCAACAAATGCCAGGCAGACCGAAGAAACGACCAACACAAAGAAACGACTCTTGAATCCTAATTTTCTAAGTTTCCCAAGTTTCCTAACCCAAAACAAGGACACGATAATTTTCAGTAGCACGTTCAAATTCGACCAAGTCCAACACACTCGGCATCTTACAAAATCCGCCGATAGAATTAGAAAATATATATCAAAAGGCGGTGAGTCGAAGAGGACGCGTCGAGTAGTTGAATCGTCGCGAGAAAGAGGTTTGAGAGAAGAAGAAAGGAAGAAATAGAAGGAACACGGGGCGGACGTAGAGCGCGGAGAAAGGAACGCCAACGAGAATATTGAAAAGCGGTCCTACGAACGCGATCAAGAGGGCCAATTACCCTGGGGAGGCTGGAAAGGGGGAGAGGGCAGCCCGCGCGTACGTGTACCGAGCACGTATTTTATCTACGTGCCTTACGCGAACACTCGAAGCGCACTCGAGTCACCGCGAGTGCTCGCATACGAGCGGCGCATTCGAACGTTCGTCGCTAAATTTACCTGCTCGCTCGTACGTTCTTTCTGGAGGAGCCAGATACACATAATGTTCGCCTAGCTACGTACCCGCTCGGCTCCCATTGTGAGCTGCCATACGCTCCAGCCAAAATCGTAGGGAGTAGGGCATCGAGTTAAGGGTAGCTCGCGACCACCATCGTTGGGAACATTTATCCGATCAAATTTTCCGGTGGATCATTTTTACTGGCAAGTCGAAGAGGAATTTTCTCCAGCCTTTTTTCTTGCTCCAAGGGCAAACGGTAGCAAGGGTTGTCGAAGGAGAAATGGTGGCTGTTTGTCCGTTCGATTAAAGCGAGTTTTTGAATTTTCTCTGGAATGGTCGAGGATTTTCTGACAAAAGAGATAGGATTAATGGAATATGTGGCAGTGAAATTAGTTGGTAAAAAGCGCGGCTAACAACCGGTCTCGTATCGTAGGGACGTTAAACATAGCTGGGAAAAAGTATAATACAGTATTTTGGCGGGGAAATACCAAAAAACCTGGTAAACCTGTGATACAAAATGTCTGTTAATAATTCGATTCAAAATTTGAGGCTTGAATATCAAAATGTTTATTCGAATCGTTTGTATATTGCATAAATGACAGGCAAACACATTTCAAACAGAAGTTCGCTGATAAATAATTCGAGAATACGAGAAAATTAATAGACGATTTATACTATGTACTTAGGATAAAAAATATTAGTATTTGTTCGTTCTACTTTACAATTTCTTAACGTAATCTCCCAAGAGGGGAAAAAAATCAAAGTTAAATCTAGAAACGCGTGACTCTTGTATCCACGTTCGTCTTAGACGTGGCTACCATAAAGGACACCCCGAGAAAGAGGGTCGCTTAATTAATCGGCTATCCATTCAGTGGGATGTTTACGTGGGGGCATTGTGATTTCCGGTTGAAAACAAAATGGGGGAGGGCCAGTAAAAAGGATCTCGTTCGCGGACCGGTGGAGATTAAATTGGCCAGTGGCGCAATCTTGACGAGTACTGGGGACCACTGAAATCTTAATTCAAACTGCCGCGCCATTGGCATAGGGGCATATAGCCCTTTCAAAAGCGGCTCGTTTTCAAGAGAACCTTATGATTGTTGTTCCGTCGCGGCACGCCCGCTTACAAACACGTTACACACACAGTTAGGTAATTATATTTACCTTCGCAGTTTTATTATTTACGGCCCGACGGACGGGGTTGCCTTGTTCATCATCCTCTTTCTTCCTCAACTGCGTTCTAGGGAGGATTCGCGTCCCTTCACCTCCTAATCAGCAGATTAAATTTTACGCAAATATTGACCTATATCCGATAATGATCCGTAGTTCCTTGTGTATCTTACTAGGGTGTCAGGTATTACAATACAATAAAAGTAAAAATGTTTTCGAATAAATTTCCGCGAAGATTTAGGGGTCAGTAGTTAAACTAAAATTGAAAACAATTTGAACTAACATCTGTATTAGCGATGAGCACATTAACTACACGGAAAAAGTTTAATGTCGTGAAGGAATCTGACGCGAAGTTCTCCGAAGATTCGTGTTTTCCACGCCAATTGTATAGAAGTTGCGATATTTAGTCCATGATTTACCTTGAATCACGAAACTCGATCAATGGGAAAAGAGTAAGTAACGAAGAACAAAGGACTCTCGGGGGAAATTGCGCGGCTGTGAGAGGGAATTCGTTGCTCGCACGATGATCGTGTCCGAGGAACGCGGAAGACACGAGAGGCGAATCGTGTTTTTCGAAGAGAGCTACGAACGAACAGGGAATCGACAGGGCGGATTAATTCGAAAATGAACCTCGTAAAGGTTAAAGTGCTTAACGAAGTTCGGTATCAATGTAGCCCGTTAGCTAAGTGCGCGGCTGCCACGCTGTTTTCGAGATCAAAGGGTTAATTAAACGCTTTCTTTACGGGGCCCCCGCTGTTGCTGCCGACCTCACCTGCTAAATCTGTTTTGTGAAGTCCCAACGGCGATACTGAAGTACACACTTTCCTCCCCTTGCTTCCCCTGTCGATAGGTCGTGCACGTGCAGCTTTAGACTACGTTCACACGCGATAGTCTCGCCTCTAATTGGACCTTCGGTTAGATCGAACGTAAGTTGCTTAGAAATTGAATTTCTTTTTTCATTTTCCGAAAGAAACTACGAGACGAGGAATGGGGTTGATACTTATTAGGCGAATATTATCTGTACATTCGTAAGACCTATATTAATTTTACGTTTATGCTTGTACGTATTTTACGTCCGCGAATTTTAATATTTCTATATGAAATTTTCTATGTATTTGTATTTTTTTTATAACAATCGATTGCTTCTCAGGCTTATTTAAAAATGAAAACCCCATTGGAATAAAATTATACATACAATAGGTTTCAGTTGACAAAACACCCTACCATATGCAGAGTTCAAAAGCTAATCAGTGTAAGTCAGCCTCCTGTTAAAGATGACATCTGTCGAGTAAATATCCTTCCGCTGCTGAAACCATTAATCAATGGTTTAGTCATTATATTATAATAATTAAATTCATGAATATATTATGACTAAACTGTAGCATGGATTGAAGACTTTGACAGTGGATCCTCCGTATGCACGTGTGTATGTTTCTTCTTAAATTCAGAGTATTGCGTGAAGAGTAACAATAACCTAGTACAATTTGATAAAAAGATAAAGAATTAAACGTTTCTCCAACGATGAAGCATATTTGTATAATTTTATTCCATGTTGAAAATTCATATCTTCTCCAACATCCACTTTACAATAGACGAAGTATCAAATTATTTTTATCATACCGCAATTGCTACCGGAGGATCGTATTAGAAATATTGTTGGATTTCAACGTGCAATCGTGTCGAAAGTTACCGGCGTAACAACGACGCCGAAACGACGGCTATAGAAAAGTAACGCAATGTACACGTCGAGCTTCGACGTTAAAACCGTGCTGCGATGATGACGATAACGATAATAAAGAGTAGTGCTGGTGTAAAGCGCGAAACGAAACACCCCATGGAACAGCACTGTGAGGGTGTCGCGGATAAAACACGCCCGAAACGAACAAAAAAATGTACGAGTCTTTGTATGTCGCGGTATGATCGGAACGTTAGCCTCTACGATATTTACCACACGCGAAGTAATTAAAAGACAATTTGTAGGTGACGAGAAATAATGTTTGCAAAAGGTAGCGTGTAATTACGTACAGCTTTTAAGACCGAGAATGATGGATTTTCATAGCCTTCGCTCTCCTCTTCTCCGCTATATTCATTTCTTTGAATTTCGATTCTCAAAATGTAAAATCCCATATCCAAAAACGGAATTAAAAAGATTATCAAGAAAAATCATGCGACAGCCTATTACCCTTCGTAATCACTTTTCAAACACATCGAGCACGCGACTGTCGCGCGTTTATCTCACGAATTATCCCAATCTTGCTACCCTTCGACGGTGTAACCCCTTTTTACGATCAGCCTAACGATAATACGTGTCAGACGATGAGGTGGCGCGTATCAACAGACGCGCGGAAGCATCGCAGTACGAAATCGTTTTTTCCGTTGTCGCTGCAAGTACTCGATAACGGCCACAGGATAATGATACACGTAACCATTCGCGATATTATATTACGTGGCATTGTTTTCGACGTGTTTTAGTCCGGTCTTTCGTCGCCGAATGGCCAGACATATCCCACCCCTCGGCGCAAGGGTTGCTTTTTTCAAGTTTCACGTAATTTTTTACGATGGTTAACGTGCCTGTTAACGTTGGATAATTTCAACTTTGTTGCTGCGGCGAGATTTCCTCGAAGACAAGCCCTACACACTGACGAGCTTCTTGAAAGGACTTTACCTTTCGATGGTATCTTCAAGTGCGTGAAGACTAACTTTCTCAGAGTTAAATCTTAACAAGCGACATTATTTAATTGACGTAGAAATTACGTAGATTCCTTTATATGATTCGCACAAGTTAAAAAATATTAAAAAAAGAAAAAACATGCTATCGGCGTTGTAAATGTTCAGGTAAACTAAATAAAAGAAAATCACTGAACATTCCCAAAGACCATTAGAAATTATTCCAATTGAAGACGCTAACACTTTACAGATTGTTCCATGTACAATGGCTTACTCAAAATCATGTGATCTATGAAAAGTTCTGCTGCTTATCAAGTACGCTATTCATGTTACGTAGCCGTAGCAAGAAAAAAGAATACTGTCCTATTTACTTTTAAGTAACCTTAAAGGATGATATGACGTCAATAAACGACGTCGTTATTCCGGTAATGAAGACATACTTGTCAGGATTAGTGAGACGGATTAAGAGCTAAGGTACCCCGATGTTATTCACCCTATGGAGCCGGCACTTTCCCAGGGGCAGATCGAGCGGAGAGAAGCAGCACACCTGGAGCGCAACCTCCTGGTTCCGAAGAAAGCTTGTCACGGTCTTTAAGAGCGTTATTCGACGTTTTCGAGGTTTTTAGCCGGAATTCATCGCGCGCGGTCAGGCCTTCGGTTGTCAGCGATCGTTTGCTTCAAATTGACCGCGTTCCCTTTCCAATACCGAGAGGGCCGATTGTCAAGGTTCATCGGACTGTGAAAGACATGGGGCGATATTCTATGGGAATTTCATTGGCCCCTGCCTACCGATCGCCGTGTTCGTCTCTCTCGAGTAATCGAATAAATAGCACGAGCGGTCACCAACGTAACGCTTCGTTAATTCAGAAGAAGAGCTCGCCTTTCCTAAAGAAGATCACCCGAGCCGTTTCGTCTACAGTCGCCGAACTGAAGAAGTTGATTTTTCGATTCTAATCGATCGAATATTAGAAAGTTGATTTTAGAACCGTTCGATGGGACCACCTCG
The DNA here is from genome assembly GCF_011952255.1 of Bombus vosnesenskii. NCBI lineage: Eukaryota > Metazoa > Arthropoda > Insecta > Hymenoptera > Apidae > Bombus > Bombus vosnesenskii. Next base: position 668,727 of record NW_022882938.1, read on the forward strand.
ACACGGCGAAAGGCACGAAAATGGGGTGGCACACGGTAGGTAAAACGCGGCGACGAGCCGCTGCTAGACGATTCTGCTTGTCCCTGGGACGGAAGTGACGTCGCAGGCACCGACGGAAATTCGTACTGGAAATTCCGATGGGTTCGAGAGGTCGAGGAAGGGAGAGAAGAGGGCAACAATCAGGGTAGACCCGGCATTACGCCCCATTCATCCCCTGCCGCCGCCCCTTACCACTCTCGAACCGTATTTGGCTGACAATTCTTCATTTGCGTGCAGCAAACTCTACGAGCGCGCCGCGGCATAGCGAAAGGTTTAAACGGCTCGCAAAAGCCGGCTAAATTCGACTCCAATTTGCCGGCTCATTCGTGCAACGATCGGAAACAAAATGCCTCGACCGTTCGCTCTTTTTTTCTCTCTCCTTCTTTCTTTCCCTCGATCTCTCTTTCTCTCTTTTATAGCTGCGAACACAGAGTCGCAACGTTCCGCTGACCGAACTCCCCCGTGGCCTATCGATACGCGCCTTTCCAAATCAACTCGCATTGTCTTCCACGCGAATTTTTGATGCGCACTCGTCCCGTCTATGTCAGTTTTTTTTTTACCCTCCTCTTCACTTGTCTTAGGCTATGGTTACAATGGACGACGAACCGTCATTCCGATGAAACGTTCAAGTTAAAGCAATCAAATATGTATATAGATTCTTACGATCATGGTGTAAAACAACGACAAATTTTAGAAACTATACCGCGACCAACTTCACAAACTGAAAACTAGAGAAAAATACTGTCATAAACGTTACACTTTCAAATTTACTGTCGAAAACAGCGAGTTTAGCTTATGCAAGTAAATCATCTGTTTTACGAAAATGTAATGTCAAAGTTTTATTACGCGATATTACATACGAAATTGATAAAAACTACACTTGATCAATTTGCTTTCTAAGATGCTCAATGTAGAAATATAGGAATGTTAAAATTCATTGGGTGCATCTTCCTCCAGCTCGATTCTTTTGTCAGGTTCAGATACGTTGCTACAATAGGGTCAGGCGGGCATTTCGTATGGCACAGTTAGGTCTATATACTGTGGCGTACATACGTCGACGTCACTCACCAGCGGTATTGTCAGAAGCTGACTAGCCTACCATCCGGGAATACGAAATTCGTCGTTGGTACCCGCGGTATTCCGCCGCCCACGATTTTTACGCCGTCGCGGTCGCGCGCAATCTCTAAGGACGCGTGACGCGGTCGCCAAATATTTCCTTTTCCCGAGTACGCTGTTTCCCGATTCTATTCATCGAACGTCGCAGGGCCGTGCGATTGTTTCTTACCAGTTGGCCACCAGACGACTTTCGTCGAACCTTGTCGCCCGGACAAATGTATTCAGTCAGCCCGCTTTCTTTATTTTTCCCTTTGTTCCGGCTCCTTTTTTCGGTTTCCTTGAGCAGAGCCCGATTTAGCGCGGAATTTTAACCAGGCAAGTGTGAAACATTCAATGTTCGTGCTTCGAGCTACGTTTCTCAGAGCGAGGAATTATACGTTCTTTGTTAGATTCGGAACAACGATTTTTTTTTTAAAGAGGTCTATTTTTACGTTTATATAAGAAGAAGGACAAAGAGAATGTTTCTCTTGAATATCATTTGTAATGGATTTTGTAATATTTTTATAAGGATAACGATATAGATATTTCGAATAACAGGTAGACCGTGGATGTTTATGTAAATTTATATCTTTGGCAATATTATTGAAGAAATATATAAATCTTAGATAGGACTTTGTTTCATCCACTAACACGTTTGCTGTGAATTTCATTTGCATAATATACAATTCTATTTACTAATAGATAATTTTCATATAATACCTGCTTCTATTCAGTAACTTAATATGTGCACTGGATATTTCAATTTCCCAGAAATATATAAACACCCGCAGACTAACAATAACATTATTTAAACAATATACAAATTCGTAAGAAATTTGTCAGACGCCTGACTCACCTTGATTTTCTGAAGAACGTTCTCCACGATCAAACGCGAAAGACACCTAACCCCCGATTTTCAAATGTAACGTAATCGGCCACATGATTTCTGAAACAAATAATCGAAAGTAACAATGAACGGGGGCAAGCAATTTACAAAATAGAAAAATGGAGAACTAAAATTCAAGCGTCTTCCGCATTTCGCTCTCGGAAAGATGAAAGTTTAGCCGCTCATCTACGAAAACTTTCTTCGGCAAGTTCGATGGTTAACTCACGAAAAGTGAAATTACAGAATAACGCGCACGTAACAAGCCGCATCACGATCGAATTTAAATTTTCCCAACTTACGATACGAAGCCTTTGCCGGTCGGATACATTTAATGATATTTAAAGGGACTACGAAGCTGCAGACGATGATATCGCGATTAATCAATAATCGGGAAGTTCCTCCGACACAACGGTGTACCACGTAGTTTTTCTATTTCGCTAAACTAAGTTTGCGATATTCATTTTGATTTCTTCGCCAAAAATGCTACGCTTTAGCCTTCGATAGTTTTAACATCGATGTTTTTTTTCCTATTTATTATTTGGTATTTTAATATTTAAATTAAAAAAATGTCGATAATAAAAAAGGGACAGCACAATTCTGTGTATCAAATAACGTTTTATGTTCTACAACGAGCATCTGGCAACACCAACGAAAAAATGATCCGTATAAATACAATAATTACACGAGCCCAGCACCGGCAACAAGATACGCTCGGTTTTATATTACGCCATAGTTTAAATGGTTTCCGAGGAAAATCAAATTTAAATGTCTTCTACGCGATACAGCAAGGAGGAGATTTAAATAGCGGCGAGTTGAATAAGCATGCTCGACCCGCCAGCGCTAATTAAATTCCAACGCAAAGAATTAACACGAAGTAAAAAAGGATAACCTCCCGTCGGCTACCGCTATTCCCAATGTAACTTTCTCTACTGGTTTGTGTACCTTCGATCTCCACCAGCTTCGATTTTCTATACACATTCTACGTATCTTATTCAGCAGTTGTTGAAAATCGTGGTTTAAGCCGAAGAAAGAAGTTTCTCGTGCAAAAGAACACGAAGCAGATGTAAATCGACAATTTGAAGAGCTGTGTAGCTCGATGTATTCTTGTTCGCCATAACGTGTTCTGCATTTATCGTTATATAAAATTCATTTTACTATTTCAGATGACACAAAGTTAAGTTATAATTCGATTGTGTAATCGTAGAACTAAGGGTATGACACACGTATCAAAAATTGTCATTCTACGTACTTCACTCACTTTTACATAAAGAACTATTCTTCTTCGACTTGTGCCACCACTGTCGATACACGCTATATCGATCCTCCAGTATTCTGTTGCACACGATCACAACCTTGGAGATCGACAGAAGGATTCGAGCATCTGGACAAGGGCAACTGGTCGGTCAGGTGGTCCAATTTTAGGGGATGCGATGAGAAAAAGGACGAAGAAGACGGGCGAGGAGAGACGCGAACACGGACAGACACGGCGAGTACGTCAAATTGATCCATATTAATAAGAACGGTGGTTCGCGTTGCCGGATTTTTGCATAAATTTGAATCGGCCCTAGCGCGGCAAGGGTTGCAAATTTGAATAATCGAGAATAATTCCGAAGTTTTCGCGCCGTGTAAACGCCCGGCCGACGTAATCAGCGCGGACTTCGAAACATTTCATGATGTAACGCCTCCTCTTCTCCTCGGCGAGGATGTGCGGCTAATTAAGCGCCAGCCAGTCCCACCGGCCATTGGAAAAAATACACGGTTGGCTCTACGAATTTTCCTTTATACCCACGTCCGTTTCTCTGCCTTCGTTCTCTTTCTTTCCTCCTTTTTTGTCCAGTCCCTCCCCCGCCGCATGGGTTGGGATTCGGTGAACGACGGGATTCGGGCGTGTTTGCGATTTTAATGAATCTTAACCACGCGATAGTCCAGGATTTTATCTCGACAACGAGTCGCGCTGCATGTATCCGCTCTGATATTTTTGTTCCAGTTGCGCTGCTCTTCTGTCACGTGTAATCGTTCACAGAGACGTTTCCTTCCGTTTGCATATCGCGGTGTAAGGGATTTGGACGAGTACGAGGAAAATAAGAAGTACAATATGATCCAGGTAACGCAGGAATTTCCCTTTTACGTATACCAAGTATATTTGCAATTAATCTGTTAATTACAGCAGGTCTACAAGCAAACGTGACGTTAGTACAAGCTTCTGGAGAGAACAATAACACCTTAGATGCTAGTTACTTCTAACTATTTTGAAAAACGTCGCAAAAGATTTGACACGCGCTGGCTGATCTGACTTACACCACACGAGAATTAAAATTTATTTTTTCTAATTTGAATTTATGTAGATATCGTGGTGCTTTCAGGCGCAAAGGATTTCGGTTAAAAACAGTGTAGTTCGCTGGCTAGCGTAAATCTAACGATAGGTGACAGTTTATTTATGTGCTGAAATAAAACTTTGCTCGATCGCTGTTAAACTTCGACTTTTCAATAATTTTTCCAACTTCTTCTTTTTTCAAGGTGCACAACATCAGATCCAATTTTATATCGAATACGGTCTGCGTACTATAACGCGTCTGAACGTCTTCTCTCGGAAAGCAAACGTTACATTGTTACATCAGAGAAATAATATGCGAAATGGAGTAGGAGGAACAGTGCTTAAACAGTTTTTATCTTGGTATGCGGTAATCTACGACCGTGGCGGCGTCGTTCCATCTCCGGCCAGATTAAAGCGAATCTTATTATATCGAATGACGAGATCACGTGATCAATCACAAAAACACACAACGGAACTGTCGTGTCTCTAATGCGAAGCGGAGGAAGACAGCGATACTTGAAGAACGGGCCACCCGTCGTGAACGTGGAATGTGGAACTGTACCGACAGGGCCGGCGATGTTCGTCTCTTCGCCCCTTATCGATCACCTTCTCGTGTCCCTTATCCTAATCCCTTTTTGCATTTTTTAAATCGAAACTCGAAAATCGAACCGACCCCGTATCGTTTCATTTTTTCTTCTCCTTCTTCCTTTCTTTCTTTCCTTACCGACTATGGCGTAACGCAACGTCTTCGGAAGAATCGTATTTATACAACTGATAGCACACATTTTTCTCGACAATTTCTGCTTTTTATATAAGTACACACAATATTATCGCGTTAAACGATCAAAAAAATGCTCCTTTCATCGATCATTACCTATATACTCCATAAGTGCGTAAGTATCAAAACACTTATAAATAACGAGGTAATTAATATTAAGAAGCTATTCGTTTAACTTCACGTACCATCTGACAACGCCGATAAAAGAGAATTTCAAAAATCTCCTAAGATTGCCAAAACTACCGAAAGAACATTACGAAACCTTGCAAGCTCTCACACTTCTTTCCTTAAACTTGTCTCGTACAATCAACGACCCGTTTAATTTATCACGTGATTGTACCGTTCGGATTCGATCGATCTTCTAATCAGACCCCATTATTATTATATTATGCAATTGACTATTTACAAATATCGCGGCGTTCGCGATCCTTCTCCACCTTTTCCCTCCTGGTCAAATGAACTTTTTCCTTTCACGAAATCCTGTTACCTCTGGGACTCCCCCGAGCTTGTTCCGTGGCCCTTGGTCTCTCGTCCTGTTATGGTCTATCCCATTATAATTCCGAGCATGCACGCTCGTCGTCCGTACGTCCTCTAGAGAGATGGAAGAGTGTAAAACGTCGGACACCTGGGCAGAGAGTTTAGCCGGGTATTGTCAGGAGACAAATATGAGTTAATACGTCATCCAGGGACCTATTCAGGGCCCAGCGCCGACGAGAATGGTGATCACGAATTGGCCGGCGTATAAATGTGTTTTAATTGTTCCCCTTCCCCTTTCCCCACCCTCTTTCACTCCGTCTTTCTCTAAAGCTGTCCCACGTTCCCTCTTGTTCATCCAATTCGCTTGTCCTCCACTGTTCCTTTTCTCCATCGTCTCTCTGTTTCGCTTTGTTCTCTCTCGGCCTGGACCCCGTTCGAGGAACGCCGTTCGCGGAGACTAGCCGAGATGTGAAACATAATAAGAGACGGCGTTGAAGAATTTCCTATTATCTTATTGTTGCTCGCACGTCCTTTTGTGCCCACTGATTCCTCGTGAAACGTCGTCTCGTCGTTGGAGGCCTGTAGATTTCAGTAGATTATCGCATTTCGTGTATAGGGAAATTTTGTATACAGGGAGACCCATTGACATTTGTTAAACTCATAGTTTTCTTCGATATAGATTAATAAATAAAGTGATGTTAATGCGTAGTAACTTTTTATTAGGTTGTCCGAAAAGTTTCTTTCGTTTCATAAGGTGATAATAGATGAACAACAATTTCTGTTTTATATTATTTTATTGAATTAGTTCGAGCCATTTCGTCATATTTCTATTATTATGTTCGTGCATAATTCAATAAACTAATATAAAACAAAAAACTTTGCGCGTTTATTTTTTTCTTATAAAACGAAAGAAACTTATCAGAAGATAAAGTTGGCGTTCGTAAGTTTTCTACGTTTCTACTTGGAAAAAATATACCGACATCAAATTATGTTTCTCTCGAAACCATCTAACTTTTGTCCGAAACGCTTTCCCATCAATGATGAACAGCTTCCAAATATTCGCAGTGATCGATTTAAATTAGGCACCTTGTATAGGTGTTAAAGGATTTAGAATGGAAAGTGAGAAGTTTTTAATTATTTCTGTATTCCTGTTTTGACCATTGATTCTCCACAAGACGGAATTTGAACTATGGTTGAAGATATTCTAGAAATAGAAGAGACTTTATTTTATTTTTGTAAAAGAACAAAAACGTTCTACCATTTTTATACGGGGAACAAGACTACTTCTACTTGATTTTCAAAGGTGTTACAAATACTCTTTCTGATATGATCTGCGCGAGAATCGCAATCGAAAACCTGTTAATGACACCGTGGGCAACAACACGTGTTGCTCTCTAACGATAGAACGATACCGCGGATGAAATTGTCGAATAAATTACTCCGAACATTGGACCGGCCGAGTTTCAACTTCATTCGGCTGATAATAGCTCGCGCAAAAACTTGATTTCTGTAAATCAGGATTAAAATATTTGCAGCCTCGTGGTTTTCCAATTTTTTACCATCAGTAGATCCAATTCAATATAATCTTTTAATACCATAATCACAGCTATTAACGTTTCAATATTTTAATCATACTTGCCAATTCTATCTTTCAATTCATAATATAAACGCTCGTTAGCTACACGAAGTTTAATATCAAAATTAACATTAAACAGCGATAATACAGCAATGGTGTAAATCTTCACCATTCGCTAGATTTATTGGAAAGTCTGTAGGAGTGGAAAATTGATCAGAAATTTATTACAAAACATCGGTATAATATTCTATGCTACTCATTTAGTTAATTTTAAATACCGGATAAATCACTGCACTTACCAACCTAACCACCTTCTCATTGATAAGATTCGATTTCTCGATTGCAGGTCGCTTACGTTTCTCAGACGATGGACCACGAACCAGACACACGACCCAGTTTATATTTATCTACGTCAAAAACTGATGACTGTGCTTTTCTTAGAAATACAGGTATACTATCTGGAATTCGTAATGAAATCGAGTTGTAGCAACGAGGCGGAACAAGCTCGTACGCCACTAGAACTGAAAGAATGTTAGATAAAGCTAATTTAATTAATAGGGTGGCCGCGTGGCCGTGCATTATGCGCGCACGCCGGGATTAATGACCGGATAAGATTGTTAATTTCACGTCGGCCGTCCATCATGTCAATGCAAAGATATGCCACTGACAACGTGGACCAGGTGTATCTCGCGTCTGTGTGCTAGGAACATTGCAAGTCGCTGGTGCATGAACACGCATGTATATCGGCAACGTGCATACGCGACGAGAACCTCGAACAGCATAGGCGCCGGTTTTCTCGTTTTTTCACGGACCGATCAGCTTGCACCTTGTTGTACCCTGGTGTGTAATTGACTTTTTATCCGGTTAGCGCTGGCGGGAATTTTCATGCGGAATTTTTCCGAAGACACTGGCGATAAATTGTTCGTATCTACTTATGAACACTTTCGAAGGAGACAGCAGCCTGATCAAGAAGCTGATTGAGCATGGAATGTGTAATGTGAGACTGTGTCGAGGGTCTTGGTGGTATGAGTATTTTGATATTTGTGACTTTTCGCACTTTATGATGATACAATGGGAAAGATTTCAGTGTATTATCTTTGTTTAATATTTAATTTTGGTAATAAGTTACTAACGCGTGGTAGTCATCGGAGTCGATGAATTTAATAATAAAATTATCAATCACGATTGAAATTCTTGGAATTCTAATAGCTGTGATTATAATATGGGTTGGTCTGTAAAGTTGGTGCAAAAACTGAAGAAAAATTGTCGAGCGATACATTTTCTCAGAATTAGAATTTCATTAAGCAACTTGTCCACTGTTCAATTATCAAACTTTCCTTGCACTTAAAGTAAACAGCATTTTCCTATTCTTCCGTTATTGCATCAAAGTTCAATATCGTCTCGTATAGTACAATAAATTTCATTGTTCCATAGGAAATCCAAGGTCGACGTTTCAAGATGAATCTTAGCCAACTCCAATAACTACAGCTTGCTCTACCGAACAAGCTAATAACGCGATTAAGTTCAGAGTATGCGCGAGATCTTTGATCTCAATCAACATATAATGTATTCCCTTTGACAAATGTCGAGTGTCAACTACGAGGAACGCCACTTGGAATTCCATTTGTCGGTTCGGATGTTCGATTCCGTGGGATTAACAGCGGAGAAACGTGAAGGGCAAAAAGGAGAAAAAAAAAAAGGAGGGAAGCGCGATAATAACGCGGCGTAAGAGGTGGTAATGGGCAGGAAACTCGTGTCCTCGAGAAAATAATCTCGGGGAGATTAGGCGAGTCGTTTAGCGGAACAGCACGCTCCATTCAGATGCAAATGTCTGTCAACAGGTACCCGGCTCTGTTCTCCGCTTGCGCGAGATACGCTCTTTTGAGAGAGCCCCGGGTCATCCCATCTCTCCTCTCCCTTTTCTTTTCTCTTCTTTCACGTGTCGGAAATTTTAAAAACGATTAACCCCTCCGCAGAGAGAACGAGAGACTTTCTACTCCAGGAGAATACTGATTCGCCAGCTTGACAAACGCGACGACTCTCGAGCATCGCTTCCAGAAGGTGTTTAACATTTTATATTTTAGACTTTCATCATTCAATGACGTATTTGCGGTTCTTCGGATTTCAATCGTGTTTGTATTGGCACGTTGCGCTTCGTTCCGGCATATCGTGAATATTCCAGCGTGTTTCTTCAGACCAGACTGAAAATTAAAGATGCTTCGAAGATCAGGTCTGCTCGAACAAGTTGGCGAATCGTGGGTATAAAGCGCTTAATAGAAACACGGTGGAAACTCGGACGACCATAAATATGCGTTTAATATTGTTCACGAATATAAGTTGAGATAGAAGAAGGACCGTCGCGATATAGAAATCGTTCTCAACCCTTTCCATGACACAGTTGACTGCGAGTTATCCCTGCCTCGACCTTAAGTCGAAAATACCACGGATCAAAATGCACATTCGTTCCCGATTTAGGTTTCACTGCGGTCCAATCCCAATTTCATCTACCTTCGATCTAAACCTCGCATGGACTTGTAGCGCTGTTGTAGTGTTAAGTTTTTGTCGAGACTAATTTGTAAGTCGAGCGTGCTGATCTCTTTACCCCCTTTACTCGTAAGAAGAAGAGGAATCACGAGACTGGGTGATAATAGACAAGAGAAATGAACGTATAATGTAATTACGTACAATAAGCGAGTGTTTGGCATAGACAAAATGTATCACACAAATTTTTGTTAACCGTGTTACGTTAGCTGCCGACGAGAAGGTAGCGTTAACTAACGTTTAATGCAACTGGCAGTAAGTTCCACTTTCGGCTAACCTGATATGTGTGGGAATACTGACACGGGAGAGGATTAAAGTTGTTCGACAGTAAATTAACAATATATATAATGATTTATTCAAATCTTACTCGATTTCGATATTGACAATTGACTGACAGACCGACGGATATAAAATTCTTCGGTTGACAAAATGATAACTAACTCTTCGAATGGTAATTATTCAGTTGACGAACAGTAATTATTGTTACTGACTTCTCTGAGTCGCTACATTTATTTATATCTGTTGGAGATGAAAAAACGTCGGGGTCTTTCTTTTGAAAATGTTTGGGAAGATCCCCAACGTTTGTTCAAACTGCCGACTTTTTTTACAATTTAAATTGTCTTAATATCGTTATAAAAACATAGTTAGATAAGTTTTTGCAAGATATAGCTTTTAGCGGCTTTAACTGCCTTTCACTTCAAATACCGTAAACACGGTTTCAAATAAACGTTTTAAATTACCTTGATTTGAAAGAAATTATCAAGTTTACTTTCGCGTTACGGAACGCGCGGGGCGCGGGACGTGACAAACCGTATTCGTAAAAAGTGTCTAGAAACGTTACGAAAATTGTCGTATACTTGTGTAATTGTGTATATTACACACCGCGATAATACCGTAAGCGCTCCACTTTCGACCATAATTTCCTGATATATTTCACCGAAATTCCGATCAGCAGCAATTTCACCGGCCAAGGAAGGCAAAGGGGTCGCCGATAGTCGTAGCGATCGGTTCACCGTTTCCTTCGCTGTTTACGGTTTTTCAACGACTCGTTCAGGCGCGTTTATTCGTCGTGGCGTTCCGAGAAAACACAGATGAAAATCTCACGCGGCAAATGCAAAGCAGTCGCGCGCCTCCGCCTCGTTTCTCGTGTTGCTCGCCCTGAAAGATCGTATCGACGACGCTGGAAACGGGCTAAAAGGGGCGACTAATGCGCCCCGACTTCTAACGAATCTGCCGTGCGATTTAAAGGGGGTTCAGATCGCGGCTGCAGGCGTGTTTCACCGAGGGACGCTCCATAGCCATTGGAATAAGATTAACAGGAAATCGTGGTTCGCACCTGCGCGTCCGCAACCCATCCTCTGGCGTTCGTACGCGAGCCTACAATTATACGCTTAATCTCGATTTATTGTACGCCGTAATGAGCAGCGTCGAGGGCGAAACAGATCGTTTGCATGGAAATACTCGCGGATTCCGACCGGCAGAGAGTATTTCGTATGGGGATTTATTAAAAGTAAGTGGATATGAATGGGCGAGGAGGTAGAAGAAGCGCGAGGGTGTCTGTTCTTGCAACGGGCTTATAATGTGCGAAGATGTTGTGGCGCGAAATAATTGAGTTAATGGTACAGTGCTAAGTCCAAGTCGATACAACGCGATAACGAGATACGATGCGCAGCCTTTTTACTCGTATCTACAGTGTGATTTATTAACTTGCGTGATAAAATATTTCGATATGGAGTGTACGTGTAATTTATTTGCGAGTAATTTATCTATGAACTGTCTCGCTTAGTTAAAACTACAAAAAATAGAAGTTTTATCATTTCATTCGTGTCGTCTAATTTTCTCTGTCTAATTTAAAACACTTGATCCGTACACAGTACAGTTCCGATTAACCAAATGGAAAAATGCACGTTCGCTGTGATTATTCTTCAGCGATCGTCGCGAATCTTATTTCGCGCAAACGAAGAAATTACCGTCGCATTCATCCGACAGTAACAGATGAAGAAACTGAAGGAATTCACATTTTATTTTTGTTAATAAATCGCATTAGTATATTATCCACGATGATTTTTTTAATTAGCTTTTTCGTTTTTATCGTCTCGTATGTATAGTCCAATTATCCCACACGATTGATTATCGAGTACGCCGGATAATCGAGATTCTACTGTACTGTGACTTTTTTAAAAGATAGAAGACGCAGGAAGCTTCAGATGTTTTAACGTATCCTGAAAAATGAATAAATTTAACATACAACATTTCGTCTCTATTACTTCCGCTATTGTCGTTTGTAATATAATTCGTCTGAGAGAAGATGCGATATTTGAACCGTATAGAAGCTATATATCGATCGATTTCATGAATTAAAAAGTATGGAAAACGTAAGAAAAACGATCGTGTTAGAAATATTATCTTTTTCATTTACCATTATTTACGCCATTCTCTTGCTTCTGCTTCGTACAAGTAAGAAGCAAGATATATTTGTTTCGTAAGAATGTACTCATGCGATAAAATGAATAAAAAGTGATCAATTTAAGAGGCTCGCTTCTTCAACCAACCAAGCACATTTTCCTTTACAAAATTCGATTATCTTGGTACTGTATATGAGTAGCATGGTAGCGGTGGAGGAGATCATCGGCCCTTGGCCTTGGTGAATCGTGGAAGCATAATTTTTACAGTGACCTCGCTCAACGGAGAAAAGAGAGACTCAGGTATTTACGATGGCACTCGACCGGTGACATGGGTTTCTGAGACCAATGAATTTTAATTCCTCCACGGACCCTGGGCCTCGTTCTTCGGATCCTCTGGGGCCCGTGCCTGGCAGCCCCGCTGCGACACCAAGCCACGATGATTTAATATTTTAAGAAAATGAAAGGTCCACCCTTAATTTAAGCTCGCCGTAGATGGGTCCGTGTTCCTGGCAGCGGGAGACCCAGAAAGCTATTACCCAGATATTCGATTCGACAGTTCGGACGATGCTTTCGTATATACCAGCCCACCCTCTGCCCCCTTTTTCCCACCCTCCGTCTTCCCTCTTCTCAATAATCCCTCTTCACCAGGCTTCCGATGCACCGGACACGCGATCAAGATTCCTAGATCTCGTATAACGAGCCCGATCGACGGCCGAATTTGAGAGAATCGAACGTCATTCAGGGAAACGTGAGGACAGTTGGGAAAGTAGGTTCGGAGTGGATTTTTTCCATCCGAATACATACTGAGAGCAATGGTATTATTATTTACAGCTATTATATACTTTGATCTCTAACGATTATCTACTTGACCTGAAGATGATGTACTAGCTCAAGTTAATCTACTATATCATCTTTGGGGGTTAGTTCGGAGAACATTATAATATCAGAATGATCAAATCCATAAAACTGACGGATTATCGATTTGGCAAAATACACGTAGACTTTCATCGAGGAGACTAGAACTACCAGATCTATCAAAATGATGGATCACAGATATTTGTCTCTACAATTACTGAAACTAAGCAAGTGCTTTTAGAAAAATTAACATTGACTTTGAAACTGATCATTTTTACATAATACCACTTCAATGACACCGTTAAGATAGTCCGTTGTAAATTCGTCGTCATCTTATTCCACGGTCAGAGAGTTGATCGACGACCTTCGATTTAGACTCCAAATAGAGAAAACACACATTGTCCCAAGAAATATCAGAAGAAATTCGTGCATATTCAAGAATATAAAACCTAACTTCACTGTATAATTTTTCAATTACATAACCATATCATTCTCACAACCTCCCATTAACAAACAACCTTCCTTTCCACACACCCAATCCCAATCCTTTCCATAATCCCAATTCATCAACTAAAAAATGAAAAATAAAAAGGAACCACTTATCGAACGGAAACATACAAAAATGGTTCGTCAACAGGAGGCACGGCTGGTAGAGAAGCACGCATTCCACGCACGTGAAGGGCTCCGTGTTCGGGGCCTTAGGACTCGACTCGTCGCTGAGGAGAGGGTGGACGCAGGCGGCGGAGGAGGGGGCCGCGACAAAGGACATTCTAGGGGGCGATTCCCCCCTCGCTCCTCGCCACCGTCCTGCCTTTTTTCTCCCTTTTTCTCCTTACCTGAGAGACTGCGGGACCACAGAGCCTCTCGGCGTTGCCGGTTCGACGACTCCGAGCATCTTATGGGTCGCACCACTCCCGGCAGAAGGCCTCGAGAGGCCTTATCTCCGGGCCCACGCAACGCGGCACGTCATGCCACGCCATTTTTTTCGATCGATCGAGCTTCACCCGGAGTTCGGCGGTCTTGCGGTAGTCCGCACCTCGGTACCGTCTTTTTCAAATTCGACTCGTTACGCGGTATTGTTGCCTGGCGAAGAGACGAGAAGACTGGCCTTTGTGCATTCCACGATGCGCCTATCAATTAAGAGACGCTCGATCGTTCACGGTTTTAATCGAAGGTCACGGTTCGCCGATTGGCTCGGCGTGAAACACAAGATACAAAGGGACCAGGCTATATGAATTTGGATTAATACGTGTCACACGATTCGTTGTAAGGTCTCTCTGTTGTGCATGAATCAGGAAGAATTGTTTAGAGGAAGATGAGTAACAGTGCTTTCACATGAAGATACGTGTGCAAAAACCCTTTACATAGTAATTTACCGAGTAATGGTATTAGTAAATTGTCAAGATACAGCTTGAGGGTTATAAGCTTCTCTTCTACGATTTTACACGGATACCGTGCCGTATATAGCATGAATATCTTTCTGTATTTTGTTTCTGACCAGGCATCTCGTACAAAAGTGTACTAAGAAATCGATTTACGAGGTTCGAATAGATACGACCGACGATGTAATGAAAATTTGGAGAAGAGATATTAAAATTGATCAGAGAACGATTAACAAATAACAGAGTTCGATTTATCGTAATACGACCATAGTAGTAGAAGCCTAAAGGTAGCAATAGCAGTATCTAATAGGAAGAACACTCTCACACGGGGCTCCCTTCCTATATCTCCTGGTAGGGTTCACGCGAGGCATACGCCCCACTTCTCGCGGCCGATCTACCCAATTTCTGGTCGATGTAATTGAAACGTAACCCTATTGTTAAGGCGTAATTGACTGACACCGCGCAGCCTCTCGGCTCGCCTTAGCCGTGCTGACTCGATCGGATCTCGAGCTCGAAGCAAAAACACCAATCAGACAGCCGCGAGCAAAAAACCAGCCTGGTAAAGCGACTAGCTTCTCTCTAACTTCTCCTTCTAACCCCTTCTCTATCTCCCTTTTCCACGATCATCTTCGTTTCACCGTGGCTCATCGTCCCTCGTTGTTATTTCACGGACGTTTCTAACCAAGAGAAAGAAAGGAAGAGAGAAAACCGATCCGTGGCGACAAAACCGTCCCTTCTTCTTCGCAGACTCTGGAGAAACGAGACTTTCCTCCTTCGATTCCTTCAAATCGAACTCGGCTGGACTCGATTTGTCAACCGTGAGGCGAACGCGACTCGTCGTTTTCGTCGGGCTACGTCGAAAAACACGGCTGGTTATCGCGATCGCGAGCAACACGGAGAAAAAAAGAGGCCCGTTACCGTTAGACCAACAGGGTGGACAGGTTTCGGCGCGCAAAACGCGGCAGATATCAAACGACGATAAGCAGAAGACCGTAGGCAAGAAAGTGTCATGTTCGAGCAGAAGCTTTCGCTGGGCGATCGTTGGCCCGGCGTATGTAACCGGACGGATCGAGATCCATCGGGTGCCAGGCAAAAAGTTAATAAAGATCTCGGACCGACGAGGTAAACAATTCCCTCGTGGCCGCGGTGAAGTCAACTGTGACGATACCTGGTCGAATTTTTGACGATGGACTTGTTTCAGGAAGGTAGCTGCAAGATTCCTTACGCTTTCGCGTAATGTTTCGTGCGCTTAGAGCGTTTAACACGATTTTAGCACGATCTTAAAAAATTTGTTATTGTAATTGGACATTTTTGATCCCGAAGAAATAACCACGCTCGATATTATAACGCGGCTTGTATCTCAGCCAATCATCACTTCGCGTTCGCTTATAACCTCGGCTGACCTTGACTTCGGATCATTCGAGATTTTTCAATAACCATTGGCGTACAAGGGGTATAATAACGTAGCATTTTGTTGAGAGAAACAGCGGAGCCGAACTCGAAGCAATATTCGCGCCTTCGATTGCTTATTACGTAGAAACTTCCTTGCTCTACGATCTTTTTAATCCTCTTTGCGTAAACTATCAAAAACTTGATAGTTGACTATTTGACTGTAAATTAAGATCATGCTATATATAATGATTAACAATAGTTATATCGAAACTAGCCTGCGAACAAAAGACTCCCAATAAGCGACAATAAAATGGGTTAATAAAATCATGTTTGATACTTCATTAGCTTTCTACATGATATCACAGACGCATCCAATTAGCTCACAAAGCTACACTTACTGGACCACACAGCTCCCTTATCTTCGCTCATCCATCATCTATCGAAACCCAAAACGACTTGCACATTTTCTTAACAACTTCCTGGCAGATTCCGCAACAACTAGAAAATTGCCACCATCCGTCACAATTAAATCTCACTCGGCTGATATCCTGGCAGACCACGCCTACCCACGTCTTCATAACATTCAATCGAAGAAAATTCATCGGCCAGATAATAATGGCGGCCAGGTTGCGAAGCACGTGTTTAAAGGACCTTCGAGCTTTCGAAGGCCGAGCCACGGTGTGTAATGGAGTAACCCGAAGCACGCGGCGCTGGAGGGGATATCTCTGGCAGGTATCTCTGGCGGACAGACGGACGACGATGGGGTTGAGAATGGAAGCGAGAGACGATGGACCGACCGGCAAGGGTAGAGGATTAATTAATAACGTCGGTAATTGGACTCCGTTCGATCTAAGATAGCTTGTATAGCCCCTTGCTAGGCTTGCATACCGCGGGGGATATGTGCTGCACGGTTGAATACGCTCCTCGACTCTTGGCCTTATGCAACTCGGCCAGCCTCGAGCTTCTTAGCGGCCACGATCCTTCAGATGACCCGTATTTCCGTCTGTTCCCGTTAACGTTCGGTCATTTGGGACTGGGATCGCGTCTTCCAGCGATACTCGAATCAATTGGATGCTTTTCGTCCGCCAGGATCCCTGCTCTGGTGTTCTAACCACCTGCTGAGCTGTACGAATTCTGAGTACGACCTGTCCGGGGATATTCGTCGCGGAGAAAGCAAAAGTTCCAATGGTTTAACGGATTATCATCTTTGAGGAAGATAGAGCGGTATGTTCCTGCTGTTTCATATCTTTATGAATGCGACTGAGGAAATTCAAACTTTAACAAAAGTAAAGTTGCTTAAATCACGAAACCTAATCGGAGATTTTCTGACCATTTGTCAGGATTTTTGTCAACTGTTGGTAACAAAAACACATTGTTCCTGGTGTTTTTGTAAAGAAGGTATAGTACGTTAATAGTAGGAGCAATTTCACGGGAAAAGTTTAGTTATCTTTCAGTTAGTTATTATTGATTATAATTATTTATTCGATCTATTGAAGCACAATGTGTTGAATAATAATATAAGCGTAATTGTTGACAGAAAGTAAAGAGGGTGAAACAATCAGTGACAAACACGATAATGAAATTAAGAAGCTACCTACAAACACACGAATGCATAATTTCCACGAGAGAATAGTAAAGAAGACAGAGGCACACATACATTTGTATTACTACGAAGAAATAGTACTAATCAAACAGGGCAAACGATATGATCACTGCAATGGATCTTTCGTATCAAGATTGTTCCTCGATCAGCAGATCGTTAATGTCTGAAAGCGGAGCTCCAAGTTTTTGCGGGCGTAGAAGTTCTCCGCGAAGTCACGCGGCTATCGAAGCGGCGCGTTTTTGCGAAACCTCGGATCGTCCATCGCGATACACGGTGGCCTTTGCCTACACACCGTGTCGACGAACCTCGAGTCATCTTCCTTGTGTGTATTAATATCAGTAGTCGAGATAGAATAGCCACGATTACCGGTAAGGCAAGAAAATAAGATCGATGACAGGGAACATTAATAGAGTCCGTACACGGACCCGGTTGGCGTCATTATCGCTCAGAAAGGAATAAGCCCATTCGGTCTCTCTGTAATTTCAATCTGATCGCGACGCGTTGTTCATCAACCAGGCGAAAGAGAACTGAACCATGGTTCGTGAAAATGAAGTCATTAACGGTCTAATTTTCGTCTTACGATTGCGCCGGATCGTGTCGGCGCAAAAAGAAGGGGAAAAGATTCGCGATAGGAAAAAGGGGACGTGTTATCCGGCTTAATGGCCTCTAATTATATTTAAACCGCGTGATGGGATCGATCAGCCACCTGATCAAGGACGAAAAACCCATTCCTTGCGTCGCGTCGTATTAACGACGATCGGTCTTGAGAAGACATCTCGCGTAACTTTTTCTACGAGCGTGTTCGTGTGGTTGTCATCGTCATTAACGCGATCCCGGTCGCCGCGCCGGTGTATATATGTATAAGGCAGTCCTCGTGGTGCGTTTATGCGAAGTAAACAGTGCGTGGACGTGATTTAATTGAAAGCTGAGGTGCAGCTCGACACCGGCGGTGCAGCACCGCGGCCTGGGACTCGTTCTATGAGTCAGAGTGCAGAAACAGAAAGAGAGACAGAGAGAGAGAGAGAGAGAGAGAGCTTCTCTCAGTCAAGAAGTCCATTGACTTGCCGAGTGACGTAAGCAATTAGTGCGCTGTTTTGTTTGCGCGAGTACACACGGCTTAAAGTTGTTTGAGTTCGAGTTCGAGTGGTGCACGGTTAGGCTCGGTGACTCGCCTCAAACCCTTCTTCCAACAACTTACTCCCCCACCTCGACGGAGAACCTTCCGCGACCTCACTCTCTTTCTTCTGCCTTCTTCTTCCTTCTTCTTCGTCCTTTTTTCTCTTCCTTCACATTCTACTCCTGCCCCTTCTCCACCGAGTCAAGCCAAGTCTTCTGCTCAGCCTCTTTCTGCTTATTCTTCTCCCTTTCTTGTTCAGCTCGTTCCGTTCTTCTTCTGCTTTTTCTTCCCTCGATCAAACCCTTTAACTTCTCTCGCGTTCTCTGTTCGACCTCTGTCCACCTTTCTATGGTCGCTTTGTCTCTGCCAAGCTGCTTGTTTCCTCGCTTCCCTAAATCCCCCACAAGGCCTACCAGATAGTCGAAAGTCGTTCTTTTTTGAATATGAGTCGTGTAATTACACTGGATTCTCGAGCTGATCTTATAAGCGGATTTCGTTAATTACATCCGCGATTGGATCTAGCCAGCAGCGTTTTTCCACGCTGCCACGACGAAGTTTGACGTCAATTGAGAGAGCTATCGATATACTTGTCCACTGTTTTTCACGCTGTAAGCCAGCAAATTCGCTTTTTCTTCGTCGTTTAAATGCGACAGTATCGTGTCACGACGTCGATACTCGAGAACACGCGTCTTTTAACGTCTCCTTTGCAGTCACTTCTTGTCGATGAGCTGGACACTCGATCAAACGGGGTCTTTAACGAAAGTCGAGTTCTTCAGAAAGCCATTCGACTGTCAAACATACCGCACCTCAAAATCCCTCAAGAAGTAAAACTCTACGAGATCTCCAATGTCTCCAAACTATGAATCAATAATTCTTCCATTGATTTATCCTCTGACTTATCATCGAATGAAAATTAAACTTACAATAATTGCTTAATACGATAACAAATTTGTTACAAAAATTGAAATTCATTCGACAGGAATTAGATGCTAGCGTATTCTTTCGCACATCTGGCAAAAGACAAAGACAAGGGTAATTTTTATTATAAAATCTACGATTGTCCGTTCTCAATCTCGTGACGGTGAAGACGGCATAAAGTGACATTCGATCGATGGAAAAGCATGGAGAAGGACGAAGAGAAGACAACAAGACATCGTTCTCTACAATAAAGACTAGAGACCTGTTGAGTCACGTAGAGCAAAACGTGTCAGAACTGTTCGTCGCAGTTCCCAAAACGATCGTTCCGTGTTATCGCTTCGGTTCCTCGGTTCTTGAAGCCCGAGAGACTTTTGGGCGCGACGTAAGGACGCGACTTTTCAGGTTTCCGAGAAGAAGTTTGCACGTTAAACAGGCCCTCGGCCTTAAACGGGCTGCCCCGACGTCCTGGCTGACAACTTCCTGAGATAAGCCGCGCCGATAGAGGCGTAAGCTCCCCTTCCGCCACCTTCTGCCGTTTCGAGCGCGCTCTCATACTGTCTCTCTCTCTCTCTCTCCCTCTCTCTCCTCTCTTTCTAGGTCTCCTCACCTCATCGAGTTTCCTATCTTATCTACTACAAACAAGAATTACGTTTGCCGCGTAATCTCCGGCCAACCCGCGATTTATTGCACCATGCGGTTGCAGCCCTCGCAAAATCGGAAGATCGCACGCGTCACTGCAGAACGCCTTGCGAAAGTCGCCCGACTCGATTCTACTTCCATTTCCTTGATAGGGTTCGCATTAATTTATTAGAATCCGCGAACCTAATCGATTCTCACGTTTAAGTGTGAACGTGAACTATGTAGATCTTTAACTTTATACTATTCTGTTCACAAGAATCAGTACATTTAATAAAGAATTTATATATTCTACGTTATGATCGAAATCAATAATAAATAACAAAATCGAGTCTCTTTGTTATTTACATTTTTCTTTCTCTGTATTTATCGTTAGATCTCGTATGTTTCATAAATGATTTCATGAATTTCCTAATTAATTCATCTAGAAATTTCTTCGTGTTGTTTAAATCAGAGGATTGATTGACTGACACAAATATGTAATTGCTAATTTGTTATTTCCATATAACTCTTGCAAATTACCGTTACAAATTATTCCATAACTTAATTTAGTATTAATATAATTTTGGTGAGTTAATTGTTTCCTTGACAATATGGATCGATTATTATGTTCTGTATGAGATCGGCAATTACTCTAATATCTAATATCCAATACGTACGCATAGACAAAAGTATTAATTAACGTCGTCGCAAAAAATCAACATCGTATCTTCGTATTAAATTCATCTCAACGTTTCAAGCACAACATTCTCGATCAAAAAAGCAACGCTCTCGAATTATAATTCGCAGTTTATTTTGCCATTTCGGTGGAGCAAACGGAGAAACCGTTGGAACGTTAGCGGACGAGAAGACCGTCGAAAAGGCCGAGCATCGACTTCTTTTTTCCTCCGTTGTTCGTTACACCCTTGGACCCCCGGCTGCGCGAGTTCCCCTCCGCTTCGGCGCGTCCACGAGCCATGGTAATTCCCATTCCAGCTCATTCCCCAAGGGGTTAGTTTTCACGCGGGTTAGGCGAGTAATATGAGCTGCCACTCAAGGGCCGTTCTGTATTACCGGTCGAGTAATTATGGCAAAGCCTCCGCGTACGGACACGTCCAAAGCAACGAGAGAGGCTACATTGCAACGTTATGAGTTTAAATTGTTGCTAAAACAACCGGTCGACCGGTTACAAGGGGACGAGAAGTCGTTCCTCTGTCACGGTTCACCCGCCGAGTAATTAAAGGCTCGAACCTCGTTTCTTCGCGATAGGGAACTTGAAACACTGAAATACCCTTTCGTTTCGCAGTTTACGCGATTTTAGCGAGTATTTGTGGCACCAGATGAGTGCTTTTAGAAACTGAATTGATTCAACTTCGCTATTCTAGAATTCTTTCACTTCGTCAACGAGTGAAGTATGCTTTTCTTATGAAGCGGGTTCGCGAAGAACAGAAGTCGAATGTTTCGGAATCTGTTCTGTGTTAGGTCCTTCGAAATGGCCCCTAAGTAGGTGTTCTTGGAATTGGGCTCGTTTAAATTCTTACGTAGCGAGGAATTTGAGAACATTCTATTAAATGGGTATTTTGAAGATTTAGAGATCGTCTCTTTAACGATGTTCGTTAGTAAACTCATTTTCTGTTGGATCTCTAAAAACTGCATTTCCATCGATTTGAAACTTCCGCTGTAACGTCACAGCGCATTAAAATATCGTCGTCTTATCCTCGTCTTATCGAGACGAACGTCTCATTGTTATCAAATAAATCGGTGTCCGTGTGCTATTTAGTAGGATTCTCTTCCTGCCGTTCGTATTTTTCATCCAATGTCAATTTCCATGGAAAAACAAACTCTCTTTCGAAATCTGTACACTTACGTAGTAAAAAACCCATTCTCGTTACACATTTTTCCAATCTACTAGGGAAAAAGAAAAAGGAAAAAGTTGAAATTCGAATTGTAATTTCCGGGTATCATATTCTAACGCGCAATCCCGTTGGAAAAGGCAGGTCCCTGGGAAAAAAATTTCCGTTAGATTTTTCGTCGGGAGTCGGAAGTATCGATCGCGATCCGTTAACGAGAAACGAGGAACGATACGTTCGTAAGAGCGACGGGCCAGTCTGATTGGAAAATACTTCAAATATTTCGAGTATTCTTTCAGCCGGTCGATGAAAATGCGTTTGACAGCCTTAATACGCTTCTGTTTAGTCGACGAGAGTGCGGCTGACAGCCTTGACTGTACCTTATTGTATCATCGGCGAGGGAGGGCACGCAAAACCCGCGACAAGTGTACCAGCAACCTCTCTGTTACGTAGCTCGAATTATCTCCACAGCGATATTCGCTCAACTTATGCTATGTCGCGGATTTCATTTCGTACAAATTTTCTTTCTTTCTTTTCCACGTCACCTATCCAATTAGTATCGCATAAATACACGTTACTATACCGACGTTTACTCTGCTAAAACTGCTGCAAGCTCAGTCAGTTAACGCGTCTTTTAATTCGACATTATTTTATTCGTTACCTATGATGATTTGTTCTATTTTTTTTTTTCTATTAGATGACAGATACTTACTTCATTTACTAACAAGATCGTTCTTTTAAATGAATTGCGATGATATTAGATAGAAGATTATTTGATATAATAGCTACAGCCGACGTATCTCAAAAATACACAAGTGGATCTTTGTTTCCTTTTCGCAAACAATCGAAGCGCGAAGGTATTCGTGATTAAAATTCATATACATCGTTGTACGAGCTTGCGAATGCGTTCAAGTTTACAAAAACGTTTGTCAAGTGTACGATAATGAAGGCATCTGGAAGTTTTATCATAATGATGAGAAAATATTAAAAACAATTGTTATATTTTTATTAAACGATTATAATACAGTATGTTTTGATTGGTCGGTTGATTTTTTAAGAGTTGATTTTAATTGAAAACGTGAAACAGATAGAACGAATAATTGTTATACAATATTAATATTGCTGAATAATTTCACGGTTGATATCACAGCGTGGTGATTAGTGCACGACGCGTAGCTCCAGTTTAGCATACGGGTTTAAATTTTATATCCGTACGCTGGTATTTATATTAATTACTGGCTATATTAGCCTAATTGGGCTTATTAGACCCAGGATACATATTTGTGCAACGCGAGATACGAAGCCCAAAGGACCGGCGTATGTATGCGCGCA
This sequence comes from Bombus vosnesenskii, assembly GCF_011952255.1. NCBI lineage: Eukaryota > Metazoa > Arthropoda > Insecta > Hymenoptera > Apidae > Bombus > Bombus vosnesenskii. The sequence continues at coordinate 691,902 of NW_022882938.1, forward strand.
TGACTTTGCGATCCCGGATCTAAATTCCGGATCTACGAATTATTCCATTTACGGGAGAGCATCGAAAATTCCTCGCAGAAACGTATCTAGGTATTTATTTAAGGAATTCAATTTAAATTTCTAATACTTATACGCATATTGTCGTTTTATTACTGATACGTATATGAATGGAAATTAACTTCCATCGATTGCTAACAATAGGGATGAGCAAGAATTCTTTGAGAAACTACTAGTCTATTGTAAATATTCTTCTTATTTTTGCCAGTTGTATACGTCATTCGTTGGTACTATACATTATTATTATTATTGTTGTTATCATTATTATCATTATTATTATTATTACAAATCTCACGAGTATATAACTCTTTAGTATGCAATTCGGTTACAAGTCGTTTATGGGTCACAACGTTTTATCATTGTACTTAAAGCAAGATTGTATAGAGAAAAAGGTCATTGACTCATTTACAATTTTCCTAATAATATTATTACATTTACATTTTTATTATTATTGTTGTTATTATTATTATCATTATTATTATTACAATACTCACGAGTATATAACTCTTTAGTATGCAATTCGATTACAAGTCGTTTATGGGTGACATTTTATCATTATACTTAAAGCAAGATTTTATAGAGAAAAAGGTCATTGACTCATTTACAATTTTCCTAATAATATTATTACATTTACATTTTTATTATTATTGTTGTTATTATTATTATCATTATTATTATTACAATACTCACGAGTATATAACTCTTTAGTATGCAATTCGATTACAAGTCGTTTATGGGTGACATTTTATCATTATACTTAAAGCAAGATTTTATAGAGAAAAAGGTCATTGACTCATTTACAATTTTCCTAATAATATTATTACATTTACATTTTTATTATTATTGTTGTTGTTGTTATTATTATTATTATTATTATTATAATTATTATTACAATACTCACGAGTATATAACTCTTTGCTCTATAATGATAACGTTTTATCATTATACTTAAAGCAAGATTGTATAGAGAAAAAGTTCATTGACTCATTTACAATTTTTTTAATAATATTGAAATCGAAAAAATTATGGGTTTCATAATCTCACATTCTCTATTTTTCTATAAATTTCGCAAGTGACCTATCGAAATTTTCGTTGTGTATTCTGTATCGTTGTACTACACGATCATATAATTCTGATAAAGATCATTAATCATTAGATTAATAGGACCACGAAGTGGCCCAACATTTGAACAAAAGTGTCCAGAAGCTTGAAAATAAAAATCAGCTACTCCGAAACTATAAACCTCGTAATACACAGTTTACATCTCTTTGTTTCAATTAATTTCCTGATACTTTTAACTGATACATTGAATTCTCCTGGAGTCGGACAACATAATTCAAAAATTCGTTTATCAATGAACTGTATTCCAATATCCAAGCGTAACACGATGTTCACCGTTCGTAACCAACGAGACTGGACACCATCGGTAGAGCGTTGGAAAACACGGATCTCGAGGTATCGATGCGCGAAAGTCGCGAGCCGCGACGGTTACAGCGTGGCGCGTCATTCATCGTGGCTTTTCCGGCTGTTTATCGCGATAGTCTGGCAAACGGGAAACGGTACAATGGCGGACACGCTGGAACAAAGAGATGGTCGTGCAGGTATCGCGGCGTCGCGTCGCTTGGTATCGCCCTCGTAACGTCGTTCGTGTCGCAAGGGTGCAGTGATAAAGAGACGCTGTGGCGAAAGGGAGAGGGTGACGCGGGCAAGGGATCGACGAGCGCGAGAATGTCAAATCGATGGCGTGAGAACGAAGAATGACGAAATGAAACGAAAAAGAGAACGGCGCAAGTTTGTTCGTTAATAGGAAGGTTTAGTGTTAAATATCCTTCCTTGAAGAATAGATTTGACGATCTTCAACAGATATCAAACCTGACACGTGATACTAAAGAAAGTTTATACATAAAGGTACTTCCTCGTTCGAGCGTTGTAAATACATTTCACAGCCTTGAAATTCTAGAAATAGAACCGAAATGCCAGATTTCCACCTTACTCACAAGTATCCTCTCGACGTTCTATAGGTATTTTGTCAAACATCGCCGTTAATTCGCCATTACGCTATCAACACGACGAATTCAGGTCCATTATTCGCGAAGGTTGCACGTGCAGAGATATCAAGAGAAAACCTAGAAAGTAACACAATGGTTCGGTCACGGTAAAAACGTCTTAGCCGTATCTGTTCGCAGTATCTTTAATCGCGCGGGGTATCGATGGAGTGGGCAGCGTGGGCGATTTACAATCGGCGGCGAACGAGATCGGGCCAGCTAAACCGAAATTTATTGACCGCGTCGCGTTCGTTCCGTTAGTCGATTTGGGCTTCGCGCCTTTAGATCGGACGATAAATAATAATTTGCCATCGCGTTGACGTGCAGTCGCGTGTTTACGAGCCGCGGTACGAAATAATTCGCTTGCCCCCAGCGCAACAACGAATTCCTCGAACGATCTAATTTCTTTCGCGATTATCCGTCGTTTTCCGAAGCAGACACCCTTGCACTCGTGTATTTCTCCCATGAATTTGGACTTAATCACCGCGAGTCGCTGGGGAAAAATATTAAAATGGTCTGCAAGTGCAAAGAGGTAAAATTTCGTTGGATATTCTGGAACATCTTGTAGACAATGGATTTCAAGAATTCCATATTTTAGAACATATGTCAATATGTAATTTAATCTTATAGCATTTAATATAATCCTTCTTTGATATATTCAGACGATACAGGCAAAGGTTAGCGACGAGTATGACCTTTTTCAAGAAAATTCTTCCCTATGATCTTCCTACGTAGAATCGTCGATCGACGACGTAATCGACCCAAGCATAAGTTGACTTATCGACGCTTGTTATCGTTAACAGGTGTAGCGAGACGAAATACGCGATAATCGACTCATTTCTCCATTGAAAATGGCCGTTTGTTTCAGAATGGCAATTACTCGTTATCTTAGCGTTTCCGGGTGTTAGTGTTATTGTTTCCAATATGCGGAAAGTAACTGCCAATAAAGGAAAACGGCCCGTATCGTCTTCATTACCTCGCAACGTTTCCTCTCCTCTAGCCGATATTTAACGATCCCAATTTGTTCACTCATTAATCAAACCGTGGTACGACGAGCCAGTTCACCCTTACAAAAACACCACTTAACTCTCTAATTTTAGCTGCAACTTTCGTACCGCAAAAAGCACCACCAGTTAAAACTCTCAAGCTCTGCTACACGTTTTCAGATCAAACTGTCGAAAGAAAAAAGCCGGAAGCCTCTGTTACCAAGTAAATACGAAACAGAGTGCATAACTCGTTATGCACAGTGTCTCTCAAAGCAACGATACGAAATCCTTAAAACTAACTGTATACTCCGAATCTCAGAATAACAGTTTAGAAGCAGAGAAACAACACCGTACACCATTGCGAAAATCTATCCTGTAGCACATCAAACAAGAGTGGAATTCCGTTTCGATTTTCGATCGATCGCCATCACGAGAGTTTCAACCATCGGCTTCAACTGCGCGCGTACACATGCATATGTATAATAATAATAATAATAATAGTAATGATAATAATAATAATGGCGGCGATGGTTGCGCCGCCGCGAGAAAATAATGTGAGAACGATTTCTTCCTTGGCCGCATCATTATCTCCCTCTTTACTGTTCGAGGCGATCGATCTGTCGAGCCGATTCCGAGCCCGACCGGACAACCCTGCAATTACTATCTATTATCTCCTGGCGTGGGTGTAGCTATAATCTCGCGATCGTGTCGAGAGCCACTCTTCTCTCCTCTTCTCTTTCCTCCTTTGCTCGTGCCTCCTTTCTCCTTCAACCACCCTCTTCTTCTCTATCCTACCTTTCTCTCCTCTGTTCTATACTTTCGACCCTGTTTTCGCTCTCTCTCTCTTTCTTGCTCTTGCTCTCGAAACCTCCGTTAACGGAAAGCAGAGCAAATAGAAAGAGAGAGAGAGAGAAGAAGAAGAAGAAGAAGAGAGGTTCAGGAGGCGGGAGGAACAGGCAAGATATCGTCGAACCAGATGAAGAGAACGAGGAACGGTTACAATGGCGCGGTGTCGTGCGCCGACACGACGAGAGAAACCGGTCTTTTCGCCAGCGGATGAAAATCCACCACCGGTTTCCGGCCACGGACAACTTCGGGATTATTCCGTTTCTGCGATTGGAGACACTGTGGTGCGGACTCAGGTCAACTTGCCAACTTGATGGCTGACCGATCGAATCAGGTATTGGGATAGTGGTGGTTCTAGGCGATGGGATAACTGTGTGCTTGGTGATTGGTGATTTATGGAGATGAAGATGATGAAAGGATGTTTGATTGGTCTTAATGTGTTATGACAGATTTTTTACAAATATTTATCAAGTTAATTTCGTGAAATCGTATCGAAAGTTGCGTTATTTAACGATGGATTAAAGATAGAAATTTGCATGTTCAATTAGTCCGAAAGCTCCTTTGCAATTGGTCAAACGCGAAAGCATCTTCTGAAACTGTGGAAATACAATTATCGATATTATTCATGCAACAGGGAGCAATTAACAGCGGCAAGTACTCGCCATTGCTGGATTGCGATAGCAAACAGATGCGTAACTGACGAAGAGAGAGGGAGAGAGGGAGCAGTTGGTCCGTTTTCGAGCCGTTATTTTGTTCCTTGAACATTCGCCTCATTAGCATATGCAAATATGTACTCGACAAAAGAGGGTCAAACTCATTTATGTATTTCGATATCGATACCTCTTCCATTTTTTTCTCTTACCACGATTTACTCCTGCCTCGAACTCATTTTTTTCCTTTCCTTTACAAGCACCGGCTACACTAGCAGATTTACGCGCTACCTTCGTCGTATACACACGTATGTACCTTATAATTTATCATTTTTGCCACGCAGAGTTGAACAGGTGAAACCGCGCTTAACCACAAGTCGTTTATCCGACGAATCGCGTATTTAACAGTCAGCGTTGTATAGCTGGCCAGTTTGACAAAACGATGTATGCTTGAAATTTTCGCGGCGTGTTGTTGAAAAAAAAAAAAACATTTCAAAAGGTATCCAGGAAAAGAGTTAAACCGGTGACGAAACTGAAGCAATTTCGTGTTCCAAAAACGACGTAGAAACCGGACGCTTTTTCTGTGCGCTCACGATTCAAGCGAATCATACGTGGAGATTCCGCGAATCCCTTTTCAAAAATGATTCAACGTTTCATACGCGCAGAATTCCCACAGTTGCGAGAGCCGGCGATCGCCAGTTCTTCGTCTTCTTCTTCTTCTTCTTCGTTTCTGCCTGTTACCCCACCTCCCAATCCATTCGTGGATCCCCCACTAGCCATTCCACTTTTAAAGACTCGCGCGGGGGCTCGTGGAGATTCCAGATGGTCGTTTTCTATGGATTTACATTATTTACAAACTGGTTTCTCGCGATGTGAAATAAAAATCGGTGCCTCCCACCCAGCACCCCGCTGGAGCCACCTTCGGCTCCGACAGAAGCGCGCCGAAAAAACCGGGGAAAGGGAGCTCGAGGACGAACTCTCGAAAGACGAACGACTCGCGCCGCATTGTACGACGTATATAAGCGTGTCCCTACGAATCGTAAGTACGTTGATGTAACGCTTCGACCCTAGACGTTATATACACCGTGGGTCTAAATTCGTGGTACAAACGAAGTCAGAGGAATTCTATGGCTGAAAATAAGAGGAAAATCAAGGATAACAAAATCGCGTTGGCCAGTTGATTTTCTAGAAAATCGAGTTCCAGAAAATCAAGTATATATTTGTAGCAATGGTTCTATAAATTATACGCACATTTTTCCACTGTATCTCTTTCAAACTGTATCGCTATAGCTGTGTCACATTATAGCGTTTAATGTATGAAACACATAAAATATCTATGAAACACTTTTACAATAAATGTTCACTTTGGTGATTAACTGTACAAAGGAGAAGGCGTGTAAAACGATAAGCTTCGCTGTAATTGTTACGTAATAACTTCTCTTTGATCGATGAAACACGGTCGGTTTTAAATAAGTCCATAATGGTTTTCGTGCAGATTTGGAAAAGAGCGGCAGCACCAAGGTAATCACAGAAGCGATACGGCATTCAGATAAAAGCGGTTATTTTCGCGTAGAATCGTTTTTGGTCTCGCGATCTGCCCATTTAATGTATAGATGACGGCGTAAGAGCGTTGTAACGCGGCGGCGTTGTGACGCCTGTCCGACGTGTAAAGCGAACGCTAACTCAATTTGCGCGGTTTTATCGTCCCTCCGGCCGGGATAAATAACGCGAAAAATCAGCGGTAGTTTGTTCATTCGCAAGTTCGTTCCCGGGCTTCACGAAGGATTAATTGATTCGCGGTGGGACACACTTCGAACGTAATTATTTCCTTGATTTTGTGACTCGCGGTCTCGCCATAACGAACCTTACCCGAACCTGCTCTAGAGGGAAATATATTTTATTTAAATCTTCCACTTCCATCATTCGTTCTCTTCATAGTGTTTCGTCACTTGGAAATTAGTGGAAAAATATCATCAAAATACAAGGACGTTTTTTTGGGTCAAACTTGAAAATTATTTAACCGAATAATTTCCTAATATAAACGAAGAATTTCTCAGCATTTTCTTGTAATTTAGTTTTCTATCGAAAGGTACTAGAACGTTGACAAAAACAGCGACGTTTTCTTGAAATCTTACAGTTTTGTCGTTTATTCTCCTTATTCCAAGTTTACCACTACTGCAAGTTAGTGAAAGATATTGTTATAGCAAGGAGAACGTTCTTTTGATTCAAATCAAAGAGTCCTCGTATCGTCCATTTACATTTTCAGATTTGTTTCAAAGTTTATTAACACAGTGACATCGGTATGCTGTCGCATGCATGTACTTTCATCTGCCGCACAATTTTGCAAGGTAAGTGTGTAAGTGGAAAATGCGACCGCGCTTGAAGAAACAAAAAAACGTAGTTTCACGTGTGTCGTTGGCAACGCTTGAAAAATACAAGACGTTGATTCACGTTCCCTGGCGTAAATGTGTTAATACAATCACGATATCTCATATCCAATAGCATCGAAAGTTCAACAAATTTTACTCCACTCGCATAACATATCTGTAAAAGTTTTCCACGAGATGCATGTAAATACACACATTGAATCGCTGTACGTACAACTTTACATAATCTTCGATTCCAATTTCCCATGGAAATATCATTTTCCGCATGTTTCATGCGTATACGTAAAACTTTACATATTTCCAGGAGAAATTCTTAAGATTATTTTACTCGGGTTGGGCGTCGCTCTTAATTAACGCCTCTATGCCGATTAGACTACTTCTAATAATCACGATACCGCTGACACTCCGTATTTCACGTTTTTAATGATCCCATAAAAACTTGTTCCCTCGTTGGCACCGAGGAATTTTCAAAGAAGGCAGAAGAGAAAGATAAAAGAAAGTCGTGGCAAAGGGAGAAAGAGGAGACAAGAAGCATCCGATGATCGTAGTACGTGTCACCCAATCAACCGGTTGCCCCCGGCGTGGCGAATTAATATAATTTATGAAAATGAGCCCCGCCGTCGATAGCCCCTTGATTCTCGCTGGCATTCGAAAGCCTCGATTCGAGGGGCTCGGTCGTGTATACAGGAATTCCGCATCTAACTTTCTCGGATCGTTCCAGGATTTTTCTTCCTTCGATCGTCTATTTTGCCTCCATCTTTTTCCCTTCTCTCGATTGAATTGGTTAAATTACTTTAACGGTCCAACTAATTAACGCACGATTTCTAAATAAATGGAAATTATAATTGAAGGAATAAATGTTAAGCAGTTCGTGGATCTGCATTCTGCATAATATCGAATATCTCCGAAGCAAAAGAAAAAAAGGAAAGAAAAGGGCAAAATTGCGAAGATCGTATTTTGTACTTTGGGATTTAATCTCTCTACAATCCTGCGATCTTTACAGTTTGATCTTCTTTTTATTTCAGCAAACAGAAAGGATTAGTAAAATTTAAAATGACGTTTTAAGAAGACACCGAATGTATAGAACGTATAAAGGAGAAATTTTGCGTATCTAATAGATTTCTATCTTACAAACTGGAACAAAACTCGAAGTTATAATGAGAAATTTATCTTGAATACAGTTTTTATTTTGTAGAACATGTCGATCAAAGTCTATCGCGGCTATGGCAATACCATGAAACAAAGGGTTAATAAACATACATATGCCGATAATTTCACGTACCGCTAACTCGAGATAATCACTGCTTAAGAGAACTTTTCTTTGGAATATTCAAAGGAACAATCATGACGTCAGGTTATCACGCGACTTCGCCGGAAACGCGTAATTTTTCCTGCTACTTAGTGTTCGATAGCAGCCGAGTAATGAATAACAGAACAAAGAAAACTTGTACTTTCAGATCAGCGATTGTTCCTAGTATTATATCAAGATATACTATATACACACATAAGATTATACGGTTCCGGTATTTAAACGCACGCTTACGTCCATTAGTCTGTTTCGCTCGCGAATCGAGCCACGAATCTCGCGCGTTTCGCAATTAGCACCGGGTGTCTGGAACGAAAGGGAACGAACTGGTGGATGGAATCGGACACCGGTACGATTCGCGAATCTGCATTGCAGATTTCGACCACTTTCGTCTCGATCGTGCGACTCGTTTTACGCCGTTCCCTGTGTTTTGCTCGAATTCGAGCAACGGAAACGAATATAGAACTAAATTGCGATAATGGAATATATCTCCATGGCAGTTTGCATATAACGAATCTTTTCTTCTTTTCTTTTTCCTTTTTATGTAACTGTTATATTGAAATCGTCCAAGGAAAATAGAAATTCTGCACTAAGGTGGTTTCTGATAACGTTTTCGTGGAAAATAACTGGTGCAAGTTAGCGATTCATAATAAAGAGGAGGTTGCTCGTTCTACTCTTATCAGTGGAATTTATTGCTTCCGAAGTGTCGCAAACATAATACGAAACACGCAGTGGCTGGCTGGCTGTTGCATAAATTTTCGGACGATTCATTGCGACCCACGGAAAATGGACAAAGCTTTGCTTCACTTAACGAAATGTGGCTAATTGAGAGAAGAAATTTGAGGCGAAGTTTACTGAATTCTAGAATCTGCAGTGCTTGGTAATCGAATGAAAATCACAAGGAAAAATATCTTTCTTGTAATTACAATAATATTTCATAAATGATAAATTATTCTTGGCTGTGCAAGTCATTATTAAATAAGCAAGCTATCAGTTATATATTACTGTTCATAAATATTAAGATATCTGCTGATCTTGCACATGGCGTAATAATTTACCTAGGTCATGAAGGAAATGATTAATCGAGGATTATCTATTAATAAATGTAACGATCTTTACATATGAAATTCGTAAGTGTGAAATTCGGAAATGTGTTTCAGATTTTTTCAGCTAAAAATTACTATACATCGTAAGGATGCGATCGAGTTAAATTAGAGCGAAAGATGAAGAACAAGATGACATGATTTTGTACTTGAGGAGGTTCCGCTCATGGTCGTCGCGTAGCGCGTTTCAAGGCCGAGGATAACTACGCAGAGTGAAAGAGCGAAAGTCAGGGTCCTGGTGACAAGGTGCCACCACCCGACAATAATTCACAATGATCGTATCGAACGAAACACGTACTCGATATCAAACGGTCGATTTGACTTGTTTCCAGAGTGCAGCGAAATAGAACAGAACCGCCTTATCTTCCGCATAAATTTTCTTTATCAACTAGACGTTCTCCTAGCGTTGAAACAGAAATATTGTTGCTTAAGGTTGTTCCAACATGCTAATTTATGAAGGCTAAATGAATTTGGGTTAGAAAGAATTATCGATTTCGGTTTTATTCCTGAAGGATGTTTTTCACAATTTTTCTACGTTACCAAATATGTACATACAAAATGCAAGAGATATGGAAATATTCGAGGGAAAAGTCTCTAAATATCATTGCTTTGATTAAAGAAATAATATATTCTAAAATGATATGAAACATTTTTTTCACTTACCGAAACGATTGCTCGTCGATACTGTTTCCGGCTCTGAAACACAAACAAAAAGAACTTTTATAAATACATTTTAAATGGAAAATAAATTTTTCAGAAATTAAAAATACACGCGAACCTTAATAAAATATTCGAAAGCCTACATCGATCATTTCAATTTGAACCGAAACGAGAGGTTATAGAATAATACATAGAAAGAAACGTCATCGAAGCGAATCTTTCGAAGAGGTCTCGAAAGGAGTTGGAACGATCGCTAGAGGGTTAGAGGCAGAGAAACGACTATGAAATGGCATTAATTATTTCGTTCCATCGAACGGGAGAGCGGTGCCGTGCGCGAAACGCGCAGTAGAGGCACGACGAGCGCAACGAGGCGACGAGTTCGAAATTTAATTGGCCATAAAGAAACAATCATTATGCAACTCTCGGATCTCGCTTAAGTGGTTCGTGTCGCGAGAGCCAGCTTCCTACTTACCGCTAAACGAACCGTGCATCGATAACCATCGATAAATCTGGAGATGCACTTTGTGCTCTCGCAAACGGGCGACAACGGCACAAGCGTTCTACCCAAACCTATACATATAGCTGTGTTCGTCTCTTCCTCTATGTCTCTCTCCGTCGTTCCTTTTCATCCCTTTCATCCATGTGTTTCTATATATACGTAGAAGCACGCGTATCTACACGTGTATATCGGTACAATACTGGCATGTTAGGCCAAAGGAGATCCTCTGTACTCTATACTACTCTATAGACAAGGCAGAACGTTTGTCTCTGCGTTTCGCGACATTATTAATTGCATCATTATCCCGCATCCGACTGTAACCCAAACAAATGCTAATCGGCCATAAGTCCTGGCCATTAAGCTTTGTATAGACTAATACGAGCTAAAGCTCGAACAACGTCTTCTCCTATTATCGACGTCAGATCGATTTAAGATGTATGACACGAGCTTCAAGCGTGAACGAAACGAAACAAAACGCGGGAGAATTACATAGTTTCTGGCCGGATTTGTTGCGTTTGCCACGCGGTCGATACTCGATGAAACGGAGTGTGTGGCAGCATCGAGCCGCGGCATCGAGATTTCAATAATAAATTCCCGTGCACGCGTCGCGAATAAAAATCGACGCGGTCACTTTGTGCCGGGCTTTTTTTCCACACGCTGATTTCGCTTCCATTGAAAGAAAGGGAGAGAGAAAGAGAGAGAGAGAGAGATATTTATTGGCACTCGATGCGCTGCGAATATCCGCAGACTCCTGCGCCACATCGAAGCCGTAAAGACGAATCTACGTTAACGATCGGGATAGCTAAGAGTCGTCGAACTATCTTCATTATTTTATACGGCTTTTTAAAAGCAATTTGTGTGGCTATGTAAATTCGCAAATGGAGTTTGCAATTACGTGCAGTTGGATTTACGATTGGCCGATCCGTCGATTGTAACACAGCGTTATCAATAAGGCTATTATCCTATCGTCGGGATAATTATAAACTGAATTCAACCCGTCGAATCCGCTTTCTTCGTTCGTTTTCCTTTTGAACCCTAGCCTATTGAGGAAGCGCAGGAAAAATTGAAACGTGACTCGCTAGCATGATAATTAACGCAACACGGCCTGAATCGTCCGCTTTCGCGTATTCACCGGTCGCTTTCATTTCTATAGATACAAATAATCCATTGAAAGGTGTCTTTTTGTTTCGATTCCTCGCCGAGACCGATTCAACCTTCTGTCTTCTACGAAGATCGCGTGGAAATCGAGCGATTCAACGGCTCATAGGACTCGCCAGATACCCCGCCTTCCGTCGCTTTTCTTCATTTTCGAAACAACTAGCTACTTTTTTTTTTTATAAAAATGCTTTTTTATAAATTGAAATGATTTGTAAAATATTAGAAGAAAAATCTTCACATAGATATCTCGTCCATATAAATTTCCAGATCAGCTTCAAATCCAGATCAGTTCCCAAGATCAAGACAATCCTGACGTCTCATAACAGCGTTAGTGAAATTTTTAAACGTTTTATATAAAACACGTACAATATATGTACATGTATATAAAAGTATTCTACAACAACTATTTAAATATTCATTTCGTGAGTCAGGCGAAGTGACTTTAGATATCCTGTGCTATTGTCTTAAATGAAATCGATGCGTGTAAACTCGTGACGCAACATCCATTTTTTCATCGTATAAATCGCGACACAAAGTGTCTTGGAAACGGCGCGTCGTCTCTGCATCGCGACCCTTCCTCTCTCCTCGTCCATACATAACAGCCATTTATATTTCCGTCTTTCGTGTAAGTAGCTTTATTCGAAAAAGCACATTAGACGACCACGTCGCATCCTCTTTCGAATTGGACCGGATCCAAATACGAGAATCATCTCTTCTGCGCGCGGCTTACGTCCCAACGGATATAACGTGGTACAGTAGAAATTTGTGACCTTGGCATTTAGCGTCGTCCCTCGCGATTCGTGATCCACGTTCGTCATCTCTATCGATTTTAGCTGATACTTATCCTTGTTTTTGAGTGATTGCGCATTTGATAAATATCGTTTCGTACTATTTTATCGTCTGTACTCTGGGATAAAGTTAATCATCGTTAGAATGATGATCGTAATTATAGAAATACTGCGCAGATCAGTTTCACTCATTACTACCATAAGGGATATTTTACAATATTTTCGCATATTCTGTTCATCGTTGTCCTTATGACTTTTCCATAAATGCAGAGACACCCGCAACCTAATTATCATAATCCGAGAATCCAATAAATATTTTTACATCTTACATCATTGATTACTTTCTAGTAAGCGATGTGTCATTCGTTTTATCACGTCGACGGGATAATCCGTAAGGCAGCTATCAACTGAAAAATCGGAATAAAAATGAAAGAAACGGAGAAGAAGAAATTAAGGAGAAAAATGCGAAAGACGTATGAATGTAAGCGACGGATGGCCATACACGGTGGACATAAGTCCGCTGCAATCGCCTCTCGAATCAGCCTCGGTCATGATTAATTTATACCCGGAGACGAATGTAAATTCATTATAACCATAAAGTATAGCTAATTGGAAGCGTAAATCTTAAGAGGATGGACGGTTTGCAATTACGATCAAAAAGAGAGGCGAACGAACGTCCGGGGGAACTATCAAAAGGTAGTGAACTGCGCGCGCGGCATTTACGAGGGCTTTTCAAAAAATTCAGCCCGCACAGCTCCCGCTGCGTCGTCTGCAACAGGCCAAACGTACGGTTATTCCGTCCGCTTAATGTTAAAGGGGGCATTAATGTATAATTTACATTCGGCCAATTAAAGGCCAATTAGATACGAAGCGTTTCACTCGCGGAAGGGGGATGCCATAAAATGGCGTGTGTGTACGCCCTTTTGGAACACCGTCGCGTCGTGGCTCCGCATCAACCGGTGCCACGCTTTGATGTCGACCTTTCTCGAAAAAATTATCCACCGGTCGCCTTGTTACTATGTAAATACCCCCTCCCCTTTTTTACCTCTTGCTCTTTTTCTCTCCTGTTCAACCCCGTCTCCCTTATTTTTTCTTTTTTTTTTTTTTTTGTACATTTCAAACGTTACCAAACGTTATCGTTGTCCGGTCGTTCCTTCGGCAACGTTTTGCTCTCTCGAATAAATTTATACGTGCCATCGCGCGGATTTCACAGACCAGAGGGGGACCAGATGAAAAAAGAGCGCGCAGGGTATCGGGAGAAGGGGAGAAGGGCCGAATAATTAAATTGTAGCAATGCAGCTGCTGGACTGCGCTGTAAAACTGTGCCGCGAAAAATAACGACGTATCCGAATTGCAAATCCGCTACTCGCGACCGCGCCATATCGCCGACTCGCGTTATCGCGTTTTCAGCCTGTAACGCGGGTTCGATGGATCGAGATGCGAGTCGCTGTTAGGGAACTGTTGCTCGTTCGCTGCTGCAACGCTATAAATGAACCAGTGCTTGCATTTAAGTAACATGCTAAATCGATAAGTTCTCGTTACGGGACAACTTTGTCGAAATCTTTGGTGTTCTGTACGAAAGTGAAACTTCGGCACGGAAATTCGTGTATCAGAGATGTCGTATTGGAGATGTTAATATTTAAACAGTCCTCCGATTTCTACGGCACACATAAATCGGCAATTTAGATAAATCTACGATTAAGTCATAAAATTTGAAGACTTTCTGCCAAATGTACGTGTAAGAAACTTTTCTTCCCTTCAAATCACTGATAGTCTAAATCCGCAAATTTCTGCGACTAAGGTACGAAATTTCAAAGTTTGATTTTAATACTTTATATCGTGTATTATTAGTTCAAATAAACACAAGAAATTCTTTTTTTTATAATATTTGAAACATTGAATATAATACATAATAATAAAACATTCATAATTTTTTATATGTAATTGCAAAATACTTGAAGAATCTGATATTGTAAATCGTAAGTAGTAAATCTGAATTCACTTTGTAGTATACATATATAGTATAGTTTTTAGTTAGTATAGTTTCACCGATAATATTCAATCAAGCAAGAGAAAATCCTGCCCATGCTTTATCCACGAAGAAACATATAATATCACGTCAACCGTCATTAAAACGCCAAGAAAATATTCTTTTTCCACATCAGCATCAGACATCGCGATCATGCATCGTTTGCGGAAAATCAATTTCCATAAATCGAGACGTCCGTGGATACGGTTTCGGGATGGATTCGCGTCTAGCAGCAGCTTTACAACGATAAATTAATTCACCCTGGTAAAAGTTACGCGGCGGCGCAATCGTGGGAATGTAAATAAGAAGAATGACCGCGCGAGGATGGACGCTTTTATTCATGGCCGGGAACTGTTTAAGCGGCTAACTGTACAAATGAGAGAAACAGGAATGAAAACGCGGATAAGGCGACCAGCGTGGCGAGCGTAGAAGAGGAGGGGATGTAAAAAAGGCGTCCTCCAACGCCGGCGTACCGTGGAAACCTGTCCTTAATTGATAGGAAATTCCTTGGAGCGCGAGTACCTGCCAGATTTTTCAATGTCCGTAACAGGTTGAAACTGGATACTTGGCGACGATTTGTAATCCACGCGTCTCAACCCTGTATCCTCGTCAGCTTAGCGACCAATCGCTCCAACGTCCATGCACGGATTCGTTCTCGCGTTATTTCTTTTCTCGTGTATACGATAAATCGCGGCCGACTTCGACTCACCGACGATTTTCTTCCCTTTGCGTGTGGTATCGCTGCCTCGTTGTCAATCGCGATCTACAACGTGTGAAACGCCATTGCGAGGTTTCGCGCGTTTTTCATCGACAACGCGGTGATTACCGGACGCGACTGTACTATATGCAGCTTTTTGCTGCTGGAGTATGTAGGTAGTTCTATTAGAGACTCGAGGAGCTGTTGATGATACAGGGGACGAGCTTCTTTTTGTGAATTTTCCATTAGGAGACGGATGCCTGCGTGGTTCGATGCATCGCGAGTAAGTCCCTGAATATTTTAATAAGAGCACGACAAATTTGCATTCGTATTAAGATTTTTTTAGTGACTCCAGTTTGAGGTTTATTTATAGCTTGTTAAATGCTTGTGGTGAAAAAATAGCGGCGGGTTATCGCGTGCAACGTGCAACCTATCGATCATAGAAGTTTGAAATAAATTTGGGATGGTAAAGAAATAGCAAATATTGATTGAGACGGATAATATTGTGAAAAATACCTTGGAACTTCTGAAAAGAATGACGTTACACGTATATGGTTTTGTGTAGCTACGTTACTACCCTAACGAGCTTTATCCATATACGACTAGAAGATATTTGTTTACCACTAAATTTGATAGTACAATTTCTCCGAAGCCTAACCACAATACGAACATTACAGAGAGACAAGAAGAAGCCACAGCCAGGTGATCACACGGCACAGTGTTGGCGATTGCTTCGACAGATAATTTTTCGTCGTGGCGAAAGTAGGGCCAACGTGTCGGTAAAACGCGCGCCCGTGCGCACGCGAGCTTTCCAACGCGGCGCGCTGTTGGCAACGCACGCGGAACAGCCATAAATTTATCAGGAACGCGAGAGTCCACGCGATATCGGGTTAATTCCCGGGCGGTACGACACGGCGCCATGCTTACGTAGGTGCGTGCGCAATTAACGACAGAGAGGCGAGTATAATGAAGACCGGTCGAGTACTGTCCAGGAACAGCTGCGAACGAAGGCGAACAGTGGGTTGCCGTGTCGGCCTGAGAGAGACGAGAAAGACCAGTTCATTAGCGACACTGGCTAAGGCCTGCCTCGGAGACATCTGTTTTATTTATTCCCTTATTTTTCACCTTATCCGTCTCTGCTCGCCCCCTCTCCTCTCTTTCTGTATCTACGAGCATAGGTGGCTACACGAACCATGCTCTTGTATGTTTAACGATTTTGATCAACCAATGACGATATCTAGCTTAGGACAATTATAGAAGCCAGGTAGAAAGTCTGTCAGATGTTGAGGTATTTGATAATCCTTGCTAAGTGATAGAAATGAAGGAACTTTCTTATTTCTGAAATTTTCAAATCCTTGTTTGATTCGTTCGAAATCAGATTATGTGTGTCATACAGCGAAATCTACACCTTATAATCTAAACTTGAGATATTGGAACATTCCAGATATTAATTTCATTTACATTTAATGAGAAATAGTTTGTCATTATTTCATTATTCTCGAAAATGAATACCCTGAAATTTAGCTCTGTCTCATAGTAACCAATGTCAACTCGGTTAAGAAAGAATATTATTTTCAAAACGAAGAACAAAGTGAGTATTTTGAGTTCAAGCGAGTTTACGATCAGAAATATCAGGTCATTAAAATGTCTACTGCTAATGGGAAATCGTTTACTTCGAGATCAGTCTTGAATGGATTAAATCGATCGTAGCGTTATCTGATACAAGATAAAGGGAACAAATGACACCTGTTAAGAGACACTCGAATATCGATGCAAATCCAAGTTAAATGAAATGTAGGAAATGCAAGTTAAACGTAGAAAGTATCGCGAATAGGCTCGCGGGAGACAAATTTCCCAGGCGTTGGTCCTTTCCCGGTGGATGGCGACCACAAAACCGCCAATTTTCCCGATCGTCGTTCTCGTACAGAGAGGCGGGTGTAGGCCAGCCTGGCGAGCAGACAGGAGTATACGGAAGAGCGGGCGAGCGAGCGAGCTAGCGAGAGCACGTCGAGCTGCCGAGCGACAACAGGTTGAATTAATTGACAAAGATAGCATTTTCCGCGTCGACGTGGCTACCTAAACGCAAATATTCGATTGCGCCCCGCTGGTTCTAGGGTCAGCCTCGGTAGCCAGAGGACAGGGAGGAGGCAGCAGGGTGGATCAGAACGGCGTAGAGAGATAGAAGCGATGCTGGATGGAGGTGGAAGCTAGGTGAACACGCTAGGTGGATGGTCAGGGGTGGGCCCGCGGTTCGGTTGATCGAACACATTTTAATCAATTCCATTAGTCCGGCCTGTAACCGTCCACACGGATATTTGACGGTGCTCGTGATGGTAGCCCGAGTGTGCTGGGCTGTTTGGGTGCGCGTGCTCGCTTCTCTTCTCTTGCACGATGTCTATGTGTGCCTCTATGTATTACGCGTATGTGTAGCACCATGTGAAAGCGTATGTGTGCGTGGTGTGTTGGCAGCAGGTAGAGAGACCGATAGGTAACCGTACGGTCCCGGCCGGTTTACGAACGGCGAGGGCGTCGGTCGTTGGTTCGCCAGCGACGTCATCGTTTCGGTTTACACGCGCCAATCATCGGCCGACTAATTGGTCGGTACTCCGCGACCGATTCCGCGCTCCATCGATTCCACGCGCCCGCACCCACTGACACCACACCCCTGTCCAAATCACGCGCGTTTTCCCTGAGAATATATCGCGATTAATGGCGTTACCACGACGCGCATCTACCGATCGCCAACTCACCCTTCACAGCGTCCCTTCTCTTCGTAGCTTTCAGATGGACGTCGACATCTCTATCGATGCACTGGTTTACACTGTTCAAGTTATTACCCTATCGCTACAGGGGATGAGCGTACATGATTTATTCCTAATTTTTTGGTATACAATACATACATTTATTCTTTTTCTTTCTCTATTTTTATATATTCGATAGGAATACCCTGGATACGGTATGAATATCGTGACGTAAGGGTCGAGTTTATAGTAAAAATGTAGACTATTCGTAGAATAAACACGATAGTACGCGTGTTGCCTAATCATCGCGATCTCGCCGCGCGGACCATGGTGAACGTGAATATGTTCTAAATTAGATACACGATGGAATATATCTACCGTAACTTGAGCCTTCATTAGGTACTTGTTTGTTAAACGTTGGTAAACCAATATGTCGTTAATGAGTCGATATCTGGCGATGAATACACGGGAAAAGGAACAAACACGTGCTACGCATACTCTTCAGAACACCAAGCTTCGAAACGTGCAACGAACAACAGAAAGCATGGACGTGGTATAAGATGTATACATATTATCGAACTCAAAGAACTTTGGCATTGGTCAGACGTTGAAAGTTCCGATCGTAAAGACAGGATATAAAATGCAAGTGAATAAAAGTCGACTTCTCTACGATCGATTCGACCAAGTAGGAAGAAAACAAAAAAAAGAAAAAATAAGATTAATCCCGTTGACGTAGAATAGTTCTGGAGGTAAATGGTAACAAAGCTGATAGAACGTAAAAATTTTCATACGTCGATTCCGGCCAGCGAGTACGATTGATCTTATCGCGGAACGATAGCTCTAAAAACGTAAATTGGATCTATTCAAAATTTCATTTTTCCGACCCGCCGTAAAAACGGCGGATAAATTGAACCACTAAAAAGTATTCCTATATGTTATCGTTTCGCGTTTTACAAGTCCACCGTCCCATGGTGTAAGCTTATTACGCGGATTCGCCGCGCGACCCGACCACAAGTATCATCGAGCAGGATCCATGAGAGAATACGGACCGGTCGAGTCACGGTGCCCAGCTACCTATTTCTAGATATTTACGTTCGATTATTGCTGCAATTGAAACCAGCTGCCGTGATACAGACTCACATTTCGCTTTAGCACTCTTGACACGCGGCGCAGGGTGCAACGAATTTTGATTGACGCAAATGAATAGGTATCAACGTAGCTTATTTGTTAGATAAATGCGGAGAGAACTTTGTATCGTTGAAACCAGATATCTGAAGAAATTTAAAGTGACTGTGACAGAGTAATCCAAATTACTGAATTTCTAAGTTTTTAGAATCAATTTTTAAATTTCTAAATCTTCTTCAGCCTTCAATTTTCCATCTTTGAAACACTTAACTCGCAGTTTATTGATCTTTATAACGAATAATAACAGATATATCAAAGTTCTTGGCAATGAAGATACGAGAGTGTTAACGATCAGTTTTTCACATCTGTCCGTAACATATTCCGCATCACTTCTTCGCCTTCGCGATAATTACTTTGATGTCAATTTCAGTGTACGGTCAAAGTAACCACCGGCTCACGAGAATTCGTGATATTTGCCTTTTAATTACACGCCAGTCAGCCACATCGAACGCGCCATTGTAAAATATATATAATATATCGTCATGGAGAGTTTTTATTGAGTATCGAGAGTACATGGAGAGTATTTACAATTAACCGAGTAAAACAGTCGAGGTTAACCTTTTAGGCTAATATGACATATAGGGATACGAACCGCACTGCTTTACCGCAACGGTGGTTCCGCATACACGCGTCTGCTTTGTGCAACATGATGGAAACTTTACGTTACACGTTCGTTACACACTATCTATTGATGGCCGGGCAAGCTAAATGAACTGACGGTTCATCGGTGAACGGCGGCGTCGGCCCAGCTTCCAACGTAATAGAGGGAATATTAGGGATTTATTCGTGCTGCGGTGATCCACGAAAATTCGTCAACGAAAGTGACCGTGAATCTCTTTCGATTAATCGATCGCTATTAAATATCAAAGTCCTTTGGAATTGATCTTAATTGAAAACTATGTAATTAGAGTCAATTCCACTAAGTGAAATATTAATACTTGAATTAATGACATTAGCCTTTTTATGGGTTTAAAAGAATCTTTATCTTATCCTAATACGCAAGGAATATATAAAGAATGTTCTGTAATAAATTTTGTTGAAAAATTATGGTACAATACGTTTCTATCTATTCGTGCCTATTAGCTTTCTAATGCTATGATAATAATAATACAACGATTACTTATTGACACATATTACAATTTTTATTCACGATTTTGTAATTAAATTATATCTTGTCAAAAGTAGGTAAGTGTCTGGATACTTTTGAGCCGCAACTTTGGTTTCGTTCAACAAAATTTTTGTCCGACAAAAGGTATCCGACGTAAATTTCGTTAAAGGGGACGAAGAAGTTGGAACTGTGTTTCGGAGTTGAGAGTGTGCGTCACGTCGCAACACTAGTTAATATTTTTGCTGGCCGCTTCAAAGAGGCCGCGGCATGTAAATCCTTCTATTGTGTCTAATCAAATTATTTGTCGGTGTTTCGTAATCTTTGATTCGGACGATCGCTTGATTCAGAAACACGTGCATGAATTACATACTTATACACTGTCTTTGTTTCTCCCATGTTCTTTCTTCTCTTTATTTTATATATATATATATATATATGTAGATTATATATATATACATATGTATTTTACGAGTTGCCTTTGTGGCCCCATAACCGCATTCGCGTTCCCGGCGACCGTGATTTAATATGGAAATACCAGAACATGCTATAAAACTGATCTTCTGTTACTGCAGAGACTTCACTCTCGTTCTTGATATTCTATATAAAACTGCAAATAATACCGGCTGTTTCTGGAACCATCTATCAAACGCGTTTCCTTTTTTCCATCGCTTGTAAAAATGAGGCTTTTCATTCGTATTCATTTCCCGCTCGGACCCCAATAAAATTCTAATTAACCGCGTTCTCTAGAATTAACGTTAGTCTGCTCCTTTTTTCCATCAACCTTCCGACTGTTTGCCGCAATTATGTGGATTTAATTCAATTTTTCGTAGATTTTCTTTCTTTCTCTCGCTACTTAAAATTCGTGTAAATATTGAAAATGCTTCTTTTATCAAACGAAATTAACTCTGTACTTGTAATTTATTGCGGTTTCCATTTGTTCTTATTTGATTTTAAATTTCCGGCAAATCACTAGGAACAATTCTAATAGAATATCACAAGGCAAAATATGATAAGTAATAATTTTGTTATTATTCTACCTGAAAATTAAGTATCTATCATTTAAGATATGATAACCAATACTTTTGACCAAGATATCGATTATTTGTTGATTTCATTATAACATGATATGTACTGCTCTTAGTTGCTAGATTCTCATTAATTCATACATTTTACTAACATTCATGCTAGTGTTCCAAATCGGCCAATGATACTTAAAAGCTGTAGCCCATATTTTAGTAACCAATTTTTTTTTTAGAATATGATTAATACGTAACTAAATAAAGTAATTTCAAATTGCACATTTTTCCTGTATATTTTACAAATAGGAGAAAGTCGAACCTTTATAACCTTTATCTTCGTGGCTAAATATACAGACGGAAACAAATACACACACCGCGCGTTATTTTAAAAGCGAGACAAATATTTTGTTACAATTGAGGCAGTAAAAATGGGAATTCGTATTTTTAATATCGCTCGGCTAATATTTACTTAACACCTAAAATATAAAAATACATAGGAGAAAAACATCAGGTTTGCGCGCTAAAAGATACTAAATTCCACTATTCCATAACGGAACACTTAAACATCCTGTCGAAAATCGTAACATCCGTATTTTTTATTCACTATATAAAAATCAACCAGCAAAATCTTTAAAATCATCTTTCCAATAAACAATATCATATTCTTCGCCAATAAAATACTTCATATATATAAATACTTCCTTTGTGAAATAAATTCCTATCCTTCCTGGAATAAAAATTCCGCATACCCTCTCACGTCAAACAACAATTCCAAAACCATCGCCCCAAAATCGTAACATCCACATTTTTTATTTACCAACAAAAACTCGGGATATTCCGGCGACTACACAAAACCATATCGGTGGTTTCCGTGGAAGACACAGGAAATAATTGAAAATACGTCCAACCTGAACGCGTACAGCTATAGAAGAGAGGTAAGAGAAACGTACGAGTCCGCGAGGCAATGGACGCCAGTCGAGGCCTAATTTATATGTTAATTCAACGAACAAACGATTCCCGGAATGGCTTCAGGTAACACTGGATCGGACTCGATCTCGTTCGTTTCTCGTCCGCCCTTCGTTATCGATCCCCGAACGAGAAGTTCCGCCGCGGACTGATGAGATACACGTATGCGCCGACCGGCACATGGGAAATTCTGGTAATCCGGTAATCATTACTTGTAGGACACCACTCAGACATGCATAGAACCAACCCGGCCTATGGGGTTGGTCGAGGGTAAAAATGACGGCGGTCGCATGACTCCGCCACGATTCGTAACGCGCCACGCGTGCTTGTTTTCTATCGATTTTTTTGTTCGACTCGTGGCTGCCGAGTCGAGGATCGGTTATTCGAAAAAAAATTTCTTCCTGTTTCTCTTCTTTTTTCCTCTATTTCTACCTTTTTTGGTTTAGCTTGGTCGGTTCGGTTAGCGACGCCATAGAGATCAGGATAGAACAGTGCGGGACGATACTTTGACGTCGCCAGCCTCGCTCTCGCGAGTTTTGCTACACTGGAAACAAATTTTCACCGTTGTTGTTTTATAACGGCGGATTTCGCACCGTCGTCGCGTTTGTCCGTATCCAGCTTTCCGTTGTACTCCCTCCGCTCACTGATTTCTTTTTTGTATTTTTTTCAGATCTTTCTAATTTTTTTTGCTGCCGTGCCAACGTGTTTTACATGGTTAGAAAAATCTGTATTTCTGGTGACAAAGAATGTTGATGTTACTGCATATGTTTATATATATAAAATCTCTTATTATATCTTATTCTATATATATAGTTACATTATACCATATATTATATGTATTATACATATTTTATTTTTTACTTTATATTTAGCTATATTATATTCATATATATATCGTAGAGAAAACGTTATATATACATAGGTTAAAACGTAGATCGTTAGCGTTTCAAAGCTGACAGGCAGCGATGCGGCTGCAACAGCTTTCGTCGCAAGGAAATCCCTAATTTTGCTGTTCGTGCGATCACGCGGATAAAGGATGAATATATTAATGGTGGTGGGTTCGATCAGAAATTGGGACAGTAAACGGTAATAACTCGGAAATTACAATGGCGGCCGAATAGGATTATAAATTTAAATCACGGATCATATAGTAATTAATTTCGAATTACGTCTGCCGTGTACGCGCACCGTAAGCCCGTCGACTAAATTAATTTGTAATTAGCAATTACGCTCGTGTTTGCCGTTAACGAACGGATTAATCATTAATTGCGCGTAATTTAACAAATAAAATCGTTCGATCGGCCGCCCCCGTAGGTCTCGTTAACCTCCATAAACACGGACGAGTCAAATGAAGAGAAAAGATGTCCGTTCTTAATTCTGCATTATACCGTTACCAACCGAACGTATCCCCAACTGACCCACGTACGATCCATTCCTCATAGCAGCCACTGTTTTAGAAAGGCCTATTACGAGCCTGACACGGCCACCATCGTCAATCCTTGATGAGAACGACATTTGGCTTTAACAGTTGTTTCTGCCATGGTACGACACATGACTCGGAAAAGAGTTATTACCATTAATTTCTGTCCTTCTCGTTGTACGTGATCTGCCATCCCGTTTCGTCCACGCACGTTTTTTTTTTTTTTTCTTTTAACATCGAATATCGTTCACATCGTGTGTATAATAATTGTAGGTGATTGATAAATTGAAATGAACGAACGAGCAACAACAACAATGACAAAGCGTGAGATAAAGAAACGTATGAATAAGGGGGGAAAGAAAAAACATTCGGAATGTTCACGCCAGTGGTGAAATTTAAATTGGAATAATTCTGCTAATTAAATGGAAAAAGTTTCGGGAGCGGAGCGAAAGGGAAGGGATACCGTTGGTCGTAAACTGTGTACGCTATATTGGAGAATAAGTTGTAAAGACGAAAGAGATGCAAACGAAATAGAGAATTTCGATGCGTTACTTGCTCGTGTAAGGCGCGTCCCTGTCAGTGAACATGTTGACGAACATTGTTCGCAAACATGTTACAGCTGCTTGTTGATTTTTCGCGAACGTGCTTGTAACAAATTGTCGAACAATTCCCGAATACCAAGAAATGGAGTGGTGTCCCTGCGAACCTCTCCAGATATTTAGATTTCCAAGCACCGTGCATGCACCAGGACACGAGTGAGAAATGGGTAGCGCGAGTGACATAAAATAGGCAAAGTGAAGTAAAGCAGTATATAGCGATTCACATTTAATATTCGGCACTATGATGTCGAAAATATCATATTATTGAATATATTTGTTTATGATAGAGTTTTTATTGTATTAAAGCGAATATTATTGTTGATAAAAGATTTACATTATTCATTTAGTGCATATACCTTTTTAAATAACAAACGATAAATTAAGTATCAACAGTTATCGTTAAATATATGATAATATTTAATTCAATTTAATTTAATTTAATTTAATTTAATATAAATTAAATACTGTTATCGCTTATTATTTAAGGAAGTATGCTTTTATCAACAACGATATTCATTTTAATATATTAAATAAGAAACACAATCAATTCTTTTACGTTACTACAAACATACACCATGAAATTCAAGTGTGCTTTTCTTCTGTGCTCGTCTGGCGTTCGCCAAAACTTCGTTCTGTAGGCGAACCAATCACGAACAGCTTGTGAACAGCCGAAGGATAGCGTAGGACATATGAAAATAATTAAACGCTCCGGTCCAGTTCTTCTCGAACAGTTTCACGAACAGAGAATTTTTAACCCATACTGTTTGTAAACCTGATCACGAACTCCAATGTGGATACAGCGTAATATACCGTGCCGTGACGCATGATGGTGAGGAAATGTTTGACTATTTTCCTCGCTAGTGTTGCCTTTTTTCTTTTATTTCATTCGCTTATTTTCTATTCAATTTCCTCAATACAATACGAGCCGTGAACAAGGGTACGTATTCAGTTGCGAGCAATAATGAAAATATGTAATAATAATGATATCATAAATGTCATAAATCTGGTGCGTATAAAGTTTGATTTGTATTACAGACAGTGATATTCGATGCATTGAATTTTTCGAGATTCAATTACAATAACGAACGCCGGTGCACACGCCGGCCGCTACGGAAAAAGCTTGTGTAATTGGGATGATTAATTTTTAATCGATGCCACGCACGCGCGCCCGCCCACCCACGTGTGTACGTGTATACATGTTCGCGCTCTCCTGTTTATGTATTGGTTGCATTGTTTTTCCGCATCATCACGGCTACACGCTTCAATTAGCGTTGATTATTTTTCCGCGGGACGTGACGCTTTTTATCAGTTTATTAATATTTTTTAAAGTTGTTTTCGACGTACGTTTAACGATATTCTCGGCCTATAGATTTTCGATATTTCGGCTAAATACGCCGAGTGATACCGTGCCGCGCGAAATTAAAACGAATTCGTTGAATGTCCGCTCGCTCTAGCGCCGGTGTATATAAACCGATGGTTGTTTTTAAATATTAAATTCCTCTATTCTTTACACTGTTAACGTATTTACGAGAGTTGAATCGCTTAATTACCATTTCCCTTCGGAATACCGTGTCTAGGATGGAAAACAAGTTTAACGCGAAAACTTTTCTTTATCAGAGCGATCCGTTGGAAGAATCGACGAATGAGAAACGAAACGATTTAAGACGACGCCGGGTCAAAGATAGGAGACAAACTCATTTATCGATGTGTCCATTTGTAAACGGAAACAGCCAGCAGAAGAATCGAGAAAAGTTGCCACGAAAAGATAGTGGAAACCTGAGTTTCTTCTATACGACGAATCCTTAGCACAAAAGCGGAAGGTTTCATCGACGTCTCAAAATGTTTGCCAACCTCGAAACCTTCTTCTCTTTCGAAAATCCCTCGCGATCGTATTCTTTCGGTGATAAACTACCCTAAGGTACCCTTGTCGGCCAAAAAATCGCGCCCCACCATGATTCGACCATAGGGGAAAAAGGAGGATAAGGGGTGTTGGTTGCGCCGGTATGGTAGGTGCCAGTACTACCGGCACCTAATCAAGCAATAACTATTTGTCAGTTCCCCGGGCAACCTAAATCCAAGCTAATTCGACATCCGTGTCGGACACAGATTCGCTATCGGGTATCTCTTTCTATCTGGACGACAGCATATTCGCATTAGCCAGCCCCGCAACCCACGCTCGATCGACTCTCTCGACCACCGTCAGCAGTCTCTCTCTCCTTCTCTCTCTCCTTCTCTCCTTCCCTTTCCGATGTTACCCTCCTCTGGTACTCCTTCTACCATCAGGACTCTCATTCACTCGAATCCACCCCCTCCTTCCTCTCACCCTCCCGGTTCTCTCACGATCTTGTCCCCGTTCTCGCTCACCCTCGTCCATTTTCCGCTGTTTCTTACTCCGTCTATCGGCCGTGTTTCTCCCGTGGCCCGTTCTCGCGTTGTCCCCATCGTGGCCTCCACTCTTCCCTGTATCTCTTCCCGGTTGATCCCCGCTGCCTCTCCACGTTGATCTCTCGTCGCTGTCGACTAAGTACGCCATATACCCACGTGCATCACACCATAGGACCAGATCTCGACACGATTAGGGCGGTACTCAATTCGACGTTTCGTCGATTCGGTCCCTCTTTCTTTCCCAAACGATCGCCGCCTTCATACAGCGAAATTCGCTGCGTTTTTCCTGGAGACGGACCAGAACCAAAAGAGCCACCGTAAATGCGACAACCCTTTTCGTGTGAGCCAGAAACTGCCACTCCGTGAAATTTCGTCCCGTAGCCTGCTACGACCACACCGCTTCCAATGGCTTCGATTCGACCCTCCTTTTCCTTTTTCCTTCTTCACCTTCCTCCGTTTCTTTTCCTTTCCTTTTATTTCTATCTCCTTCTTTTTCTTCTAATGCATTTAATTAATTTTATTCCGCCAGGCCCTCGTGATTTTACCCAGCTTCTAATTTTCCGTCTACCTTCGTAGAATCAGGAAATGTCCAGCTCTCGTCGAAGATTTTCGTCGAGCGAACGCGCCGTACAGTCAGCGTAACGTTATTATTTACAACGTTGACGAATTTCCGTCTGGACCGGTGACTGAAAAATCGCTGTTTGCTTTCATTAAAACAGCCCGAAAGGCGTGTAAATACATCGTCGCGAGCGCACAAAATTAGAATTTATAATTTCGCCTCTACGATTTGTCTGCGTATTTTCCTCCATCCCTTTTCTCTCTTCCTCGTCCGTCTTTTTCGCTCTGTTTTATTTCGTTTCGGCTAATATAATTCAGCTGCCTCCAATCAACTTGCTACCCGCGAATTACGCGACGAAGAACGATTTGTAAACGTTGGAATTCATTTTTCGCGTTAAAGAGACGACACGGCGCGTTGTTTCTGCGGTTATTTTGTACTCTCCGTCCCTTTGTGACATCATTTTTTTCGATCGTACAACGTATGGCTAACAGCAACGGGAAATAAAACGAGCAGTTTGAAACTTAATCAGCAACGCGTCGGCAGCGACGTAAACGCTCGAACCGCCAGCGGTATAATTAGGAAGAAATATTATTTACAACACTATTAAAGTTCATTGAAGAGCGGCGTGGCCGTGTTAAACGGCAAACATTCGAGTCGCTGCTCGTCTGCTGTATTCGCCAACGAAAATAACAAAATTCCCTACCCTTTATTCGCGCGGGATCGTATTATTTCACTTCGTCGAATGAAATTCCTCTGATGGCGAAAAACAGTTTCCCTTCTCATCCCTGTTCCGTCCTCTTATTTCTACATCGACCATTGTAACGTTTTCGAGAATGTAATTCGTTACCAGCCGGGGGAATTTCATGACGGATTTTAAACTTGCCATTCGGTATTCCGGCGATGTCTCGATTACGAAACGGAACTGCGCGAACGTCCTTCGTAAACTACAGATTGAAAACTTCAACGACACGGATGCTATTGTAAGATAAAAGGCGATGCTGAAGTGGAACGGTGTTAATTTTATCTTGTCTCATTGTAATAATCTAGTTTCTTTTCGTGTCTAATATCTTTTGTCTCTACATTTTTTTCTAAAATGGAAAAATATGATAAATCATATTTCATATTTTTCAGTCGGTGACAATTTCTAAGATTCAGTATACTGTCGATCAATTCTACGTTACCAAAATTCTCATTTCATTCTGTCTAGAACTATCTATGTATTTGTATTCCAACAAATCCATATAGAGAAAATTCCATTACACGACAAATGTACCAACCCGCGTGAAACGTTCAAACACCGGAACCGATCGTTGGGAAAAGCCAGAAGCAAAAATAGAAATAAAGATGGAAGCAAAATATATCGAATTAAGAAGAACATTGACAGGTGTGTTTCCAAGAAAACCACTTGTTAAGGACTCGATGCAACGAAGACGACGAGCAGAAGGAAATAAAAGAACGGGAGCATGAAGGGTATCACAACTATCGTCGAAGACTATCGCTCAATTAGCACCGGGTATCCGGCGGTTATCTCGAAACGCACGCGAATCACGCTGGACCCCTGTTCGCGAATTAAGGATTCGTCGAATGTAACTTCCTGTACGAGACGCGTTTAATCCCCGAGTGGACGGGAATGACGTGTTTTACGAGTCGGTTGTTAACGTTTTCAGTTACAAAACCGGATCCGTGTTTGTTCCTCTGCCTACAGATTAATCGAAATCCATTCTCGTTTCTCGGCGTCGCTGAATGCCCGGGTAGGCCACGTCGATATATACAGGGTGTGCTGCTGTTAATGGTACTCGTTTCAAGAATGGACTCTACAGAGAACAATGGCCACGTAGTTTTTGCGTTAAACGTTCCTTCCAACAGCCTCGACTAGCATAATCACGTACAATTGGCTTGCAAGTGGATTCTCTATTCTTTCGTTTAATTCCTTTGTTTTTGTAGCTCGGATGCTGAGTTTAGGGGATGAAGTAATTCGATGATAATTTAGTGAAATCATATTATTCTTCTTATGTATTATTTTTATCATTATAATTTATTTACCGAGGAATTGTCTTTATGTCGTTTTCCAAGCCAGGTCATTGTTCTAAACATACCACGCAAATTCTATTATACCTCCGGTTTGACATCCGCATTTCCGGCACGTTTACCAGCGAACGTATCTGTATGTATGATTTTCTACGAATCTGTCTGTGACTTCCAAATCCATCTATCCACTAAAAAATAGCTGTCACCAGTAACAGAAGCACCTTGTACCTGATACCATACATGCTCTATCTATCGCACGATAAAATCAAACGACTCGACGATATCGTAACGAAAGCAAACATTTTTCTTCGATTAAAAGATGACTGGTCGCGATACTTGCTGCCAACGTTTCGATGTTTGTGCACCCTTTCTTCGCGAGAAGAAAGCTCGATAGAAGGGTTGGCGAGGGGAGGGACGAAGATAGATTTCCCTCCGATATCGTCCAAAAATGTGCACCGGATAATGGGTTGGCGGTCGGATGGTCGAGAAGAAAAAAACGAGAAACCAGGGGGAAAAAAGAAATGCCCGAGCGGAATTCAGAAGCGATATATCAAGGCTGCTGGAGAGTCGAGTGGCTTGCCAGGGAAAGTTGCATTTATTTCGCGTGCTAGCGCACTCATTGGCCTGCGAGGGACCGAGTGAAATGGACGTTGCAAAATGACCGTTCGACCAGCCTAGCTGGAGCCGGAAAACTCCTGAAGAGACGCGGGATTATCGCGATCGTTAATCATTCGAGCTTCGTCGTGTAGCGCGATACCTCATCGATGGAATTCTTCTCCAAGCAAAAGTGGAAGGGTAAAAGGTGGAAAGTGGAAGGGGCAGAGACATTCTCGCAGGTGGTACACGTGCGTAAATGTCGAATCTCGAACGCGTTAGAAAGGCCTTGAAGGCAGATCGGTTTTGAACGCGCGGCTGTGGCGAACGAGAACGAGAATTCGGTGAGATACATGTGTCCAGATAGGCACACCATCCAAAACGAGATACATTGCTAGCTCCCTAATGAACGTCTTTATCGAATTAATTTATCATTCGCCTTTAATTCCTGTCGCGTAGCGGGCGCGCGAGAAACGAGGAAGGAGAGAGAAAGGGGAGAGGAAAGAACGAGTTACGCAGGACGACTGGCGGAACGGTAAACTCGCTACGCGATAGGAAACGAGGGAGATAAAGAGAGAGAGAAACCGTGGAATCGAACGAGTTCCGGGGCGACTTTGCGCCGCTGTTCGCAGCTCTTGTTCGCTGCGCCGGCCATTTTCTATTGCGAAAACCAATTAACTCTAATTATCGATATCCCGGGCATTAGCGGTAGCGGCGCGGCGCGCGGTGCACTACACGAGCCTGCTGTCTCATCGATGGCAATTAAAACGCGATCGAACCGTCCCTGAAATTGAAAAGCAATGGAAGACGGGAAACCGCGGGAGGCAGAGGCGATCCGAGGATCAAATGTCGTTTATCTGGCACAACGTATGCCTCTGTCTATACGTACTTTCTCAAGATGAATTCGATACTTTCCCTCGAAAGGAAGAAAATCGTAACGCGATCGAGGATCCACGATTCGAACGAAGAATATACGAGGCAACGAAACGGTGCTTGGAGCAGATGTATGTACGAACGAATATAAATAGACGGCTACCTACGTAGACATCCGTGGATGTCCTGGGTGGGTTCAATTAAGCCCCCATTACACTTTTACACGGGGCCGCATTAAAGCTCGCAGCTGGTCGCGAAGTCAGATATTATTTATCGGTTGACTTACGCCGAGCTCATTTGCCCGGCAAAACGACCAGCCGAAGAAAAACGAGCGCCGAGCACTTACGAGGCCGCGGCACCGCGATACCATTGGTCGATCTCGGTTAAATCTCGAAGGTGATTGGCCGTGGGTGCCGAGTTGGAAAGTTCGTCTCACGAAACGGCCGGGGCCACCACCGCCACGACCACAGATGATAGAATATCTTATTAGTCGGACAATGGGCAATCAGAGACGCCATACAGCCTCTCTGTTAGCGGTCCAGTCTCTCTGTCCGTTCGGTGCACGTCTGTTTGTCCTGCACACGCGGTTCGTGCCTATTCAAGGTCGCCTGGATCGGACTTCACGGATCTCTATCTCTCTCTTCTTCTTCCTCGCTCGTGCATTGATACAACCTCGTCGGGCCATCTTCTCGAATCGACGCCCGTAAGAACAATAAATATTACCGAGAGGTCGCGATGAATCTTCGATTCGAATAAAAGGGACGGACACTTTTATTGGATCGCGACCTCGTTTGCCAATGACGTTTTCTCTCTTTCTCTCCCTCTGTTCGGAAACTTTAATTCGTTGAATAAATTAGTACGTGGTATAGTTGCCTTTCTAAAAACTGATCCCGGGATTCACTCGCGGATTGAATGGAAGAGACAGTTTTAAAGTTTAAACATCTTAGATGCGACCCTTTCTAAAACTCGATTGTTCGGTTTGAGCGAATGAATCTTGAAACGGCATTCATAGAACTGTCCATTAAGCTTTGTTCGTTGAGGAAATCAGATTCCTAGTATTTCTAGCAAGTAAATCATTCCGGTTTTCCGATAACGAGCTAATTTGATTCGCGACAAATACCATCGGACAATGTCTCCTGAATTACACAACGACGAAAGGGATGCTTCGAACGTTCCGAAATCGATACCGGAAAGGGTACCGCGCGATCGTTATCAGTCGCATCTCGACGAGAAAAAAATTTCGTCGAACGGGACAGCCGGTATAGCAAGCGTACAAGCGATTGGTGTTGGGATAACAAGGCGTTACGCGGATTGTTTCGCAGACAGCAACTGTTTGTTCGAGCTCGCCATTGTTCCCCGGTCGAAAACGGTCAGAAACGCCGCGATTCCGTCCTTCTCGCGACATCATGCAATTTTTTTGCACCCGATACATATCTCATCGTCGCCCCGTAGTACGCGCAAAATAATTTCTCGCAGCCAGCCATCGCGGAAATCTGTGGGCTGAATAAATATAAAAAAAAAAGAGAAAAGAATGGAAAACAGAAAAACATACGCGCCGCAAGATTGCCTGCACGCGCGAAAACCTCGGTATAGTTTATCTAAACACGTATCGCGTTTTGGTCGCCTCGCTGAGGACACAAATTTGTTTGCGGAAAGTGAGCCACTTCTTGGCTGAAATTTCCGAATTTTGGAAATTTGGATTTCACATTTTCATTTCGTCTTAGGCCATTGTTACAGTGGATATGTGGATTCTGTCGAACTATCGTTCTGGCAAACGAAGCAACTGGAGATCGAAAATCGACATTCTCATAAGAATCTACTTATATATTTTATTGCTTTGACGCATTCGTCAGCGCACTCATTTACTCGCAAGTAGAAACAAAATGCTTATCTTCGGTTACAACCGACATTACCATAAAGCCTCTTTATCCCCATTAAATTTCACATTACCCCAACTTGCCACAGGGTACACGCATCGCCTAGAACAAATTTCTCCATCGAAAATCACCCTACGCTAAAACCTTTCCAATCTCCCATCGCAATTCGCACTCGTGTCACTCGCAGTTCCATCTCAGGGGCAGATAACCGCATCAACATCCCAGGCAAGTGGCCAGAAGAGAATCAGTCCGAATCGTCATCAGATAGTCCAGTTTCCTCTTGAACCTAGCCGCGAATCTTGATAATTGAGGTGACTCGGATGACCGTCGAGGGTCGAGAACGAAAGATACCATACCACAAAAAAAAAAAAAAGGAAAAAAAAGAGAGGCAGAAGAAAGAAAAGAGCAGATGGAGGGAAATAGGGACAGATCGTTTAGATTTTCGAAAAGCCAACGAGAAATCCCTGTGTTGAAGATGATGATCGAGATAGGGAAACGTTCGACGCGAGAGTCGCGGAGAATTACACGTGCATATCCCTATGTATATTGGATCGGCCTGGAAAGCGCGTATCCGCCGAGATCCGAGCACAATCGTGGCCAATAACGATAACTCGACGCGAAGAAGTCCGAGATCGAGCGATTTACTCGCACGGTGAAGAATCTTCTCGGGTTCAGAGGGCAGCGCCCTTGCTGCGCGTTAACTCTCCCCCGCTGGGCGCACCGACATGCGATGCTACGGGGTTGATGAATGGATTGGCCGTCTCGTGCGGGAAGGCCAGAGAAGTTCGGAAGCGGACGAGATCTCTCGCTGGCCATTGGGAATCGTACCGTGAGCGATCGAGTATTAGTGGAAGACGACAAGCGCGCCGATCGCGGTCCAGCCGATCGAACGTCCAATGAATCTTTTCCTACAACAGCTTATACAAATATACGGGGAATTTCAAAAAGGGTGCAAAATTTACTAACGATAGTTTAAGGCCGGTTTTTTAAATTTTGTCATTAGTAGATTGCGAATTCTTATGTAAATCCATATTTTCATGAATAGGATTAAGGAAGTAGAACTTGAGTAGAGATTCGTTTCGCTCGTTAAATATTATAAGGAGAAGTTTACATTGGAAGTTTTATATATTTTTATGATTCTTACGAATGAATAAAAATCTGCAGTAGCGCAGCGTGTCTCTTTAATATGACATAACTGTCTTATAATCGTCTATGCAATTTATATTTTGTAATGAAGAATCCTCCTCGAGATTCATCGTAAAATTCCTTTGACAACAGGTTATAATGTAAGCTTATCGACGATTTACGTAAGATTAACGTCAGTTAAAAACGACATTCTATCTACGTAAGTCTTAAGTAGATTTTATCTGAAACATTTAATCCAAACTCAATCCCATTAACAACAAAATCTTGACGAGATAAGAATAATTTAATATTATCTACGGTCATATAAAACTCGAAGCTTCATATTTTCGTTGATTACGCTAAAAAAACGCAAAGGCAGAAAGGGGGGGGGGGAAGAGGAGGAGAAAGAAATGACGAGGATGACGGGACTCGTAAAAGACACCGGTATCTTCTTTCAGCGTGAAATAAAAATATCACGCTGCGAATTGGCCGGTGAACACGGGTGATTTATTAATTCGATTAAACCCTATAAGACGTGTACCGGTGCGGTGGTTTAATCTTAGTTGAGTGCGACCGAGCATTTTTATATAGTGCGTGCACTCACGCGATCCACTTTATGCGGACCGATTGAAGCTCGCATAAACGTTCCCCTTCGACGACTATGACCTGCGTATTATTACCTTCTCCATGCAATCTATGAAAACACGATACTATTCACAACGTTTACGACCATTCCTGTTATTATGCTTAGAACGTTTTTAACGCAGCTCTGTTTTCGTGGTAATTTCTGTACTTCGCCGTACCAACGTTCTATCCCGTGAACGCTCGCGAATTTCATCGTGATAAATTTCGATAACAAAGTGATCTCTTAAAATGATAATTCCACCTCACTTTTAGCGCATATAGCGCTTGATTGTTATTATTATTGACCATCGTTCCAAGATTTAAAAAGTCAATAACAGCTTCGATTTCTTTCCGATAAAGCAAGTTTCTGCTGTAAGTCTAATTTACTCTACTACACACAGTAAGAGGATCCGAAAAACTCGGGTACCGACACTCGGACTCTGCCGATACGAAGTAAATTTACGAGGCGATTAACTCGAGAACGCGTCGGGATGTCCGAAGTCAACGTACGCCCACACCCATCCCTCGGGGCGTCTGTTTTTCGAGGCTTTATTAAAAAGACGGCCCGACTATCAAAGGCCGCAGCACAGGACATCGGAAACATTTTACCCGTGCAACATTACGCCCATCACCGGTTATCTGCGAAATCGGCGAAAGTACACTAAATTACATGCCCGCTGCGTTCTCTGCCTTTCATTTCGCTGCTGTCAACGGCCGATCACGGCCACTGGCATGCATACACCGCCAGTCACGGATCATCGAGAGTTTGTTCAAACGAAACAACGTGGAGAAAAATTGCAGAATTTTCACCTTTTTGCTTC
This sequence comes from Bombus vosnesenskii, assembly GCF_011952255.1. Classification (NCBI taxonomy): domain Eukaryota; kingdom Metazoa; phylum Arthropoda; class Insecta; order Hymenoptera; family Apidae; genus Bombus; species Bombus vosnesenskii. Next base: position 727,037 of record NW_022882938.1, read on the forward strand.
TTCATTTATATTAAAGTAATAAAGTGACAAAAAGAAGGGCACCGAATGTCTCTAAATCGGTAACTGAAAAAAGACCAGCCAACTCGTCGCTTGAATAACATACATAATTTATAGATTATTTAACACGTTGCTCCATGTTATACGTATATTTGGAAGAATCGAAAGCAACCTATGTGAAATTCATATGTCTTTATTCATTTTCGATTTCATGATTACGTCGTTTGTGATTAAGGTATGATTTAATTAACAGATTAATAAGAGAAACTGTATGATAGTTAGAAAATACACCGAATGCTGCCAGATCTTTGCTTACGTGTATCGTTAATATATGTTTAAATATCCTGAACATGATAACTCTTCAACATCTAATTACGAGATTCTAAATTAACCCTTCCAGACTCGAAATCTTTTTATGGTTAAATAGTTAACGCGAAAAGGGTAACACCTTAAACAAGTATCCTAAATATACAAAGACCACTAAATATAGCGTTTATTCCAACCGGAAACAATAAGAATTTGGTCGAACCTGTGTAGCGTCAGCGTCATCGTTCGCAGAAACTCTGTCCTGTGGTCTAACGCAGCCATAATCGCGTCATCGCAGGCGGCATCTTTAAGATACCAGCCGCATAACCGCAAGATTTTCAATTTCCTCGTTATCCTTACGTGGCCTCCCTGAGGTCCGCGAGTATATCGAACCCTCCCCGGCTAGCCGCCTCGTCCGCTGCATTCATTAACGTAACACGATTTATCAATTAGCGTAAAAGGCAGCGATAGATAGTCGTTCTGATATGTTGCCTCGTTCCAGCTACGCGGCAACTCCCTCCATCCCCCTGGCCCGTATACTATCCAGCTCTGTTTGGCCCCACACACGCGCGCTCGTACGCATTTCCGTAACGTGTGGTTCACACGGCAGCATGTGTTCGTGGGCCAACGGCCACATCAACGTAGAATTCGTGCGCGGAAACGAATACCAATCAGAGATTGCCGGAATGTGTGCGTGCGAGTACATAGGTGGGCGGATACATGTGAGTTCGTGTAGCTACGAATCCGCGCGAACACATATTCACGGGGATAGCGGGGTGTTAATGGGATGCATTTTGAGCGGGAAGGTCTTGAAGAAGATCGCCGTTAGTGAAATGGACCTTGGAAAGAACGACAGTTTAATAATATTTCTCGGAATGATAACGTTTGATTGTATGTCGCGCTGATTATGCTACGTTATTTAATTGGTATATAGTATATAGGACGTTCCGTAAGTTGAGGCAATTTAATGTTGTTTTGTGAATTAAAGTATAGAAGAAATAATGGTTTTATTCTTCGAGTAACATAGAAAAATGAGAATCGTGCTCTGCTACGAACCAGTTTCACGAAGTAATATTTTGTACGTCGATTAAATTTACCAGCTCATGTTTATCTATTTTCATAGTAGGCTATTCTGATATTTGTATCAGAGAAGTCGATATTTTGTGAACCAATTTGTTATCTAATACGCTTAATTCGCTTTAATATTAGATCCATTATCTTCCCTATAGACTTCGTATTTTTATCACCACCTTTCAATACAAAATATATATCGCACTATCATCTGGTCTCGCTTTTACCTGCAAAATACATTAGCAAACATCTATAAAACCTACGGAAATCTATGAACCATCCAGTATAATCCACGCGAATCCAACATTCACGAAACCCTTTTTATTATACCGGCCATTCATCCATTATCTTCTACTCCGATCCACTTTCGACCTCTCTCAGTGGACTACAATAAACTTGAATAAACGGTCCATTTGAGACGAATCATCGAGTCAAACGATCTTTGTGTTTCCATTACGAAGACTGATTAGTCGGTTTCGCCCGGCAAAAATCTGCAAATTCCAGCGGATGCTTCTTGCGCTGGTAAATTGCAAGCCGATCGAATCGATTGATTCGTGATACACACGATTCGTGTGCGCGTCTATCTGTATAGGCTCGGCCGGATACACGCGCGCATACACACACGCGTTTTTCCATTCCACCTAAAACCGAACGGCGGCCAAAGCGCATGAGGGTGTATCCTACGTATGAAGGGTTGCACACGGTTTCATTAATGGAAAAGTGGCATTTCGGGGTTTAAGTGCATATTCCAGTTCACGCAACGACCGTACCGCATCTTTTCGCTCGCCGGCTTGAAAACAGATCGATGTTTCAGCGGCTCCGGTGTCGCCCGATCGAAACGACGCGCGATGTGACGCCTACGTCCTCGCGGTACCCTGTGGTCACGATCGTTCGATTTCATACTTTCTGATTTACGTCGAGTTCAATGAATGGCCGTCTCCTTTCGCGAGTGGGATTATTTTAATACATCGAGGAATGTTAAGATTCACTCGCGTGCATACAGTACGGCTACAAAAAGTATTGGTACATCATCGTATTTAGCATAGCATTTACATACTAATTAATTGCATCCATGTTAGTAATTGCATGTTAAATTTTGTATCACTTGGTAGTACGATACTTTCATACGAATACGAAGATCAAACGTTGAACGATATAAAAGGACGCTTCGTTGGAAAATAAGGATACACGTGTATTAATATTTCAACACGTTGGAAACCTAACAATTTTTTGTTGATAAGCTTAATTAAATACGAATGTTCGAATCTTTGATCAAAGACTTTAATTGTAATAAATTTCGATAATGAGCATTCACTTTCCTTTTGATTTCCATATTGCCTGTAACACCCCATAAATCACACGTACACGCAACCTGTGCGTTGCCAGAGAACTCTCTTGGTTTTAGAGTGGCGCGTTGATCTCCGAGGGCCAGTCAGTTCCATCGAAACCAACGAACGAACTTTCGCCATTATGAAATTAACGTAAACAGGGAAAGTTGGTCCGTAGATCGCGGCGTGGTTGCGTCGCACCGGAGAGATTTTTTCCTTCTCCGAGATGAGTTTATTCGCTTGCAGAGAAAATGATTTTTATTTTATTTTTTCCCCCGCACAACGTACGCGTACCTTTCGTCGATTTGCGCACAGACTTTCGTCGAATTTTTTTTGTAAATAAACTTTCGACGAGATACGAAAGGCATACCGAGTGAGAAATTAGAGCGTGGATTTTCAACTGCGAAAAATAGACGACGTGGCTGGTATCAACGAGGAATTTCATTCAATGGCGCGAAACAATGCACGGAAATAAGTTGATTCGATTTCCTATTAACTCATTCGGTTACATCGAACGGCCATTAATGTTGCAGCCCGCTAACCCAGTTCGGAGCCCTCCGTTAATGACGTTTTATTTAAACACATTCGCCGAATGCTAAAAGGAAAACCGCATTTCGCGCTCATAGAACAATCAATCAAAATACGGAATCGACGGGAACCGCCGCCAACGCCGTTGATTGATTATTTTCTCTTTATTAACGGGGTCCGGGGTGCGCGATTAATTGATTAATGATATGCTTCGCGTAATAAGCTCACTGACAAACAACGTAATTGATATGTAACGAACTTTAATTCTATTCGTGTCGATGGCTTTGAGCTAGTAATCCAATCTAGTCGATTACACGTACATTTGGTTTCGTCTCGCAAAGTGTACATTATGGGTCTAAATTCATGACAGTTCGCGTACATGTGAAGCCAAATCTAATTTTTCAACAATTATATTATTTAATTTACAACAGATCATTTTGAAAAACTTCTTTATCGTCCTTACTTACAAATCGTTCTGGAAAAGTCTCTAAGGGATATCGATGAATAGCGTATTGAATTTTGATATGCTGTTTGTCAAATTTGAAACGAGCAATTAAAATGTATCATTCGTTGATTCCGTAAGATGATGATAAGTATCGCTTTTGTTAGTTTCTCGGTATAGGAAAATTTGAAAATTCGCGCCGATTTTATTCGCAGAGATGAGCGGCGTAAAATTCTGTTTGACTTCCATTTCCGAGACGCTAACGTCTGTTAACATGGACGCGAGGGCGCGGGCCAAGTATTAATTTTGTTATTACTGTGGCTACGGCACACGGATGATACAATAATAACGTGCCCATTCGTGCGTTTCTCAACTGCGCCGGAGGATATTATACGGGCCCTTAAAATAACTGTAATTTCAGTCCAAACTACGCGAGCCCCGAGCCGAGTCGTTAACGAACAAAATTATCATACTGACAAATACCGATTATCCGTGCTGCATGTCTCGTTCCTAGGTTTTAAAGGAAACTAGAATCTTAACAATTTGCTGGTATGCGGTCATTTCCTCGATACAAAGCGATTATCAAAACTTATCACTCATTATAAACGGAATTCTACCATTGTCAATAACATTATACACGCTTTTTTTTTATAAATTACAGCGGCTATGGGAAGTATTTGTACATACCCTTAGTTTTCAACGGAGCATCTTTTTATCAGATTTTACATTGTATTTTCATAATACCAAATTATCGAAGCTATATGAAAGTACTACTAGTAAATGATACGAAATTTGATATACTCGAGCTCAATTAATATATAGATGCCACATTAAATACAATGGCGACGCAGATTTCTGTACCTACTGTATTTTGCACAATCTGCAGATTTCCATATATCTATTTATATTACATTTGTTCTCCATATATTTCGGAACAAGATTTTTGTAATCGACTTATTTCGACGATTCTTAACGTTTCCACCATAAGAGAACACCTATCTGTCCTCGAGCGGCGAAGCTTAACGATCGCAAAAACACCTCGAGTAGTGTCCGGTCCGATCCCCGAGCGGAAAATCGAGATCGGCCGGAATCCGTAACGGAAGGGTGGCGTGAGACGAGAAACAAGGACGGCCGGGACAAAATCGGCGAGGAATTAATTTCTTCTTCAATAACAGTTTCGCGCCTCGCTGCGCATCGATGCCACGAAAGTGGTCGTGGTCTCAGTCCGCGATCATCCTACGGCCGGAAGTGGCGGCCGCGAGCCAAGAACCAGAAAGAGAGACAAGGTCGGATGGACCAGCGGAAAAATTTCGCGGACTACCATCAAATTGACCGTCGAACCGCGCCGAGAAACGAAAAAATCATGCCGCAGGTGTCACGAAGCCGATGTTTCACTGTTTATCGGCTCCACTCTAATTTCTTATTTCTGCGCCCCTGTCTCTGGTTTCTCCCCACTTTCGTGTTTTAATCTCGATCCAAAAGATTCACTCGAAGTCTTCTCTGGGATATGGTCGAGCGGCTTCCGAAGCTATTTCATTGCGTTTTACGATATCGGCGAAATAAAATTCGTGCGAATTATGTTTGAAGTAATACGCGTAAGTGAGACAGAAATTGGAAATTTGCAAATATGAGATTTCGGGAGTTAGAGAATTTGAGAATTAGACAATCTAGAAGATTTAAAATGTCAAGAACTGAGTTCGGAGATTTGAAAATTAACGAAACCGCAATCGAGGTGCGACATCTCGAACAGTGGTATCACTTGTAGCCCAAATTCTTCCATCGATCGTTCAAATTTCCGTAGGCGATAGTTCGCACGATGAAGCTTTCAGCAACGCATATTTAAATACCCAAGCAGAAAGGGTGCACCATCGAGCGAGTGACAACTGTATTCGCTGAAATCAGGCGCGGTGACCAATAGCAAAGGATATATCTGCACGTGTAATCGACGTCCGCCCGATGCGCTTCTTAGGCTGTTTCAATTAACCGGAATCGTGTAATCCGGCTCGCGTTCGCCGCGAGTGTACATCGAGCCCTGTGCGAGTGGGTCTCGCGTTCTACAGGAATGCGAATAGCAGGGGCGTGTCGACGATTTGCGAGAAGGATCGAGAGAACGAACGCCAACGAAGAACGACCATCCAACAAACAGAGAAAAAGAGAAACAAGACAACTGAACGAAGCGAGAGAGGAAGAACGACGAACAAACAAATTATCCGACGAACAACGAAGAAGAAACGAACGGCAAAGAGAGACGGAGGAGTTTGTGAAACGAAGAAAGGGTAAGGGGTGAAAGAGAGACAGAGATTTGTAAAACGAAGAAAGGGTGAAGGGTGAAAGAAAGACAGGGTGAACGAAGGGGGAAAAAGTACGAGCCAAGGAAGATTCTCTCTGGTTGGATCGGTACCTATAGTGGCTGGTAATGAAGGTGTTATTAAATAGATTGAGATTAATTGCGTGATTAGTGCTTTATGTGTAATTGGATAGGGAATCGAGGGGAATCGAGAGAGCCGGAATTAAATTGGCGTTCGTGTACGTGTTTATATCTTGAGACTGCTCTCTCTTCGGCCCCTTGTTCGAACCGATACTCGGCCCATCTTGCAGGCTCTAGCTGGCGACGCGAGCCAGAGAAACCAACGAATGAACCGTACATATACTGTACACACTGTCGATGGTTCGATTTTACACAGGCCTGAGTTGCGATTAAGCATCGCTGAAATCTTTTCCCCATGGAGAAACGTGTATCTTATACGTTTGCTGTTAATTGCAGAGAAATCACAAGAATGATCCAGCATCGCGATTAAATCTCTAATTAACCGCGTGTAAATTACGACGAGGCTATAAATCATGATTCGATAATGATATTACGAGTCAAATCAATTTGGCTCGGTTAAAGAATCGATCCTGAGAGATCGCGTGCCGAGAGAGGACGATTCGTAGTCGTCCGACCGATTGGTCACGCTCAACGAAGAAATATATGTAACGAGAAAGCAGAAGAATGAACGATTCAAAGCCGGAGACATTAAATAACGGCTGACCTTTGGTGCGGTGTAATGAAGAGGCGAGCGAGAAAGCGTGGATCACGACAGAGGCAGGGTAAGGGGATAGAGATGGCAGGAAGAAGAAGTCGTGAAAAGGTTGAAAGATGGAGGCAACCCAGCAGGAACGGGTTAGTAGTTTATCGAATTAAGGCAATTAGCGGTACAACCATTCTGCCGGCGTGCCACTTAACCCACTATCTCCGTGGACACTCGAAAGCTTTTCGGTTTCCAGCATGCCAGATAACCCGGCGTTTTAAGGCACCGTTCACACGTCCGTTTATTATAGCATTTGCCCGATCCTAGATACCGGCCGCGTGTCGCTTCGACCACTGCACCAAATTTATTACACGAATTTATTATGCTCGATCTTCTTTGAATGATGCTCTTCATGAACCTTTGTAATAGTACTTAGTTACTGCTCCATTTGTGCAAGGAAGAATAATTGATGTGTTTTGTGCCAGGAAATACATAAAGACGAGTTTTGAACAAGTAGTCGGATATAGTACTATTTTCGTAATACATAACGTAATTATTAATATTTATTTTCTATAAAAAGCTGAAAGTATGTGTTTTTTGTTTACGGTTCCAGAAATTCAAGATATCTCGAGAAAAAACTATTTTCCAAACAGCTGAATCTAAATTGTTTGTCATTTTATTACACAGTTAAAGAATTCGTAGGTTGCACATAGTATCGGCAGAGGCGAATCAGATGGTTGGAACGAGTAGCGTTCGCTTGAAAAATATTCAATATATTTTTTCTGCTCATAACACTCGTAAGTACAAGCAGTATTTAAGATCGCGTATCAGGTAAATCGATTCTTCCAAATTCGTGCTTAAGAACTAATTTCCTCTGGGACATCCGCAAATGTAATTAATTTTATGAATATAACACGAAAATGAAATTACCATGCATTACACGTTCCAATTTATTACGCTATAATTCTCAAGCTTATCAAACCGACGTTTAGCTTGATACCTCGTTAAGATCGAGCATCTAAATTTCCTCGTCCTACAATTTCCATACCTTTGATCGCAAACATCGATATTACCGAGGCAACTGTCTACCATCTGCCAGTAGATTCGATTAACATTTAACCCGGTCGGGAATGCGTACGACGATAAACAATTTTTCCAATTAAATCAGCGTGGCAAGGGTGCTATTAACAGTAGCACTTAGACGAGACGATGTTCGAAACGAGGTTCGAAACGATAGAGAAAGAGAACGCGGTTCAACGGAACTAATCGCTTCGTTTCTATTCTTGCGTTCGAGAAGACCGGCGGGGTGCGGCGCCGGTTAATGGAGTCGAAAACAATTCGGTAAATACGACCGACGATTTCTTTTGGTCGACGCCGACGGGCAACGTGCTGACGCTCGTGTTCCTCGTGTTACAAATCGTTCCGCGCCCTCGTAAACGGTCTATAAAAATTTGCCACGGCTATCCTGGCGCTATCGCAAAAAACCTGGACTCTCGACAACGGCCATGCCAGATAGGAAGGATTTTCGATGCAACTTTGTTTCGTAAATCTTGAAATCACAGGATACCTTTTTGCAACTTTGTACTTTATTTGTGAAAAAGACCAGGCTGTAGTTGTTTCGAAACTAATCAGTCCGGTTCTTGCAACGATACTCGAGAAAGTTAGAAAGTATTTCGATTGCAAGTGTTTCGCGCATTTTCAGTCAATTCCCGTTGTGTTTGGTACGTTCCATGCATCGAATGGCTTAATTCGATCTTCGAGATGATGGCCGAGAAAGCCGAGAACCATTTTTGGATAAAACTTGTTTCATCGATTTAGTAGTCGTAAATTTACTTTACGGTCGTTGCAAGTTCGCAATTTCGCGAGTTATGTACAACAGTGTTCGCTCGCAATGATAACGGTATAGTAAACGGATGGATGTTCGCGGGAGTTTGTTCGAAAAATCTGACAGATGTCGATCGTATCGTTTAATTTACTGATGCGATCAAGTTGATGAGTAATGATCTTCTGATCGATTTATTCCAGGATAATGAACATTCTCCTTACAATGTTAATCTCGTAAATATCACGAGTTATTAAAACCTTGTACAACAGCAAAAACAAACATCTCACGTCAGCATCGGTGCATCATTTTCATTGCGATGATTTAGATGCTCGTTATAACATTTAAACAGGTTAAAAAACAAATCTCTGTTTAAATTTAATTTCGCCAATGACCTCTATAAAAAGCGAATATGCGCAAATATTTACAATCTAATCACGAAGAATAAGATCATCACAGATCCTAGCAACCATAGTTCTATTTATGCAAATTCATATTTTTGCGAATACAATTTAAAAACTAAGACTTGTTTTACATATTAAAAATCATAACAAATACCACACTTTAGATATTTATATACTTTCGCGTATTACGTGCATTCTGTATACTTTCGTACCTCCTCTTCCATAAATGCATAAAAATTCACGGTCTACCAATATATATTAAAGAACGAAAATTTGCATGGATCTGCTTGGCAAGATGACGAAAAAAGAAGATACGGGCGTCTAATCCCTACCGGAGGAAGTTTCAAGCCAGTTCGCCGGGCGAAACTTTTCTTTCTGTCCAAATCTGGCCGCGTCGTCCGGCCGGCATCGGAATCTCGTTTTGATGGTACACGTTGTCGCATCGCGGGGCTTCAAACCCCGAACGCCGCGCGCGATTGCGAGCCAGCGGATAAAGTTAGGGCTCACAAGCCAGTGAAATGCGAGTTTAAAATGTTGCCTGGCGACGTGCACACGTCGAATACCCCTGTCCCTAATACTCTGCTTGGCCAGGCAACTTTATTCGAATTTCGCGGAAAATTAAAAGAGAGTTTCCGGCGACGCGAACGGACTGACGGCCGAAACGTGCGCGAAATGCGAAAATCGGGAAAAGTCGCCCCTTTGTCGAGTGGAGACCGGCCAAAGTCTAGGACTTTCCGTTTCCGGATTTTCGATTTTTCTCTAGCTTCCATACCAAACTCGTTGTTCTCAGTTCATTGTTTCTACGGTTTTAGGGATGGTGGTAATATACGAATCGTGTTCCGATTCGGTAACAGGCTTCTCGTATTTTAAAATAGAATCATAGTTACCTATGGAGTCGTATTTGAGAGGTTTATAGGGTAGATGTCCTTATAACTGCCCTCGTGAGCTTCTAGTGTGATTTTATTTATATTTTAGGCAAATATTTGATCGAAAAATTGCCGCAATTTGAAGCATAATATTCTTTCGTATCTCTTTAATGAATGCAAAATACTTTGATGTCACAAATACTAAGAATTCATTAATTATTAATGATAAAAATGGAGAAGTTGATGTCTTTACTGCAAATAATTTCAATATCCGTAAGTAAAGAATCGTTGCATTCGTATGATCGTCGGATTCCTGTTTAACGATGGACTTTTGCTCGATTATTTCGTCATATTCTATTGTATTTACGTAGTAGTATTTTCGACGTTCGAAGTACACATCTTCATTGAAGTAGTTACATTTATCAGTACGTGATACTTTATGCGTAACTTTCCTATTAAATAAAGTAAAATGAAAGATATCTATCTCAGTCGTTACGTTGGATTATTCGAATCACGTGCCTCACATTTTTCGTATAATTTTCTATGTAATCATATGACATTCGCATTAAAGTTTGAATCGCGAAAGTTGGACTTATTACAATTTAGATAGGCATAGATATTAAAGATATTAATACAGATTGAGAATTATACTCTGCGTTACGAACTCTGTATGAGGGACGCATATTATAACTTGGTTCCGAACAGCAGAGACAGAGAAAGCACTCGTCCTCTTTGTGTGTGTAAAAGTGCGGTCGTAAAGTGCTTTTCTATTTCAAATGGAAGTGCAAATTTTCTTTTTAAATCGATCGATCCTTTCTGAGGGATGTTCTATGCTCAATATTATATCAAATTTCTATATTTTTCACGTGTCACGTTACCGTAAAAGATTACTAAGAAATACAGGAATATATTTGAATTTTATCGAAACTAAACAATATAATTTTTCTAAAACCTGTATTCTTACCTTTGTTCAACTTACAAGTATTTTATTTTCTATGAGAGTAAAAAAAAAAAATGCATGAAAGAACATTTTTAGAAGCGTTTCACGTTCTAACAGGTTTCCACGAGAATATTGAACCGTAACATTAAATTCTCTCCTTATAACATGGTTACATAAACCTACAGAGTAGAGCAGGGCGACAAACGAGACGAAGTTGTTTGGCTTTTATCTCAAACGTTGCTGTAAATCACACGTGGACCTTTCTTTCGCTATTAGACAGTCTACTTCTATTCACCGTTGCTAGATATAGTGGTGAACCTTTCATTTAAACCTTCTGATACGTTAAACTTGAGTAGATAACGTAGTCAGACAACGCTGGATACTTTCGAACTTTCACTCGAATCAGAGAAACATCGGAAATCTTATGCAAACATATTGGATGTAATCGGACCAACCAGGAGTTTAAATCAATAATCGAAAAGTGTAAACGAATAAATCGAAGGATATAAATAAAATTGTAAATGTCTAGATTAATGTTTTAAAAATTCGTGTAAATATCTTTTCTTCGCGTTCTACCGATAAAATGTAGAATTATCAGAAAAGCTTTTTTCTTAATAAATAATTCTAGCAAATAATTCTTTGAGGTATTGAAATATTTTCTTCGACAAGAGGATATTATTCGATTCCGATTTCCAAGAATGATTTTCTATGATGAATAAAATGTCGAAGAAACGTTTCCCTTTTCAAACGTTTCGCGTATTTTCTTAATACTTGCACCCCGTCCTTCGTTCCGCCGCCGGTGAATTCATCGCCAGCGCGTTAATGGAAATCGCGATTAATTATAATTTTTCGCAATGCGCGGCCGTGTCGAGATCGTGATTAATTAAAGAAAGAACGAATCCTCTGCGCGTTGCTAACCAGCTCGAACAATGCGTTACGTTACCGAGTAACGTTCCATCGCGAAGAAAACGGAGCATTTTCTCGCGTCTTGCAGGTCGAAGCTTTCGGTTCGCACAATTTAGGCGAACCAGCTCTCCAAGTGGTTCGCGTGTTAAATATAACGGGCTATAACGACCGTTTCGCCGAAATGTAATTAGGAAGTGTGTATGCATGTACTATTCTCGCATACGAATGTTGTTTTGAAGCAAAATTCGCGTCTAACACGTAACGAAAGAAAAACGAAATTTTCCATTTTCAATAAGTAATAATCGTTGTCCTTTGATGTTGATTGATAGGATCAATGGGAAAGCGGCACGAATGCATTACTTTTCGAAAAACCAATGAAGTACAGACAAAAACACGCGCAATTAGCCTATGTATGTTTATAGAGTTTCATATTTTTATGAATGTAACTAAACAAATGGAACCTAAATAAAGATTTCTTCTATCCAAAAAATTTAAGTCATCTCAGACATCTTTTGGAAGAGAAACGATTAAAATCGGTAAATCAATCACTAGACTGTTTGTACTCTTCGAACGTATATTCAAATGTCCGTAATACACGAAACACCTTGTTCACACCCGTTCCCGGCCAGTGTTACAGGAAAATTTCGATCCATTACAACAATGTTGAAAAGCTTATCACCAGGTTCATCGGTATCCCCGCTGGGATTCAACAGCACGCTCTGTTTCGCGTCAAACGATAACCTGGAAATCGTTTGGCCGCGTGCTTGAGAAGCTAAGGACGAGAAAGGGGGAAGCAGAGGTGGTGATGGAGGAGGGCGGTAGTGGAGGAAGAGGGTTTCGTGTCGGTGAGACGAAGGAACAGGAGGTGGAGGTTGGAGGACAAGATAGAAGGGAAAAAATGAGAAAGAGAGAAAAACGGAAGGAGCGAGGAGAGAGAGAGAGTGAGAGAGAGAGAGAGTGAGGGAGAGGGAAAGCCCTCTCCTCGGCCCTATTAAAAAGCCCGTTTCTGCCTCCGTTTCTGAAAGCCTCTTACGGCACTCGAGGCAACTGCGAAAGCACTTGAAAGCTCCTGAAAAGCCCGACAACACTTCCCTGGTTGAGTGCCGCGTCCCGCCAGGAGGCCGCTGCGACTTCGCACCCTGTCACCGAGACACGGACCTACTGCGACTACCCCTCTATGTGTTGCAATATCGCCACTATCCTATGTATTAAACATCGAGTGCCCTCCCTTCTTCCAACCGTCGCGAGGAGGACGCCTGCGAGCCAGCCAGCCAGCCAACCCCCTTTCCTCCCAACGTGGAATCCCTCTTGGACAGCCTTCGACCGCGTTAAAGCAACCCTTCGTAGAGCAGCCGCGACACACTACGCCGTTAAAGCTGGACGAAAGAACTTCGATATCGGAAAATTCGTATGGAAAAGATTATGGTCCGGTATGAAGAAATTTAGTGCAATTTATTCGTTAGCCCTTTGGAGGTCGCGGTCTTAAAATTGGCGTCATAGATTGCGACGTATTTGAGAGCTACAATGACCTTAATCTGTGCTACGTGGTTACAAGTTTTGTATGAAATTATACAAATACATGGAGGATGTTAAATTCTATGATAAAATGGATATATGGAATTTGTATTCGTTGAATGAAATATAAATATGTTATTGACAGATTGAAATCGCGAAATAGTCTTGCTAGAAATTTGGAAACAGCTGAAACAAGGTACACACCATTTGCGAATAATTCTTTTTCTTCCCTCCTATTTCTTCTCTTTTTCCTTTTCGCTTACTTCCCTTTTCGCTCCTCGCCATCCCATTGATAGTGCAAAATACCTAGCCAGAAGTTCTTTGATAGAATAAAGAACACTCATCCCGTCCCACTCGTCGAGCCGAATCGTAAATCCCGGTTCATCCCATCCAAGGAACGCAATCGGACAATGGAATCGCCGATACTAATCCCGAGCGTGTTTACCAACCGTATCGGGAATCTCTGGCGGGTTCGTTCAATTTCGAGAGAAAAGGAAGCGTGGTGTCGGAGGAGTGGCGGCACTTCTACCGCGAAGCAGTTCGGCAGGGGTTAAAATTAGTGGGACAACGACACTCCTACTCGCTAAGTCTCCGTCCAACCATTCTTCTTCATGTTGGAAACACTAACGAGAGAACGAAGGCGATCGTTTCTGCCTCCGAGTGGAACCATTGAAAGGGCACGAGAGAAAGAGAACGTTGAAAGTCGAAAAGCAAAGGGACGATCTAAAGGTAGGGGTAAGATGAACGAGAAAGGACAGAAGGTGCTGATAATCTGCGTGTTGAAACGTTCTCGGCCAGGAGATAACGGGAACATACATAATGCAGTGTTTCTTCTGCGGACTAGCAATCGACGGTGGTTTTAAGTGAAAATGGGCCAATGGCCCGTCGCGCGAGAAGGTTTACCTCCCTTCGACAGCCTTATTACAATACATTAGAATATCGTCGTGGCCGTCTGACTTTGTATGCGAAGGAAAAGGAAACGTGCCTACGCGATGATTTGCGTACCGGAAACTGTCCTCGCGTGTCCCCACTTCGGTCCATCGAAATCTGTGTCTTGGAAAAACAGTCGAGTTCTTTGTTGGTTTTCGAAGGAACGACCGCTGATCCCCTTTCTTATTTTAGACACGTTCACATATTTACAGGAACTACAAATAACATATGTTCATTTATCTATTTCATATCAAGTAATTCAAAGTCGACGATGAATTAGGTATGCGATTCAATATCTAAATGAACGATTTATCTTAGGTTTCGATTTATATGTCCCTGCTGTTTCAGTCCCAATAAAAACGATTAATCGAAGTTCCATTGTATAAATAAGAAAAAACTCTGGCTTCCAACGATCGTCTTATTAAAGGATTCCAACTTGAAATGTAAAATAACCGTCTCGATCCCAAAATCTGCGTGAAATATAAAACGTTCCCCTTTTACATGATCAGTTTACGAGCCATATAATCACCTTAGAAACTTTGAAATGTTTCGAATCTGCTAGAACGAACGACGTCGCGTAAAACTCGCGTGCACCGAGGGTCTCGTACTTCCTTGAAACTCGGCTCTCTATAGAGGACTCGATGTTCGCAGCTAAATGAAACAATTCCTGGAATTCTTCGTGACTTCCCTCTGGACCGGGACTGAGGGTCGGTTAATTTCTGGACACCGACGGCATGGCGAGCCACGTTTGAACGGGTGGCAGCCTCGCTTAATCTGGCGCAGTTTAGACAATTTAGCGCGGTTACACGGTTAGCGTCAAACATAACCTCGCCACTTGGCCGGGCGTAAAGAATGACGGCAGTAATGTCGGTCCACGCACCGGGTTACCTAGCGAAAAGGGAACCGAGAAGCAGCGAGGGAGGAAGGAGACAGAGACGCGCGTTCAACGAGGGTGGCTGTGTGCTTACCAGTTACCGAAGCAGAAGGAAGAACAGAGGGGTTGGAATAACCTGGCTCTTTAATTTAAAGCCGCCGGACAGTAATTAAAATAACCACCCCCAACACATACTCCTTAAAGCGGTGCCCAACTCGTTTAAGACACGTTCCGTTCATAAAGCCTAACTGACCTTTGATGGATTTGTTACGGAATTGTTCATGGTCTTTGGTAGAAGCAACTAACGATGGTGGAAGGAGAGGCAAAGGATATTTTAGAATTCTTCATTGCGAGAATGCGAATTTACGTGGATGGCGTGTGACCGAAGAAACGTAGAGCGGAAAACCTTTAGAAAGTTCGAGGATATGGAAATCTTAAGAAGAATTTCTATTTCCATACCGAGAAACGAACGACCTTCCATTTCGATTCTATTTAGCAAGACTTAGAGCGATACTAAATATTCTTATTTCAAGACGCTGTACCAACTTTCCTACGATATATTACATCTAGAAATCGGGTTCATTTTTTCCTCCACTGGCAACGGAATTATTATGTTACTCAGTTTCCACTCTCCAAGCACGAAGAACACCGGGTCCGATAATTACTCGCTTTCGAGTAATCTGTAATATACTTCCTCTAAATGATATGTATTTTCTTAATGAGCGTGTTACATTATACAGCGTCAGGTAGAAGGGAGTTAATGCCAGAGTAACGCGGCGTGGCTCGACCTCGTCGAGAGCGCCGCGTTTCTGTTCGTCGGTCCT
Source organism: Bombus vosnesenskii (assembly GCF_011952255.1). Classification (NCBI taxonomy): domain Eukaryota; kingdom Metazoa; phylum Arthropoda; class Insecta; order Hymenoptera; family Apidae; genus Bombus; species Bombus vosnesenskii. The sequence continues at coordinate 742,801 of NW_022882938.1, forward strand.
CCTACTTGGTCGCGATCGAGGTCAGAACACGCTACCTTCGTAAAAGTTGAAAATTCTGTTTAATTCAGTTTCACTATAGTTCGATCGTAATTTTTCTGCTCAACAAAAGGGAAGAAAAATACGAAAAGGGAAATTTACGATTTACGTAACAATCTACGATCGTAACAACTGATCTCAAACATCGATTGCGAACACCAAAACACCGATTGTTTATCGCCGAACATCGAATCATCCGCCAGTTATCCGCGTGGACCGTAACGCACGGGGCTCGTTGCATATTTTATTAACGTGTATCGTGTTGTTGGATCGCGGCCATTGTGAATCAGCTACTTCCAAGTAGTGGCACAGCCTTGGAATTAAATTTAGACGGTAGGTGCACACGACGTACACCGGCTGATGGAAAGATCGGTATCAAATTGCGGATAATAATGGAAATAAGAATGGTATTATGCGGGTTCACCGTTTATGGTATAATGGATCCGATACTCGGTGTAATATCATTTAATAATTTACTTAGATCGCTGTTACCCTCGAGTTCTATATAGATACCTTCTTTCAACAAGCCGACGAGCAAACCAACTTGCAGAGAGCGAACTTTTGTTTAAATAATTTCTAGGTACTCAACATCGAAATTATGAGAGTTGGGTCCAATTTTAATGCCCAATTACACTTTCATGCCAACATTGATATTAATATCTCGGAGTAGAAGGTGACGCGAGACCAATGCCGCTTGCATCTTTTAAGAGATCGAAGCCCCGACGCGAATAAAATACCCTAAGTATCCTCAAACGAGTTGCACGAAGAAGAGGAAGGGAGAGAAGATCGGCAGTCCGCGAAGGTATCGGAGGTACGGCACGTTTACAGTGCAATCGTAGCCTGGAAAGCGTCGATATAACGTAGGCACTCAGCCGGCGTGGCGTGGTCGAGTTCCGATATACCAGGTGTTACGATAAATTTAAACGATATTTTATTCAGGCGAGCCGATCGCTAGTTTTCAATTTGCCGGCTCGTATATATTTCGCGAAGGTTGGTGAAGGAACGAGCGAGGAAGGGAGAGAGGCCGGCTGCCGCTGCTGGCCCTGGAGATGCAATTTCTCGGGGTGCTGGTTTGCTCCGTCCGTCTGGACCCTCGCCCTAGACCTCCGCCTTCCTCTATACCTCCTCGTTCTCCTTGCTCGCACACACGGCTTTCCGTGGCTTGATGAAAAAATAATAATCCCAGGGGAACGGTCAGTTATGGGGAATGAAATCATCCTGGCACCGTTCGTGCTCATCCTATCGATAGCGTGCCTCTTGTCTCTAGCCGCGAGGTGAATCTTCCTCCTTTATCTTCCAAGCTTAGATTCCACCGAGCCGAGAAGAACCAACGAATTCTAGAGGTCTTTCGCGCAGCGAGCACACTCTGATAATTCGACCGGATGCGATCTCCAACTTCCAAAGCGGACTCCCCCCGTTTTAGCTCCGAATCGGATCCTGTTATAGGTGTTTCGAGGTCCGAAACGAGATTCAACCGGGCGAAGTTAGGCGTTAGCTACGGCCCCGTTGCTTCGCAACTTCGGATAGGCTTCGAGGAGTCTGCATAATTAGGATGATACATGTAGTGCGCAAATTGTCCGGGACTTTGGTTAGAAACTGCTGCAAATTGCTACCTTTGGGTGGTGCGTCGATAGTGGCGGAGGATTCCTTTCATTCGTCGGATACGATTCCAAGAATCTCCGATTTAGTTTGGAACGAGCCTCTTTATCGAGCAAATGGAATGTTAATCGAAAGTATTATGCAATCGATGTTGTACAACTTGCAATGATATGGGAGAACTTGGCGTTGTGAATATTGATAGATGCAAGACAGAGTTAATTGTATTGGAAGGATATTTAAGTCGAACTGAATATTTTGTCTTGTAATTCGTATGTGCTATGACTGTTATTAACGGGTTATGAACGGTACTTAAGCGATCTAGTTTGGAGATTTTAAGATGTTGAAGTTCAGATGACTCGAATTATCTTTGATATACTACATATGTACATGGCCATTTCTTTATAAAAATTGTTAAAAAAAGCAGTTAAGTACATTTAAGTACATCTCGATTTGTCTAACAAGTAAAAAATGAGTCTACCAACGTCATCGAGAGAATAGGCACGATATTGGGCACTCTAGGAAGACAACGCTAAAAGCGGGGAACGTAAGTTAGACGCTCGTTACGAGACGCGATTAACGCAAGCATTCCTACATTACTCGCGTGGGAGACAACGATTGCTTAATCGTCTAGCGTAAGGCTAGAGAGCGAAACGAGTCGCTATTATAAGCACAATTTCGGTGGCGGGTAATTCCATTATGAAGTGACGAAGGAAGAGAAAGCGGTCAAGTTTCTTAATATCGGCCGCGCCGAGATAAAACGAAACAAAATTGTGCCATATTTCAATGAGTCTGAAAACTCCAATCGACCTTAAACTGCGAACATTCATCCGCAATTTGTTTAACTCTCCTGTCTCTTTCCCCTTCGCAAACCCACGAAGCAAGCAATCAGGGCGATGCAGTCGGTCTATTCAGCGAATGTTTATACCGAAACAGAGAAACGACAAGCTTTCGCCACTGGCACGGGTACATTCTTAATCGAAACGACGGAATATCGCGTGAGAGCTCGAGAGTCACGCGCGAACGTGTCGATTTTCGTGGTACGAGGCGAATACGCTACTGCAATTAGCGAGTGTCGACTGTCGATCGAAGGGGTCAGGTGTGTACAGGCCAAGCACCACAGGTATTTACAGCCACAAGTGTGTACAAACGGTGGTGGCTTAAACGGCACGGCCAAAAGGGAAGAGGATAGATGGAAGATGGCGAGCAGGTACGAGTGAGAAAGGGCGGAGGAGTGACGAGACCCGGAGATGTTTGGCTTCTACTGAAATTAAAAATATCGATTCCCATTCGCACGCCGGGCTTCATAGAAGCTCAATTCGTTTCTCTCCTGCAAGACAATACCTATTCTTCCCGCGGACAGTAAGAGGTACAAATTGCAGTTGCATCCCCCGTTCGCTCTCTCTCAATCCCTCGACTCTCGCTGCGCAGGAATCCCAAACACAAAGGCTCTTTTTCATTTGGTTTTTCCTCCCCTGCGCTACCCCTTACTCGCCCAACCCCAGCCACTACCCCACATACATATACGCACCCCTTCCGTGGTGGCAAGCCGATTCTACCACCATCCTACACCATCGTATACCGTCGCCACGCGAATCAACGATTCTTCCTTTCTTCCTACTTTCCTTCTTTGCTCTTCTCTGTACATGTGTGTGCGCGCACGCGTGTGTGTATATTTTCTGTATGTATGTCCGTGATCATTTAGAGAGAAGGAGAGAGAGAGAGAGAGAAAGAGAAGGAGACCCATCCAAATGTATGGAGTCGTAATGGTATATACATAATTGACTAATCCATTGGATTACTCGGGGGAAAGAGGGCGCGCCCTGTTTCATCCCCCGTGGAACAACCCCGAAACCAGGAACGAAAGCCCGCTTTCTAATCGATCGAAATAATGCCACGGCTAATCGGGCCGATTGGAGAGCAAAAATTCGTCTTCTCTGATTCAGGCGATCCCGAGATCGAGTGACGTTGGTGGGATAGTGCGGCCACCGGTCGTTTCTCTTAATTGAATAGCGTAAAATTTATATTTACGTATTGCAACTTCGTCTTGTTGTTCGAATTGAATTTTTTAACGCGTAAACCGGCATTCTATACGGAGAATCGATTTGGGTTGTATTCGTAAATGCATCCGGTTGATTTAAGAGCGAATCGCTGGTTTATCGAGGTATACGGCAAACGTTGGATGATGTAGCGTTCTACGCGGGACGGTGGTAATTCGTATGGAATTTGCGTAAATACGTTATTCAATACAGAGTGATTCACCCCGTCTAGAATAGGAAAAAATAAAAATAGAAAAAGAAGAGTAATACACGGCTTGTGGGAATCGATATGAAAATAAGTCGGCACGGGAAAACGGTCGCGTTTTACGTATCTATCGCCGCTCGAAAAACCTATACGACAGATTGAACAGCAAATACGTGCCTCACGGAGCACCCTTTCGACCGTGTAACGGACAACCAAAAAATCAAAGATCGAGCATCGAGCACTGAGCGCGCGGCCACGGGAACCTCTCGATCCCGGCACGGAAGCGTTCGCCAAATATCTATCCGCTCGGAGTCGATCAAACACAAAGTGTGAGCGAGAGAACGACCGAGCGAGCAAGAGATAGACAGATAGATAGATAGATAGATAGATAGAGAAAGAGAGTGGGAGAGCGTCACCTGTACGGTGGCTTCGCAATTTCGAAGGGGTTTCAACGATGCAGAGCGACTGCTACCCTCTTCGACTACGAGCCTTGATTAGGCTTCCGGTTAATTAATAACCTCTCGTGCACACATAGCCGTGGCCCACGTATGAATATGCATGCGGTCTGTTGTGCGTTTCGCAGTGTGAGAGTGCCTACTGTATTCACCACGTTCGAGCAACGAGGAGGTCGCGAGTAGAATCAGCTTGCGCGAGAAAGACGGGGACAGAAGGAGAAAATAAGAGAGAGAGAGAGGGAGAACGAGTAGAGAGGGTGCTGGGAAACGAGAGGGTGTTTCAGCGTGAAGGACAGAGACTGAGAAGTAGGGGTTGAAGAGAGACGAATCGTGAGTTAGAAAGGGTGGACGAGGGAGACGATGAGTGGCGGAGGGCTACTTATTTGCATTCGGAAAACAAAGGGTGTGGGCCGACTGTATGCTTGCCCCTCATTTCGCGTAACGAAGGACGAAGGGAGCCGATCAAAAGTCTTTTCCCGCCTTCTTCGTTGTATGCGTTTGAATCGAGCGAGTTTATGCTCGAGATTTTAATTAGTACCGCACTCCATTCCCACGCGGGCGCATTTTAAGGGCCATACCGTTGAATTAATGCGCCTGTTTATGGTTTGTTTTATACTTTGGGAGATTTTTTAAGCAAGGGAAGAAGGAGTTGCTGCGCGTTTTCTTTTGTTACGCTGTTGCTCCCCTCCTCCCCCGCCCTCTCTCTAAGATCGTCCTTGCCACCTGCAGTTTGACATTCTTCGCGTGATTTCATTTTGCTTATCGTCGAAGTCGTGTCTTCCTATTCTTGTATCGGGTTATGTCCAGAGCAGGAATGTTTGCGCATTTATGAAAAATACGGTTGTAGAAACACACAGAATTAGAAAATCATGCAAAAGTTATGATGATTATAGAAGCTGGACACGGTATGTCATATTCTCCATTCTTCACAGGGGAGCTTAATTTCAGAATATTGTCAATCAATCTCATGTTACCAAAATAGTTTACTTTAATTTATTTTTAAAGCTAAATGGCTACGAGAAGATAAATGATCTTGCGATATTTCCTCTTTGTAATCTTCAATATAAAATATGCAACGTACAATAGGTTCTTCTTATGATGTTTGGCAGATAAAATAAATCTAACTGACCCCATAAAAATATAAATTTGCATAAACATCCTCCTTACGCGTACAAATGATAGATATATTTGGTCTTTTTACCCTCTTTAAACGAACATCAAATTAGCATAGTCGGAAGAGAGGAAGCATTTGTATCTACTTATTCAATGATCGCATTGCGTCGACGACTGAGTCTATAATTGAATTAACAAATCCCCATGAGCTCCAATCGACCGACAGGGACTGATACCATCTGTTGTTGGCTACACCTGCGTTTTCGGTCCCTTGCACCTTATGGCGCACGAAACTCGAAGCTATGACACATCGTAAGCTCTATATGTACGCAGATGAAATTAATGTACATATAAAACAACCGTCGCAAAGCCTGGATAATTAAGAACCTATTACTGGCATTACACTGATAATACGTATCAAGCTCCTTACAGGCAAATAGAAATCTATTTTCTATACACGAGAATACGTGTTTCGAAAAAACTCTCTGCTTCAATGCAATGTTGGAACTGTGCCGCAGTTATGGTATTTAGCTTTTGTGCGCCAAGAAACGGGTCGAATATGCGAAAGCGGATTTTGTTATTCTTGCCGCGATACAATGGTTCATAAGAACGATATTGTATGCTTGGAAAGATGGCAGCTAGCTTCTGACAACGAGTAAATATTCGTGATAAAATAGCCATAAGAATTTTAATGATGATCGGTTCCACTTAGCCTTTGTGTATTGAAAGATCACCAAACACGTATCAGGATTGAGACACTCGCTGAGAAAAGGGACCGGTAAAACATTGTTGGGAAGATTAATTCACAATTATAATCATTCTTAAAGAACTTTGCCCGTTTTGTATGTACAAAACGAATAGAAATTTTATAATACATATACATATTTCACATATGTCGTAGACTTATAGGATCTCTTTTCAGAAAACTTCTGAATTTACTTAACATTTACAATCTCTGACGCGCCCCTCAATAACGATGGTTCTAAAGAAGAATCTATATAAATATAAATCTATTATCCCCCAATTTTTATATCATTCCGCATCACTTTGAAAACCAAAAAGTCTCGCGATCGAGTTTCCGTCATCCTTAAATCGTCGCGGCATCTGTTTGTTTGTAACAAACTCGACTGTCTGTGCTCGAATTCGTTCGACTGGCCCGCGGAACTCGGTCGAGCCCAGCCCCCCCCCCCCCCCTCCTCGTCATTTCTCGCGTAATTTCCTCCTCGAATACAATAGCACTCGAGTCGCATTGCTCAACCTCGATCCTCCAGACGAGTCAAATCCCCGTTCCTCAGCCGGTGAGCACCGCAAACACCCAATCTCCACGGTTATTTAGAAATCGGATTCGCGATCGAGACGATGTTGAAACGAGATCCTTCCTACCGTCTTCCTATATCGTTTCCAACGTGGAAATCCATCGTCCGAGATGTACACTCCCGTCCATAAATCATCGGATACTTACTTATTTTTTATGAATATATGATAGTTAGAATATACATACGACTCTTTGAATTGATACTTTATTCTTTGGTCGAATTAAAATATGCACTATCTTCTACTATGAAATAACCTGTATTATGAAGTAATTATTTTAAATTATTTAAAATTGAAATTAATGTCGGAAGCCGAGTTCTAGATTTAAACATTAGAAACATTAGATTCAGACAAACATTAGATTTTAGAATCAAACATACGATAAACACTTATTATTCACGTTATAGTACCATGCCAGAATAATTTACTTATAATCCTCAATGAGAATTGGTTGTAAAATTCTTCCAAATAAAAAAAAAAGGAGAAGCGGTGGATAAATGAAAGTTTAAAACCGACACGCTATCAATTTTCGTAACTTCTATACTAAAAATCTCTCAACATATTGTTAAAAATTATCTATGTGTGATATATATCACATTTATTCGTTGCTCTTATTAAATATAAATTCAGTTTGTAAGGTTACGCTGTCTTTTTATATTTCTTACTTTATAAACCTCCTTTTGTCCGCCACTGTACATTCTAACAACGATATTGCACAAAATAGGCAACAGGCATAGCAGTGTACAGGGAAACTGAGAGCCCCTGCGGGTCACCGTATCCTCAGTAAGAACCCTGAAAATGAATTAACTTTTTGCCGGACAGCAGAGTTCGAATCGCGTTCTGAGCCATTGTGCAGCGTGTCGCGCGGCCTACCGTGATACCACGCCATCGCGAATTAAGTAGCTCCCTCGACAGACATTCAACTTGATCTGGATGGAACAGAACGATTGCGGGAAGGACGAAGGATCCAACATTGCCCGTTGCAGCCTTAATCGAGGTCGCGGATCGCGAGCAAGTTTACTTGTTTCTTACATCGACTAGCCATTGCACCACGGATATTGCGTTCCATGGAATGAAATTTATGTCTCGTCATCTTCTTTGGTTTGATGTCTGCTGTCTCCTGCTTTGGTCTTGATATCCTTTTGATTTATTGTGGTATTTTTATCGATGTAGGAAATATCGTTAGAGTGTTTGATTATCGATTTTCGGTCAAATGTTCCGGTACTTTTTAACGTTTTAATAGAATCGAGGGTTACGATGGAATTCTAATGACTAAGCTTGTTAATCACCAAGGTGCTGTATACATACTGATATTGCTTCGATGATTGAAATCAAAAAAATGAATTCCACGAATCAGCGTCAGATTATTTTAACATTTAGATATATAAGGTCTTCAAGTGGTAAATTTATATTCTTAGAAGCATGTACGAAATGTGTTTCCCAAGCTTAAACTCCTAAAAAAGTTATGCGAATATTCTGATGATTCATGACGTCGAATAATAAAGTTTTGACAATTTTATTATAGCACATCTTAATGCTCAACACACGCGCATCATATAAAATTTCTTCTTTTTTAAGGTGAGTTACGACGACTGAATATCGAACAAAGATTCAAACCTGGCATCCACCTGTTAATTTCGTACTTTAGAAAATAAGGAGACGTTTAATACGGCCACTTCTTATATCACGTAATTAACTAACTAATGAGAATTTGTTAGATTGTAATTCTACTGTAATCTAAAAGTAGATTATGTCTATGCATGTATGTATATAATTGTACCCAGTCATGCTGCTTAAGAACAGGTTCGTTAAAATACTTTCTGTATCATTGCCGCTGTTAACGAGGGAGAGCTTTTTGTCCGATGTAATGATTAATTACGCAGAAAATTACACGAGCCACCGGGGTGAGGGGAAGAATAAGCGAATAAGCAACAAGAAACGTACGAAGAAGTCGCATAATTTAACAGCAGTTTTCCCAGGCTAAAACAAGAAGCCCACAGACGCTCCAGGGCTAAGACGTGTTGTTCTTTGGCACCGTAATCAAAGTATAAGATAAGATGCCGTAAGCGACTCTGTATTTTTCAAGTACTTACACATTCTGGAAGCAAACAACAGCTTTTTGATTCGATTGTACTTGAAAAACTAAGAAAAACCCAAGATGTTATTAGCTTGTGTAATGCGTTCGTTTCAATGATACATTTTAGGGAATATAATAGAAATCTTAATGAATGTTTAGTAAAAGAATTCTCTGATGGAGCATACTAATTAGATTACAAACTTCTTTTACGAACATTGTCCTTTACGATCGTCTGAGCAATTAATCGTCCCAATATTTGTAAAACTGTTTTACGAAGAACATAAGAATACATAGATGAATTTTTTACAATGTAAAAATGAAATTGATCAATCCATTTGCAAAGAATAACAGAACAATGATACATACATCTTATGTAAACAAACTTACACAACAGTTTTTACACAGAAAATATGTTCTCTCTAGCAGAGTAAATCTCTACAAGATGAAACAACATAATTCCAGTTCCGTAATTATAATTATAATGTATTTTCTTTCTTTTCTTCTTTATCATTATTAATAGCATTTTCATCATTATTATTATTCGTGAGAATCAGCATCGTGTAAAGAAAGGTGAAATGTTAGGGAGAGTACACAAGAACCCGAAGCTGTTACACGTTTCAACAACCATTTTCCGTACATTTTCTAGGGAATGTTTTATCGTTCATGTAGAAATTTACGCAGCTGCTATTTGCATTCGGCGAACTATCGATCGCATCCGCGCTGGAAACGCATCTTTGAGCGTTGCACTTGCATCAGAGGCAACGGGGGGTCTCGTCACGCGCGTAGATTCAGACGTTGGAATGCTGGTTTCGATCATGAACAACGCGGCCGCAATCCCGTGTAATTTGCCACGATTTAGAACCAGTCAAAGTAAATTAAACGTTATTAGAACAAAGCTAACGTTTCGGCTGGCCGTCGCGTATTAACGAGCATTTACCAGGCAATCACGCGCATACCTTCGATTTCAATTATTTGGCCATTGACCCCTTTCGCTGAAGAATCCATGTGACAACCAACAATTCGTATTTATGGATATTTATTGAAGGAATCTACCGTATTAATAACTTTTAATATCCGGATGAAATTATCTTGATAAATTCACGTGATAGTTCTGTAGTATCGTGGACAGATTGCCTAAGAAATATCGCATGAACCATAAACAATGTTGCGAGAAAGCCTAAGTGCCGACAGGCCAAAAGGGTCTGGAAACTTCAATAAGCCCATCAATGTGTCGTCGATCCTTCAGTGGAATAGTTGCGCGGAAAAAAGCCCTATGTGACCATGGCCGTGGATGGTCGCGGAACACATACGTGGTGGGGCTATGAGAAAGGACAAAGGGATGCTTAAGGGAGGAAGACGAATTAACAGGTAGTCGTAAGTTGAGAAGTTAGTGTTGTCAGCGTTGTCAAGGAGGATGATCAGCGTGAAAAAGGAGCGTTGGAACCGTTGTAACGAGAGGAGTGAGCGACGAATGGTGACTGCGTGCATATAGACTTAGGAACAACATACTAAATCAATTATAGACAAAATATGGATAAAAAGAAGACAAATGTACTGGCTAACTAGTCGAAACTCTAGACTCAACATAGAAAATAAAATAAAAATCTACAAAACGATAATAAAACCAATCTGGACGTACGAAATACCGCTATGGGGGACAGCAGCAATGAGCCACATAAATAAACTACAGTCACTGCAATCGAAAATACTGAGAACAATAGTCAACGTCCCATGGTATGTCAGAAACGAGGATATACACAAAGACTTAAAAATACCAACGGTCAAGGAAGAAATTGGCAGGTACGCAGAAAAATACAAGGAAAGAACGGCAACACATCCAAACCAGCTGGCTGCTGAAGCGAGCAAAACTCTCATAGAAAAAAGACTAAAAAGAAAACACCCCACTGGCCTCACTAAAGAAATAAAATAGACAAATTCGAAGATGGTATCCCGCTGGGGGTAGTCATCCACATTGTTATTTAGCAATCAAGTTAAAAAAAACTTACCAAATGTCCAGCTGGACAAATTGTAAAGTACAAATTAAATAGTAATAATAAAAAAAAATATAGACTGACGGAGCATCATACTTGATTTTGTGTTGATGTGAACGATATTGAAACAAATGATACCGTTACCAAACCTATTAGCACTATACTTTCCTACAGTTCTTTCAATAGCAAATCAAAATGAGATCTAACTAGAAATTAAAGAAGACAAACGGACGCCTGTTTTTATACATCTACTTGACACGATTCCAGAAAATCGTCTCCAGGTGAATGCTACGCGAAAAATTACGATTCACCTATAACTTCGATCTTACTAATTCAAAAATATTCAAACGATTGAAAATCTAGATACGAAAAGGAACAGCCGAAATCGATCAAACGACAACAACCTCTCCGCAATGTCTCCAACATCGATGAGCGAGCGTTCAAACATCGATATCGATCGTTCGTAGGTACCCGGGCAGATTATTATGTCGCTTGGTCATGTCTTCTGAGAAATTGATACATCGGTACGTCGAACGTGGGTATACACGTGTATAGAACGGGTGTGGTGGCTTTACACGGCTGGACCGAGTAGACCGACAATCTCGCGCCATTACGATCGCATAATGATCGTTATCCGCGAAGCACAAAAGGCACAAAGAGTGGCTCTCAATCGTCGAACCGTCTCCAACTATCGGTCGAAAATCGTCGATCACACTTGGCCTCTTCGCAATTATGATCACGAAACGATACAGCTGATCTTCTTTTGACCATCGAATCGAAACGTCTGCGAGGCGCAAGATCGTCCACGATAATCGAAGCAGTTCACCAAGTGCGCGCGCGCGCGCGCGTGTAATTTATATTTAAATAAGCTACGATCGAAACCACAAGGTAAATACGAGCGGTGCGCGTGTGCGTGCGATTTTCGCGTGGTATCGTGGGTTGTGGTTGCGAGCGGAAGACACGCGGGACTCATCTCGATCGATGAGTACCGTGGATGATCGATCGATCCCGTCACGGAAGAAATCTCTTTCCAGGGAACCGGCCTGTATTTGCGTTATATCGCTCCTTCGACACCCTTTTAGAGGATGAAAAAGGGAGATGTTGGCTCTTGCTGTGTAGACTCGAAAATACCTGTACTATTTAACATTCCATTATCGGGGAACGTTAAGTAAATCCGCGTACTGGTTTAAGGGACGAAAAGCTAGATGTGTTAAATGTGTACATAATCTGTTATAGAATTTTGGATAATTTTAAGTAGGACCATAATTGAGAGCTATTGCATTTTGATTCGTATACAGAATTACTAAGAATACGTAAATACCTTCAGCAAAATTAATAATTTCTTTATCCAGGTTAAAATATGATTTGTTTATTTTATATATGTTGATTATGTATGTTTATTGTTTCATATCCATCAATTTTAATAATTTATTTATACATATATAGCGAATAGAATCGAAGATATCAAGAAGATTTCAAGTGTTGGAGCAAATTCAAGACAGAGAAGGACCGAAATGGACGAAGAGTAAATATTACTATAGTTGATCGCGTTTTACAGCAAATGATACTTCGAGAAAAATTCATATGATAACTAAAAGTATTATTTCACAAGTATCGTTCAGAAGGTAATACAATGATTCGATTATTGACAAATTTGCAGTGACCGATATTTCACACGTGATCTTATGCTATTAACAACCATAGAAGCTGGACAACATCAAATGTCCACGCGCCATCAACGACCATCTGCATCGAGCGACTGATGATCGACCTGTAATCGTTCGTTTGCCGGGACAAGCGTGCCGTCGACAAACAGCTTTGTTCACGTTGATAGGCGTGTAAATATTGTAATTAAAATGTTCGATAATCATTGTCATTTTTCGAGGAACCACTTCATCAGTTCCCGTTTCGTTATGGTAACGCGCCGGGCAAACAATGAACGTGACGCCGCAACGCTGTTATTGTCAATTTCGCCTCGTACCGGGCCTTTATCACTGTCGCTTGCGCGCGTAAAATCGAACACTATTAACATATACACATATTTCTACGAGCATGGCGATTTAAGAACTACCTGTGTCTCAATTAATATTCGATATTCCGCAATCGACATTTTAAAATGACCGTAACTAGAGAAAAGTCTAACCCACATTGTTTCAAATCGCAAACAATCGAAGCGACGCGCGTTACGGCCGCATCACACGAGTGGCAATGTGAGTTCTGCTATGTATTACGTTGTCCGGAAAGTGTCTTTCTTTTACAGACACGTCTTTTACAACGACGCATCTCTATACAAACATGAAACCTACTCTGTCGAACGTTGTGATCTTTATTTCGATAGAACAAAATGGATCATACGTAATTCGATACAATAATATAAAACGAAAGAAACTTTTCGAACGACCTAACAGTAAATTTTTTTTTTGTTTGGTAGAATTTTACAATTAATTATCATTGAGAATTATAAGTAAATTATTTTGGCGTGATACTGTAACTTGGATTATAAGTGTTTATAGTACGTTTGATTCTAGTTGAATCAAATGCTTAAATCTAAAGGGTAATGTCTTTTTAGTCTGCGGATCTGATCCGTCGTGTCAAGTAATTAGCTAACTAATGGATTTTGGTGGTTGTTAACTCTCATATTATATCTCTTACTGAATTTGGATATTTCTTCTTTAACTGTGAGTATCTTAAGCTCGCGATGTATAATAGCAGATGATAGGTATTTATGAGGTGTCGTATAGTCAACAATAAGCTACATTCAAATTTTGCATAAGCAATTAACAAGGAATCAGAGAGGTAATTTCGGAGCTCTAACGAATCATCTATCAAATAATTATACGTTAGTAATTGAAATTATCATTTCCTATTTTTGTTAGATCTGGTTTCCGACTAAATTTGATTCTCAGCGAAGTTTGATTCTTGCCTAGCATTCCCTCGCGCATCTCCTAATCCTTCGTATAATACTAGCGCGCACGTTCACGGCAATTTTATTTTGATTCTGCCGGCACTACGGTACGACGAGGAAGAAGGGAAAAGAGAAAAGAGGAAGAGTAGAGGAGGAGATGGCTGCTCTGGCCATATAATAAAGGCAGCTTGGAAACAATATAAAACAATAAAGGGTTCTTACCATAACCGCGCGGTTCAGCCGGCACGATATTGTATCTGCCGGGCGAGAAGGTACGGGGGTGGGCGAAATGCGGCAGCCACACACGCCAACAGACGTATAGTGATAGAAGAAAGGTGGCAGCAAGGGGTAGCAGGGTCAGTTATCTAATATATGTGATAATAACTTCGAGCCCAGAATCGAAGCCGGCCACCTCTTGCAAATCTCGGATCTGCATATATGGATTGTTCGCCTACCTCTTTCCTCGTCTATCACGATCCTCCACATTCCTCGTGCTATCGCACGTTCTCCTCTTTCTTCGCGATTGCGTCTTCTCAACTTCCTCCCTCGTCAGGGTATACACGTATTATGAACACGTTGGGGCGATCTTGCGATGCCTTTGACGCCGCTTTTTACGAAAATTATAAAACGAATGGATAGATTAATTTTTAGAAGAGCGGAGATTTCTATAGATTTGTAATAGAAGACAAATATCAAGTTCTGCATGCTGGAGCGGACAGATTGAATTTTGAATCTAGAAGATTTCTATAATTTTCTAACAGATTATGAATATTAAGTTCCGAGTATCAGAGTAGGTAGATTTTATTCTTTAATCTAAGCAACTGTTAGTTTTTCAATCGGAAATGGATACATATTAAAAAATAACTTGTACAACGAATAACTAATCAAGTTACTTTAAAACATACTCTTACAAGTCTCATTTCGATTAAATTTCGATTAAATTTAGAACAATTAACTGATAGCATAAAATAGCATTGTTCAAGTACCAACCTGTAAATTCATGGCAATTGCGTTACATGGCCTACTTAATCCGCGCGTTTCCAATATTTCTGCATCGCGAGCGCAGCTAAGACCTTCGTACAGACCTCTAAACTCCCCTGATTTGTTCGCACACAACGTCGGTTCAGCTTGTAGCTTTATCGAGTTAGCGTGTCGTACAGATACAACAACGTTCCCGAGTTCGTTGGTGTAACCGTTAGGTCCGTGTGTATTCGTACGAAGTTCAATTTCGCGTGTCCCTATGTGGGTTCCGAGCACGAAAAGTTTCAGTCCGTTCGTGTGCGAGCACACGCGAAGAAGGGCGAGGTGGAGGGGAATTTCGAGATTGAAATTTGAAATATGGAAATAACAGAAAACGATTCGGGAACTAGGGGATAGGGCTGCCTTCCGCGGCGTGAAAATGACGAGTATCGATATTCGCCTACGCGGGCAAATAGGTCACCACGGCGAGGGTAGTGACCAAGGAAACGATTATCACTCTCCAAAGAGTTCCGTACGCATTTTTCGAAGTACATTGTTTTCCTCGAATATAATTTTACCGGCCATTAAATAGCTAATTTACCTTACATCATTTTTAGATTCGTCCTAGAAACGTTTGTGATTTCTACCGGCTCGTGACAGTAATAAAGGAACTTTGAAAGCCAGTAAATCACTTTTTACAGCCCAATATTATTAACGTTTAAAAGCGCGGTTGAAATCGCGTGGAACAACGAAATCTGCCTTGAAACAGCCCGACAGAGGCCAGTACTACGGGAGATTAATCCCTGAGCCGAGCGTAGGCAGGGCAAATCTCGTTTCGAAAATTCCACGAAAATATTGCATCCACCCTGTGCTCCTTAAAACACAGGAACAAAAAAAAAGGAAGAATGTGAAAAAGAATTGCCTAGCAAAAAAGAAGAGAAAGAAGATAAACCGTAAAGTTTCCTAACTGGCAAAAGCGAAGGGCTTAAAAAACGATACGGCAGCTAGGTTTTCGAGTCACAGCGCAGTCCCTTTGACCTTGTAACCATGGAATTGTTCGTCGAGCGTATGATCTGCCTCCCCTGCCATTCCCCACGAGTGCCGTCTTTCCACGTGGTTTCTGCCTTTGGTCTTTCGGTTTACTCCATGCAACAGCTCGAACGGCATGGTCCCGTCGCATTATATTACGTTACGTCACATTATGCACCTAGCCCGCTCGCCGGAACATTACTATGTTCTCTGCTATGCTAGCTGCTTGGTTAATGTTCTGTGGCAGCATTCCAGTCGCGCCGTCTTCTCGAAACAAAGACTTTGTTTGCCGTGCGCTTTGAGGCTGCCTCCTTCGGCTGCACCCCGGCTAGCGGCCCGCTATTCACCATTTACATTCGAACGAGTTAGTAAGCCACGGGGATATAGCCCGAGAAGAAAGCGATGCCACGAAACGGGCCATGGAACGTAAACCTTCCTGTATCCTTCGTAAAGAGATTATCATTTTAGGTATTTGTGTTCCCCTAACTACGTATTTACGACGCGCCTCACGGTCTCCAGCAACGAACGACCCGTTTCTAGATCTTCCTACTTGGCTTTCTACCGACGTTTCTTTCCTAGCATCGACCGTCAGGGATCATTTAATTCACGTCCCGTGGCTTTAAGCGGACACTGTATCATGAATAACTATGGCGCATAATGGGACTATTGCATAGTTGACTAATCAAGCTTTGAGTGTGCTCGAGGTTCCCTAAGATTATGAAACAGAAATCAAAGATTCCTTAGAGTTTAACTTACTAAAAGAGCAAAGTGTAAAAATTTCAAGAAATATGTTTTTCAAAAAATTACTTAAATTTCTAAAACTTATAAAGAATTACATATCCGTCGTTCTGTCCTCTCGGTTAATACCGGTATTACGATCGTTCTAAATATTATAGCGCGTCAAGTTCGCGACCTAGAGTAATCTAGTTGTTGTACAAGGATCTACATAGATCAACAAGCGGAAGGAGCAGGTTCGAATAGCAGAATACAAATGCCCGATACATTGAGACAGTCCGTGAGGATCCTCGGAGCGGAGATCTTTATCGAAGATCAAGAGAACGAGGGACTGAAGGATCGCCGCGAATGCTCTGACAAAGGCCGGCGTCGGAGACCGAGGAATTCAGGAAGGCATAACGAGCGTTTTCACGCATCTCCGCGTAGAGGAGTGGCCCCGCCGCTGGAATTATTAATTAAGCACACTAATTAAGCGCGTTCATCGCGCTCGCCCGGAGGGGTCAGCCTGTGCGCGCGAGACCGACCAACAGGGAATCAGAAAGAGAAAGAGAGAGAGCGAGAGAACGACGAAGAGCGAGACGGCGCACTACGAAGGCTAACACGCGATTACAAACGCGATCGATAATAAATTACCTTTAAGCTAGAAACGCGCACTGCCACGTTTCTCCCTCCTCCTTCGACATCTATCTCGCTCTATCGTTCGCGTTCATGCTTTCATTCGGCCATTACAAGTCGTTGTTCCCAACCGTTCATTACAGCTCCAAGCTTACGTGTGGGTCATGCGAGAAAGCGTATCTCAACGGCCGAGTAATTATGCTTCCTCGATGGTGCACGCGGGAAGGTTCAAACGGAGGGGAAAGGAGCAGCCGAGGAGGAAAATCAGTCGCGGCCAAGAGAAGAGAACCGAGCTGCTTGGGGGAGGTCTGTACGAATACTTAGAGAGAAAGCAGAGTACGAGGCCGTGTAATAAATGCATGGGATTAACGAGGAATAAATAACGAGAGACTGTTAATAATGTCGTACCCTCGGTAAAGCACCATCCACCTTCCCCTTACCCTCATCCCTTCTTCTTCTTCTCACTCGCCTACTCCACCTTCTTCACCGTGCTGTATGCTGTGGCGGTCGTCCCTTCTCTTTTGCCTCTTTTCCTGGCTATGCTCGTCACGCTACTACTACGCAACTCCCTCGTTAGAAGCGACGTCCGCGACTTATGGAATCGCGAGAGACGCGGGAACCCGCGAGCCAGCAACTTTCGAGAATCATTAAAAACGCATCTTCGATCCGCGCGCCCGCGATCGGTTTCTTAACGAGGCCGTTAGCTACCGTCGTACCGGCTCGATTGCTTCTACCTTCATTGTTCCTACGTATTTTCTTTTTTTGTCTTGCTTCTCCTTTCCTCTTTGCTCGGGCCGGTCCTTTTTCTCATGGAGGAACGTGCGTGTAACTCACGCGACACAGGAACACGAAGGAGCACCGACGTTCGGTAATGGGGATCGAAGGGTCGGTGGTGGGACGATTGATATTATTGCGAGAAAAAGCGTAATGAAGAAGCGTAATGAGTGGCCGGCGTGTAAGGCCACTAGAGATTGAACGTTTTCGCGGCGACCTTTTTCCCGGCGGTTCAATTAATTTTTTGCTCGCGCTTTTAAACGACTCGAATCGCTTCCTTACGGATGCTGCACGGTCGTCCACGATCGAACACCACTTCCGCCATTCACGCGATATAATCGATAGATCCCTTCGACAAAGCGCGATTCTACTTTATAGCGTAATTTCAAAAATCTATGTTACCAGATTTACTTATGCAATTTCGTGTTTCGCGAATATAAAGAAATACAAACTAAATACAGATATATATTCCATATTGCTGAATATTATAATAAACCCGTTGCTCCGGATACTTTGTACATGTAACGTTGCACATTACAATATTTCCATTGTGTACATTTTTGTGTCGTTAAATTTCCCACAAATGCCTGAATGTCCACGTTCTAATTATTAGCGACTTTTTGACCGTCTACCATAGAATAGCAGCTAATCAATCGAACAATTTACATTCCTACGATCCGGCTAATAATTTAACGATCAACAAACGAATTATTTAAACTTTAATTAGTACTCTGCCGTCCTGCAAACAAGTATTTCACCGACGACCCGCCAAACATCGAGTTTTCAAGCGGAGCCTTCTAAAGGATCCCGGTGCGTACGTGTATACGGATTCCATTCTCTTACACGAACGTAGAAAAGAGTTCCTTCTACGGTGGATTAACCAAGGCGGGGGAGGAAGACGGAAGATGGAAGAAGGCAGAAATGGTGGACGACGCATAGCGTGGAGAAATAGCGGACGGCTGGGAGGAAAAGGGTGGGAGAGGGTGAGACGAGGCGAGGGTAAGGCACTAATGAGCAAATAAGGCGAAAAAAGGTGAAAATTCATTAGCAGTCAGCTAGCAATGGACGAAGGGGGAAGGGTTACCGAGAATCGGCGTAACTCTTTTCTCGGTAAAGGACTCGTGGCTCGACAAAGGGTTCTAAAAATAAATACATAATTAAACGTCGCGATAATTAACTTCTTTATGCCGGCAGAAATCGAGGCAATGCGTTTGTACGCGTCATTCTTGCATATGCACAGCTCTCTGTATGTATGTACGTGTGTATCGTTCGAAAGAATGATTTTACCGGCTTGGACGAGTCAGCCGTGCTAACGACAATGTAATGGCCTGATACTCGTATAACGATCACGATTATAAATACGATACTTAAATACGATTTATAAATACGAATTATAAACATGATTATCGTGTAATGAACGGTGATAATAAGAACGCGTCAATGACAAGTACATCAGGATTTAACGAGCACGAGAAATACGAGGCAACGAATCTGGCCGCTTAATCCGCGCACGGAATTTGCATTCGCCAATTTTCTATTCGCCTCGATTTTCCGTTCGTTTTTCCAATGTTTCTTCCGTATCTAACGAAGTTATTAAGCCCCCTTCTTTGACAAAATCAAGCGGAAACAAAGTTAATGACGTTCGTACGTCGAGCATGCATCCAAGAGCTTGCACGTTCGAGTGTACGATAAATGTGTGTGTGTTGTTTCGGGGCCATCGTGTATGACAAATAATTACCAAGTACTTAGAGAGCGTATGAAAATTTAATAGCCAATGGAGGTACTTTGGTCAACTATTATACGTTATAGTTTCTCATGTATATTTTGGAAATTTCGCTATATTAAATATTTTAAAGACATCGTATAGAAAATATTTTCAATAAAAGAATATATTTTAATTTCCAAAATATTTTATAAATAGTATAAATGCAGTACCCATTGGTAGTCTAGCAAATCTAATAAATATTGAATTGTCCTGAAAGTTCGTCGCGAAATTACAAAAAAGATTATTATTGTTAGCGATCTACAAATATTATTTTATAATACATGCAATATTCTGTTGGGTAATTTTTTCTACCTAGCGTTACAACCCCTTTTTTTATACTTTTAGATAATAATTTCTTTTTCCAGTTTTATTTTATTTGCATACAACGTTCAACATTGCCTTATTGAAAACCAAAACATTTCTTGCAAAAATAATCAATCCTAGCCTATAATTCTTTTTAGTCTCCCGTATTAGTGAAAACCTAACTATACGCAATATTGAAATTCGTACTTAGCATTTTATTATTTAATAAAAAATCAACCAAACTCAAATCCTTCAAATCGAAGATATGCCAGCAATGAAAAACGTTACGAACATAATCTATTCTAATATCGCATCTACCTACCCCCGAATATAGTAACCAACTATAACGCTATTTCCGAGGGAAATCTCCAAAAACACGGAGCACGTCCCATTTCCTAGATCTCCGAATCCACGCGGACGAGCAACAAAATAATCGTATCCGGAATTTCGTTCGGCCCTTATTAAAACAATCCGGCCGAAGATCCCGGGGTGTGTAAATCGGTGTAGAATACAATTACGCGAGTGACCAGATACTGCCCTACCCCCGCCTGATCATCGAACGCGAGGGAAAATCCGTTCGATTTCGGCTGAAAGCCGCGCTGATCGACTCGGCCGCGGATCAGCCGACTCCACTCTAATTTAGACATTTTCGGCACCAACTCGGTATATTTGTTATATTTTCACTCGAATCATTATTACGCGACACCGCACGCGCAGCGTGTACCAAAGGGGATTACGGCTTAATCCGGTCCGCTATAAATTGGGCGGAATCGCATCCCTGTTCCGGCTTGTCCCTCTCTATTTCCTTTCGCTGCCTCTCCTCGTTTCTCCTTCGCGTTTACCTTCGCTGTTCAACAGCCACCCTCTGTACGACTGCCTTCTCCTCCCTCGTTTCCTGCCGCGTTTCTCTGTCGAATCGTTCGCTAGAGTTTCTCCTTTTTTCGTCACACAAAATCCTGCTCCCATCCGGCCGTTTTTCGAGAAAGGGTTGCGGAGGATGAACGAGGTCTCGGCCAACGACAACGACAACGACAACGACCACGACGTCGAGGATGTTGGACAGGAGACGAGAGGTTGAACCGTAGTAGTCTGGACGAGGAAGCATGACGAGGAACCGGATAAGGAAAAAAAAAAGAAACCACGAAGGAAACAGGGACGTACGGAATCCAAGAATATCGTAAGGTCGAACAAGGCGGCCATAGGAATACGTACGGCGAGCAAAACGAGAGTCGAATCGCGGCAAAGAAATATCGTCGGTCAACGGAGAAAATCCGTATCCTGGCAGTAACGACCGGGATGGACGAACGGGACCGAGAGTCGGCAGCTAGAGAGCCAGAGAGAAAGAAATCATGGGGGACAAAGGGGGAGGGAAGGAAGAGCCCGAACGAAGAGAAAGAATAAGAGGGAAAGAAAGGCTTGAGCTTGGGTAAAAGAGAAAGGAGGGAGAGAGAGAGACAGAGAGAGAGAGAGAGGGGGGGAGAAGGAAGAAAAGAGGAAAGGAACGAAGGGAAAGGGAAAGGTACCCTTAGCTGGTTTCCCTCAGGAGATTTTATAATGGCGTCCAGTTATTACCGCAGGACCTCGGGCCACGAACGCGATACGATTCTCCGACAAGGGACGAAGGCCGATTTAACAAGTGGTCAAATATACGGGCGCACGAGTGGTCTGAGCATCCTGGCCAGAAAAGCGGACCGACCTCGAAAGACCGATACAACGGTTGCCGATAATGATAACGATGATCGCGAAATGATAAAAAGAGATGGATGTAGGTTTCTCTCGTCGTCGTCGTCGTCGTCGTCGTTTCGACGGACTAGGCGAAGTTCTAGACGAGCTCTTATCCTTACTTCGAACATGTGATGTATCTTATCTCTTTTGATAAATAATTTTCTATAGCTCTTTCGAACAACTCATTTGTCATAGATGATACTTTATATGATTAATTTAGTATACGAAGAAAGGTAGATGCAAAGGAAATGTATAAATACAAAAATATTTGCATGGTAATTCTACTAATGTAACAGAAAGTGAGAGGATACTTAATGTACTCAGGATTAGTATAAATGAGTGCTGTAATTACAAAATCAAGTTAACGCTGATTAACCGCGTGTATTACAAAGAAATCTAAATTATCCCATGTTTTCGAAGATTTTATTGCAGATCTATTATATTTCGTGATTTATGGACGAGGGTGTAACTTTTTAATGAGATTTAGCTGCGCGGTTCGTCATCGTCCAAATATCCCACGTAAAAGCTATGTAACGTAGTTTAATTACAAGACAGAATGACTACCGCAAAAACGATCTACAAGGATCGGGAGTGGTTTGAAAGTCTGGAAAATTAAAATATATAAGAGGACCGTGGTTTGATGCGTTAAATCGATAGGATATCATCGCGGTACGTCGCAGAGGAAGGATATTAATTATGAATTAATTAGACGAGACTGATATCGAGACCATTGAAAGGCACGGCGACTGAAAAACTCTTTATTCATAATTATACTGTTGGCAGTGTTAACGAAACAACAAACATATCGTATTACCAATTATGCTCCCGCATCGTGGCCCAGGATTTGTCGGGATAGAAGGGCGGGGCAGTGTAAAAAAAAGAACAAGCTTTGATTTCGTTCGAACGAAACCCGACAGTTTAATTGAACGTTTCCTTCTGACGCGTTTGTAATTACGAATTTGAGTGAATTATTCCATGCCGTGAACACGCGTTTCGTTGTGCTTTCTTTTTTTCCCCCCTCGGTTTTTCGGTTCTGCAGTGTAATTAAAATATCAACGATACGTGTAACAGGGGATACATATGTACAAAAATATTTCGTTAAACGTTTCCGATGTACGTGAGCAATATACAGACTGTATTTACCGGGGTTACATACGAAATGTAATTAAAAATCGTAATCAGTATCACAAACCTTATCAACTGGTCTCTCAAACCCGATGGTGAAAGTTTTAATAAAGCTGCGGAGACTCGAGTTCCATTTCACCGACAAATAATTCTGAAACAATACATTTTACTAATTTAATAAAATATAATATATGCAAATTTGCATAAACCGTTAAGAAACCAAACTATTTTCCGACAAATGTTCAACTTGTATCTAAATTAATTTTTTCTAATTATTAGATTGTCTCATAGATAATGTATTTAATAATTAATCAACAGCGTATTTTCTTTCATTCCTACGATCGTTTGCCGATTTCTATTAAATTCTTCCTCTAATAAACCTATATGCATACTATTAAATTTAAATTTAATACTAAATTTAATATTAAATTCACATTCCTTCAAAAATGAGTAACCTCGATTGAATCGATTAATTTGTTTTCTGTATATCTCTAGAACTAAGATATTGTGTTACAATCTAAAAAGTGTAAATTTATTGAATATGACAATCCAAACATAAAATATATACATTTTACTTCCACGAATATTTCTCTAACAAATCTCCCTCAATTAACAACTACGTATGTATATCTATACGTTTCATCGTACAATTTTCAAGTGAATAGAACATATTCTCTATAACTACAATGTAACATAAACGTAAACGACAAAAGATTGACGAATGTTCGGAATGCCTTCCGGATGGCCGGCGTGCCAAAATTCCACGAATTTCGCGGGACTAATTTAGATCAGAGGGGACGTGAGTGTATGCACTCCACTCTGCGAATCATCATACTTTTCCCTGATATACGAGATGTCAATTTAATTGCAGAAAATACTTGGGGACGACACGTGAGCCACCCGTCGGCTAGTTTAAATTAGAGGAGCCTCAAAGACGCGCGTGGACTCGCGGAATTCGAACAACGAGACGGAGTGAACGAGTTCGCTTCTAGAGAAAGAAGCAGGTTTCAATTACCAGCCGAACTCTAAGCCCGACTCTGCTTGCCAGAACTTTCAACAACGAAACTCACTCAACACGCTGACTGACTTTGTCAAAACTCGTAAACGATTGCAAGAATAGAGTGAAATGATCAAAGTTCTTCCTTCTACTTATTTTGTTTATCTTGTTACGTTTCTGGTTACGCTGCTGACCGTACGTATGTACATACTAGGACTCGTATTCGTTGTATCTATTGAAAAGTTCTATCAAATGTTATTTTATTTGATTAAATAAATCGTCAGTCAAACTTTATTTAATCTCTCTTTTTTTTTATTTTAAGTAGAAGAAGTGGAAATCGTTTAATTTGTATCCTAATACTTATGAATGATAGTGTATGTTATATATTGTACTGTATATTTTGTAATATACAAAATGTTTCGATACTGTTGATACATTTTTTAATCCTGCTGCGTTCTATATGTAAGACAATTATGTATGTATATGTAAGATAATTAGGTACATAATTAGATGTTAACCATTTGTAAGAATTTGTTTTATATAAAATAACGCGAGTATGCAATGTGAATATAAATATAAACATAAATTAATCGATAGGATTACTAGGCGGCCAGCGCGAGCCTCTCTTCGTTTTTTGACGACTAAGCCATTTAAGTTGTCGATAAATTAGTATTCGAAATGGTTATTGGTTATAAGAAATGATCGATGTAAACATTGACTGATAATTTTTATGGAACATACGCAAAATGTTTTTCATCGTTTGCAGTTTCGAAGAAAAGGATTCGACTAACGAATTCGTACTTGTAACTGCTCAACCTAGTTTCGAAACAGCCAGAGTTCAATATGGCTGAACGACTTTACATGTTCGGTACACAGAAAGTAATTATGGCGCCAGTAGGTATAGTATTAAAACGCGCTTCGTACATTTAATTTACTCCTTAGGCATTTTGATGTTAATTGAGAGCAAAAATAGAATGTTAGATTTTTTCTGAAATACAAATTCAGAACATCAAATTATACTAATAAACTGTATTAATTATACGAAAATTTAGATTTATTTCATATGTGTTTTGTTACGTTTTGGAAATGTCGTTGGAAAGAACATATATAGATACAACCAGTATTATACACAATTGGAACTTTTTCAAAATCAATCCAAAGAAAGTAACGAAATTAATTGTTACAATGAATATCTTGTGCTCAGATTTCAAATGGCGAATTCAGTTTGTTAAATATTGTTAAATGTAATTACATTAATCCATCTTTACTCTCAGTGCCTTAATTAATGTTATATCTTTACCTCAATGTAATGAAATTTAA
Source organism: Bombus vosnesenskii (assembly GCF_011952255.1). Lineage (NCBI taxonomy): Eukaryota > Metazoa > Arthropoda > Insecta > Hymenoptera > Apidae > Bombus > Bombus vosnesenskii. The sequence goes on from NW_022882938.1 coordinate 767,880, forward strand.
TGAATGAACTCCTTTCGACGCTTCAAAATATCTACACAATTCTACGGAAGAACGACATGCTGAACTAATAGATTTTACGATAAAGACGAAAAACACTCGATAAGGACACGAAACGAACACGATAATTGAGGGAACTTTTGTTCCATTTTACGCGAAATGATCAAAGAGACCTCGATATGTTTCACAGAACGCGACGATGCAACGATGCAACGATACGACGACATACGGTAAACTGAATCACATTTCGCACTACGCAATGACGACGATGATACGATCATAAAGTAAATAAACACAACGTTCTATTCACCGCACCAATACAAACCCGAGCACCTGATCGAACTTTCGCAGATTTACAACCGATTCAACATCGAAGTAAACATACTAAATGAATTATTTACGATATTATCTGACATCACGACGGGACGACTATCCTAGAAAAAATTACGCGGGAACTAGTCGTTAGACGCGCGATCGAAGCGCCACGCTCAGTCGATAAACGGAATTGAGATCCTTCGATTCTCGAATTGAGATATCTTACGATCGATATCGATTTTGTTTAACTTTCAGTTACGTATATGTTCATATATCCTAAATGAAGAGAGTTACGTTTGAATTGAATAATGAGACGAAAGTATCCGTTTATTTCTCACATAACTTTCATTAACAAATTATTCAATATATTTGAAGAATATATGAATTTAGATTAATTTCTTATCATAATATGACTATTACAAACGTGTCTAATTTTCGGAATTATTGAAAACGAATTTTATGTTTAAAAGCATTCCCTTTCTCTTCAAAGATATTCTTACAGAATTGATAAATGCGTATACACAAATATTATACAAGGAAATGATACGATGATAAAGATTTAAAGAATTGTTGGTTATTTTGATTTTATCGATAAATTTTGGAGAAAGCATTACAATATATACCGTACAGTGTGGATCTAACAACGTTCATAAAACATTTCATTTTATTAAGAATTTTTTAATTAGAATCTACAATGAATAAATTTTGCTTTGTAATTAATTTTCCTAGTAATTCAGGCAATTATCTCAGAAGATACTACGCTTTAGAAGATTATAAAATACAAATATACATTAATATAATATGATCGTGAATATAAATATTTCATATCTTAAACAAAGAGACGAAATTTTTCTCCGTTTATTTTTCATTATCTCTATAAATAAGCACTCCAAAAGTATATGAATTTAGATTAATTTCGTTTCGGAATGGTGGAATCGAAAATCGAGCGACACAAAACGATTGAAAAAAAAAAATAGTACGACAGTCGAAGGACGCGGTACGGTAATTAACACAGAAGTAAGAAAATTAAAATGGAGGAAAGCAATTAACAAAGGAACACATACGGGCGTTGTAACACTGGTTACCGGTTGTAAAGTAAACTGGTAAACAACACCGGTTTAATTAAATGTTTCCTATAAAAACTGACGGAAAGTTTCGGAAAGTGGAAATTAACGAAGACGTCGTAAATATTTTATTTCGGGATAAAATCACCAGAAAAGACGAGCTTACTCTTCCTCTCCGTTTTCTCGTATTCTCTGTTCCTACGGCGTTCCGTGCGACGTTTCACGAACAAGAAATCATAATTTCCATTTGTCTTCGTTTTGTAAATACTTTGGATAGCCAAAGTCCCATCAAAAGTCTCTTCAACTTCTCTAATTACGCCGCCTCGCGAGCCAAGTAAACCGAGCTACGCAAATACTTCGTTATAACAGCGCTAAACACGCTCGTGTCCGTTGGAGATTTCGCTGCTCGAGAATCGAAGCCTCGCCGTAAGATACGCGATCGTCCGCTCGATTACTTAATCTCCTCTGACAAAAAAAGAAGCGTAACAGAAAAAAAAAAGGAGAAGAAAAACCATTCACACGGTGAAATAAAAGAGAAGGGAAACGTGCACGAGCACGGATAGAGTCTAGTATCGAACCAATCCTACTCGCGGTAACTTTGCGCAAGTAATTGCAAGCGGTCGGCTATCTAGCTGACGTAAATTCCGCTTCAACTTTATTTACCGACGCGGCCATTTAATTAGAAAAACGGATGCCCGGCGAGAATGATCGGTCTTGCCCGTATATTTCACGAAATTTCCGCAGAAACTCGTGTATACTCGCGGCCGTGATCGCAAACACTAATTATTTTCGTCTTGCTTAGATCATAGTTATTAACTTCATGAACAATAAAATATATGTAATCACGGGGACCAAACTTTTAAGGAAACGTTAGTCTTCTCGAGAAAGTCCGTTCGCGATCAGCATAAAAAATGACATTAATTCAGTAAGAGTTAAGTTAGGTTAACGTTATATTTGATTGGTAACCTTTTCCAATCAATTGATACTATCGAATTTTGTTTCTTAACATTATGGCTATGAAAGAAAATTCCAAGAATTCGCTTAATATCTTTCCCATTATTATTTTTCCCATCTGAATTCTACAATTTTATGAAATTTATCACCCTCCCTTAATGTATTACCACACGAATATCTACAATTAATCTTTCTCCCTTCTTCAACCCCTTGTAAACGTTAACATAATCAACGTTCAAAATAACGGAACGATAAGAATAACAAGCGAATCAGTGATCGGAGAGGAACCGTTGTTCAGAGTCAAGAATGGAGGTTGCGAGAGAAAGAGCAGAAAAAAAGGGGGAGGCGAGGGTGGTCCGTTCCCCATTAGAGTGTCTCCGCAGGCGTTTAATCACCCAATTAAGAGGATTTTCACGTATGTTAATTAGTCGAAACACATGCAAGACGCGACGCGTCCCCTTCCTCTTTACTGTACCCCTGTGCGTTTCCCTCTCGAGGCTCCGGTGGTGCTTGAAGCCTGCTGGAACGGGAGCCTCGATTGCACTCGACGGCTAAAAAGAGATCAAAAGGAGGCTCCCATGTCGCAAGAAATATTCACGTACACGGTTTTGCACGGTAGCAAACGCGACACAAGGACACGTGTACCAGGGCCACCTACGCACACGCGCCTCTTCCGCGTGCCTCGGATGCGGAGGAACCGGTGAGAGAGATCGGCTCCCGGGAACGCACGACTCTAGAGACCCGAGACGCGTGTTAAACCGTCCTCATTAATCGGAACCCCTCTCTTCTCGCCCTGCACACCAGAGAAAACGCTGTGGTTAGGTCTCGTTGGGACGCACGCTCGTCAACCCTCGGTCGACAGACAGTCAGACAGACCCCGATGCTCATCGAGAACGGTAATGAATTTGCCGATTGAAAAGGGCGGAAGCTCTGCATCGATGAGGACGACGTACATTTTTTTTTTTTTTAATCCCCGTCAGAGCAGAGGTTTACCACGGTGACAGTCGGGCTGAGATTTTGGCAGGGGGTTAAAGATATTGGTGATTGAACAGACACTGTTTGACTGTTGGGGATTCGTTTAATGGATAAGAATTATTATTAATAAAGAATTGTGGTTAAAAATTGAAGTTTTTGAGATGATCAGAGGAACAGTGGATAACCTGTTGCGATATGGGAGTAATATTACGACAGAGTTTAGGAGGTAGGTGTAGACAATCGATAAAGCGCGAGAATACAGAGAAAACGGTGTTTATTCTACAATAGTACAGATTCCAGAGAATCTCGAGAAAAACCTAATATCATTTCCTTGTATAAGTAACTTAATTTTCAATTGCAACAACTTGGTTTAACTAAATCGGCTGAACACCTTGTGTTAACTTAACCAAGGCGAAAGATTTTTCGTTGTTTTGTATGAAACACGACGATGCAAAAAACGAAATATCATACACGTAGCGCGTCGGTTTGGTCGGCTAACGAAGGAAAATCGAAGAAGAGATGGTGGAAGAAACGACGTTGGCTATCTATTCAATTATCACCTTGGAACGGCCGCATACGTAGGAACAGGTAATTCCATTTCACGACTTCCGGCCATTCTCGGCTTTTGAGCGACGTGTCCTGTGACGTCAGCGGAACAAGAATCCCCCATTTTACGCGTGCACCGAACGAACGATCGTCGTGTTCGAACGATTCGTGGCTTCTTCGGTGAAATCGGAAAGGTTATCGCCCTCTAACGTGGTCGATTAACAAATGTTTGGCTGGAAATGCAGCCTTGGACGTGCGTCACATTGGAAAACGATAAATTTCGGGGTGGAGAACGATCTAAAAGCGGAGGGGTCCAGACAAGGAATAATTTATCGTTGGAATTTTAAAAAGGTTTAGGTAAATAAAACAAATGAATCGCCATCGAAGTCAAGTGGTTGGAAATATCTTTCGCGGCAACACTCGCTCGCCGTGAATTCGTTCCAATTTCCTCTCTCCCTCGAGCCCCTTTCCCCTTCATGTTTTCGTCTTTCTTCACTTTATATCGGTCGGTCTCGTTTGCTTGCTCGCGAATTGCACATTTCGAGGTAAGTCTCGAAGACAATGAAAATTTCAACGACCATTCATTTTCTGGTAATGAGTTCTTTGGTCGGTCTTTTAACTGTGCCAAATGACTTTAAAATCGTGCCGTCGGTTAATGGGCTCTGTTCGCTCACTGTACACGTTTTCAGTTTTTTTCTCATTTCCACTCTCCTCTCTCTTATGCCCACTCCGTCTCTTTCTCCCGCAAAATATTAAACAATCACAAGTTTTCCGAGCTTTCGCTTTTCAAGTAGTCACGTAATTGGGCTTTTATGCATCGCCCCTTCTCCGGTTCCGCTCTTTTCTACACACGTATCGAAGAATGCAGGGGGTCGAGGGAAAATACTCGATGTCTCCGGCTGTTTTCATGAAAGGTTTAAAAGAAACAACTGGATACAATGAAAAGTGGCGGAGGAGGTTAATATTTGACCGTTAGAGTCGACGAAACCGCGACTAATCGCCATGGAAATGAATCCGTGTTTGCCAGAACGTACAAGCGTCAAAGAATAAAATTGCGCGAAATCTAGGTGAGTCTTTTCGCTACAATAAAAAAGAATTTATTTCTTTCTATATCTTTCTCATCAGGCAACCAGCTCTCTCAATTAGTAATAGTAGCACGACGTAAAAAAAAATTCTAAGCAGAAAAAGAAAGCGTATGTTTCTTCGAGTTCTCAACGGAAGGCTAATTAAAATACAAGGAGGTAGTACGCGGAGAAGATTGACAGTAAAAATTGTTGCAACCACCGAGCCACGGAAATTACACGATCCTGTACGTTCTCATTACTCGAAGGAAAACACGTGGACAGGCAATAATGGCGCTCATAAAAACGATCGCGCGATAAAACAACGGACTAGGCAGGGGAACGATGCAACCATCGGATAATTTTCCAACGGGCTAGGCGCAAACGGAATAATCGATCGAAAGAGCGAAAGGACCGTCCGGATTATTATTTCTGCTGCTTTAAACGTATTGATAATGATCAGAAGTAATGCGAGCTTTAATTGGCTAATAGCGTGACGAAAATATAATAACCATCGTTGTATCGATTAAAACTGGCCGGGACAGACGTGAAATCTCCTACGACGAACACGGCCCCGTTCGCATGAACTAACAACGGAGTCGCAGTCGCAGCCAGGCGTCCGGAATTTCTGATGGTAATTCAGTCTAAATTCTGGAATCTACTCATCCATTCAGCGGGAACGTAATGGCGCAAATTTGCCTAATTTTCTACTTATTACCAGCTGCTTGTTACCGCATTTGTAATTCGTTGTTCGACGAAAATGAAATTAATAATCTTCTGAGCGCGCATCGCACCGTCTAAGTAACGCAGCGATGATTCCCCGTGATACGCGTTCGAAAGGTGTGTATTACGATCATGAGTTTGCTCCGTGTATACCGTTCTAGACGTATTATATACATTAAAATAATTTACGACGCAGTTATTTAAAATAAAGTTATCTCACTCAAACGTGTATGAAGATCGCGATAAAAAACGTGATAAGTCACATTTCCTATTTCTTTCAATTTTATGAAGTTTTCTTACTGTTGAAGATTTTAAAAATATTGTCACGAAGTAATCTTAGTCTCGTTGCTCGAGCTATTCTTTCTAACATTTCTTCATTTTTCAAAACATGTTCAAATATAATATTTCAATTTCGCCGTGTACCTTACCTTTGCAAGTAAAGTTATACAAACGTACAACTATTAAACGTGTAAAAAATTATACCAACTGTTAATTACTTCAATAATTTATTTACTTAATTAAGAAATTTCAAACAAACGAAGAAAATCAAAGACAGTGAAAAAAGTAATAAAACTTCAGTTTCTCTCGAATGTTTAGATGGCGAATGGGGCGTTTTAACCGAAGAGAGTAGAATTATAGGAGGAAAATTGGATAGGGATAAAAATCAGTGGTAAGGCAACATTATGCAACTTTTTCATCGATTTCTAAGAGAAATAAAATAAAAATAGAGAAACTTTCTGTTCTAATTTCCCGCTGGATGTGCGCAAGGACAGTCTTTGAAGCTGGCAATGGTCGCTCATCCCCGTATTCAAATTGTAAATTTATACTTGTAAATTTATGAGACGTTGGAAATGAACTATTGAGAGAATAGGAAGGAGAGAGAGAGAGAGAGAGAGAGAGTAGCTGTAGTAGTAGTAATAGTAGCAGTAGTAGTAGCTATACATGTAACGAGTTAACTGTAATGCACCTATAGCGTGTGCTTGGTTTTATTCACGAAGGAATGGAAATCCACTTGTGTCACGGGGGCTGAAGTATGGCCCCTATCTGTTTTCTATGTATTCAACTAATGCTGTCGTAAAATATGAATAACTCGCGAGACAATACCGATAAAGGTTTGCGGAAAGTATAATAGTGCACGTACGTTCACCGTAAAGGAAAAACGAACGAACGAACGAACGTCCATAGAGAATTACATCTATATTTGCTTATCGAGATAACGAGACTTTGTGCGGCCTCGTTCAAAGGATACAAAACGTTAAAAATAATAGGAAAAATAGAGAACCGTTAAAATACTTCGCATGTATCGGGAAATATTGGACGATTTATTAATGCTATTTCTTACTGTTTATTCTCGTTGTATGAAAATAATTTTCTACAAGTAACTTTATTTGTTCGTTTACTTATTCTTTGATAACGTAGTTGGATCCACACGTGAGATTGGTTTTGCGATTCTTCTTCCTTCCCCATCTTTATTTGCTTTTATCCTGTTTTTTACTTATTGTCAAATATCTACCATTCGTCATGTGCCATTTTTTGACTTTCAGTTCATTTATCACCTATGACACAACCCCACGCTCACATATTAATGCTGTTGTAGTTTTTGAATCATTTGGATTTGAATCATTTGAATCAAACAATAAAGTGTTAGGCATCCTTCCATCCAAATTGAGGATCACAGATCATCTATAGAACTTGTTAATTGCCTCAAACGCTTGTTCGTTTCATTTTTGCGAAATCATTGGAATTCTCCAATTGGTGTACATTTAGATAAAATCGTGTTGCGGGGAAAGCCTGTCTGGGAAAATACTCTTTGTTTTGAGGTCATAACATCTACCGTGGGCGGACTTGTGCTCGTGTGCGTGCGTACGTGTAACCACACGGGGTAGATGCGTCGAGACAGATAAGGGGAGATACGGTTTGGTTTAAGGAAGCGGTTAATTACCAGAAGATAGAAGATTGCCGGTGGCACGGTCTTATGCTTCGAGTATAACCAAAAGAACTGATCCTCCGCTCTGCCGGTCGCAGAGGATGCTTTCGGGTAATAATCTTTCAGGCATTTCAGCCCATTAGCCATTAGTCGATAGGGTTAAAAAAGAAACGAATACAGGAAGATAGAAAAGCCATAGACATTCGATCGAGGTAGATTTACTTTTATCGTGGTGATTGTTCGAACTCGTTTTTCTAATTGAGTAACATTTTAATCTTGTAGTTTATATGGATCTTCCGGTGATGGTTCAATAATTGAAACGTTGAAGAAACAAGAATTAATTAAAAACCTAGTAATAAAGTAATGTTGGATTTTTCTTGAAATAGAAAAGTACTTGTCACATATTTCGAAAGCGATAAATTTCAGGAGTATGAGAAAAATATGGACACGGTTTAGTATGAACCAATGAGCCGTATTGGTGTGACGTGAATAACGAAATTATCCTACAACTATTTGAAGCTCCTCCCCTAAAAATTAGCGGCGTGTAACGCTAATCTAAATCTAATAGTATTTTTATACTGATAAAAAATTGCAAATGAAATAATGTTGCGTTAACGCAATTTTGGTCCTGAATAGGTTTAAGACATATCTATTCTTAATGTAAAAAAAAAAAAAAAACAACTAAACGAATCGAACGAACACGTAGAAAAATCGATCCTACCAAAGATCAACAGCATATGTGTGTGTATGTATATGTGTGCGCACGCGTGTACACGTAGCGCGAATTCCAAGCGAGAAGTCCCAGTCGCGGGCCAGGTGCGGCATGGCTCGGTGCAATTTCTTTGAATCAAGCGAAAGCCAATTACAAGTTTAATTCGGAACTTTGCGCGGGCGATAATTAGCCGGTAAATTAAATTTACTTTCGTTTCAAAACAATCGCGGAAGTTTCACCGGGGCGACGCTCCGCGTCGCGACGAAACGTCGCTCGCCTCCGGGGACAATCCAGAATTCTATAAAATTAATTATGCGGAACAACGCGTCCGTAATGTCCACTCGTTGTATCGACGGTCGAGCTGACGGTATCCTACGATCCAATTTCAACTTCGTTTTTCACAGAATAGTATTTTGATAAGTTGATCTGTTTCCTATGAGACCATTTTATTTTTTAGCTCGTTGAACCATTGCTTTGAATTGTTGCTCTTTTAAGAAAAATTTTTAAGTGGGTATCGTTAATTTCGCGCAGGTTTTATAACAATTATCTAATTTCATTCCTCTCTGTTAATTAAAATCGTCAGTTTTAGGATTAAAAAGTTCTTGAAGTATCAACGTAGTACTTTCACGGTTGCTTCATTTAGAAAATTGTCTAGATGTGAGGAAACGATAACTCGCGAGTACAAGATGGGACGAATAAGAGAATATGACATAATTTCATGTTCTAATCCATCCTGTTTAATTTTTAAAAATAGCAAAGTGATTATCTTCGTTTCCATTTATCCATGTCCTAAATTTCTTTTTTTTTTTTTTGTACTCTTTACCTTCCTCAAATTATTCTTTAAAACATTCCACTGATAAATAGAAGACCTATAACACTAATTAGCATTCGAATTAAAAATGTCTCCGTTGTTCGCGGTGATAAATTATCAGCAACCGACTTAATGAAGGTTCCAATAAGCGCGTGTAACTACACCGAGGAAATTCGCGCGAAATTTCATCCTTTCAGCGTTAAACGTTCACGTCGGATGGACATTTTCGGCTCTCGTGAACGGAACTGTCTATTCGATATCGATGTTTACCGAAGGATTGAGAACGTAGCTAGAAATGGAAGGTACATATCGCGTGTTTAATCGGTAGAAGCTGCTTAGTCGTGCCGCTGGATAATAGGAATCGAATTAACGTATGCCCTGTAGATATATTTAATCGTAAGTTTTATCTCTTTAAACCATTTCTACTAATCATTAACAATATTTTCAAACTCTATTTTTGAATTCTTATCGTCGTTACATCTAAATTCTACGTAACTTTCTGAGAGTTACTGGCACATGTACGTATGTATTTGTTTTTCCTTCGTTTTGTTTAAATATGCAAAGATACAGTAACCATATCTGTGGTTTTCAAAAATATTGAATCGAGTAATACTTATGGATAAATACAAATGAAAAAGAGGAAACAACTATTTTTTTCTACGCTTAATAAATTCGTCGTTGAAACGGTGACGACTGACAGATGTTATCAAAAACACACTTGTCGTTGTCAAATATTTTCACCCATTCAATTTGTCAACCAGAGTTTTATTAAGAACAAAGAGGAAGAACAAAACAGGTAAGAATCATCTAGTTTGCTGAAAAGCTAGGGTAATATGTATCTTGATCATACCCAGCCACGTGCGTGTACATTGTTCTTCTCAGGAGTTCCAACATATTTTTCACGGTATCAAACTGAATAAACGAATTTTAAATAAACATAATTAGAATGTTAAACGAATTATCTTAATTAAATAAAGAGAAAGATAGCAATTAGAATGAAAAAACTTCAGGTTCCCAATTTTTATTGAATTTGTAGAAAAGCTACGGTCCACGGATTTTCTAATTCATTCGAAGTTATCGAGAAACTTTTGCGAGAAACAGAGGCTTTGCGAACACAAGGCAGTTCGATTTCCTGGCTCCGTCGAAGGCAACAATTAATCGATACAACGGGCCACGATTAATCAAACTCGCCGCGTTTCCTAAATCCATTATTGCCGGCTCGATCAGCCGATTTCCACGGGCCGCTTCGAACTGGAACGCGGCTCCGTGAAAAAGAAAGTGTACTCGTTTCTCGAGCGGGCCGGTGCGCGTTCCGCGAAGTTCGATCGATCGATCCATCCACGGATATCTATTCGCTGCCAATTACCGCTACAAACAAGTGCTTTCATAGTGGAAAGCCGTGATTTCGCGGATAATTACGCGCGTTTGTTGCGATCGCCAGAGAAAAATTGAACGATAGTTTACTTCAGTTAATTTGTTATACTATTACTTGCACGATTTACGGTACAGACAAAGATTCGTCAAAATCTACTGACTCTAACATTCTAATAAAAATTTAGCAAGATTAAGAGACAATTTGATTGCCGAAAGTCTCTTCAAAGTTCAAATCCACGAAAGTGACGAAGAAAAACTGACTCTTTCATTCCCAAATTGTTATTTATCTGTAAGTTGTCTATAAGCCTTGGCAAAATGAAATAATCTGACTTTATTTAATTTTTTAATAATATCGTATAAATATTATATCTAAGAATTATTTGATTATTTGACCTTCAATAGTTCAATTTATTCAATCGTTCAACTAATATTTTATATTCTGTAATCAGGAAATTTCTTATCACCTATAACACCGTTTTAGCCACCAAGCGAGCGAATCTGTAGAATTTCAATTCGAAAACGTGCTAACCCCTTTATATCGTATTTTTTCTAGATCACGCTGCGCAACTGAAATTCATCGCAAAGCGTTACAGTCACTTGTCTCCCGGAACTGTAATTTTTCAGATAATTACGCGTGATATACAGCCGACTGGCACGCGATCTTACGAGTAACGCGTAACGTCGAGCAATTAGTTTTATTGACGTGAATCACACTGCGTTCTAACGTTATCAAATTGTAGCTTTATTGAAGTCCCGATACCCGATAACCCAATACGTCGATTAGAGATAGTTAGCAATAATTAATAACGAAGCTTATCGATATCGCCGGGCAATAAAATCGGACGATGGAACGAAGCACGGTTTTAATATCCTCTACCCTTTCTGCTGTACATTCTGATCAATTGATATGCCAGCGTGAAGTTATGTCTCGCGGCTAACACGGCTTTCTATTATCATGTACCGCTTTAATAGCCGGCATTCGTCTTTTCACCTCTGCTATTCTCGCCCCATGCCACTTTCAAAGGAATTCTTTACGACGCCAAAGTGTTTTTCTTACATCTTATCTTTTTCCTTTTAGGCTAATGATAAATTGGTATGCTGATTTTTCATCACCTTGGTATCAATACTTTTAACTAGACTCGTTATGAGAAAACGATACTGTCAGCAGGAAGATTGACAAGATAGCAATTTATAGTAATCTTGCTTGCTTAAATGGTATTAACCCATGAATATTAAAACGAAGAAGAATTCAGAATGAGCAATCTCTCGTTGCTTTATCTATCTCTATATCAATTGTTTCTTTACTATCGAAATTTCTTGCATTCTGATACGAAAACTATTGAGTTGACAACTAAGTGATTGCGGATTTTGCTAATACCACCTAATGACAAAATCCGCAATCACTTAGCTGCCAACCCAATACGCACCATCGACTTCCCATTGGCAATTTTTAATAATCTTTTAACAGCCACTAGCGTTTCCTCGAAAGGATTTGAGCAAGTCGCGCTCGCTGAGTCCTGGCCAAATTTTCCAAATACTTCCATCGTAAGGAACGTGCCATACCGTTCGTGATCGCGTTCTTCGTTTTGCAGAGCATCGACAGGGAAAAGACGAGCGACGGAGGCGAGGTAGCGAAAAAGTTTCGCAAAGTGACAACGACGTGGTATCGCGTGACCGAGAGTCCGGTCGGCGGGGTGAAAAGAAGGGACGTGGAATTTGAATGGCGCATAAAAATGAGATGTTTAGATGAAAACAAGGAGATAAGCGAGCACGAGGGAACGGACGGCGGCCATTTAAATTGTAATTTTCAGCAGCGGGGCCCTCTATACGAGGGCTCGCGTGTACGTAATGTATGCGCATCTCAAGACGTGGAACGTTCCACCTTTACACGCCAGCAATACTGCGTAACCTCCCTGTGCCAGTATGTTGCTGCGATCGCGGTGAGCCGCGCCGGAAGTAAAGGATGATGAAATCTACCTAGGTCTCGCTCGATTTTGTCCTCCATGGCCGTTTATTTCTCCTCATCGTCATCGATAATGTTCGATTCAACGCGAACATTCCATGTTTCAAATGACAACTGTTTCATTTACGACCTCCTTTTCATAAATATAGACTTGTATTAGTATAGTTGTATCTCGATTATGATTTTTCCTTGTATCTATTAGGTTGTCGGAAAAGTGTTTTTCTTTTACAGACACGTCTTTTACAACGTCTTTATATAAACATGAAACCTAATCTGTCGAACGTTGTGATCTTTATTTTTATAGAACAAAATCGATCATACGTAATTCGATAAAATAATATAAAACGGAAAATGTGCATCTATCATTTCCTTATAAAACGAAAGAAACTTTTCGGACGACCTAATATTTTAAGATATAGTAAACTTAGTCTTCCATTAGAAGTAATTAGTCGACCATTTCCGATCAGAATTATTGGTCTCAAAGGAAAAATTATTTTTCTACATATCGTTATTCGTTGGGTTTCGGGAAACGAGGAACTTAAAAAGTCGTTAAAGACGAATACCTGTAGTATTTTAGATTAAACGACTTCGTTGAATGTAATTGAGATCCTGGAGTAAATAGCAATGAATATACGTAGTAAATCATAAAGTATCTCCATTTTTATTCTAAATGTATCCTACATCCTAATATATTCGAACATTTGAATATTTTTGATATTTTAGAAGCGTCTAAAGACTTATGAGCGACATAGGCACGATAAAAGTATCCGAATAAAATCAGTTGAGTGAAACTTATGGTCAACGAAAGAAGGAAAAGGTGTCGAGATTGATGGTTTACGCGTAACGTCCGATAATATTCCTTTTTATGCCGGAGACTTCGTTCTAGAATTTATCAGAATTTGATTATCGCGGTGAAGCGAACGGCAAAAAAGACGAGTATTATTTATGGAGCAGGCCGATACGCCGCGGAAGCGTTCTAATTAAAATCGAAAATGCAAGTCACGCGGCTGATTAATCGCCGAGCGGTGTTCGACTGTACCTTACGTGCAATCTCAGAGCCTAAAAAAAATTACGTTCAATTATGTCTCTGTCAGGTCTAGCACGGCTGGTTATCGCGACCGTATCGCGTACCGTTATCCGATCTTATTTTCCCTTCTTCCGATCGTGCTGCTTTCGCCGTTCAATGCGGAAGAATGATCAACGAATGAGATTTCCTATGAATTTAAAGCTCTACGAGCAAAATAAAGCGAAGTACACGAACACCAAATGGAAAAGCCATGACAAGTTTCTGTTAATTTTTTCACTCTCGTGTCGCTTCAGCACCTGGAAAGAAGTAGCCTTTATGAAAGAATCGAAAAAGGGAATAATAATAAATTAATAATTTCGAAGATATACAAAATTCGAAGAAATACGATTTGTATTTTTAATCTGTACCCTTCAAATAGAAAGAAACAAAATTTCTACGTAACAATAAGAATAGTACACGTATTTAACAAATTAAGAATACCATAATAATCAGGTTAATATAGAATAAGCAAGCAAATAAGTAAATTAACGATAAGAAAATTATTCAAGGAGAAGATACATTTTTACCAACATTTTTCTAACTTTTTTTAACTTGTATATAAAAAGTTTGTACGTGGCATGAAGTCGTTTAGAAAACTGACTACGAGGAACGAACGTCTGCGAGAATTTCTCGAGGCTCCACTTTATATAAAGACTCGGGATCATCGTAAACGCGTGTGATGCGGGTGGACTGTGACGAGGTTGACCCTGGAGGCGTCATTTCATTTTAGAGTATGTTTCTTTAAAAACGCTGCTTTTCCGTCACGCGTTGCACCTAACCGTCGTATTTCCCGGTTTAGTATCGTTCATTTTGCATGGCAATGATCTCGCAGACGTAACACGACGCTGGCGACAGCGCACGACATTGTGAAATGTTATCATTCCATGATAACCGTAAAGAAAATCGACGCAAATTCGCACACATGACGCTCTCGGATGTATTATTATATAATTACCATGCAGTCGTAAGACGTAGAACTTGTTGCGATTAGGTTTGTGACGGCGCCATTATAAACGTCGTTAAAACGAAAAGAAATTCTAATTTTGAGATTCGATACCGCTTGCCATCTCCATAAATTTATGCAGCGTCTTATCTTCGGCGTTCTATTCTAGAGTCATGTTCAAATCGACGAAACAAAGAAAATTAAACGGTACGAAGTTGAGGAAAGTTCAGGAATAGAACAACCATACGTTTGAAATTTGCGCTTATTCCGTTAAACAAGCCTGGTACAATCGGTGGATTTCCGGTTGAAAGTTCGCACAGTTCATTCTATTAAACAAGCTCGGTACAATGAACACGTTTCACGAAGCAAAAAGGCGAAATACAACAGATGCTTGGCAATCCAGTGAAAAGGGGCGATCCATAACGAGCGTCGGACCGTCCGGTTTCCGAAATGCAGCTACTGAATAAAATTCCAATATTTATGAGGCGGCTCATTTCATGCAAAACGCATCCCGGAAATTTACATTCCACTTTTTCCCGTATTTTTATAAATTACTCGATGCGTCCGAGGGGCTAGTGTACGCGAGCACGAGCGCGGATCGCGCTTCCCATCGATGCTCACCGATTCGGAGATAAAAATTGAAAACATTATTTCTGTTTCGTTTATTATTTGAAATACCATCGTGCCCGCTTATTTGGAACGTCGTTTCACGTGCCTCGATACGTTCCCACGCTGCGTTTCGGTTTCGGTAAATGTTGCAATTTGCAAATGTAATCACGCGTTCCGCCATAGAAACATATTCCATCGAAACTCCACCGAATATTAATATTAACCGTTTAATCGTTGCGTAAGTTTCAAGTCTTTTTACATTTTTATCTTCTAAACATTTTTAAATTTCCCCCTTTGAATTTATTTCCTATTATGTTTGCACACTTTCTTCTCCTTCTATGTTATTTAATTGCAAATCGCTCCGAAATATATAGTAACGCGATTAACGCGTTAAAGGAAGAGGCCGTAACATAAAGTTAATACTCGATGACGATATAAATAACTTTCAGCGCGATTTTAACTAAATAAGCATAATAGAGATTACGATAACAACATACTGACAAATATGTTGAATCTTGTTGGGAAACGTATTCGTGAACAAGAGAACAACTTTCGGTCAACAGCGAACGAGAATCTCCCATGGACGAGGCACAATAAACGTACGCATAGAATAATTGGCTGTAAAGTTGCACGAGACGCGGAGTAAAAGACGTCGAGGGAGGACGTGGAACAGGGCAGAAGAGGGTTACGAAGCGGACGACGAAGGAACAAGGTCTAGCCTCCCCTTTTCGTGACTCGTGCGTTCAGAAAATCCTGTTTCCGACCAACGTCGTAAATTTCTCCGAATATTTTATTGTGTGACGATTTTTATGGTAATTGTCATTATAAATTTGCGAGGATTATTTATGCTGGCTTCGTATAAAGAACGTTATTGGAGAAGGAGGAGGAGGAGGAGGAGGAGGCGGTTGAAGAACGGACGAGAAGAGATTGAGAGAGGAGGGTGAGGAAGATTTTATTCCACGCGTCAGTCGAAGTTCAGAGATCGCTGGGCGTAAATCAGAGCATCGACGAAAGGTTCGACGCACTCTTTAACTGGTCCTCGAGATAGCCCGCTGAGAAATTCATTAAGAACCCTTCGTTAATGGCGCCATCGTAAGGAAAATTTATAAGTGTTTCGTTTTTACGTGGACACGCGTTCTACGTGGAATTGGGCATGGCTAATAACGCTTTACCATCGATTTACTGAACAAACAGTCACATCCTCGATTCATCTTTGAATATCTTTAAAAATACGAAGCGTTTTCAGATTAATTCATTGGTAGAAAGTCGATTGAATGGTCCGTGGAATTATACGTTTTTTCATTAGAATTTTATTTATTTCAATAACGTTTCTCCCGCTACCTTCCTTGTTTTTCCAAGGCATTTTATCGAAACGCATAGAAACAAAAATGAAATAGTTGCATAACCAACAGATAACTGAAACGCTGTAATACATACATATATGTACGCGTCATTAGCAGCGAAAGTGTTAAGCGGTGAAAGTGGATAAATTGCAATGGCGCTTGAAAATTACTAGTTTCCGGAAAACGATCATTACTTCAACTTTAGCTAATTATCTACAACCTAGTATTCCGTATTCTTCGTAACGAACAGTTACACAAGCTTCTTACAAGCCAAACATTCGGATAATTCATGTCGGCTGATAAAATTCTGGCAATTTTATTTAACACATTAATGCAGCGCATCTTAATATTCAATACACGCTGTACGCATCAGCCTGATGATTAGTCAGAATTATTTTTTCTCCGATACAACTTCAGTCAGTAAATTATAATTTAACTGATATGACGCAACGATTGTGACGGAGGATCGAAGCGGAGCACGCTTTCATCGAGGAAAAGTGAATCGCGGCACGGTAATTTAGCAGAGGGGGCAGAGGACGCAATTACAGCGTGCTAGATTTGTCGTTACATTATGCGGCAGGGCCAATTAATTTCTCAAGCGGGCTGCCATTATACGCCGGCCCGGTCTAAGCGTCGTCGCGATATATAATATGGAAGGCGCGTTAATTAAAATCCTCCGGCTCTATGCACTCTAACTTCGGCTTATCTTATCGGGGAAAACTAACAGCGACGTCGGCTGGCCGCCGGAAGAATAGACAATATAATTATCCCGCACCGCCTAACATTAATATCGCCTCTACGTGACGCTAATTCATACGTGTGTACGTTTACGCGGCCGTACCAAACCTCCTATTCTCATTATGACGTCGAAATCATCGACTTGGCTTTCAGTTCGTCTCGTTAAAAAGTATAATCACAAAATGGTAAAGAAGAAAACGTGAGCAAATATATGCAAAGTGTTTCCTTTATCTCGACAAATCGAAATATCTCGTAAGCGATTGATCTTATAAGAAAAAATGTTAATAAAATTTGTTTGATTCGGAGGAGGGCATCAGTGGCGCAAATTATTATTTGTTCTGGTTGACAGGTTCAAGTTAAAATATCTGCTAAACTGGTAGTTTTTCAACAGAAATAGGTTAATAATTTTTCACCTTAAAATCTCGCCCACTACTCTAGCTGCAAAAAAATAATTGGCACTGTATGATGGTGCGAACAGCTTCTGTGAACACATTTTTTTTTTTTTTTTGCTAGGAAAACGTGAAACTTCAAGCACGCCAGTTAATACCTTAAGCTCTAACTTAGGCTGTTTTTTAGTCTATGAAGAGAAAGCGGCAGACATTTGGGGTGCCATAAATTAGATCCTTCTCGGTAATATCGATTAAATGTTCAAAGAAATATCGAGGATGAATAGAGGATGAGAAGTAAAAACAGGAATAGGATTTTAACGTCTAAAGGAGAAATAAGTTGATTTTAAACAACTCTGATTATAAATTCTCCTTATATCAATACGTTTTTATAGCATAGTTTCACAAAAAAAAAAAAAAGACACAGAGGAGGAATAGGATTAGTTCGGAAACTGCGCATAACTTCCATTTTACGATACCTAAACTCCGAATCGTACGCATCAAAAAAGAAAATAAACGAGGAACAGCGAAGAGAGGGAAAGAAAGACAGCGTAAATCAAGCTGGTAGCACAAGCTGATCGCAGAGCCCGATGTAAAGGGGAAAACAGACTAAAGAGTATAAAGGAAGAAGATAGGGGCAACTAAATGATCTCATTAACACATTCCTGGGCGTCCAGGCTCGCCATGTGTCAACCGAACTCAGCCTTACCCCTTCGAAACACTTCGAGGAAGACGACGTTGACGACCACACGACTGTCATGTAAATAATCTGTTGCTTAGACACTGAAACGAAGGAACATCGAGTATACTGCTCTATTTTCTCTGCGTGGAAGACATCGGCAGTCTTTTCGTGGTCCATTGTGAGTCAGTCAAGTCAGCTTTATTCGTTGATTTTCCTTTGTTCGAAGAGGGGAGATCGAAGAAGGGGTTGTTCGTTCGAAACAATTCACGAGGATTCGTAGATCGATTTCAATCGTAGAGAAACAATAGGGCGCGTTTCACACGGATCTCGCGGCCTTTTTGTTCCCTGTCCGCTGCGTTTTTATCCGATTATACGCGCATACGAGCAGTATCGTCTTTGGCGCAATAAATTTGCTGGCGAAGCTCACGCGGGAGAGAGTGAATATCGGTTGGTGACAAATGCCGCCGGTCCGAGGGCGATTCTCTAAGTCGAATCAAGACACATCGCGCTCGTAACTTACAATTTAGTTATCGAAACGGTTACGTAATCGTACGTCATCGGATTCCAGTAAATCTTATTTACAACGCGCGCATGGCCTCCTTCTCTTCCTCTCGTTTTCTCTCTCCGCCTCCCGTTTCGGGAAACGAGCTACATAGAGGCCTGTTAAAAAAATAATATTTCACGTCGGAACTTCGGTCGAAAGCGAATTTGCGTAGAAAAAAAAGGGGCAGAGAGAAAGAGAGGAGGGGAGAAATGTAGGGAAAGAGGGAGGGTAAAAGGGTGATGGAGAGCGGGCAAGGGGGATTGGAAGCTTTAAATCATGCAACTTTTATCCGAAACATTTTTTCCATTCCACCATTGGCTCACGATCGAGTGGCTGTAATACAGGTGGACAGACCGTGCACGTGTAGTCGCAGGATCGCGACTACATTTCATCCCGGAGGATATAAATTTTAATGCATTTTGCGCGACTACGTTGTAAATGCAAGACAAACAACTAGAAAAACCGTGCGCCCGCGATGGCCTTCGTGCGACCATACGGTCGCTTCGATTATCCGACGAGAGCGATTTGGCATCGGATTTCTAACGATAAGTCGGTCACTGGTAACTGTCGTACAAAACACGTAAAAAAAGAAACGAAATGGGTAAAAAAAAATTAATTGATGAGATACGTGCGTTAGTATGCGACTCGCATGGGGTCAACATTCCGCGTTTGATGGAACACGTACTTGTGTGCGGAATTTCGAGAGTAGGAAACCAGGCGATAGGAGATTTGATATAGCAACGACTGTATCGTTCGACTATCGTTCGAATTATTTAATAAATCCGTAGTTATCGTATCGCGACTGATATTACAAATGAATATATCTACATCTAGAAAAAAAAACTACGAATAGAGAGGGAGAAAAGTTGCAAAGAAGCGTACTTTATGATCGCGCGAAGAAGAATATTTTTATTGTGAAAGTTTCCAATAAAGACGTCTCCTATCTCGTTACAGATAACGAAGTCGTTAGCCAAGGAATTTAACAATCCAAAACTCGCAATTACAACATGAAATTATACAAAAACTTCCACAGATGGAAGTTGAAACGGTGAAAGAATTTTTATGAATTTCGCGTTACAGCTGCGCGTAAATATCGACGTTGGAATTACGAGCGACTTATCTTGGCCATTACGACTGTTAAAGTAAAAGACAATAAGCGTATATGATATATGCATACACGTAAGAAAATTAATATAAGACAGACAAACAGTGAAAGATGAAATAGCTTTGTAGATTAGAACAAGGGAAGGGAATGAGTACGAATGGTACTCTTTAGGAAGAAAAGCATCGTCGAACAAAAGAGGACTCGAAGAATTCAAATTTAACGAAGAAGAATGCATGAAGAATTCAATATCAAAGTTGGATGTACCCATGATTCCTGAGTCATGCAATCTTTTCGCTACGCAACTCCTACGAAGCCTGGGAATCACGAGGGTGGGAACAGACTGCTAGCGAGAAGTATCGGTGAAAGAGGTGCGCGTGGACAATTCAGAGAAATCTTTCAGGATACAATAAATCCAGACCAGCACGGGATCCAATATGCAACGAACGAGGAAGAACGTGTCATGAATTTTTCTCAAAATCGCTTATTTTCGGACACGATGATTTAAAAAGTTTATTACTATTTACCATGAATCGACTTTTTAACAAATACTAGTTTCTTCCATAGGTGGATAGTACATTTTCTTACTTGAAATTGAAAGAAATAAGCGAATTACATTCGATGCAAACTGTCTTATTAAACAAATCGCTACTTTACTTCTTCGCAAATCACTGTAAGCTTGTTTCGACCGTTCGCGGAGAGACGCGATCGCGAGGAAGCACGTCAACGGGAGTCGTAAATTCCCGTTACGATTAGACAATCGACGCCACGAACTATATCGGTTAGGATAATAGAGGTGGTTGAATTGAATATACACTGAGTTAACAGATTATAAATTATAGTTTATTCCAACAACTTGTAGACTAGATATAAGTTGATAGAATAATTAAGATCTCGATTGATAGACAAAGTTATTGTGCAGAGTACGCAACGTAAATTTATATGGTGACGGATCAAAAAATGTAGAATAACTGAACTTTCTGTGAAGATAATGCTGTGGAGGAAAACTTGTGATGGGTAGGTCTAAGGACACGAGATAAGCTGATTCGTTAGGGACAAGTTTTCGTTAGGAGAATGAGGGAAATAGACTTCGTTATCAATTGGTTAATTTACCAGGTTGGTGGCGTACGGCCTGGTTTGTATAGAGAGTCACCTGACGTAACAAAGCTATACCATAAATTTTCATCTTACATCTTCCCTCCCTAACTATACTCAAAACTATATAATCGTTACGATTCAACGTTGCAATATCTCTGAACCAAACAAGAAATTCTTGGAAATTTCGACGAAATTATTGGAAGGATCGAAAAGGGAAGGCTGAGATGTCTCATCGGAAGAAACGAAATCGCTCGACAGGATCGCACGAAAAATTGGAGCCTGTCTCGGGTACGCGATATAGCGTGTTGTCGGAATGGTAGGTGCGGGTCAGGTTAGGTACCATGAGTAATTGGTCCCATATTACATTCCTGGTGACCCCCGGAGAGTCAAGATTCGTTCAGAGAAAGGAAATACAAGGCGTTGGCTTTGTACACTTTTATTGGTGCAGTCGACGACGACGACGACGACGACGACGTTGCTGATCTCGTTACTCCCGAAACCGGACGGGGAACAGAAAGAATGTAGCTGGAGGGTCGGCCGCTATCCCAAACCGGACGTGGTCTGGTGAACTTCCACTAAGAGAAACGCTCCTGTTACGATCTTCGATGAAGAGACGAAAATGCAAAAAAGTTTTCGTGCAAAGTTTGAAGCGCGGTAGCATGATATCGCCAATGCTTAATGCTTACATCGGACGCGTTTTGCGATGAGCTAAAGTTCTGACGAATTGGTCAGAATGAGAGATAGCCATATTTTAATAGCAGTGAATACGTTAAATAGTTTGAGTAACGTAGTTTGATGTAGGTGAAGTTTGAATAACTTGAGTGTTTGGGTACCTTTTAGATAAATTTCTGAGATTCGTATCATCTCGAACAGAGAGAGGATGAAAATTACAGAATGTATAATGTGATGAGGAAACGTCGTGAAATAAAATAACAGAGATCTATATGACTATATTATCATTATTTTTGCCCATCCATAAAAGAAGAACGTTCTCATCTTTCTATTTTTTTCTTTATTTTCTCGACCCTTCAAACTCTTTTTCAACGTCTCTCCTTTTACCATTTTAACTCAGTGGTTTTGATCGATTAAATAATTATATGTGGACCGAACACAAGGGGTGAAACAAAATGCTTTATACGAATAACGCTCCACGTGTCTTCGAGTATTATAAGATGAACAAAAGAAAGGAAAAGAACGATTGAAACGTACGCGATGCATCGATGTTGGCAATGACGAAATCGTTCTGTTCGAAACGTGAATTATCGTCGCGCGATTAATCACCAATATGTCGAACACCGCATAAATCAGTGATTTGTAGACCGGTCATGAACCATGAAGCTCGAAAGATGGAGGACATATTGCACGCACTCAATACGAAATTTCAATCTTTCGCGTGTTACGAATAGTCAGAGGCAATATTCAAGGTATAATAAAAGAAATGGATTATCTCGTCAAAGAAAATATACGTAGCAATACCATAACTTAAAAGAGACTCAAAAACTACTCCTGCACATATAATTGTCAATCAATCCAATCACAAAAATAATAAAAAGTAGATTGTTCAGACGATTGGCAGACGTAATTCTGCCAACGTAAAAAACGCTTCAAACAATTTATTTGTACCAGAAAAGCGTCAAGACACAAGGCTAACGGAGATATCGCCCATATTTTAGCGATAACGAAAATAAAAATGACTGTATAATACAATAACCTTTACCCAATGTATTTCAGTAATGAAGAACACATACACCTCAAAAAGATTTAAGAAAACCGTGTTCTATAAGATTTTTGTTCACCGTCCTTGAAAATCGCGCGTTGTCGTCGTTACGAACGATCTTTCCCGCGCAAACAGCAGACGGAAAACGATACTACGAAGCTCGAGGGGATGGTGCGGGCCGAACGCGCGTAGACCCGGGTCTGCGTTGAGGTAAGACGTTTAATGAAATCAGCACGGTGTCTGTCTCCTCTCGTAGACTCTCCTCGGCGCTGTTTTAATTATACCGGGGCTCTCTCGCTAGTTGCACATCTTCCCTCCGTTTCGGGCAGCCCTCTTCTACCATGAATCCAACGTCTCTCCCCTACGTCCCTCGATCTCTCCACCACGGTGTACCCTCTCTCTTAGCACTGTTCCGTCCGTCTGTTTCTCTGACTGTCTCCTTTTGTTTGGTATGGGTGGAAACGGGGAATACACACAGACTCTTGCGCACACCGCGAGACCTTTAGGATGATTAGACAAAGACGTTACAAAATTAGTATCCCTGCAGACAAAATTGTCGAAGGAAGTCGGTTGTTACGAGCGCGTGTACGTGCAAGGTGGAGAATCGCCGTGTGCGCTCGGCCCCACGACGTTTCTGCTGTTATTGCGAAATACTCACCGGAGACATTTGCCAACGTACCCCGTTTCCGGGCCGCGTATAAACCTCTCCGCGATAGATGCTCGCAAGGCCCGCCACTAGAATTTTCGATTACAGCGTTGTCCTTTCTTCGTCCACCCTCGATCTTCGTCTCCTTATTCTCGAGATGGACCGTACGAGGATAATCTTTTTGCAGAACGAAGAGCGGTGTTTGGAGGATTAAAATACAAAGAGAGGTAGATGTTTGGAACGTATCATTACCGAAGTTTGACGTATTTGTGATTCCTTCGGATTTCGAGCGCGTTATCGGTACACTGCGCTTTGCTCCGATGTTTCGTGAATGTTCCAGCTTACTTGCTCAGGTCCCGTGGCGTTAATTACACGCGAATTCGCGTGAACCACGTCGGGAAAGTTGACGATTTGAAATTTTTGAAGATCGTTCCGAAGATATTGCGTTTTTATGTCACAAAGCGACATTTCTCGATTTGCATATATCAGAAACGAAGCAGAACACGTTTGGAGCTATCGACTTTATATTAACTACGAAAGAGACGAATTTTCGTAGGGAAACGGCGAGCTTGTTTCGAGTAGGATTCTTTTAGGGTAGAATAATGTCGCGACACGAGCGTGCAAGCATGAAGCAAGCTAACAGCAAGCTGGCGATCAGCGTCGCAGGTAGCATCGGAGCAGAAAAGTTTAAGGGTGCAGACGGTTAAAATAGGCGAATGTTCGGGGCTCGTCAAGATTTTTCAGTTTTGACACCTGTTTGATGGCCATCTGATTCGATTCGATTAAAATTCAAATCGTCAAGAAACGAGTTTCTAAGGAGGGTGGAAATTCAATTCCGGTTAAAAGGTTTCGCTATTCGTTTAACAATCTCGTTCTGAGGGCGGAAAATGCCCCGGGAAAGAAATTCAACGTCTCCTTCGTGAAACTAATACCCGTTTCGTTAATAAACCGTGTAACAAGCTTAATGCCTCCGCCCGTCTGTCTTGTTTCCCCGTTTTTGCGTGCTAAATTAATGTTTGAAAAAGATACCCCTCGTTTCGCCGTTTCTCGCTACTCAGAACCAGCGTTTCCTCTGATTTTCCTGTCCAAGATTTTCATGGACTGCTGTCACAATGGCAGCCTTTATGTTCGTAGAGTGGTTGATTGAAAATAGCAATTTTAAATATCTTTTGGAAAAGACTTCTCTTCGGAGAAAATTACTTTGATAAAAGAGAACGACCTTGAACTTTTCACCTTGTATAATCGAAAATAACGGTAAAACTGTGAAACAATCGAATAAAACAGAAGATATCGAGTAGAATTAAATTTATATAAAAGATACCCACGAATATCACGCGTTTCTCCAACGATGTTGCAAGCGATAAAACAACTCTACAATCGAGAACGCATCGTTTCAAACGTTGCACGTATACGTACAAGCGGTGCAATTTCGAAAACTGAAATCGAATTGTTATATTATACGAAATAAATGTGCGATCGATCGGAGCGACCGTGCACGCTGGCCAAGCCTAACGATAGCCGCGTTCATAAACCACGAGATTCGATTTAAACTATCCGCAGTGTACGTTAACGCAGCTATGCTTTTTCCGCCATGGTTTTCCATATTAAATTAATGTTTGAAAAAGATACGCTTTATCCCTGGCGCGTTTCCTGCGTAGCGCTTTCTTGAGCTGCAGCCCTGAAGCATAAGAGGCGCAGCCAGGGCGAAGGGAAAGAGAGTGGAGAAACGCGGAGAAAGAGAAAGAAGGGACGAGAAGGCAGAGCCGCTGGAAGGTGCAAAGCACATTCGAGTATCTCTCCCCGCGTGTGCTCTTGAAATAAGTCCGCACACGTACGCGAGAAACATTCAGCGTTCTGTAGCGGCGCTAGGCGGATTTAATCCTAGCAAATTAATTCCATTTTCTCGGAGCATCGCGCATTCTCTGTGTTTCGTCCTTCATCAGCTCGGCTATGCGCAGCTACCCCTTTTCCCTTGCTCTATACTCTCCCCTACGTCTCCGTTTCCCTTCCTTCTGGTACCTCTCTTACTCACCCTCCTCCGCCCCTTCTTCCTCCACTTCCTCCTCTTCTTCTACCCCTTTCGTTCGCATGTTCCTCTACCGTTCACCCTCTCGCGCTTCGCCGACCTCCTCGAAGCTCGAGTTCTGGCTCGGTGCCTTACCAAACCTTCCCTCCCCCTTCCGTCCTCCTTGTCCTCTATCACTCTGCTCCCCTCCAACACCATCCTTCCTCCCTCCGCGCAACCGTCTACCCATCCTCACCTACCGTCTCAGCCGCCCTTCCACACCCTCGAAAAGCTATACTCGAGCCGGTCTACAAGGAATTGTTAATTGCTCGTGCAGCGCCAATTTGCATAAATCAATTTTAAATCAACCCTCGAGCCCGCGAAGAGTGCGCCGCCAGCCGGCGGCCAACCGAACTACGGATCTGCACAGGTGCCCATACTTGCCTATCGCCAACTCCGCGATCACTATACATATTTTGCCTCTGCAAAATAAGTACAATAGCGACCACTTGTTTTTTGTAATATATAAACTAGGTTCAATGAAATAAACGCTCTATCAGTTCGTAAGCCTAATCTCTTTTTATTCTCCTCTCGCCCGATGCATATGTACAATTTCGTATATGTAAAAGCATACAAAAGATGGGAAAAAACTCTGCGCTTAGGTTCCACTGCTTTGTTTAACGCAGTCTAACGATCAATGTTTGATTTTTCGTGCAGATGTTTCGATACTTGTAGCCGACAGTGTACTCTGTGATTAACCCCCTTCGAACGAGTTACCAGCGTTATACCGAGATTGTGGTCGCGTTTATGTGCCACAATGGCTGAAATAAGAGCGAACGACCGAAGGCGAGTCTCGTTCGCACCCCTGTTGCGCCGTTCCTTCGAGTGGCCAGCGAGCTAAGAAGCTGGTGGAGGAACGGAACGAACGAGCTTCCTCGTCCCTCTCGTAGCTTTCCCTTTCTCCCGTACTTTCTCTCCTCGCATTTCCTCCTTCCCTAAAAGTCTCGCGCGGCTCTTCCTCCCCGATCTCATCTTCTCTGTTTTAACTCCCGTTACTTTTACTCGCCCCTATGGTGGATGGTTCTTCGTGAATCGGCGCCGTTAAAAAGGAGGTTTAGCAAGGGTTGCAGTTTCCGGGATGTTTCGTGTTTTCAAGGGAATCCGGCTTCAAAGTGGCTAACGAATCGACGCGCAACGTGCATGGAATAGCCGGGTTTAAAGGGTTAAACGAGCTCGCGCTCGCGCGATGCAAAGGAGGCTGCCTGAATGGCATGGTCGAATCTTCCGGTGAAGTGTATTGCTTCTAGCGTAAGGGAGAGAAAGTCCATGAACAGGCGGCTGATTTTCTTGCCGGACGAGGTTTCGGTTACCGCAGAGAAGATGAATCGTATGGGGCGTAGCTTTATTGCGAATTCGGTGCCGGTATATTTTAAGGATCCTGCTGCCAGTGAATTTGGATTTGTTAAAAAATTGATTCGCTACTTGATGGAATAATAGTCACATCGATAGAGAAGAGACATGTAATAAACTTAAGAGAGAGTTACTCGGTAGAATATAATAAAGAATTAATGAAAAAAGCTAAATAAAAGAAAATTTCCCATCGATCGGTGGTAGAAACGGAATAGTATAATTTTAACTATAAGCGGGAAACGCAGAATTTACTTGCCATTTATCATTCATATCGATGAACTCGTTACTATTATATTATACTAAATTATCGTGCGAGGAAACCCTAAAAGCATCCCAATATTACACTATAAGCTCCTATTCCACACTCAACAAGAAATACGATTAATAATTCTCCTCCCACGAATAAATTTCTTATATCGTATAAACTGCCCCCCTCCTCTCCGCCCCCTAGAAAACGCGTATTGATCCATGCTGTCACGAAAAACAAACAGTTTGTGTCCAAGTGAACCGGAAACAAAACACAAACGAATAAACGAAGAAGCCTGGCGCCGATGGAGAACGAATCGAGCGAGAACGACTCGACGATCGCTAATTCTCGCGGCGAGGTTACCTCGAGTGGTTGGCGGATGATAGGGTCGAACGGTTACTGGTTCGGCTATTAATTCGTAGGGAAAAACCGCTACCGATCTGTCGAGCAATAGACACGGTTCGCGTTTTCCTGCCACGTCTTTTTCCTGTTTAATTACGCTGCCTTCGGAGGAGGGGGAAGCTTTGTCGATGCTCAGCGAGATTAGAACGGCGATCGCAACGCTCGCGTGCCGCTGTGTTGTTACAGGTAAAAGGGAAAAGAGATTTTCCTCGCGTAATCACACGCCGTGTTGCGTCGCGGTTTCGTTCCATTATACGTACCTCGACGGTCGAGAGATTCTGTTTGTTAATTTTAGCGTCATATTGTAACATTTATTAAAATCCAGATGGTCAGAGTTGATAGGTATATGAATTTATCGGTTCTCCATTTACGTCGTATAGCACCGTTCGATGAGAAAGAAAAACGAGACATATGAGAAACAAAACGATCGACACCAAATTCTACATCTAGTCGATTCTTCGAGTAGAATATTCAGCCTAGAAACAAGCTAGCATCGCTCTCACTCGGAAGATGTTTCTGCGATATATCTACGGCAATTCCAATAGCACTGAAACCTTCGCTGCTGGCAGCCGGTATAGTCCCTGGCTGCGCAACAATAGTTACATTACTCCGACAGAAACAATCTTGGCGAAATAAAAATATTATTCCATAAATATCCGCAACTACGTGCAAACCGGAAGAGCTATACTCGGCCAGGTGGAAAATTTCCCATCGATCGAACGAAAGAATCTCTCGAGTTAAAAACGACAATGCGACGAAGAAAATTCCTTCGAGAAGCACGGTGCACTCGTTACGAAGGCTCGCCAACGTTCTCAGCTTCGCTTGGGCGTCGATAGCAGTTTTTAATTAGGATCGACCGATCGAGGAGCACAGCCACACGCTTCTCTGTGTACGCGTGCTACGTAGAAACGAGGGAAGAGTGCGAGGCGCGCGTCGCCATACATCCCCGCGGGATCGATGATCCACGGCCGCGGCGGTATCGTTGGATTCGGCTCGGCGCGCTCGAGGACGATACGGTTTGATTGCGCCGACAACGGCGGGGCATTAATTAGCGTGCATAATTGTTTACCGACGCTAAACGGAGCTGGATCAATATTTAATTGAATGCCTGCTAAATGCCAGCTGCATCGCCGCGGCTCTCAAATCGAGACGGCTTCTCTGAATAACGGCCTTCGGCATACAATGGCCGAGGCTCCCAAGCCTGACTGGCCCTATCCCCTTGTCGTACATGATGTTCCGACGAGCACACCATCCACGCTATGACCGACGTTCCGAGCTTCGTTAGCCACAGACTTTGCTTCTTCCGCGGAGCCACGCATTTCGTTGTGCTATAGAAAATTGTACAATTCTTGGGTTCTTGGAATTATTTCGTTGGAGAATTCGATCGGTAAATGGACGATGAATTGCAGAATGGATATGACAGGGAATGAAACGGTGTTTGCTTTCGATTTAAATTTAGTGTTCTTCGCAGTTCTTCTTCACGTTTGTGTTTCTTCGGATATCTTCATCGGACCCGAGAACAGCAGCCGAGTTAAATTGGTTTTAAACGGAGAGGATGACACTGACTAATTATTAACTAAAACTTATTCGTGTCTTCATTTAGGAACCCGATCGATGTTCTGAAATTTGTGCAAATTTTTTAAACAAGAAAATTCAAGCGGAAAAGAGCCGTTTCTCGTATATCTTTGACTACCAGATACATTTTTTTCACGAATACGTTGGAACAAACAAATATGTATATACAGGTTGGTTGGTAACTGGTGGTACAAGCGGAAAGGAGGTGATTCTACGCGAAAAAAGAAGTCGAAAATATAGAATAAAAATTTTTCGTTCGAGGCTTTGTTTTCGAGAAAATCGACTTTGAATTTTTGCTCGGTACGCGTGCACTTTATCACGTCTCGTTATAACGGACCTCACTGTAGATCGTTGTCTCGATGGAAAAATTAAAAAAAAAAAATTTTATTCTATATTTTCGACTTCTTTTTTCGCGTAGAATCACCCCCTTTCCGCTTGTACCACCAGTTACCAACCACCCTGTATATTCTTATGACATTAACCGTATTGAACGCATTTCGTTTCTCAGATGTTCCACTCATCCAAACATCCACTGTACCCACAACCTAATTTAATCAACGCGATAAAATATCACGTATCAAAGGGAATATCCAAAATCCAGTAAACCGATCATAAACCGAAACGTAACACGGAGTAAACGAAAAGAAAGGTCTAAGCTAGTGGTCGATCACGCAACTAATGTCATTTCTAAGTATACACACGGGCGGGTAGACGCCCGACGTGTAACACACTATTTTCCATGGTGACGCGGCGGCCGCTGCACAATGCCGTGTACCTGGTCCGCGCTTTAACTATCCCTCGATCTAAATGCACTCTAATGGACTGCATTAAACAGAGAGACGAGAGAGCGGAAGGGGGTTGAGGCGAGGAGGGAGGCGAAGCCACCCTCGGTAGCCACCTCGGCCAGGCTGCTTTGGGGTGGTTGCGAGCCAGCAATGGCTGACCGACGGGCAAAACCTGGAAAACCCTGCTCTCTCTCTCTCTCTTTCTCTTTATCTTTCCTTCTATACTTGTACGAATTTTTCGGCGAATCGAACCCCATCGACCTTGAGATTACCCTAATCTCGATGTTTCCTGGAGGAAGACTGAGGGGAAGGTGGTTTGTTGGTGGAATTGGGGAAAATAAGGGGTGGATCGTTGAACGGAGATGAATTCTGGCGTTCTGCTTGGGTTGAGCAAGCTTCTTTGCGTTTTCGTTGAGACATTACTCTGGTGAAAGAGGAATGTTCGGTGTGTAATTGAGGGAATAGCTGGAAAGGGTTGGTTCTTTGGTGGAGATATTGCTCTATGGCTTACCTCGATATATGCGAGAAGCGAATTTGCTTGAAGACGATGCGATTGTTTGAATACTGTATGTAGAGCACGACGTATCGTGGCAGGTTTTGCTGCGTGTTTTATTCCTGTTTGTTGGAACACTCTGGCTAAATCGATACTATTAGTGTTCCTACTGGAATTAATGCTGCGACTATTAACACTAGAACTACTACGTCTCGTGTATACGTCATCGTGTATAATATATTGCAAAACGCGATCTTCCCGATGTCTATAAAATGCTGCACATATTTGTAGATTTTGTTTCAACGTTCTTCATTAGCGTAAAATAAACATCGCAAGGTACATTCAAACAACGATCTCCTTTCGGAAAAAGTTTCGATCGAACAGACTTCTGCAAAAAGCAAAAGAAAACTGTCATGAATTAGAAGAATAACAATTCGATTATAGAAATATCAAAGATTCAAACCTTTTAAAAGTAAAACGAGCTCATGATATTAAAGGTGGAAGCTAGAAATTAAAACTGTGCGCGATACATGAACGTAAATGGGGGAGATTAGCATCGATTTCTCTGATTCTTCCGTTTAACGAACAAATAAGGCACGTGGTTGATGGCATGCGTGTTCAATTTGCGTCCCGCGAATGTCTGCGAAGCTTTAAGAATCGAACGAACGATCATCACGGGGGAAAAAAGTCAAACAGGCGAAGACATTTGCCGAAGTACTTTCACCCTGACGCGGCCACTACAATTACTCTAATTAACCGAACGAGGACGAAAAGAGGCCGGCGATGCCGGTAATAACGCGCGATTATAACGCCCCGATGTCGATGAAAGGTACGGGTAGAATTACGGAAATTAGCAACGAACGATCATAATTTAAATTACGGATCTCGATCCTTATTTTAGGGGAAACTGGGGCAGCTCGCTCCGGTACAGTGCTTATCAAATGCTTGCAAATTGCTTGATTATTACTATAATGAAACACAGTTCTTTTACAATTAATCGCCAATAATTTTACCCTATTTTCTCCTATGACACTGCTCGATGTTCTTAAATATCGTATTTTCAAATGTAAATGTAACGCGAAACATAATAATCGCGAACTCGTGTTTTAAAAGCCGCTTGTGTAGAAACGTAGAACGGTTTAAAAAATTAAATAAGCTCGTTGAAAAATATAAAATGCTCCGTTGTATTCCGTGCAAAGCACGAACCCTAGTAGATAGGTGAAAGAGCTCGCGTGCAAAGGACACGTCAAAGGCGATCGAGATGCGAATCATCGACAGCGCGTACACCGTTTACAATAATTATAAGCGTCGCTGCTCGCGAATCCAACCGATCGAGATGTTTCGCAGACGGTCACGGCAATATTCAAGCCTTTAATTAGAGGAAGAAGTGAAAGGCCAGGCTGGCCGAGTCGGACATTTTTTAACATTCCCCTGATATTGCCTACTTTTCGTTCGTTTGTGATCATTCCTCTTCAATGTACGAGTCCACTTAACGTCAGTGATGACGAAAAAGACAGCTTTTATGTGTCTCACAGAAACTATCGATGATGTGTATTTTTATTGAGTATAATAGGATCCTCTTCAAAGCCATAACGATCCGTTTTCTATGAAGTTTTCAATTTTGTTATACAGGTACGTGATTGATATTCGATATCTGAGCAAATTTAGTTTGCTTTTAGGATATCCGAACAGTGGCAATTTTTTGATGCATGTTACTCTTTTGTCAAACCGACGATATAATTAAGCTATAATAATCTTTCGATTTATTCGATATGAAGACAAAAGGATCCACGTAATCTCAGAACTGAAAGTTTAAAAATATATTCCGCAATGGGAATGTAATGGTATTGGGGTTAAGATATTTCATACGATTCTGAGTAGCGTAGGAGTCCTTTTCTAGCTATTTCTCGAAAACTTTGCCAAGAATTTACGACTCGCCTTATACCTCTTCCGTCGACTACACACGATCTTGAATCGAGATGAATAAGTAGATTTTTGTTATATAGAAACTCTAGTTCTAACTTGTAGGCTGCCGCTCAAAAATTCTATCCGCTTTTCATTTATATTTAGATATCGCTCGTAAGCTCATCAATCTTCGTAATAAATATACGCTGCTTTAAATATGCATGACAAAGAAGATATAATCAAAATATAATAAAGTAAAATACACATCAGTTCAGCCGGGAAGTTCCCACGATTTTTGAAACATCTGACTTTTCGCATATTTAAAATGTTTTACGTATAAACTTATATTTCTCTTATTTAAAATCATCGTTCTTGTTTCGTTTAACGTGTTCGCAGTGTCGCGTTTAAAGATTAATTTACATTTCATTTTAAGCTGACAAAGAAGTGAACATATTATGTGCTCCATGAAAACAATTTTTATTGAGATATATATAATTTTGTGTGCTAGACTAGATTAGCCCCGTAGTAGTGACACACGTATGTGAGTATGAGTGTATGGAAGCATGTGTGTACATAGCGTGCAAATATATATCGACGAAGACCCTGGAAATCGTTTATTAAATAAATCTAAAACTATTTTAATATGAATTCTAAGTATAACCTTAGTATTCCTTTACTTTTATTTCGGCGATTAAGATCCACAATTCTTAACAATTTTATATAATTACTATGGCTAATAAAAATACATCAATATGCGTATAATAATTACATATTTGGCAAATAAAATTTGAATCGAACGAAAGACGAAACCAAAGGAGAAAAGGGTCGAAGGAATATTTCGAAAATGCGAAGATGCAAAAGACGTAAAAGAAGTCCTAGAAAGAGGAAAAATGACTCTTTTTGGATGGTGCGTTCTGCTTAATCAAATTGCATGCAGCCTCGTTACTAATGGATGCCGGCGAGCTCGAATGCTATAAAGTCGGGCTGCGTGCCATTTATTCATACCGCGACTCCTACGTCGTGCATCGCAGACGGACATGCAAAGGGTTTTTACGTCAGAGCCCATGTACAGCTATGAAATAAGTCACTTAGCAGATCGATAGCGCGAGACACGGCGTCGCGTTGCGGCCACAAAGAAGACGGAAACACTTTACCGTCGTTTTCGCTACGCTCGCGCGTACACAACCAGTTTCCATCGATTTATTCAACAAATCCTAGTCAGCCTCTGACAATTTTGTTAAATGGTTTATCACGTGAGCTGTGAAATAATGAATTCATTTACTCATGTGGATATAACGATTGTAAAAAAACTGTGCTTAAACACATTTTCTCTGTGACTGTTTTTTTCTTTTCTTTCTTTTTTCAAAATTGAGAGACACGCAAAGAAAACGACCCAAGTCATAGTTTCTAGACTTTTATCGTTAGACGATAGACCGACAATGTGGTGGAATTGCTATTTGTAAAAAATGATCCACTACGTATATTTTGATTTATCGTTTTGAATGAGAATTAACCGGTTTTATAGAGGGCTTTGTCCTGAGGAACACAACTTCGTGACTTAATTAGGTGTAATTGTTCCGGAATATAATTACAGATGCGCTGATAAGAAACATGTAACGTAGCATTTCCTTTTAAACGATTAAAATATGTTAAAGGTGGGATTCAGAAATTAAAGACGCTGCAGTAGCCTCTGATTCTTCTAGATTAAAAAATGCTAAAATAGAGATTCCAAAGTTTCTATTGTTTATCCTATTCACAATTATGGCTTCTTACTTCATATTTTATATATCTACTTGTAATTATACAATATTTTATACAGACACTAAATACGTATTTCCAGAGTAGGTCAGGTAATTAACACTAGAACTACCGATAGTTAACACGAAAAACCAGTCAAAATGACTGGTCTTTAAAAAATACGTGATATTACAATATTTTTATATTTATTGATTTATTACTTTCTTACAGAAGCAATTCCATGTTACGTAGTACATTTTTGGTATTATTAATCCATCTGGGACCATGATCCCTAAACGAGGGTTGACACATTTATAAAATTCTCGAACCAGTCATTTTGACTGCTGCGGTATTTCTAGTATTAGCATCTAGCGATCCAGCGATCGATCCGGAATTTTCCTGATAACTGATATCATCATATTGAATCATACGCAGTAAAAATTTAAAAAACGTGTGGCAAGTTGTACAAAACGAGGAAACTGGTTAATTGGGATTCGATAAACAGATTACAGCACCCTTTTACACTTTGACAAGTACCAGTCATTTTGACTGGTATTGGTATAAATAGCCTTGATACAAAATTATTTCGAGTTTGAATGCATAAAATAAAATTCATTATATTATTCTTTTAGTTATCGTTGCGAGAGTCGTTACATCATTGCAGAGAAAATATAATATGAAGTAGGAATTTTAATATAAAATTGTAAAACCAGTCAATTTGACTGGTGTGGTAGTTCTAGTGTTAACTGATTAATCAGGTCTTCTGATTACTTTTACATTCGAAATTTTCCCTACAAAGTATTACGCAAATTTACGATCCAATGATCGTATGTATATTATAATACGCATAAAACAGCTGAATCATAGAGCGTCATCAGCGAAATTGTAACGATGTTACGTTGCTGGCCTACAATGGCCCTTACACTCTATTCCCCACCGTCGGATTCCTAAGCCTTGTTATTATTTCACCGGGGATATTTAAAAAGCCGTAATCTCCTTTCTCTTTAATCCGATTACCGAGCGAGCCGCACGATAAAAGGAGAAGTCGCAATCTGTGCCCGCCTCCAGAGACAATGGACCGACCGCCGTCTGCGAAGTCGAGTTCATTAGCGGTGTAAACGCGACGCGGTCTCTCGCCTCCGCGACACCCGACCGC
Organism: Bombus vosnesenskii; assembly: GCF_011952255.1. Classification (NCBI taxonomy): domain Eukaryota; kingdom Metazoa; phylum Arthropoda; class Insecta; order Hymenoptera; family Apidae; genus Bombus; species Bombus vosnesenskii. Next base: position 802,891 of record NW_022882938.1, read on the forward strand.
GTACTTCTACGTGTTCCGATCGCTTTCCTATTCGAATAGATGGCTGGGTACACGAAGAACTTTCAGTATTTTCAGGTGATTTAATAAAACAGAAATTTAACAAATATTAACTCTCAAATGGTATCATCGTTACGTTCTATATGACCGTAATAATTAATTTATTTCAAAATATTTTTCATTTAATTAAATACTATTAATCATTTTTATCACGCAGAATGTAACGCACAAAATAGAATTAAACATCCTAAAACTTAGTACGTACGTAGACAAATTTTAGAAAATTCAGTATACGATTTTAGTTTCAATTTTAATCATTTTAGCTTCAAATCACGCAGAGTGTAAAATCACGCACAAAATAGAATTAAACATCCTAAAACTTAGTACGTACGTAGACAAATGTTAGAAAATTCAGTATACGATTTTAGTTTCAATTTTAATCATTTTAGCTTCAAATTACGCAGAGTGTAATACATAAAATAGAATTAAACATCCTAAAACTTAGTACGTACGTAGACAAATGTTAGAAAATTCAGTATACGATTTTAGTTTCAATTTTAATAATTTTAGCTTCAAATTGACAGTAGTTTCCATTTAGAAAGATACGACTCTATACAAACATCGACGGTCTACTTATTATCAATAAGGACACTCGCTACAAAATACAAGACCGATGAAGCAAATAGTATTGTCACTTTCGAAATAGAAACGAACCTACATGTTACATCTGTAGCAGGTCTAAGAGAAAGGGAGAGATCTTGTAAATGGCGGATTTCGCGATATAGCTCCGCTTAATTCCCAAAATCGAAGCTGAGTGTAATTATAGCGGGCCGGGAGGATAATAATTGTGTATTATTATCGATTATCTAGGACCGGTGCTCGTTGCTTCGACTGCGAGCCAATATATCCGTGGAAAGCGGGCTAAGTTATCGACAAACCGGTCTAATTATCGATCCTTATTAATTGAATTGATTCATGTCACACGAGAATTCACCTTGAAACGAGGGTAACGAGCGGTAATTGCTCGGTGATTTAGAAGTGCTTTATATTTAAAGAGATGACGAGGCACAATGGCGGAGCAAATGTGAGTTTTATGTTGCAATGAAACGCCAAGAAACGATTGCAAAAATGGCCATCGTGAATATAATTTTGTCGTCGATTATGACGAGCACTTTAGGTAGGGCGTGATGAATTCATGTGAACAGTTTTATTTAGGTACATTCGATCAGCTCTTCTTTCGTCCTAATTTTTGAGAGACTGGAAAGGTAGGAAATTTTTGTAATAGTTTCGTAGAAGTCGTGGAATTTCTAGGACAATTTTTTATTCAAACTCGAATTTGTAGATTTTAAAATTCTTTGTTAACTGCAAGATTTTGGAATCTATGAATTTACGAACTTCCGAAATTTGGAGCTTCTAACTTTAGACCTCCGAATCTATGAACTTTTAAATTTACAGATTAATAGCAATTTTTCAAATTTTCTAATTATTCCATACGGATCTTTAAATTTCAAATTCCCATTTAAATTTCAAATTCTACGGATAACTTATCGATATTTGCTGAAACTGTTATTCCATTCACGCTATTTTCAAGGTACTCTATTCAGGAAGAAACTACTCACCAACTACAGGATGACTGAATTTTACGACCGGTCGAACGAGTGGGTCCGCGTGCCTGTTATCTCATTGTCGACTTTTAAAACGTATATTTCAATTAATCGGGCGACCGATAGGCGCGTCGCAGTGAGTTAACGCCCGCTAGGGCCTTAAGGCTCGTAAAGGACCATTCTCGTTATCTCGATGAAGGCCAGGTGTACGCTCTCGCGTCCGATAGGAGGGCGAGAGTAGAACGAAACGAAAAAGAAAGCGAAAAGGGATAGTAGGGAAAAAGACTAAGAAGACCGAAAAGGGTGAAAAAAGAGTGGGACGAGTCGTGGAGCACGGACGGGGACGGTGGAAAAAGGAAAAACAGGGAGAAAACGGTGGAAACGGCGGGGAAAGAAAACTAGTCGGCGTAAAAAGAGGAACGACGAGTCGAAACGCAACAACGCTGTAGGAGAACGAAGGCAGAGCAAACCGACGGAGAAGTAACGAAACAAAAGCAGAGCTAACAAAAAACTAAGAAAAAGGACAAGAACAAAATGTAAAAAGACAAAATGAAACGAATCTAAGTCTCGGTCGGTAAGAGAACATCAAGCACAGCGATGGACCATTGGGTACCAAAATAAAAAGAATATAAAACTCCAAACGAAAGGGAAAGGGAAAAATACGTGGATATGGTGCGCGGTCTGCAACGAAAACGAGATCGAATAAAGGAAGAAAATATCTCACGAGTAAAAAGAAAAGGAAGAACAGAAGCAGAAACAAACAGAGAAACAGTACGAAAGCAGAGAAGAAAATGAACTCGGTTTCGAAATTAGCTGTGAAAGCAGCGGCCAGTCGCGTTTACCCTTAGGACACGCATTAAGCAGCTGCCAACCGCTAGACGACAGGTATGTCGTGACACATGATGCTCACGAAATGCCAGCGAACCGAGAAACGAGAGATCGACTGCTCGCGGCTAACGTACACAATTAACGATCGTCGAACGCCAAGATGTCATCGTACACCCTCGGTAATGCCAATAATTCCACGTGAGGCCTGCGTATGACTCGACTGTCGTTCTTCGGAACGACAAGTCCAGCGATCAGCTGCACCAAGGCTTGAGATCAAAACGGATAACCTCGTTGATTATTGCTCGCGTAATTATCCCAGGAAAGATAACAATGACAACGGTCAGGGCAGAGGGCGATTAACAAGACGAAGGGAGGATGAAAGCGGTCGGAGATACCGATCGGCTGTTTAACGCAATTATTACGACAGTTTACGCGACAGTTTAAGGACGCCACGTTTCCGTTCGAGAACACGATATCGAGGTTGCGAGCTCGCGATGTAGTTGCTTACCAGGCCGATCGTTCGCTCGAGTAAAGTTGGACGGTAATTCGTGATCGATCGATTGATGGAAATTGCGAGGAGATTTAGATTTAGATATTATTGACGCGAAGTAATTTCGGAGGCTATGAGATTAGGGCTTAGTTATAATTTTAAGTACTAAGAGGTACTTTAGAAAATATCAATTTCTTAGGTTTCTAATTGATCGACTGATAGATTCTGGATATACGAATTTAAGCAGATATAGGTGAACTAATTTTAGGGCATTAAAATGAACGATTTTAGGTGTATTTAGACACCGAGAAGCTAGTTATTATCGTTATAATTAGTCTTTCATTTTATATAAAGATTGTCAATTAATTATATTCTACTTATAACATAAAAAAAAAATTAAATTCGTGGGATTGTGATTCATTGGTTGACACGAACGTAGACGACGATGTCCTGAATATTGATAGAATATAAACAAGACGAATTAATTTAAGAAAACTTCAAGATAAACGAGCTATCTGTCATTGCAATCAGACATTGAGAACTCAATCGTTATAAACCATGATCCTCCCCAAATTAATTACACGAGCAATCTGATCTCGATTACTATAATGTTCGCATTAAAATACAAAATGCCTTGGATCGATTAACCTCGAACGAGATCAATATATCGTGAAATAGTTTAAAGCAGGAGCAAGATCTAGAGCGTGTACAAAAAGTAACAAACGTTCCCTTCAATTGCCCGTTATTAGCTGTTTTTACAGGAGCAATCGCGTCTCTGCAGATATCAAGCAACGAACAAGCCACGACTTTCTGACAGCAGTGGTTCGCGAGAACGCAACACGCTCCCGCTCGTGCTCCGGCTACTAATTTCGTGCTGGCTTACACCGCGTTCGTCGCCTCGCGGTACCGGCCGCACGATTGAGACGTGACCCTCAATTAACCGGCCGATTACCGGCTACTTAAAATTATGTAAATATTTCGTTTGCAGACGTCCGGTGGTGTGCATGGTAACAAAGTTCTCCGGGAACGACGTCGGCCAGTGGCCACCAATTATCCGGCGAACAGTCGCGCTAATAACAAGGACGACGTCCACGTAAACGCAGATGTCGATTGTGCAACACCAGCGATCGTTCTAATGATACATTTCCAGGTCGTGCGTGTTCTTCGAACCGATTACGATAACTTTGGCTGACAATTTTAACGCAGCAATTATCCATGTCGAAAGAAGACAGCGAAAGTTCTTCAAGGACGCGGAGGACGCCTATCGATCGTTCGATATCTTTCGATATTTCACCGAAGATGTTTGGAGGATGTTGGTGATTCGATTACGGGGCGAATAGTCTTCTCTTTACTCGTCGACGTTCTGGTGAACGCCCTTTTCGTTGCTTCGTTTGTCGCGATAACGAGTTGAAAGTTAATTACCTCTGCAACTGTCGAGGGGAAAGAGAAGCAAAGAGTTATACTCGACGACCGAGAGTAAGAGACGCACGAAAGTTGGAGGAGATTTGCACCTCTGGTCGCGACGCGATCTCTTTTCGTATCGATGTCGATCGCGTTTCGGATGAATACACACGACAGATTTCCATCGTGGATTGTTTATGTAGAAAGGTGAGTTTAGAAATCGACGAAGTTTTTAAAAACAGGGAGACGAGAAAAAGTATGGTAAAAAAAAAAGTCGACAGTCGAGACTTTTATGACTGCACGAGCACTTCTATGACTCACTGTATATATTTACTGTATAGATTTATAGATGCCGTTTTTCAGCAAGTTTCTCAGTTGAGTCTCGGATAATCAAAGTGAAATGTACGATTCGGCTTGGTATACTTTAAACGAAAGAGAGAAACCACTTTTTGCATCGAGTAACCATATCGAATCACAAAGACACGATTGTTTCACATTTGTGTGCATACACGTGCATCATGTGCGTTCAGATATGCGAATTTTGATACGCAAACTGCTCTTACGATTACATCGCATACTACGAATCGATGAATCATCCCTTACTTTCATTCCACCATCTTCCAATAAAATGTTTTCACTGCGCGTGTATCTACATATCGTAGAAGGACCATTTCAGGGATCGTGCTCCAAAAAAAAAAAAAAAAAAAAAGAAAGAAAAAAGCTGAAAGAGAGAAAGAGTTGACTGTTGGGAAAAAAAGTAGACACATCGTAACGTGACACATTTAATCAGCCAACCGATTGTCATAGAAACGTTTCAAGTAAAAAGCTTGCGTGTATGGCACTTAATGTCCGCGACAGGGACGGGGTTCGTTCAGGGCAAAATTTCGTCCAGCACTCAAGCACGTTACGCCGTCAGATTAAATTACGAAACTTTGTTACAAGTGACCTGATCCCGTCGCTGTTTCGACCAAAGTAAAATAACACGTGAAATCGAATAAACAACGAAGATAGGGTGGCCTGATCGAAACGGGTCCCGGACAGAAGAGAAGTCGCGCGAACGCCACGAACGAATCGAACGCGGAGACACGGGACCACGTACAAAGCCGGTCGAAGCTTATTTGTAAACTATACTGCCAGTTCGTCCCAGTTTCGCGGCACAAAAATTCCAATAAGTCGTCCCAACCCCTTCCAACCGACGTACGGTACGCCTATGCGGAAATCTACCCCCTTGGAAAAGTAATTTCCAATGGGTAGCCATCCGACCGAAACTTTGCCTCGTGATGGAAAATAGGGAAATAAGGGATCGTAGGTGTAAGAAATTGAACAATTTATATCGTTCGTATTTTTGTGTATTAATCAATCCCTTGTCTTATAATTTGTTCTATAGTATACAAATTTGCTAAACTGAATTATTTGCTTTTAAAGCATCGTTGTGGATAAAACATCTTTGCAACAATGCTATATGTGTAAGTTGAATTTAATAACATCCAGTTTTAGAAAATGGAACGGAATTTGAAATTAAAATGAAGATTCAGTTTCAATGCGATTCCTGTTCATAGTGCACCGTAGTGTGTCCCGATTCGATATTATAAGTATGTGGATGAAAATGATCAGAACATAGGTACTTTCTTAAATTTCGTTTTCTTTCGGAAATTTACGTAGTTCAGTAGCGAAGCAATACGAGGTCCTTGAATATTCAAACGAACCGACAACTGTCTCAATCAATATGAACACAAATATGAAGTTCGATATGAGAAACGCGATTGTTCCGTTATCCGAACATTTTTGTTTTCCTGTTGGTTCGCACAGCTTACCGTATCAACCACCAATCTTTCGCACTTAAGACATTTCGCAACATTCACACACACGTCGAAGCGAGCCAACTTTGTCGCGCGAGGTAAATTCTGTCGAAAGCTGGAATAATTCGGGAACGGGAGGAGAAAGTCGCAGCAGCACAGGATGGGATGGTTTGGCTATAGGTGAAAATAGCTATAGAGAGAGGGAGAAAGAGCCGACCGGCCCTGGTAGCAGTACTTAACTAGATGAATTCAATATCTCGGAATAAATACATTGATAAATCAGCCACTCCGCTAAAAGCTTACTTTACTTTGGCTAGCTGTTGCGGCCACGCGCAAACAACATGCGGCCATGTGTGTATGTTCATTCAGAGGAAGAGAGGCACGTACACAGTTGTGTACATGCGGAAGAGCGCGCGAGCGGACCGAACACGAGCAAAGCGTGTTCGAACATAGAGAAAGGGAGACGTGCAGAAGAGAAATAGAGAAAGCAAGTTTATATACGGGGTGTTTGGAAAATAAGTGGTTAAACGTTATGCATAATTTGAATTGAAAGCGATGTTAGATTATTTTATCAAAATCTATCTGCCTTTTTTTATCAACAGAGAACTTCGAAAATATGAGTAGTTTTCGTGTCGTATGAAACTTCCGTTCTGAAAGTTTGAATAGAATTCGTGATGTTTTAACCCATTATCGATATTACGCAAACGTAACATTGCACTATTTGTTTAATTAGGTAGAAGCAAGCAATCAGCAGCAGGTTATTATGCGTAGGAACATAAACCAAAAATGTAAAATAAGATTTTTCCGTTTGAGACTTCATTTTCAAGCAAAATACCTATTTTTAGTTTGAATACTCATGTTTAGTTAAGAGCCGGCCTGATACACAAATTTATTTCTCTCGAAAACAAAGCGTCTTGCGAGAAAATTTTATTCCACATTTTTCACTTATTTTCACGCGCAGTTTGATCTGCTATCGATTATTCAAATCTACTTGACTTCAAATTAGCTAAATTCAAACCCGATTTTCTTAGAAATTAAATGTCATATGACAAAATTTTACTTATATTTTCGCCTTATTTTTTCTCGTACAATCACCCGATTATCATCAATTAAGGACTACCCTGTATATATATATACCCACCACCAAAATCCTCATACAGTCGCACACTCGCCCTCGCGCAAGAAGGACGAAGACGGTCGCGGCAGCATATACGCGAAGTTTGCACGATCGCATAGGCAGAGGTGGACCGGTGTTCCAGAGGAAGGGCACAAGGGCGAGGAGAGGACGCATTTATGGCGGAGTGGTTCGCCTCGTCTATAAAGAATCTTGTTTGTTTCTGGCCCACAGATATCGTGAAAAAACTATTTGTCTTAGGAATTTAGAGCGTTTCGCGAACCTTTCCGCGACCAACCGACTCGAATCGCTTACTAGCCACAAGACGCAAAAGGCGAAGAGAGCGATGATCCTAACGGAACGCCATCTCAGGAAGAGTAATACACGGAGCAAATAAAACTTCATTCCTGGCGATTGTACATCGACCTATCCGCTGCTACCAACCAATTCAGCAGATGGACAGAGAATCGATCGATTCGGCCGGCGCGGCGCGAGCCACATTTAAATCACTGCGAGCGCGGCCAGGGGGGTGAACATGCTTCCTAGTTGCACTCGAGAATTTGATCACCTTTCCAGCTCTAGCCGTGTGCACCAGGTTCTTCTTTCAACGAATTGGCTGCTTCACCCGTCTACTGTGTCATGACGCAATAAAAGCGAAGCTGATATTTAAGAAGCGGTAACGCTGAATTTTAAAAGATTCGCGTAATAGTCAATGATCGACAGAGGTCAGAATGTAGGTCGTCGATCGATACAAATATTGCGTGTTCGATTTTTGTTACCTACAATGATTTTAACATGTAGTTCTTTGCACTTGTCGTTGCGTTGTAAAACTTTACGTATGAATATCACAGGTGAAGAATATATCATATTTTTCATGTTTCACAGAAGATGATTTTTAAATTCAATGCGTTGTATTAGCAATTTCTCTTGTTGTAAATATAATTTACTTAAAAGAAAAATGTCACATAAAAAGATAAGAAATCCTCGAATAAAGAAATTGTTAAATCTATTATACAAGTTAAAAGTACGTGTCGATTCGGATGCACATTGTACAGAATGATCGTTGAACAGATCGCGTTGTTTCGTGCGACAGCTTTCTCCTTTTTAGGACAATATTAAATACAGAATAAATGGCGCAATCACGTCTTTTCCTCAGGCGATAGAACGAACGTTTCAACCTTCGTTAACCTGGATTGAAGTTAAAACTAACTTACTGGCGTGATCGAGCGGGCCGGCTATTAGCTGCATACTGTAGCGAACAATTTATAATAAGTAGCTAACTAACTTTGACGAGTCTGTCGATTGATTACGATCGGGCTTTGTGATATAATAATTAGAAACTTCGGAAAAGGTAAGCCCCGGTGAAACCGACCAAGAAAACTTCCGTTTCCATTAGCAATCTCGGTTTAAATGGAACCTAGTACGTTACGTTTTCGTTACCGAAACAATATCGAAACGGTAATTAAAAAACCATTCAAACTACGATATTAATTTTGTAACTTAAGGTACGCTACCTTTATCCAATTAACGTTATCCAGCAAATATTGTTCAAATGTTTTTAACAAATCCTCTATACAAATTAGAAGAATGTAAAATAATTCCTTCCATGAAAAATGAAATTTATCACGGAACTCGTTTCACTTACGAAACAGCTTTGTCAAACGACAAAGAGTGGCAGATTCTTCGAATCTTTCCGCTCAAGTCGGCGCGCCGCGATAACTCGAGTAAGTGGCGAGGTTGGAGGGCGGGTTAAAGGCTGATTAAAGAAAAATCCGCAACTTGTTGAACGTCTTAAATATTCATCCACCAATGTAGCATCTACTTAATAACCGGTGTTGCCGACGCCCCTCGGAGCAACCACCACGGCCGCCTCTTTTTCTCACCCTTTTGCCAAGCGCGTTTCACCCTTCCCTCTCCCCGCCAACCCCTCGAACCGGCGTTTCTTCTGAGATCCATCGTCTCGGAGCCTCAGTACGCGAAGAGCGCGACGACGAGCAAATGAAATCCGCTAAAACGTTTTCTTAGCGGTATCGCCCGGGCTAAAAGCTAAAAGCGCTTTTAAATTCCGCCAACTCTACCCCCTGTCCCTCACCCTTCAGTCTGCTTCGCGCGTTTCCTTCGCGTTCCTCTTTCTCAAAAACCTTCGCTAGGCTGTTGTTGCTAGGTCATCAGTCCCGCATCGACGCGTATCGATGCTCCACAATGTAATACAGTAGCATTTGCTTAGGTGTATGTAGGTTTAGATAGGTTCGAATACTTCTGGATTTAAGGCTACTTGATAATTTAAGTTACACAGTTACAGTGGTCATAGTTTGAGTTATAATGACGATTGTTAAGATGGAAAAATCGTTCAGGCAAAGAGCAAAGATTTCTTAAGGATGTTTCGAATTTTAGAATTTATATTTACAGTTTGAATATGTTTGAACATTTCTTAATTTGCGATATGAAATTTTAAGTGTAAGTTAAGAGAGCAAGATTCTCGACAATTATTATCAATAACTGAAAAATGCAGATGCAAAGAAAATGTATATACCGAAAGAGGAATCGGAATCTAACGATGAAAAAGAAGGAACGAGCAGTTGGAGGACGAAATAGGGACGTTAGCGGAGGAAGGGTAAAACGAACATAGAAGCAGCACGTGAAGCACGATAGACAGACAGACAGAGAAACAGAGAAGAGAAAGAAGTTAAGTGGGTGCACCTACGCTCGGGTAAAACAGAACGGCCTCCGAATTGAAGCTGGCAGCGGTCCAGCCTAATGGAGACTCTTAGCGTAATTAAACGTAAACACATTCGAGGCGTCACGCTAATCTGAATGCTTATCAAGGTCCGCCGGTGTTGCCTCAGGGCCGTGTCTACCTGGCGTGTTCATCCTTGGGAGTAGCGAAATGGGGAAGGGGGAACAGAGTACGGGGCAGTCTCCGAGCAGGCCTAACCTTCGGCCAGGCATTTGCGCGAAAATGGCCCCTGTCTCCGGCACTATCGCGTCCCGTTATTAAGCGAACGATGTTTCTATTATCCTTGCGGTGTATTTGCACCAGCGACCAGATAACGCGCTCGTAAGAAGCTTATTTTACGGGCCGGAATTAATGGCCGGCCGAATTTTCATCCCATGCCCGCGAGCCAGTCCCATCAAACGAACCGCGAATATTGCGGCCGGATCGATTATTTATCATTCGCAGACAAATTCGGCACAATTCCGATCGAAAAGGAAGGAATCGTTGTTACAGGTATTGCTATGAAACGAGTTACGCGAAGGTCGATGAATTAAGATAAGAAACGAGGATGTTGATTTTCTGGTACTGTACGAGTCTAATCTTCCAGCTACTTTTACAAACAAAATCATAGAATGATCGGTTAACACGTTCGCTATGAGTTTTACTGTTATTTTTTATAATCGCACATGCTATACAAATAATCTTCGTATAATACCAATTCGTAGGGAACGTGCTTTGTTTATATTATGAAGCGTAGCCGCTTCAGTCGCTGATTAATTGTAATATGGCAAGCAACCCTCTGGAGAAACATGGACCGCGATTTAATCGGACAAGTTTTTTTTCGCGACGAACGAGTCGAGGGACCAGAGAACGCGCGATCTGTAAACAGCGAGGGTTGGCATATCAGAGGAAGGGAAAATTATATCGATCGCGTGCTCGCGTCGCCCAGATCGTTCTGCTAATTAATTACGATCGTTAGATTCAATCAACCGCGATTCGCGTCGAAGGCGTTGTTGAATGAATGCCCCTCCCTTAGCCATGATTCGCAAAAAGATCAATATGAACGTATCAATAATGATGCTTTCACCGTACATATTAAATAGTATTATGTATTAGTATGTACACACACATGTATATACTGTTTTCTCAATAGAAAGTTCAAACGCACCTGACTCGATTATATTATGGGTTTAAGGGCAAAGGTAATTTCTTCCCACTAAAGTATGTGTATAGGAATGTATTATATAAAAAAGTAATCTCTGTAGAACAATTTGGCACACAATGCAAATTTGCATATACAGACATTCAGACATACTAATTATTACATTTGAAATAAATTTATATATGTTCCGTGACACCTTTGAATCTTCAATAGTATTGGAATTCACGATACGCTGTTTATGGGGCGAATCAAGCCATAGATCACAAACGTCTTCAGCATTTTGTCGAAAGATACGCATAACATCTGCAACATTCGTTACCGTGATTCAAGTTGGTGGAGGAATAAAAACTCATTTAACCCCTAGTTGTCGAATGATTGGCGGAGACAGGCAGTTAAGAGGTAGAGAACGGCAAATAAATTTGGAACGTGTTGAGAATTGTGGATCCTAATCGCCGAAAAAAATATGTACGAACTTTCATTGCACGCAGAGATGATAAAATAAAAAAAATTGTATTTATTTAACACCTGATTTACAAGAAAGTACATAGATAACAATTACAAGAGATTCACTGGCGCACCACCTATCCGGGTGTACCTCACAATATTTCAGTATGTGTACTCCCGAAGGAAGTACGATAGTTACGTTTTGTTTGCTGTTTATATAGCAACGCACTAATTTTGCGACAAATAGCGAAAAAACAAATATCTTATAGGCCACCTTACGACACATCCACGTGTTAGAAACACTAGTTGTCGAATGATTGGTGGAGACAGGCAGCTACGAGGTAAAAAATTCTTTTTTTTATTTAATATTTCACATTCACAATTTGTCCAATTTGGACATTTGGTAGAATTTTTTAGCTATTTGATTATCATGTGGGTGGCTACCCCAGCGGGGCACCGAAGTAGAGAACGGCAAATAAATTTGGAACGTGTTGAGAATTGTGGATCCTAATCGCCGAAAAAAATATGTACGAACTTTCATTGCACGCAGAGATGATAAAATAAAAAAAATTGTATTTATTTAACACCTGATTTACAAGAAAGTACATAGATAACAATTACAAGAGATTCACTGGCGCACCACCTATCCGGGTGTACCTCACAATATTTCAGTATGTGTACTCCCGAAGGAAGTACGATAGTTACGTTTTGTTTGCTGTTTATATAGCAACGCACTAATTTTGCGACAAATAGCGAAAAAACAAATATCTTATAGGCCACCTTACGACACATCCACGTGTTAGAAACACTAGTTGTCGAATGATTGGTGGGAACAGGCAGCTAAGAGGTCGATCGAATGCGAACACGCGTGCAGCTCAGGCTAATGAAAACATCTTAACGGCGAACGACAGCTCTTAAATCGCCGCTTCTGCTCTCTAATCTCGGGGCCGCGTTAACCACTTAACCGCGTCGCTCTAACCGATTGACATACACCACCTAAAGCGAGGCATCTCTCCCTGGCTTGCGACAGCTTTATTCTCGCGCGGGCACGCGCGATATCGATCGCTGAAAATAGGATTCGACGATTGCAACGCTCGTCCCTCGATCTCCTCGAGACACTCTCGCTTCCTAGCGCTCTTTGACCACCGCGGAAAGGCGTAAGCTGTGTTTGCAGGGGATTCTTTTCGAGTGGAATCGAAAAGGCACGAGCACTTGCAAGACTAATTTGGGTTAATGGCCAGACCGTCCGAATGGCTGTGAAAGCTTTCGCTGCATGTACAGGGTGACGAGTTTCAAATCGATACTCTTGTTTACGATGACGTTGTGTGTTATTTTCAACGACTATAGAAAGTATCTGCACAACATTTTGTTTGTTACACTTGCTCATTAATTATATTAAATTTCGTGTCCTTTAATAGTACTTTTATGCGAGTACAAGAATAGAAAATGTAGAGTTTGATTTAAAAAATGCTTCATTCGAAGATAAAGTACGTTTATATACTTTTCGTAATCGCTGTACATGGTGCTATTGCAAGGAAAATATTCCGATTAAACAAATTACTTTGACGAGGTAATGCGTTTCTTTAAGAACTTTTTATACGTATAACCTGACTTGCAATGATTGTGTAAATGGAAGAAAACGTAGGTTGCGAAGCATCAGGGAAACACATAGAAAATAGTATGTCCCTGTGAAGTGTAACGAAGATTATACCGTGTTTGTAGAATGGAGATGCTTTTTGGCAAGCTTCTCCTGCAGCAAATGAGTTAAATGAATTTATACTTTATAGCGCAAATCATCTCCCTAAGTTCCGTATATCGGGGCAAGGATAATGGATAACAAATGTTAGACTTTTTGACCAATTCTACTAGTCGTTTTCAAACAATATATAATTACATTTTTGTACATTCTTTTTATTTACAGGAGATACTGAAACAATATAACTTACTCTACATTTTTCATTTATTTTGTCAACTAGATTAGATTAGAAACAGTCTGTATAATAAATATCTCTTTACACAGCTTCGTAAAAGATATGCAAACGACACTTTATCCTTCGAAAATACGATAACATTGATCATATAAACGTAATCTATTTCTTCACACCTTCCATATCACGTCGGACTTTAAGGACATAAGGAATTTCCTAAGCACTGCACTATTGGCATTACAGGCGACAGTAGAAAATCCACAAAACCCGTCGCCGCGAACAAACCCTGGTTCAGCCCGGCGAAATAATAGGCAAAGTGGTGGTGGGACAGGCAATCGACTAAATAGAAGAAGCGACCGGGTATAGCAACGGCAGGGTCGAGGAACGATTCAAAGCGACTCGAATCCACGATGCTAATCGGGACTTCCGACTAGCTTCGATCAGCCACGGTATCGATAGAAAACAAACCCACCCCGGCTCTATAGCCCCGGTCTATCCCTCTTAAGATCGAGACACGGTACCGGCTGTCCAAACAAATGAAAGCTAATGGAAGGCCTACTCTGCCCCCCTGAGCTTGGTGTTCTTCGTCGATCGATCGATCGATCGATCGATCCATCCATCCATCCCTCTACTCGCTACGCGACAATGCTTCCAACCTCCTCTCTATCTTCTCTGTACCTCCGTCACCATCTCTTTTAAGCTTACTTTCGCATGCACTCTCGAGAGGAACGCGCGCACCACCAGCACCTCATGCAATAATTGCGCGGCACAAATAGAAAAGAGAGAGCCACAGGGACGGGGGATGTTGTTTTGCTAGGAGGAAAGTTACGAGACGGCTGGATTTTCCGTGAAATTGAACGAGACGAGCATCACCGTCGAACGGCAGAAAGTCTTAGAGGAGGATTTATGAGCGCGTTAAACGGTTCTATTCGAAGGCAATTTTTGTATATTTATCCGACCAGTTTCGGGAATACATATAAATTTTACGTGGCGATCGGATTATGTTATTTCTGAAAGTTTCCAGGCTGTAAAGCTGGCTTTTAGAGATCCCCGTTGTAAATTTGCGCCATTCAAAACAGGATATTTCTGATTTAAATCGTAGCTCTACGCGTTTAACTGGTATAAAAGTTTTGTCTAACATTAAGTCGAATACGAAATTTCTCTTCAAAGGGAAACTTGAAGCATATGCGAAGATACTTTGTATATTTAATTAAGATACAATTAATTGAAACGAATCACTCTACTTCATTTTTCTTTTTCGCGGTTTCTCACGATCGAATGATCGGAATTTATGCAAAGCCAGAAACCTAACCCAAATCTTATATCGTTTACATATACCGAAAATCCATCAAATTTTCTGTAACGATGAACTTACAATAATGTAATTGTAACGTATAATAATGTAATGTATAGTAATACAGACTATAATACGCTCAAGTTGAAAAATATATGAGCTAATTATAACTTTTTAAACAAAATATAGTTCCATTTATAATTCTATGTCTGAATAGACGTGAGGAGTGTCAGAAAATTTACAGCAAGCCAGCAATCTCCCTAAAAGTTGCCTTGGGACGTATTGTCCCATTAGTCTCGTAAGGGTTAAGAGGCTCGCCTTCTTAACGCTATAATCCCATCGTTCATGCCTTAATTGAACCATTGAAACCTGTTCAAGGCAAAGAATACTTCAATCCAGTGAATGCACTTGATTCGTTCAGCTAAATTATTCCACCGTTTCTAGATTTTTTCGTCGACCAGAAACTGAACGAGTTCGTGAATTCAACTTTATAGAAATAAGTAGATTAAGCCAGATAGATGGCGATTACGTATCTTTTATAGTACCGTGCGTAAGTATCTGGACGCTTTGGGTGATTTATTTCAATAAAACACAATAATTCTACGAAGTTTAACAATTATAAAAGCTACTTCTACTACTTCAAATTGGCTTTTAAAAATCTATTCGATCGATAATTTCTATCACAATCTAACACGTAGCTATTGGGATTATGGAAGATAAAATCATTGCTCTTATTCATAATGTTGTAGTTGAAATGAATTGTAATCGTGAAATATCGCAAATAAGTAAATGTCGGGATATTTTTCAAATAGTGTCACTTCCAAGATATGCTCGTGCGTCCAAGTTGCACGAAAATTTCCTCGGGACAAAGATTCTCCCGTTGTTCCTTTTTCGCCCGATTAAAATGCAATCTACGAATTGCATGGCTCTGAATACGCAAATAATACATAGCATGACGTCTCGGTTGAGAAGGGGGAGGAAAAGAGGAGACGCGCACGACATAAACTTTTTCAAACATTCACGGGACCTAGTGGTACAATATAAATAAGGTTTTGGACTCGCGTGAGCGCTACCGAGGAACATTGAAGCAGGTCCGCGTAAAGAAGTAATGAGGTCATCCACTTGAGGTGTAACGCAAGGTCCCAGCGCAGGTTGATTTACAGGCAAAGTCGAAGGAACGAATTATAAGGAGCACGAGTAATAAACTTGAATGGAGAGGGTGTTGGAATTCCTTCGTGTTAATACACGAAATGATATCGATCGTAATATCTTTACCTTTCGAAGAATGTATCTTACATAATAATTAAGCGAATATTTGCCATTAGAATTATATGAATTTAATTTGATACCGTATTACATTTAATTAATTATCGTAACGTTATGTACAAATGTACAAGAAAAGTAAGAGTAAGTTACAACCGGAGAAAGAATGTTGCTTATTATAATTACCATCCTTTAAACTTTCCTCGTTAAATTAATTTCTCTCATCTCGGCCATTATTTTACCAATTGCATAAAATTATCACGGTGATCAGAACTCCTGCAAGAACCTGCTTCTCTTCACTCAATAATCACGCATGTAGTTTAATCTACAAATTGATTTGGCCGATCATTAAGATAACGAAACTTCTCGAAAATGGTGTCTCGCTGCAAAAATGAGCGAAACCTGAAACGAGGACTGACAGTGGTACAACGATTCGGCTACAAAGTGACCACAGCACGCTGTTCACGAAGGTAATCGATAGTTATTATTTAAGACGGCTGACAGCGCGCTTGGAGGTAACAGCGCTCTTTCCCCATGCCTCGTTCAATCCCCGGTGGCTAATGGACGCTTCTCATTATGCAGATTGGGCAGGTGAGGCTTCAAACGCTTTTAAGATCCCGATCGAACGGCTCTGCGATCTTGCTTCGAGATCTGCCAAATATAACATCGTATCTGTGTTTAATTGCCGGGACATCGTTGACGCACGCCCTCGATATTTCGTTTTCTCCTCTCCTCTTTTTTAATTCTTTAATCAAGACACGAAAAGTATCGTGGAAGAGAGGTGGTAGAAGAAGGAGAGGAAAGGTAAGACAATAGGCGAGGAACAGGTGATTTCGAGCGGTTCGTTTCAGATTTCGATCAACCGATCGATGAAGTTCGTGTAACGAAGTTATAAACTGCAGGAAGAAAATAAAGAGATAAAGGCTGGAAGGATGACGGTGGTTCGTTGACGGGCCTGTTTATTGCAGAATCATTGCGGCGATTGTTTGAAGACCTTGAAACGTTTCACGCTGTCTGTTACTCGATTATGATGATTAAGATTTCCCTCGCTGTCAACGAACATTCGGTTTTGCTTGTCTTACGAACTCGTTGTTGGCTTTTCATTTGGTTCTAATGTGATTAGGTCTTCTATACATGTATCGTATGTACATGCGTGTAACGAGACCATAAAATTGGCCAAGTTATTGTCCAAGTTCGAAACGTCTAAACAATTAGACAGATAGCTGATAAGGTGAAGACTCAAAACGCTAGTCAAAGTGGTACGAAATAGATTTTAATTGTAATTTGCTTTTTAGTTATTGTTGATAATGACTTGCTCCAATGTCTTTATGCTCCATTTCATGGAACTGCAAAAATGATCTGGAACTGTACGTGTCTAAAATTTTGGAGGTTATATGAAACCTATACGTAAATGTTTCAAATATTAAACGTAAACTATCGTTAAATACAGTTATCGAGTTGAAACTGTAACCAATGAAGAAGCGATTTCAGAGCTATCAGTATCCACGCGATTAACTCCAAAAGAGAAAGTTGCAACGATCAACGAAACAAATTCGGAAAACCAAACAGAATCGGAATAATCCTACGGTAATCCAGCATCGCGTCGCAAAATGCGGAACAAATAGCACATCCGTACCGGTGTGGAAAGAACAGAGATGGAAGAAATAATAAAGCGAAACGAATTACCGCATAACCGAAAGGCGAGCTATATTTAGCAACGGAATCAGAAATTTAATCAACCGGCGTCACTCAAAATTACCAACGCCGTTTAATCGATTTCGTTCCCCAGTTACGACAATACGACGTTCCTTTTTTTTTTCTACCTTCAAGCGAGAAAGAATTTCGGTAAATGTCGTCCGATAACATCGAACCAGTTGAAAGAACGTTAATTTGTTATTCGTTCTCCTTTCATTTCTCCCTAGACTTTCGCAGAAATAAACAGCAACGACGTCACAGTCGTCCCATACTGGAAATAAAGTAATAAAGCGTATAAAGTAATCGAGCGTCCGTCACAACCTAATGTCCGTCGACCTCTCGAGTTAGCCCGGTCACGCGGCGCGTATAATGGCCAAGACGTGGCCGTGATAAATTGCCACACACGCGGCACGCCGGGGCCACGGCTTAATGTTGGGCCAACGTCTGGTAAACCTAGCTCGATTCTCGTTCGAACGCTTTTCACCGCGTTTCAAGAATCCCGCGTGTCCACGCGAACGCAGACGTAGTAATGCACAGGCTGATTAACGTGACCAATGCTATTGACAGTTCCAATAAATTACCACCGCGTCGACCGCGGCGCCGTATCAGCTCGCGGGATTTCGATCGCGTTTACACATCCCGAGAGGGTGAGAGTAGTTGCTTCGTCGATTGTTTGCCAATACTCGCGGTGGTATCGATTGATTTCCGTCTCCAGATTTCTGCCACGTGACTTTATTTCTCTCTCTGCTTCTGCCTCTTCCTTCCTTCTTTACCTTTCTCTCACCTTCCCTTTGAATCAGTTGGAATTAGTTATTTAAAATTAGCCGAAATCTTTTAATTTGTCAACAGTCTATGTAATTCTTGTAACAGCTAAATATCTGTAAAAAGAGCTCAGAACTCGAAGCTTCTCCTTTCTCTTTCGAAGTTTGCCATATTTTTTCCTTAGCATGCAATAACAAGAGAAAAAATAAAAAAAATAATATGCACAATTTTCTTCGTTTTACTTGTAAAATTCATCGATGTATAATCGTTCCTTTGCCGTGAATTATCAGACGAAGGTAACCAACGATCGAATTCGAGCAAAGGGCCGCTGGTTATTACTCCATTGCTGTCGTTCCAGTTATTGCCGAGTATCTGTTAGAGTTTTGCGTATAATACGAGGCAACTAGCTGGAGCGACCGAGCGGCAAGAAGGGGAAGGTTTGGTCGGCACTCTACAAGTCGAGAGCTGCCTTTGACTGGTCGTTGTAATACAACGGCAATTAGCAGTAAACCTAGCCCTCGCAAGCCGGGCTTTTACCCCATGCATTTCATAGTGTTTGCGTCGCCTCGTCAACAACCACATACGGAGAGGTTTAAGTCTTGCTTAACTCGACAATAAGCAATTAAATATTTTCCACCAACCGCTTGAATTATTTCGATCACGATTGAGATACCTAATTTTGATAGCGATACCTTCAAAAACATAATTTGATTCGATTAATTAAATAGATGGCGATTTGCATTGCAGGATGCTTATTGGCAGATTTTCTACTTCTATATTAAAATAAACAAATTCTTTTTGTCTCTGCAATTTTTAAAGGAAAATATACCCATATCTTTTTTTAATTTTCACACGATAAATCATCGGTTTCTTCACAACGCCATTACTTCCCTTCACCACGAGTAATTAAACCATTCACACTGTCAACGAATCCATCGTTACAACGTTTACATCGTACCACGTGGTCAACACGTGTACCGTCGCCTCTCAAGAGTTCCATCTTACTCGACAGAAGATTTTCCTACCGATAAATCGTTCCCTAATAAACTCTTACTGTCTCTAATTAGTACGTTCGTCTACATTTTAACGACTTTGAGTATTCTTCTCCGCTAACGACGCGTAATAACGCGATTCACGCTAATACGTCAACGAATTATGAATCTCATTTTCCCTTTCGTTCTCTTCCTGTGAGTAGACGAAATAGACTAAAGAGAATAGCAACAGAATATGCCATGCAGCCAGAGAAGCGAAGAGGAGAAACGCGAGAAAAGAGGGAAGTGAGAAAAAATGATTAATTTTCGTTTAATTTCATAGTTTCGAAGTAGAAAACTTTTTTATTCTGATGCTGCGCTTTAACGACAGAAAAATACACATTTAAATTTTTAATAGCGGAATAGGATACGTTAAAACGTGTTTAATAACTTCTTGGAGGATTTATAAAATTTATTTATCGATGAAGTACCGTGACATACGATTGTTCGTCACTATGTTCCTGACCAACGATCGTTTGAAACGATTAAGAATTGCTGGTGTTTGTTTCGTAATTTTTATCTTTCAGCATAGTGAGTAATCTTAAGTAGAAGAATAACTGTAAGAGCACAGTTTGTACTTATCAGTGCACTCAAGTAGTGAGACAATTACAATGTAACATTTGATAAGGAAACATTGAAGTTTCGAACTAAAGATATCCATTGAGTAAAGATACGTAATGGAGATATATTACGTATCGGACAATCGTAATAAGAATAATTACTAACTGCAATATTCTACGAATCTTATCTTTCTCGTAACATTTAAAACAGCGTTGAAGATATCTTTTATTTCAGGATCTATAATTTTCATAAATGAGAAGTAATAAAATTATATAGAAATATATAGAAATTATTTAAATTAAACATGCAATATATCGGAGAATCTCGGCGTGTTTAAAGTTTCATTTTAAAAAGCGACATTTCATATGCGATTACTATAAATGTTTCAGATTCGTGCTGACATTGTTTGTAGACGTACCTGCAGCTACTAAAGCTGTCGGAGGTACACTTGTAAATCCTCTCCGTGAATCATAATATATCTTCCAGCGTGTTATCCGTATTGTTTAATACATAAGACCTGAAAACACGTCCTTTTACGAGCGTCGATCGCCAACGACATTACAAAAATACACGTTTCCCAGTTACAATTTCATAATACTTTTCCGCCGCTTTTATACATTTTCCTCCATTATCGTCGAATTATCGCAAATACGGTGCCAGAGCTTCTTGCATCGTGCACACTCGTCACAGTCGGAAATGACATTAATGAAGCGGACAATTCGGTTTTTCATCGGACGCGTATTCGCTACATCATCGGGGAAGAGAAGCAAATACGTTTCCACGTTCCGCGGGATTTTCCCGCGAACGATGCTCGCGAAAACATTATTATTTAACAAAAAAAAAAAAAAAAAAAGAAAAAGAAGAAAGAAACGTCGGACGTTAAATATTGGCGGAAAGTCGCGCTGATTCGCAAATCGTTACAATTTTAATTAGAAACGCAGCGCGTATGAATCAATTAACGTCAGAGTGGGGAGGTTTACAGGGTGTTGGGCGAGATATACGGGGGTAGAAGGTGTGGCCTGATAAAAAATAAAAGCAAAATTCGAACTATGCCGCGCGAAACATCGCGGAAATCAAATATATTTATTACGCTGCGTTTCGCGGACGATCGCACGGAATTTTTCCCGTCCGCCCCTCCCGTCCCCCTCGTGTGCCTACAGCCACCCCTAACCCTACCAACCGTCGCGTAATTACTGGATACCGTACACCGAACGCTTTTTCCCGTGCCCCTCCGATTAATTAAAATTCAAATTTTACTTTTACATAATTCGTAATACATTGGCAGCGTATCGCCATATTATTTTTACGTTATGTGGAGAACGTTCGACAACGCATTTGTTTTCTGCCCCGTTCGATACGTTCGTGTAACGCAGATAAAAGTGTACCCCCTGTTATAGATATTTCGAGGGGCTTCGCTGGCAGAGGGTGGGGGATGAGACAGAGCGCGAAACAGTAGGAGGATGGAAAATATGTGGCGAGAGAGACAGACAGAGAGAGAGAGAGAGAATCAAAAGGTGGAAAGGGTACGAGAGGATGCAAAGAGAAATATCGGTGCATAGCGAGGAGCATAATAGAGATTGAATAAATGAAATAAGAGATGAACAGTAAATATAATTTAACAAATACAGAGCAGATAGAAAGATATAAAATATAGAAAATTAACAAGGGAAACTTAACCTGATAATCGAGAAATATCTTGTCACTCGAATTGCCTGTCTTTTTGCACAATAACAGGCGAAAATGGCGTAAAAGCGGGTGCCTGATAGATTTTTCCGACAGCAAAGAATCAAAAGGCAAAGAGGCACTTTAGAGATCGTTAGAAGTCTTAAATGAACCTTATACAATCAGAAAACGATAGTTTGCTTCCTAAAATTGCTATTTGCGCGACTCAAAGGAAAATAAGATTTTTCGAAAGTATCAAAAAACCAAGTTTTATCCCGTGGTGTAGATACCGATTTTAAAACATCGATACATTTTAAGGCGATTATAAAATCTTTATTTTTACTGTGATGGAACTAGGTACGTAAAAAACGGTCATTGAAGAAGTGGCAGGAATCCGTAAATGTAACTCAACCTCTTCATTGGAGATGGGAAACGAGCGATAACAGAATCATTTCGTTACAAAATAGTTGGACGAATGGAAAAAAAGATAGAAAAAGAAGATGAACAGAAAATCCGGCGTGCTGTTTGCTAAACAGAGGCAAAGGGGCGCGTCGGTCCATGCATCGGTGTCCTTTATCGAGCGCAAGAGCGGCGCGTTCGAAACTATCGCTTTAAGGCAAGGCAATCGTCCATCGCGACGCTTTGCGCTTTTATTCGCGTCGAACAAACAGTTTTTGTTCTTGCTCGGACCGATCGAACAGACGCGCGTCGAGTACCCTAATTTTACACCTGCTGTACCAAACATAATCTCAAAATAAAACACAATCGATATCATCAAAAAGGAAAGAACCAAATGATCCATAAACGACCAATAAAAGATATTATTATACAATAAAACGAACAGAAACTGTTTAGATTTTAACAATCCCACTTTACAATAGTAGCACCGCTGGTCAACAGAAAATAACGTATAATGGTAAAAGACAATTTTCGAAATATTTAAAATCAACTTGGCTTCATAAAGTAGATATACACAAAAACAACTTGTAACTTTTTAAGCTAGTTCTCGTTTTATAAGTTAGTTAAGTTCAACGAATTATTTGAAAAAAATTATATGATAATCTTAATTAATCTATGCACCATATGCGATGAGTTTTTCAGCGAATCTCACGTCTGCAAGCTGCATACTCATTTTTCGCTCCCATTGTATCGCCCATTGTACATTCCCAATGTAAACGATTAGCCAAAATGTCTGCTACTTAACGAACGGCCAGAGAATAATAATGCTGATCGCGAAACGCACTATGGCGCGAAACAACGCCATTAGCAGAATAGACAACGACAATATTCATTTGTAATTGGATTAATTATCGACAACATAATTAATGTAATTGCCGAGTAAATAATTCGAGGCGCGCAGCACCGCGGGTGGACACAGAGTTCGCGCCACAATAAAATATGTAGCCGAGTAATTACGGATTGAACGGCTATTCGATTCTCGATTCTCAACGGGATTTAGAGAACATCCGCGTCGCGGGGGCGTAAACACCCCTCCGTCGAGAATTTGTCCGACCGTTACGGCTGTCAACGGTGATCAAGCGGGGCTATTTATGAGGCGACCAAAAATCTTTTCGCCAGCCAGAAGAACACGCCTCGTTAATAAGACTTTTCTCACGTTGTTCACCTGTCAAGATCAAAAGCGGCCGGATGACACGTATACGGGGCGCCGGTTTAAATAGAAATATCTACTCGGACGCATAACTGGCTGCACATGGCTCGCGAGAAATGAATTTTCAGCATTTAATAATCGTCTAAAATTAACAAAAAAGTGACAGTATGGAAAAGATGGTGCGGGATATTTTATCCATGTATATATTTACTATTTTATGATTTGTTTTCATGTCGGGAATAGAAAGAAACGATATTAGAATTACAATCGGTTATACTAGGTAGTATTATTTACGTGTCAACGTAAAACATATTTTTAATCGGTAGAGAATGGCAAAAAAATTTGGAACGTGTTGAGAATTGTAGATCCTAATCGTCGAAATAAATATGTAGGACCTTTCATTACACGTAGAGATGATAAAATAAAAAATTGTTTATTTATTTAAACACCTGATTTACAAGAAAGAACATAGATTACACAACAACACAAGTACAATAATTACAAGAGCTTCACTGGCGCACCACCACCCGGGTGTACCTCACAACACTTCAATATGTGTACTTCCGAAGGAAGTACGATAGTTACGTTTTGTTTGCTGTTCATATAGCAACGCACTACTTTTGCGACAACTAGCGAGAAAACGAATATCTTATAGGCCACCTTGCGGCACATCCATGTACTACAAACGCAAGAGTACTTATTATTTACTACATTAAAGAGCTACATAACGATGCACCACAAGCAGGTAAAAAGTTCCTTTATGTCTCTCATCCCTTTATTAGCATACCCTGCCTTTAGAGTAGTACTTAATAGCACCATCTAATTCATGTTTTCTACCTGTATAGGTTATATTCGCATCATGTTTTTCGCCATGATTACCGTATTAACTTTTGTGCGGTAATAACGTGTAAACGAAGAAATATCGCATATATTGCGATAATACAATAGTAAAAAACTGATTAAAACAACATTGTAAAATATTTCAATCTCTTTCGTAGAATTACAAATAATTGAAATCTATTATTTCGCGAAAATTTTCCAAAATGAAGCTTTCCAAATCAATCCTTTTCTAGCAATAGTATACTAGGGAATCATGAATTTAATCATGCATAGTAAAACGTTTTATTTTAAATTTGGTTATGTAAAAATAAATATATAATATAGTTTTGTAACGATACAATGCTAGAAGGCTGCGAATTTTGTTATCGCATTCAAGGATATTTTAATTTTCTATTTGATTGGAAACAATTCCTCAAATGAAATTTTACAATTCCATTCGATCTCATCCAGTGCACGCGCGTTAAAATAGGCCCTTTTATCGAACAACAGGTCAAACCGCCCGCATTCTAGTCTAATAACCTTGATAGAATAGGTCAAAGAAATGCTACGACAAAGCTCGTCAGAAACGTCTCGTCAGGGAGCGTTGTTTCCTCGTTAGGAAGGAATAAAACATTTCATAATACAATTAGTTGAATTTGCAAGTGTTTCCTGCTTTGTATGCCCATCACTGTACACAGCCGCATCTTTGTCTTTAAAAAAGATAATTTTCAAGTAATAGGTACAAACAAACATCTGCCGCTTCTTTATTTCTTAAATATCTGTGAAAGTCCCTAAAATTTATCTATATCTATATTCTCTACATATTATTCTCCTATTAGATACAGTACGTAAAACACCACTTATGCGAACATCTACCCTAGTTTTCTCAGGATGCTAAGTAGCATCAAAAGAGAATAAGACCAACGAAATCGGCAAGGAAAAGAAACGAGGAGGACGACGGAGAAGAAGACGACGAAAGAGAAGAAGAAGAATAGGACAAGGGGCGTACGTGTTGGCGGGAAATGGTGATCTAAATAGAAACCTCTTTAGGGGCATAACTCGGCGCACACCGTCTGTGAAAGATGCATAGCTCTCGTAGAGGGGCGTCGTCGGTGTCTTCGTAACCGGGCCTGACGGATAGCGCCGGAAATAGCGAAAAGTACGGCCAAGAGATATCGTTCACCGTGCGGGGATACCGTGAACGTAAAGCATCGTCGAAGGTTAGGTGTCGAGCCGTCTGGGAATCCGAGTGTCGCCCCGATGCGATGATGCGATCTCTCTGTCGCGTGCCACCTAACCATCGCGCCTCGCTCTTCTTCGAACACGTCGAGTTTGATTTCGACACTCGACTTGCGTGCACCAACTATTCCTCCACAGAATTTGGGCACATGATTATCTCTGATAGGATACGATTTAATGAACAAATTACGAAAATGCCATAGAATGGTTTTTAGTGTTGTTATGATTGTGTACATCACAACATAATTGATGTTCAGATATTAACTATACGTAGTAGAGTAAGTATGTGATGTTTCGCTATTTATAAAGTTTTCCATCGTCAAAGCTAGATGAAGATAGGAATAATAGTATGATTAGTTTTAAATAAGGCACATCGATTAATTGGCATATTAAATTTTGTAACAAAATTCATAATTTATCATTTATAATTTATCGGGACCATAGAAAAATGATAAATATCATTTCCTATCTTTAATTTACATCGCAGTAACTACATACTGCAACATCGATTAAAATGCCCACATACTTATTATAATATTCGCTAAATAGTAATACATTTCCAATCGTTTTTACGGCCCTACTTTGGTGTAATTTTAATTACATATCAATTTGGTATTCCACGAAATTGCAGGTATCGCGCGCGATATTAGGTTTTCAATTGAATTAAAACAAATGTTAAATACGTGGAAACGACTCGTACAAAAAAATATATGATACGCGTGAAAATCGTTTCTTTCCGGTTTCGCAGAAGACCAGAATCTTCGCGAAATGACGGCGGCAGGATTACCATGTGCGTAACTATTGTCGATGCACGCGAGTGTCTCCGTATCGGGCGCATCCATCTACCGCGAAAAGGACACACATTATCCGAGTACTTGTATTCCGTGCATTAGCCGGGACAGAGTGCTAATGCAGAAATCTGGTATCGGTTAATTAATAACCGTAAAACTCAAACCCCCGGCTTGTGCACGGCGCCGCGTTATTTGATTTCCTCGAGATACGCTCTCTTTCTCCTCCCTCTCTTTCTCTCTCTTCTCCTCTCCTTTTGCTTCTCGTAGCGGCGTATAACCGCGCGCACAAATGGCATGAAACGCGATGCTTTAAAAACTTGCCGGAATAATAAGTTCCTTTCACGGGTTTTTTAAACCTAATACTTTTTCTCGTAAATGTAACGTTACTTACCGTGCCCTTTGTTCCCGGTTCAGCGAAACGTTTTCATGAATTATACGCGGTACCGGCCGCCCCGTCTTAATTAGCGAATTATTTAATGAAAACAGATCCGCGAGTTTTTTCTGCGTACCTCAGACGTCCGACGAGCCTCTTCGATCGCCCGACCTGACCTATGCTCCGGCTTCTTTTTCACGGATTCTCGACGTGTTAATGCTTTCCTCGGCATCAAGCGTCGCCGTGGTTTGTGCTCCCCCGAGAAGACCATAGTTTTCTTCCGTATCTCTACATCATAACGTTTGCGATTCCAGTGGATCGATCTTCATCATACAGTAGCTCGTAAAAGTATTTGGATTTTCCATAGAAAGCAATTTACGTATATGTTATATGTGTTATATAAAACATTCGACAAACAAGTTTCGAGTCTCATTAGAGTGCTAATGAAATTTTACGCTGCGTATGACACATATTAATACGTTTATGAAAAGTGTGAACAATTTATCTAAAATTCCATGAAAGTGTTCAACAGCTTCTGTGTATTTACGTTAATGTAGAAGATTATTCGTTCGACAGAGCCATCAGTCGCGATCTAATAATCTGCTGTTGTATTGTTCAAGGAAGAGAGTGTACAAGAATGTAAAAGACGAAGAAAATTTAACCCTTGAACTGTAGGGGTGGGTATTTCATGTCCAAGTCATTTTGACCGCGTTGAGTTTCTCACAAGGGAGCAAGTAGAAAACTTTCCCTTCCCTAGCCTAAAAAAATCATTCGATAAAAGATTTATAATAATCTTAATCCAAAACATTTGAAGATATCATAATTTTAGGGGATTTTTCTAACAAATGTTACCCACTGAAAAATGCATCGGACACGAAAGTCGAAGTTAGAGTTATGGTTAGAATACAGGTAAAGGCGTTTACAATCTAAGGCTGAACTTCTGCCATTTTGAATTTTCCCGGGAACGGAAGCTGTTTATTAAAATCTTCCGTATTCCGGATGTTCAATCACCGCAGAATAAATTTGGTGAACTGAAACTCGAGGCCGCAAGTTATTATCAAGTTTTCCGACGTATTACGCGTAGTTTGCTATGCCGATATGCTTATTACTGGGACCGATATTTCTACGGTACGAGTGCGTGAACCTCCAATATAAGTCGCAGGGATTCGATAATTTCATCAGATGTAGAGATGATGAAATAAAAAAATTTTTATTTATTTAACACCTGATTTACAAGAAAGAACATAGATTACACAACAACACAAGTACAACAATTACAAGAGCTTCACTGGCGCCCCACCACCCGGGTGTACCTCACAACACTTCAGTATGTGTACTTCCGAAGGAAGTACGATAGTTACGTTTTGTTTGCTGTTCATATAGCAACGCACTACTTTTGCGACAGCTAGCGAGAAAACGAATATCTTACAGGCCACCTTGCGGCACATCCATGTACTACAAACGCAAGAGTACTTATTATTTACTACATTAAAGAGCTACATAACGATGCACCACAAGCAGGTAAAAAGTTCCTTTATGTCTCTCATCCCTTTATTAGCATACCCTGCCTTTAGAGTAGTACTTAATAGCACCATCTAATTCATGTTTTCTACCTGTATAGGTTATATTCGCATCATGTTTTTCGCCATGATTACCGTATTAACTTTTGTACGGTAATAACGTGTAAACGAAGAAATATCGCATATATTGTGATAATACAATAGTAAAAAATTGATTAAAACAACATTGTAAAATATTTCAATCTCTTTCGTAGAATTACAAATAATTGAAATAGTATACTAAGGAATCATGAATTTAATCATGCATAGTAAAACGTTTTATTTTAAATTTGGTTATGTAAAAATAAATATATAATATAGTTTTGTAACGATACAATGCTAGAAGGCTACGAATTTTGTTATCGCATTCAAGGATATTTTAATTTTCTATTTGGTTGGAAACAATTCCTCAAATGAAATGTTACAATTCCATTCGATTTCATCCAATACACGCGCGTTAAAATAGGCCCTTTTATCGAACAACAGGTCAAACCACCCGCATTCTAGTCTAATAACCTTAATAGAAAGCGGCCAAAGAAATGCTACGTCACAGTTCGTTAGAAACGCCTCCTCAGGGAGCGTTGACTCACGAGTGCGTGGTGCCAAGAAACGGCCAGTGGCAACGCACGACACGAGCAGTCGTCGCCGGATGGAAACATTGTCCGACGCATATAATTCATCGGTAACTGGCCGTGACAGACGCCACCTCGGGATGGTGTCTTGGAATTCCTTCCGGGCCGTGTATCGCTAGGATCCACGAAATCCGCTCGTTAAACGGGACTGGTCGATCAACGGTGGTGCCATATGCGAGGCAAACACGAGAGAACTGAGCTTCGTTAGTCGTGGGGAGCTGTCCCTATAATTGTCACCTTAGGTTTGTAGTTACTTCGTCAAACGAGTAACACGTCTCAAGAAACATTAATTTAGAGATGTTTGCAGAAATGAACTTTAAAAATGTATTATTTTTTAGGATGGCTGTCAGTGACATTATTTTACCAATTACGCACAAAGAAATTATGATTGTTAATAAGAATATTATCAGCATTCAAAAACTGTTTTTAACCCTCTGCTTAATCGATATATATATATATACATATTAATTGTATATATGGTATTTTATTCGAGACCTTCAGAAACATTTTCATAAATATAACAAATTCAATTTAATTTAGCTTATTAGTCCAAATTCAAGAGACAAGAAACGTATTTTTAAACCCTACATCATAAAGTAAAAGCTAAAAGAAAGTTAGGAAAGAGTAAAACCTTTCACAATACAATTAGTTGAATTTGCAAGTGTTTCCTTCAGTGTATGCCCATCACTGTACACAGCCGCACCTTTGTTTTTAAAAATGATAATTTTCAAATAATAGTGAAAACGCAGGTATTTCAAAATAAACCCCAGCTTGTCGTCATTTCCCGAGAAACAAAGATTAAACATACTACGTGCAATAATCGTTACCAGAAGATGAGAACTTTGTTAATGCAAAAGAAAGGAAGGTTGGCCAGAGAAAAACCGAGGATACAGATGCAACCTAATTTATCGGTTAACTTCGATTAACGGACGAACATGTTAATAACCGGAAAATTGCAGAAAGAAACACAGAACGTGGATAAAGAGAATCAAACGCGACGCGGGCTAGCGGAGCGTAGGGTGTCGTGGGTGACGAGGGTGGCTCTCCGGGAGGAACAGTACGAGTTGTAGGATGAGGGTTAGGAGATGGAGGCGGAGGAGGAGGTGGATAGAAGAGGACGAGGTAGAGCAGTAGATGGAGGTGGAGGAGAGGGTGAACGACGGAGGGATGTCGAGGGGGTGTCGAAGGGGTGGTATGGGTGAGAGGAGGGCGCGCGGGGCTGCGTCGTAGTTGCACGCACACGAGGACACACTCGCGTGCAGCCCTCGCCTCAGGCTGCGGAGGAGCCTCGCAATTTAACCGGTTCGACATTCGCCTCGAGCTCGTAATTGGCAGGACGAATGAAAGAGCCCCGCGGACGAGGACGAGTGGTCGGGATTAACGATGGCGAATGGATCAGAAATTCTCCGCGAAAATAAAGTAGGTAGCTGGGTTGGTGGTGTGGTATAGGTATAGAGTCCGGGGCCGTAGGTACGAGCCTTTGTTTGTCGTTCGCTCCAATTACCTCCGGCCTCTCCCGGTAGCTTCATAATTAACTCCCACTCATTTAACAAACTTTACTTTTAATGTTTTAAAAATAGTAATTAGCAGTGGCGGCAAGAGAAGAAGAAGGCGGAGGTGGAGGAGGAACGCAGGGGTGGCTGCGGAGCAGGGGGTGGCGGTAGAGAAGCTCGAACAGGAGGAGGTGGAGATGTATGAAGAGCAGGAGGAGGTGGAGGAGGAGGAGGACGACGACGACGACGACGACGAGGAAGAGGAGGAAGCAGGGTGAAAGGGGAGAGAAGAGGGTTCGAAGAGGAGGTAGACGAAGAGAAGGGGGTGACGGTGAAGGGATGCTGGTGGGGACGAAGAGGATGGAAGGAGAGTAGGTAGCAGTGGCGGCGGCGGTGGCGGTGGCAGTGGTGGTGGTGGTAATGCTGGTGGTGGTGATGCGGGGGAGTGTAGAGGGGGTGTAATTAACTATCATGCAACCCCTTCCCAACAGCAGCAGCCGGCGTAGCAAGGAGGTAATTGGACCGGAGTCTTATACGTGTGGAGCTCCGCTAGAGGGAGGAGGGGGGAAGAGGCTGCCAGGATAAAGGGTTGCTTAAAATTGCACACAGTGCTGCATTATGGAACCTCTGACGAGCTTCCAGGGAACGACCGTACGGATGGCGGCGTGGAAATCCATTAACCTCCCCCGCTCCCGCCACCCTACCTCCCCCCGCCCACCCTCCCGCCCTCCTCACCGTCCCCCACCTACTCTCCAGTCGCGAATTAATTGCGATCGTCTAAGGGCGAGTCTTTGCCGGAGTCTGCCCCGACTACCTGTATGGTCGAAGTCGCGATTCAATTTTAGGCGTATCAACTACGACCATAAACAGAGGAAAAATAGTAGACGAACTTGTACTCGGTGTTAGAACCAGTCGAGAAATGCGATCGATCGTGCGAATAAAAGAATCCCTGATTTTACATCCATTTAGATAGAAAAAGATCTTAAACTTTTAATTCTTAAGCTTCTATCCTTTCATTTTTTAAATCATCTAGGATTGAGAGTACTAATTTATAACGATACGGGACGAAGTACACAGTTTCGAATAGGGTATAGAATAGACTTATCAAAGAGATTATGACATTGACAGAAAGTTGAGGTTCTGTTAATCAGGAGTTAAAGGCCTTCGGATGGTCGAGGGTACGCGCGGTGTCGTAAGGGCTTCGCCATAGGGAAGAGAAACCTCATCGGTGCCTACGACTAATCAGCACCAAGACGTCAATATGCTTCCCCTTACCGCGTAGGTAGAGTCGTATTATACGAAACACGTTCTTGCTCTCTCTATAACGACGAGTACAATTCGTGAAACCGACACACAGTTACGATTAAAGAAACGAAAAGGATCTATACATTATGTGCCGAATTATAATCTCAGACTCGTCGAATCCTTCAATCAAGTATAAAGGAAAGTGATCACAAGTGTTTGATCACGTAGTTCCGTTAGAATTTCCTTTGCATTCCGACAGCTGATCGAACCGGGTTAAAAGGGGGTTAAATTCGACAAGAACTCGAAGCCGGTAATTCCACGAACGTGCCAAAAGCGTGGCTTCACCTTCCGGAAGCGACTTGCCAGATTAAGACGCCTTAACCACGCCACCGGCTGAGAACCGCCGATTCGCGGGGCATAATTAACGAAATTCATTATCCCTGGCCGAAACTAATTTTGTAACGTCTCCCGTGCGCCGCGACGGTCCCTTAATCGCGAAAAACCGTGAAATTTAATTAAATTTAGGAACGCGAAAGTGAACGAGCCAGGACGTGGGGATAGGGAAGGAACGACGGTGGTCGATGCTAATAACGTTCTTGTCGTGCCATAAAGGTATTAAACCGCTGAAAATGACGATGTTCCAGATTATCGCGCGAGAGGAGATCCTTCGGGGATCGATTCTTCGGTTTCTTCGATGGCCAGCATTCTTTTTCTCTTTCCTCTTATATTTCTTTTTTCCAACGCTAAACGATAATCGACACTTTGGAAGAAATGCCAGGCTTCCCGAAGGGATAGACGTGCACACACAGGGTCTTGAAGAAATTACGATAAAATAATTACACGGTAGATCGTCGAATAGATTCGACGGATACCAACAATCTGATCGAATAATTAACGAGAAAGGAGAACAAACCCTCTCGGGACACGCGACCCGCATTAAGATTTCAAGCGGGCGAGGGATTTACTCCGGTCGATCCAACGACGTTATAAAGAGAAACGCGATTAATCCTATACACCGTCACAATAAAAGTGGCAATAAAATCTCCGGGACCCGGTGGAAGATACAGCCGGCTGCCGTGGCGAGGCGGAGAAGGGTGGGAGGAATTCAGGTTATAATACCGGACGACGAGATACGGTTCGCGATATTACAAGAAATTGGAACAGCATTACCCTCCTTCGTAAACGTAACGATATTATATCAGAATTATTGCTGCCTCGGTGCCGCTATTGCGTTAGTCGCCCGCCGGTATCCGTGTATTAAACTCTTCGTCCCCGTGATTCCTGTTCGTTTAATTGAAGTCAATTTCTAATTAAATAATTTTATCGAAGAACGCTCTTCCGTTGAACCGGGCCAACAAAGTGGAGGCCGGTGGATAGAAATGGGAGTGGGAACGCGGACGGTAGAATGGGAGGTGAACCAATTAATATAGCGGCGCTCACCGATAGTTCACCCGCAAGGTTGCACGATTTCACGATATCATTAACCGTTGACACTTCGTTAATAGCGAAACCCACGATTCCCGTCCGATTCGATACGCGATACGTCGTCGAACGAACGCCGTGCCGGGACAATCGTTGAATAATAGACTTTAATAACGATCTTTCATGACTGGATAGTCCGCGGTTGTCGTGGCAAGGATGGATAATGAACATCGAAAAAGATTCGGCCATACCGCGGCACGAGGATCGAAGTCTCGAAATATTTGTAGCCGAGCCTAACATTTTCTTTTCGCGAAGCATCGTTTAAGACGTTGCAATACCAACACTGCCGGTATAATGTTCCGGCGATTTTGCTCTTATTGGGATGCCATCGAGTCGTTCCACTCTCTCCATTCCCTCTCTTTCTCTCCTGTGCCTCGCTGCACACCTCCACCTTCCCTCGTTTCCATTCCATCCACATTTTGTCCGTCTTCCTCCCACGACATTAGTCCCTCTTTGTCCCGGTTCCCTTTCTTCGTTCCTACCACCTTGTCGTCGTCGTCGTCGTAGTCGTCGTCTTCGTAGTCGGTCGTTTCTGTTCAGTCCTATCCTTTTTCCTCCCGAATAATCCTCTCGTCCTTCTCCAGCCTTTCCCGCGCTCCTTTCGACAACAACATTTTATCCTTCTCGCGGAAGGAGACAGGCTGAGATTCACAGAGGCGTATGTCCCTTCTTCGCTCGCTTCCCACCCTAGTCAGACCGGTGAAGTTTCCATGGTTCTTCCTTGTTCCTTCGTGTGTGCCACCACACAATTACAGAAACGACTCTGTTAACTCTTGTGCCCTTTCGCCTCGTTCCTCCTCACGGGCAAGCATTAACCTAACGTAACCTCGGCGCCGGGATTTTCTCCTCCGGAGTATTTTCGTCCGTGATAAAATTCCTTTCCCTCTTCTCTTCCTCAGCCGCGGCTCGCGTATTTCTTTTAAGGTTAATTCAATTGCGCCCGTGCCGCGGCACGCCGTCGAGGACCAGCATCGCCTCCATCTTAACCAGTTTCGCTTTCGGTTAAACACCGATTCCACGGTGAAACCTTACTAATTGCCACTGTTTTCCGTATTTTATTTGGCCAAGAAAAATCGTCAGATAACAAGATTCCGTGATATTCGATCTCCGATTATGTAGATAAAGCATATGTAATAGGATATTCTATGTGCGTAGATTTTTATGTATTTACGATATGTTTGATATGATTTTATACGAAATTATAATTTAATATGAAACACATGTTTTTCTAATTGCGTTCATAAAAATATAAATTTGTATAAAAAATCTACGCTTTAATTATGGATGAGAGAGTAGAATGTCTTTGAGATAGACCCATTAGATATGCTCTTTTACTCTCGTTAAATAAAATCTTCGCTCTTGTTGGGACTTACAATTCTTCGAAATTTCGAGGTCGGAGAATCAGCACAAGCAGATTCGTAGGGGCGTGACGCGTAACGGGAACCAGAATTTCTAAAGACCATCGCAGGTCCTCATCACTAATCCATCGTCCAATCTCCATTTCTATGGCGGCAGAATCAATAGACGGCGAATGGTATACTAAACTTACAAACACCTGCAAGAAACAGGTAGATTCTCCTCGAGGTAAAAATATCAATTTTACATTCCCGTGGTCCCGTAGCAGAATCGTTCGAGCAGAAATTATTAATGAAGACATTTCGAGGGTAGTTCGTGCTTTGCGTTCCCTTCCTCGTGTTATTCGCGAGCTCTTTCGCGCTCGTACACACTCTCACCCGCGTAAAAACGCACGTACACGCACACATACACGCCCATACAAGAAGAACGCGAGCATCTCGTACAGCAGAGGCCATAAGATCGGACTTCCACGAAGCCGCGTTTCCTAATTAATTAAAGTAATTAAGAGCCGGCCGAGTTATTGCTCGGACGTCCGCGCGATGCCACATCACGCTCGCTATTATGAACCGCGTAACGAACGTGGCCGCCTCGTCCTTCTCGTGCTTATACCGGGTGTCCCGATTTACAAGATCTGCTCCAGTGACTTTTACAGCCGCGAGAAACGCAGCCGTCGTACGGGTTTACGATCGCGGCCTGAAAAATTGTTTAATCGTTGTGCCACTCTTTTTGCTGGATGGCGGCTCGGTGAAAAATGATCTTCGATTGATTCAACGGGGTGGGAGTAGATCGTGGCTTTCGTTGAAAGAAAGCAGGAAACATTCTTGAAAAGTGAAATATTTTTATGGAATACGGCATAGATTGTTTGAAAAATAAACCGGTAAATGGAGAATGGGCTGACTTTCAAAGATATCTAGATAAAAATAGATAAAGATATTCAGACAAATATTCAATTTTCTAAACTGAATGACGGCCAACGATCTTAGTTTCAAAGGACACACCAAGAACCTAGTATACATTGAGTTTAACAGCTCAAAGAACTGTGCAAAATAACTTACTCTGTTTTCTGTCGCAGGTAAATAGCCAAAACTCACATTCAACAACAAAAAGGGAAGAATATTTTCAACAACCAAGAACCAGAAAAAAAAAAGGAACAAGTGGCTAATGAACCTGGTAAATCGGCAGAAAGGCAGGATAATTATTTGACTGAGAGGGGAATCGGTTTGACGTGGTCCCAATTCATCGACAGCAGTGTATGTACATACATAGGGATCAAAAATACTAGCACGATGTCCAACGTATTACGCTACAGATACGCGATCTCTAATCCCTACTCGAACAAAATCGTCCGAGCCGTGTTCCATCCTCGATCTGCGTCGGTAGACGTGATACAAAATATGAATTTTTTTCTCTCTGCTTTCTACCTTTTCCAACGAATCTACTCAAATAATTCCTACGTTATTATATCCGCTTTTCGGACTCGGCTCGTCGACCAGATACAAACCGTTCCTCCTAGTCGAGTGGGTTTAACAGCTCGCCCGTTGGAAACGGAGCCCTCTACAGACGTACGTACGTACACCAGATCCAACTAGGGTTGCAAACGAAAGAAGAAGTCAGGTGGCTGAACACATATGTGTACACGAGCCGTCCATATACATGCGTGTAGACACGCGAGCAGCCCGGATGCACGTTTAATATTTGAGAGGATTTAAATTCGGACGTTGGACGTCCGGACGAATTTCAGTTGGATCGTTTAAAGGCACGGCCGCCGTCAGGTCCTCGTGAATGATTAAAAAGGCTTGGTCCTGGAAAGGAGCGGGGCAAGCCTGCGTCTTGGCGAGACTTTTCCTCCGGAATTGTCTCTACGTGTAAACTGTATACCGGGGCGAAATATCGGCCGGCCGACTTTCCGTCCCGTGCTCGCGTATAAATAGAGAATTTTTTTCTTTTTTTTCTCAACGGATGAAGCAACGATACCTGGCGTCCCACGACTTACTTTACGGCCAGAAGGGACTGTAAACTCGACGCACGAGTCCCGTCGAAACGGCGACGAGAGAGCTTCCAGAGGAAGTTGCAGCTTCACGTTTCACGAAGCTTCGGATCGAACCCTTTTTGGCCGAACGTTTGGCAAGACTTGGAATTACCGACGATGGATTCCGAGTTGAATTTTTTATTCCTTGTTGCTGATGGTTTTGATATTTTTCTGGCTATTCGTCGACGAAGTTTGATAGTACAGAGGGTGATACAGAGAAATCGTTGCCTAAAAATTGACCGTAACTCGTTTGTATATCCACGAGATCGTTAGAAAGTAATCCCCGCCGTATCTTCTGTATTTCGTCGTTTTTGGAGATACGTCGATTAGAGCAGGAGTTTGAAGTAATTTCAAAGGTTTCATCTGTATCTCGTATCGGTAGTTTATAAAAAAGAGAAAAAGAAATTGAAACATAAATATGGAAAACGGTGATGAAAAATTGCTTTTTTCATACGGGACGGTTATCTCTTTTTTTCAGATTCTGATAGACGTCAGCGATCACTTGGAGAGGCGCCTATCGCGTCGGCGCGGCGCGGCGTTACGATTGAAAAATAAATCCACAAGTCGGGCACGTTGAAAACGTTTTGATGTTTTACAAACACGGGTATGCATAAGCTTTCAAAACAGTCTTTAGTTCGCTTGGCAACGTTCAAAGGGGCTCAAACGATTTCCCAGAGCAAAGAGTTAATCGTCCGGAAACGTTCACGTTTTCTTTTTCCGTTTCGAAGCGATAATTACTAAGAGAAACGGTTTTAATTAAATCAATATCAGAAGCGTTTGCAATTGGGAATCGGCGGAAGACACGAAAGTGCTTTAAATAATCGGCAACAGACTGAAAATATCCAACGACCAGGAACAGCGATAGGGAGCACAAATGTAGCCGATAATCAACATATTAAACGGCAACGAAGCGTTAATTATTAATTCTAATTTTCTCTCAAATATTTAACGTACTTATAGCTCATTAACGCGCATTAAAAACATATATAAATGAGTTATATTAATGCATCGTTCGACGATGTTTGAGAACATCAGTTGTACTAAAATATCGTAATTAATTTATGCACGAACTTCGATAAATGTTTTCGCTGGGCAAATACACCGCGATGAATAATAACGTGAAACCGTGGCTAGCCGGTGAAGATTTAGAGCGACATCACAGATTTCTGTCGTCCCTGTTGTTGCATCGTTTCGTTCGATACGCCCGAACGATATTTCGCCAGTTCTGTTACTCTCACGGAAGGTGATAAAAATGATACAGTTATTTAGGAAACAATTTTTATTTAATTTAGGAAACGCTGTTTTATTCGCAATGTTATCGCAAATATTTCAACATTTTTTCTTTTTATCGGATTTAGCAGGATAAAAATCATCGTGTGTATTCTACTTTGCTTCTAATTAGAATATCTGAATGATACTTGCTCTATTTTTCTAACCAATATTGCTTCCCACGAAATACACGCGGTATGATTAATGATTTTTCACCAGAATTACTGCATATTCATGTAAATATACGAACAAAGATGAAACGCTGCTTTTCAAATTTGTATGTTTCCGGTACGAGCGTAAAGAAACGTCGCGTAAAAAAAAGAAAAAGAAAAAAGAGAACAAGTGAAGAATGTTATACGGGAGAAAAGGAGAACGTACAAGATCCGTATGGGGTCTACTGGTGAATGGGTAGTATTATGAAGAGGAGAGCGAGAGTCGAGCAACAGTGGACCCCTTTCAGTAATTCGACTCTGTCCACAAATCGCGAAATTATGTACGCTGAAAACAATTGCCGCTTGAAAGCGAACCGATGAATATTTATAAGGGGTCTCAGAAGTCTTAGACGAAACAATAACCGTAACTCGAGAAGTCCGCCAAGTAAAAAGTACGGGCTAACAAACACGCTGTTTAATGCTCTTTTCAGTCCATGGTTAAAGACTATTCTAAACGCTGCCACTGTTTATGGATAGAGAAATTCAGCTGGCGCCAAATGGAATAACGAAAGTACAGTTCACATGTTCCTTTATAGAAAATAATCTGGCAAATGCGGTAGTAACTTTCGAACGAGATAATGACTCACGACCTTTAACAGTAAAGGTATTTCTGCTAAGAATGGAAAAGAAACTAGAACCTTTGTTAGCTCTTGCAAAATTCCTGATATTGGTTATATAGCAAATGGAAAAGGTCCTTTGTTTCTCGACATTATATTACACTTAAATAACAATATCTGCTCTAATATGTTAGATTTCCAATTTTTCGCTGAAATAATACAATTACATAATTAGAGAAAAAAAATCTTCCGACGTGGATATGACTTGTTCGATCGTGAAAATTTAGCGCTACCCTATTTATCCGGATTATAAACTTCAACAGAAGCGTACCTCAAACAAGCTTAATTCTTTTTTCATCGATATTAACATAATCGCAAAAATCTTCAACCAAAATCTTCCGCAAGAAACCCTCTAAGCATTAATAAACGCACTTTAACAACCCCACAAAACTCCAACACCTACCCCTAGATTCATCTTCGCAGCTAACCTACCCTCCAAAGATACTTCACCAAGTTGGCCAAAAACCAAAGACAAACACCTAGTCCCACCCCCGGCAAAAAAGCAACCCCAATCACGGGTTCAAGTTCGCGCGCGGAAATACCAGCGAACCATCGGCCGTGCACGATTGCGCGGCGTGACGTGCTTTCCGATGTGTACATACACTGTTTTTTCATTTTTTTTTTTTACGCGTCACCCCTGGCTCGTGACGCACCCACACCCTTGTCACAAAATCCCCGAAATCCCCGAAATTCGCAGCAGGCCGGGCAAATATAAATAACGGAATGATAATGAATCAAATCGTACGTGAAAAACCAATAAGTTATTGGTCGGCTGGCGCGAATGATTGGCCACGCGCTATACCTGCACGCCTCTCGATTCCGCGATGCAGGTCGAAGCATTGGCCGCGTTTCTCCGCCGTTTCTCTCTGCATACACACACGCGTGAACCACCCCTATTCTACGCGAGCCGGCCTCCCTCCTCACCCCCAAAGTGGAGTTTCTCGATCCTCGTTGCGCGGTCGCATCCGGTCTCGCTCTTTTTTTCTGCCGCACAGGTCTCATTCCCCGTTTCGGGCCGGCAACACGAGCGCGATCGGACAACACACATAGTGCATATTTTTCAATTAATTTAAATTACAAAACATCGCGGTAACGGCGCGGCGGCCCGCCGTACGCCCCCGCGACACCATCCGACCCCTTCCTCTTCCTCGGCTATCCTCTACCCCTCACGGACATTTCGCCGCCGCTCTTCACCCTCGTCCAATATCCGTACGAGCATAAACGCCGGACGCGTACACGCGCGTGCACACCATCCCGGTGTCACGCAACGCACGTACGTCTACCGTGGCTACGTAATCATTTTTATTTTCCTGCGTGTCCCTGTTTCTTTTTTTCTTTCCTTTTTTAGTTTGTTGTTTTTCGATTTTTTCCCCTTTTTCAGCCGATTTTTCGAGCTTGAAAGTTAGCTACTTTGATGGAGAATTTCTTTAGTTGCTTGCTGAAGTTCTTACGGTCGTTCTTCTTGGTTTCAGTATTTTTTTAGGTGACCGTGACTGTTAATGATTAGTGTCTTGTAATCGATATCGAAGTATAGTTCCGAAGTATAATGTGTCTGTATTTGAACGTACGTACGTTGTAGAAAATAGAATATACAGTGACGGGGAAAAGCAAGTTTAATGTTGAAACATAATCTTCTGTTGTAAAATTATGCTATTTTCTGCGGCGTTTGTCTCCTCAAATTTCTTTTACCTTCCATTGTATAACAATATACTCATTGCACTGCATGATGCCTAAAAGAAGAAGAAACGAAACGAAGGTACTAATCATTACGTCTTAACAAACAAACACAATAGTGGCGGCTACCTACCAAATTTATAACCATTTAAGTTGTATATTTACCGAATGTCCACCTTGACAAATTGTAAAATACAAATTAAATAATAAAAAAGAAAATTTAGTTGTATGGTTATACCTTTTTTCTATTTCAAAACACGACAATGTTCGTACAATTGAATCTCATTGACATTTCATGACCGCGTTCATACTTGCTGTTTATTTTAACAATATGCATATGGGAAGGTAGTTTTTGAGTAATAACGGATAATTCTATTTACACTGTCTGGCGTCTTGACAAATTTTTTATCGCGTTCCTTTATGGATGAATAAAGCTTTGTGATAAAAATTTCTTCATAAGAATACGTGATTTCTCTCCTTATTATACCCGGCGTTCATAGCGTCCCATCTTCCAAGAAGACGTTACGCTGTTGCACACCATCCTACGAAGAAGATATCCTACGCTCGAACTCGAATTTACCTCACAATTTCTCCATCGAAAATTTATTTCTATCCTACGGAGTCGATCCTGCCCCCTCGGGATCCACGTCGACTCCTGAGAGTCTCTTAAGTAGTTCGAAGGTGTTGAAACGTTCTTGAATAAATAGGGGTCGTCTTCGTGACCCCGCTCGAATGGCAAATCGGCAGCCCTGGCACGAAACAGGCGTGTCCACGCGATCCAACAGTCGACTTATAAATCGGTCTAAACGCTCGCGTTGCAAGTCCCAGATAGAAGAAAGAATACACGTCTCTCTTCGCGATTTCCTTCCAATTGCGTTGACTTATTTTTTCAGTCGGGTTTATCATGCTGGTGGTTCGCTGCGACAGCAGTTGAAGAGTGTTTTTCAAAAGAATGGTCAAGTAAATTTGTTAGAAATAAGATCGAAATAAGGTAAATTTCAGAGATTATGAAATTTTCATGAATATGAATGACTTTTAGGTAAAGTTATCAGCGAAAAAATTCTCGTATACAATATAATATTTTGCAAAGATTAAATGTTACGTGGTATGGTATATCAATCGAGACTACAAGGGCAAAATATAGAAAAATCGCATAGTAATCAACGTGTTAAAGAGATTTTATTCGTACGTTCTTCGATTTATTCATAAGGGGCGATAGAACAAACGAGAGATTCGTATCGGTTTCCAGTCTCATTCGAGATTCAGACTCGCTCTAATTTCCTCAGTTCCTACTCCCATTAGTCTCCCTCGTTCGCATGACGAACGTATACAAATTGCTTCCCGAACGAACGGAACGATAAGGAGGGTGGAAAAGATGGTCATAGACGGGGAGTCGACGCGAGTCACTTTTTTTACGATCGACCACAGGGAGAATAACATTACGGACGTCATGACTGGTCGAAGGCCCGTTAAATCCTTCGCAAACTTATCTCCGAAACTTCAAAGTATCTGTAGTAGTCTATGAATCAAAATTATAGTAAATTGTAAAGAGGGTGGTAAGGGGGGTGGGAAAGTGAAATGATCACGATCATCGCAATCGTACATTAGCATAAAGGAAAAACAGACTCGTAAAACAATTCGGCTGCTGTCACTTCTGTTACCATGGAAATCGCACGTTGCGCTCCTCTGACACTTCCCGTTTCGATGGATGAATACCGATGCATGCAAAAAAAGAAAACCATGAAATACAATTTAGATTGGATATAGCGACAGTTTGTTAGGAATAGAATTAATTATCACGCTTAGGTAAGAGAAATTGGGAGAAGCGAATGGTCAATTAGAAGAAAGTACGATCATTTTAATTCGAAAATATTAGGTTGTCCGAAAAGAATAAAAGTGGGGTTTGTGGAGGAATTAGGACGACAGAAAGGTTTCTAAGATATGCAGACAATTAAGACATTCAAGATGAGCGTAGTTGAAGAAGACTGTCCTCTATAGTTGAGTGATTTCTATGTTAATCGTTTTATTATCGAGAGGTGAAAGGTACTATGAACAACCATGTATTTCTTGCTTCAAAATTTACCATACATAAAGTATGTATTGGCTAATATATAGATGACAGCGTGTTGGGT
This sequence comes from Bombus vosnesenskii, assembly GCF_011952255.1. NCBI lineage: Eukaryota > Metazoa > Arthropoda > Insecta > Hymenoptera > Apidae > Bombus > Bombus vosnesenskii. The sequence continues at coordinate 845,173 of NW_022882938.1, forward strand.
TGTCCGAAAAGTTTCTTTCGCTTTATGAGGAAATGATAGACGTACAATATTTTTTGTTTTATATTATTTTGTCGAATTATTTACGATCCATTTCGTTCTGTTGCGATAAACACCGCGACATTTCACAGACTTGGTTTCTCGTTTGTATGAAGCTGCTTTGTTGTAAAAAACACGTTTGCGAAAGAAAGACACTTTCCGGACAACCAAATATTATAATCCTCTTCTTTATTATTTCTCCTCTTCTCTTCCAATTCTTCACTTCACTTCCCTCCCATCGTTTATATGTTATATTAATCCCATTAAAAGGATATATTCAACTGGCAGATTCGACAGATTCGACGAATTATATACCAGCAGATAATAAGGAACGTGTGGTATAGTTAGGCAGTAGCCGGTGTTTTTACAGCGGTTACTCGACGAGGAGCCCTCGTTAATAATGCATATAAATTTATATTAAGCTTTTGTCCGCGTACAGTGTGCACGAACAGAGGCATGTAACGTTGAGTTATGCTGACGCGCGTTGCTCATTTCCCTTAATTACGATATTGCTTATGTGCGTCGACGCAAAGACAAAGAGCACTTTCAAAAATGGGATTAAAATTTAAAGTTATGCCGGGCGTAATTACGCGCGAGATGAACGGGAACATTTGGAGGCCGGCTGTGAAAAACACCGCTGTCTATTAATAAGCGAGATACAGCCTGCCGGAATTTCGCGGTATTCTGTCTCATTACCGCTATTAACCTCCAACGTGCGCGAAGAATTCGATTCGCTTTATTAGCCAAGTCGAAAATGAACACTTGGACCAGCCAATAGCGTTCATTAGCTATGAATTATAAACTGCGAATGGGAAATTTGTGATTGCGATGATTGATAGGTTGATTTACATTTAAATTGATTTTGGTCTTCGAACGTTTGTTTCATCAAGAGCGCGCGAATTCAAGTTTATTTGCAATAAACACGGACTAGAAAGGAAAACGAGCATCGTAGATTCTGCGACGATAACTTTCAATTATTCGAATGCTCCGTTACTTAGTGGAAATAATAAATCCATGCACGTTTATATAAACTCCAATGATTGCCAAAGAGCATGATAACATAAAAGTGAAAAGTAAATACGTTAGGTTTAATTGTCTATTCTGTTTCAAAACGATAGAAACAAGCTAATAAAAAGTAACAAATCTAAACAGTGCCTATTACGAAATACCAATGCGCGATCATCGTATCGCTTCTCCTTTCAAATATTACACAAACGATATCTAATCCAACCCATACCGAACCAGCAATCTACATTTCTCCTCAAAGCCCGTCCCTACATTTTCCCTCAAATGCCCAAACACGAAAATCGCGAAAGAAAACATTTGGTTGGTAAAAAAATCCGCGTGCGCAGCGATACGAGAACGAAACAAAAAGGTTGGAGCGGTAACGAAATTCGGCGAAGCCCGATTTGCCACACCTCCTCCTTACGATCTCCTTTCAAACCCACCCCTTTTTCTTTCTCCAAGAATAAATCGGCGATCGACCTTTAACCCGGTGCCATCCGATAATTTAGCTGTATCTGGTGACTCGTCTAGAAGCGCGAGGGTTGATCTGGCACAGGCAGAGAGAAGGAGAGACAGAAAGCGCGCGAGCCACCCCCTGCCGAGGGCGGAAGTCAAAAAATCGTCCCCACAAATCACCGCGCACAATGGCCCCGATTGTGTACGCTACTGCGCTCACCCCCCGGCCCTTCTAACCCCTAACTAACTATCCTGCTGTAGTTCCGACACAAGAGAGAGGGGGGATGGAAGGGAGAGCTAGCGCCAGTGAAGGGGTGGTGTACGAGGAGAAGGGTGGCACAGGAGGAGGAAATCTATTGCCGGAAGTGAGTATATTCAGCGGCGGTCTGCGGTGCGTGTATGGAAATTCGAGACCGCCTTCCACGGAAGGGTCCTTCCAAAAAGCCAAAGGGAATCCGCACGCGACGACAATTTCACGATGGAGGAAGGGTAATTCGAAAGAAGAGAAAAAGAAGGATGGCGAAGTCGTTGCTGGCTCTGCGATTTCGACTGGAACGCGAACGCTTGTCTTCGACTACGGTTTGATTAACGATTGATTTGCGGCGGGATCGGTGAATGGTCGGTGATCTGCTGGGAGAAAGATGGCTTGATGGGAAGTGTGTAGGGACGGGATGATGTGACGATGAGGGATATGGTTTCTGGTGGGTTGAGCCGAGTGACGATTTGTCGTTGAAGAAAACGCTGGTGTGGTTAGCTAGCGAGATAGTAAGGTTGGTCTACCTGGAACGATATGTAGATCGATATCTTGCGAAGCTTGATTTGATTTCAGAGAACGTTACCAGATAACGTGATACACGTATTTGTGGGGCCATAAATATTGAATATTTAACATTTATTAAGTGCTTAAGATAGTTCAGAAGTTCATACTGTGCGTTAAATTTTGTATTAAATATATCTTTGCAAAAATATTTTTTAATTGTATACATTTTTAGATTTGTTTCAAATGTTATCAATATAATCAGTCAATTGTCTGTGGTTATTACAAAAGGCGATCGAAAGCCAAATAACGAAACTTTCATCACGATTTCGATCCTACTTGAACTTCGGATCGATGCTCGATCGAAATTATCGAGGTCGAATCGAAGATCCGGCTAGTCGACGCGTGCGAAAAACACGTCGCGAAAGTCTCACAACGTGGCCTCTTCCACGATGATCGCGAAGAGCCATAGCGTTCGTACGAGGCAATTCCAATCAGGAATTAAGTCTCGGCCTATCGGAGATTGCGATGCGGATAGTATTCTCTCTTCATATAGAGTGTCCTGGCAATCGTAGCACAATCGACAAAGGGGAAATTCTACGTGGAAAAGTAAATTGAAAGTATGGAGTAACATTTTTTCATACGCGCCTTCGTCGCATATGTGAATTTGCATGATTAATTACAGAATTATCGCTATCAATATGTAATTAACAACCGGGTATGAGTATCAAGAGGTTATTCTACATGCGAAAATACGTCGGTAGCGTAGAATAAATTTCCAAGAAAAAATGTTACTCTCCACTTCCCACTCATTTTCACACGTAGAATCGCCCTCTTACAATCACCGACTGTATTATGACCAATGGAACACCCCGTATATATTTCCTTCCTTTACCTATCTGAATACGCTTCGTCTTGCTTCGAACGTTTCTCTGTTCGCTGCAACGCGTGTGTTGCTGGATAAAAACGTGAAGGTGTAGGTGAGGTTGCAGGGGAAGGGAGGGGAACGTTGGAGGTAGTGGGACGCCGTTGTCTGATTCATATAATGAAATGTCTGTGAGATGATGAGCTTCGAGTTCGGTAAGTATAGCGTTGAGTCGTGGCCCGTGACCTCTGTCGAGCAACAGGGGATGAGAAGGGGAGGAAAGATCGAGGGGAGAACGCGGCGATGATGATGAGGAAGAGCCGAATACTGGAGTCGCGTGCGAGATGCATCTCGCCGGACTTGCACTTGTGTGTTTACCCGCTGATACGCGGAATTGCGCGCCAACACACACGTTTAACCCTACCGAGATGCGCACACTAGGGTAAGTTGCCTTAGGATGTGACAGATAGCGGCTGGTGCGATCCGTCGTCGATGTTGTTCGATGCGTGAATTGTTTCGAACGGAGGATGAGAACGAGCGGATGATAGTAGTCGTGAGATACTATTGAACGATTATCGTGAGCTGTTGGAGGTGACATAAATTGAAATAGATAAATGACAAATAATATATCCATGGAGCGAGTTACAGTGATATTTTGACGCTTATTATAAAAATATTTTACCAACGCATAGTGTATGTTGTAGAAAACTTGTCGATATTTCATTAGTGTCGATGGTCATGTTATTGTGCTAATGAAATTTTAAAATGTATTCATAAAAAATTTCTGTAAACGTACGAACGCAATGTGCATAATATATTGGTGTTTTTCATCGATATTCATTATTCGAAAAATGACTAGAACCGAAAGCTTGAAGCAGAACCGAAGGGACATATAAATCATTATAAAATATTATGGTAGAAGGTACTGCGAACCTATAAAAAATTCTCAAATATCTGAATATTCTCGATTTTTGTTTTCTTTTCCTTAAAATCACATCTTTTATTAAATACTGAATTAATGTCTCTTCTTTGAGGAAAATCTCTAGTAAGAATTATGTAGCTTCTCGTATCTCGGGTCTATAAATCACAAGTACAATTTACAGCGTGATTTATCCACGTTTTGCCTCGTCTTTCGAAGGCCAACTTTTTGCTCAATTTTCCGCCAACATCTTTAGTCAAATCCTTAACCCGTCATCTTCGCTTTTCTATACAAATCGCGCGATCGATCCTCGCTCGAAAATGAAACCTCGAAGTCGCGATCGGTTTAATATGCGCCTAATTAAACGCACCGCGCGATGCCCGCCGATAATCGACTTAATTAATCGTTTCCCGCGGGTAAGCACACTTCGCGCACCAACTCTCGAAAGAATTCCCGGATCCCCGGGAGCATAATTGAAGCTCATTCCTCAACGATGTTATTTGCATAGCTGCGCACGATCGTAAATAAGAAAACATCGAAAGGAAACGATGATAACCGAAAGTGGAGAACGATGCGAAAGGGTCGAAGGTCGCTCTTCCCTCTTTCATCGACGATCTTCGATCTTTCGTTCGCGATCTTCCAGACGAAGTTTTTCGTCTCTCGCTTGGCAATTCTCGGCAATTACGTATCGTGATGTTAATACAAATAATTATTCGTTGTCGCTCTGAGCGAACAGAGATATTATCGTGATTTATAAGGCCGCGTTCCAAGCGGAACCATCGTGGCTTTCTCGACGATTCAACGACTCGATCTACGCTCGAATCGTAAGACACTTAATGGACGCGCGAATCCTGCCACCATGACGCTCTTACTTACTTCTTCGCGAATTACTCTGTTAGTCGTAGTACGAACACAGTTGTAAGTGTTTCTAACGCACTCTCATCACGTCGAATAAACACCGCGGTCAATGAATTTACGTTTCCTTCTTGGTCGAACGCTAATTGATGCATCCAGCTGCCTTGGCTAAACGTTTCAATCCGCTAATGCGGATAGAGGAACAGGATATAGGTAATATAGATTAGCAAATGAGAGGAGTAGTTGTTCGATCAGTATACCAACACTCACACTCATGGTTGTCTATGTATTTGGACTTTTTCCATACTCTATTGGCTCTCGTAATCTTATCGACTTGTTAATTCATCGGCTGTAATTTATGGACTGGCTGTAATATACGCTAGCAATAAATCGACGATTTAAGCGTAACGAAGTTTCCGAATATGAATTTAGTTCTTGATTAGAGGCTAATTGGAAACGAATATAAACTCCGATCAGACTAGAATTAAAACCCATTCACTCTCCGATGATTATAACCGTTTACATCTCGAAACTCGTCCAAACTTTCCTCCCTTCGTGCTGATTTAGCCCTTTCGCAGACTAATCGAATCTCGCAATTCTACATTCGATTAACAATTTTGCCACTGCTTTCGATCGTACAAATTTCAACGCCCGTATCCTCGTACAGAAAATAAAAAAGAAGGACGAAAGAAATATTCATTATGACTAATACCAGGGAGAATCCATTGATCTACGTACGAAGAACAGATCGATCGAGCGATTTCGCCGATTATTTGTCGGCGGCACACTTAGGATCGTGGAATATTAACGAATTTCACGGGCACCGAGGCCCCGACCAGCGAAAGTAAATATGGAATTAAGAATTCATGAGAAATCCGTCGGTGGATCGGTCGATTATGGCCGTGCAAACATTTGTATGTCTCAGTGTGAACGTACGCGAACCCGCACGATGTATCTGGGTTAATGTATATTGGACTCACCTGTATGTATACGCATGTTTGCCTGTGTGTACGCGTGCACACGGACATACGATGGAGGATAGGCTAGATGCACGTGTAATCAGTGCTAATGCGTCCCTAATGGTGACTAAATACCAAATCATAGTTTGATGTGCTCCCATCAACGGCGGTCCATCAACGGAGTGTTACACTGGCAAACAAAATCAAACCGGATCGACGCGTGCGGTTGTAAAAACGGCACGCGGCTCCCCGATGCACGCTGGATTATGGAGTAAAATTTGTACGTTCACGGTAAGGCAAATTGCATGTGTTACATATAAAAAAAAAAAAAAGAAGTAAAGTGGCTACTCGTTTGCTCTTACTTTCGGATTTTACGATTTGTTTAGTCGGCAATTATAGCGTGCTGTTTTATTTCACGTAGATTCGCTATTACGTATTTCCATACTAGTTATCCGCTACTGATTTCCTCCGATGTATATTTACTTTTTAAATTCGAAGTCTGAAACTTGGAAATCCAATTAGCCTTTGCATACATTACACTATGTGTATCGCTATTATAAAAAAATCGACAATTTTTATAGCGGCTATTTTAACGAATAAACCGCTCGAGATATTTTCAAACATTAATCGACATACACAAACATCGTGGAACATCGAAACACGTTTAATACTACAGATTCGCTGATTACAGTCGAAAAGGATTATCCAGGAAATTTCTAGCAGGTGGAAACTTATCCACAAATTCTTCGCGTTTAAAGCGGAAAGTCCGAGGTCAGCTGTATCGAGCGGTATTTTCGCGTCGTTTAAGAGTCTGGTTTTAATTGAATCGGCTGCGTGTAACACGGGGAACGGGAGGCGATTAAACGGGAACTTAGGCTAAGCTTAATCATTTCTTTTTTCTTTTCCTATCGTCTTTTTCTCGCGCCGTATTCTCTCCGGTTCCCACCGAAAAACGGCGTATCCAGGAGCGTTGTTATTAAACGGAAGGCCATCGGGTCGCCATCCCGCGAGACGTATCGTTCCAATACCGCGTTAACGAGTTCTAATGGGAGTTGGGAACGATAATCGTCGCCGCGGAGCGAGTCAAAGTTTTCTTTCTAATTAAGAAACAAATAACCAGAGTTCACGGTTGGCCCGCTTTCGGGGCGGCTTCGTTAATAAACGCGGCCCCGGTTATTAAACCAGAAAATTAACGTCTGCCTCGTACACGGAGAAATAGAAAGGCGGATATAAAGAAGGGGAACGACAACGAGCAAATGCAGAGAGAGAGAGAGAGAGAGGGCGGGAAAGAAGGTCTTGGTGCCACAAAGGAGAAAGGACGATGACGTCATTGACCGATTCGACCATTCATAAGACGGATCCACTATTCTTACGAAATCATCGTGTTTCCATCATGGAAGTTCGTGAACCGTTCGCGTTTCTGTTGTGAACGTCGTCTGCGTTGAAAGATAGAAGCGGGTGGAAATTGGAATTTGGAAATTCTTGCAATTGAAATACAACGGTAGCGCTGTTCTTGAAGCGATATTGCAGTCGTAGTCGAATTCTAACGTGAATACTGATAAAGAGCTGGAATTGGGTAAGAAATAAATTATTCAAAATGTTTGATACATAAAAGAAAGATGTTAGAAAATGGCTAATTCTTGCGTAGCTCAGGCACCAAATATATTTATAAGACATCGTTCTGTAGGTTTCAAGGAATTATAACAGCAGAGTTTTCTACTGACGATATGATGGGAAAGTTGTTAAAAAAGCAGTTGAACTACGAAGCGAACAGAGCGAAAAATTGGTAATCGTTAAATTGGTAACTCGAATCGGTGACTTCGGATGATCATAAGTTTCTTATCGTAGGATGGGTGCATTTGTAGAAATAAAAATGTGCATGAAAAATAATTGACAAAAATGTTTTCTAACGTCCCTAGAAAGCGATAATTATGATAACAAGTGCATTTATTGGAAAAAATATATTCGTAAAAAGTAACGTGTTAGATGTAAAAATTATTATAACAACTTTTCGTTGTTACATTATAGCAGCTTTTCTTTATTTTCTTTATTTTCTTTACTTTCTTTATTTTCTTTATTTGCTTTATTTTGACAGTTTAAAATCGGATCAACGCCGAAGACTAAAATACGAGCTCTAAACGAACGATCGGTTTGCCGTATTTTACATTTTATACGTGCGACAAAGTTTTATAATATTGGTATTAGTTAATATTTAACGCAATAAAGCTTAAGAATTGAAAGAGGGAGAAGTATATAAAATATCCGGCTCAATTTATCAAAACGACACAAACCTGAAAACTGTAGAGTATTTCAGTGGTTCGAAACTGTACAAATGGCTTACTGTGCACTTCTCTCTGCTTCGAATAAGACTTAAAGCAAAAGAAAGAACCAAAAACTAAAGTGGAACTGAAGTGGAATTGTCTTATCAAAGTTATAAACGTTTCATATTGCCGGTGAAAAACTGTGTTTCTACGTGAAACCACGTTTCCCTCGTTTACGGAATTATGGTTGCATCACATGAATTTCGATCATCAAATATTGAATTAATAAATTTAATGTGGTTGACAACTCTATATTTTCAATATGACTTATGTTTCAACGTATTTAATATATGATTTAACTTATGATCTTAAACTGTTTGAATTTTATGATATCGCCTGTTTAATTTGCTTTATCTCAATATGCATTTAATACTCGTTTAAATATTCTCGGTGTGCAAAACGAATGACCGAACAACCAGATGGCAGAAGCGAGTTTCGCGCTCGGTGCACGCATTTGCGTACGGGATGAGCTCGTGGTCGACCTTGCATATCGATCGAACGCGACCGTAAGACGTATCGATGCATTCGCGGTTCAGGAGTACCGGCTGGAATAAATTCGTTGACGGGAATTTGGGTGCGGCCTGACGGCGGTTGACGAAATGACATCTCGTCCACGATAATTGGAAAACCCGTCGGAGACGTATCGACTGTACGACTCGAATCAAATCTTCCTATCTGAATATCAATTATTCGCGACAAGCTTCATACTCGTTACTGATGTCGTGTATTTTTAACCGTACAATTTGCGATACGATACTTACATCGTTGGTTACTCTTTCGTAGGTGACTTTTTATCGTAGAATGTGCTTGCCGGAGTTGATAGGGAACAGCTAGCTTTTGCCAATCTTATTGTTCATTTCACAAATTTCTTTATTAAGTTTGGGTAAAGTCCGTGTGTTGTAAAAACACACGTTAAACAGCGTGGCAAATATTTAGGCAAATTGTCCGATTTGCACGCGGTATCTCGAAGATTCGCAACTAATTCGCCGAATAAAAAAGAAAGTAAAGGACACGAAGTTTCCAGGGACAAACACGTGTCTCGAGCAAGTAGAACGTGAGCCACGAAATATTTAATCAAGTTTTAAATCGCGAAAGCGATGTCTTCGAAAGTATTTCATTAAGTCGGGACGGAAACGCGTTCCAACGACGCCGAACGATTCTCTCCTCTGTTTTTCTTCCTCTCTTTCTATCGTCCTGTTCCTCTTCTGTACGCCGACACAAAGCCAGGCAAATATGTAACGAGCAATGAAAGGACAAACTGTCAAGTTCTCGTTTGTTGGTTTAATTGGCTGATTGAGAACTGACGCAGCCTAATAACGCGGCATTACAGCCGTGGAATGACGAAGCGATTCGGCGTAGTATTAGGTATATCATAGCCGTTTATATAGAGGCGAAGGATATCGTTCGTGTTGTATCTGTCCGGCTGGATCGGAACTAATTCGATTTCAAAGAGATCGTCGAACCACGTGCTCCGAACGAACCCAGCTGCCTGACAATGGAAAAGTGAGTTGTGGGCGACAGTAAGCGTACCACTCTCGTCGCCCCGTAGTCTAACCATTGATCCTCGTTGTGATTCAACCGTTTCAAGTGTCACGTTGAAACAGATTTTCATTCGCCTTGAATAACGCTGATAAGATTCTCTAGGTAAATAAGATAGTTTAAGGTGGTCACGAGCAGAGTTTCTGTCTTGCGTTACTGTCAAATGCTCGTTAGGGTAATGAAAGGAGCAATTTGTTTATGTTAGACAAGGGAATGGGGAGTTATGACTGTGTTTCACAAGTGGCGATCAATCACGATACAATAATGACTTTAAGATCTGCTTCTAAAGTGTTTAGCTAGGTAAAGTCATAGAAATTTTTACACGTAGGAAACATTCCTTTCTAGTCGAACATATACAGGGTGGTTGGTAACTGGTGGTACAAGCGGGAAGGGGGTGATTCTACGCGGAAAAAAAGTCGAAAATATAGAATAAAAATTTTTTTTTTATTTTATTTTTTTTAATTTTTCCATCGAGACAACGATCTACAGTGAGATCCGTTATAACGAGACGTGATAAAGTGTACGCGTACCGAGCGAAAATTTAAAGTCGATTTTCTCGAAAACAAAGCCTCAAACGAAACATTTTTATTCTATATTTTCGACTTCTTTTTTCGCGTAGAATCACCCCCTTTCCGCTTGTACCACCAGTTACCAACCACCCTGTATATATATTAGGTTGTCTGAAAAGTTTCTTTCGTCTTATGAGGAAATAATAGGCGCACAACGTTTTTTGTTTTATATTATTTTGTGAAAATGAAATGAAAATAAATCCAGTCATATAGCCTTCACTCTGCGAAAACAATCCTGCCCACAGGTGACCATAAATAATATTCCAATTCCAAACAAAGATACAGTCAGATATCTGGGCATGATTCTGGACAGAAGAATGACATGGAAACGACACATCGTAGATAAATCCAAACAACTTAGATCAAAATTAAAAAAATTCTACTGGCTCATTGGCAGACGCTCCAACTTAAGCGTGCAGAGTAAAATAATGCTATATAAAGCCATATTAAAACCTGTTTGGACATATGGGATCCAACTATGGGGAACAGCGAGTAATCCCAACATGGAAATTCTTCAACGATTCCAATTAAAAACTCTAAGATCCTTAATAGATGTATCTTGGTATGTTACCAACGAAACAATACATCGTGACCTTAAGATACCTGCAGTTAAAGAAGAAATATCCAAATTCAGTAATAGATATAACATAAGAATTAACAACCACCAAAACCCGCTAGTTACTCAATTACTTGACACGACGGATGAGATCCGCAGGCTAAAAAGACATTATCCTCTAGATTTAAACATTAGATTCAACTAGAATCAAACATACGATAAACACTTATTATTCAAGTTATAATACCACGCCAGAATAATTTACTTACAATTCTCAATGAGAATTGATTGTAACATTCTTCCAAATAAAAAAAAAATATTATTTTGTCGAATTACGTACAGTCCATTTTGTTCTGTTCAGATAAACATCGCGACGTTTCACAAACTTGGTTTCACGTTTGTATGAAGGTGCACTGTTGGAAAATACACGTTTTCGAAGGAAAGACACTTTTCGGACAACCTAATATATGTGATAGTTTATGGTAGTCGATCGATTCAAAGTCCAATATAGGTTCTCAGAAATAAAGAAAAACTACTACGAGTGTTGAGGTTTATCTCAGAATAGAGAGAAGAAATGCGTGGATGAATGTATAATAGAAATATATTTAAGTATAAGAATAAGTAGAATGTATGCTAGCCCAGATCCGCACGCTGGCAGCGTTATTTTACAATAGGGCTTCGAAGCCATGGGTCTATGGGTATTTATATAATCACGAAAACTGGCCCGCTACACCATCTGTGCATGGCATGTTCCTAGAAAAGGCTATAAGGCTGAAAAGCCCTTCAAATTGATTTAGAGCTAAACAATACTCGATGGCTTTGTGGACTAAGAAAACTAAACACCAGAGAAGATGTAGAGTTTTCCTGGAAATGAGAATCACTTCAACGACGAGGAATTGTACTAAACTATCTATATTTCTTTTTTTTATTATTATTTAATTTGTACTTTACAATTGGCCCAGCTGGACATTTGGTAAATTTTTCTATTTTTTTTTTTTTTTTGTTTATTATTGCTTAGTTCTGTCCGTTTCGGCTTTGGACGAACTTTCGGTTTTACATCTCTTATGTCCATTTCTCTTCTTATATGTCTACCTCCCCTCTTTTCCACTCTATTCTATTGCACTCCCTTAATTATTCTATCTCTAAAAACTGAAACTAGATACTACAAATTAGCAACTAATGACTAAAACTATTGCAACTTTGGTCTTTAGCCTCCTTGCTGTGCATCCTTCCTGTCGTTTGCCCTTCTCTTCTCTATTATTGCTTTCAGTTTTGTTAAACCTTCTCCAGTCTCATTTAGCGTTTTTCCTATGCCCTTTGGTCCTCCTGTTATTTCACATTCTTCTATTACATGTCTCAGGTCTTCTTCTTTCCATCTACATAGTCTGCATCTTTTTTCTCTCTCTTCTTTCCAGTATTCCCTTGCTTCGGTTTCGTTCCCACATCTGAATCTTGCCAGTATTCTTCTGTCTTTCCACTTCATCCTCCCTTCTAAGTACTTTGGTAATTTTTCTTTGGCTATATTTCTGTAATGTATATTACATTTGGATTCCCTCTCTTCTGCTTTTCTCTTTCTTCTTTCTTCTATAAGTAAATTTTTCTAACTTAATTGCTAAATAACATGTGAATGGCTATCTCCTGCGGGATACCATCTTCGAGTTTGACTATTTTATTTTTTTAGTAAGGTCAGTGGGGTGTTTTATTTTTAGTCTTCTTTCTATGAGAGTTTTGCTCGCTTCAGCAGCTAGCTGGTTTGAATGTGTTGAAACTATCCATATGTATCGTAAGTTATATACGAAAATCAGATACATATGTATATCAGTCGGATCAATATAGACGCACTAAAATTTGACCAAAAGTAATTCTTTCACGATACCAAAGGATACAAAGGAAACTTTCTCTTGTAAAATACTCCGAGTAAAATCTTAGACAAAAGGTCGTGTGTATAGAATTTTGAAGGTTTAACAATCCTTGAGGCGGTTCTTTCGACGGCTGCCCGATATTTAAACGCGTCCCACTGTTGCACAAAAGAAGACAAGCGTTAGAATCGTTTATGATGCTGGAGTTAGGATAAGGCACGTTCTTTCTAATTACGTCGGATGTGATAATTACGAGGACGCAACGAGCACTTGTCACACAGTAACGAGTTTTCTTTCATCTGCATATCCTGGCCGCCTCGTCCTCCTTCATCTTGCCATGTCTGCAGGAGACGTAAGCAGTTTACGTGGCCTGCCCGATGCGCGTTGCTTGTTCTCTAAATTAATACTCGTCGTCTTATTAAAACTACTCGCGAAACTTTTCTAAACCACGATAAATTCTCTGTCGCTGTTGTATTTTACGAATTTTCGCTAAATCCAAAATCGATGAGCGGACCGTGTAAAATGCTAACCTGACAATTTTTTTTTTTTTATAATAATACAATTATTTATATTAGTCGTTTTTAATAACTCTATGAAATGAAATGAAATGAAATGAAATGAGATATCTAATACGAAAATTGAATAGAACGAAGATACGTTCCAATATCTCTTCAGTTCAGTCTCGACGGCGCTAGATTAAACGATCAAAACGAATGCAATTATTCAGAACCACGAGCTGCACAACTCGTAAAGCGACTTTTCACGGGCCGTAAGAATGGCCAAAAGAGACACGTTGTCACTCAACAGCGTTGAAACGGCTCACGAGCGGCGGACGAATAAACCGATCGTAAACCGCACTCGATTCGAGTTTGTCGGTACATAATGCGAGCACTTCCGTGCTGTATGGCCATGTACGTTGGCTACCTCTCAAACGAGGCCCGAACGTCACTGAGAAGACGACGAAGGAACGAAGGACGAGGTGAATCGGGGATGAAGAAAAAAAAGGGGAATAAATGGAAGTACGAGCCGACCCTTTTTACGAGCACCAGCTACGGGTCACGTGCGTGTGTAAGTAAATATACGCTTTGGCGATACAATGCATACCTTGTTAACGTGCCACGCGCAAAGTATATCGCGCGACATCTACAGAGGCGAGCTTCCGCAAGGCAGCAGCGAAACCACAGACAGGACCAGCCACCCTAACTCGCCATCCACCGAGACTTTAATGTCCCTATGCGCACTTTTTTATTAGCAACGCCACGCTATGAATAAAACTCGCCGGAAGAACCGGCGAACGTTGAAGAGACGACAACCGGTTGTCAGCGGCGCCCTCTTCGCGAAGGGTGACTCTGGCACAAGAAAGTAACGGAGGAAAGACACTTGAACCATTTTCCTTTATCCGCTTCTTTTAAGGTTGCTTCTTTCCCTCCTCTCTCTCTCTCTTCTTTTTTTATTTTTCTTTCTGTCTCTGGTGGTTTTATGAATAAGTTTTTCGGCTTACGCGTTGTTTAATTCTATCTGTGCAGGCAACGTGTTTTGCTTTGGTTGTCACAATGAATTTGGAAATATTAACATACTGATACTTGATAATGAACATATAAATGTTCACAGACATATCAATTCATGCTACTGTTAAAGCATAAGTGTTGTTATGACATGGCATGTTTAGTGTGTTTCACCTGAGAAAAGAACGTCTGCGTCGTACAAGCCTAAACCAGCAGCCATTCACGAACAATTACCCGAATAACGGAATCATCGACGAATTTTCTCAGCGATATCGTATCGTCGAGAGGCTTTCGACGGCGTCCGGTAGCGTCGGAGGCCGGACAAAAAGACGCTAACTCGACAAATTACTTTCACCTCGGTCCCGGCAGGCAAGATCGATGAACCAGCCGCGCGCTCGAATATTATCCAGTCATTTAGTCCTCGTAAAATTATCGAAGATAATATCTTCATTAACCGGAGGCTCGCGCGATTCCACGAAAACCGATCTCGTTCAGCCGTGTTCGCATTTGGGCGTCAAGTTTTTACCATCTCGGCCATCCGCGGCCCTACGTCTTCCTGCTTCTTCGCTCTTTTTCGTCCACCGTTCGCGTTTGTCACGCGCTCCTTCCTTTTCTCTTTCCCGTAGCCGCCTCACGACGGGCGTCGTAGTCCCGCGGCGCGTATTCGAGCGGCGGCAGCTCGTTTACTAATTATTAATAAACTAATTGCGGCTTCCGTGGAGGCACGCCTCTCTCACGTAAATCAAGACATGCCGTCGCGATGAACGACCAACACAGGCAGTCCGGGGAGAGGGTGAAAAAGGGGTGGGGAGCTTTAAGGTAACTCTCGCTCACTCATTACGTGTCACGTGTGAAATATTTCTGCACGCGTGAAATAGAAAGAGAGTGAGACGCGCTTGTCCCGTGTAAGAACTCGTAACAACGTAATTTCAAGGATTTACAAATCCTGAATAATTTTACGAGCATCACCATCGAGCGGACGCCGGCGCGCGTGTAAATTGCGATTCGTAACGAGCCCCGCGCCGAGAAATTAATGGCCACCGGGTCGGATAACGTTACGCCGAATACCCTCGATCGTTCTGATTCCTGCGGTTAACGGAGCCCGGGGGAAGCTGTCGGATTTCGCGATGAAAGCGATTTCACTATTTTCGAATGTGCTTAATTTAGTTTGTTCCCGACGTTTTTTTCTTCACCCTTTTTTCTTTTTTTCGATTAACGGCGTAGAGATTAAAAGGACCCTTGTAACAAGAAGATAGCTCTATTTGTCAGTAATTTGAGTAAAAAAGAAATTAAAAATCAAATAGTTTTTCGAATGTGATGTAAATTCATAGGCAACTAATATTCGTAGTAATAAATCGTCGCGCTCTTCACTGTGAAACCTATACCCTTCTTTCTCTTCAGATAAATACAATCAAAATATCGTAACTGTGTTTTCATTGCTGATATATTTTGCAAAAATGAAATGTTATGTGTAGTATATTTCAATGTTATATGGTGGCCTTCATGGCAAGATACTTATACAAAATTCGCAGGATAGTCGACCTGTTAAAGATGAACACACGTCGTCGTTTTAAAACGGAACAAGTAAAACGAACCAGCAATCTAATCGTCGAAGCGAAGATGATGGCCTAATCGTCGAACTATCCCACAGGCGAATAGTTTTAGCGTCATAATTTAGAAATTAAATCGAACGAGAGTAAGGAAAATCTCTGGCTGGTCCCGGCATCGGTCGTCACGTCGGTGTCTTGGTTCGCTCGTTACACGGTACGTACCGTAAAGTCAATAATTTCTACAATCTTTCCCCTCGACGATAACTTACGAACATAAACGAGCGGTCATAATAAGCCACGCCAGACTGTGATTTATTGCTCGACCAATAGGTATTGGGTGTATATCTACCTACGTGTCTAAACGGCCATGCAATTACAGTTATATCAGATGGAGACTGGTTTCCACTCCCTAAAACGCCATCCATCTTAAAACACGCCGTTTACTTTATTACCTGCGTCCCCGATACACATATACATGGCTGATCAAAAATTTGGAATCACTTTCCCCGCTTACACCTATAATTTCCTGCTAATTTCCTTAGCGTTTGGAAATTAACGTCGTGCATATCGATAGATCGCTGGTATTTATGCAAATTCACATGTGTATAAATGCAAATAAAGGTAATCTATGCAGAGATGTGCTTCAGTTGCCATTACAGTAAGTATCCTCGGTATATGATATATTTCATGCATTTCTGTACCTTAAGTTTCTCATAAATGCATAAAAAAATCCAGTGTAGTAATTTAGTCCGGTATTCTACGTGTCAATAATAATTACTTTTCAGTCGGATAAATTGTCGAGGAAAGAGCTGTAAGCTGTAGTTATTTTAAATTCCTGGTTTCTATGAAGCGAATAACAATTTCAAACTTTTAGATAACAACGTACGTGTGTAATATATCTGTAATAATTGCAAATCGATGGGAAAGCATACCGATCAATCTTTATACAGATAACAACTTACTTTACCTCGACAAATTTCGAGGGAAAGCACTCGTTAAGCTATTGGGTTGGCAACTAAGTGATTGCGGATTTTGTCATTAGGTGGTATTGACAAAATCCGCAATCACTTAGTTGCCAACGCAATAGAAGGATTCGAAGCTGGATTGTTTGCCGAACTTTTGAATTCTATAGAAGATCTAGAGATTTCAAACTTTTAGCGAATAGTGTGCGGCATATAATATTATCCATAATAATTTCGAATCGATGGAAAAACAAACTAGTGTACGCAGGCCGGTTGTTACTTTGCTTAAACCGAGGACTTCGTCCAATTTCTATGGTAATGTCTGCCCGAGCCACGTGGACAAACATTACGCGTATCGCTTGTCGAACGTGAAAAGAATAGAACAATCGGGGAAATGATTGGAAAAAATCATCGCCACGTTGTCCCAGGAAGATAACGACGAAAACGGTTCGTCTCGTTCGAACGTTTGACAGGTATTCGTTTTATACGGTAGCACGTGCGACGTCGCGTCGGTGGTAGTATCGTAGTGCGCGATATTAGATCGTATATCGCCTCTAAATATGTAACAGCGCCCGTAGAACGTAAAAAAATACGATTCTACCGGCAGGAAGAAGATCAGCGTGAACCAACAGCTTTATTCTTTTTTTCTTTCTTTCTTCTCTCTCTCTCTCTCTTTTTTTTTTTTTTTTTTTTTTGACGAATAACGTGTCCCTTTCATGAGAAATATTTTTCGGCTCGTGATACACAGACCAGGCGAGGTGGGGAAATAGGGCGGCAACAGAAAGGCGGATAATTTGCAGTTGGAAGACTTAATCGAAATTTCTTGAATTATACCAAGCGAAAATTGGTTAGCGTAACACGGCGTATAATAAACCATTATTACTTGGTGCACGCTTTACCTACACGATGAACGTGTTCCCGTCTAATTGGCGGCGAGCAGGATAATTTTTACCAGAGACGAAATTCAATATATTCGACGCGTAACCGCTCGATCCGATCGAAGAAAGTGCACACTTCGCCGGATATTTACTATCGCGTGCCACCTTATCGCGCGTTATGATCGAATTCAGTGGATGGCTGGTATTTATATTCATGAAGCGTTTTCGAGAATCGTATCGGCCATCCGGCGCCGACCAATGGCCGTAGTTTTTGCCGGTACGGAGGCACGGCAACTTTCGATGCAGTTAATACTTCATGGAACGACGTCTCAGCAACTGTTTAGTTGTCAGATGCGCTTAATTAGAGACATTTGTGAAATTCGATGGTAGTGGAATTTTGAAAATCGTGGAAGGCCAGACAAGCATTAAATTTGAATTCAATGGCGGAGAGAAGAATAATTCGTTATTGAGATTCGCGTGAAGAGGAATTCAAGCTTTCTGTAAGCTGTCCTTGATCAATCCCATTCATAGAAATTTCACAGATTTGCAACGATGCACTTTTGCAAATTTCAATGATAGAAGCTTGTTCTTCACCTTGCATTATGTATTTTCCATATACACTGCCAGCCATGAGTACTACGACATCTACCAACTACATTTATTAGGAAACAAATTTTACTTTGTTTAGTATTCGATATTGTAAGATACATATAATGCGAATTAACACGAACTCCGCGATAAAATAACTGCGAGAAACTATCGAAAAACATTCACATCGTACTAAATATCAGCAGGTGTTCGATTGCTTATAACCAATAATATACATCCTCGCCACTTTAATTTCTTCGAAACAGGTGATCAATATTTCTAGTATCAATCGCTTGCAAGATTCTTTTCTTACACCATAGCTTATTACATCTTTCGAAACACTATATCAAGCCATCTTCCATTCTATTCTTCCTCGTGCCTTGCTAAAGTACAATTATTAAAATCCAGGTATCGATAACAAGGCAAAGCGCGATGAAGATAAGTTCCGCGAGAAAGGAACAAGACATCCCCCTCGATCTCAGGGAACGCTGCCCACGTCAGCGTAAAGCCCGAAATCGTTGGAAATTAAATTTTTCCCCGGAGGTGGCCCGACCGCACGGGCCACAAATTCATAAGATTCAATATGCTACGCGAGCGAGCAGGTTGCCAGCAATGGAATGGGGTAGACTCTGCGACGATGTTAGCGGGGTTTGGAAGAGCGGCGGCGGAGACGTAGGAAAGGGGCGGAGGTCGGGGGGTAGAGGGCCACAAACGGGGTACCGTTTTATAGTTTACATCGAATACGTGCCCTTCCTCCACAGGGCCTCGCGGGACCAGCTACTTTTACACATACCCTTTCCTTTTCCAACCCTCGCAAAAACCATTCCCTTTCCCCTCGCCAACCATCCCCTTACCCCGTCAACCTGTCTCTGCGTCGCTGCATGTTTACCCCCGCGATATATATGAACTAATATCACGTGGCACGTGATGCCAACGCAGCGGCACTCGTGTGCACCACCCGCACACCCCTTCACCTTTCTCTATTGTGAATTTTTGAGCGTCGAAGACGCCTCGTGCGGTTGCCTCCGTGTGGTTATTCTCTGGCTATGTGATTGTCTCCGTGATAAATAGTTGGAGAATATGATAGGAGAAAGAAGCTATCGGGAGATGTGTTTAAACTATTTGCTGGATGTATTTAATTATGACGTGATGTTATTTGCGTGCGATTTAAATTGCAACGTGTATAAGTTTCGTGTGGAAGAAAAATTTGAAGATTTAATTTCGACGGTGTAATGTTATTAGGTTGTCCGAAAAGTTTCTTTCGTTTCATAAGGTGATAATAGATGAATAACAACTTCTGTTTTATAGTATTTTATTGAATTAGGTATGATCCACTTCGTTATACTTCTATTGCTACGTTCGTGCATAATTCAATAAACTAATGTAAAACAAAAAATATTGTGCGTCTATTATTTCCTTATAAAACGAAAGAAACTTTCCGGACAACCTAATACGTTAGTCTCTTATGTTGAAGATAAACCTAAACTATACTTGATGACAAAAATTATCGGCATGCCGTTGTATCTGTTATACCATTTGGATACGTACTAATTCAATAGGTTCAATAGGTTTATTGAATTTGCTTATTATGTAGCGGTACTTTCATACATTTACCAAGATTTGGTACTATGAAATAAAGTGTGCAGGTTATCAAGAAAACGCTCCTATACGTGCCAATAATTTCTCTAGCCACTGTACGTTAATCTCTTAGTATCCACGGTCGAGGTATTTCATATCTTTCGATTTTGATTTATGGATTATGCGCTGGACCAGACATCTGGCATTAATGGAAATATATGTGGAATGTCTTCGTATCCTGTCTGTGTCTGTAAAAGGATTAAACGTACAAAAATAGATGGCTAATGGTGCAAGTTGGCGTTTTCTTTGGATAAAGAAAACCGCTACTCTCCTTGCAGCTCTGGAAACTTACCATCCCATCGTGCATTGCTTACAACCGAAATAATGTCGGTGCACTTTGAAAGTCAGCAAGGGCGAAGGAACAACGATAGAACAGAGTAGGGGAAAGGTAAAAGAATCTCTCTCTCTCTCTCTCTCTCTCGAGAAAGAGAAGATAGAATAAGGGTGAAGGAGGATGGAATAGGGGGAGGAGAGTAGAAAGGACGGGGGCGAGAATATTGGTCGACTTGTAATACCGAGAGTGAAGGAGGCAGGGACCCGACGAATATTAAATATATTATTACATTCATTCTCATTTCCCTTTTAACCCAGGCATACCACCCCTTATAGCAACGTCTTCGAGTTTACCGCGCGCGCAAACAAGCCACGATGTAATTGCATTTGAAAAGATCCACAAGCGGATCGTTGCAACAATGGAAAATTCGTAGATAAATCTTAGGTTTTTGACGAGACGAAGCTCGGCTTGTAAGCGGCGGTTAATACGTTTCGACAGAAAAAGTCTTACAGGGTGGTAGATGAAGCGAGGAACGCTTGAAATATGAATAGGTACGTCTGTTGCAGCCGAGTCGTAAAAGCGAGATTGTTGCTGGTCATATTTTAGACGCTGAATGTTCCGTTTATGGCTCTATGCCGCGGAGCACGTTGTTTGGCGGTCTGTTCAAAATTTAAAACTACTTAGTAGATTCGTAAGGAAAAGGAAACGCTGACGGGATTGAAAATCGCTAAAGAGAGGTAACACAAAAACAACCTAACATTAGAAATTTAAGGTAAGTTGGAGAATGAAAAAAAGATTTCATATTACATACAATGTGTAAAAGCTGTTCGTTTCGAATGTCCAAACATGGTAAGTACTGTACGAATAAAAGCTATAATACAACATTAAAACGGCCATTGGATCTATCACCATGCAACAGAGAAGATGAAAACGCAGCGGAAACGACAGCGGCAAGAGAGGTATGACGCGCTCGAGTGGAGCGTGTGTTCGGCGCAAACACATAATCGAGGGTATTAAACGTAATTAACTACCCCTTTAAGCATGCAGCGCAGATACACGAACGAAGAGGGTCCATCGATATATCGATCGATCCGGACTCACGCGAGTACGTAGACGGTAAATGTGTATCGAGGCTCTTTCCATTAGCGTGCCAGCGCCACGGTATCGTCTCTCTTTTACCTTTACCCACCGCAGTACCCTTTGTTTTCTCTCATGGGAAATACATCCTCTCCTTTCTAATTGTTTTGCCTCTTCCTATCGATCTAGACCCCATAGAACGAAGGTTACTCACCGATCTTTGACGAAGCTCTCTAACTCTCCTGCTTCGTAACGCTTCCTCTCCAACTGAAACGAAACAATGGATGGTTTAGAAACGTTTGTTAGAGAAATTATCGATCCTAAGTTATCGGTAGATCAGGTTTGCTAATTTCATTGTATTGCCATGCACGTAAAAGGATTACGGAATCATATGGTTACATAAGAGTGAAATTTCTTCCTACAAAGTTTTATTTTTGGGTGTTGAGAATTGTCGATCTTAATCGTCGACATAAATATATAGGAACACTTGGATTATACTTAGAATTGATATTAAAATAGTTTCAGATTTATTTAATACGCGATTTACAAGATATTCGTCGATGCACACTTGCACGCGTCTCAGCGCTCTCTTTGTCTCACCATCTTCTTTACCACATTACCAACGGAACAGTTGCATTCGTCTGTTTTACGAGACGCTGTGCACGACAATACTCCCACACACTCATACTCATATATGTGTGTCACTACTACGCGGCTAACCTAGTGTAGCACACAAAATTACACATATCTCAATATTGGGAAAGCAAAAAATTTTATTCGACCCTCCATTTTCGATTGTACTATGTTTACTATGTTTACTGCAGCAAGTACTAGCAACATACTGGCAACATTTGTGCTTGAAGTACGAAAAAAGAAATTTATAATAACGTGATAGTTTCAAGAATGCGATAACGAAATACATAGTAAATTCGCGAGTAATTTTTGTTGATATTTAGAAACTCTTACCAATGATCAAGAGGAATCAGAAGGATATGTATTACAGAGAAAGTGTAGATTAGAAAAGTCATAAGTAGCACCGCTATTTGCATAGTCAAATATGGTCACAAGTGTCTTCCGTATCACGACACTCTCGACTGGTACGAGCCATCGTGCATTTTAGAAGCACGCAATCGAAGCAACGCGGTATCGAAGCGCCTTGTTTACGGGCAAGCAATCAGCTTAAGAGGAAAGCGTGCTCGAACGAGGAACCAGTGCCTGAACAAATGTCAGCCGGTACAACCGACTAATGTCTAGGAGTGGCGTTATGGTAAACGATTGGTCAGTGCTCCTTCCGTTCTATCTTTCTTATAAGATATATAGAACGATTAATAAGATAGAATATTCGAAGACAAGTAAATGACGAATTTGCATTGCAGGGAAATAGTTTCATGTTGTTAAAATTCGAATCGCTTGAACTCCGACAAGTTGACTAATCTGTGAACGAAGCTTAGATGCAGGAAAAGTTAGAATTATCGTATCGAGTACGAGTGATAGTCGTTAGCGATGATTTAGGTGGCGTGGAAAAAGGACAAAGCTATCACGTGGCAGATGTTCGTTGCAGAAGAAACGTGGCGTAAATTTCAGCCGTGTGCCATAGAACAGAAATTGTCCATGGAAAATTGGCTGGCCATATCGAGATTGTTCGACGCTCTTAATGAAGTGCTGCGGCGCAAATCAGTCAGTCGACCAACAAGGAGAAAATTTCGCTTATTATCAACGATGTCGTAAACTCGCGACTCGCGAACGTACGATGCATTCCGACCACATTCTCCATGCATTTTTCCAGCTTATAATTGGACACCGTGTATAATCGAGAGAAATGAATATTTTCCTTTATTCCAAGAAAATCTCTCGGTTAATTGACACGTGCGTGAAACGTGAAATTGCCAATCAATAACAAGCCGTATTATCGTTAGTGGGAGATTGTCGATAGAACTTAGGGTTAGTTTCTATGAGCTTCATTTATGGCACGGACCCCTATTTGTCTTATGAATTGTATATCAAGACTTACCGGTTTCAGTGTTCAAAGGTACATTAATATTACTGTCGTTTATTTGGTTTATCTATATAAGAGCCGTTTCAAAGGCATATTGATCAATTCTGTAAATTGAAAAGCAGAGAAACGCGATGCTGTCGCAAACATTATTTTTTAAGCGATTACTTATGTCATTTCTTTGCGGTAAATGAAATTTTGAAATAATCATTTATTTCTTCAGAATGGAACGGTAATCGTGTTCTTGCGTAATGAAATTAAGAAATTGATAGAGTCGTAGAATTGTTAATGCGAGGCAGTAAGTTTAAAACGAACATTGTTCCGAAGAAATTAAAAATAATTTAAATAATTACGTCTATTCTAATCAACGAAAAGTTCTTGAGACAATTTAACAAATTCACTACGTTGCTGTTATACGTGTAAGAAGATAAAACTATCTAAACGTCTAAGATGATCCTTTGATCATAAAAATTCGTTTTTCTCGCGACTCCTCATTCGCGTGTCCAACGAGCCGTCAGAATCCCGCCAAAATTTTTCAGGCTTGAACACGACGTTCACTACTCGATCGGGGCAGCGTTCAACCAATTTTCATCGCGATTTCCGACGTGTCGCGTCCCGTACTTCCGTTACGCGCGCCGCTCGCTCCTAGTCGCGCAAGGGAAATTGCAGGGGAAATTCGAAAGTTCGCGCGATACCCTATGAATTCCAATAGACCTTGCAGCTTCTCTCAATCGGTTGGAAGTTGCGGGTCCTTATCAAATTCGTGCTAATAAAAGCGAATTTTTCAAGCGTGTTGGCTCGTACGACCCTCGAAATATCGAGAGGCAATGATCAATTTATTAACACCATCAATTAGTAAATCGTTGGACAAAAGGACTATAGGTCGCATTGTTAAAATGAAATTTCACTCTCGGTCTCCTTATCATTTTCCTCGAAGTTGCATAAATAGTTTTACGATCACTTTTCAAATGCCTAAACAATAATATTAACAATATTTAACAATTAAACCTATGAAAAGATCGCAAACATGGCGTGAAAGAAACGCAAATTTCGAAACTGGAAACGAACGAACGACAAAACAGATAAATTCCATTTTTTCCACTCGCCAGTGTCGCTTTCAACAACGTTGAATCACGGATACGTGAAAAACAGTAGATCACGCGTGGAAACGTCAACGAGGGATGACTGGTAATACGGTGTAATGTGCGCAAATACAATTATTCCTTCTATCCGTTGCGGAAATATTATATTTAAATATATTACAATATATCGTGACGCGGCAGTCACGATCCGTTCCGCTTTGTTGACTTCCCGCGCGCAGTATAAATCAGCCTTCATCCGACGTTTCACGATCGAGCGCTCTGGTCCTCTTCTATCCTGGGCGCTCGCTTTTTCTCAGAGTATACTCGTATAAAAAAATACAAATACACGTATATAATAAAACAACGGGTAGACGAAAAAAAAAACAAAAAACAAACAGAATATCTTACGCGCGTCATTGTTCGCGGGAGCCCTGGATACGGCGAAAACGTATTTCACTCGAGTTTTATAAAACGTAATTCCGAATGTATCGGACAGGAGACAGAGGATGGATTTCGTAGCAGAAGCATCCAGAAAATATGTGTCACGGCTTTTGACACTTTACATATATTCTCCTCTTTTTGGTCAATAGAACAGAATTCAGCTGGATCATGATGTTTCAAGTTGAGCTCGCGTTCCGTAATTTTTATTTTTTATACCTATAGGTTCGAGAGAAAAGGATCGAATTTGACGGAGAACGAATCAAAAAATCAGTGAAAATCTGCATCTTTCGTTCGTCCAATTTTATTCAATTATCAAAGAAGATGTTTTGTTGTATTATTCATCGTTAAACAGACGTTGTAAATTTTTGTATTAATTAGAATTATAACTTGATCGAAGGTTCAAAGTAATAAAGTAAATGTCAGTCGCAAAGATTACTTCGTCGATTAAAAATCGAGAACGGCAAAAGGGATCTGAAGAATGAAACTGACACAGGAGTAGCTTTATTTCTGTGAATCGTAAATAGAAATGGCTTGAAATGGGAGTAAATCGATCTACTCTAGTTCAACCGAAAAATCTACATTCGAGTTTCCAGCGAAATCTAACGGACAGATCTACGGTTTCGAAGTGCGGAGGAATGAACCGTGGCGAAAGAGAAGAAAATTCGAACACTGGTGAGTCGTTGTTCGCCGTTCTCCTTCGGCTTTGTCTATCCTCAAAAACAAGAAGCTCGAATGAAAAGCCGAGAATGGATGGGAAAAACAGGCCTTCGAGTCTGCCGGTTGTAAACGCAATCGTAAACCACTGTATCTTTCAATGATTTCGCTTTGCTTTTCGATTGGCGCGAAACGTGCGCGCTTGATTTCGCGCCGGCGGATATCCCGGCTGAAATCCGATAAACCGCAAAAGGCTATTTGTTAGAATGAAAAAATCACTTCCTCGTGCCCGGCCGCTGATAAACCCCGACGGATCGTATCACAAGCCGCGATACGTCAAAACAGAAATGGCGTGAATTCAATATCCCGATTTCGAACTCCGCCGACATATGCGCCTGGCCGCCCACCACCGGCACAAAGACACCGTTCTCTGCTCCCTCGATCATGCGTTCACCATCTCGTTTCACCTATGCTTCATTCTCTCTCTCTCTCTCTCTCTCTCTTATATTTACCAAACGTTCTCCATCGCTGTTGCCCCATCATTCACCATCGCCAGTTCGTACCATGATTCTCTGATGTGTTACCAAACTCGAACGGTTAAGCGAGGATCGTTTCGATTTCTAGTGAATAGGTGAGGTGGTTGTGAGTATAGAGAAAGTGGAGTATTTACTTCGTGAATTTTGTCTAGCTTCAACGAATAAAAGTGAGGCTTGTGGAGGCATTAGGACGACAGAAAGATATTTGTAAGATATGCAGACAATTAAGACATTCGAGATGAGCGTAGTTGAAGAAGACTGTCCTCTATAGTTGAGCGATTTCTATGTTAATCGTTTCATTATCGAGAGGTGAAAGGTGCTATGAACAACCATGTATTTCTTGCTTTAAAATTTACCATACATAAAGTATATATTGACTAATATATAGATGGCAACGTATTGTCGGAAAAGTTTCTTTCGTTTTATAAGGAAATAATAGACGCACGATGTTTTTTGTTTTATATTATTTCGTCGAATTACGTACGATCCATTTTCTTCTGTTGAGATAGACACCGCGACATTTCACAGACGTGGTTTCACGTTTGTATGAAGATGCACTGTTGTAAAAAAACACGTTTGCGAAGGAAAGATACTTTCCGGAGAACCTAATACAAAATCCACGTAAACCAATATTTTTTAAAAAATGTTATGGTACTATTATTGCACTGTATTCTCGTTTTAATCCACATTGAAATGATCGATAGGGGAAACGACAAATGCCTGGTAAAATTAGGGAGAATTGTTCGAATATAAATGTTGAATGGAATATTAATCGTCCGCCAGAAAAACAATCAGATGTAAGGGATCTCGTCGATCGACGATTAGAATATTTCTCAATAACCAAATGATTCGTGCATGAAATTTCAATGGAATCTCGTATGTTCCTCTTCCTTTTTTGTACCATTTTATCGTCGATCCAAGGACAACTGAGTTGAAGTTCTTCCGTTGGTAGTTCGAATACAAATGTAGAACATCGACCAAAATCGAGATCCACGTCGATAGCCGCGAAAGATCTATATCTGACAGCGGATAGAACGGATCGAGAGGGATGATCGATCATCGAGCGAGACGCGCGACAACTCGGCCTGCACTCCTGACAGACTGACAAGCTGACAGGGTCAAAAGTCGTGAGATTAATCGCTCGAAACGGTGAATACAAATCAGCCGTCGAATGCTCACCGCGACGCCGGAGACGCGACGAGTTTATCACTCTCGTCTCGCTCTTTCGTGTTCGTCGATCACCGATGAGTGTGCTCCTATGATACAACCTCATCATCGATAGAATAACTGTATGTGTAAATGTTTTATCGTATCCAAAAGAGAGGAGTGAATTCAAAATTACTTCAGTTAATTCCTTCACTCGATTTACTCTGTTGGAAAGTAAGTGCACTTAACGCTTATCTTGTAATGTGAAATTGTTTCTTCGTGAAAATTATCCCTTCAAGCTTTTATCAGAAAAATAAACTTACTTACTATACATTCGAGCAGCTTGACATCACATTACCAATGTGAATCGTTTACGTTATGATCGCTTCAATTCAAACAATTTAAATAATACGAACGAGACTTTGAAACTTTTTTCCTGTAATATTCTCTACTTGACAATTTAAGCAAAATGCACGAAAGTCCTGGGCTGTTTAGATTCTTCGTTAACCTACTCGATGGTTCAGATGCAAGGAGCGATCGAGTTGGTGAATCGCATAAATCAACGGCGTCGTCTCGGCGTGGCCCTTGGTGGATCCTCGGCTTATTAGATTCTCAGATCCAGGAGCGATCTTTCTCATTGTTCCGGCACGATTATCGATCGCATTAGGCGCGCGCGCGGCCACCAATTGACGCGAGCCGCGCATAAATCTTGCCGCTATGAAGAAAGCTTCGTATATATATACATATACATACGTACGTACGCGCATCGGTCTAATCTCGGATCGATCTTTCTCTTGTCAGAGCTGGTATGAACACAGGGCCGCTAGTTACCACCTGCCAGCCAACAATGGCCCAATTATACCGGTCGCTTGGCATCTCGCCGATAAAACTGCGACTACCGACTCGATATGAATCGTTCGCTCGCGCCGATGCACAATACGCTTACGCATACGCGATAACTAGCCGGCGGGAGGATAACGAAAACTACGCATAATGCCAAGACGTTTAGCCTTTTAGTCACGAACGATTTTCATGTTTTTCTATACAAAATCGCGGACATGATTTATTACAGTATTTATTTATTGAATAAGTAGGTTCATCATCTGCAGGCACTCTCGTATCGATAGAAAAATTTGATCGTACGAAAGAAAGGAAGATATTGGAAGAGAACATTGCAAGTCCACTTTTGTTAATTAAATTGTTAAAAAAAAAAAGAAGAAGTCTTTTAATATGAAATGATCAAAGACTCTGAATAATCTGATAGATTCAAAGATATAAGTCTGTTAAAAATAGTAAGATTTTGCACGTTTGTGAAAGCAAGTTTTCATGATTTTTATCGAACAGATTAACTTTAGGATCTATGCGAACTAACTATAAATTACTGCGCAAGAGAGCTAGAATATTAGAAGGTAGTAATAGCGGGGGAATAGAAATAACAGGTTCGGAATTAAACTTGTCACAATGAATTTTACTATTCATACGTTGAATTTATGTACTTTTAACGCGACATCCCGTGAAACATTTTATATATATGGAATGGAGGCGACAGCTAACTGCGAAACCTGAATGGATAGATCAGGGTAAATATACATTTCATTTCAACCGTGCAGGCTGATAGTTAATCGGTCGAATAGCTAATTAGATAAAAGATTAAATGTTTAACGAGTTTAATCGGTTAATCAATCTAATGGCGTGAACCAGATTAGCCGATTATTTATGAATCGGTTAAATGATCGTTCAAATGAGAGACCATTAATAATCCAAATGTTTTCTCAACTATTAGTACACCGACTGTCAGGTCGCCCCAATTTACTGTTATTTATTAATATACACTGATTACGGTCCAATTCACAGCCTTTATCTGCGACATTCTTCGACGTGATAATTACACGTTATTTCGAAATAGAGCTATCGTATACAGGGTGTTACGATGACAAAAATTCAAATTTTGCCAGCCTATGATGTTGATTGAAAGAACTGAGAAGAATCAAAATTCTCCGATCAATGTACAAAAAATGCAGACACGAGGCACAAGGGAGAAGAATACGGAGATGAATTTGTAATGTAAATATTCGCAAACATTCACAAGGGTTGCCAGCAAGTTCTTATCACTGGGATAACGACAACATCGGTGACGCGGTTCTCGTTCAAGTTGCAGTTTGATAACGGATGAGGGCATCCTAGCGGTCCTTTCCGGTCCTCGGTTAGAAATCCGTCACCATTCTGATTACTATGCCCGGCGCAGGCATAAACATTACTATCATAATACCAGGCACTGCTACGCGCCGCCAGAAACTCGCAGACCCCTCTTCCGCAGTTTAACCTATATATAATTTGAGTTATGCGTGTCGAGTGATTATCAACGATCTAACCGCGTCGCAAGTGATTCAGAACGATACCAAATAATACACACATACACGATAAACTGTACGTACAACTGTACCTACGACAAGACAAGTTTTTACACCTTGATTTCAACAAATTTCATCGTACTATCTCCATTATGGGAGAAAATTACATTGAACGAAATCGTAAAACGAACGTTTCTTCTCTTCTGTATCGGCCTTAATTTCGAGCTTCCTCCTCGACGACGATTCCTATCTCTCTCTTATTTCATTTCTCTTTCTTCTCCTCTAGCCAGGAATAAGGTTGGCGAAGAAAAAATGAAGGGGAAGAGGAGCCACCCTATAAAAGGTTGTAATCATTACGCGACACTCTCCGTAATTATGTTCGTAATGATTACTCGTACAGGTTCTGCCCGGTTCACAGAGTGTTAAATAACTTGGTGCTTCGACCGCGTGCACCTTCCTTCACATCTCCCCGTGCTACCCACCACCCGCTCGTCCCCAGTCGCTTTTCCCCTTAATTAAAAATCATGAATTAATCAGATCGTTAGTAATCAGGCGCTCGTCTTCTCGCGTGGACGTTCCTCCGTCTCTAAATCTCGCTCGTCTCGCCTCAAATAGACGTCGCAGTGCTTTTACGGTCCCTTTAGCCTTCCAACCCCATCGCCGCGGTGCGTTCGTTAAGGGCGGATTCATCCCCCAAATTAAATCAATTACCATACTAAGGCGGATTTTCGGAAAGCTCGCTCCCTGGCTTCCACCCCCGGCTTTCATTTTAACGCGCCGCCTTTCGACGAGCTTGTCTCATACACCCTTCCCGTCCCCCGCCGCTATGCCACCCCGTACTCCTCACCCTTGTACCTCAAAAATAAACTTCGAGCCGTGACGAGCCGCGCTCGCGCGATAATGGATAATGCTTCGAAAGTGGAGGAGTGAGAGATCGATTTAGTACGAATAGGTACGCAGCGATTCGGATAGATCTGTTGTATTTTAGAAAATAAATGCAGAATTTCATGCAACCAATTTCTTCTTTTTATACAATCAGTTCTTTCCTTTTGCGAGTCTTTAACTGTAAACGTGATATTTAAGATGATATTCTTGTAAACGTGCTACGTACATGTGTCACCAAACTTTAAGTACTTTAAAGCTTCTTGTCATTACACGTAATCGTCATACGTTAATGATGTCCACGAACGTTTCACCACGAAGCAAATATACGTATAGTTACATATATGTATACAGGGTGGTTGGTAACTGGTGGTACAGGCGGAAAGGGGGTGATTCTACGCGAAAAAAGAAGTCGAAAATATAGAATAAAAATTTTTCGTTTGAGGCTTTGTTTTCGAGAAAATCGACTTTGAATGTTCGCTCGGTACGCGTGCACTTTATCGCGTCTCGTTATAACTGATCTCACTGTAGATTTTTAAAAAAATTTTTTATTCTATATTTTCGACTTCTTTTTTCGCATAGAATCACCCCCTTTTCGCTTGTACCACCAGTTACCAACCACCCTGTATATAAAAGTGTGTGTAATGATCGCTTAATGTGAGATACGTGTGTAACGACTGTAAGTCGATAGGTACGAGTATGTGAATGTAAGTCACACGTTGTGGATGAACAATTTTAAAAAACTTGTGAATGAATGACAGAAGATTGGAGTAGGATCTATACGAAAACCGATTCGATTCGTACGTGTTAAATTAATGACAACGTAATTTTGATACAAGACAGACTTCTCTGATGTTGAACGCGAGCCTTCGCTAAACGGGAAATCAAGTTCACTAAATAACATTTCTCTGCTGTTTTCAATTCGCCATGCAAAATAAAAAGGATAAATAATGCTACATTGGAAAGAGTACACGCTGAAACACCTGAAAGTAGTCAAGATATCCCAAAAGGAGACGGTTGATAGATCTTGCGGCAAATAGGACGACATTGGGGGCGCCAGAACGCAGTTGGAGCAAGCGGTAGGAAGAAGAGGACCGTGAAAGTTGGGTGAGCAGGGGCAGGAGGCAGTAAAATCCACAAATCACCGAATAAACCAGAACAATGACGTAGCTTGGGTACGGTGATCCTAGAAAGGGGTGGAACGAGGGGGTTGCGGAGTACGGTAGTCGGTGGCAGGGAAGAGTGGTAGGAGGAGAGACGACTGGTTACCAGGAACGTACGGGAACGTGTAGAGCGGGAGGGCCGTTGAGGACCACTATACAACGAAACGCGTACCCGGTTGACGATAAATTTGTCCGCGGAGTCAATAACAGAGGCTGTTTCTGTGATTTAATGATATCTGCCTCCGCGTCCACCGTTCATAGCTGACTGTTTGCCTGTTTTCACTTTTCTGTTTGAAAAGGCGATGAACGCGTCGAACTTCCAGCACGTTTCCTTTTTTAAGGATCTACGAAAGTACTTCGTAGTTAGACGGTTCAATTAGCAAACTTTTCCAGGTGTTTCATTATTTATTTCTATTAATTTCAAAAAACAGAAGAGAATATTAGAAATTATTGAATATTGAAATTTGGGATTGTCAATCGGCTTGGAATGACAAATACAAAGAGGTTTTGTGGTTGGTTAATTCAATTGGCAGAATTTTTCTATACGATATACGCTCTTTTCGTATTTCTCTTTTTTTTTTTTTTTTTTAAGGAAATGGTATTAGAACTTATTGTATCGAGTTTTTAATTGGTTTGAAATAAAAGAAAAATTAGGTTATCATAGGAAGAAGGGAGTTTAAAAGAAAAACGGGAAGAGAACAGAAGATCCATAAAATTCGATAAGACACGTGTTCCAATTATCTAAATGTGTTCCTGTTATATCTAAAGTAATTAAACAACTTTGCCACAAGTAGAAAAAAAGTCAACCGATAGTAGTACGATTTTTGTCGCGGCTTTCAAGCAACTTCGGTTTGTAACAACGTAAAGCTCGAGCGCTCGTGCATTGTTCACGATTACGCGACTTAATTAATCACGGTCTAGGTCAGAGAACGAGTTAAATATCGCCGGATTTTTCGAATTTCGCCTCATTATTTATTTTCATACACGGAAGAGGCAGAGGCATAACAACCGCGTTACCAGCGATACTGGTGTTTTATTTCGTTACATATTATTCGGGACCGGTCGGCAATTTAATCAGCCGCAGAAAAGTTTAATAAACGAACCCATGAACTGCGCCCTTTGAATTTCATTTAAGCTTCGTCCAACTTAAATCAATTCCGATAAAAGGTTTTGTTGTCAGAGTCGATTCGCCGCCCGGTGGGTGTAAGAATCGGCCAAAATGAAAATGTTTGAAATGATCGCGAATGAGCGCGCTCACTCGCCCACGTATATTGTTCCTTTTTTTGTCTTTTTTTACGACCGGTGAATTTCAAAGCTGCCGCGGTAATTAAAACGATATTTAATTAAAGAGCGATGCTTAAAAATACATGCGCGCGATTTTGATATCTCGCATCCGACCGGCTATAATAAACTCGTTATTTTTCGTTGCGCTGCTGTACAAAACCAACCCCATCCTCCCTTCCCGCTACCTCGCTCGCAAATCGAACGTTCGACCAGTTGAAACGGGAAGAATCAACACCGTTCGACGAGGTAACGCGCGAGCTGTCCGGTTTTTCGCGAAAAACAGCTTACGCCTGGCGAAAAAATGCTACAGGTTCGAAGGCAGAGCACTGGTACTAAAGAGTACCAAGCGAAAGACAATGGTCGAACCGAGTTCGTCCATCTCTCCTGTTCGCTCACCTGTCTCTCACCCTTCGACAACCCCTTTCCACTGTTCATTCCTGTCCGCCAGTTCACAGTTCACCCGTCTACCTCGTCTAGAACGATTAGGATCATCCGGGAAGACGATCACGACGGTTTCGTGTGGACTTACGAGTACGGGCGACGTGAAAGTTCATTAGAGGCAGCCCTGATGGACACGTGCATTAATCAAGATTTTAATTACCACCGCGTGTAACTGCGCGCTTGGCTAAAAACTAAACATACCTCCACCTCCTCTTTCCCCGTACGCTACCTACTCTAACTCCTGCTTATAACGGAGCCCGGGCTCGTAGCTAGAGCTAGAGCCAGCTCTAATTAGAGCTCTTCTCGAGGCTCGAAGATTAAAAGCCAGGCCTAAGTGCCGGCACGATGCGCGAGCTTCCTCCCTTCCTCTCGTTTTTCCCTCTCTCCCTTATACACCGGTCGCGTTCTTCACCCCTCTTCCGTCCTTCTCCACGCTCTTCTTTCCTTCTTCCCTCCCTTTCGCTTCTTTTTCTCTTTCCCTTTTTCTCCTTTTCCAACTTTACCATCACGTTCCTTTTTCTATACTATCCGTTTCTTCCTCCAACCACCTACCACCTTTCTCCCACTGTCTTTGTCCCTCGTGTTTCCTCCCCCAATCCATCCACGCGTCCCTCATCTGGTTTCAACTCGCTCTCTCCTGCTCTCTGCCGCGCTGTTTCGTTCCGTTTAATAGCGATCGACCATTCGCGAAATGCGCGAAGCGGAATCTCATGGGTAGAAGGGTAAAAAAAAAAAAGAGAAGAAAGAAAGAAAGAATGAGGGAAAGCAAAGGAGGGAAAAAAGAAGAAAGGGGAGGAGGGAAAACAGAGAAACGAGGGACAGGTTCTCGGAAACCTCGAACGAGATGGCTTGATAATTGAGCGTTCGTCTCATCGATGAGAGCGTTGTCTTTCCACGTAGGCTGCTCCCTCACCTTTGTCCTCGTGTAGTGTTCGCCGGGTTTCCGATTCCGTGGCCGCCGCTCCGCTTCGCCGGCGGAATTTATTTTAATTAAAAGGGGTAGCCCGCCCAGCCAACGTCCCCGTGCCTGGGATTCTCGTTTTCGTGAACGACTCGGTTCGACCGTATGTTAAGATTTTCTTCGAGAAGCAAACGAAGAACAGACATAGGAAGAGTGCGAATAAAGTTCATCGGTCCATCGAAAGTTACTGAATCTATCAAAGTCAACGAAGGAGAGTGAAAAAGTAGAATGTGCTCGCGTCTAGGATTCTCATATTCATAAACAATTCGAGTATCGCTATAATAACCACACCTTACGTATGTTAAGGTTTTCTTCTTTAAGAAAACGAAGAAGCGGAACGAGAATAGTTGCAGAAAAATTCGTCGATCAGTTGAAAAACGTAGAATGTTTGGAAGAGACCGTGAAAATGCAAAGTGTCCTCGTATCTATGATTCTCGTTTCCGCAAACGGTTCGGTATCGCTCGGTTCGACTCTGTATCAAAGTTTTCTTTTCTAAGTAAACGAAGAAGGGGAACGAAAAAATGTATCGACCTATCAAAGGGCAAGGAATCTTTCGAAGATGCCATAGAAAAAAAAAGTGAAACTTTAACGGTGAAACGTTTGA
This sequence comes from Bombus vosnesenskii, assembly GCF_011952255.1. Lineage (NCBI taxonomy): Eukaryota > Metazoa > Arthropoda > Insecta > Hymenoptera > Apidae > Bombus > Bombus vosnesenskii. Next base: position 879,879 of record NW_022882938.1, read on the forward strand.
ATGGTAAATTTTTGTGAAAATCGAGTTCGAATGAAAATAGAGGCGAGCGAGTGCCCTCAAAGACCATTCGTCGGCCATGCGGGCCTTTCGCAGACGTTCGAACCTCGTTTGACTTTCACTCGAGAAGACGCTAAAAGGTTCCATGGTATATCAAGGAGATTTTGCTTTTAGCACATTCACGATAAAACGCGTCCCGCAGCTGCGACTCCCGTTTTCTTCGACGGCCTCTTCGACCTGTCGACGCTAACGTTGATCGACGTCCATCGGTAATAGCGATCGACGATCTTTGTCCTATTCGTTATACCGTTTGAAGTTCTAACGTGTTGTTTCTTGGTAGGTAAATGACCGGTTGATGGATAAACTCCTTATACGTTTATTTATCAGTCGAATTAGTTTCTCGTGACAACCGTTTCACAAATGATTATAAAAATGGACGCATTAAATGATGAACATGTACGTGTACCAGTCAGACTTCAAAATCATCGAAGAAAGGCAGAATGAGAGAAAAGATTTGGATGAAGGACAATATCGTTTCTTAAATAAAAATAAAGTAGAAAAATGCTGTAATAAAAATGTGAAACAAACGACATTCTTTAAAGAACTTCAACGAGAAAGAATGGTAGTTGAATATCGCTGTATTTATCCTCTGATATGGTCGTACTCGAAAAACAGACTCCACTTTCCATTTTTTCAAATGAAGCAAGACAAGCCAACAAGTTTTTAACGAATCTACTAACCAGCTTGTTGACTGCATTAAAATACGTCGTCAAGTATTTGGTTAATTCCAGAGACTGGTCTGTGTAAATGACGTAGAACGATTATTCGGCACGGCGTAACAACGCTACGAGCATAGTTTATCCATGGAGACGATATACGACAGTGAAAATCCGGCCAACGTTGATTCTGGATGCGAAGCCGGTTATTTTTAACCTGGAAAATCGTTTTCATACGGCGAGAGACACACGTGGCTGGCCAATGGATTTCACGGCAGGGTCCGTTTGTCCCTCGGCACGGTTATGGCGCCAAGTTCGCGATAATTTAATTCACGAAGGTTTGGAAAAGCAATTAATGAACATGAAGTAATTACGGCCGCGCGCGCTTTAATCTTTCCGTCTTTCCGTTTCGGTAACGGCTTTCTATAATTCAGACATATCTCATTAAAAGTTGTGCGCGTTTCGCGCGACCAAAATAAACGTCAACAAGCAACTTCCTAGTTCTAATTACCGCGCAATTCAAGTGATTTTCCCTGTACGTTTGTTTTAATATCAAAGCGTCACGGCATCACGGGACAATCAGCCTACTTTCTTCCTGTTCAAAACTGTGCTTTTTATATTTCGATCTTAGGTCCGAGTACATACGCGAAGGCGCATCGTTGGAAGAAAAAATTTTGGGGCGGAAATTTGCATAGTTTGAAGATTTTTATTCGAACAATCCCTAATTGAAGAGCAATTGAGTTATGTATCTCGTGAAAGTTTCATTTATCTAGTAAATATAAGAGCTACCCTAATTATCAATTCAAACGTTACTGACATTAAGGTAGAGCTAAATTTCAACGAAAAACACCATTTTATCTTATATTCCCTTGTTTAAATCCGACAAGCTGCAAAAGCTTCACAATTATATCTATCATCGGCAGGTACGCAGAAAAATACAAGGAAAGAACAGCAACACATCCAAACCAGCTGGCGGCTGAAGCGAGCAAAACTCTCATAGAAAGGAGACTAAAAAGAAAACACCCCATTGACCTCATTAAAGAAATAAAATAGTCAGAATCGAAGATGGTATCCCGCTGGGGGTAGCCATCCACGTGTTATTTAGCAATTAAGTTAGAAAAATTTACCAAATGCCCAGCTGGACAAATTGTAAAGTACAAATTAAATAATAAAAAAAATTATATCATAATTTTCTAATCGCGGATGATTTATATCCATTGAATTATATTCACTCGAAGGGAAGAAAATGTCGAACGTATCGTATGAAAATTGTATTCCCCATATTTGTTAGCGAAACGCTTTCAAATTTCAGATCTTTGCCTCCTTTCTTCGTTAAAGAATCACTTCGATCGCTTCGCGGAGATCCACTAAACAGTATGTATACTCGTGACGAGAGATATCTCGTATATTTATCTGAGGTTTATTTAGGTACACAGTGAGATCACGTTGAGGTATTTATCGTCGCGGCAACGATTCCCATAATTTTCCGCGACACTTTTCTCGTTGCCCGGGTGAAATCTGAAATTTCACTTTGCCGGTTAACTTTCGCAATTTACGGACCGGCTCGTTTCCTTCCCCTCGTCTCCGAATGAACAATTTGCGGCCGCGTTACGCAAACACGCGTCTAATAAAGAGGAGAGAGAGAGAAAAAAGAAGAAAGGAATAGAAGGAAGGAACAGAAAAGGAGTAACAGCGAAAAAAAGAAAAGGGAGAACAGAATTGAATATAGAATGGAGAAAAAGAGTAAGGAGAAATCGGTTAAACATATAGATCCGTTGGTTCGTAACACAGTATTAATTCGTTAAGATTATACACGGTATATATACGTATATTGGGGAAATAGCCGCGAAACAACTTTATGTAAATTCCTCGTAAACAATCCCCGCGAGTTAAACCGCGGGCACGAAATTAAAGGTTCGCCGGGGCTTTTTAATTTTCAAATGGCTAGCTTAGATAGAATGCAAATATGACAGCTGAACATAAAGTTTAATTACGTGCTAGTGATAAAGCCGGGGCCGGGTACCGGGCAGGCCAGCGACGCAATTAAAAAATATTAAACCGGGCCATCTCTCTCCCATATAGCCGTCTATCTCCGGGGTTTATTCTATGGGCTTTTTTGAGTGGAAAATAATCGCTAAAATGGCTTTTGCCAACTAACTCGCGAGCAAATATTGCGAGTATGCGAGAGGGAACACAGATTAATTATCCGATTCATTGCGTTCGACGGCGTGGCTGTTTGTAACACTCGGGCTTGGTCATGGACAGTGCTTCCATGCTCGATGTTAAAAAGTGATACAATAAAAAAAGAAGAACGAGGAGGAAAAAGGTAAAAAAAGAGGTTGTATGTATATTATATGTAGAAATTAATTCGATGCTTTTACTTGTTAAAATAATTACAAATCCATTTTATATTTCGTCGTTTATACACCATTTTCGGACTTTGAAGTAAGAATTCATAATATATTAAATAAAACTAAGAATTTACCAAAGAAAGAACACGACGAACTAATTTCTACGTCGAATGAAAGTAAACCAACGATAAAACCAAGAAGGAAGATAAGATGAAGGAAGAATAGAGCTGTTTGAAAAATCGTCACAACAAATGTTGAAATTAATTAATTTTCAGGTCTTTTCGAGTCCTTTTTCGTGGCGCTTCCCAGTTAATTCCATTTAATGGCCATAATGAAGGGAGGTGAAAATTCTTAAAGAGAAGGACAAATTCTACCGTTAATTAACGATGTTTCAACTTTCTAGTTATTTTTTCTCGTAGATATTTTTAAGTTTCGAAATACGTAGAAGCGGCGTTGAGCATCGTAAAAAAAATTGTCAAGCGGAAACAATGACAAGCGCGGCCACGATCGATTTATTTCAGAGCCAACCCCTGTCACAATCCTCAATTAGTTCTACAAATGTTTTCTCGTTAACCCTCCACACGGTATCGTCGCTATTGAAATACGACATATCAATGCGTTCGGCTAAAAGCCTGCCGATATATCACCACTCGATAATCTTTCATTGACAAATTACGCTTAATGGCATGAAACATTACACGCACCAGTTAGTTTATCGCTGGACCGGCTGACGCTCATGAAATCGCGCCGATTTTTCACACGATTCGCCAACTTTGATGCACAAGATTGATACAAGCCAAAATTGGCACAACTAGTTGTTTCATCCTGATTCGTTATTGTGATATGCGCCGTTTTCTCTGTGATTTTAAGCTAGGCTGTTATAGACAAAGGAATTTCGAAAAGCGCGTATGCATTTAATACGATTCGAGATTTTAAGCGTTCGTGTAGCAAGAATAGTTGCTGGAAACACAACGGTACCGGAAGATCAGATATCTCGTCAGTCGAAGAAGCTAATCGATGCTAATAGATTCAGCAGCGATCACGAAACCATAGTGCTTGGCCTTTTGCTCCGAATCTCTTCGCCGGATCATGGCTCGAGAATGTATCTCACAACTGACCAGACGAAAATTTAAACGGTTCGACGAAACGTGAAACGCCCCCGGCTCGACGGCTTGTTAACGCCTCTATCGTGGAATTAATCGCGCCGCGGCTTTCTTCCTTCTTGCGACTTTAATCTCCTAGCTATCCAAAATCCCAGTCTCCATGAAGATAGCAGATCAGAGCGAAATCTTTCCTTGTTTGGATCTTCGATAAAGTAATGTTATAAGTATCGCGATATTTGTACGTTAATATTCCTAGAGAAAATGATAAATGGAAGAAACTACTCTTTTTTTATTATTATTATTTAATTTGTACTTTGCAGTTTGTCCAGCTGGACATTTGGTAAATTTTTTAACTTAATTGCTAAATAACATGTGGATACCATCTTCGAGTTTGACTATTTGACTTGACGAGTTCGACCGTTTGACCGTTTGACTGTTTGATTATCATGTGGGTGGTGTGGATGTTGAGTGTATAACATGTGGGAGTTTGACTATTTTATTTGTTTAATGAGGTCAATGGGGTGTTTTCTTTTTAGTCTTCTTTCTATGAGAATTTTGCTCGCTTCAGCAGCCAGCTGGTTTGGATGTGTTGCCGTTCTTTCCTTGTATTTTTCTGCGTACCTGCCGATTTCTTCTTTGACCGTTGGTATTTTTCAGTCTGCGTATATCTTCGCTTCTGGCATACCATGGAGCGTTGACTGTTGTTCTCAGTATCTTCGATCGTAGCGATTCTAGTTTATTTATGTGGTTCATTGCTGCTGTCCCCCATAGTGGTATTCCATACGTCCAAATTGGTTTTATTATCGTTTTGTATATTTTTCATTTATTTTCTATGCTGAGTTTAGAATTTCCACCAGTTAACCAGTACATTTGTCTTCTTTTTATCCGCATTTTGTCTATAATTGATTTAGCACGTTGCTTCCATGTGAATTGTGTGCCTAAGTGGAGTCCTAGGTATTTAACTTGCCTTGTTTGTGTTATGTGCGTGCCATTCAGTTGGATATTTGGTGGTTTCCGTTTTCTTAGTGTAAATGTAATATGGTTGCATTTACTGGTGTTTGCTTTTATTCGTTTATCTTGTAGTCACTTTTCTATTTTTCTGATGTGCTCTTGTAGTAATTTGACAGCTGTTTCTGAATTACTGTGACTGACTGAAACAACTACTGAGTGGAAAAAAAAGATAACGCTGATGCAACGAAACACACGGTGATCCCATAAAACGGTCGGTAGCATACGTACAGGCTGATCACGTTGTTCGATTAAAAACAACACCAAGTGTCGTCCGTGCGAGCGGTAAATAACCTGTCGTCATTAGAGGAACCTTTCGATCTATCGAATGAAAAAGAATGGCGTCTCTTAATCGGTCATCCAATCGGTTAATGCACCGTTCGTGGTGGCGCGCACGGTAAACTAAATAAATGGTTCCGATTCTCTTTCCCGTTCTTTCCCGCGCGATACCTTTTCATTTCGTTCTTTCAAAGACACCAACCGTGATTCCATTTGAAATCAGTGAAAATACGCTTTCGTTACGGTCTCTTAGCGTGCTTTTTTTTTTATAACGTTTATTGACCAGTAGAAGAGTATTACATGTGTGTGTTGTTCACAATAAACAATGAATTTCGGTTGTGGTATAGTTTAGGCAAAAGTACCGATACGTGGCGGTACGACATAGCCATACAATGTTTTGTGTGTCGAAATTACATATTTTAGTGTTACTATTTTTAAATTAATTTAAATTTAAGTCGCTGTAGAGCGATGCTTATATACGATATTGTTTTTTCTTCCTATCTCTGTCCTGAAAACCTGGTCGCAAAAACAGGATAGTATCTCTTGGCGTGAACTGAAAGGAATATGACCTATCGCATAAGGGAAAATATACAAATAATCGACATATGCGTGTATAACATTTTAATAACTGATAAACTTTGCTGTTAGAATTCGTTTACGCCTCTCAATTTCGTCGAAGAGGAGAAAAATATTAGAAATGACGAGCGAAACTATAGCCACGAAAGAAAAACGAAAATAGAGTACACGCGAACTTGACCATGTTTCCCAGGTTTTTTCCTTCGTAAGTTTAACCCCTCTGCCTCCCCCCCCCCCCCCTTCCATGCCCGCTCGTCCCCACGGATTTATCTGATTCAATCTATATGCAAATCAATTATAATGGTAAATTAACGGCTGACCTAGACTGTTAGGTAGATATATCTCGGCCGACGATTATCTTGCCAGCATGTTCGTTGCTAGTTTCGCAATTATGACCCAGTCGTTGTAATGACTGTTTAGTCACCGCTAGTTCCGCGGGGCAATTTAATTATCATCGAGCTGCGAGATCAGTGGTCTCGGCCGGTGTATCGTCGTGCCAGTTCCTCGACCGGCCATGCGGGAAAGCCAATCGGTACGTGTACGAAGAAATTATGTTGTTGCCGCACCAGCAAACGGAACGTGTAATTCGACTTTATTAGTTCGCTTGGCAGAGGTTGATATCATCGGAGATATTTAACATTCGTGGGTTATTAAATCGTATCTCGAAGGAAAGGTAACGATTACAAGATTTGTAATATCGGTATTTACCTGGCAAATAGCAGGGTTTTTCGGTAATTATTAGATATCGAAAGAGAACAATCTTTGTTAACACTGGAATTCTAACGAAACAATTTGCCGAATGTAAATCGTGGAATTTGCCACATCGGCAATACGCGGTACAGATTTTCGCGAATATTAGGTATCGAAGGAGAACAATTTCATTTAAAACAGAAAGTGGAGCGGAGCCGGCCACTTCAATTCTCGAAAAGGAATTTTCATTTTCATTCCATTGTCAATATATTGAATTTTGATTTTCCGCGAATGAAACTCTACCCGAGTTAACCATACGTAAAACCTATTTTCAAGAATAACTGTCAGTACTATTCCCTATTACCAATCCTATACTGAAATTGTTCATCCGCCTATTAAACGTTTATCCCTCTAACTTCACATATTTTAATCCATCGGTGAGCATTCGACGCACGTAGCCTTCCGCCGGTTAAAATTACGCTCTCAATCTGCTGAAAGATTGAATGGACGTCCATTTATAGCAAATGTACCGGTACCCGGCCGTACGATAACAAACGAATTGAAGAAAGGGGGTGGTAGGAGGATGGGAGAAGTAGCGTGGAAAGAAAAGTGGCGTACATGAGCGCGATCCTATAACTACCACCTTTAGGCGTATCTTCGGCCGGGTAACAGCGAGTACAACACCAAGTCCATTCAATCTAATACTTCTACGGGTAGGACGGTGGTCCGGGGAGGGCAAGCTAGCAACAACCATTTGAACCCACACAGCCAAAGGGGTCGACACGAACGTGGTTAGGGGCAGTTTAATATCGGATAATTGAATCCGAACCTCCCACCCCCTGGCCACACGACCTCTGGCTCACTCCTGGCCACGAAGAAACGAGACAGAGACGAACGGAGAGTGGCAATGAGAGAGAAAGCGAGAGACAAAGTGGAGAGACTAGGAACGAGCGAGAAAGGGTATAGTAGACTAGAAAGCGGAGATAAAGAACGACTCGAATAAAAAGAGGGAGGGAGACGGCCAGGGCTGATAGAAATAGAAACTGGTGGACGAAGAGGATGAGGAAAGAAATCGAAATGTAGAGGAAAATAAGAAGTAGGAAGGGAAAAAGGATAACTGTGACAAGGAGTAGAGTAGCGAGTATGTGGCCAGAGTTGGTTACTACCTCTTATTGCAACTTCATCGAACGAAACAAATAGAGGAAACACAGCGTAGTTCAAAGATGGAGGAACGAAGGAAGGGCGGCCCAATTTGCAGCGAGTATTACATCGAAGATCGACCGTAAAGGAATCCAAGCATATCTTCGCGATTAATTCGAGCGAACTTTATCTTCGTACGAAAGAAAGGACGATGGATAAGCATTCCAAGCTAGGCAACGCAATCCCATTCCGGCCAATAAGAGTAAATTAAAGCCGATGTGGAGACCGGTGGGTGCTAACAATTCGAACTGTCCAGCGTTGCTCTAAATGGCCCCGATATATGTGTCTTTCCGTATCTGCGTCTCTTTTCCTGCTCGCCAGTTTTTTCTTTCGCCTTTCACGCGATATAAGTCGGAACTCGTCCGGTCCCTGGCACCCAACCCTCCACCCCTGACCCCGTCGCGGCTCTCTATACACATAGTTAAAATAGTAGCGGCCTGTGGAATGCGGGACCGCGCACAATTTATTTGGCCAACGTAAATTTTCTGCCGACGAATCCCCCTGGGAAGTTATTTAATTTCGGGGCCGATTCTCAGATCTGGAGAACCCGCTGCTGTTAACGGCTCAGACTTTTTCACCCTTTTACCTGGCCGGCGCTTCTGGAAATTTATGTCACAGCACGGTGTACCGTTCAGGAATTGTCCGAATCGTATGCCGAACTCCATTCCTTTCCCTCGTTTGCGCCCTATGGACCGATCTCCAGAGACTTTTTCGTATAATAGTTTCTCGTAATCGTCGCTGGTTTCACCCTTTCGCGACGAGAGTGAAAAACTCAAGCCACGAAATTTCGTATTACAAATGTCACATTTTAAGTATCACCATACGTAATGCAATTACCGATACTTGTATCCGATAAAATGTCGTAACGCGAGCTACCTTCGTAATAAAGAGATCATTATTTTTCAAATCGTTCGTTCTGAATTCTTCGTCATTCGAGTATATCGTCGATACGTTAATATCGAGTAAAGTTTAAAACAAACTGTAATATTCTCTAATCGTAAGTCGATTAAAAACGAAACGGCGTTTTCTGTCGTGCAGAAAAATGGTATATACAATTCATAAAAGCGAGATTGGACCTATCAAATTGACCATAGGCAATTATGCCCGTCGGTTGGAATGAGAATGGTAGAGAAAAGTATCGCGAGATGGGGGCGGTATCGTTGAAATGCAGTCGTCATAATGACCCCTGCGATATACACAGGATACGAGTGTATACAATGACGACGGGGATACGCGCGGAAAAAATCAGCCGGCGACTGGGATTTCGTTTAATTAATTTTTTAATTACAAACTCATCGAAATGAGTCGGCGAACAGCGACAGCGGACGACGACGGCTCGTATCGACCAATCCAGAATTTTTGATGTGATTGATGGGCGGCGAGGAGGGCCGCAAGAACGAGCCCCGTCGATACGATCATGATTATTATTAATTTTACAGGTATTATTGGTTATCGTTTATATTTATTCAGTACTATCCGGTTGGTCCACCCCTCCCCTTCACCCTGTCAACCCTCTCGTCCCACACCATCGTCCATATTTGCCTCCACGCCGCAGGATAGAGGCGAAGTTGCGTATAGGTTGGGACGATGCCGCGGAGAGAGACGGCTGTATTTACAAGCTCACAAAGCAACGATACGCAATATTAAAATGTACGGGTAAATTAAAAGTAGAAGCTGCGTGGAATCGACTAATAAAAAATTATTTCGTCGCAGCTGCAGTCTGACCGGCGCGATTAAATGTCGTCGAGTATCGTAACTTTCGATGACCGTCCGGGGGAAAAACGAACAAAGAGAGAAACGATTCACGCAAAGATCTGCTAAATATATTTTATTAATCGTTGAACGCTTATTCGCTGAAACAGATGAAGAACTCTTCGCACTGTGCCTCGTCGAGCTTGTGTAACGAACTTTGTAGATGTTGCTGTTGGAGGAGAAAATTAGGAAAATAGTAAAGAAGAATTAAGGGAAGAGAAGATGCAGGAATGGGGAAAAGTGTAAACACGATCGATGGAAGATCGAAAATCGAAGGTTTCGGCGGCGGGGGTTAAACTCTGCCCTTCGGTCCTGCGAAGGTTACGGAAAAGGCGTGAGAAAGAAATGAAAGGTCTGCGAAGAGAAAAGCTCTCTTTTATTAAACGAAAAATTGGATCGTGCTTGTCGGAATGCAATATTTCGACGGATTCATTTGGTGGAAACATTTCTTCCTCGGGAAAAAATTCAATCAAATCCAGAAGGTGAGGTAGGAAGGTAGAGGAGGGTGACAGAGAGTGGAAGAGGAAAGAAGAGAGGAGAAGCGAAAACACGCTAACGTCGGTCGGGAAGCGAAGAGAAGAGGAGAAGGAGCGAGAAGAAAAGTACGAAAAGTTCGAAGAGCAAAAAGTCACGTCGGGCCCGGGTATCGAAATATTTACAAGCTATCGAGCGGTATTATTTCATTGGCGGCGGTCGATCCTTTCAACGTGACCGTTGCAAAATTCAATCTCATTGATCGATCGCCACGGTCGTTTATAACTTCGTCGAAATTGCATCGTTAGCGGCGCGGTGAGGTATCGATCAACGGCGCGGCTCATTATTTCTCTCCGGCTTCGCTGCAAATGATACTTTCTTCGAAAGCAGACAGATTGCGTACAAAATTCCAGGACGGACCGCCGTTAATATTCCTACCAGACGATGCACATTATTCTCATTACCTCATTAACACACACCGGCCGCCACTCCATCTCGTTACGACAGAGATCGCGCGTGTATCTTCTTTCTTTTTCCCTTACACACCTCGTACGTGCGTCACCTTTCTTACAAAGGTACAAAGTGTTTCATAACAACTGGTCAATCGAGGAAGATGTAGCAAAATATGATGAAGAAACGTTTCTTTTTTTTTTTTTTTTTTTCTAGTAAACGATTTCGTTTTATTTTTTAATACAGAAGGTTTAAGATAGATTAGTCTATTGTAATCAATCCTGCAATTAGTTATGAATCTTATAGACTTCTATCGCATTTACTAAAAATACTACAAGATCAAACAATATACAGAAAAAATAAGATCTCATCTTTTCATCACCTATTACTTAATCGACCTATACTTCTGCGACACCTTATACATAAATACCGTACAAGGTTCCACGACGAACGTCTTAAACACGCGAACTTCAACGAGCAAGAACAAAGCGTCCCTACTGGCAAACGCGTTGCTGTAATTTTTCCAGCTCGAATTTCCGGAAGCCGAAACAACGACGAAGAGGAATTCCTTCGAGGATCGAGATCCCGAGTCCTGTCCGCGAGTGAATTTTCACTTTGGCCCGGGTGATGAGCCACCATTACGGTGATTTACTTAATGAGCACAGCGACATACCAGCCAAGGGAGAAAGAAGAACGAGTCGCGATGGCCATCGGACTAAGCACGATAGAGAGGGTTAAAAGTAAGGCACGCATTGTCTTCGAGAGGGCCAGGCCGAGAGAAAGTGTGTCGAAAAACAATGGTGTGTTCAACCCCTATCCGTATGCCCGTTCTTTTCGCTCGTCCTTTCCTCTCTTTTCTTCCCGGATCCTCGTCCGCACCTTGAGGTCTTGATGAAAACGTGACCTAGTATGATTCTGCTGCAGCTACCTGCTGTACCGACTGTGCTTCTCATCCCTAAAAGGCGCTCTCTGGAAATCCGCTGGCGTTGTTTCGTCCATTTTTCGTTGTTTCGTGAATAATGAATTTCTTCTTCTTTTTCCCCCTGTTTTCTTTTTCCTTTTTTCTTTCTGCCGTTTTATTTATGCTTCTATTATGACGAGGCTTCATTTCAGAGGGAGAGACTCGAATATCAAGTAAGCCTGTTAGTCTTATCGAGGAAAGGTTATCTTGTAAGCTTATCAATCGTTGTATCAGAGACCATTACGTCGCAATGCGACACAATCTACAAGCGTGCACGGGGCCGAGGTAACGAAATTAATTTTTTGCGTGACCGTTCGATCGAACCGCATTCAAGAAGCGGCGCACGCGGCCCGCTTAAGGAGCCACTCGTTGCGGCCAGTTAGAGGCGAGTGTCGCTGGTACCGAGCAGCACGGATCAATTTATTCCTTAATTTACATTTCTTTAGAAATCTTTTTACCCTCTGTCCCGCCCCGTGCCCACCGTCCCTCCGCGGTTATTTACGACATGTCGTGATAGCATGGCCGCTACCCCGGCCAGGATTAATGTCGCGACCTTAATTCATTGCCGAAGCTACCTCGACCTCTTGGCCAGCTTCTCGAACAGTACGTTTTCGTGCTTGTCGTGAACGGTAATGAGTTTCTTAACGAAATTCCAATCTCAAAAAGGATCGATATTTTCATTTGCCTACTGTTCGATTGAATAACGATACCTCTTAAAGTTTAACATATTTGCTGCTATCGATGCATACGTTGCTTTATATTAATTATCCGAAATTCAATTGCCAGACTGCCGGTAATAAATGAGCTGCTCAGAAGTCGTGCCGGTCAACTCCACTTTTTATCAGAATTTCTCAATTTCATTATATAAATACACGATTAATGTTCAAGCTCCGAAAACAAATTACTTATTTCCATGTGTTCATTTGTTACAACAAGAAGAGATAAATAGTCAAACTTTAGCAACAACGTACGTCATTTAAATGTTGAAACACGGATTTGTTTATGAAAAAAAAAATGGTCTAAGATAACAGTTTCTGTTCTGAAATCGTTTTCGAGTACCAAAGCTGTGTGATGTCGCCTGGTTAAAAAAACAACAGAAAGAAGTTATCGATTTGCATGGCAGGCAGAGGGCGGGAAAAGGAGCAAACTAATTACGTGGATTAAACAAGAGAAATGACCTTGTCATATTCATCCAGGCCAGACTCGAAACAAGCGGCGGATGGAGAGAGCAGCGACGCACCGGCACATCGGTCTCCGGGCGTTCGAACCGGTTCGAGAGTGTCTTTCCAAGGGTTGTAGAACATTCCCACTAAAATATAAAGTGGCTTTCGGGGTGGCATAGCAATGGGGTGCCTATCGCATGCATTCACCCAGGGACGCAAACGTGGGGGTGCTATTGATCGACTGGAGAGCCAGTCAACCCTCTCGGCCCTGCACGCGCGCGTAAAGCTCACATGTAAAATCATATATGTATACGCACCTGCACAACGGCCGACGCATCTGTGCCTGTAGGTCGTGCAAACGAACGCGAAAGGTGGAAGGTTTAATGTCTAACTTTCGGCTTTTCGTGCGTAACAGCCCGTCCAGGTCTTTTCCGTTCGCATCAACCGATCACCCGATATACGAACGTCTAAAAGAAGAATTCCGTGACGCGCTTATTTTACAGTAGAAAAAACATAGTATGTTCACGAGTACAGATCAAACGAGTTAAAAGCATGATTTCTATTATGATAAAGCCACATTTGTTAATATAAAAAATGTCTAAGCGTCCTGCAGAGCTCGATTTGTTGCCTGAACCGGTATCTGTTCCCAAATCACGAAATTACAAAGCACAATCTTATATTATGTTTCATCGTAAATCTACGACTCTTCGGTACACCAACGATCAACGAGTCAGACATCGATCTGTAGAAATTCTTGAAATTTTTACTTCTCCATAGGATCGGAACCCGCCATTCCAGTAAGTCCTTATCGCGTTATATTGCGACTGCAATTTTTCTCATAGAGCCAATTCGTTATAGGTCTTTGCGCGAGCATCGGCGAGGTTTGGCTGAAAGGTGGAGAAACGACGGTGCTGGGACGGCGAAGGGTCGTTTGGAGGGGGGTAATGAAATTGCACTCATCGTGTGAAATTTAATATTAATCCTGGATGTAATATGAGCGGACGCAGCGGTGCTCAAGCGTCGCGGAAACGAGCGTCACTTTCGTAAGGTTCCAAAGAATCGACGCCGGTAGCATCGACGTGACACGGTCGCGCCGCCATACCACGTTGGCCCGCCGTCAATCTGTAAAGCGATTATCGCGTCATTTTATCTCGCGATTGCCTTCGCTGCAATTTCTTTGCCCCTCTCCACCCTCTTTCGCCGGTTCCGCGATAATCTCGTCGTCGTTGGACGATTTTTCTTACGAATCACGACGATCTGGTTGCACCAATACAGCCTGTGTGCACCTGGTGAGATTCGTAATTGGATAGGATAAGATCGACCACCGGACAAAAACGAGACGTTATCTAACGGTTACATCGATCCGGAATTGAATGCAGAAACAGGAAAGGTGAACGCATTAACGATCGCATAGAACGATAATAATCGAGTAATTTTGTGTGAATGTTGTCGAGCGATTTTGACATCCGAACACCATAGAAACAAAATATTGGAAAGTTTACGATACACCGGTCGATTATTGGAAGGGAGACGTTGGGCACCGCAACGACCTCGTTCAAGTGACGAGCGTCCGTTAAAATATTAATACTCGACTTTTAATGAGAGCTGCTCGTCTTCTCTCTTATGGAGCGAGCGCTTGGTGCCCTCTGCCCTTTGCAGCTTCTCCCCCTTTTGCGTTTCATCGCTGTCGTACCCTCTTTCCCCATTCTCTACTTGTCACGATCCAATAAATGCCGCACGAAGAATCTTCACTCGCGAATTTCCCTCCATCCGCGTTATGCTCGCTCCCATCACTGAATTCGGATACCGTGTTCGAAAATCAAATTCTCCGGTGTAATCGTTTCCGGCCGCCCTCGATTAAATTCTTCAACGACCATGGACAATAGTGTCCCGCGTGCTTCCAGCCGATTCTTAAAATCCAGTTATAGCACACTGATAACCCATTGAATCCCGGAGTTTTATGACCTTACGGCACCGATCGATCCAGTACAAGTGTCTTCTTACATTTGCTAAGTGGTTGGAGAAATTGCTTTTTATTGCAAGAAATATTTCGGATTAAGTGATCGACTTGTATTTACAAAGTAGGAGATTTAGATGCACTTAACTAAATAAGATCATACAGATACATTTTCCCTTCGTTAATATATTCTTCTAATAGCGTTGACAAAAATTATTAAATTTTCTGTGCGATACCTGTATCGACGCAATGTGGTATTACAAACTACATATACAAAATGTGGCAAACTCTTTTCTAAGCTACTGAATCCTTGCTCTCGTAAGTCGAATACTTTTTTAACAAGTTATTCGTGACAACGTTCAATTTAGAAATTACCCTCTCCCTACGACTGGCGGTAATCTATCGTTCTAATTAACCCCCTCCTGCTTCAAGCCCCTGCCGAACTTCTAAATTGCAGCACAACCATACCACCCCCGACCCTCAAGAAGATACTCGAGGCCGATAAAATATCTTACTCAACGTTCCCCCTAATCGAACAATCGTCGAGGTAACGTAGGCCACGCTCGAGCACAAAGGACTAAATCATCGCGAAACCCAATCAATGTCTGATGTACAATGCAATTACAAATCGCTGTACAATTTCTTCCCTCGACCCGGCACGATCACCTCTCGCGAGGACCTTCTGCTCTGCGAATCAAGGACCTCGATTTATCTTTATCCACGCTCTCTCTCTCTCTCTCTCTCTCTTCGTTCTTCGTCTTTGTTTCGCACTCGTCCCAGGACCGTCGCCGACTATGCTCACCGGCACACGTCGGTCCGTCTCTCTTATTCCTTCTTCTTGCGGTGTTCTTCCTTGTCGTTGCGCACGGCGATCGGCGCCACCACCTAGCTTAGTCCTGTGCTACCTCCTGTCGCAAGCTGCCAGCCTAATCACGGCAGGACGTTTTCGCGCCTTCTGCGCCCGCCGGTAGCGCCGACACAGCCCCCACTACCGAGTCCTAACTCGCCTTCCACTGCGAGTTCCGCTGACCGCAAGTCCTCGCGGCGAAGGATTCGCGTGAAAGTTACCCGACAACTCTTTCGCGCCACGCTGGTTCCGCTTCCCTCTGTGCGCCTCTTGGCGACAACAGCGACGAACATCGTGCACCATTAAAGACGTTATAGACGAACGATGATGCAGGTTGGAGAATGTTAGAAAGCAGGATGGCAGCGTGGTCGACGATCGGTTCTTCGTTGTTAATAAGTAATTTGTCTTGGTATATGAATTCGATAAAGGAATGATGATTGATGAGTAAATAAGCGAACCCTTTCACTGCCGATGAGAGCGACGATGTGTAACAATAATTCTATCGGAAAATTTAAAATAACTTTCCACGTGGGTTCTGGATATAATTATTTATCTATTGCTAATGTAACTTTCGCTTAAGAATAAATAAAATATGGTAAATAAAATATGAAAGGTTTTTGTTGGAAAATCCTTTAAATGCAAAAATTTGTAAAATAAAAAGAATGAAAGTAACGTATAGGTAGAAAGATGCATCGAGTGTTACAGATTTTTGCAGAATTTTTATGTTTTTCGAACGAGAATGGATTAGATATTGATATAAAGAGCACGGTAGCGGAATCGCATGAAAATTTTGCAAACTCAAGATTTTTCCATTAAATTTTATACAAACCGTTCTCTTCTAACTATCGGTCTAATAAAAATCGGGTCCACCAAAGCAGTCATGTAAAAATTGAATGTATATTCTGTGCGAAAAAATTCATTTATTACTAAAATTAGTCTAATAAAACATTCTTCGTTTTAAAAGTTAGAACATAGACAGAACATAATTGATACAAAAGACTATTTATTATCTATCTATCTATTAGTATCTATCTAGGTACTTCACGTACTCGATACTAATACAAATAGCTAACCTATCAAGTTATAAAACAGTCTAATGGACGAAAATCCGAATATCAAAATAGTCTGAGATCAAAATCACATATCTATTTCAACGTCAAACGTAATCGTAAACTACTATCTTTCAAAGTACCGAATATTAATCTATCAAAATCATATACGCTCCTGGTCGAAACAAACTGCTTCTAAACGATAAGAATATTACGTTTAAATATAAAATTTAGTTAAATATCTAAATATAATTAAGCTTCCAATACCATAAAATTGAAGAAATAAAATAAAATTGTACAGTATCAACTACGCTTTATAGCATAAAAGAATATCACGAATAAGATATCTATCGACTTAAAGAATTCATTCTTTCCTCTTAAATTTTAAGATGCTCTGATCTTTAAGATGATCTGATTTCAGATAGGAGCGTATATCGAATAATTATTTTACCGGATAATATTCCTATATCCTCGTTCTATCCTTCTCGGACCCCATTTCCGGAAACAGTTACCTCGCGCTAGCTTTTCGGACAAGCCTTCTTAAGGGACTATCAGACCATAATACGTTAGATTAATTAACGTAATCGTAATGAGACGATCTCATCTCGACGCACAATGTGGGCTACCCGATATCGCAAGTGTCTTGATGTCCTCGTGCGTGCACACGGCAACATCTACCTGTAATACGTCCACGCGAACGGCCCGCGCGCGCGCACACATACAGGTCAGCCGTGTATTACTGACAAGATAGGTCGAACAATGGCTTCCATTACGGCTAGAGACTGGTTGAGTTAATGGGCAAATTGTCTGCTAAGTCATTTAAAGGGCTAAACCCGGTGCAGGCGCAGGCCTCGCTCTAGTCTCTTCACGCGGTTTGCTGACAATCGATGCAATTAGATCGATGGTGCGCCGCCTAAGACCCGATAACCTCGCGAAATTTTCGACCGGAATACGCGGAAAGTTCGATTGAATTGCGATCTCTGATCGGTCGACGTTGGTTAACCGGATTATCTTTGATAAAAGATTTCCTGCAGACCGAATTAGAAAATTAGAAGCTTGAGACACTAAGCTTCTTGAAGATTACTAATTCAAACAGACACGACATAAGGAAACTTTGACTTTGTCGTGAACGTGAACTCAGCACCATGTAATCGCGATATCTGCCGATATAAATAGATTGCGGATGTTTATGCATTTGCAGATAATTTAAAAATGGAAGATGTATATAATATGCAAGAATATATGAAATATGTAAAATATTAGGTTGTCCGAATAATTTCTTTCGTTTTATAAAGAAATGATAGACGCACAATGTTTTTTGTTTTATATTAGTTTATTGAATTATGCACGAACGTAATAATAGAAATAGAACGAAATGGATCACACCTAATTCAATAAAATAATATAAAACAGAAATTGTTGTCCATCTATTATCATCTTATGAAACGAAAGAAACTTTTCGGACAACCTAATAGAACGCACACAAGAATATTTATTGTCTATAACAAATCTCTATATTCAGTTCTCGTTTCTGTGGTTATATTCATAAGAACGTAAAATTCCTACAAACATCCGCAGTCTAGTTATGAATTTGCGTAGAACTGACTAGTCACTATGTATTATGTTTATTACGACACAACAACTGACCCGTTTCTTCTTCCGGACATCGAATAGTGAATACGCAAATCAAATGTATGTATATTTTATTCCGTATACTAAAATGTATCTATTCGAATACATTATTCGATTACATTCGATTACAAGATACGTTATTCGAAACTAAATTTTAAAAGTCCATCGATAGCAAATATTCGTGTGTCCTATGTATATGATTGCGTGAGAGAAACTTGTTCTATCGATACGTTTCTGTTTGGCGTACAAATTTCCATTACTAAGCGTTAACGAGTAGAAGCAATTGAGAAGTATACATTCACATATCGATTCTATGTCTATACTAATTTTAACAAAAATTTCACAAAAATTGTTTATATAATAACACGTCAAAATAAAGTAAGAAAAAGTGGTTTACCTAATAGAAATATGCAAATAATAAAACGAGAACGTACAAACTCTGACATTTAAGCCTGGCGCAACAAATAAAGACCTACCCTACGCACATTCTCCCAGCAAAGCAAGTTCAAGGACCATCGACATCGAGCGTAAACAGGAGGGTAGCGGCAGCGAGTAGAGGGTGGGGGTTGTGAAATGCGGCAAGGCAACAATATGCTACAAGTTCGTTGATCGTAACAAGGGTACTCACTCTGGCTGGCAGGACGTTTTCCTAGCAGCACCAGTTCCGAGTGATCCTCTTCGCTTATCTCCGGTTCGCGGCACCACGTCGTGCTCGTTCCTTCTCGGCCGGTTATAGGATGCACCACTGATCGATCGCGACACGACCACGTGGCGATCACGAGCGAGCCGTCCAATGGGGAGACAGGAGCGAGCGAAAAAGAATAAACAGAAAACGATCGTGCACGAAGCTCTTTCGAATTTATTAATCGCGATGACGAAAATTCTACAGTCTATATATGGAAATTTATTCCAAATGTTTATTTAAAGTTTAATTGAACTTTATTCGATAACATCGTTCGTTAAGTGGCAGTAATTTCACAGCGAATAATTCTTCAAAGTAAAATTGGATACCGCTGATTTTTGTTAATTGCTGGTTAATTGCAAGTATACACGATGACGATACGAAAACACGTGACACCGCGACGGTTGCCCGCGGCTGACTGAAACGACGATGGAAGAAACGTCAGGAGTGTGCGCTCCCGAGTTCTCCTGGGACCGACTGATTCGGTCGAGAACACGTTCCAATTAAATTCTCCAAAGTTCGTTCCTAGTGTGATTTTTTCCACGGAAATGTGTAAATGGATTCTGAATGAGACGAAGAAGTCTGACGAGAGATGATTGCAAGAAAGGGACGTAATATCGCTTCGCAGCTGAGAAGAACGTCGATGCTCGCCTGCTCGTGGCGGGCTTTTTTCGAGCAGAGACGGATAACCGCACGGTCTGGGCGCCGCGGAGCGACTGCGAGCCACCGCGTAAGGAAGCCTCCGTGCCATCTAGCGGAACCCGCCGGAAAACGCGACCCTTCTACTCGTACGCGCTGGAGGGGACGACGATAGAGGGGAAGACGATCCATTTCTACGCTTCTCTATAATTCTCTTTCTCTATGTGTGTCTGTGTTACTTTGGGGTATATTTCTGAATGCCTGTGCTATTGTATCCCCTAAATACTAGCGATGAAACTTTTATGCGATTTCAGACAATGAGGAACATCGGAAATCGGAAGCACCAAGTCTGACGTCTCACGACCATTGTGCGCTAATGTTCGTGCCCAAGGATCGGGCATCGATAGCTACTTGTGCAACGATCGAAGACACGGTTTAGCGAACTATGACGAGGAAAGATCGAGCGCTTGGTAAGAATCGGTGTACGAGGATGTAGAAATAATTGAGACGAATGGTTGGATGTACGAACATCCCTGAAGCCATGGCGGTCAACTGCATAAATTGAAATGCAAAGAGAAATGACGAGCATAGACATTATCTTCTCAAACTTATCTTGGAATTTCCGATTACTTATGCTGTTTTTCTGCGGTAAATACCTTCATGGCAATAAATCCGTTGCTTGTTAAAATTCAATTTTCAAAATTTTATACAATATGGAATCAATTAGTTTGATTGGTAATATCAATTATTAGGAATGAGATAGATGGAGAACTGATGCAGTTGTTTAAGTTGGATATTGAAATATCGTCCACTTAGGATCATAGAAACTCAAGAAGAACAGCAACGATAAACTACATTTTCATCGCAACAAAATTTCCCAACTAGTAATTATCATTTGTTATTCAGGAAGATTTCACCTAAATACCTAAGGCTATGGTTATAGCGGATAAGTATTCGAACGAACTGGTGTTCTAATGAACTCAATACGTCAATGCAATCAAATATGTATACGACTCTTACATATTCGTAAATCTGTAAATATTTTATCATTATGATGCTAGTTTTCCCAAATACTCATTCACTGTCAAACATAGTTTAAAAGAAAATATAAAGATTGGGAGGAAGCACGATCTGGAACGGTACGAAAGCCGCCTAGACGATGCAAGTAGATTCAGCCAGCGCGGTCCAGACAGCACTAGCGGCCGAAACCTCGTGGTGCCTCGTCTCGGGTTCCGTGCCCCACCAGCACGAAGTGCGGAAAGCGTACGCGGAAGCGCGGAAAAGCCGCAGGTGCGGGAGGCGGGGCGTGCGGCGCAAGCGCAGGTGCAAACCACACCTCCGCAAGCTCGGCCAGGGAGGAGCGAGACGCAAGAGAATCCGCAGAGAGGCTCGTGATTGGCGACTGTGTTCACCTGCTTGGTCCCGGTGTCCTTGCCGTTCTTCACCCCGTTCCCCTGATCCATCCCTCTCTACTGGCCAGAAAGACTCCCCCCGTTTCCTCATCCATTCCTCCCCCGCGGCGAATACGGAATCTATTAATACACCTGCATGATGTTAGTAATCACCTTGCACCCCCCACCACACGACTGATCTTCGTTTCATGACCGGTCACATCAGTTCTGGACCGATAAGGCGTGCACACGTCTTTCACACAGACTTGAAACTTTGCTATAGGGAGAACGAATAACGATGACGTTGTCTGATGACGAATTTATGTGATAGAATGTGCATGTACGTTGGTTGCATTGTTGCATCGAATCGATAGTAGTCAGACATTCAGTAGAGAAAAGGAGATTTTCTTCTAGTAAAGAAGATAAGGACATAGGATGGTACATTATCAATTATTAGCACGTATTTTAGTCGAGAAGTAATAATTTTTATTTTATTTGATATTTCACGTTAGAAAGCATACCGTGAAAGTGGAAAGTAAATATACATTCTCTGAAAATGACGAATCATTTTTGGCTGTCACTGTATATGATGGGAGTAAAATAAATAGGAAATGCAAACAGTGGAAGACATCTAATTCGTACTAAGTATCATCAAGTGTCCTAATACTTATAGCCGACAGTATAAGGGATGAGAAGACCAACTCGCTGTCGTAATTCAACAGTCTGATTAGTTAACACAAATACGATAGTTGAAAATTGTTTAGAATGCTTTCTCAATGTATTATAATAGAAATATCTCACAATGATAGGAAGTTTTCGCATGTGAATTTCGCTGGGAACCGAAACGCTCGAACATACGTGTCTGACACTGATAGACAATTCTACTTTAACGCGAACCAATTGTCCTCGATGATCTTGGAAATATATCGATACCGATAACTATTAGAATATTTTGATAGGATCTTGATAAAAGAACAACGAAGAACCGAAAATTGATGAAATCTTTATTTCTTAATTATTATTGAAAAAAGTTTTGATCGATGGTATTTAATTGTTTTAAAAGGAATCTCATAAATTCTTGTTTAGTACGTATCGTAATAGTTTCTTGAAAATTGATTGAATATGTATATTTGCGATACAAAATAAAAGATGTATTTCTTTGGGAGAAGCATTCATCTAATTAAAAGTTGATTCATGATTTTCATCGCAAACACGGAACATGGTAGGCAAGCCGGTTACAGCGTAGCCAGTTTTTGTTTTCCGTAGAAGATTTGATGTGATCTGTTGGAAGGACAGTTACGATGCTCTGTATGAAAGTTGGCAGCAGGAGGAATTAATTACCCAGGAAGCCAGACGGAGCACTTTGATGTCCGACTGGCTTCCGGCGAGCCACGTAAGGGCCAAGGTAATCGACTTTGCTCGTTTGAGCACAAGTCGTAGCTAACCACCTACGGCAGTGGATAACCTATGTGACAGACAGACGGCTGCCGTAGCTGCTTCAAAAGCGCACGCAACATCGAATAACATTGCTATTAACTTCTGCCCTGTCGCTTATCTGTCGCTCGGAAATTACAAAGATCAACCGCGATGCACGGTAAGCGTAGTCCTCTCCACAAAATATCGACGATATTTCTGTGAATTTTACGACATAAACCTGATAAACTTGCGGATCTTTGAATTTTATATTAATTCTTTTAAATTACGATAAGAATCTGATAAACTTGTAAGTCTTCGAATTTGTTATTATATATAATTCTTTTAAAATTAAAATTTATATATACCTAAATAAAGTACAAGTCTAAATAAAATGTTATACGAGTAAAACTCAATGACAACGTATAATAATATTCTGTGACAAAGTAATCCGGCGATATTTCGTTTTGCAAAAAAATTCTTCGAAAAAAAGAATGTGAAAGCATGTATATCACAAGGGAAGCGCAAAATAACGGGAAAAATACTGTAATATATTAACTAAGAGGATGAATTTGCAGCGTGCTAGGCAGTGCCGAACAATGGTTCGCGCTGGAAACTTTAAAAAGAGCAAAGGTTAGGCCACTACCGTGTTCTGCACATAAATTATTTAGAACGTCAGAATGTCACGTGTTCGTAACGCGTCCTACGCTCGTTCCATTCTACATCCCAATTTCAGAAACCATCATTTACCTCCAACAATAATAAAATCCATTTTACTCGTCGCATTACTAAATCCAAATATACCACAAACAAAACTAATCCATGAAAATCCATTTTTCAATCTATTCGAAACGATCGCTATCGCTTATCTTGCTATATCGATTCTACGTAATAGAAGTATACAAAGGACCGAAGGAGGACACTTGCCAAGCATAAAATGGCTCTCCCTAAACGGAAGCCAAGCCAGGCTGGATCGACTCGCGGAACATAGTTAAGTCGGCGAGGCGCTAAGGGAAAGAACAATGGCTTATATAATGAGGCCGAGTGGCGTGGCGCAAAATAACACGTGGAAAACTCTCCGGCGGAAATCCGGCTTTCCTCCGGGGACGAAATAATTACCTCGTGCAAATATTCGTAGGCACTCTTGCGCCCTATCCACTCTTCAACCTCCTCCAACCCCACCGCTCTCCTCCGCTTTATCCCTTCATGGAAGGTTTGGTCAAGATTTACATAAGAATAACCTGGAACAACAATCCCTCGAACAATTACCTCCGTATTTAGCCGGCCATCGTCCC
Organism: Bombus vosnesenskii; assembly: GCF_011952255.1. NCBI lineage: Eukaryota > Metazoa > Arthropoda > Insecta > Hymenoptera > Apidae > Bombus > Bombus vosnesenskii. Next base: position 903,504 of record NW_022882938.1, read on the forward strand.
CCTCCAGGATCTCCTGCGACCGTATTATTCTAATAAGCCGTGCCGTCCTATCCAACAATGATATCCGTTTCGCCCGGGGATATACGTAGACTAAAATTATTCCTTTTATTTTTGAATCGCCCAGCGGGTCACGGTACTTCGCCCCCTTCTTGTTCCACACGCTGGCCGGTCCGAGGTCTGACCGAGCTCGTGCGATTTAATTAATGCCACGACCATTGTTTTTGGATAGAGACGCTCCTATTGTTCGATGTATATACACGCGTACCACTACCACGATCCACTCGCTGCTTCAAAATTTCATAATACGTCCCATTTCGGATAGTAACATGTTAACCCCTTTTTTTCACTAGGATGAATTTCGGGACGACAAAAAGAGCTTACGGCGCGCATACAGGAGTTGATAGCACTTGTACGAAATTATATAGCATTAGATGAAGTGATGTTTGTTGGTGACTCGTTTGTTTAAATGGTGATCGGATGAATCTATTACGGTTGACAGATCATTTTACTTGGTACTTTTACTGTGAAGAAGTTTCTACGAAATTACGTCTTTGTTAGGATACTATTTTTATAGTGTTACGATGTTGTTTCGTCCGAACGGCGACTGGGTTGCTGCGGTTGATGGGTCGTTCTACCGTGAGGTTTGAAGTTCTTATGAAACTACGGCTTTATCGTCTTATACAGTATTTAATTCTGTGAAAATGTGTTACACGCAGAAAGGAGAAGAAAAAAGAGCAATAAAAAAAGGAATAATAAGGAAAGATTATATAGACTGAATAAGATAATTATAATTTCGTATAAACCATGCGAAATGTGATCAAACTGTCCAATTCACGATTCTTCAAAGAAAGTTCCTAAACTTACAACAATACATTTTTGGAAATTTGTAATAAAATTCATTGCGTTATATATTTTCTCGTACATCATAAAGCCTCATTGCTATTGCATTAAATGGCGGGAAAAGAATCGGAACAATTCTAATCACGACAAGAGAAGAAAACAAGGATTTTTACATTAAAAGACACGAACTCGGAAAAGCCGGATATAGGGTATCGAAGTAAGACTATTTTTCGCAGTGTCCGGCAGACGATCGAACCAGAGAACGATCGGTCCATTCGTTCGGCTTTCACCCGGTGACGCGATCTGATAAGGAAGAGAGAGGATTTGAGAGACTACGAAGTCAAAGAGCGATCTCGAGGGCTCCGGTTTGTAAGATCAAGTCGAGCCTGGCATCCCACAGACACGAGAGAGCGATATCGATTCTCCCGAAGCGAACAACCTGAACGAGGCCTCTACGAGCACGCTCGATTTACGAGCGATTCGACGATAACGAGGAGACGAATGGAGAAGACAACGAGATAAGATGAGATGCATGAGAGCCGTCCTGGTACCCGAAGAGACTTCGTTAACGAGATTACTACAAGCCCGACAAGTTTACTACGGCGAGGGATCGTCACTTTATAAAACTTCACCACCTGTAGTACGCGTGTCGCATGTAAGGTACGATTCAGATTTCGTCCGCAAATTCCAACAATTGCACTGGTATACGTCGTGGAAAAGTTAAACGTTTTGGTTAAAATTTGTAGCAAGGGTGAAATTGTTTTATGAAAATGTTTAATTAATGAAAAATAGAGACGATCCTTAAGAATTTACAATTCTTCATATCACATTTGTTTGTGTTTAAATAGTGAATTGAATAAGCATTTCTCAACACACATATATTTTATAACTTATAAGGCTATATTGTATTCGTAAGAGGATTGTTTTTAGCTTGGAGAATTATTTTAGTCATTTAAATATTGGAACAATATCACAGGATAAATATAAAAATTAACTGGTAAATTCGGCTGTATCGTTACGCTATCCTGACACAATTATCCTACTCGTTTCCCATTTATAATAATCGATTAACAAAATAAATGCAAGATCTGATATACAGGGATGGGGTTTAATTTAATGCGCTTTATTAACGATTTTTCTTACAACAAACTTTAATAATTTTCACTTATAAACCAAAGAAATATTTGTACTTTAGACAGATTAATTAAATATTCGGCCCTTATAATCATTGTGAGTCGTCAATCGTTCATCAAATGAACAATGATCTTGCCTGAATATGTATTCGATTTCTGTCCGATCACGAATCGAAACAATAATGTATTCAAGGTTTATGACTGATTAGGTATTCCTGTTTGAATAAATGATACCGGTTTTTCCATCGAAACGTTAAGCACGGTATTGTCTGTAATTTTTCCCGCGCCACTAGCCTACTTGCGCTGGATAAGTGGCTGATAGTTTCGCGAAACAAAACGGATAAAGAGTGCTCTTCCGCCTTCCGTCTACCACGCAGTTTTCAGCTTATGAATTGCAAGGGACAAAATGTTCATCCGCTGTACGATCATCGGCCGGAAGTGAAACAGCGGCAACTCGGAAGCGGCTGAATGACGCAGAATAAAGTCGAGTTCGAAAAGAACCTCCCCACGCTTTCCCCCTTCTCCCTTTCCCTCGTCCCTCCACGTCTCTTCCTTTTTTTTCATTTTCAGCGGTATAGAATGAGGTCGATAAAAAGCTGTAGGAAAATACAAGTTCTCGAGCCTCCTTCTCTTTCTTTCTTTCCCTCCTCTTTGCTTCTTGTTTTGTTTTCCCCGTCTAAAGACGCGAATTACCAAGGATTTCGCTGAACGATCGTTTTCAGCCGTGTTTCTCTCTTCTCATTTTCTTCTCTCTCTCTCTCTCTTTCCTTTTTTCTACCGCGGTTAATTTTCTAAACGAGGGTACTTTCGGAAATATAATTTGCTTATTGTTTGTCCGTTCGCAATTCAATTGCCGTCTAACAATCGCGTGGCCGTAATTACGCGCGGGATTAACGCGAAGGTTCATTGAAATCGGTAAGAATCGCGCGCATTTGCCAAACCTGGGATTTTTAATCTACGAAATTGCACTCGTTTTGCCTCTACCCGAAATGGATGAATCTTCCGCGTTCTTTTTTTTTTCACCGTGTCTCGAAATTCGAGAAACTTTAGGCAAGACTTTAGGCCTGTAAAGTGTTTATATTCGGTAAGTACATCCGTCCCAGTTAACATTGTAGACGAACTATCTGCTATTTCGGAGAGCTAGCATTTTGTATAGAAATCCGTAATAGAATTGTATTCGCTGAAAAATGATCAGCTGTGATTACCTTGTTAGTTATTAAACTTCTATCATTTAAACGCAGCTCGTTATGGATTAATCTTCGACTCTTTGAGAATATATATCAGATAAAAATGTCCAATAAAAATATAGTTTAAAACAAAACAGAGAATGAATAGCGGTATAAAGAAGGTCATGTAAAAGCAAATCGTACAGATGGCCAAAACGCGCAAGCATCAAGTAACTATGATTATTTTATTTCTTCGTTATTCGAAACATCGCTAAATACCGAGAAAGTCTTCCGAGTCACGGTCGTCTGTGGAATATATACTCGATATTTCAGGAAGACCTGCACCCGCGGGACTTCGTATTTTATGCGAAAGATCTTACCGCGAGCTGAGTTCCGGCTTCGTGCGATCTTCTTTGCCTTCCGGTGCGAATTACGTTAGCAGGTCTACGCGAGACGAAAGCAAGGACGAAACCACGGATCGACTATGATTTTCCAATCACTTTGGAACCAGCTTGCGCATAATTATTAATTCAAACAGCTCCGCGATATTCTGTCCTTATTGCTCGCTTATTATCTCTATTAATTCAATTATCTCTTTGTTCCGTATAAAATAGAACATTTAACGAACAATTAACGTGAAGTAACATTCTCGGGCAATGTAATTCTGCGCTTATAATTTCGCGTAATCACGGAGCAACGATGAAATTTCGAGACGAAATTGAATTGACCTAACCACGAGTGAATAGATTCGTTCGAAAGCGGAACTGGTATGGAAAAAAGGAACGGAATCGACAAGAACGGCGAGAAGAACAACGACAACAACGACGTTGCAACATCGACGTACCTTCCCAGGTAAAAAACCAAAAAGGAAAGAAATAGAAAAAGGAGAGGGAAAAACAGCGTGAAAAAGACAGACAGAGAGGCGGAGGTTACGTACGTTCGCGAGTTAGAAAGAGAGCAGAAGCTCGGAGATAAAATCGCCGAGCGAGCAAGCCGTAGCTGAGCGCGAATTTAACAATAAACCTCTGTTGAGGAGAGAGATGGAGAGAAAAAAAGGCCGGAGGCGAGTTTTCACATTTAATTCGCGCTCGTCGGAGTGAAGCGGGGGGGCGGAGGCCGGCTCAGGGATTAACGTCGCGAAATATCACGAAAATATGTAAATATATCGAGAGACAAGCAGCCGAGCGGTCACAGCTAGGGTTGAAGTGGGACGAACTTTCGAGAGGGGTTTGCAGAATCGAGAGAAAGGAGAGGAAGGCTGCCATGGCAGACAGAGAGCGAGAGCAAGGGAAAAAAGTATGAGAGTAAAGCGGGAAAAGAACAGAAACAGAGAAACAGCAGGGAAAGGGGGGAGGGAAGAGAGCGAGAGAGATTTCCAGAGCGTAGAAGGCCCATTGAAAGATTAAAAAACTCGCTCGCGTGCTCCATGCCGAATCTATACTCACGGATCTTGCTTTTTTCCCCTGCCCCGCACTCTAGCAAGCGTACAAGTGCGTCCGTAAGCGGGACGATCCCGTAGGAACAACGTGGAGGGAGTGTGGAAGGAGAGAGACGGGACGGAAGAAACAGGAAAGCGGAGACACAGAGGATAAAATAAAAAAAAAACGAAGGAAGGGTAGAAGATAAAGAGGAAGGACTAGGAATGAGTATACGCCAAAGAGAGGGGAAGAGAGAGAGAGAGAGAGAGCGAGAGAGAGGGGGGAGAGGCGGTATTTAACTACGAAAATGTTCAGTCAAAAGCCGTCGTTCTGATCTCTACGGGAGCAAGTACAACGATGAAAGTGGATGTATGAAGAGATACAGGTGGATGTGGGTGCTATTACGAGCAAAAAGCAAACACACGGGGTCGGTTGGAACGTTCTACTTCATTTTATTCGCGGGGGCTGGCCGAGCTACCATGCTGGGCCATACCCTCGGTGCGAGCAGACGTAAAACAGATCTCGGAAAATCTACCCTATTGTTCCACCTTCAACGAAAAGGAAGGACTATCGGCTTACCTCTTATTCGAAACCGGCTGGCTTGCCTGGTTGGCTGGTTGGTTGGTTGGTTGGTTGCAGCTTCGTGAAATGCTTTTTTAACCGTCGATTCCGCGGCTATCTCGGGTAAATGCCATGGAGATGGAGAAAAAAGTCGACCGGTTACTCCTTAATGCTGCATTCGCCGGGCCCGCTTCCTCGAGCATTCTCACCTGTAAATTAGCAAAAATCAAGAGTAGAGAACTGTAACGCCAGAGATGCTAGTTTTCCATGGCGAATCCATTCACCGGGGATCTAAAGAAGCTTTCCGATAAATGTTCCGCGTGCAACGTATTTTATTCAACCAGCGTTTTTATGCGTTTTATCGCACCGCTTGCGAAACGATGCATTATACAAAATTAAACGCGAAAGAACGATATTTTAATTTACGGCTAGTCGATGCTGGTTCAGTTCTACGTTGTTATATCGATATCCTTGTCCTCTACGTTTCTTTCATATGCAATTGTCACGAATTTCGAGTAAAATACTCGTAAATTCGAAAGTTTTCCATTTCAACGATACGTCGTGCTTCTTAAATTCTCAACACAAATATTACTATTATCTGTTATATCACTAGTACCTATCTAATGGAAATTCTATTGCACCATGCCGTGTTTAACGAGTTACAAAGAACCTGTGGATACGACTATTGTTTTAACCAATTATTTTTTATAAAAGGAATATTTCTAAAGAATATTGGTATCTATACGAAGTGAATATACTCGATTTGCAATTTGCAAAAATTATTTGCATCGCGATGAAAATCCATGAAGCGTGAGTGATGCATCCGAAAAAAGGATGAGGGGAAAGCCAGAAAGCCGTGTAAAATTGTTAGACAACTCGATCAATAATATCAGAGAGATCGTTCGTTAGTCTCTCAGTTAGCGTCGCCTCTCGAATCGCGAGTAATCAAAGGCTGCACAAACGTGATTGAAATATAATGCCGGGCGAGTTTGTTCGTATCATTCACCCTTCGGCGGTGATCGGCTGTCAAAGTGAAGCCCCGCGGCACTTTCACGATGTTCCGGTTAATTCTTTACCCTATCCATACGTTTCGTCTACTATCTACCGATTGAAATACTGCCCTACAAAATGCCTGTCCGTGTCTGACGCGAATACCTAGACATCGTCAAAGTTTGAACTACCTGAAATTATCGATGCACTCTCTGATGTGACGGTTGCATTTCTTACAAATGAGGAAGAATATTATATTTCTGTGTTTTCGCCGTTTCAAATGAGAGCCGTATTAAAGAGTTGAAAATTATTAGTTATACGTTGGTATTAATTCCTATAGAGAAATTTAAGATCCTAATTAAGATCCTATAGAAGAATTTAAAGAAACGCTTTGCTTAAAGTTACGTTACTTTAGAACATTTTATCACCAAAAATTTATCAAAGCAAAGGAAATTCCTCTTGATAGTTGGAGCATTAATTTCAGGAGTAATAGCAATGTTATATTAGTAAAAAATTAAGTAAACAGCAATTGATCATCATCGATGGTACGTGGTAAATATTTTATTTAAATTATCAAATATCTTGAGCTTGAACAGATACACATAGCGATGAGAAGCTTCCGAGACATTCATTGGTCGAAGAAAATTTCTGGATTAAAATATGAGGCGAATCCGACCGATGTATATCTACTGTGTATGATTATTTGTACGGCCAGGCAACTAAAAGAATGTAAACAAACAAAAGTTCAAATCATAAACAAAATTTCAAATACATAGTTCCCACATTTAACTTCTTCCAACTTTCCTACGACTGGGATCAAGTTTCCAACTCTCGAGAAGAAAGTTCTCGAGTCACGGTTCCCGCAACCAAATCCCAAGTAATGTGACTGAAGGATAAAAAAGCTTGGAACACACCCCGAAAACGTCCTTGGAACCACAGGAAATCGAGTAGAAAACGGCGAGAATGTCGAGATTATCTGTCTTATCCTGTGGCATAGGTGTAAGCAGTTAATCGAGCCGTTTTATAGGACAGTCGAAAGTGTCCGATCGAGGGTCTGAGAGGGTTGGCTTCCTCTTTACCGTCGCCACGATAAAATCTCGGCCTACCGCACTCAGGAGGATCTAATACGCGGACGTACCGAGTCTCTCCTAATCTGATCCACGAAACGAACCGTTCGCGGTTATTACGCGCGACTACATCGCCGATAGAAAGCACCCCAACCAGGTAACTCGTGATACGTACTACACAAACCAGCATTATAGCTGCACCACGGATGATAGTTCAAGAGATCGAAATCGTCCCCTCGGGCGGATTCGGCTCTTCTACGTACCGTGTGCACCCTCGTCTCTCTCAGCCCAATTTCTCATCCTAATGTCTCACAATTATACCTACGACGACGTTACTCTTATTATTACTATTATTATTATTATTACTATTATCATTATTATTATTATTATTATTATTATTATCATTATTATTATTATTATATATGCAAATATTTCATGTTCGAATCTTTGATGGATCTTTGTTAGGAAAGTAACGATGTGAGATCATAAAAAGTATTCATAAGTTTTATGTGTTATTTTATCTTAATTTTAGGATATTACCATTAACTACCGTCGATATCGGTTTAGCTGTCTCAGAGATGGTATTGTTAGCAAAATTTTACAAGCCACGAATTATCTGATTATCGTATGTAAGAGAAGATTATAGAATCACGAAAGAGAATTGCATAACTTGTAGCTTATCAGTTTACTATTATTGTTATTTGATACATTATTGTGTAAGGGGGAGCAAATTTAAACTTGTTTGAAACGTATAACTATTATGTCAGTAAAATTACGACGGAGATGCACCTACCATACAACTGTCTAGTACATTATTAACACGATTGTGTATGACTCGAATGTTACGAGATTACATTTTTTAAGCTAGAGATGAAAATTCCTATCTTACTCGACAAGTTCAGAGATCATGATATAGGAGCGTATTAAAAAATCAACAAAATTGATTGAATTGATTGAATGAAAAACTACGTTTAATCGTAACACGTACCGCATTCGCTGCTTAATTAAGAATCTCCTATCATTCCACCTATCTTTCTACAAACTGCTCGTGACGTAATCCACCCTGAATTGAATATCCTACCCTCTACTTCCCTGCAGCTGCGCAATTAACAAAATTACAGGCTCCAATATCGACGTAACATTCCTCCACATTGTTATCTCCATCGTAGCTACATTGTCTACCATGCAACAATGTGTTCGAGTACAAGAATGTCTCGCGTGATTCACAGGCAGCATGAGGATCAAAATCGCTAGACGTATAATACGACATCTGCGATGTCGGATCACGCGTTGTTAAAGCATTCGAGAAGCCTTCGAAATATAACAAACCACCGATGATTATCACCGGGCATTAAGCTAACGAAGCAGTGCCTTAAAGGGAATATAAGGCAGCGGGATGTTGTACGAGTCGGACGTCCAAGTGTGTACACGTAAGCGTTCCGTGAACGTCTGATCACCCTTTGAAAACGGGAAGGTAGTCATGTTGTAGGTCTTCCGGCCTGTGTATGGGCTGGTATGCGCAAGGAGGGCATAAACCGAGACAATAGCCGCCTTAGGGCATTCGAGATGACCGCCATTAGAAGCGCGTCCCTCATCTCTCCCTCGTTCCGTTTTCCTCGTTGTTCCTCCGCTACCCTCGCAAACGACAAACTCCTCGCTACAAAATTTCACGCAAGTGAAGTCCACGCGCATAAACATGCTGTTTTATACGTGCGATATACATTCAACTTTCGTGATACGATATATATTTCATTGATATATATCATTGAAATATATTTCTTTCTAACTGAACTGCGGGTTTTTGGGCACTCATGATAGATTGCAAGGAGCAAAAATGCACAAAATGTGGTATCTGTTATTATATAAAATTCTTGTTTACATTCTACCTTTTAAATTATGTTCATGAAAGTACGAATTTATTATACATCAACTATGAATTTTTCATTAAGTAGAAACGAATCTGGGGCGAGTATCCAGTCTCTCGCCCTTTTATCATCACACTATCCAATTTTCCAACCACACATGGTATACCAACTATCTTATTTTTAAATACAAAGCATAAAATTGTAGTTAGAAATTTTAAACATACAGCTTACTTCCCTGTCTAATGAACTTGATGCTTAGATAACTTCATAAATTAGCCGACTGAAAATTCACGCAACGCCATTACTCAGCAACACCATTCGTTCGGAATCAAAGATAACAAGCACAGTTAGTCTCATAAGGGGTGTAGGGTAAATGTGCAAGTCGGTGCAACTATCGGCGGAAGCTTCGAACCGGAGGACACGGATGATTTCCGTGGTAACTTGGCGCAACTAAAGCTTGGGAACATTATTCTCATGCGGGATAATCGTACGAATCGCGACGTTTACAATCTCCTCCGCTTCCGAGGCATTCGAGAGGCGCGAACGATAAAGGGAGGAGTTTCGAAGTGAAGCCAGAGGGCGAGGGAGGTCTCCGCGCAACGATATATGTACCTACGCGAAAGAAAGAGGAAGACAAAGAAGTCTGAGATATTAGTAGTAGTAGTGATACTAGAAGAAGAAAGAAGACAAGGGCCAAGGGACGCTGGTACGGAGGTGGAAAGAGGGCTGTGCCGTGGCCTCTACGAGTGAGTAATAAGCACCTGCCCGGCTTGGAAGCAGAGACTTGATTCATTTCGCGGTAAGTACAGAGCGCGGCGAACAGACAACGACGACTGCCTTGGGCAGCTTCGTTCGACTTCTTCGCCATGGAGAGAATACCTGGAGCCCCGTCTATCTCGTTCTCGCTTCGTGTGCAAACGCGCACATTTTCTCCGCCTTTTTCTTCGAATCTTCATTGGAGAAACGGCGGGAGGGCGAACGAAACCGAGTGTTTTACTGTTGCTCGTCTCGGATGGAAGCTCCGGGGCTAAACCGTTCGCGCTGTCGTCGTTCAAACTTGTTCCCCCTTCCACCCACCCCTCCTTTTTGCCGTTTACTCGATTGTTATTTAAGACACGCGGTCCAAGATCGTTGCTTTCTCTCGAATAACTCGGCCGGATAATATTTCGCTGCTCTCGACGTGGATGAGAGTTTTTCGATTGATGGATAGCCAGCGGCAGAGGCAGAATTGTTAGAATTTAATCCAGCCCGACAAGGCGAGTCGTAGTAAGTGGAAGTAAATTGACGCGAATACGCGGTGGCTACGTGATACTCGAACTGTCGCGGATTAGCGGTCACGCACAGCTATTTTGATGTTATCCTGACGCGTTTCGTCCGGGGGAAAAAACCGAGTTGGAACGAAATAGAAATGTGGTGCGATAGAGAAAATGGTGAAGGTAACGCGATTACGTCAGGTATACGCGAAAGAAAGAGAAAGAGAGGAGAGCAGAAGAGGATCGTAGAGAGTAGTTCGTGAAACTCGTACGTGGAGACTAGGCGGGCGCAAAGTGGTCGAAAACAAGGTTATCATTTTCTCGGGGAAGAACCGTCAGCTGGACGAGGACCAAGGGGATAGGCGGCTTTAGACACTCGGAAAGTTGACGGGAGAAACGTTTGACGGACGAATATCCAAAGTTTTGACGGGGACTTCGGCCCGATACTCATGAATTACGAATGAATTTCCACCCGCTGTTGCTGCTCTTTCCTTTCCGCTTTTCCCTTACGCCACTGTGAACGCAAGAGAGAACGAGCTTCTTCATTTTTTTTCTCTCCATCCTCTCCGACACGCTGTTTACTCTCCTTCGAGAAAGCGAGCGCGAACTCCGACTATCGAGAAAAGTTATTTGCTCTGTCCATATGAGGCGCGAAGCTGAAATGAAACTGCACCGAGGGCAGCCATCATAAACAAGTCACGAGTCTAGACAAACGTTTCTGACGCGGACCTGGAATTGATAAATGATTCAGGGCCACGAAGATGCTGGTTGATGGCAGGTATTTGAATCTGGTTAAACGTTTTCTTGTCTACCGAACAATCGGAAAAATGGAGCGCTTGAACTGTTAAAAGATACAAGCAACAGGATGCCAGAAATATTTTCAGCGTGTACGTACATGTATATTTCGTGAAATATCACGTTGAAATAGAAATTATGAATGAGAAATAGAAATGAGAAAGAAGATGCTACAATTATTTCTTTCTTCTTTCTTAAAGCCAAACCTTTATTCAACCAAACTACGACAAATGAAAAAATAATGTGATAATGTTACTGATAAATAAATCAGAAACCTAAGTAATTATTAATTGAAATTGAAATTTTCTATAATTTGTGAAGTTTTCAGCCAATTTGGCCTACGAAAGAAGCTTCTCAATGAAATAGACGAGAAGTACTATCGAAATATTTTCGACAATTTCACGGAGGAAACGTTATGGGATGATAACGACTAGAAGCCGGCGCGAATGTTGTGCGCACTCGTGCGCGTTTACCCCGAGCCGTGTAAGTTGGTGGAGAACGCGCGATAAACGTTCCGACGTGCCGTTTCGATCGTCCCGCGAAAACCGTGAAATATCCTCAAGTTTCGGCGGGGCCGAGTAGTATGCGGCTAAAGCCGAGTAGAAATTACATTCGCGGTGGCCGTTTGCGGAACGTTTAGTGCCCGCGGAACGACGGCTTAGAGACGATCGTGAATTTTTAAAAATATGCCAACAATAAAGTTTTCTCGGATACCCGGCTGGAACGAAGGGAAATTCTCCTCTCGCGAATCTGCTTCCCGACCGGGCATTATCCACCTTAGTCCGCCGTTACACCGGTAACGCTGAATACGACCAGGAGAAACGATGATAAGAAATTCTTTGCTAGCTTGTCGCGCGATGCTTTACAATTCCGTGGAAATCGAATGGGGGAATTTCGAGACGGAAAACGTCGTATTTTTAGTCAAGCAAAAATGTACCAGATACGTACGAGAGTTATATCGTAAAATAGCAGTGAAGAAGAAAAAGAGTAAATGGAAGGGTGAATTTAGTATCGTAGTACATGTCGGATAATCCGTCGATAAAATTTTCTTCTGCGAGACATAAAGATTTCAAAAAATGAATATTCGTTCCTCTGCTGTCGAGCGATAAAGATCCTCTATTACTTAAAATACTAATTCAACAAGTATATCCATTCGAACAACACGTCCTTACGATAACCGCTATCATATTCCGATTAACGACGTACGCCGACACGATATCCCGCTATAAACCGATCGATCCTTGCCTTGAATCGGCCAGCTTTATAGTACATTAACCGAACGAGGCACATGCGATCACTCGATCGACGGTTTCCCAAAACGAAGCGTCACCATTCCCGTCCTTTCTATTCCCGCACAAACGTCCTTTCGACTATTCCGCGACAATTAATAAACGATTACATGGCGCATCGGATGCAGCTGCAGGACTTCATCGGGATACACTGGTACACGGAGGAAAAGCGACGAAATAAAAAATCGTTTACGCACCACCCCTGTCACCGATGACCCACCCCGATGCCCAAGCCCTGTACACCCACCCGCCGTGTTCACCCCGTTTCTCGTATCAAAAGTGGCAGGACACGGGAGAGCATGAAACGTCGTTCAGCGACGGATAAAACAAGTGTCAGTGCCGTATCCGCGAGTGGGTGGATTATCCCCATAAAAATGCCGGAGCTAGGTACTATGGAACGACACGGGATGGCGGACGAGAGGGTATGCAGAGGACGAGCGAGGATCTCGTTGGTAAGAGCGAAAGAGAACGAGGCGCGCGAAAGGGAGAGAAAATTACGCGATGCACCGGAAACGACAGAAAATATAAACCAGGTGAATTTCACAGGGAATATACCGGTTTCGGGTATACAGCACAAATACGAGAGAGGCTCTCTTCCACCGAGGTCTGTCTCTCTTTCGCCGATTCACTTCGCTATCGCTCTCCGCGCATCGTCGTTTTTACTGTAGCGTTACGGTGCGCGGCGCGAGGGACCGCGAGCGACGTTAAATGTTCCATACCAGCGAATATTTCGCGGCGTCGGGGAGCAGGGCCCCTTTATTCCCTCGGATGAAGGCATAAACTTCCGATTAGGCGGTAACAGGCGCGTGGATCTCGTGTTAGGACGGCCGAACGTCTACAACGGCGCGAAAGTGACCGTTAAAAAGCGGAAGCCTCCACGGTAACGTAGTTCTTGCTGCTCAAGTTTTGTCTGCTGTACTTCTGCCGTTTGTTCAGCTCCCTTAATGGTACTGTTCCCGCTGCATCGAAAGCGGGATGAGCCTCCGCTTTACGTACGAATCAAATCTTTCGAGGATTTAATCTTCTTGGATTTTATCTGTCGCGCTTAATACGGATGGATGGATATTGTTTAATTATTTATTAGCGACTAGCTTTAGTCCGCTACTTCGTCCGCGCGGACTACTAATGTACGGAACGATCTTTAAGCAGATGAACTTTTACGAATTAAATACCTATATATTTGTTATATTAACAGTTAGTTTATTTTCCGGAGTAAAAAAATATTAAATTATGGAAAAGTTCGATTTGAAAATAAACGCGAGGTAAAGAATAACCATCGTTGCTTTTGACCTCTATCAAACATTGGAACGCATACAACTCAGACGCCAGGTTATTTCTCAACTTCAATAAAACGGATCGAGATGAAAGATACTCTATTTTCTTCCCCAGATACTAAATCACTAGTTTTTGCGTGATGCGAGTATAAACAGAAAAACGAATAGACAGAGAAAAATTCCAGAAATTAGTTTTTTGGAGTCCGTAGCTTATAAGCTATTTTAGTATTATTATTATTATTTTTTTTTTTTTATTCAATGCACAAACACGTCCCTTCCAGATTCCTAAACTCTGTTTTATAAGATAGGAAGACGCTGACGTCCGGATCGTGTAGTCGAATGATAAATTCTAGTTAAAAATTGATTAGAAATCGTACCTATCTTAATTCTAAATTATTTAAAAGACGCCTATTATCCATGGACGTGGTTCGAATAATTATGAAGAAGACATAACATTGCAGCATAAAATTACACGTATGAACAAGGGGAAGTAGTGGGCAGAAAGATATGCGTAAAAGACAGTGTAATTCCGACTAGTCTTGCATCAGCTATAAATTTGCGTAATCGAAGAGGAAAAAAGCGAACGAACCGCGCGCGCCTGTGTAAAACGAAACGGCCATCGAACAAAAGCGACCGTCGCGCCCCGCCCTCGACTCAATGAGGATCGAGAGGCGATTTTGGCCTCGCTGAACGGTCAGAAAGGCACGAGGTAGTGCAAACACGAAAGAAAGGCGAGAGGTCGAATAGCTGAAAAGAGATTTATGCAGACTTCTATGCGAATGTCACACCGGGTACCGGTTCTCAACCCCCTGCGACCTTCCGTGAATTAAACATTTCATCGGGACTATGCACGGCAGACAGTCGGTGACGATATTTTTGAAATTCGACAGTCCGCCTCAAATATTTGACTGTGTACCTTCCATTGCCAAGATTCCTATTGACACGGCACACGACCGATCGCGGTATCAGTTTTGTCTTTCGTCAAATTATTCACGAGGTCTCCTCCATTCGTACGACATCGAGATCGATGTATCGATTTTCTGTTCGTTTCATCCTCCCCTGGGCCATTTCGAAAAACAAACGGGCCGGCCGTCTGCGGATCCATTGTGTTTGACGTTCCAAGTGTTTCAGTATAAACGATGGTTTCCCTTCCCTGAGATGCTATAACCAAGTGTCATCTTGCGGTAACTCTTCATTTTCCCCAGTTAAGCACAAATAGAGGGTGTTTAATAAGCTTTTAATCGATACTTTGATGACTGTTCGATATCCTTCGTTATGGTACCTTTGAAACGAAGAATGCTTTTCATATATACATCGAAGTTTTTAATAACATGGAAAGATTATACGTGATGGTAATTAAATATAGCGTAAATGTCGAGTAGCGTATGGTAACTTGTAAGTGATGAGAAAAAAAGCTATGTAAATTCGTAACAGATATCTAACGTTCCTGCGTAGATATCCACCGACAATAAATAACGAGTCGTCTTTCCTGGTAATAAATTAAAAAAGAACTAATTAGAATTAGTACCGTTCATCGACATACCTATCGAATCAGATTAAAAAATATAATTTACGTTTATGAAACAATTATGAGAAAATTCCTCAGGATAGACGAACAAACCACCTTTGAGCCACCATAAATAGTTTCCAGCAATTGTCCAACGATTATTGAACGGTTTACATAGTGTACACGGATGATGATGGCGCGTGAGGGCCGATATTAATAGCAGAGCGACTCGCTCAAATGATTCCGTCGAAATCGCACAAACGGATGAATACCTGTTCGCTCTGCATGTCGAAGTTGAAAATATATATACATATATATGTATGTAGATACATATACGCGTTGAGAGTGAACTGTGCGAGTGTATGTGTATAAATATATATAGATATATAAATATAAGCGAGATACGTATAGATATGGAGCAGGGTGGT
Source organism: Bombus vosnesenskii (assembly GCF_011952255.1). NCBI lineage: Eukaryota > Metazoa > Arthropoda > Insecta > Hymenoptera > Apidae > Bombus > Bombus vosnesenskii. Next base: position 919,090 of record NW_022882938.1, read on the forward strand.
GCGAGGGTAGCCTAGCGAAGAGCCGATCGAGCAGGAGATTCAAAGAGGGTGGGGATCACAGCGTGGAGAATTGATTTTAGCACCAGGCTTTGTGAAATGAAACCTGGCCGAGCCATCCCCATTAACAACGATAAAAATAATCCAATCCGACGTTTGTTTGATCTATCAGCGCCTATATTTCGCGGCCGCTCTATGCGGCTGATTACGATCCTTTCTGACATCACTACCGCTTTCATGGATTCTCTAATTGATTTCTAGCGATTGCTATTTCGCTGCGAATATCTTTCCGCTCGTTGTATTCTTCGATCCTCAAATACGAGACGCTCGAGCCATTGTTCCAACAAAATGTCATCGCTTTATTCGAGTAGATTCCTAATACATTTTCATGCACCTTATCAAGTTTCTAAAAAAACACAGTCGAATGTGCTGAGTTGCTACTTGTGAGTTTGGATATATTCCAAACTCATATATTTTGTATATTTTGGCAAGATTCGGTAGTCGAGTGGTTTGTACAGTTCTAATTTGTACTCTGGTAGGTCGGTGATCTTGATTGTGGAATTTTTATTCGTCACTTGATTTTTTAACAGACGACTGTTTTATATTCCAGAAATTTCATTCTATTATTTACTTCTTTAATCCAATGACTTTTTCAATTGCAATTCCAAACTTGATATGCATATATTCGTATACATCTTATATCTTTAAATTACCATCAGTCGTTAAAGAAAGACATTTTCTAACTCAACGTATCAATCATTGATATCCACTGAATTAATACAGAATGTTACTAAACCATCGCAATCCTGGATTCTATTTTAATATTAAGAAAGAAATAATGGAAACAATTTTATATAAATTTGAAACTTCCATTTTTGACCGCTTTGTATTGTCCTGTACAACACGTTCGCTTCGTGGAAATATTTTAATCGGTCCATTAAGCCGCGCACATATATAAAGACAACCTCGTTACGATACCTCAACGAAGGTTAGGCGATGATAGAACAACGAGCAAAGGTAAAGGAAGAAATGCACGCTCGAGAGCGAGAGAGGCCCTGGACCAGCAATTATCGTAATTACACAATTATTATAATTGGCTGGTCTCTTAATTTACGTATATGCTAATACTACAGTCGTGTAGCTCGCGAGGACCACCCATAACGTTCACGAATGAATTATTAATTGGAATTATATGCCGGGACGGCATGCTGATTATTTATTAAAACTAAGCCCGCGTACCGACTAAATACGCGGCGGCCTCATCGAAAGGCGGCAATTGTTTGCCGGAGACAAAGAGGAAGCGAGAGGATGGCAAATCGTGGCGAAAGTTGCGCGTAAATTCGTTGTAATTTCCATCTAAAGCTCCTTAATCGCTGTATCCGCCGTGCAGTTTACAATATTCGATTGGTTTTATCGTGTGTTCCTCGGCCGTCATTGTAAAATTCAAGCGAAAGCTTTCATCGAATAATCGAAGCCCTTCTTCCCGGCGTAATAATTAAAACTACTTGAAATTACTTGAAACTACGCCAATTAAAAATTATTACGATGTTAGAAATCGACGAATTGATCCATGTTTTTATTAATTTGTCCAAAAAGTTTTGGCAGTAGATATGTATAATATATTTGTTTATTATAATGTATATTGTTTGTTATAATGTATATGTTTGGTAGGATTAGAAGAGGATTACTTATCATAAGTTTTCACCCAATATTTCAAAGCTCTTAAAACAAATATTATACGCGAGATTTGAAAAAGAAACCGGAGGTTTATGATGTTCTATGTTTCGTGTTTATAGCGTTAAATTTTCGTTGTCATAGTTTTGTAAGCGTCATAATAAACATAATAATGTGCCGCTACTTGAAATTCGATAAAATATTAATTCAACGAAAATAAATACGTCCTCTATAAATTTTTCTTCAATTTCGCTACGAATTTGTCGAGCGACCCAATAAATCACGTAGTTTCGAGTGATCGTAAGACAGCTACGAAAAAGCTACGAAAACCCTAAAAGCGGAGATCACGAAGAGCTTCGTTATTAGAAGGAAGAACTGAGTGAACGAGGAAAAATGGCAGGTAATCGCAGCGAAAGTAACGCGAAAACACGGTAAATACTATGACCGTCGGCGGGATTGTATGGCGGGACGCGTACCACAGTCACGTGGTCTTAGTTTCGTGAATAATGGCCCAATTAGGAAATAATAATACGTCTCTTCCCCGTGCCACGACTCCGAGTTAGAGTTGCGAGTCTCGAGTGTTGTGCGGCCTCTCATTATAATGCCTCACAAAGGAGGCTTGGAAACGTAGAAAGATCGAGGGTGCACGAACAGGAGGGGTGAAGAGGAGGCCACGCTTGCCGACCAAGAATAATTAGCAATTCTTAATTACCAGTCAATTACAATCCTCGGCTCCGCCAAGACTTCTTGCTGCGAAAGCGAACGTTCACAAGGGCACTCTAATCATACTGTTTTTGCGAATTAAGTAATTGTCAATTAATTGGTTTAAGAAAAGAGAAAAACGTGCAAGATGTTGAGTTAATGATCTGTAAATATTTTTCAGACAGAGTGATGTCTATATACGATATGTTTTCGCTTTAGTACCTTCGTAGTTTGATTTTTACATCGCCACTTTCTTGTAGTTGAATGTAATAAATACCCTGCTGTTACTAGGATGAAGATGTTTTGTTTAGTTTGAGCTTGTTAAGGTTGAATATCGCGTAATCGTCAGAGATTTTGTATGAGCTGTCGATCGCGTGAAACAATATGGAACGATTTAGATAAGGAAGGAAAGAGGTGTTTTCGCGATACGAGTGCCAGAGTTTAGTCACCCAGATACTTGACAAAATTAATAGCGCCAACCGATAAAAATATAATAAGAATTCCAAATAAATAAAAGAACATAAAAAATACAAGATTAGGTACTAGAAGAGAAGGAAATACGAGGTAAGCGGGCGGAAAGGTAGTAGAAATTTAAACAAAAAAGAGCTGAGAGAGAATAGAGAGAGGAAGAAAATAAGGAGAGAAATTTCGAAACGCGACGTTCGAGTCTCGATCGTAAGAACATACGAACGAACGAACGAACATACGAGCATACGAACATACGAGCATACGAACACATGAACGAACGAACGAACATACGAACGAACATACGAACGAACGAACATCCGAACGAACATACGAACGAACATACGAACGAACATACGAACGAACATACGAACGAACATACGAACGAACAAACGAACGAACGAACATACGAACGAACAAACGAACATACGAACGAACAAACGAACATACGAACGAACAAACGAATGAACGAAGGGAAGAACGAACAAACATACGAACGAACGAACATACGAACGAACAAACGAACGAACGAAGGGAAGAACGAACGAACATACGAACGAACGAACATACGAACGAACATACGAACGAACGAACGAACATACGAACGAACAAACGAACGAACGAAGGGAAGAACGAACGAACATACGAACGAACATACGAACGAACGAACGAGCGAGCGAGCGAATTGTTCGTTCCATGGAAACCTAATTTGAGCGTGTGCCTTCCCTTTGCATGCAGGCACGTACCTACTACCTACACCTCTATACATCTGGATACCCTCCGTCATTGCCGCAGCCTTAATTAAACGGCGTTCCACGGATAATTAGCAATGAGTTTCGCTACTTTTGCCGCGTGCGGCCCCGAGATCCACTTCATAGACAATCGGGGTCGTGAGAACACCGAGGCAGTCATTCAAATACGAACGCCTGCGCTTATGACTCGAGCCGCTAATTATATTTGCAATTAACCCCGGAGCGTGCGCTTCAGAGGGAGAAAGAGGAAAGAGCGAGACGAAGAGCGCTGGAGAAAGACGAAGAGAAAGAGATCTCGCGCGCGACAGACGAAGAGAACCGGAAAGAGAGGGAAACCAAGAGCAATAGAGAGAGTGAGAGAGAGAGAGAGGTCGACTCACCCTTCCAGCTTAATGTCTCGCGCACGAATTCCAGTTTACGATTGCAAATGAGAGCCGACCCCTATTGTATCTCGAATTAAGCAAGTATGGCGGGCAAGTAAGTAAGTAATTAATCCTCCAAGCGTGCGTACGTTTATGTACGCACGTCTCTAGAGTTAATTAGCCGGATTGTATTCCAGGGCAGCGTTATGAATTACGATTGAATTATAGACATTGATTGCGAATGCTTACCGCTGTAACACAGCAGCTATGCGCCGCGTGCACAATTCCCTTCTAAACAGTCTACCCTCTTATTTGCTGTGAAATTGTATGTAGTCAACGGTCATACTTCCCCTCACAAGCATGTAGAATGTAGAATGAGAGGAAAATCATATTCTCGTCGTCGTCCGTCGTGATATCTTGTTCTATCGTTAACTTACGATGAGAATAATAATGTCGTTTGGTTGATGATTTATTCAAAGAGGGAATTCTACGACCAGTCGGTATTCCATAGTGATAATTCGTACGTGTGTAATTTAAACGGTCGTACGAGGCCGCGTGATCGAGAAAGAAAATTATGTTTAAGAAGACACTCCGTGCAAGCAGGACGCCATAAGGGTAGGCAAACATTGACAGAACGTAACCGCCTACGTGGGATACTTAGTGTCCCATTAGCATCTATCCGAGAGAGGATGTATTTATCCGAGAAAACGTCGGACGCCGAACTTTCAGATTGCATTGCAGATCAAAGGCCTCGCTCCTACGATCCACCACCCCCACCAACGTTTCCTCTTCCGCTCTTTGTATGCTTTACTGCACTCTGTAAGTATAATATTGATTGTAAGAAAATATTTTAATTATCCCGGTACCCCTTGAAGGATTTTAAAGTAATCGGCGGGATATGAAATGCCCGCAGCGTGTAGTCGGATATTACGAACCATCGATATGTAAAGAATGATATAAGATTCCTTTGATATACCACGAATCAAAGCTGTTCACGACACAGACAGTAAAAGCGACTCTTTTCACTGGCGCCGTTACTATTTGATTCCCGATAGCTCCAAACTACGTTACACACTGGGAATACGTAATTTAAGGGAGGGAAAATGAGGAGCAGTGGCAACATTCACCGACCAGTTAACTTTTCCTTCATACATAAACAGTGGGATAAAAAGCCAGGATCGAATAAAGAGAGTGAGAGGGTTCGACCTCTCTGGTCAGAGAATTTTCACGAAAATGTGTTAATTTGTGATAAAACGTGCGATCTTCCCGGATACCTACGTATATACGTCTGACCTCATCGCAGGCGTTCGACCGTTGCAAAATGAACAAAGGTAGGTAGATGCCAGCCGACTAATGTGTCTACCTCCGCCTTTCGCTTTACGCTTTTTTTCTTTTCAGTTCCCGCGTATACGCAAATATGCGGCAACGGTCTGTCTTTTCCTCCCTCGATCCTTGTCGATTCCCCTGCCTCGTTTCCTCACCCCCTCCGCTATCCGTCTGCCTCCCCTGACAAACCCTCGCGCGCGGCAGCCCTCTTCATTTCTCTGGCTCGACCACTTAGAGGCACTTAACCTGTTTGCTGAAAATATTAAGCGCCGACAAATATCGTAAAATAGAACAAATTCGTGTCGAGTGCTTTCGCGTGTGACTGGCTGGCGCGAGTCTCTTTGTGGAAAGAGATTTTTTTAAGCGGCACGCTGCGTTCCACCCTTTTAAACATTCCACCTAACCCAAACCGGCCGACACGATTATACGGTATAGAGAGACGCAGAGAGATGCCCGCCACCGGTTTATAATATACACATTAAACCATTTTAAAGGGGACACCACATCGCGAATTAATTTAGAGATGAGACCGTTTCGGTGGAAAAAAAAGAAAGATCCGCGCTCGAGTATCCACCAACACTCCAATCTCTCCGTGGCCAAACGCTACAGCAACAACGCGGCAATTTTTATAATGAAATTCGAGTGACTCTTTAGTGTAACAAACAGCCCTAGCGTGGCCCAGTCTCGATGTTTCGATACGAAATGTCTACGTAATAAAATATAATTTCGAATACAAAAGCCCATGGGAATTTAACTTTTACGGAACGTATTGTAGCGTATCCTTGGCAATTTTACTTTAGAAAGGGATAATCCATTTTTGCAACTTGCAATTACCAAAACCGGATTAATAACCGTGAACCGTAGATCTCGTTTTAACTAAAAAGAAAAAAAGATACGAAAATAAAGATTTAAATAAGTTGATGTTCCATCAAGTCAAAAGAATTTATTCGCAAACTTTGACCACGTTAATTTTTAATTTTAATTAAGTGTCGCATGAGAAATTGTAAAGTTCCGGCCGTGCAATAGCTATGACGACGCGCCGTGATGACAATAAGCGTGTATAAGCCGCTTATCCTGCTATTGACATATGATATTCCCCCAAGAACATAGAGCTACATCCATTTGTGGCAGGATCTGAGCTGAATTCGCTGTATGCATGGTATCTTCCATCGTGTATACCTAAAATGTATTCGTAGTCTCTTCCCTCGTATAGATAACGCGCGCGTCAAGTATCGTTAGAGCAAACATATTTTTATTATTCAAAAGCGAATACAATCAGGGAGGGGAAACTAAAAAAGACAAGCAAGTTTGCTGCTGCTTGGAAAAAGTAAGAAAGAACACGGAGAAGTGTTATAGTAATACTAGCGGTAGTAATTATTATAATAATTCAACTATGTATAATTGATTTAGATGGGTTATATATAATTGAATTACGGTTGAATTTTTCTTAAGTCAAACTACTGAAAACGTTCAGTAATTGAAGAACGCGTTAATAGATCAGTTAGGGTGAAAGTTGAAAGTAAGCAACAAAAAGTTTATCAAAATGGTTAATAAATCTGTTAGTCTTCTATAATTAGAATTTTATTTGAGAAGAAAAAGTTACAATTTATAAAAGATTAATCATTCTTGTTAGAAAAAAGAAAATTGTGTTATATATTTAATATAATATAATATTACACTAATATATCCAATAAATAGCTACTTTGTTTAGTACAATATAATTATATCATAATCTCAAATATTGTAATATGAAGTTGCACAGACATCCACATCCACGTATAGCACTAACAAAAATAAAATGAAATTTCAGAAACGTATACATATGCTAGTGTGTAACTTGTAACTCACGTGAGTTTACAAAAGATTAATGCCGATAAACACGATATCTTAACTTTTTAAATATTTCATGTCATCACTCTTTTCTTCCTTCTCTTGCTAATTTCTCGCCGACCGATTTCCCTTTGCTTCTTTATCATCTCGATGAAGTACTATTTACGATCGGAATAAACAAGAAATACGCTCCCTCGCGTTACACAAGCCCCACTGGTGTCGAGAACGTTCGTAAATTCGCTTGGCAGTCGCCATCAAGATCGCACGTGATTTAAATGAGCTTACGTTAGATTCATGAGAGCGAAATATTGTACATACGTATGACAAATATTACTGCTATCGATGCGACCTATACAAAGGAACGACTACGAGGGGAGAAAAAGGAAAAAGGAAAAGAATTAATCGTCGGCATAAAGTAAAAATTTGACGTTTATGTATTATGGGAAGAACGTGAGCCCGGTGAATTTTATTTCGTGGCCGTTTCATCCTTTCGCCTGACATTATTTATATACAAGACAAGTTAACGGACATCGGTGAACCAAAAGACACTCAATTACCTCGACCATCGTCGCGAGACGGTCACGCGTTACGTTCTGTCGATAACTTTGAATATGTTCCTTCTCGTTCGAAAATAAGACACGCTTAACCGAACGAACAAGAAGGTAAGTTATACCTCGATGCTCGATGGTAATTCCCGACATAAATCACTGGATGAAATTTTCGAATTTCTCAACGCAACTGACAATTCTATCCTCGAAAGTTCGTTCAGTTACTCGGGGAAAAAAGTTAAAAACTCTGCCACTTTCCCGTGCCTGGCAAGGTAATAAATCTAGCTTAACGATATTTAATAATGCCCCATTAACGATGCTTCCATTCACCGCCAGCCACCTTACTTTCTTATTTTGACGCCGTTGGCTTTTACCGCTTAATTAACAAAAAACAATGTCAGTCGACCTGATTGCGATCGAAACTCGTTCTTTCGTAGGTGAAGTCGATTATGTTCAAGCCTTGACTCGATATTGCAAGGCGATCGTTTGATCCATTCAATGCCAGTCGAATTTCGTATTCTTACTTTCGCTTATTTCACCACGATACATTTTTATACGGGGTTATTACATTTTGTAATCACGAACAACCTCTACAACGTTTAACGTGTTTTTTAATGCCAAACATGTGGATATCTATGCAAATGTATATTTTTATAAAGTTAGGTACAAAAATTGTTTTGTTTATTAAATATCGCAAGGTACTATATTTTTCCGTGTTATATGCATTCTGGGCGTTTGTTCAATTTTCTATAAATCAAATTTTCTATAAATACATAAAGACCCGCAATCTACTTGTTACTTATGACGACATTGATTGCCTATTACAATCAAAGATGCGGATATCAATAAATCCCAATTACAAAGTTACACTATGCAAATCAAATTCTTCCAAAAGGGTCCCCTTTTGCTGTAATGTAGAAAATCGCAAAAGACCGAGGCGCAAAATCGCAAAAGGTCGACGAAATGGCGATGCGATGGAGATATCGGTAACGATTTTGGCTATTTTTTCTAGTTCGTGCACGTTTGGACAGTTAACCTTCGTATTAATATAATGTTTAACGTGTCCTTATCGAATATACAAAATATCACGAAGGTACTTTTTGGTACTTTTCTTTCAAACTCAATTCAAAATTGATGAACATTTCAAAGGCAGTGTAATACGAAACGCAACTTGTAAAAATGAAATTAAACTTACAAACAATCGGCAAATGACGAAGCGTTTAAAAAATGTGCCGAAAATTCCAATAAATTTCTGGCATCCTTTTCTTACAACAAACTGACAAATTTAATAAAAATTATAGTTAGTATTAGAATCTACGTTCATTTCTTGATATTGAAACATATAAAAAGCTATCATTCATAGACTTCAGATTCTTGACTTTTGTCCATTGCCCGACACACTGTGGCACGCCGACATGATAACGACTGACTAACACGACGAGCAAAGAGAACTAAGTATACACACCAGGGGATGGAAGAAGTTGGTATCGGTAGACGCATGTGCATTCGGAGCAGCAACGATATCAGTCCAAACGCGAGAAGACAGTTCGTGTGGCTCGGCAATATTTCCCGGTGGGAATCGACAGGTGTCCCTAGAGGTAGCTCCCCCCGATAAGTACTGCTTACCGGGGGAATTATGTCTGTCACGTCTGTCCGTTTGCCCGATTCATTTCACATCGTCCGTCCTCGTTCACCTTCCGTTTCCCTACCTTTCAATTGAAGTTGGCTTACGGCAACCGAGCGTGTCAAAACGCAAATGCTTCTTCAATGCGTCCGTCTGCACCTTCGATTCGAGCCGAGGAGAGAACCCCCTCGCACCAGAGATCGAATCCCGAGAAACCGAGTTTTCAATGGAGAGAAATAGAAATAGAGTTACATGGGGAATCTTTTCATTGGGAAAACGAAGTAATAGGCTGTCGTTTGTCGAACGAGCTCGATCGGATGCTCTCGCGTCTCTTTGATACATTGCCACGACGGGCTAAGTAAAATCAAAGTGTTTCAAAGTGCAGACACGCATCTTTTTCATTTATCGAGTCGTTTTCAGTTTAGGTAGAATATTAAGAATATCAAGCTTAAGCCTCTTCTGAAATTTCATCAGCAACCATAGAAAATCAAATCTCAAATCATATAAAGATTGCGAGCGAAAAATGTGATATGCTTACTTTCGCATTCTTGTTGGTCTTTTCATTCCAATATCCTGCCATCTTTTCGTTTTAATGTTCTTCACGATTAAATATAAATATGATATAAATGTGATATAATTGTAAATGAGAACCATCATCCAAATGGACGTATCAGGTTAAAAGATACAAATCTTTTAAAAGTAATTGATAATCTGACGAAATTCTGTGGAAACCAAAGATTAATTTAAACTAATTTTTGTGAAACAGAGGAGCAGCTAATTGGCCTAAAATATTTGAGCCTTGAAAATCGCGCGAATGACATTGCAGTAGGGGGAAAAAAGAATGGAAAAACCAAACTCCTGGTGCGGTCTGTTGCCCACTATAAATTATTAAAATTTGTATTTTCCACCAACGTTTCTAATCGATTTAAATGGTCCGGCGCACCGTGACGGTTCTACGGTTCCGATCACGCCGCGCGATACCGATTACAGAGAGCCGGGCATAATAAAATAAAATGCTCTCCGCGCGAAATACGGCGGAACGCTGTGCAGCGGCACGCACGGAAAAACGATTCGAAAACGGTCGCGAAACCACGAGATACATGTACAAATCGATCGTCTTCCTTCCGGATAATACAGGCGATTCATGCGGGACGAAAGGTGGGGGAAGGGGGCGGTTCTGTTCACGACCTTTCACACGGGTAAAATCGGCCGGCACCCCGAACACCCAACATATTTCCTGATTTCCAGTTCATTTGCCGTCACAAAGCGCGAACCGGCTAGTGTCATGGACAATGGGGAAACGCGAAACGATCACGAAATACAAACGTTGCGATCGATGTCACGAATCGAAAACGGCCCTGTACCCTGCTGGCCAAGTGACACACGCGCACGGAACATGGTTTTTATTGAATTTTAAGCATCCATGAAATATCCGGACGATCGCATCCTCGCACTCGGAAACGGACAAACTAGCAATTTCGTATTAAAAATAGCCAAAAATAAACTACCGTTTGGATATTTTATCGTACGGATTATTCTTCGAAATATGGACTTTGGTCTTGTAACAAGGATATCTTTATACTATAGGGTTGTTTGAATCAGAAAGATATTTGAGTCAACATAAGTATTAGGTTGTCCGAAAGTTTCTTTCGTTTCATAAGGTGATAATAGATGAACAACAATTTCTGTTTTATATTATTTTATTGAATTATATTATTTATATGTTTATTTATATGGTACATATATGGTTTTATATTATTTTATTGAATTAGGTATGATCCATTTCGTTCTATTTCTATTATTACGTTCGTGCATAAATCAGTAAACTAATGTAAAACAAAAAACATTGTGCGTCTATTATTTCCTTATAAAACGAAAGAAACTTTTCGGACAACCTAATAATTTATTTTTTAATCTGTCAAAATCGTACATTACTGCGTACATTACTTTATTAATGCAAGTTGTTTTCTTTTCTATTTTATTAATTTTCATATAATGTTCCCTCGCCGGTTCAAAGAACTCTACCATAGCGTTAATGAAATAATTTTCTCGTTTTTTAATACTTTCTTGCTGCATCAAAAATACACGATGTATTCTCATTCTTTCGTTATTATATGAAAGTCTAATGGTGCCTAGCAAGTTACAACGAAGTTTATTACCACGCGCAAAATTCAAAACTGAATTATTCGATTGAATGCTTAGGTGACTCCAATAGCGCTATCGTACTATAGCTTCGAAATATGTGCCGACGAGAGAGTTGTAAAGTTAGACGATTTTCGAGGAACGTTCGATTTTTAAACATTGGATATTTCTACGTCAATTGTTGTTTGATAAAATGGGCCGAAGGGTGCAATAGACTGGATCAAAGGTGTGTATCGTCTATTTTGATTTAACTAGCTGATCGCGTAACGATACGCAACGAATCGCAAGATTCGCAGGGCAAAAAGAGACGAACACGCGGGGCGTACGTATTAATTTTTGCAATACAGAACCGGTAGGACAGCCAAGACTTAATAACAATATTGTTCCGAACGAAACTCTGACGAGCATGCTATCTCTGTAACAGAGTTCTATCGAAGTGGATAGGACAGGGGAACCGAGGTGGATGGTTATTCATTTTTATGAAGGCCGGTTCGGCGAAAAATTCCGCAATAACGTCGACGCGCTGGGTTAGCCATGGAATGGAACAATAAACAAGTCGATATTACTGATCATTATTGTTTAGTCGAAATCAAACAGAGTGGACAGCGGCGATTTATTTCTCTCTGTTTTGGGGTTCTCTCTTTTTTATCGCCTGCGGAGGACGGAAATCAACACGACGCGATCAAAGGCCCTAGCCCAGTCTTCGTGTACACGCCAATAATTGAAAAACTGATCACCGAAAGGCAAAATCTCATGCGTGAAATTCTTTGTGCGAGTCTGATGTTTTGCTGTTTTTTATTTTTCCCCGATTTTTTTACCTTGTATTTTGTTTTTCTGTTTTTTTCTCCTTCCTCCAATTTTTTCCCTTTTCCATCTTTTTTCCTTTTTTTTTTTTTTTTTTTGTTGCGCATCATAGGAAAACTTCGAGCTATTCGAGAGATTTGAACGGAACCGAAACAAAAAAAGAGCGTACGCGCGCGATACGCAATGTTTTTAAAATGGATTGCCTTTAATCTTCGCGTACAAACTGAAATATTTGGTTGGCCCGATAATAGAGTTTTACCTGTCAATTCATTAAGCGGAGCCGTTCCATTTCGAAAATTGTAGATAGGATAAGGGACGCGATTGAAGTCTGTATCACGTTACCACTGAGAACGTTTATTCGATGACCAACAACTATAATTCCATTCGAAACCAGCGACACTATCCTTCTTTTACGTTTTGTCATTTCGGAGCATTGTCCCCGCTTTTTTCTTTGCCCGTGATCAAGAATCTCGTAAACGAAGCTTAACACGTATCCTACGTAGTGAAAATTAATTCTGTTATACCAAATACATGGGATTGTTATCGTAATATCGAATGTACGAGTTCTTCATAGTCGATCGTTTCGAATGAGATAAGAATTCTCAAACATTCTGAGTTTCCTCGTGATTCTTCAGATTTATCTAAATTTTCCTGAATGTCCTAATACTTGTGAACAGAAGCGTATGTCGTTGAAGAAACGAAGAATTTACGGCGAGATATCGAAGTGAGTGAAAGATTGAAAAAAGGTCAGATGGGTTTAGCAGGATAATCGAACGTTAACGTGCCATACATAACACGATTAACTGACAAACATTTCGTTCTAAAAAAAGCTTATAATAAATAAGTTTTCAGCTTTTCTCTTCGAACCTCCGTGATACGCCTATAATTTGAATAATTGACGTTATCCTGGCACCGGTCGTAATGAAATATCCAAATGTCTTTTCCGGTAAGCTTTCAGTCAATCGCCACGTCCACCGACTATCTATTTCGTTAATTAAATCCGTATTTGGATTCATTTTTTACGGTCGTTGGAACGCCAGACAATATAAATCGCTAGCTAAATTGTTCTCCAAAATTAGTCTAGCAGTGATAGGTTTACCTGTTTCAATTCCAATTTGATTCGATACTTATGGACGATAGTGTATCTAAAAGAAATATCACGACTAATTGTAGAATTTGTTAATATTATATAAAAACTGACTTAATTAAAAATCCATAATCCTAGTCGGCCGTAAACATTAACGTAAGACAATGAACGTATCGTGCAATAAAACCGAATAATCTCGTTTAAATGCAAATATCGTTGAATTGGAAAGAGGGTTGGATGGGTGATGGTGGAAAATAGAAAGCGTGTAAATCGGCAACATAACCCTGGAAAAGTTCGACGACAGTTCCTGATGACTGTATTCGTCGTCGTACCCGATCCATTAGTGTAATTGCAATTTATTTAGTAATTACTTTAATTAGTGAGCACCCAACCATGCTCAGTGGAGAAGAGGTTCGTGGCAGTTCCAACGAAGGAGGCGGACGTGGAACACGAAGAAGCGATGGTACGAGGACTAACGGAATTAATTAATGAATTAGCCTTAAGGGATAAGGCGTAAAAACAAGTGGAAATCGGGTTGAAGCGGCGGGGAACGAGCGCCCGATTAAAGTAAGTGGTCTAAGGAACGTAAGGAAGCGAGTAACTAACTAAGTGACGACTAAACTGCCGCGTCCCGAAAAGAAGAGAATCCGAGAGCAATCGGTAAGGTCCGAAGATGAGAATTAATGGCAGCCATGGCCAAATCCTTTCTTATCCTTGCTTTCCTGCAACTGGGCCGATTCGATGCAAATTAAACGAAACGGTCCCTGCCATTTTTCCCGTAATCCTTTAATTTTCTGTTTCCCTGTGGAATAAATTTTCCGGTGGCCGACGTGCTACTAAATTCGAAGAAATTAACGACAAGGGTAAGGTTCGAGGAGAAAAATAACTTGAGTGTTTAATCTACAAAAACTGCAAGAGTCACGTTGATACAGTTATCCCTTGTTACCGACATACGCGGGCACAAACCACCCCATCGAGTTCGAGTTATTAAACGCGGATGCGCAGAGGGGTGAATTTTCAGCGAACGGGGTCGGTCAGTAGCGACGTTTCGACATTTCCAACGAGTCCGAAGGGAGAACCCATAAAAGTTTCACGTTTCTCGATTTCGGCCAATTCGAAAGATCTGCCAGTTGCCTAAACTTCGTCCCGATTCGACCCTGTTTAATCCCCTCCTTTAGATACGTCGTGCACGTTTAATCGGCAAAGGAAACCAGTCGATTTTACCGGTCACGGAATAAACCAAAAAATATATGCCAGTCGAAGCGCACGTCGAGAGTTCATGGCTGCTCGATTCGCCGACCGTCAAACAATTTCGAAAGTGAATTCGAAGCTAATTTCGCGGAAAATCAGGTCACCCGATCCCTCTTCCTAGATGGATGGTTACCACGCACTCGCCATTCTAGATAAATCAGTCGTATTAACCCCCGACCAGACGCAGAAGGGTAAACGGACCGAATGATATAATACTTGTCAAAGTCCATCCCTTCCTCTTCGATACTTAACAACTTCTGACAAGCAACGCTGGGAGAGACAAATTATCGCGCTGGATTATTAAAACTCTGTCTTTTTATTACGGTTCTTCGCGAACTTCGCGAATCGTCTCGGAATGTAGGAAGACAACTTTCAAATTCTCAAACTTATAAAATTTACAACTTTCAAATTTTTAAGCTTCCAAATATATGCGAATCTCCGAATATAAAAAATTTGCAAGTTTCTTAAAATACTCGGAAGTATTAATAAGAAAGGGTTTTTTTAAAAAATCCAAAGTTTTAATAAACATTCGAATCTTTGTCCCACAAAAAGGCGTAGGATTTACTATATCTGCTACTTTTGAAAATGATCGCACGACAACGTCACCATTTCGAGGAACATATTGTCGTTGTCCGTCGTCGCAGCTACCAGTTTCAGTTTCTCGTCGCGCATAGATTTCAGTGGAAAATCGAACGTGGGTTACACGACGGGCCGAAATTTAGCCCCGGTTTTTCACAGGGAACCGGTGCAACGCGTACGCGTACGCGCACCACGTTTTTTTTTTTTTTTTTTTCGAAAAACAAGAAGCGCGTCGGACAAATTTTTGGCGTCACACCAACGCCGCTTGTAGCATCGTGTATTGCATTAGTACGGAGGCATGTTATCATACCTGGGTGATTTTTCTCCATTAGCGGTGTTGTTCCCCCCGTGGTGAGCGTGCGCGAGTATTCTACGACTAGGCAGCGTGAGTACACTGCTCGCTCTACTGATTTGTAGCCAGCGCCCGAATAAAAAACACGAGCCCGCGCCTTATTTCATCTCGCGCAGCTTCGAAACGCTGCATTAACGTCGCGCGCGGCCCTCGTAAAATACGTTTCAATAGAAACGCAACGAAAATGGAAAGTTTGGAACTGGCGTTCGTGTGTTTCCATCGTTCGCGCGAGAACCTAGCTGATTTTTTGAAAATTTTAGAAACATTGAAAAGTTAGAAAATCGTAAGTCACGCGTGCCCTTTTATCGGCGAGATACGAATCGCGCGTTAATTAAAAGCATAGGATAAGGGACGATTTAGAGTAGCGACACCCGTGGAGGACTACGGTCGGGCGACGGGTCAGAGTAGTGCAAGTACGTTCGCAAATTAACATAAACTTCCATGCAGCCAGTTCCGTCAAATTGTACCATTTAATTAAGGTCCCGGATACACATAAATTTTATTCCTGGCAAGGCTCACCGGCGCAAAAACGAAGCACGAAAGTGCAGTTAATTAATTATTCCCTTATTACGAGAGGGCACACAAGAGATGGGGGCATGGTTTAGGTTGGTGGAGAAGGGGTAGGGAATTGCGGAGGTAAGGGGTCGAAGGGTTTCTCTGGAAAAGTAGAGAGGAGGCTAGGAAAGCGACTATGTATACGTGTGTATGTATGTGTATCTATATCCGTGAATGTGTATGGGTGCGTGTGTGCGCATGTACGTATACACATGTGTGCAGGTCGTCTCGTTCCTGACTACCTGGCGAAAATTTCGCTAAAGTGCTGCTCATGTGGAAATGACATAATTCGCGTGCGGCAAGGGCAATTGGCAGTAATTAAAGCGGGGAGGAGGTAAAGGTGGCCGGGGGCGGACGGGGTCAGTGCAGAGGGTATGAATGAAATTAAGGCGGGTAGCGAAGATGGCCGTTTACACGGGTCCACGTCTGGTCGACTCTCTGTGCCGCGACAATAAAACGAATTTGCATACGGGACAACTCGTCCCCGGACGGATGTCCTCTCTGTCAGAAGAGACAGAGAGAATTTTCCATGGATAGATGGCAGACCGGTCGAAATCATCGGCGGAAAACGTGGAAAGAAAATTGTCGAGGGGCGGATTAAAACGGACCTGGATCGGTTCCCTCTCGCCACACCCCTGTCTCGTATCAAGAATATACATACACGAGACAGGACTTGCACTTACTTGTACGTGTGTATTAATTAATTTTACAGAGAATGTTCTACGGCGATTTATAAAATCGGATAATAAAGGTGACGTCGAAATACGACCGATTAAATAGGATTTCCCGATGTGCAGCGTCTGTTGTAAAATACAGACAGTGGAAAATTAATTTTCTCCTGTCCCCGGGGTCGCTCTCGCGTCTTTTTCGCGTAGCTGTACTCGTCGACGATGGGCAGGTCGATTTTCGTTCTGTACGTCTCAATGATCGGTCTGTGTCCGTTAAAATGTATTTGTAAACACCCGAAGCTCGCACAACGTTTGAGAAGACTATCAATTAAGACTGCTATCCTTTCTTTCCATTCTCATATTTCCCATCTGACATATTACTTTCTACGAAATCTATGTATTTTCTTTTCTTTGTACGATATTTACATGTTCTTAGATGTGTATCAAACACATTACGCCATACGTTTACTGATCCAACGCTACTAAATGCTCAATAGCTTTTGCGGTCTACGAGAACCAAAGATGAAAGTTGAAAACAAATCGCTAATTAAAAAAAAAAGAAAATCCTCTATTCAATATATAACTTCGAATTTCGACTTAATCGTCGAAAACCGAACTATCCACGGCTGTTGGATCGCATTCGACGTATTCGAATAGCGGTCGTTACCTCCTTCTCTGTTCGAGCGGGGATTGAACAATTAAAAGTTAAGGAAATCCAGCGTTAATTAACTGGCTGTTGGAGGCCTAATCACCGAGCATAATGAGGTAAGAGGTAGCACAGAGAATCTGGCCGACGCGACGGTGAATCGAGCACAGTACGAAAACAGAGCCGTTGATATAGCGCAGGTCAGAAGTGCATCGTTGTTTGATTGAGACGTCGCTCAAACGTGTATGTTGACTGATAGCTCCATTAACACGCTGACGCACTATCTATGTTTGCCAGCGTACCTAGGAGTCTGCGATGTACGTGAGCCTACGCTTCCCTCTGTATCTCCTTCCGCTAGCCATCCACACTCATCCTCACTCGTTTACGCTCCAAACACCGGCTGATCGCGAGCGTTGCGCTTATACGCGTAATAACGCGCCGCGAGCCAGCTGTATGAGTCGAAATTCTAGTCGAGAGGCGAATAAACATAGTTCACAGTGTATCTGTACATGCATTTTAATGGGAAACTGAATGTACGTTCATAGATGTTAGGACAGCTGCTGATCTTATACGAAACGCGAAAATTGAGTTGCAGTGTGGAGAAAGCGATTAACAGACCAGAATTTTGTACTGATGGAAAATAATGATACAAAGCGTGCAACAATGTTGCAGGAGTTACGGAGCAGGATGTATTCAAAATCATAGATTGCTTCTGACAATTTCTAGATTGAAATCTTATTAAGAAAATTGTGCATGACTTAAGGAAGTTTATCTAAACTCCGAGAAAGGGAATTTGATTTTATAACGATATTGCTTGATATTACTTATATCATTAAATACATGAACTCTTTTTCATAGCCTGAAGTTTCTCACGGAATGGTAATTATTAAAGGTTTTTATTATTATTTTTTAATTTGTACTTTACAATTTATCCAGCTGGACATTCGGTAAATTTTTCTAGCTTTATAGCTAAATAACATGTGGATGGCTACCCCCAGCGGGATACCATCTTCGAGTTTGACTATTTTATTTCTTTAGTGAGGTCAGCGGGGTCATCTATTATTAAAGGTGTTAATAATTTCCTAGGAGATTTTTAAATTTGCTGTGTTTCCCACATATTTGCGAGTGGAAGTGAACAAGATGCTACAATTCGTGCATTTATAGCATGACATTTCCCGATTTGATTAATTTCAGTCTCTAATGGGTACTTCTCGTGTGAAAATATTCACAGGGAAATGAAAATATTTTGGAATAGAATTAAATCCTATAGTGTTATCAAATGATTGATAATTAAAAGCAAATCTCTGGCAAACAGAGTGTATAAACGGAGTGAATAAACGGAGTGAATAAACGGAATGGTAAACAGGTGAGTCGAAAATCCGTAGAAGTAAGCAGACTGCGATCGAAATGTTGTGCTACAAGTTGCGTGCGTGCTGTGTAGAAAGGCGGGAAAAGTTTCCATTGCGCGATGAAAACTTTTAATTTGCGTGGTTATAAGTATCTGATATCAACGCTACGTGGAAAAAAAGATAGCTCGTGGGGCAGACAGCAACGTGTGTTTGGCAGTTTTAAACGAGCAGCTGCACGGTTCTGATGCGAACGATAGAGCAAGTCGATGCATTCTTAACGAAGTTAGTCCGGCGAATATGCGCTCTAATGGGATACGTCCGACGAATTAATTTACCGGATTCGTTCGTATCTCGAATCTTAACGGTCGATACCAGCAAAAAGCCACGATTCTACGTATCGAAGTTGATGGAAAAAAGAGACGAGTGCAAAGCAAATTTTTCGTAGGTTCTCTTTAAATATATTTGAATTTACAAATCCTTTACAGTCTCAACAACGTTTAACTCTATTAGTTCATAGTCGGTAAACTGTTTCCAAATTTCACGCAATTCTAAAAAATGTAATAATATACCTAATACATTATAATACTACAAGAAAATATTTGTCATATATCAAAAATTGAAAAGGTCAAGTAGAATCGAATGTCAAGCCCAGACATAGGACCAGAGTCTAAAGGGATAAGGGTTGATCGATCGAGTAAAATCAACGAATTAAATCATTCGAGGACCGATGTAATCGGTCCATGAATTCCCGAATGGTCGAACGCGCACGAGGCAATAATAACGCTTGATGGGAGTACATTTTACATTGAAAATCCGAGTTAGAAACAATAACTGTATAATTTATTTAGTATCCTCGTAATTACACATAACCGAAACTTTCATATACACGAAGTTACGGAGAAACAAACAAAGACACCGCTAATAAATTTCATTGCTATTGAAAACGCGGATATGAATAACTTAGTTTCGGAAATTAAACATTTGTTTCACGAACGCCGCCGTATTTCGATCGGCCGGTTGAACGCGTATGTTTATGCTTATACGATATACTACTATATCGAAACGAGAGCGAGAAGGGACAGAAGATACAATTTTCGTAGTATCTTTTAACCTCTTGCCCGCGCACTTTATTGCCTCTCCATTATTCACCCCTCAGCCAGCAAGTTATGCCGCTTTGAAACATTCAGCCGAACGTCCACCGAAGTGTCGGTCGCGCCTCTTCTCGCGCTCGTTCCCGTGCTCGTAACGCGTTAAGAGTGGAAAAAGAAAACGAAAGAAATAAAGACGTACGTACAACGCCATGATAACGCCAGCAAGTTAATATTAAGAACCGGAGAAACAACCCAACGGTACATATCAAGACCACGCGCCGTTCAGTTAGTTACCACTTAGGAAGCAAATCTAACGAATCGAAAAAAAACCCCTCGGTATTCCCGTCCGGGACCGATAATGGAAACGATAGAGCCGGAAAGCGATGTCGGTTGCGCGCGGATAAAGACGAACGGGTTTCGATTTGAATAAAAAGAATGCGGCAAAGTAGCGGAAAAAGCGGTGAAAACAGGCCGCGCATCGATCGGTTCAATTAAATTATTCGCGCCCATCCCGTGTTACCTCTCTCACCTCCTCCTGGCAAGCCACCCCCTGCCGCCACGCCACCCCATCCTCGTCCGCAACACCACCCTCCTCCCTCCCTTGCCCCGACCAGCACCGCCGGTCGGGGTAACAAACCGAGGCAATTAACAATCAATCACAGGTGTCTCTCGCGTCATTGAAATGACGTCAAACATTGTATTTGTGTAATTGTCCATTTATTCCAGTCTCTCGGCTGTCACCTGACAAATTGCGAGCCCCCCGGTCACCCCTCCGCTTCCGCGTACTCGGTGACGAACTCCCTCTACGCCGACAGGCTGCCACGACACGATCGACGCGCGCGAACGGAAGCGAGCGAACAGAAGCGGACGAATGGAAGCGCGAGCGGAACCGACGAACGAACGAGCGAGCGCCACCAGGCGAACCAACTCGAACGGTGGCTATGAGGTAGCAGCCGGTGGCCACGATGTCGGCCTCCGCGCATTTTCCTGTCAATCGCGAACGAATCGTCGCCGGTTATATTAATTAGCGGCGGCCCTCCGGGAATCGTTATCTACTGGATAATTGCGATTGTCGGCTGGAATCGACGTAACCCGGCGACCACCCCGCGAAGAGGTCCTTCATCCGCGCGTCGACAATTTCTATGCTCGGGTCGGGGCAAAAAGGGAAGTCAAAAACGCCATTCGTGAAAATCGGTGCAACTTTTTTTCCCCCCCAAGTGGACACGTTCCAGCGATATTTGTTGGTTAAAGTGGCACATTCTTTCGTCCATTATCCATATTATTATATTTACAAAGGATTGTGTATTCGAGCGTAATTGTACTTGTTAAAAAAAATGAAGAACGTAGTTCGTAATTATGGAGATTTTCGGTCATAATGGAAACGCATCGTTAGATCAGTAAACGAAGCGATAAAGCTTGGCTGCGTTTCGGGTAGCTAATGGAAGGCCGCGATTTACCTCTCTGTCGGACGGTTCTGCCAGCAAAACAACATTCTAAAAACGCTACTCGTCGAACGGCTTTGTACTTTCACTGGTTTACAAAGTACCACGTGCGCATCACTTACGCTACACTGGAATTTACTTTACGATCGGTATTAACATAAATTACCGAATGCCCGCCACAATTTACAGTCCAATAATTATCCATTTTCTGTTTGCATTGTTCTCTGCGGAGGCAACCGACAATTTAAGGAAATTTCCATAATAAGCTACGGTTAAGAGTAGTATTACTCGAGACATAAATCCCTGGCGCCCCCTTTCTCCACCTTCGTCCTGTTACATCGGCTTCCACCAACACCACTCTGACCCTGTCTTTCCTCCCTCTCGTTCTTCCCCATCCCCTCGCCCTGTGTTAAACCCTCGACACGAGTTCGACCCACGTAGATGTAAACGATAAGGTGTGCTTTTTATTTCCATACAATTACATCGATGATATTACACCGCGTGTCGGTTCCACGCCATGCATTCTTACGTTTGGCCAGTTTCGCCGAGCCTTGGGCAAATCTGAATTTATTCCACCCCTCCACTTCCACTTCCACTTCCACTTCCACTTCCACTTCCATTTCCACTTCCTCCACGCACAGATTTATTGCATTACATTACATCGAGCCATGACACTGCCTTATTTATGAACGTTATATGATTTTCCGCTCACGGTAGCATACACTTACGAGACTATTACACATCGTAAAGACTAATAGCTCGAATTCCAGCAACTTCCTTATCGCATACCATTTGAATTTCGTTATACCATTTGGTTAACCAGGATAGCGGCAGCCACGTTCAATTTTATCTCCCCAATCGACTCGACGGAGGCTACTTTTAAAGGGGTGCTCGATATACGGGACGATCCAGAAAGATACACATCTCGATGTGTCTGTCTTCGATCGCGTTAAAACGTTTTCGTTAATACATTATGGAAACAAAAGTTGGCCCACTCGAAGAGTAGAAAAGTTATAAAAGTCCCGGTGAGAGAGTGACGGATCTCCCTAACATCCATTTGCACCGACAGAATTCGATGCAGAAGTTGCCGAGTTGTTCCACGGAGTGAATTTCGTTTCATCAAGTAATCTACCTACGCTCTAAACCGAGTTACGTGTAAGAACCGGAGAAAGTTATTTTAGATGTCGTAAGGTTTCGGCGCCGATTTTAATCTGTTAGATTTTCTATAAAAAAGAAAGGAAGATTTATACAAGTAGTTTTATGGGATAGTTCGATGACGAGCGCGATTTAATCGTACGTTCGATCATGGAAATGGTATCAAAACTAAACAAAGGTAGGATATACCTAGGTGAAAAAATCGTTTTCATATCGCAGGCTATTCCACAGCCTACGATTCACGATACCTGTTTCGGCCTGACAGATGCTTGGAAACCTTCATAAATCAATACCACTTTATCCCACGAAATCTCTATTTTCGCTTTAGCCTGGATCACCACTATGCATATTCAATGAAACTGATACAACTGGGCATTAACAGGAGAAAGAAGAACGCTCCGTACAAACTTGTAATGAATTTTCTATGGTAAACATTTACCGAGTATGGCAACTGTATAAATGCACGTGATTAAACTGGTTCTTATTACCATACATCACAGTTTATTGTCTAAATCGATGGCAGCTTTTGCGAGTTACCAAAGCTATCCAATTGAAGAAACAAATTTTATATCATCGAATCCATTATTTTTAATTTAGGTCGTTACGAGAAAATTACTTTCTAGAGAATTTTAAAAGTTTGGGGTTATTTTCTACGGAATGCAAAAGTTCACGAATAACTTTAATTAGTTTTCCTATGCCGATCCCGAAACTATTTCATTTATATTTAATTCGGTAATTTTTCTTTATTCCTCTATTAGCGTGTCCCTAATCGTTCAAATATAGCCGAAAGCATTCTATCGCCATAAGCGTAAAACGTTCGACCTTTCTTTTCTTTCTCTCTACATTCTTTTCCTTTTTACGTTTAAATGAGCTGTTCCCGCCAGAGACCACGACACTCCGTGGATGTTAAACTTAAGCTTTAGACATGCAAATCAGGACTCAGAGAAGTGTATGTAACTAACCCGTTCCCCCTATCTTCTTCATTCTTCCTTCTCCGTCGGCTAAAGAGTGTCTTCGCGACGTATTTATAACCCCTTCCTTCCTTCCTTCCTTCCTTCGAGCTACGCTCCTCACTGCGTCCTGATGAATGCCCACCTTCGCTTTAAGTTTATTAAACCAACTTGCGAAAATTATGAATAATTCCGTGCCATTGTATCATTCCGCTATGGCAGCGTGCCATCTATTTCGCGTTCGCGACAAGTCCCGGCGAAGCCTGTTTGTCGTCCCGTTCTCTATCCCTTCCGGAAGAACGATAGAGTCGTCGAGATACCAAGAAAATGAAGATGTCATCGAGAATTCGCGTTCCATACGGCATATTCGATACGTTCGCTGATATTCGATAAATTATCGCAATGCTCGTGCTCGAGTAAACAGGCTATTCAACATCGATTACTCGACGAAAATGTCTGCTACGATAATTTTAAGTCGTAGCACTCCATCAGCTTAGACGATTTTAGGAAGAAAAATTCGAGGAACTCGTTCGTTCAAGATTAATTCGTTGGCTTTCACGTGAAACGCGTGTACATACATCTCTCTATGACTATTCGAACGCCCTACAACCGCCGGTTCTATGTCATCGATTATTCGCCAATGTTGGAGCGATTTATGATAGCGAACAGGGTCAAGAACCGTGAAGGCCGAGACCATTAGGAATAGATCGAACATAACGACCATGTAAGGCTCGTGGATGATCTTTTGTTGCCGTTCCAATGTCCAGCCGCCGCGCCGTTTGAATAACAGCCAATCGTAATAGATTCATGGCAGTAGTAACGGACTTCATGAATCAGCCATAAGGAGGCCGATGTAAAAGTTCGATCTCGAACTGCAATAAGCTGTTTTCGGGATTAATGGCTCCGAAATTCATGGTTGATTTATTCGCGACAATATAGAATGCTCGTATTACGTATTTCAAGTAGAAATTCTATCTTAAAGTGTACTAATACCTTCCACGTTTACCATTTATATCTCCCGAACGATTTTACTACAATATCATCTTATAACGTTAACGGGATTAGTTTGAACTATATTGTACTCCTGACGCAAGAAAGAAAGTTCCGTTCTTCCCGGATGCCATTAAAGTTGATGGTATATCAAAAGTACAGCGGCATTGTTGGAAAACATAATCAAGAATTTGGAGCGTGTTGCTCGCGCGTATTTAACTGCGCAAACTGGTTTGTACGGATTAGGCCGAGCATGTAGAACCGTCTAAATACGCCGTGTTGCCCGTGCGTACTGAACTGCACAAACTGGTTTGTACAGGCTGCCTCTCCTGTAGCCTTAACTCTGCAAACCAGTTTACGCGGTTATTCCAAGAGGAATAATTGAGCGTGTAGGCCTCGGTTTATACCAAATGAGATAAGGAAATAAATTAGAAAACAGAATGTCCCTCATTTAACTATCGTTCCGCTAAATTTTCCCTACAAACCATTCTTTCTTTTGTTTTCTTCGACCGATACAATTTATAGCTATCTTTCTTATTTTCATTCTCCGTTACGCAAGTCTATTACGCGATCGAAGTACCAAGTAACTTAAACAGTTTTCTCATCGTCGATTATTATTTAAAGAAACAATGAGACACTGTAACCGTCGTTCGATTTATTAAAGAAGATAGCCGTATCTCGTGGATGTTCTAGTATCGAGTGGTTCGAAAAGCAGCAATATATTCTGCTATAACGTACATATTACCACTTGATATCTACGTACGTAAATGCTGCTTGAGAAATTCTGGAAATACATTTATCGAGAGAGTTTCTAACAAGATTTCCAATTTTTTCAAAGCTTTTTTCGTAATAAGAAATTGTATAATTTACAAACCTGAAAAAGGCTACAATACTTTAATTCATCGCTAAAATAATTTTTTGGGAAAAGCGATCATTATGCTACTCGACAAATAACAAAAAGTTACCGGAAGATACGCTGCATATATTGTTTAACGATCTGATAACTCTATAAAGATACGATATCTTCAAATTTGCTCTCAAATTTCTCGACGAACTTTATGAACAACCCAGTAGAAACATCGTTTATTTTCATCGATTTCGAAGATTTCGACGGCTAAGCGGATATCACCGCTAAACTGGTGTTATTTCACGGATAGGCAAACACGGTATTTTGCACGCGCCTTACGCACCGCTCGATACAAAGCCGAAAATTTAATCCGACTGTTCTAAATCCGACGACACCAAGTTGGGAAGCGCGAGTACGACGAACGATGTAAATTTTGGAATGGAACGGTTTGCACTGTAGACGATGAAGAGGAGAACGACGACGACGGGGGAGAAGGTATCCCAAATACCTGCAGGAAATCTGCGAAGCCCATGACATACCATCGTGTTTGTCTTGCGTTTTAGGTGACTCGATTCCTGTGCTTACGTTTCCACCAGGTCGAGACCTCACGGCTTACGGATTTGATTTCGCGCATAAATATTAATGCATCGTGATCACCCTGGCCTCTGTACGCCGGAAGTGTCGATGGATGCTGTGTGACTGCATCGTCGAAAGATTAAAAAAGTTCGATTGAATATTTCGGCAATTAGATTGTGTTCTATAATTTTATTATATTCCATTATTTGATTACCAGAGAGAGATTTAACCTATTAATCTAGTCGTCTTGTGATCAGAAACTTCTAATCACGGAATTAAAACTTCAAGACCGCACGACAGAAGTACGATAAATTAAGTAATTTTTTAAAAAATAGATAACGTCAGTTTAGTTATTACGTTAATACAAAAACATACTTCAGCCCGAAATCACATGAGAAAATAATATTGAAGTGGAATTGATTGACAACGTATTGAATTTTTAAATTATTCTTCTACAAGAGAAGTTTGACTTATCATGTTCTCCACCTACGTTTGTTTTATTTTTTGCAAGTATAAATACAATCTATACATAAATTTATACATGTATATTATTCTGTCTAAGAGCGACGACTGAACAGGTTGGTGAAATCTGGGTACTAGATTTACTTATCAAAAGATATCATTCTAGGAAATTATTCGTTTCGATTCATTCTAATCGATTACGGTGGTAAAACAAAGAACAATTGTAGTTGGTTAAACGTTGGTTATGATAGCAATCCAAGAGATGACTTGTGCAGACTGGCTGAATCTGAAGGCGCTATGTTGACAAAGGGGAAAGGACAGCTGAACTCGACATAATCGTTCCTAACCACGGCGAACGCGGTTCTGACAAGCGTAGGCGAAAAGGAAGGAATAGGCGTATAATTAACGTGTATCGTATCGCGAGAATCTAAAAAAGCCCGGATATTACTACATGTCTCTCAACGACTTGGTATTAAAACTCGTAGCATTTTTCACCTTTTATAATTGCTATGCCAACATAAGGCGATAAGAATCGAAAATTCCAATATCGCCGTATTTATACTAGAAATAGTTTAATAAATATCTGCAATCGCGTGATTTCACGTTCGTTAACTGTGCCGTGGTATTTAAAAGAAACTGTATTGCCACATCATTTTGTCCCATATGTAGTTAATACTTTACGATCTACGAAGATACAATAGCCACATATCCAATATATTTTCTATATATTCTATATATAGTCTTGCTTATATATTTATAAATACATTTTTTTAAAAAATATTAATGGAAACCGAAGAAGACGAATTAACTCGTCACACGAATTCCTAATCTCTTGGACAAAGTGATTTCATTATTTATAGATCTTCGTTCAATTTTTCAATATACCGTTTTCAATATAAAGTTTCATTTTTGTTACTGATAAATTATATTATACTTAAATTTCAAAGGATTAAAATCAACCTAACTAAACTTGATCTGTCTGTACCAACTTTTAATACCATGATTATGGATCTTTTTGGCTGATCTATGATCCAATTAACAAATTAATATTCACATCGTTAAAGAAGTTACCACCCTAAATACAAATTACCACACGCTCCTTAACCCAGAGAACATCTTCCAACGTATAACATTCAATGTATAACACAAAATTGTATAAAAAAGAAAAAAAAAGAAGTAAATGAATAAGAATGTTCTAGTTGTTTATCGATGAAGTTCGTTAGGGGAGTAAGTTGGTCGTACAAAGCCGGTCACACAGGAGGCGAGCGTCGGCGTCTAGACGCGGACGAACGACGTTGGAACGGAGCCGGTCGATAACGCGGTGCAGCACCTCGAGCCGTGACGAGGCTGCGACATCGGGATTGTGATTAGGGGCTGGTCGGCAAACAATGCCTAATTACATAATTATTGTGCCGCGGGTCCGTAATTAAGACACATTACTCCTCCCGGCTAGTAATTCATTACGCTTAATGTCTTCCCTGCCTCCACCGTTTCATCGCGGATGACAGTCGCGACGGTTCCGCTAAATACCGTTACCGTGAAATATTACCGACCACGACCACGACCACGGCCGTGGCTACGACCACCAGCACGAACCTACGCAGACATTCTCAGTAAGAGGAGTCTCGTTGCTTTCTCCTAACAAAGCAGACCCTAGTTAGACGCTTGTACACGGGGATGCCGTTTGATCCTTGTAATGATATTCCTCGCTCGTTTATTTTATTGGACTACGCGAATAATTGTAAGATTAATTGATGCCGATTGTTCGCTTTAGTGAGAATAGGAGACGAATTGCTTATATCTTGAAATACATAGTTAACATTATTCTGTAGGCGTTTTTGTTGCAGTTTTAATGAGAAAATGGATTGTAAGAAGAGATGATGTTTCTAAGTATAAAATTGTTAGTAAGTTACTGTGTTAGTTTCATGAAATAGTAATATAACTATATATAGTGGGAATTTTTAGATATTTTTGAGAAATTTAAAAATGCAAAAGTGCATGGGATGCACGCAACCGACCAGAAGTATTAGGACACGTTCTAATATTTAGCGCGCGCATTTCAACATATGTGTTTTATAACGTAAAATATTAAAATAATCAATGTAGAATATTCGTTATAATATTTAATAAGCAAACCAGCTTTCTGTTTAGAACCAATCTTTCTGATAGTGTCTATAAAGGTATAAATTTTCATAAATATGACGAATTGATCGATCTTCTTCCCCCATAAATCCTGCCATTAAATACATTTCAAGAAAAATCCCCGATATTGAATTCCGTGTTCCAATTCTCGATTCCGTAAATTTCAAACGTTCATTTGCAAATCCATATTCCCTGGCGTCTAACTAAATGCACCACTTCACTCTAAAAAACTAACAAAACACGGAAAATTAACGAACATCTCTACCAATCACGAAATTCATAGAATACATTGCATTATCGTCGACGTGTATTTAAACCCGTGAAAAGAGGGAATAAAACGAACAGACCGACGAAACTGAATGTTTTTGTTGGAAGGGTGACACGTGGATTCCTAGGACAATCCACATGCCAGGGAAAAGTATTCAGTGTCATTATGTTCAACACGAAGTCACGAGATCCCAGTGGACCTTCATTGAAACTCGCGGCCGGAGATTGGTGGATGCTTGATAGGCAGCGTTTCCTCGCGTAATCTCGATATGACGCCAACCTCTGTGTCCTGGATCCCGGAGGACTCGGGGCGGGTTAAAAAATTACCGACAAGTCACCTGGCCGCGTCTTTTCAAACCGTCTAACCTTTTGTCAGCCTCTCGCTTTGCCAACGACGAGCCATGTTTATTGCGTCACGCGTTAAGTAATTATGACGTTTATTGTGATTAATTGCCTCGTCCGCGATCCTTTTTACCGATCACCGAGGCGCGTGTTGAGGGATTACGCCGAATGAAAACGTGAAAGTTTCCAACGAACGTAGGAAATGATAATGTTGCAACTACGATTGCAAAGATATGTGTTGAAATACGTGCATTAACGGTTTGAGTAATTGGAGAATTCAATTGGAAAGAAGATTCTATTAAGGGAAGATCATTCGCGATCTCACACGCTAGGTCGTGGTT
Organism: Bombus vosnesenskii; assembly: GCF_011952255.1. Lineage (NCBI taxonomy): Eukaryota > Metazoa > Arthropoda > Insecta > Hymenoptera > Apidae > Bombus > Bombus vosnesenskii. The sequence goes on from NW_022882938.1 coordinate 948,408, forward strand.
TAAATTTAACGACTTAAATCTTTAAATAATTGAAATAGTTTTTTTTCGTTTATTTCGCATTATTACTTATTTTTACATTATTATTATTTAATTTATATTACAGTGAATTTTGAATCATTAATTTTAATATGTTAAAAGCAAATAAAACGAATTTAGAGGAAAAGATCTAGTGGTAATTTAAACGAAATGAATGGGACAAGTAATCGATAAAATAATTGATTCGTCAATTGTCTTGGAAATGAAAAACACGCAATTGGGTTTCAGGTTCGGGGCGTTTCCTTCTCGCCTGGCGTATGAAGTCAAAATTCATGGATATAACGCGCTCGTTTGATCGACCTAGCGTAAATTAAATATCAACAAAATACACGTTTTCAGTCGTATAACCGTCCTAATTACGTCTGTGGTTGTTTACAATGGACGTTTCAAACCGAAATCATATATAAATTAACCCTGAAATTGGCAATATGTACGACCAATAAAAACGATCGTTTACAAGATGGAAATGTCAAATATAGAAGGGATTAATATTTAACCGATGAATAAACGTTAATAGCTTTATGTAAAAAAAGAAAAAAGGGAACCACGGTTATCTGATTCTTCAATTGCATGGTACACATTTCTCGAAACAATGCCTTACTTTCATGTGCGTTTAACCACCTGTGCTTTGTATCAACACACAAGATATCGAGTTTGTTGTTTCAATTCGTTTTTATGTGTCATGTTTCGATTGACATTTCGAACAGTTATTTGAAATAGATGAAAATTATGTCCTTCGTAAAACCTTGACTTGTCATTTGAATAATGCACACTCTATACTTCACGTCTAACAAACCTGTAGTTACAGTGGATCCGTGTCCTGACAAATTGTCATTCTGACGAATACGTCAGAACAATCAAATATACGAGGGTCGTCCAGGGAGAACTACCCGTTTATATATAGAAGTCACATAAAACGATAGAATGTACTTATAGGGGGTTGTCTAGCTTCGTTCAAGTATCGACATAAATCATACAAAATTTTGTGTTTAAATATTTAATATTGTCGTTGTATCATACGTTTGAAATGATGATGCGAATTTCGAAAGCTGAAAAAATTCTTCCAAAAGGAATTCACCAGTTTACAGGAATTACAGGAATTACCAAAGGAATTGCCAGATTACAGCAGTTAATGGAGGGTTTTGTTGAATTAAATTAAGTAAATTATTAAATAAATTAAATGGCAATTAAAGTAGATAGTAGAGTTATGAATGAACTGTTGGTAAGATCATGGATGCGGGAATTCAATAGGGACAGAAAAACTGTACGTGATTGCGAACATTCGTCTCTTACTACAAAGGAGCTCAAGAACGTGTCTGCGATTTTGCTGCAAATGATGTTCATCGTAGTTTTTTGCAAAACTTAAAGGATTGTTTGGTCGATAATGCTTCACAAGAAACGATGATTTAAAAGATTGCGTAAGACGATGGTTATGTGAATTGGCGGCGGTAACGTATGACGATAACAAAAACTCGTATAACGTTACGATAAGTGTTCAAATAGAGCTGGCGGTTATATTGAAAAATAACTTAGTATATATATACTAAAGTTATAAATATAGATCGAGAAATCTGTTTAAAATGTATAATATTTGTATTGCTGTTATTTCAAAAAGAGTATTACTTCCTGGACGATCCCTCTGTGCCCATTGTAATCATAGCCTAACATTTTTACAATCGAATAGACAATCGAATTTTTATATCGAATCGAATTTTTATATCGAATAGACAATTACATAGCAAAATTAATTATATTTATTTAATAGACATTCAGGGTATCTATTGAGTGTCATGATATTATAATGTCGACCCTTATTAAATTGATACTTATTAATTTCATAATTAGCATATATTTAGATACCAATATGCATAGTGCCATTTCGTATGAAATTGTAAGGTTGGAATCGTACTTACCTAACTGCGATTCATCTTTTATTATTGAATATATCATCCATCCACATTTCGGCTTCATTTACACGTCTCACATTATAGGGAACACACATTTATTCAGTTGTTTGAAAGAATTGCAACAAAAATAGCAACAGAACGATCCAAACATCGCCGTACGAAAAAATGTACACACCGAACGCCTGATTCCACAGTTGCCGCCTTTTTGCATCGTGACGTCACGCAACTAACGAATAGAAGCGTAGATGCGAGACATCGTTAGCTCGATTCCACGCTCGATTCCCATGGTCGGTAGATAAATTCGCGTCATTAGAGGTTAATGGATAAATTCACGTGTCTTATTGGAAACTTTTTTTTATCATCGGATTATTGTGTGCTAATAAACGAACAGCATCAATCATCGTTAGTGAAATGAACAGACGAATGCACACACGGAAACATATAAACGGTAAGTAAATATATACGATTGTGGAAAAATTTACTAAACGGTCACGCCAAAAATAGAACAATTGCATGTAGGAAAAAAAATTCGAACGCCATTCGATCACTCGAAACAAATTAAGCGCAACGGCTGTTATAAATTTCATCTTGACGAACGATAAAATCGCCGCTACAACCGCACTCGATTCGATTGGATTTTTTCCTACCCCTATTAATAATAGTCACGCACAACACTGTTCGCGTGTTACGTGTTAAAAAATTTTAAATTGAACATCGAGACCTTTTAAAATTCGTACGGGCAACACTGTAAAGTATACGCAGGGGAATTATAATTTTCAACACGTCGCGCACACGTTTGTACCCATTCGACAGCGTAAATGCGAAAACTCCCTTAATAAGTCGTAACCGTTACTACGAGCAGCAACTTGAATTTTATACAAAACGTCGAACTGCCGGATAACTGAAAAAAGATCAATTTTTCATTTAATTTTTTTAAATAAATTACGATGCAAAGGAATTTGATCGATTCGTTCGTCATACATATTCGAAAAAAAAAAAGTAACAAGTAGCATTGACAATTGTAAATAAGCTCTCTTGACAATACCAATTCTTTTTAATTTCGATAAAACGGTAGATAAATACAACTCGTTCGCTGAATCGGTCAATTTAATTAAAAGCCTTTTCGTGTGTGCAATTTTCTTCAATTAGCGAAACGGCTCCCTTTAAACACGCTCCTTTCACGAGTGTGTCACTCTATCTTCGTTACAATTTATCGAACGTCCTACTGGTAATTATACGCCTTTATGCCTCGCTCGTCCAGCTAATACGTCACGTTTGCGCGCGAAATTTTTATCCTAACAATCTCGCCGTATCGCGAACAATATTTCGGAGCACAGGCCCGCCACAATCCATGATGGCGCTACTCGATCTGCATTAATTGGCATCATTACTGCGCTGCCCATTTTTTGGGATAAACCGATTTCCCGTCCCTTGTTCCGCATTATACGGTGCACGCTTGTTTTACGCTTTTTGCCTCGAGTGGTGTTTCTTAAAACCCTGTTTTTTCAAGCATTAAAAATATTTTTCATCGAAAACGTGGAAATTTAAATCCATGAGTACAATAGTAATAACAATAATCCGAACTTGTAATTAGCCGCCTTTTTCTCCCTTGTTCTTTTTTTTTTTTTTTTTTTGTTAATGATCCTACCTTGGTGCTATTCTCTTTTAAATATTGTAACGATTTCAGCTGTCGTTTAAAAATATAATATCATACCTTTTTTTAATACGATACAATATGATTTATAAAATAAGGCGTTGTAAAAAATTTTATCGAATAAATACAAATATACGTAATTCAACAGGATAACATCGGAATCCTAAGCTTTCTGGAGATCTTCCGTAGCCAAATACAACGACGACGACGCGACAACATGCTCTGGGAGTTCGGAGGTCTGTTTACACGAGTTCGCAAATATAGCCATAGGTATCGGAGCCAACCGAAGCGAAGAATTGATAAATTAGTTATTCCGTCAGTCGTCTGCTGCTGTTCCTCCAGGTACGTTTGATTTGAGGTTTCGAATAGTCATGCCTATTTATATTGAAGACCTTTGGAGCTTTCCCAACGTTCGACTATCTAAGTACATATACGCGATGACTGGGATAAAATTCGATGGAAATATTCTCTGATCATATTCTTTTTGTTTTTTCTTGATTTCAGAAATGAAGGACTACAGGTCTTGTGACGATCTAATGTTGCAGAATCAAAAAGTATATTTTTCCGTGAAACTGACATAATTTGATGTAATACATGTAATCTGATACATGTCAGATGTTAGAGATTATACAAGGTTATAAATTATTCGGAAAAGCTTTAATAGTGGGCGTAGCTGGCCCGTTTATCATCGGATAACAGTTCCAGAGTATATCCTTTGAATGTAACTCTACTCTTGGGCAAACAAGACTAAGGGTTATGACCATTCTCGTTTGTCTTTGCATCCAGAGAATCTTCGCGCGAAATCCCTAGCCAGGACCCAATTAACTCTCTAAGAATTCGATCCTATCCCATGGTAATTCTAAGATAGTACGACTCTAACAGCAGATTAGAAAAGACAATATTTGCTTCGGTGCTTCTGCGTCTAATCGCAGATGCGCCTTCACTTAATATCGCTTACTATTTGTCTTCCCTTACAATGGAAATTTGCGACGTAGGTATTACACAGATAGAACAAAAATCGAGGCTAGGATAATCCTTAAAATCGCTCCATTCAATTCTTTAGCATATTTAAATTAGTATCGAATTTATTTTTTTTTTTTTTTTCACAATTCCAACGTTCACGAGTTCCATATTTTTTCTAACAGGTCACGTCCAAAATGGCCAACATCTCATGCGAACTGCAACGCTTCTAAGAATCCTTCGTCTCTGACCACAGAAACCCGTATCCGCATCGACGACGGTTTGAATTGAAGATTTTTGCGGACGGTAACTCGTTGGCTCACGCGCTAACGTATTTGCAAGATCCGCTGCGCTGATGGACATATAATGCGACGTGTGATTGTAGGCCCGCCAATCGCGGCCGATTGTGCCTCTGAAGGCCCGCTAACTATCTCAAACTAGCCCCATTCAAACCGCCACGACCTCTCTCTAGCCGTCTCTATCTACCAGCCCAGCCTCTGTGTCTCGCTCGTTCCAACCCTCATTCACCGCCACCCTCCCCCTGGTACCCGTGCGTCTCGTTCATCACCAAACTTCGCCTCTCTGTTGCTCTCAACTCGCGTCTCGTTTGCACCGACTTCACAGGACGATTTTCCCTCCTACTCGGTGAAAACTCAGTTCCTCATTCGCCGTTCGAATTCGACGTACGTTTCTTGCCGCACGTTTCTTCTGCACGCCCTGTATCCCTCTCTAATTTTCGACCGGCTCTCTCGCCACACACGTAATCTTCTATTTCATTCGCTTTACTTTTCCTAATGCGATAGCTCGCTCCATACACATACAATCGTAGCCTCATCTCTTTTCAATCTCACCTCGCGGATCGAATGTTTTGCCTTCCATTTAACATCCTTTATCTCGCTCCCTCTATTCAACTCTCTCAAAAAAAGTTTTTCTCTTCGAGGTTCCGGCGATTCCATTCGCCCCGCTATCTGGTCTTCCGTCCATCTAATGTTTCCACTTTCTTTTCATCCGTTAAATCGTGCATCTCGTTTAACTCGACTTCCGTCGTTTTCTATTTCGCAAATTCATACATTCTCGCCTCTAGCCATTCCTTTTAAGAATGTAAGCCCTACATGCACTTTCTTCCCTGCTCCACCGTCACCGCTTCTCACTCGTTTGATTTTCGCGTTCTTTTTCTCGACTATGCAGCACTGCTTCATTTTCCCCCTTCTTGCTTCTTAAATCTATGTTCTCTCTCACTTTCGTCCATCTTTCACTCTCTCTCTCTATCTCTCTCTCTCTCTCTCTCTACCCTTTCGAACCGCAACCAACTACCTCTCCTCTTTCAACCTATTCCCCCGACGTACCTTATCTCCATTCTCGGTCTCTGTTCGACCTGCTTCATTCATCGACACAATCACGCATGGTTACGTAGGTACATTCCGCTAGGCGTCACCGAGTATTCGTCCCGATTCGAATTCTCGACCCTATATAACCGTGGCACGTTCTACGTGGGAATTTCAAATCTATCAGCGACCCAGACGAATGCAAATCGCGCATGAAGCGCGCTTAATAAAGCCTCGCACGCGGCCCGCAACTCGCAATTTTCTTTTCGACGCTACGTGTCGCACGCTCCTCTTAATGAAACCTTCGCATGCACCGTGCGCAATTCGCGGCTACGCTCCTATTCTACACGCATCTCCGTCCCGCGATACCGTTAGAAAAAGAACGCACTCGGGATCGTTAAGCTTCGGCCCAGGGGAGAGAACGAGGACCATTTCAACTCCCTTGTAGAAAGAGATCCGTTCATAAGAATACAAGTTCCATAGAATAAAACTTTTCTAGTAAATCACGGAAATTCTATTATCTAATAAACTTTATGGATATCGCATAAATAAAATGAAAGACTTAAGAACTATTTTCTTTTATTCCCATTATAAATAGAAGACTTTATATTACAAAACTTCTATTTTGCTTCTATCTTTAATGGTCAAGTTCAAAGCGATAACATTTATAGGACCTTCCCACAAAATGGTCTCTATCAAGCTTAAACTTTTGACTTACTTTCGTCAAGAAATCGCTTCTCGTACCATTGCGCCATAAATTCATCCCCACCACCCTGAGAACGTACGCCGATGAACCGTTCCTCTTTCCAATAAATTCTTCTCGAATCACCTGTCGTCATTTCGTCCAGCTTTCAAGCGATTCCGACCAATCGTGAGACACGTCTCAAAGCGTCAGTGCAAAAACTGTGACGACACAGCGGATATCGATCATGACGATCAGCGTCAGGAACAATATCGAGCTGAAGGAGGATGTCGCTTTTGACCGGGCGTATTTCGACCAGGCGAAAATTGAATTTCAAGGAAGCCGAGTCAAGAGATAAGCATGGAGAAGCGTACCAGCTATTTGCGTGGCCTTAATAAGGACGTTTGACGGCGTTAGCTTTCCCTTAACAAGACGGCTAATATCCCGGGGCCTTGGCTCCCCTTGGTCTACCTTCTCTGTCCTTCCCTCTGTTCCTTCGTCTCCCTTTCTCCATCGACTCGCTCGCCTTCCGCACGGCGGACACCGTCGGGAATCACCAAAGCTTGAAAACCGAACAAACTCAGTTAGAGAACTCGGTGTGAGGAGCAACCGGACCTGCCGGCAAAACTCATCCTTCTCCGCATCCACGATTCTCTTACGCAGCTTGCCACGTTTATGGACTGACTTTGTTTCGTCCTGGGCGATCATTAATTTAATAGCGGCGATTGTACTGAAAGATTGTACATTTTTACTGACAATCACAGTGTAATTTTCTGTAAAATAATTTTCTATAAAATTGAAGTAAAAAAGATTGAAAAAATTAAGGTAGGGTTGTATATAACGAAAAGTAATACATGACATGAAATATGTGGCTCATAAAATATAATATAAAAATTTATTCTGCATATACTCTAAAAGTTATATAAAACACTTCGTAAACGTTTCTAGTAACTGCGTCTTAATATGACCTTACTAACGAAACCTTGCTTTATGTGAGTAAGTCGATCTACGACTTATAACGATGTGAACACTATTGTCTACAATGGTGTTTAAACCTAAATAAGTACCGAAAGAGGGACAAACAAGAGAAGTAAAGTTTCACATGCGCCCGACCCGAAAATTTTACTTTCAGTATTGCATTATCCACAGCATCATAGCAGTGGTTTAGCTCCAATGTGTTTATAAATGTTCAGCAAGCTATTCAATCCTGATGCATGGATTATGTTGTGACCCCGTTAGGAAAATTTTGACTTCTCTGTAAATCAAAACCGAAGAAATTTTTAACTAGAAAATATTTTTAATATTTAATCTTTGACATTTACCCTTTTCTTCTTTAGATCATATAATAAGAGACTTGCTGTTGTTGCCAATTCGTTATTTCCAGCGTTATTTCCAATAGGAACAATATTTTCGTCCTTTGGTGCCGGTAACAATCTAAAAAATACAAAATTTTGTAAGAGTTCTATGAGTAGTTAAAAACATATTATTTTTAACTCACGAATGAATTAACGGCGAAAGCAGTCTTTTGTCAACAGAAGAAAGATCCGTAGGACCAGTCCACCAGCTAATGAAATTGCCTACGACGATAACGATTAACGTGCCTAAACCAGTAAACCAGTGGTACGATAATCGATACAGAGGAAACACATCGTCTTCGCTAAAACAAAGGAGAGTTCTGTTCAATACGAGGATAAACCAGTATCGTTACAGTTTCAAATAAGATAATAAAACAATTTACAACTCTGATCATACGTTTCAACGATGACGCTGGTGGCCACTTAGGATTTAATTGATTATGAAAGACTTAATAATTATAGCCAAGGCTAAGGTTAACTTACTTCGGACGATCAAACTGTTTCAGGAAACTTTCGGAGATATTGCCTGGGCAATGAGAAAGGGGGACTGGAAGTTTCTTAGGAACCAGCAACCCAGCACCGATAGACCAATTTGCACCTAAGCTCGCCCAGCCAGCGATCACGAATCCTACGATAGCACCCATAAACGCACCCTATTCGACGGAACAGAAGTATTGAAATTTTTATATCTGTCTATTGTGATGTTGACGAAAGATATCAATAGACCGCTTTTATGCATTTATAGGGAATTTAATGGCATAAAAATGTATAAAATGCACATGATGTGAAAAAATACGGTACTTGCTACAATATTTAATAGATGGCACGAGTCTCTGCTTAGATCTCATTTTTAAACATCCCATAAATGTCCACAGTCGAGGTATCAGATTAAGAAGGCATGTAGGAAAGAAATATAAAAAAAGCAAATTCAAGCCTTTCAATAATTCACCTTAGCATTCGTCCATGGAAAGAGTATACCTAGCGTGAACACTCCGAAAGAAGTGCCTGCAGCTATTGCTGCTAGACTTCCAGTTATCTATAACAAAATAAGAGAATCATGCAATCTTATCAAAAAATACTTAATTTATAAGTAGAATAAATGAAAAAATATTCACAGCTAAAACTCCTCCTAGTTTCTCGACCAGGAATAGCAAACCCAGAGCTATGCAACCAAGCAAGACAACCAGACATTTTACAAAGATGTGGGAGCATCGGTCGGTCAGTTTCAAGCCGAAGCAACCCTTCACGAAATCTTCCAGGACCACTACGGCCGTTGAATTAAGGCCTACAGACAGGGTACTGAGACAAGATAAAACATATTTTAACAAAAAATCATTTATAGATAAGGATAAATTCATGATAAGTACTTACCTAAGAGCTGCTCCAAAAATTCCAGAAATAAAGAGGCCCGGTACTCCAGGTAAATTTTTCGCAATTTCCATTACATAAGCGGGCAATAACTGATCGTCAGCAGTTATCAGACCGGTAGCTCTAGGATCGCACTTAGGTGGAGACCACCAGGCTATAAGGACGAGGCCGCACCAGCAACATAATGAAATGAATAACATAATACTGATAGTAAATATCGCTAATGATCTGAAATCACACATTTATATACAATAACAAACAAATAATATATTAAATAATTTTACATATATCGAAATGAATATTGTACTCACTTACAGTTTGGACGTTTTCAAATCTTTCAACGACCTATACCGCTGTACCATAGTTTGATTGACAGCAATGTAAGCGGTGCTATAGAGCCACGAACCAATTAACACGGTCCATACTGTATGCCTTATATAAGGAGACGTATCAAAGCTGCAAAAAGGAAATATAACATAAAACGATGGAGTTGCAAACTTATTTTGTCTTCTTAACGTAATGTTGAATACTTCTTACTTTAAAAATTCAATTCTATTGGCTTCCAATGACATCTTCCATATTTCAGCGGCGCCCATTTGATAAGTACCCAATATACTAACAGTTAGTACAGCGGCAATCATGACTCCGACCTGAAGCGCATCCGTCCAAACTACTGCCCTGATACCACCCTAGTAATCACATTCTCCAATTAACCCACCTTTCATCTATGTATCCATCGATAGCCATGAACAATCGTGACTAACTACCCTTTCATTGAATTCCGTCTCATCCATCGTTACACTTAAATCTACAAGAAATAGTATATGCCACCTGCAACCTGTAAAGCGTCATTACGCGCAGCTCCTTTATCATAACAACAAGAACCATCAAACTTCATGAAAGAATGGCCTCAAAAGCTGCACGAAAAAGCGGACTACAGTCTTGGTAGACGCGATCGTTAAGCGAAAGACAAGCTTACAGACACGCGAAAGCGACCATGGCGGTAATAAACAAATTTCCAAGGAGTCACTGGGCCGCGATAAATTTTCATTAATTCGCGGGCTACAACAAATTGCTTGAATAATTACAAGCGCGCGCGAGCATGCGATTAATCACTTCGGCGCTGGCTTTGTGATCTGCTACCACGGGGAACGAGCACTCGACGTGCTCCGCGCCATTGTTTCCGCTGGGCCATTGTCGAGCTTTCAGTTTCCGTCCATAAACATTTCCAGTAGCCGGGTCCGCGTGAGAGATTCTTCGCGGCATTGTCCACCGAAAATTGTTTCCTACCAGCTACCGGCATCCTCCCGTCCGAGGAACTCCAGCTATCCCCGGGAGAATTCGCTGAACCGGCGTCCTTGGAAAATTAGCTGCCATATACCTAGACACCGAGTCACCCGGTCGGGGCTGGACTTCTAGTCTACCCTACGCTCGTTTTACATGTGTTCCGTCACCGCGATACGTCTTGTTAAGTCCTCGAGGGTTCACGATGAATCAGCTTCGTCACGATAATTCAACGCGATCACATTCTCCTAATTAAATACGTTTGTCGATTTTAGATCTCGATGCGTAATCGTTGGATCATTATTACCGTCATGGTTTCTACGAAGGTGTTTCTATTTACGATTTGTTATTTCTGTTTATTTTATTTATTATCATATCTAGTTTATTATTACTTATATTTAACAAGATTGCAAAGACATAGAAAAATATATCATTACCACTTGGATCAGTGCCTTTCAAAGTTATATCAAGTTTGTTGGAAACTCGTTCAAAGGCATTTCAATTCGCCTGAATTTTTAGAAACCCTCAACATAATTTTCAATACGGTAAACGTCACTATGTATAAATATATCGTTATTAACTACCTATAGAGTTTAATCTCGTTTCTTCGGATATTTATAAGCAAAGCTGGCGAGGATCAAAGAGAAAGCTTCATGAAACTATTATTAAGAGGAAGGAAGGCAGGTAAAAAAAATTCACACGAAATACTGTGGAGGCATGCAAGTTTTACAGCTCGTAGAAGCTACGTGTCCTTGCCTCGCACTGCCCGAGTATTTTTAACTTCAAATACGTGACCCCAGAATTTTTTGTGTACGACAGCGCACACAGTTTTCTACGTATTCAATATTTATACGAATTCATGGGATCGAGACGTTCACGAAGCAAAATCGAATTTATTGATATAGAGGTATTGCGAGTTATTGAGTTTCGAAAAAGTCAAAGTAAGCGAAAATCACTAGTGATATAACTCTAGTCTAACACAAAGATCATTTGGACAACAAAGGAACAGTTTTTGTAGAATATTATTTCGTTTTATTAACGACAAATCGGCTAAACGTATATCGTGATGAATTTTCAAAACGAGAACTTACCAGAACAGTGTAGAACACGCATACAAGGCATACAATGATCCCGATCAAATGTACATCAATGCCGCTGACTGTAATTAATCAGAAAGATTTTGGTAATATTCGGTTAATATTCTATTATAGATAATATGGGCACGTAATACCTTGATTTAGCGCCAACGCTGGAACGTAGACCACGATCGATTGGTAAAGTACCTAAAATTGGTTTATTACGATATTATTAATGCAACATGGGATCAGTCGGTACCATTGGTCATTCTCAAAGAGAAGCAAATTAGAGTTTCGTGTTTTCGTAACGTAACGTGATGTAACTTTGTTATTAATAATTTTTCGTCGAATTAAAATCGTTAATAAATTATATTTTTCGAACTTTCGAATTTCTTAATTGTGCCTATCGAATTTTATACCCAAGCTGATAGGATAAATAGGTGCTACATAGCAACTTGATCGATAATGTCGCACTTACCACATCAACGAGGAAAATCGCCGATATGAGAATCCTTACACCACGATTGAATCTCATTTCCAAATACTACAAGAAAATCATAAATAAATTATGCGTACATGTTATTAGCATGTTCATTAGATACTCCCGGTAGATATACCTCGTAAACGGAATTCAATCCTAACGAAACGAAGACTGGAGCGTAAATAAAAGCTACGACGACGCCCGAAAAGAATATTGAGATAATAGTAATCCAATATTGTGTTCCAAAATTGTATATCTCCGCGGGTGTTCCAAGAATCGTCACGCCAGATATGAAGCTGGAAAGAATAAAAATTCCATTTCCTATACTTATATTTTGACGGATCAATCACGATCAAATTTCTGACGATTTAATTCAGTGGCAATTAGAAAGATTCAAGGGAGAAACTACCTGGCGATGAGGGAAGCGGACACGGGAAAGAGACCCATACTCTTTCCTCCTAAGAGATAATCTTCCGTGCTCGACTTCTGCGCTCGCCTGTAATGCCATAATCCTGCGGCGGCAGATACGGCTAGCATCAGCGCGAACACCAGCCAATCTGCCCAATGAAAGTATCCCCTCTCCTGTGTTTCCAGCATTCTGGCTCCGGGAAGCTGGAAACGAGCGAAAACCTGATTTATGAAGCCAGATTTGCTTGATAACACCGATAATAGACGTAATGGAAGTCAAGTAACACATATGAAAGCTTAATAGCTCTTGCGATGATACGCATAATGGATCTTTGACGGCCATTTACTTGCCGTCACTACTATGCAATATGTAGTAATAGGCAAAAATCCGTTTTTACTAATAAATAAGCTTAAATAAATTGTAGCTTTTATTGAAATTTTGAAGAAATACGAAATAAAGATTGTTGTTATCAGAATGAACCTGAATATAATATAGTCTTGAAAAACAAAAATATACCGATGCGCATAGTGTTAATGGAACGTAGCAGACGTACAGAGGTCCATAGTTCACAATGAGTTTGTGGAATTCTTACACTATTGCATGTATCTATTGCGTGTATATCCCTAATTGGTAATTGACACATGCGACCTTAATGCGACTCGCAGCTGTTAGTGTTTCAATAAAGCTTGTTAACTTCCTAAACGTTGCACTTTCTGAACACAGTATCGGGACAAACTGCTCGTTTCTCTATGTTTTCCTTCGATAAATAAGCAAATTAATTTTGCTACACTATTCACATTTTTTCGATAGAAACATTTGTGAGACATTTATTTATCATAATTACATATTTACTAATGTATTTAGCAGCAATTATGGAATATCAAATGTTTGAATTTGGCGCCGTTTGCATTAGTATCACCTGATGAGTCACAGATGTCAGAGCCATACGGAAATCAATTTCAATTCAAGAAAGTGAACTGTGTACCACATTACCGGGTAATATGAATAGTCAGGGGTCAGTAAATCATGGGAGAACAAAGCGGAAGATACTAAAAGATTTAATGAAACACCATTCCAGGAATACGAGCAATAATTACGTATCACGGATATAGGCTTGCGTAAACACTACACCTCATTGTAAGTTTTTACGTCTTTCTTCACAAAACAAAAGTCTAATTGCTTCTTGAGACTTTTTTATCCTATGGCGATGACATAATTCTTGATCATATTAACCATTACATTGAAGAGAATTCTAATATATAATATATTTCACGATCCACATCTTTCTTAATTACATCGGTTCGTTGTGAATCGTGCTAGTGGAAAAAATATTCGGTTTCATATGCTTTCTTGATACATAACTATCTTTTCTCGTTACTACTTACATGCAATTATACGCATGCAACTTAATACAAAAATAATATGCACATACGTGAAGGTTGACTAAATGATATTACCGACTGAACTGGACAATTAGCAAACGATGAAGTAGAGACCGATCGTTGATAAACGTTTGCTATTCAACTTTATAAATAGTTTTCTGTATATTTAGTAACAATTTGTGATGCACTAGTATCCGCTTTACACGACTAAATTTTTGTCCTCTACACATTCACGTCATGAGAATATTACGGACACATCTATTTCGCGTTCACAAAAACGGTTAATTATATTTCTGACAGGGACACTTTGATGTCGATCGATAATCGGTAAAAGGTGTGCAAACAAATAACTTGAATTCTTCAGTTTTGACGTAAGTTGCTTCTATTTTACCTGAGTTGATTCCCATCTTCTCTGTCTCTCTCTTGCCTCGTTATTCAAGAGATACTTTCCACGAAACAATTTGCTTCTAGAGAGTAATATTAGAAAGCAATCGATCTTTTTCTTATTTGCTTTCTTTTTTAGTAAAGTATTTAGTAAAGTATGCATGGCATAGTTAACTTTAAATTCAACAAAAAAGTGGAAAAATTAAATTTGAAATATAAAGGAATTATAGAAACTAATTATATCGTTACGAAAATTCCATATGATAACAAATAAAATTATCATAAGCTTCGAAAAAACATTTTCAAATATTGAGAATAAATGTATATCAACCACTAATTTAAATACCCATACAATAGGATGTGAATAAATCGCCACACAAAAAACAACTTAATATTCGTAGGACAGAAACGATATCCATAGGGAAATGATGTGACATAATATTGTTTATTTTTGTCGCAAATATTTTGGATTGATATCTATTTTGTCACGTCACAATCTATCGAAAACAATTAGAGAAAATAAAGTGCCGCTGATCATTTCACTTGTATATTTTATTTGTCTTGACTTACATACCGTAACAATATTTCAGAGCTACCAATCAGGAAATTAAGCGCGTTCCTTTCACACAAGTAATGACATAGAACGTCAAACAAAACCGCGAAAATTACAATGAGAAAGTACGATTACGCGACCCGTGATGTTAATGTTGATATACATATTTCCATCGATAGGTTCATACGATCGAAATATTAAAAAAAAAAAATTAGACAAAATAACACAACGAATAAGTATAGTCGAACGAGGAGAATAACGTAACGAACAACCATGTACCGTGATCAACAACCAACTGTCGTGAAGTCAGAGACTCAACACAGAGCAACCGGTTTCCTCGATAGACTTAAGTCATTCAACTTTTTCCAAGCATTAAGCATGCAGTAACAAGTTTAAACACATAATTCATTCGATCGATCCTTATATCGATCTTTGAACAAGGGCGAATTCCAGGAAAGACCGTAATTATTACTGAGGCCGTCACAAAATTCAAAAGACGATTGAATCAGAATAATCATGAAAATATTCTTATGTCACTTCAAATTTTAATAAAGGAATATTAATTAAGAATATAAACTTCCACAATTTGAAATTAAAATAATAATCTCATAAATATACTAATCATGGATGTAAATAAATATCCTCCTTCTTAATAAATATGGTTTAACCTACTCACGTATCCTGTTGCTTTTTTGCTTTCCTCAATTGAGACATGATAGATCTATGTGTATATTCCTGCACATCATTGGTTAATGATGTAAGGTAGATAAGTATATAAGATGTAGAATAAAACAGAAATAAGTGTTTACAGCAAATTACGATCAGTGTAAAAAATATTCGTACAGTATCTAATTTCAACAAATAAAAAAAATATTGTAGAATATCATTTATTAACAAAATTTTAACAAATAAAGAATATGTCCATATTCTTACAAGTCTGCAGAATAATTTTCATAAAAAAAGATGGGATATCTATATCCTTTGTGAAAATATTAGCAAATATCTAAAAACTGGCAAAAATATATGCGTAATAAGTACGCATTCGTAGTTACAATTTAATAGAAAAAACTAATAAGACTTACCTAATATCCAGAAGATGAAATTACTAGGTTTAATTATTTTAATATTTAGTTGGGTCTTTTTTGATTTTATTATAACTTGAAGTAGTCGAGGCATTAAATTTATCAAACTGATGAGTATTCTATTCGAAATATTTCTCCATTCTTCTAAAAGAGCTCTCTTTAAGTTATTTCAGTTTCAGGTATTCCATATATTTTCAATATCTATATTGCGATTGTGGAGATATTTCTATGTGTTTCCGAACATCATACAAGATCCACTCTCGCGTATTAGTAACATTGTGCTTTTAACGTTATGATCGTTACCTTGCATCAGAATGAAATTGTCTTTTAAACCGAGTTTTTCTGCAGTTCGACGCAGATTATGTTTTTAAATATCTATGTACATTTTATCCTGTGAAACGGTAACTGTACGAATACTTATTACGCATATATTTTTACCATTTGCAAGATGTTTATTAATATTTTCACAAAACAAATAGGTATCGCATTTCTTTTTCTTTTAAAATTATTCTGGAAACTTGGAAGAATATGCATAAATTTTTATTTGTTAAAATTTTGTTACTAAACGATGTTCTGCAATAATTTTGTTAAAGTTTAGTACTTTACAAATAATTTTTATACTGGCTGTATTTTACCATTCTCATTATAGATAATTACAAGGCAACAATGTACAATCAGCTTGCAGGATTTTTGATATAAAGCTTTAAAAATTCGCATACCGTTTTTTCGCAAAAACCACATACTGTTGAATTTTGAATATTTTCTATAACGTAAAGTTTATTCTGTTGCATTTGATTGTTGTAAGGATATTATTATTAACCAAGGTATACACATTCATTAACCACACCCAATATTTCAGTGTGTACACATTATTTGTCAACCAAAGAGGGACACAAATATTTTTAGTAGACAAAACCATATACAATTCCATTTATTTATATTCTACTTATCCTCCTAAATATATGATAGAAAAAAAATTGGAATGTTGGAATTAAAAATCTATTCTTCCTACTAGTAGCTCCTCTAAATTTGATTCTATTATACATGAAAATAGTATAAAAGTAAAGAAAAGATACAAACCCTGAAATTTAAGTATAACTGCTGACAACATTTACTGCTGAGTTAGCTTAAACATTGATGAACCATGTGCATATCTTACGATGTTAGTGAAAATAATTATTTTAAAACAGACATGTTAATTGTACAAAATTGTAAAATTACAACATAACAGTTTTTGCTGACATAATCCAGCATATAATCAGTCATATCATTGTATGTGTGAAATTCCACCATCAATTTCAAACTTCTACTAGTATGCAATTATTTTTTTTTACACACTATTCAAAGTCAGTTTTTTATAAGTTTGTGGTACAATACAGGAATCTCTTTTATAAATTTCCATAAATCAGGTTCTCAAGGTACACTTACATTGCTTTTAAACAATGATATATGTAATACTTATGACATTATGTATTATTTACTTATCATTTGTACACACTCACATTGCATGCTCTTTTTACTATTTCACATTGTATAGCAATAATTACATTCATTAAAACATACATACCACATACTTATATACACACATAAGTATATATACGTTGATTTTTCTTGTTCCACAAAGAATTATTCACAAATTCTTAAACAATATGAGTGTTTTTAAGTAATAACTTCTCAATTATTATTGGTCAGATTTTTAAAAGCATTATATTCCACGTATGAATCGTAATATAATTCATGAAGTAGAAAGATATTAATAAACCAAGATAACATTCGTTTGTTGTGAAACAAGAAAACAAAGTTGTATATTCAATTTTTCGCACTTTTGGAGTTAAAAGTTGAGTATAGAAATTGTGTACTAATCACAGTTTTTGATGTCTTCCTTCTCCAAAAAGCCATAAACAGGCTCTATCAACTATATATGCAAGGACAAAGTCAGCTATTAAAACTTGAACTAAAAGACTTCGAAACTAGAAGCAGAAAATGTTTAAAAAATTAATATTTATACAAATATGAAAAATATTACATTTTCCTTGCATAAACTTACATCACTTGGGAAATCCACTATTTCAAATTGTGCTGCCAAATCGGGTAAAAATCCACATGCTAATCCCAATATAACAGTAGCATTGCCTATAAGGCTGTATAGTAAAGATTTATTTTGTAACAAACTCTCCATGTATGGATGACCCTGTATCATAAAATTATGTTAAATTAAAATAAAATACATAAAGTCTTCATTAATAAATATTTTATTTATCAAAGCACTTTACCCGATAATTAATTGCAAAAGTAGAAATTTGAATCGCCATGGCAATAATATAAACTGTACTGTTTAATAGATTGGGTTCAAACAATTCTTCTTCGTCAGTCAAGTTCATATTCAAAGCCGTACTTCCATTAGATGAATTACTTGGAGCTAGTATTGCTGCTAATTTTTCACTCCTGGTTAAATTGGAACAAAATTAATATTAATTCAAGTATCATTGTACACATAATCTTTTAATCGTTTTACTTACTTTGGAGATAATAAAGTAGCTTCCTTAACCAAATAGACAAGAGAGATAAAATGTACTGCAAATTGAAGGAGTACGGTAGCAATCGTGTATAAGTTAAAAATGTTCGGAAGAGGCCTCTGTTTAGACAATGTTTTTAATGGCTTTGATCTTGATATGAATAAAAAGCAAGTGGCCAATAAAACACCTTGTAAGGTAGCTTGTGCATCACTGAATTTTATTCCACCTAAATAAAGAACAGATTGGCTGTATGCAAGCCCTAATGCATTAAGTGCTAAAATTTTGAACATCTGCAAGGTGGTAACCAGGGTGCATCGACCTTGCTTAATAACATGGCATACTATAATAAAACAAATATTAACATAACATTAATATATTATCATATCTTTGAACTGTTATAAATCATATACAACAGAACCTACTGCATTGAATTGATGACATTTTGCTTGTAAAAGGTGCGGCAATTGAAGCATCTCCTAACTTAACTATAACAGATTGTTCTTCGAGTTCTTTTAATATCTTTTGTATTCTCGCCTTGGTATTAGCAGAAACTCTCGGATTGTTTCTTGGACCATTTGTTACTGCTGAATTTGAGACAGTATGTTCGTTCTTTACATTATCTTGCTTTTCGGCAGATACTCTTTCAGGTTGGCTTGATAAAATGGCGACACCTGAATAAATTAAGTAATTAATATGTATGATTTATTTTATATATAAATTTAATAAGCTTTTACTAACCCACTTGAGCATGTTTTAAAGCACCAACATCATTAGTGCCGTCTCCGCACATCAACGTTGTGTATCCTAAATTTTGCAACGAGACAATTATAAATTCTTTTTGTTTTGGTTCACATCTTGCAAAAATTACGATGTGTGGTAACAATTTACGAAGTAGATCTCGTTCGTTATCTTTTAAATATGTTAAACCCTAAAAATTGTATCTTATAAATCTAATGTACATTGTATTTTATAGTATGAGTATGTATTTTATATCTTTTTATAACTTACTTCTCCCGTTACACAAAGAGTGTATTCTCGCCAAATTTCATTATTCCGAGAAATATTCTTCATTTCCAAAGGTAAGTTTATTTTTCTATCGACGCTTTCCCATATCCACTTTCCATCAGCTGCAGTTAATATAAGCGTAACTGGTTTCTTTGTAAAATGTAATTCGCGACTAACGTGACATGCTGTTAAAGGATTATCACCAGTAATCATAACAACCTGTAAAAGCGACGTGAATTTGCATAATTTATAAATGGAATAATTAGAAATAAAATTAAATTGTTGAAAGAGCTACCGAATGTGAAGCATTCACGATTTCCTTAATAACAGCTTTAGAATCAGGTTTAAGTGGACAACTTATGATTACAAATCCAGCAAAAATGAGATTCTTTTCTAAGTCTTCTCGTGTTAATTCCCTTAAATCTTGCGAAGATAGAGGTCCAGGAAGTTTTCGATATCCTAAAGCTAATACTCTTGCTCCGCGACGCGAAAGTGACAAATACGTTGATTCATAATTATCTGGTATAGATAACAACTGGAAGAAAAAATTAAAATATTTACAACACATTGTGAGAGGAAAAGAAATTACTTGCGATTTACCACACACCATGTCCTTAATAATTTCAGGAGCACCTTTCACAGTGGTCATGTAATTGATTTCTGATGATCCTGGCATTGTGTATCCTGCTACGACTGACATTCGCTTTAACGCGGAAGAAAAGTGATGTCTTTGTACGATTTTTAAGACAGGCGATTGTCCTTTTCTTGGTATCATAGAATCAGCTTAAATAAATTGAAATTGTTACAACATCGTCAAAAAAGAAAAAATAAAATATAATAAGAACAAGAATATCAATAAATAGAAGTATACTTTTTGTAAGATTCCATTTAATAGCTTTCAGCGTAGCTTTCTCAAGGGGATCTCCAACAATTCCGTCGTCTAATTGTACAAGAGAATGGCACGTTGCGAGTACTTGAATACTTTCTATAGGTGCATCAGAAAGCTGCATAACATCTGGTTTTCCTCTAAAATAATGAACAATATCTTAATATAAGTATTTACATTTGAAAATATTTTGAAACTTATTTGATTCTTACTCAATCCCCGCTATACCTTCGACGACTAAATTATCACTAGTTAGAGTACCAGTTTTATCAAAGCAACATATTTGAACCTTTCCAGCAAATGGAATTCTAAAAGGTTCAGTACAAAATACACCTATACAGAAATTATATATTATTGTATTAAAAAATATAGAACTGAATATCATCTTCATTCATCTTCACTTTATAAATACCTAGTTTTGATAAGGCCAATAATGAAGTATTAACGGCTAATGATAACTCAATAGGCAATTCTGGAGGAACAACTGATGTAAGAATAAGTGTACATTCCAAGAACAATTTGTATCTATTTCTTGTAGGATCTTCACTTCCTGTAATTAATAAATTATTAGTATAGAAATTATTTAATTAAATTTATTCTTTTTAATATGTTATATACCTTTAATCCAGACATATGATGCTGCAGCAATCGCAAAAACTAGCAAAAATAGGATAAAACCAAACGTTTCCAAGTTGTTAGCAGTAACACATTTGACTCCAAATAATATTGTCCTCAAAAGTTTTCCTTGCGACGTTGAAAAACCAGTACGTAAAACATAGGCCACACAGCCATTATCAGTAGCTAAAATTTTTAATATACATGTATAAATACAAAATATACATGATATTAAAATATAGTAATTTATTATTTACTGTTTAGATACCTTTAAGGCCAGATACACTTTTACTTGGTGGAGTATGTTGTACAACTTTCGTGCCCCCAAAAAGTATGTGAAGCTTATCAGTTTCTATATCCAGCTGTCTATTTCCATCAATTTCTTCTATGGGCTCTTTCATTTGAGGAACTGATTCCCCTATTTATTCATAATGGACGAATGTAAAATATATAATACACTAACCATAAATTAATATTCTTCCTAAGGAGAAAGTCGAGGCTTTCACAGCCTTTTTAAAAAAGAAATTCCTTATGGACACAGCTTCTACTCAAAAGACTCAAACAGTGTTAAGAGTGATTCTTCCTAATGACTTACCTGTTAACATACTCTCGTCAACAACACAAGGTCCTCTTAAAAGTAACATATCACATGGCACTAGATTATCATTTTGAGATCTTGTTATGGATACAATATCACCAGGAACTAGTTGGTCAGTAAACATGGAATGCCACCGTCTATTCCTGTAGACCTTTGATGAAAGCAATTTTATTGGAAATATTTGGAACATATTTTATTTACTTATGATGTTTACTAACCATTATAGTATATGGCTTATTTCCCATTTTCCTAATTTCAGCCATATTTCGGAGTTGTTGTTGCACAAGTGTGCACTCAAACATAATAAGCATAATTAATGTAAAGATACTATAATACCAATATTTATCGAAACACCATAATGCTACACAAAATAATTGAAAAACAAAGAATGGTGCAATTGCTCTTTCTTTAAATAGTTCCCTAAATTCTGGTACCACCATATCCAGCCTATGTGAAAGTAATGAAAAAAGTAAATAAAGCAATTTATGTAATTCTCCAACAGTACATATAAAAAGATATATTTACTTATTCTTCCCATATTTTTCTTCTGCTGCTGCAATATCTTTCTCATCCAAGTATCCTCTCCATTCGCAATAATGTTTGATAGAGTGATTAATTGGAAAATGAAGGCCTTCGAAACTTTTTTCATGCGAATTCCAATAGTATTTGGTTTTTTGAAATATGAACCACGGCTCATGTTGTTCAGAATGATGTAGTTTAACAAGCTCTGAACTTCCAT
Source organism: Bombus vosnesenskii (assembly GCF_011952255.1). NCBI lineage: Eukaryota > Metazoa > Arthropoda > Insecta > Hymenoptera > Apidae > Bombus > Bombus vosnesenskii. The sequence goes on from NW_022882938.1 coordinate 970,705, forward strand.
TGTTGGGAGTAGGCACTACTTTTGCTATTTTCGCTTTATACGGATCTTTTTCCTGAAAAGATTTCAAATGACCGTATTCGTAAAACCACAAATGCTACATTTTAATAATTTAAAATTTCCCGCCAATCAGCCATATGATTCGTACGATCAGAAGGCCGGTTCGAATGGCTGCCACGTTAACAAAACATATTGGACAACGTAACTTGCACGTGCGAATTATTTAATTAGCATATATTGTTCCTTACGGTAAACGATTGTCAACTCACCGAGCTACAATTAAGGAAAGTGTGTATATGCACTGACCACTGGCAACACAAACATATGAAAATTTGTAGTACACCGATAGCTGCAATACCCACTAAACCCGCATCATAATATTCGTCAATTCCATAGACAAAAATCCAACTATAAATCCACACAGCGTGTAATATCACAGAGGGCAGAACGTAGCCCGTAAATAGCAATTTTCGAGGATTATGAAGAGTAACAGTTTGTACAAGTTCGTCTACTCGCGACGAAGCAATCGCCATGGCTATGATTACGCTATGCCGCTTATGCCGTAACAGGAGCGTATATGATCTTTAGTATCGAGAGGTTCTAGTTCCTTTCACATTAAATTCAATAACACGAACAGAACAAACTCACACAGCAAAACGTATACATAGCAACTGACCCGTACAAAAGGTGGTTGGTCTGCTGAAATTATGTTTACCCCTCTCACCTTTCGCACCTTTCCACAGTCCACTATATACGTATATACCAATTTATGATAACAAGACAAAAATGAGTTTTATGCGGATCACTTTCGTGGCATCTTGTGGCCATACTTTGAACTATTCTTCTTTTTTCCGGTAAGATTACTTTCATACATCACGTACTCAAGCTCTACGAATTAAGATTCATTTGTCATAATTCATTACTCCCACGAAAATCCATTAATCATTGCGTTAATCATGGCATTTGAAACGTTAGATTTTAACTTTGATTTTTGCAGTATATAATATAGATGAGATAGTGGTCTTTGAATTTTGGTGATAGTGATTGAATTTTTTAATTATTTTAAGATGTCGAGATGCTCTTAAAATATTAATTTTAAGATCGTTTAAGTAATTTCAATTACAGTACTATATTTCAACCATAGGTGAATAAACTCGTGGAAATATTATCAAATTAATATTAAGTTCTTGATGGTATATCTAGATGGCACTGTTACATATTCGACAAAGCGCGCGTGACAGAATATTTCATTTCAAAATTAGCGCTTCGCTTTCAAATTTCAGAAATTTAACAAAATTCGGAATGTTATCTTTAACTTATAACTGACGATGATATTGTCAAAAAAAGACATAAAAAGACGTTTCGTATAGTATATATGGAAACGACAATAGAATCAAATTGTAAAGAATATTCTCTTTAAAGACATTGCCTTAAAGCAAATACTTTCTTATCATAAATCAATTTTTATCCTTCTTCATCCAGTCATTCAATGTATGTCAAACGAAAAACACATTGTTATTAAAGCTATTCTTTAGCTTCGTCATACAAAGAAATCGTGTATAAAACTAGACTCGACTCTCACGTCGTCAATAGAGAGATAAAAGCAAAACTATTAAGAAGTCGACCTTCGTCTCTTTACGCAATTTCATTGATCCCGTTCTAGCGACACGATCTCTGTCAACGTGTAAGGTCGAACGAGGAACACTAGGGAACACGGACACCAGTGAAAGTACGGTAGTGCTTTGGTAATTGGCCGCTAGTCGCGAACGAATCTACCCAGTTAGCAAGGAAAGATCCATACCAGAACCGTTTCGTAGAATTGAAGTAAAGTAATTAGTAAACTTTTTTACATCTGAAAAATGATCTTAAAATTGCAAATTAATAAAATATGAAAAACGAACAATTGCTCGGTATTTTGTTTATCCTGCTATTTCCAATGTTAAAAAAGATAAAAGTAAAAGAATTAAACGTCCACTCTCGAAACAATCGAAAAGAAAGATATAACGACTGGTTTTTAGTTTAGGTGAGCAGGGATATTTCCAAGTGGTGGGGATACGGAGGGCGAGTTAGCAAGGCAAAACCTCGGTCAGTTAGCAAAGTGCAACTATATCCCACCCATGGTTGCTCGATCGGAACTCGTGCACGCGTGCAAGAGGAAGGGGTACGAGCGCGAGTATGGGTATCGGTACATCGAGTTACCCACGTTGCTAGGTAAGATCGCCGCGCGTAAAATCGCACAGGACAAACCCCGACGGAATCTGGACCTAACGCCACGGAATACATATATACGAGTGACAGTGGCGGTGACTAAGGTATCGACAGTCACACTCGTCCTCTACAGTTCGACCATCGTCATACAGTGGTGCTTGTATCGCAGTTACTCGTGACTTAAATAGGATATCAAATTTTCGTATACGGAACGAAGGAACATTTCACTTGCTTCGATAAGCTTTTAATCGCGTTTCAGTGATTCATGTTCGTCCTGTAGCTCAGTTGAGTAAATTTCATGTTTAACAAGTTGTTCTCTTCGGAAGATTAATCACTCGCGCGGCGAGACGTATTTTTTCGCGGCCAACGATACTTGTCAACGCTCGCACCACGCATGACTCGATGATTGCACATCGGCGTTTCCGCGATCCGTCTAACTTGCGAAGCGCATCCGCGGTTACCGGCACGTGTTTCACTGAACGGATAATCGTTTATCGTGTCGTAGTAATCCCGTTCCGCGAGGCTCGCGTAATGTCATAATTATGTGATTTGACTTCTGATCGAATATCAGCCCTCGCGAAAGGACTCGCGGTGTGGTTCAGATCGGTAAAAAGAAGAAGAAAGAGAAAAAAGAAAAAGGAAAGAAAGTGGTGATACGATTGTTTGAACGTGGTGAAGTGTTTTCGAATTGAATCTGTTACGGTGGCCAGCATCGCTATTCTAACATCTTCGAAAATGAAATTGATCTTTTCCTTATTAACGATCGTAAGTAGAAACATGATTTTATTATTTTTGTTATTAGAAAGAGTTAGAGTATCGCAAGTTTCTATGTCCGTGGTAATTCTAAATTACAGATATGGTAATTATTGATTTTAGCCGGGGTTAATCAAGTATGCCTCGTATTAACATATAATCAAAATAAAAAATACGAACAGGATACTTGTGCGATATGGTTCGCTTGTTTATTCCAGTCGGTTTAGCGGATGCAGTGATGTAGAACAATCGAGTTCTAAACACACGAGCGTGTGTGCATGTGTCTCACGGTCGAGGCGGAACTTTTACTGTACGTGGTTTAAAGTCAACGTGGTTAGAAACGATAAGGATAACGAGTAACTTTCTAGCCTGCCGGTGAATGAAACGGTTCCGATATAAAGAATCGCCCTAAACCTCATTTCGCTACAATACAAAACTTATCACGTATGAGACGCGTTTGAAGAGGTCTTACTAAACACAGAAAGCTTATGTATATAATTTAATACGTTTAAAAACTAAAAATAAATTCCCTGTGCTGTAAAAATGTCTAATGTAAAAATCTCGGATTTCAAAAGTCGTCGTTACGCGTTTTTATCGATCGATCGAAGATGAAAGTAATTTCGAATCGAATATTTTACAAGTGAATACGCATTTTACGATCGCACACGTGACCACTCTGTGTCAGACATCGTAGCTAGCTCGGATCCGTAGAACGAGTTAGTTTCTTACACCGTGAAAGCTACGAGTGAAATGTAAAACTCAAGCCTGACGTGTATCGTAATATCTGGCGTAAGATTCTCTACGTTTTGTAAGATTGCGTCAGTTGCCGTTGAATTCAAGCTTTTTGTAATACCGGATGCACACTTCGGTGAAAATAAAGGAACGATTAAGTATATGTGTAAATGATCATAAAACGGCCATAATTGTGTAAACGCCTTATCATAGTATCACAGTATACAGGATGATTCATTTTTGTTGATCGAAATTAAAATTACTTTCAATGTATGATTCTTGATTACGAGAAAATTTCAATATCCTAACTTTATCGAAACTGTATGGATACTGTGATTTTATTACGATAATAATGTTTCAAACAGTAAGTACCATTTTCATTTATAACCTATAACTTAACCCACTTTTTTCCCTCAGGGTTGCACATGTACGATATTCAAAAATTGCTTTTCTTCTTTTTATAAGACATTTGTGTCCCAATTGTATTATCATAGAAACGAAAGTTGCTTCGCGGTATATGAACTTTTAGGGTGATTCGGAGATAGATAAAAAGTGACACCAACCGTGCCATGCGATGAGTCAATTGAAAGTGGCATAAGAAAGCTCCTAAATAACGTTCTATTGGATTGACAACTAAGTGATTGCGGATTTTGTTATTACCATCTAATGACAAAATCCGCAATCACTTAGTTGCCAACCTAATACTAGAATATTACATCAGGTTTAAATGCGTTCACTGATTGAAGCAAATAATTCGGATAACCTTAAAGTTTCCGGCTGCGGTTCTACAGCAATGAAAACAAGCTCGTGAATAAGAACTTGATCTTTCTTTTTTTTTCTTTGCGCAAACATGATAAATTATTTGAAGTCTGTACAATTGCGAACGCTAACGAGATAGGTCGTTAATAATATTTCCTTTTTCTTTTTTTTTAGTTTTAATAAAAGCTAGGAGAGCGTAGATTTAATATTCCTTATATAGCGCCGCGAGCCAATGGAACCATTTCAGAGAAGCATGATTCACCGGGGTTCCGCAATAACCGAGTAGAAGATTTCTCCTAATAATCTTTATAGAAATTTTATACAAATAACGTTCTAGTTACGTTAGTATCTCGACGATCTTGTTTCATCAGTGGAAACGTTATTCTCATTAGATGGATAATATTGCAAATATTTTAACCGCTATCGTTCTTCCCGCCGTATCTAAATCAAATCTATAGCAGAATCTAAATTAAGATTTTATGTATTTTGTAACACATTCGCGAACGCATTTTCATTCGTTCATACGGAATATCGAGTAAATATTTCTTTGAATTGTACAATGAAGATGCTCTTCTAATTCATTACGGGCTGTGTATTTGTTGCGATGAAAGAAGGTAAACGTTTCGTACGCTCCAGCTCGTTGCACTTAATCGCTGTTTTAATTGTCTCATCAAGGCCCTTTGAACGTTATTCTCGATTTGGTTTCAGGTATCCTTGGTGAACGCTCATGGCGAGCCTTGCCTCGAGTACGGATGTCCAGGTCGACCACAATACGAACCTTTTGTACCTGCACCTCCGGGGCACACACCAAATTGCGCAAAGCCAGGACAAACGTTCTGTGAAAGTCTCGATCATTATCCTCGGTAAGAAGACGATTTCGTTTAATAAAAGAGGAAGTCTCAATTGCTAGATACGAGTTCTCTATACGCAGGAAAACGTGATTTATATCCTAAGAAGCTTTCGATGAATGTTGAATACTTATTAGATATTAACCCTGCAAAGAATGTAGTTTGAGAAAACTAACAGATATAGTGTTATAAGTTTCATATTGAAGTATCATTATACATAAAGCCAATTATTAATATTTATTTTCTATAAAGAATTATGATATTGAAAATGCAGAAAATCTGGAGAATAAACCGATAATCATTCTCTGAAACGTTCATTTTCAATTCTTTCTCATTTTATTGTACCGCTCGAAGGTTAAACGCCATGGTTCAAGCCAATTATTAATATTTGTTTTCTATAAAAAAAAAAAAAATTATGGGTATGCATCCGACACTGAAAATGCAGAAAATCTGGAGAATAAACCGATAATCATTCTCTGAAACGTTTATTTCCAATTCTTTCTCATTTTATTATATCGTTCGAAGGTTAAACGCTTACCTATTTCGCTGTTACTTTCAAACTACAGTAAATTTAAGGAATAGGATAATCATTCATGATCTTCTTTCGTTAGTTGTTGAATAATTATCAAAGACTAAGAGATCACGGTGATCATCATTTGAAAAGATTCTGTCGAAGACTATGTACCTATTGAATATAAATTACATCATCTGTAGGCACATGTGCATACATCTTAAAAGAGACGTTTTTAAAAAGATAATGATCAAGATATACGGACATTCATCTTAAAACAGGGTTTTCTAAGAAATGAAAAAGAAACACAGCCACTGAAAATTATTTCGCGTTAAAAACGATTCTTGAAATGTATGCATCGGACAACCTTCTTTCAGATGATAAAGACATTCTTTCGCTCGTGAGCAATAGATTTCGAAAATGACGAACAAATGACATAACACAGATGCCGGATGGGTTTTTGCAAGACTCGCGAAAAAAGCTGTCGTTGTAGTGTGCTACTTACGCGTACACTATGTTCGTGATATACCGCATGGCAGATCTATGATGTCAGGCCTATAATCGTATTTGCATGATAATGCTGCCTCTTAACAGTTGCGCGAGTATTGCACATTATCATTCCAAGGTATTGGTCATTTGTCGTTTATCCTCGGTCAATTAATCGCGCGGAACGATCGAAAAAATTGGATCATTCGTGACGCACGAGGAGCGAGACTCGCTAAGAAGCTCGTCCGATTCCTTGAGTTTGCAGCAAGTCCTTGTGAGATGTAAAATGAAGAGTCTCAGTATGAATCAAAGTAACTGCAAAAATTAGATGACTTGATATACTTGACGACTGTTTGATAAGAAACTCGATAAGAAACTTGTGTGTCTTTCAAATCTTAGTTATCTAATTATGTTTTTCTAGTTCTTTTTTACGATCTTAGTCTTTTCCTTTCTTTTTTTCCTCTTTTTTTTTTTTTTTTTTTGAGGATACAAATAATTGGAAAAATAACGGCGAATAAAATAAGGAAGGACGCTGTGATACGCGAAACGGATTTCTAGGACAGCTAGTTTTTTCCGCAAATGTACATGAAATTGTTAGACTTTGAAATCATGTAAGACAGTATCGAGTGCCGAAAGAAAGAATTTCGTGGGTGGATTGAGCTGTTTCCTCGAATTTCCAAAAGTCTCGCGTCTGCGGAATTTGTAAAAATATGGTTCACCGTCTCGTTATTAATATTCCCGGCGTGTCGGGCGTTACCGTTCCCGCATACGAATCAGCTGATCGTGCGTGGCGAGACGAATTTGAGGAAGGGAAAGTTCCAGGATAGTGAACTTGCTTAAAATTACCCCGACGATATCCTGGAGATCGTCGCGTTCTTGCGTCATCTGACTTCTATTCTGCTCGTGTTCCATCGTAAACAGTTTAGTCGATACAGGAAGTGTGACGAAGAAGAGCTTCGCTAAAGAAGTACAGAAGACTTACTACAATAATCGATAGGATTATTTTATATCTTGTATCTTCATTAAATGTGTCAACTACCGGTATCCTTCTATTTTCCATCGTTCATATCGTTTCTTTCGATTATTTCTGCTTTTAAATTGCTCGTTAGCGGATAAAAACGTCATTGGTAAACGAGGATGAACGAGATTGCAAAAGCTAACTAGAAAAGTAACTAAACAGGTAGAACAACAGAAAGCAGCATCGTATTATATACAATTCATTCGTTCGTATCATTTTCACGATCTTTCCTCTTTTTTGCGCCGGAGCCAGATCGATTCGAAAGCGACAAACGATTACGTAAAAACCGACGTCTTTCCCATACGTTTTATTTCTCGATCAGCGTAGCGTGACCGTGGCCTTGACGCGGTCATGCCCTGCTAGATAATTATCGGAACCGTTACGGATCGAATTGATACTAGGAGCGATTCGAAGTTCCACCTATGCGTTGTGAGGTTGTCCGTGGAACGTAACAGATTTATCGACGAGAACGATCGTTGCTAGTCATCGCTATGGATTTCCATACAGTGCTGTGGATACTATGTTCGTCACGATGCTTCCATTTCCGTGCTCGTGCTTCTGTTCTGTACTTTCAGAAATTAATCTATCGTACACTGAGAATATCGATCGACGATGAACCATCAGAGAATTTATTTTTCCTATGAAGACAGAAATGTCAAATAAGTGTCATAGAATAACGAAAATGCGTGTTGATCGTATTGACAAGTGTTGACCAGCTTGAACAAAACGAAGATGCTTGTTACGACGTGAAAGGAATCCTATACGCTTCAGACTTGTTTCAGCACACATGCAAAATACGTATTCAAGGAACAGCGGTTACTTTGAATACTTTCTATTGAAACTACATTGTGTAATTTACAGAATTTCTATAGATATTAGGTAATTGTTAAATTAGAAAGTCGCGTGTTTCTTAAACCACTTCAATGTATGTGTTACACGAATGTTAAAAAGGTTTTTCTGTCTCTTGTCATTGATATCGTAATTGCTATACAATTTTTCGTCTTCGTCGTTTCATTCATCATCTTTGATCGATACCGCTTCTAGATAACGCGATCGTGTCAATACAAGCACGATACACTGTCTCATAAATCTGGATAAATGAACGCGATCAATTACAGCAAATTGGTATTTACGTGCGCTCACTAGAGATTACGGAAGATTTAAGGAAACGATGATTGCTGGTGTTTATCGTTGATGAACGAGTTCTCGACTGCGCGGCGCGACGGCGGCATGCCGCTGCAATTGTGTGCAGACGCGTGGTAATGCGGCCTGCATAACAGGAAATGTTAATACCTCGCATTGTCCGCTATTTCCCGCCAATTCTCGCGGATTTTCATCCGATTCAGTTTTTCCCCACAAGACGTCTATCGACTCAAGAACTTCTCTCCTACCTGCTGCAACGACACGCTAATAAAAAAAGTTTCCTCGTATCTTTTATAAGAAAAAAAAAATTTAGATATACATACGCATCTTTAAATTTTCTAAACAATTTTTACAACATTGTGAAAGACGAACGACTTTGTTACTCGATGCAATATGATCGAGGAGAATACAGTATCGAAAATATAATATGTATAGAAGATATAAAAGAAAACATAATACAAAAGACAAAAATAAAAAGCTATGAATATAAAAAAACAAAAAATCGTAACATTTTTTTACCATCTCCCCTGTCAAACGACAATTCGAAGAATACGGATGAACGACATGGAAGAAACGTTGGAAACTACGTTGGTCAAATACAACGACGGTATCGAGATTGTAAGTTAGAACGTTGTGTTGGGATTCGAGGTCAATCCCTGTCTCTCCCGATTTCCGTCGTCCATTGACGAATCACACACGTTCGAAAGTTGGCCGGGCTCGTGGAAGCACCACGACACTGATCGAGATGCAGCCCGCGAGAAAACAGCTTTTAGGCGTGGACCATGAATTAAACATCGGGACATATCTTCTAGCCGGTGTCTTTCACCGGTAGAGAAAGTTCCAAGATTCGCGGGCCTTCGACCACGCACGAAATTCATGCGCGTGTTTGTATGAACACTTCGCGCGGCATTATGGGTCGCTGGACTTTTTCAATTCGTTTATATTTTACTTATCTCGTGACGTGATAATGATTTAAGTATACATCGAAATCTTTCCTTTCCTCCTGTTTCTTCTCTGCAATTGAATGCTTTAAAATTTACCGACGAAGAGCAACTTATTTTAAGAACCGTGAAACATCGAATTATGTTTATCGTTTTCTTTCGTTCTTTTCTTTCTCTTTTTTTTTTTTGTCTTTTACAGGCTTTTGAAAGTTTCGAGAGAGACGTTAATGTATGTAATCTTTTTCTGAAGTTTCTCTTTGAAAAATAGAAATTAAAATTTTACACCTTTTTTTTTTTTTTTTTTTAAAGAAGAATGAGAATACTATGGTAGAGGAAGATATGAAGGAATATAATTATCCAATTTTCTAATTTCGCTCGAAAACAGTTGCGAGATATAGGAAGAACGACCACAGGTCGTGGAACCCGGCTTCCGCGAATTCATGAATAATCCATGAGATAGATAACCAATTTTTTATTCATTTCTGAAACGATTCTATTAAAAGTTAGGTCAAGAAATCATACGCGACACTTAGTAGCGCGACACGGGTCAAAGATCATTTCGAGGATGCAATTGAAAACCTACGCTTTTACATTCTCTCTTTTTTATTAATACTTTGTCTTTCTTTGATTTCTATTGCAGACAGTTAATTAAATTTCTTGTGGACAAATGCAGCTTCGACTTCAGTTCTGTATTAAAGGACGAGTCCAAAGAGGACTTCGGTGATTACAGGTATATACCTCTGTATTCATTATATCCACTTATAGATCAGAAATTACCCAAGCTTTTTCTAACAACGTACATTGCGTTATCCTTCAAAAAAGAATGCAGGTTATCCTAGGTTTTTCGTGTCAAGAAAAAGATGCTGTAATAGCATAAATCGTCCATAAAAAATTTAGAACGCAATTTTATAATGTATCTATTGAGACGAAAGAAAATCAATAAGAAAGTCGTAATGAGATAAGTTCAAGTTAAAACGTAAGTTAAAGAGTAATAATTAAAATGCTAATAATAATACATATATACATAATATAATATAAAATTAATGTAATAATAATCAATTATTATTAATTAATGTAATAATAATAATAATGTAATAATAATAAAAATAATGTAATAAAATTAATGTAAATATCAGCATCGTTCCTAAACTATATTAAACGAGGAATGGATCAAGGACAGAGTGCTTCTGTTCAAGGTCGGTGCCGGATTACTCCGAGGGATATGATTATCAGGCGCACGGGGAGGGTCAGTTTCACTCGTTACCATTCTTGCCGCCGCCTCAGTATCCCGTTCGAGGGCAGCCGCCGCTCATTTACGGGACCCCGACGAACGACACTCAGCAGAATGGGTAATTTCGATGCTAATTTTGCGCCTACCAAATTGTCAACTAAATTGTCCGTTTTCCGTTGGACGAGTAACTCGTGCTCTTGTTTATAGCTACAGGTACACGACACCGGCCCAAGGGAATCCGTTTTTACGCGAGGAACAGGCGCCCGCCAAGTTTCATCCTACAGAGCAAAGAGTCACGCCGGATCGTTCTTTTTACGCTCAGCCACAGACTTTGAACTTTGGACAGGGTCAAGCGTGGTGGTCAAACAGGTGATCATGTTTAATAATGAATTTTTCGATTGTAACGATATTGGTCAAATTGTAGTGCTGTAAATTTTGGTATAAATTTGAACTGGTATAATTTTTGTAAATTTTGTTATAATTGCGTATATATGTTTATATTTATATTTATTCAGATACGCTAGAAGCAGTAAAATTGCACCACGTACGTCCTACGAAAATCCGTTATTGAAATACAGCAAATTGAGTAAGACGCGTAACAAGAGGCAGTCGAATCTCGATGCAATTCCACTTTGCCCAACGGAGACACAATATATCACTCCGAGAGCGGCTCTGAACAACCAAGGGAACTGGATGTACGTGGTGAATCTTCAAGAGAACGACCGGAAATATTCGCAGGTAGTGAAGAGTGAGAAATGCACGTGAGTAGATTTATTTATAACTTTGTTAGATACGTTTCGAATCCGAAAATTTAAATGCCTGTTGAGATATGAAAATTTAAATTGGAATTGAAAGACAGACAATGGTATATTTCTCTGCGATTCAATAAAATTCTAAGATAATTCAAATTATATTTTGATTTTCCTTAGGATGGATGTTTGCAACGGTATCTGTTCCGTTCCTGCGGGATACACCAGTAGATGTCAGCAACAGTATGTCCAAAAGCGATTGGTGGCATTGGAAGGAAGCGGAAACCAGTTGTACACCGACGTTTTCTGGTTCCCCCATGGCTGCGCCTGTGAAATTATAGCAAACTATTGAAAACACGAATGAACCACGAAGTCTGAAGAAATTTCACTTGTGGACAAACTCAAATTGTATATCCTTGTCAGCAAAAAATGCAGTATTACGAAAGTCTTCGTGATGAATTTTTGGGACAAATTATTTTGTCATACTTTGGTATTAAAAAGCAGAAGAATATTGGACCGCCATGATAGCCAATGGATGAAAAAATGAAGAAAGAACTTCTCGAAGTGCGTGATTTATGGATTCGTACGTGTATAAATAATTGAATAATCAAGGTTTCCGAAGGAAAATTCTTAAAGGAGATCGAAGGAGCTTCAGTTTACATAAAAAGGAAAATGAATTTAAATTATTAATTCTACGTATTAATTAGTTACACGACCTTTATATTTTCTACATTTTTAATTTTATTTCAGTCGTTTCACTTCAGATAATGTTAATACGAGTAATTTAGTAGCACTTAAGTAGTTCGGATATTTATAGATCTTCACGAGATATCTTTTGCGAATTTTTCTGTAGTTGGTAATATAGATGAACACGTGTATACATAAATTAATCGATACTCATCGCGATTTTATAATAAGGGGGAATAAATCTTAAGAATTAATTAAAACATATAAAAACAGTGGGAGAATAAAAAAAACGTTTCTACGTTATAATGAAACGGGATAATGCTTTGATTCGTCGACAGGTGTCGCTACTTGTCTCGAAATTCAAATTGTTACTCAAAGCGCCTGAAGTACAAACTTCGCGAAATCGTACCTGTTACGCGCTGTTAATTCGCCTTCGCTTTGTATCGCTATCATCGATAATTAATGCAGTCTCTGCTATATCTCGTACGACAAAATCACTTGACTTATTCATCAGTTCGTGGGCCATCGATCGTCGCTTGAAACAAACTCCTGGAAACTGGTCTTAAAGTGCAGCACGCGTTGCTACTTCAAGGTCAACATTCTCGACATTTACACATAATACGGCATTCTCGCAGATATTTAGAAAAAATCGGTAAGAGAAAAAAGAATATTTCTATGGTTAAATTTGCCATGATCCTTTTCTATGAAAATAATCAGGTTCGTGGTCGATCGAGGAACGACGAATCTCTCGCTTCTGCTTCGATAGAGACGTAGCGAAATCCGATCCAAACTTCCAATTTACACGCGATAAACGTCGTTGGACTAGCGAATATCACGCGGAAAGCGATTCACGGCCGATCGTAACAGTTTATCAAGGACAGAGGGCGATATAGGTTAAGCCGCGTGGATCGTTGTGAAACGCGGATGCGACCTCGCAGCCATGAAATAAAAGTATCTCGACTCGCGTCGACCGCGATAAAAAGGACTAAAAGGAGAAGGACAGGGGCGGCGGGAGATGTCGGGGGTGGAAATGGCGCTTGAGTGGCAGGGGGCGGGGAAATAACTGCCAGGAGGTCAGACACGCGCAGGATGCGCGGAATTTTCTCGCTGCGAGGCCACGCACACCCTTCGTTCTACGCGGCTTTTTTACGATCGTTCGACTTTTCAACCCTCCGCGGTGCCACGGTTCCGTTCCTTCGATTTCCGCAACGTGGTCCTACCAAGGTCGGGAAATTTCTCTTAATTCCAAAATTACGAATTTTATATTCATGTAAAAGAAAATTTCGATCACGAGGAAGAACAGAAATGAAGGTTTGACGAAGAGTGTTAGAAAATCACTCGAGAATAAACGATTTATTTGCGAAACGTAAAAAATTGTATGTTAGATCGAGTATCAATGAGTGACACACGCGGTTCAAGTATTTTTCAGGATACACGAACCTCCCGCTTATCGTCCGTTTCGCCGAATCATAATAGCGATTGTCGAAAAATCGGAGAGTCATAGTCGAAATTAAGAAATACTTCCACCTAGTGCGAGGCAAAATGAAAAATTCTTTCGTTTAGAATAATTCTTTCGATTTATATAGAAGATATTCATCTACGTTACGCAAATAGCGTCTAAAATTCGGCTCGTCGAATCAAACAATTTTTAAGCAAAGCAATAAACGATATTCGTCGCAACGCTTCGTATTCAAAAAGAAAATAGTAGAAAGAAGAAGGCGGACTAAATATGCGATTTTCCGCGATAGATTAAAAATTCTTCGAAACGATTACTAGAGGCATGAAAGCTCGTACATCCTTTAACACGACGGCGCGGAGTATCGCGCTAGAGCTAGGCTACGCCCATGGATGGCGCGTATTCTTCCGCAAGAATCTCGGCTTCCGGCTGGTCGCGAAGGCAGCAGGAAAAATTGAAAGCTTCTCCCTCTCCCCTTCCCTTTCTCCCTCGGTGGCAGTGTCCTCGGGGTGCGGCGGTACGCGTACGCGTATACGCATATACAACCGCGTAAGTGCGTGCTATAGATTTCGTTCCACTCTCTGCGAAACCGTGTACTTGTGCGTGCTGCTCCTGTATGCCGTATTCACTCTCGAGGCCTGCTGGTCCCCTTCCATCCCCTCGGCCACCCTCGCCTGGCCAACCTGCGCCGGAGAGAGAGAAAGCAGAAAAAAAGGGGTGAATTTCTAGGCACGTAAGCGCTCGTGCAACGCACCTAACATCCACTATCCGCGTGCACTTGTGCTCTACGCGCTTCCTACCCTCGGTGCCTGCAACTAGCGATGGCCTCAAGACGCTTCGGATCCCTCGCGATGTGCCAGCCGAGTTCTCGCAACTCGAGAGTTCGATGCCGGAGAGACATTCTCGTCGAGTTGCTTGTTTACTGATTTTCAGAGATGCCAACCTATTTTGGAAATGCATCGTTCTGAGAATTTTTATTGAAGTCTTTGGAAACATCGTAGAAAACATTTACTTATGTTCGAAACCGAGCGCTTTTATGTAACGAGATAGTAAAACCTCGTTTAACTTCTTTTAATCTTTTCGTCTAAATTTCTGAAACGATCGCAAAGAGGCTTTATATGTCGTTGAAACAACTTCATCCTTTACCTTCCAACTGAAACTATTTGCTTTATTTTACTTTCCGAAAATATTGCAAAAAATCTCTACGTCCACCTCAAAACCTTCATACCTCCGGTTACTCGCATGTCCCGAAAACTTCAACTGCCTAATTTTCATCCGAAAATTCCCGCTAATTAAACAAAAGCTATTTGTGCAAAATCTCATACGTTCCCTAATAACATCTACATTCATTACCTACCCCGACTGTGTCCTTCCAATTACCGCAAACCCTAAAGTTCCCAAAATTCTTCCAAATCTAAGAGTAAAATTGAGAGGGAAGGGAACGAGCGTGGCTAGCCATCGGGTTGCACTATCGTCGTTGAGGCAGCCCTCGCCGAGCCACCCCCGTCCGCCCCCTTGGTAATCCAGAAGCGCGTACAGAGGGAGGTACACGCACACGAGGTGGATGGCAACGCGGGCACCGAGGCTACTTGAAGGGATTCCATTTATATGCGCGCACGCACCCCGCGTGGAAGGGCGCGCGCTTCCGCGCACGCAGCTCCGAAGGGCGAACGAAGCGGCCGACCGGGAACGGAGCAGGACAGACCAATGGGGGCTGAAATCGCCTGCTGGAGGAAAGTATATATTACATTCACCCTCTCTTTCTCTCCCTTTCCTTCTTTCTCTGTTCACGGTGGTAATAGGCCAACTGTATATCGGCGCACGCAATTATCCTGCGCGCTGCTGCGCGACTTTCCGCTGCCCCAGAGAAACCCGTTTTTCCTAATTTTTCGCATTAATTTCGTCCAGTTTAATTTTAGTTAAGATCGTCTGAAGAACTTTGGTAGAAGTGGGATTTTTTGTTCAGCTAAATTTTCTTCCGTATCGTTGGAAGAACTCAAAACGATTGTCTCTACCATTGGAGAGTGAAGTTTGCATTTGGCGGAGAACGAAATTGCTTGTATTTAAGAATGACTTTTGTTGGGTGCTGTAAAATAGTTAGCCTTTGGGAATGAAGGTTTGTTGTCTTTTGAGGGTGGAATGGGTAAGATAGGGGGAAAAGGTGAGAAATGACGTTGGACACCTGTTTTGACGGTCCTTTTCGGCTTATGGTTAGAGGGTAGGTAGCTTCAGGTTCTTTCCCTGCGGGGGTCATTGGAATAGGTCTTTTGTGTTTCTGTTTGTTTATCGTTCTTCGAGGATTACGCGGCAAACATTAACCGATACAAACAAAAACATTACCTGCAATCCGATTGTTATTATTAATTATATTATTTACATATGATTTAATTATACACATTAATTATATACATATATATATTTTTTTTTCGTCTAATATTTTACAATTATAAATTATGGTCTGCGCTTGGAATATTTTATTTTTACATCGAAATAGGAATTATTTTCCACTTCTTCTTTTTTTCCTTCCCCAAAATGAATTCATAATTTAATTTCCCTACTTTAATTTCACCTGAAAGATTCTGTTTCCGCGCACGCTGTTTACAATGAATTACAAAATGTTCAACTGTTCTGCGCTTCTACTTCCATCGTTAATCCTCTATTTCCCTGTTCTACTTTCTTCCTCTTTGTCGTTTGCTCGTTGCCACGCAATCAGAGAAAAAGGAGGGCGAGTAAGACAGTCTCACAGCGCGGCTCGATTTTTATCCTTCCTCCTTTCCTTTTCCTCCGGGCTCGATTATACCGCAACGTCTCGATGAAAGTAAGACGTACAGTTATTTCCAGCCAACGGGCGAAGGAATAAACTGCGCGGCATCAAACTCTATGCGATGCCGGAAATTCTATCCGACGATTTTTATAGCCGAACATCCGGCGAACTCGTTACACTCAACTTTTGTCGAACGCTTTCCACCGATTCGAAAACAACAAATCCTCGTCGTCAAAATAAATTTCCTGCGATCTGGAAAATTTATTACTTCAAGGAAAGACAAAATGTTAAGAAATTACAAACTGTGTCTCGATTTACATCCCGATATTACGAAATTTATTAGCAAATGGAGGGAATACGAGCACGATTTAACTTAGACGTAAAAGATACGTTTCTCTAGTCGGAAATATTAAATTTTATCTTGCAAATTATTTTTCATATTATCGTCTGTTTTTAATCACAATATCAACAGAGAATGGAAATCATCGTTTTATAGGATACTTCTGTCTCTTAAACCAAGTTTCAACCAAGATATCACGAGAGAATTTACAGTTAATCAAACCTGTAAGAACTCCGGCTCACCCTCGCATCCGCCTACGCTCGCTTTAAACCTTCTCGATCGAAGCGCCAACCAAGCGCTCTTCCGACGGGTCCAGGATCCGTCAAGCTCTCGATTCTTTCCCTCTAATAACAATTTTCGATAAGAAACGAGAAAACGTTCCACCAACGCATCCGATATCCACCAACTTCTCCACCTTTTCCTCGAATAACAACGTTCGATGTTATTACCTTAGATATTTCACAAGATCTTAAGAAGATCGATACGGACAAGGAAAGAAACGACAAGAATATCAATCTATCGTTTTCCCAACGTATTCAATATCCACAAAGTTCTCCATTCTTTCTCCAATTGGAAATTCTCAATACTATTACTTATCGAAAAATCTTAAAAATAAAATGACCAGATAGAAGAAGGATGAAAATACTTGCTGGGTTTCCGTGGTTGAACGTTGAACGCGAGTCGACGGGTCGTCCCTTTCTGATTCGTGGCTTTCTTTCGTTCGCTCTTATCACCTATCCCCGTTGATCGGCTGGAGCGGAACGAAGCGGACGGCACGGCCCCGGTCCAGCGACGTTCAGCGTCGGGATAAAGTCACGAGCAGTAATTATGAACGATAGCTGGGGAGAGAGAGGATATAATTGTGATTGATGGAGAGACGAGGGGGAAGGGGCAGGGTGGGGCAGAGGGGGTGACTTCCTTTTAATCTCGAACCTCTAACCCTTTCGTTCACCCATTGCCGCTTCTGCCAGCGCGTCGACGCGCGGCCTTTATTACCTTCAACCGGATTTTTCCGGAAACGGAATTCGTACTCACCTCCCTTTTACCTCCTACTCGAGAGGTAGATCGATTTCAATCGATTCCAAACGATTTTCATTGTGGAGTTTTCTAATTACTAACGACGAACGATATTTTATTATAATTACATCGTAGGTTACTTTATACTTGTATGGATTCAGTTAATGAAATAGAATAGTTTATAATAAGGAAGTTTAGAGGAGGAAATAACACGTTCAAAGTAATTTTCGGCCTCATAAACTGAGATCTATAAAACTTCTAAGTATACCACGAGGATGACTAATCCATCAGATTGTCACTCACGTTTATTACGATCACTAACGATCGTGACACTGGTCGTAATTTATGCTTACATTTCCAAGAATTCTTCTACGAGTACGAATGGAAACACGAATGTTTACACGAATCATCTAATGCCGTTGTAAATCCAGATACATTGTACCACTCGAGTCATCGCTGAAACATAAGATAAACGTAGATGCTGTATTGTATACATAAAATATTCACAAGTGCTTAATACCCGTTCTGCTTGTTCCTCTCATCTTGACAGAGAAACGCGCGTTGCCTAAAAATTTCACAGAAGCACACTAGCAATGTGTCTCGTTTGCGTCTAGATCTCACGTGGGTCAGAAATTTCGTCATTTTACAAACCTATACAGGCAGCATGGTCACAGAGTTTCGGCGGAGTTTGGTTAATATTTAATTTGACCCACTTCCGCTTGCCTGACACTGGTGCACAATGTCCTAAGCGCGTGGTCAGATAGGTCAAGTTTACGAGATACCCCAATTCTCCATAAACCCTTTCCGCTTAGCCGAAACATCCCGCGGTCTTGTGTTTTGCTTTAGGTAGGGTCCTCCCGCCTCTTGTTCCTCACCTCCGACGTTCGCCCTCCGACACAGACCCTTCCGTTGCATGCCATTTCGGTCTCACCCCGTGAACATCGTCTGCACCCAGCGTTTCGACGATCGTCCCGCCTGCCCTCGACCCTTCCAATATCGTTCGCACGGACATAGGAAAGAAAAGCGATGCAGTTCCGTATTTTGCGAACTTTGATTTGATTTGCCAAAAACCTGCTCGATGAATTCTTTATTCTTACGTTATACGTTTCTATGAGCTTCCTACAGAACTTTACACGAAACGATCTACATCCTCCCGCTTCGTCTCTTGTTACGCGTTACTTCTATCTACTTATTCCAATTCCACTCT
Organism: Bombus vosnesenskii; assembly: GCF_011952255.1. Classification (NCBI taxonomy): domain Eukaryota; kingdom Metazoa; phylum Arthropoda; class Insecta; order Hymenoptera; family Apidae; genus Bombus; species Bombus vosnesenskii. The sequence goes on from NW_022882938.1 coordinate 989,552, forward strand.
AAATCCAATCTCTTTGACATCACACACATCTCTCACGATATCCAGAAACATCCCTTTCATCCTTACTCTTCTTAAAAATCCAACCCGCACGAATGTCTAAGAATTTACCGATTTAAATTCGAAAAGCTAAATTCTACCCTTATCTGGTTTCTGAAAATTCGAATGCAAGATATTCTATCGTAAAAATTGAAACTTAAACGGAACTTGGTTAGCGTATCATTACGCGTAAAATACAAACTATCGATGTTCTTGTAAAAGCGAATTTCTAGTAAAATTCACGGATCCCGGATGGAGTATGCCAGCACCCGGAAGCTAAGCATGCCCCTGCCCTCCGTTTCTCTCTCTCCCTCTCCGGTTTTTTCCTCGGCCGCGTGGAGGTGTACGCTCGGCAATATATATAGAGTACGTACACAAGTGCCACGTGCTCGTTGCCGCTCGAAGTTTGCGGGACATCGATCGTTGCCTCGGCCCGCCGCGCCGCGCCATGTACACGCGGTCCTATGCGACTTTCCTCGTGGCCCGTAGGATAGCCTCTTCTGTGTGCGTGCCCCGTACGCTTGCGCCTCTGTGCTTACGCACGTGCACGCCTACACCTAACTAAGCTTACGCACCCTGACGGTGTGTGAGTGGCCATCGTTGCGCCGTTTCACGCGTGCAGAAAAGGGTGGATTTTTTCTTTTTTATTTATAGAATGCTCTGGCCGAGCTATGTGTCAAGGCAGAGTCCTGACTGTAGACCTAGATTCTTGATTTTGTATTTGCAAGTAAATGTTCGTTGTTATCGAGTTTTATTTAGATCGGATCACGAGATACGTAAGTGTTCAGTGTCCTGGTTTCAAGGAAATTAAAGTTAATTGTAGGTATGTAAATTAATTGTAAGGCAAATAAAGCGGCGAATGTTAAATTGTTTTCTCGAACGATCGTTGATTGTGGGATGGATAGTGTGGTGATTTATATTTGCTAAGAAATATAGCATTCCGATATTCTCGTTTTAAGAAATTATCATGTCCGTGAAAATGAACAATTCTAAGCTAAGTTGCGAATGCGTAGGTAATTTCTTTTTTCAAGTGATTGCTTCTCGCATGAAATTTAAGTCAAGGTTCTTATACCAAAGGCAAACTTTCTTGTAATACCCTTAAGAAGTTTCGGGACATGATTGCTAAAAAATTCTCGTAGGTAGTTGATTATTTAATTTGAGCCATATATCTCGAGGGTTGTTTTAGTTAAAATACGTAAATTCCCCGAAAATGTCCTCTTAGAGACGAAGTATGATCGTAGGTAGGAAGTGACAGGATGTAGCGTGTGTGTAAACGTACATCGTTATATATGTATTCTTCTTATATGCATTTCATTGCTTGACAAAGGAAAAGTCGTAATACCAAGTGATTTTTAAAGTATATTTAACAGCGTATCTGACTGTAGAAAAATTCAATATCGATTCCTGTCTACTTTTTATACCTTGCTTATTCAAATACTTACCTTGTACTGGAAGATCATCTTACCATAAAAATTTCTAGAATTTCTAAAAAAAAAACCAAAGTAAATGGTTCGTAACAGAGACTGTTCTAACATTTGATTTGCAAGATTCCCTGGCAAATTTACAAATTATAAGTTACCCGATTATCCTACCTAAGGAAGACCGATGAAGTCATAGAAAACGTGTCTATAACCAACAACTTGCCACTAGTCAACTCGCCGATATTATTACGCTCTTATATAGTAAATTATCGTGCAAAGGCGTGCTGATATCTCAATAACAAGCGTAAAACCTTCGTTCCTTGTCAGAACCACATCAAGTTACAACAACCAAGGTACCAACCTCCCATTTCTGCCTTCCCCTCCAAACTCCCAGTCCTTTAAATCTTCATCTAAAAATTTCCAAGAAATGCTCCCCGACTTTAGATATTCCGAGACATCCATCAAACTCGATACGACAAGAGCGATATGAAAATGTTACGAAACGGCAGAGGCAATAGTCTGGTACTTCGGTAAAAAATGTCAGCCGTGGTAAGATTCGATTCGCGAAACGCAGATTGCGAGTTCTCGCAGCTTCCGCCAGCTCCTAGAGGCTCGAGTGTGTTTCTGAAAACCTCAACCTGGATCCTTACGCACATAAAGCGGCGGTAGGTAGCACGACGCGACTCGTGCCCCTCGCGTACGAACTCACATGCACGCACGCACACACGGCCGCTCGTGTACACCCCTGACGGTGCGGTGGTTGAGCGCGAGCGCACCAGGGGCCAGCGGGGCTACGCGAGCACGCACTTACGCACGATCGAGGCGGATCGTTCGTTCGCTGTGCGTGGCGCGCACCGTTACCATGACGACCGGTGCCAGTGCCACGCATTGATCGCAGACTCCCGCTCGACGGTGCGTCGAGTCGAGTGCGTAGAGACGAACCTCCTGACGGAGAAGAAGGGACGTAGGTAGGTGCGCGCGCGCGCGCGCACGCACGAACGCACGCACGAAAGAGATACGCGCTCGGGGATGATGTATGTGCGCGACTCGCCTAGCTGGCTGGCTACTGTACAAACCGACTTTTGCCTCCTCCTCGTTTTCTATCTATTTCGTTACAGGCTCTCCTCTCTTTTCAGTGCTTTCGTTTAACCCGTATTTGGCAACGAAAATTTTCACGCTTGTTTTGTGATCAATGTACTACAGCTAAACTACGTTACTGTACGTAACATTTTGAAATTTTATTAGCACTGTATCGAGACTCGATTTATCAGGGTCGTGTCGGTAGAGTTTGAAATTTGTAAATATGTTTAAGGCATTAATATTTCAAATTTGCTCGCGCAATTATAGCTTAAAAATGTAAACCGACGTAAAAGTATCTAGCGAGTAAAGAGAAGATGATTAGGAAGAAATAGAAATTGGTGTACGGTTACGGAAGGTTACCGAGTTGATTTTAGTACTTTTTACTTGAATTTTCAATTCTATTTTTAATTTATGTAACGATGTATTATGGAGGAATTCGTATGGTGTTTGGTCTTTTGCGGGGCTATAGGAGTCCTTAGGATTTTTCCTAGCGTCGTGTGTATGTTATACAATTCCTACGTACTTTTTAAACGACAATCTAAATCTTACTGTTTACGTTCGAAGGAGTTTGTATTACGAGAAAGTAGATAGAGTTACTTTTATGTACGTTGATAAAAGAAATTGTTCTCAATATCATATATATATTTGCTACAGTAGGGTTGGTGAGGGAGCGTATGGCTACAAACGTTTTTGCCGATTAATTTATTCCGATTTCTTGGAAAGGGAAACGCTCATCGAACCGCAAAAGGTTAATATCTATATTTCACGGAAACGGATAGGGGAGTGAACAGAGGTGGAAAGTCTTGTGTCGATTTCAACCCCATGGTGGATTTACTGGGCCACCGTTCAATCATCCAGCACGTCGATTTTACAGAATCGAATCAGCTCGAAAAATCACGTAACATCGAAATCTCAGTTATTTTCATTTTCTTAGCCATACTTTCTCGTATTGTCAAATTTCCTAACTTAGAAACATTCTCTCTTACAGAAGCGGTTAGCGCTATTCCTGTGATCACCCCCTGTCGAATTCCCTCCGTCAATCCACGCCATACACATCCGCAATTAACCGCGATTATCGCCTGACTGAATACACAGCCGGAGGAAACGCATTGCAAACCGATATCCAAATAGCAGCGTTCTTCTCTCAGCCAATAATTCACCAGGAGCGACTTCCTCGCATCTGCGCTCCCTTCTATCGAAACAAGACACTGCGTCTTGTGATCCAACGATCTAAAACGATCCAATAGGCGCACAGTTTCCAGATGTCACGCTCTGTTCGAATAGGAAATGTCGGTTCTATCTGGTATAACAGATAGAAGTAGAAGAAGGAAGGGAAAAATGGAAAAGAAAAGGGAGGCCCGCGAAGCGGGAAAGTCGATGATCTTGGGGTTCCTTCGGGGATTATCTCGTCTCCGTCGGTCAGTTTTTGCAGGATTGGGCGCGTGCCCGATCGGGCATAGGAGAAGGGGACGGTTTGGGCGGGAAAAATCAAACAGTAGACTAAAAGCTAAAAAGAAGGGAAATTTGGAACAGCTGTTGACACACTGGGAACCCTGAAAAATCATCGACCTCGGCCTTCTAGACGGCTAATTTTAGGGGATACCTGCCCATGGCAGCCGTGTGTGAAAACCCGGACAAAATTGTCACTGACGAACCATTCTTCTCTCGCCACAGTGAAACAATCGCGCCCCAAATTGTTCGCGATTATTCACGTTTGCTCGAAATCGTAGATTTTATTGGAATTTATAGGTTTGGATTCTTTTGGGTTAGAATTTGTTCGTGGGAAAAGAAAAGGTGAAAAGATTTCGTCTGATCATTTGTATCGAGAATACGATCGTGTGTAGTAGATCTGCGTTTACGTGCACTTTATTTAGGTTGAAACAAATTTTAGTTATTTTGCCTGATGGTTTAATTCATTCGTTCGAATGAATTTAACTACGAATGAACTTTCAATGTCATGAGTTCAATGAACTCCTGTGAAAGTTCAACGATCCCTCCTTCTTTATGATTTTTCGTTCATATAGTAGAAGTTTACTTTCAGGTAAATGGGTTTATCCGGAAAAAGTTCGTTTAATCAAGCACTAACTGCAACTACTTGTTCGATAGGAAGGTAGAGAAAGATAACTCGATGTACGAAGGTGTGGAAGCGAAGACGGACATCAATCGAAGATGGAACAATGCACAGAAGTTGTCTCGCGACCAGACGGGCTGCATGTGCCCCGTAGGCTACGGGCACGGCAGATGTTTCCGTTGAACGATGAGCCGGCCTAAGTATGAGAAAATATTGATCCTGATACTACAGACCGGTGGCATTAATTGTAACCTGAAATGCGACGACGCCAGATTCGAATCGTTCTTTATAGACCTCGAATGTACAAACGCGCCGTCATTCGTGAGAAAAGAATAAAAACTTCGGTATTATACAGCAACTTTAGTATTATACTTTTAATAGTATACGATCGAGATCTAGTGATCGAAACGAAATTTCCGTTAGATTATATTATAGACAAAAAAAAAAAAAAAAAAGAAAAATGCAACAATTGGCAGAAAAATATGTCGGTGTTTATGGTTCCCTATAAAAATATATTAATAGAAATTGAGTTTGTTATCGGAGAAAGACGAGTTGATACGTCCCCAAATTTTCAACCTCTGAACATAATAATTTCTTTATCCGTGGATTTTCTATTTTATTACATGTCAGTTTATATCGTATTTACATATGTGAGAACTAAAATCCACCTAATTAGAATACATTTTTCTTCCCTAACTTGTAATCGTATAACTAATTACTAGACTGCGAATTTGATAATACAGATTCATATTTTTCAGAATACATTTAAAACAAAGTAGAACCTCGGAAGATTGTTCTACCCAGAAAATATCATATGAAGCACTTTACTTTAGATATTTTTCAAATTTGTTCATATTACGTGTATTTTCTAAGATCTTATACTTTCAAATTTCCTACGAGACTGTAAAAACCTGCGGTCTACTAATTACGTGGTCGAATGAGAAGTTAATTATCATGGGACGATAATTTTTCCACCAGAATATGACTCTGCCTTCACAGGAAAATTCATTAATTAGAATATTCACTCGGCCGATCTTCCATCGTTCCGAACTGAACCCGCAAGTTAATCAGGTGTGCACAATAGCAACATTCTTCGTTAATCCGTCGGAACAACATCGAGTGCAGGCACCTTGCGTCAAGGGGTGAAGAAAGAGGGTGTCGTGACCGGTGAAAAGTCACTGAATTCGTCGACGGAATGCCCCTGATGCGAGGGTGCAGGGGTTAGCTTTAGGTGTACGCCCGAAACGGGGGTCCCGTCGGCACCCGGATAGCTAGCGCGTGCCCTCTTCACTCAAGTAGCCTGCCTCTCTGAATTACCACGGTGCCCTATCGGAAAGGGGTTAAATGCTCTTTTCTTCCAGTAGCGAGCCGTTGACCACCCTTTGCGGTGAAAAATCAACCGAGGGTTAGGTGAAACGACCGCGACCGTCGTCGGCCTCGCGGTTATCTGGCTCTTGTCATTCGGCTCGTGTCGATGGGCCTGCTATCCGACGAGTTTGCCGTTCGGTTTGATACCCTTGCTCCGTTATGTTTGCATCGGCAAATCGATTAGTCTCTACGAGGAGCCTCGTTTGATTGTAACTGGACTATGGATTTTCACGCATCTATAGAAAATTTAAAAAATGCATGGAATGCATGTAATATGCAAAGATATGTAAAATAACCAAAGTAGAAAATTTATTATCATATACGCGTCGTCTTGTATTTGTCTCCTTTATCGATATCGATGTACGCGCGCATAATTTGTTTTCTGAAAAAATTATGATATTTTCTAGCACCAACGTCGAGAAACTCGGAAAAGTTTCAATCCGACGTTATTCCACTGATTGATCCGCGCTTATGTACATCGTATACTGACTGATTACACGCGTACTTGATAAATTTAATCGATTATGAATCGATGTTAAATTAAATGAAACATCCGCATCAGGAAGGCTCGTTACATCCATACGATTTAATTCAATGATTGCGTAAACGGGATACAAATTGAAAAGGAATTCGAGAACGGTTCACACGGGCCGGTGATGCAGGCAGAATACGCATAACACAAGGAAAGTTGCCACTTTTGTCCTCGGAGTTCGCTATCGTTTGGCTTTTCCCAAAAAGCGTCTATACGTCGTGGTCCAGGTGAGCATCCCCAACGTAACGAGAACTCGACAGGGCCAGTCGTAAAGGGAAAGGACTACAGGGTAGGGAGGCGATTTTTCATGTCTCGATGCCACGGAATACCGACAATAAACGCGTGTCACGATCTTGCAGCTGCTTTTGCCACTGTATTTGTGCTGTACACATGGTACACGGGGCGATGAACATGTATCGCAATATCCAAAGGAGCAACCTCGAGTGCGAGAATTAAAAATCGAGGAGATTGCCTGAATTTCCACAACAGGGCTGCACCTTTTATAGAAACTTTGAACTTGGGAATTTCGATACCTTCTTGCAGAGGATTTACAGTGGCTATAAGAAGTATTGGCACATCATTGTATGTATTATTTATATTATAATATACATTGCGTTTACATTAATAACTTGATAATTAATAATTAGATTACTAATATATAAAATTCCATATTATTTATTGTAATTATCTATTTAATCACTTCTTAGTGAAATGTAAGATCTGATGAAAAAAGATTCAAAGATATGTGCCAATACATCTTGTAACCACTGTAACACTTCTTTACTCAATAACAGAAACTTTGATGGAGACACTTCAATGAACATATTTGCAAACGGTATGCAACTAGATGACAAACAACCGACAAATTATTCACGAGTAGCACCTGGTCACATAGGAACGTGGACGAAGCTTTCGAAATCTTCGTATTAGATTGTCCATAGGTCAATATACGTTCGATAAAGTCGATATCAATAGTTATCGACGAAAGGAAGCAAACTACAACGCACTGGTGATTCTGCCGCTTTCTAACTTATTAAATGATACTCGATCTTAATGAAGTTTGCGATGAGCTCAGCAGCTGCTACTTCACGATTCGTTCGGATCGATATTGGAAAGAATCCAGGGGATAGATAAGATCGGTCTGTCGATTTTCGTCGTACGGCGTATATCGGACTAGTCGAAGCTAAATATCAGGTGGACGTTCGAAACCGAATCCCGCGTCAGGGTTTCTCTCTGTGTATTGTTATCTTTTTAAACATTTAAAGCGCGCATCAATCTACCTGTCATCTCCTAACACAAGAGCCTACGAAACAAATATTTAAATACCCTCTTACGTGTGCTCTTATGCACGTAACAGCAAAAAGTAGAAGAAAACAGGCTATTCTTTCTTCAATGTGAAAGAAAAATCCGCAAGTCCGATTATCAGTTTGTCCCAAGCGAATACGCAAGAGAAACATTTACCTCCGGTGTTTTCCACGTACAGTAGCACTTACGGGAAACAAAAACGAATACCGTTTCTTTGAAGCGGAGTTTCTTCGTCGTAAAGCACAGCATCGAAGAGACAGAAGCTCTTTTTCCCGTACAAAGGAACGCTTTTAAGATGAGTCGTGCATTTATCATGCGTTAAAAGTTCCATCCCTCTTCTGTCTTTTATTTTTTCTGGCTCGTTCACTCGTCGATTCATTCGGCACGATTGAGAGTCACTGATCGGATGCAACACACAATGCCTCGTAGACCATTGTAGGTACAACGGAACGTCCCCACCTACCTGGTCTCGATAAACTGATTTATTTCGACATCATTGTATCGGGCCAAAGTCGCATCTGTGCCGGCGAATTTCGTAGCCGAGCGAAGTCCATGATTCCCAGTGCCATTGCCGAAACCTCCGCACACTTCGATGAAATATACACCGTTCGTTCCGACCTTTCACATCCTTCTTTCTACCTCTTCCGCCTTATTTCATCTTTTTGTCTTTTCGGCTTCTTTTATCACGATATCGTCGATCAAGTATACCGGCTGGATTCAAAGCCGTTTTTCTATGGGTATATAAATAACTGTGGAAACGTTATGTTGTTTTCGTGGAGTCGATGTTATGTAGAAACTCGATATCTTGTCATAGAATTTTGCGAACATATGTAAGTACTCTGTACTGCAAGAACAAGAGGATAGGTAGATATTAGCAAATATAGGTTCGATATTATCATATCCTGAGATTACGGTTTCGTTTGAAATTTTAATGTATAGCGTATGATTAACGTTAGTTTCATCAATAGCCACAGAAATAGTTCTTACAGTACGATCTATTATAATTCAGACGATTATGATTACTAAATTGAGAATTTTTATGAAATCATGGAAAATTCAAAGACACAAGAATACTCAAGAGTCCATAGAATATGCAAAAATCTATAAAATATTCAAAGTACAATACCCTTTACACTATTTAATAGATAAAGCATTTTTCTACTTAAGCTTCATTTTGCAAAACACACAGATAACCTTCTCGTTGGTTCTGAGGTCGCAAATCTATGTATTTGCAAACTTAATAAAAGAACTGTTTCGTGCTTATTAGAAAAATGAAATATCCAAAAATTATTATCCAAAATATGATAATGAAATGGTAAACATATTCGATACTTGCTACGATATAATACATGTTCCCATTTACGATGTAACGCTGGCGTTAACAGTAACGTGCTGCCTGAGAATCGGAAGATCCTCACGGGACCCACCGGCAGCAGAAGGATGCATCTCCTGTCAGTTTGTAGAAGCCATCGCGTCGTCGACCCTTTCAAGAAGAATACGCATTAATTTATATCTGCATACGCCGAGCATTATTATGTTAATCATGCGGGGTGCCAGCGTCATTCACTTTGAACAGACATTTTGCGTCCTATGCATGAAGTACTCTCGATTAACTGCGTTCCATCATTTACCACGAAGGACATTCTCGCATGGGAAAATCGTCAGAAATAATCTTCGATTGGAAGCGCTTTAACGTTAAGGGCTAAACGATTTTTCCTTGTTTGTGGTGGCTTTTAAAAGAATTCTATGGAGTTGACGATGTTCAACCCTTTCGAGTTTCGACAATTCAGCATTACCTCAATTTGAAGGGGAATTAAATGCGTCATGATTGCTGTTACACGACGCACCTATCAAACCAAGATTGAAAACCTTCAAGTAGAAAGAGGGAGGAAAATATTGTGGAAGAAGAATGGATTTTAATATTATGGTGGATTTATGTAATTTATGAAATTTCTGTGCTGGATCGATTGGTAGGACTTTTCGTATTGAGAACGGTTCGAGGACTTCTTCCGTTTAGATTGACAGTATCCATCAGGAAACTCAGTCATAGCGACCCCATCGACAGAATTTGTATATATTGGAAAAAAAAAACAACCTCAGGCGCGATGTAGACCCTTTTCCGGTACAGTGTACTCGTTCAAACACAATATAAATAGAATTTTTATGGAAAGTATGGCAAACTAAAACGAAACGTATAGATATAACGCCCGATTGATTTCTCAATGTTTCATTAAAAGGTTCAATAACATCCTGGCCTCGATAACATTTGCGACTTTTCTGTCTGAATCCATAGGCGAAGTACGTCGAGTACTTTGTAAAAAGGATCGCGTTTAACCGGCACAGGCTATACGTTAGAATCAAACGACGTCTCTATCAACTAGCACGTTTAAAAATCCTTGAATGTACCCGCACCCATCACGAGTCACAAGGGTATTTGTTAAAAAAAAAGTCGGCCCGTATGCGCAGCCTGTACCACGCCGACACCTTGGACAAATATCTAACTGCACCATAACGAACAGCGAATACCCTCATGAACTGCTTAACACGGTCATCCCATCTAAGAATTCTTCCAAACTCGAAAACAAACGGAGAAGATTCTCTACACTCGTGAATCGTTATTTTGTCTTAGTCTTCTCGGAAATAATTTCGCTATCGATGTACTTGCCGTGGAATTAGACTTCCATTTGCGAGGCTACCGACTTTCTTTTCTGGGACTCGTAAAAAATGCTCGTAAAACGTGGTCTCGCTATCCCGGAACTTGCTCCGGCCAATCCCAGCGGCGGTATACAACATTTCTCCTCTGTTTCCCCTTCTAGTCGCTAACGATTTATTTCGACGTGCCTCTCCGATTCGATATCAACGACTTTTCGGTCCTACAGCCGAGCTACAACCCTTCTCCTTCAGGGCTCGATTTTCCTCGTCGCACTCGACCCGAAAATTACCAAGATAAAGGAGGTGTCGCGCGTTCGACACGTGATAAACGCCCCGTGTCCTTTTCGTCTGCTTTGTGGTTGGGCATTCGTTCCGAAATTTGGGTTACCAAATCCCGATTAACCCTTCGCACGGCTGTCCTCAGTGTGACCTGCTCGACCGTAAGGAACGGACACTGTGTTGTTGTCCCTTGTGAAGAAGTTGATGTTGTTTGGATAAACTGGAAATGACCGTATAATGTTAGAAATGTAGTAACGCGGTGGAATAATAATTTTTTTTTCAATAACGTCAGAAAATAAAATATAATACCGATTTTTTTACTTTAAAAGGTATCATCCCTTCGTTCGTAATTTATGTATATTACAAATAATTTATAATTTTGTTTTTTATGTCACAATTTTACAGATTGAATAACACCATAGATATGAGAAGGAAACATAATGTACAGGCGAAATTCGATCGGTTCGAAAAAATGTTTCATCAGACGGGAAAAATTTTCTCAGGATTTCCCAACGGTGGGAGAAAATCGTTGGTTAATCAGGAGCAATTCGAGGAGTAGCGAAGAACGTAACTAGAAGAGCGCGGAGGAAAAGGAGGAAACAGAAGAAGGCGAAAGCTTGGCTTTGGGTCGAAGCAGGCTCGCAGCATCCCCTTGTTGCTTAGGCATCGCACGAGGGGTTGCAGCCCGGTCTATCGCGCTTGCGCGTGCTTCTATCTCCCCGCCACTCCCGTTGATCACCCCCCACTCCAGAAACGCATCGAAATCTTTCGTGCTCCGTCTTGTATTCGGTCAACTAACTCACTCTCGTTTCCCTCTCTCTTATTCTGGCTCGCTCTCTTTTTCTTTCTCCGTTACCGTCTCGTTTGCTTTTTCTCGCGTATACAACAGCAGCAAAGAGAATAGGAGAGGGAGAATAAGAGACGCGGTGCACGAACGTACGCTCGAGTTCCCCTTTCCCTTTTCCCTTTCCCTTCCCACCGATGGTCCTGGGTATATCCTGGGTTCCCGCCATGACGAACGGGATGACACCCGAGAATAGCCGAACAGGCCCGAATCGCGACCGACGGCCGAAACGCGGGCAGCTGCGACTCCGGACGGACAAAGAATACTCTTGGAGCATACAGTCACCGCGCGGCGAGCACACTCACCACGGGGCAGTCCGCCGAACCAAAGGTATAGTGTTTTGATACGTCGTCCAAGAGTAGCCGGCCGACGTTGTGCCTCGTAAATGTGTGTTGTGTGTTTCTGGGTATTATTCGGCCAGGATTACACAGAGTGTGCACGTAGTATGAAGCGTCGAACGCGAACGTGTACGAACGAGGGAGCGCGAGAGGAAACGAAAGAAAGCACGAACGAGTGAGACAGAAAGAGAGAGAGAGAGAGAGAGAGGGAGGGAAAGAGAGTGAGAAAGGGAGGAACGTGCGAGGTGTGCGTGCGTGGTTGTATGTGCGTATGCGAGCGTGCGTGAGTAGGAGCAGGAATATTAAAAGACGACGCCGGCTCTAGGTGATTTCTCGATCGACGCGCGACGATTCGTATGACTGGAGTGGAATAGGAACGAAAAAGAACGGTGTTACTATTGTTGCGGTTAAATAAACGGAGAAGTTTCTTCTTTGAATGGCTCTCGTAAAAACACGTGTATGTTCCGCTCGTGGTTCATCGTTTCGATCGTTTAGTGTGTTGATAAAACAAGGAACAACAAAGTGATCGGGAAGTATATGTATACGTACGGTGATACGAGACGGAGAAACAGTGGGGAAAAGGAGCAAAATTTCGTGATAAAAGCAAATCGAAGGGACAGGATAGGGACACGGGTAGCAGGAAGAACGAGGACGGCAGAGACAGTGTTAAACGGTTTCCGCGACCAGAGTTCCTACGTCTTGTCGTGTCGATATTATCGGTGATTGTGGATGAACGTTGGTTTTTGGCGCCTCCGATATCGATCGCAGCGCCGACCGATCGAAGAAAAATTTGGAATGTAACGCCGGTAGGGCATTAGAACGGCAACGGTAGTGGCTGTAGTGGGTCCGCCGCGGCTACGACAGCGACAACGGCAAAGGCAACGACGGCGACAGGGCGACCGGACGGGTGGAGTGTGCAGCAAGAGGGAGAGAGCACGGAGGATCACTCTCGCTTTCGTTCGGCTCTCCCTCTTTATCTTTCCTTCTCTCCTCTGTCCCTCTCTCCCTCCCTCTCTTTCTGCTTCTCTCCTTTCTCCCTTGCTCGCGCAGCGGCTGCTGCTGCTACTCGTCGACTAGTAGGAGAACGGAGAGAGAAAGAGAACACAAGAAAGAGAGCGAGAGAGCGCCGGAGGAAGAGAATCGTCGCGCGGAAGACAGAGCTAGAGCGTGTGCCGGCCGAGCAACAAAGAGAGAAATACCTCGTCCAGCCGAAGAAACCGAAGAGAAGGAGAAGGAGAAGGGTAAGTGCGCGAGCTAAGCTAACGTTTCCGTGGATCTATCGATGCGCCCGATACCAATCCGTTTCGGTGGGAACGATGTGTTTCGATGTGTTTAGTTATTCATCCTGTATCGTTGTGTCTTTCTCGTTGTCGTTCGTTGTGCTATTGTTGACATTGGGAACCTGTTCCCATTGAACGTACACGCCACCGAGGACACACCAAGTGTCCGCAAACGACACGGATCAACGAAAGCGAACCGTGTCCCGATGTAAATCCCCTTTTTCCTTGCGAACGATCATACGGAAGTTCTCACCCGCGACACGTTTCCGTCGTCGTGGTCTTTTTGCTAAGTCCGCCGATCATCACCACCGCCATCAGTATCGGCACCACCTCTACCACAATCTCACAATCTCACCACCACCACCATCACCATCGTCACCGCCACCACCACCACCATCGCCACCACCACCTCTACCTCTACCACCATCACCATCGGCACCACCACCACCACCACCACCGTCGCAACCGCCACCACCACCACCAGACCACTACCACCGCTGCCACCACTACCATTGCCGTCAACGCCTCCTGCTAGCCGGCGGCGATGCACGGTAGTGTCCTCGAGCACGGCGTGCACGCATCGTGCTGTGAATGTTTCACGAGTCTCGCGCGGTGCGTCAGGCAAAAACACGTTGTGTCGTCGTCAGACGGGTGACGGGCCAAAGTGCATCCCTTCGAGATTCCCGGTGTTTTCGAGGCTCGGCTCCGACGGTTCGTCGCGTAGTGTATGGGAAACAGGTTCTTAAACACCATTCTCTTCCATATAAACCCGCGTGCATCACGACCTATACCGTACACGTAAAGTTACATAGAGAAAGAAAGAGTGAGAGAGAGAGAGATCCTTTTATTTTGTTTTTCGCCTCGATTGCGCGTGAACCTAGCCTAGCCTGACTGGGAACAAACGCCGCTTTGGTAAACAGCATTATCGACTACACACGGAGTGCTGTTCGTCGATTGTGTAGAGTTTGGTGCCGGCTCGCCTGGTGTGGTGAAGAAAACGGGAGAAAACAAGAAACAGATACATGATTGATTTTCTAACGTTCGAATCCTGCAGTCACTGCTCGCGTGTTCCTTGGTATACTTACATAGTGCTTGTATATGTAACTGTATGTAACGTGTGTTTCAAGATTTTGTCTATGCGATAAACCGCGTGGTGCGGCACACACGGTTCGTCGAAATTTCGATCGTGATCCCGTGTCAAAAATTTTCATCGGCAACGGCCGTTATCGGGCTCCAGCAGTGGTATCGGAAGTGGGATATTGTGTGGCAACGGCTTGAGTACACCACGAGGATCAAGCACGAACAATTTGACCCTGATCTATAGACGTGTGTATCGTACAGAGAAAAACGCAGCCCGGTAATAACGTGCAATTTGTAGTTTATGCGATAATAATCGACGCGTACACACGCGATCGACTTCGGGATCGTTAAGGGTCGTTTTAACGGCCACGTCGAATCATAGTCCTCGTGCTAGACAGGGAAAAGATCAATTTCCATCGGACAACCTTTCATTTCCATCTATCGTAAACGGTCCAAATAGTAACATATCCGCTTCTTTCTCAATCTTTCTGTAACAACGCGTGGATCTAAAAAAACGATCGGTCGAAATCGAAAATTAACGGGCGCGTTCCTAACGACAGGAATGCAAAGTAATCCGAAGGAGAAGCTCTCTCTGTTTCGCCGTCGCGAATGCGATCAATTCCCCTTTCTCTCTCGCTCTATTCCTATCTCCTTCCTTTTTTCCTCCGGTTCCCTTTCCTGTGGGTGTTCCTCCTTTTTTGTGTTGGCGAGCCGCGCGCTACGGCCGCGGATAGGGAGGTGGGGGTGGCGGCGGCGGCGACGGCGGAGAAGGTGGTAGGAGGGGGCGAATTTCGGCCTACTCGCTTCACGGAACGGTGGAACGGATCGGAACGGACAAGGAACTAACGTCGTGGACCGCGAGAACAACGGGCGCCAAGAGATTTAAGGGCACGCACAGTATCCCTTTTACCTGTTCCATGTTACTTTTTTCATCCTTTTCCTTCTGTCTTTCTCCTTTCTTCTTCCTCGGCGATTTTTCTTCTGCTTTCTTGCCCCCTTTCGCGCCGGCACTGTTCGAAAGGGTCGCGAATGAACTTGGCCGCGAATAGACCGCGATGAAGTCGGACGCGCGAGTACAGAGTAGGTAGAGTCGCGAGGCAAAAGTCGATGTGCGGTCGTTCGAAAAGCGATCAGTTGTTTTCCGCGTATGAAATAGAGAATACTTTCGTCGTGTACTTTTCTTTTCTTTGCTCCAATAAATGTATTATTAGCCGAGGCGTTAATACTAGAATCACTATGAGACTTGGGCAATCCATTAGGTAGGAAAGAAAAGAAATTTCGCAAGAAGGTATTCTGTATAATTTAAATCCTTTAAATATTTATCGATATCAACGACTTGTTGTCATTTTTGCAACTTTTATAGTCGTTGCCACGTGTGGCTGTTTTCCAAAACGACGACTTTTTTTTATCAGTTATTTATCATATATAGCATATATTTTGACATTGATGCCATGCATAGAGAAACATAGTTTCAGTACCTTCAGCATAGTTTTTATCAGTTAATTTTGTACTCGTAATCGTTTTTTGATCGTGAATCTTATTTACGGACGATCTGCATGAACCGCTCGATAGTTGCTCTCGCGCCTAAATTCAGACTGTTCCGCAACAAATTCGCGGAGATAACAAGTCGACCGGATCGTACGCTCGTTGTACATTGTGGTTTGCGTGCCGGGACAGTTACGCGTACTATGCGTGAAATTTTCATATTATCGCGTGTTTTAGACCCATTCGTAACCGTCGTAACCATCATAACCGGTCTTCAGTGACTACGCGTTCCGTGATCTAGCTCGATCGAACGAGGTAAAAAGAACGAAAGTAAACCAACGGAAAAGGCGAAGCAGTTGCATGAAGTATCGAACGACGTTGATAAAGAAACGAAATACATATGCATATGCGGTGCTCACAGCAGTATAGACGCGAAGCGAACACCTGTCCAACGTAGAAACAGGTATCGATGGCGAAACGTTGGTTTCGTAGGATCGCCGATCGGCCCAGAACGGAGCGTATACGTTATAGTTTCTTGTTCCTTTTTCTCCCTTTCGTAGTACGCCCTTTTTCGAAGCCCGCTCTTTGCGTGGGCTGTCGGACGTCGTTGTGCGCATTAATCCGTGGTTTAGCGAACCAATTTAAATATCAGCGGCGCGCTCGACGCAATTTTATATCATTTCCGATATCATGTGCTTGTGTGGGTGGGTTTAACAGTGTGCCCGCCCCCCTTACCCCCACCACTCTTCTCTACCTAGTCGGACCGTTACGCACCTCTTTACACGAGAATGCCACTGCTGTCGTTTTTCAAACATATACGTAACGTCTTCAACAACGTCCTCAGCATAGGCATTACATACAGCCGTTCTTATTACCTCGTGTTCCTCTAGCGTTCTTTTCTATTTCGTTTCGCCCCGGTTCTTACCCGTTCTACCGTTTCGCTCCGTATGTATGCTCGGTGTACGCCGGTGTACCGCATGTTACGTCGTCACGACGTACGTTTGCGGTACATATCGTGAAAGTGCACGAGCGCATGCGCACTCCCTGTGCTCTTACTCGCGCACGTGCGTGCATGTGCAGTGTGCATACGTATCGCGCGGCCGTGGTCTGCGTGGACGTTCGTGCACGGTACAACACCAGCTGTGGTCCGTTTTACGACGGCCAAACCAACGTGCATACGGCGAATACACGCGCGTGTTACGCGTACGTGTTCCAGCACACAGAGCCGCGCGCACTCGCGCGAATCAATGCGCACTCGAGCGCGTTCGTCCGCCGTCGAACACCGTACGCAGTGCCGTAAAAGCGTCGCTTGACCAATGCCCGTCCCCGCGTCCCGTCCGAGCGATTTCGACGCCGGTGCACGCCAGCAACAAGTGACCCGGTCGTTCCTGGGAACAACGTCCACGTCTATGATCGTTTTGCCGCGTTTTTACTCCATTTTCTCTTTCTCTTGATCGATTTCTAGCCTTTTTATCGAACGTGTAACTCGCGACAAAGAAAGTGACACCCAGGGATTTAGAGAACTGAAAAATGGGTGGCTTAGGGTAAACGGGTCGGTCGGGAGGAAAAAGTTGAAATCGGATCCAGGGTGGAACGTTTCTGTTGCCGGCGAATCGATAATCGTGGTACTTACGTACGAATGTTGAGCTACGGTGTGCTTCGTACAACGAATGCACTGGCATCGAAGAGAGGTTATCAATGGCGTAGTATGCGAGGCCGTAGCTTTCAGCGGATGAATAAGTTATATATTCTTCGACGATGCTAGTAATCGCCGCTACAAAAACAGTATTGTTATGACTTGAGTAAGTGGATGACGTCAGTTATCACGGCTTCTTTCTTCGCTATTTATTGCTACTTAATACGGGAGTAAATACCGTTTCATGATACCTTCAGCTGCGACTTTTCTTCCGACGATCGCCGGTTCGTTTTCTCCTCTATGCATGAGGCTATCTTTCACCATATTGGAAACCGTGCTCCGAAATACTTCTATTCGAATTTTATTCGTTTCGTGCTTGACACTCACGAGAGCGTGCTTGGCTCAGACATCGAGCCAATACTTATCGTTCTTCCGATCCAGATAAACTTCCTCCAAGTTCGATCTCGACACGCGAATCTTATCGATAGCTCGTGTAAAGTTAATGCTTCGCTCGGATCCTCGATTCACGCTTCGCCCTGATGCTGTAAATCTCTTGTAAATTGTGTTTTGCTTAAATCTGTTGCTACCACCGTCATCTTTTAAGTTTGTCGATTCTGTGGTTCATGGTTTTGCATTCACGTCTATTTTCAGATTCACGATCCTAATAGACGACAGGCGTTGGACTTTTACAAAGTACTGCCGTCTTCTACAATCGCGTCGTCTTTATAATTCTGATACTTTGTTCAAATTTGAAGCATTTTCTGCCATAGTTTGCTTCATCGTTCACTTTCATTAGCTGTTAATTTTTCTATTTCATAATGTTCCAATTGTATCAACATACCTTCTCTCCTGTCCCACTCCCTATTCTACCAATCACCTCCTACTCCATCAATCTACAAATTCACAGCTCCATCAATTCTTCCAACCTCTCAATTTCCTTCTACATCCAAATACCACCACTAAACTATTTATCAAACTCCTTACACTTTCATCGATTCCTCCAATCTCTCCTAGTTTCCTCTCGCACGTATAAGTACGTCCAACTCGATATTTAACCAAATCACTTGTATCTTCTTTCACAGCAGCTAACAAATAATTTTATTTTGTGTCGCGGTACGTCCTTCTTAATCTCAAAGTCGATAAACATAAAACAGCATTTCGTTTCACAAAGTAGCAGTGAACTGACTTACGTCCTTATGACCTTCAGCTCATATGTGCATCAACATGCTGCGAAGACTCGAAAAATCAAACAACACGGGGAACGTGAAACGTTTCAACGTATCTCGAAAAATGAAAAAATGTTAGATAGGAGATTCGAACTGAGGAGGGCTGTGCCGTACCCGTATTTTCGTGGGGCACCATATTAGCTGGCCACGCCGCTGGCAGCATGCGCTCGGACGAACGCGTGCATTCGTGAGCCCGTGTGTATGGATCCAGCGACGTGTGCGTGTGCGTGGGACCTTGAATCAAGCAGCCTTTGTCGCGAGAGTCGAGCGGGCGCGGGTGCGCGCGCTCGCCACCACGAGGTCGGCGAAAGTATACCCGGAGCTTTTTTGCTTGGGGCCGCCGCGAGAGAGGAGAGCTCGTCTTTTTTTCTTCTTCGCCTTTCCTTTTTTCGGCCTCTAGCGGGGACGGGGGACGTGACATGAGCGCGCGCGCGCCAGCGGGCGACCGAGGCGCACCGCCATTTTTGTTCCTCGTCGCCGTAATGCCGGAATTAGCGCGCGACGTACGCCGAGTCTCGTGAAAAACCGAGCTTATCGCTGTGGATTTACGCCTGCGGAAACGGAGATAAGCGGAACCGGGCCCGAATAATAATTATGAACCCCCGCTGACACTCTCGCCGATTTCCCACCGGTTCACCTACTGCTCTTGCTTCCTGCTCCTCGACCATAGGGTAGATTGCATTTCAGTTCGACTTGTTAATGAATTTTTCGTTTCTAGGATCTTTTTCGTTGGTTTTGTTAGCATTTGCGAGAGTAGAATCTTTTCTGGTAGCTTGTGTCTATATTAGGAAAAGTTATAGAGTTTTATTTAATTCTTGGTATGCCATTGGAGTCGCTTTGGCATCTCGTTACAGGCCTTGTCGTTTATGAATTTCTCGTTGTTAAAGTGCTTCTTTCTGTCTTTCCATGGTTTTTGCTGAAAGATGATTTCTTTCTAATTTGCGTATCAGGAAGAGTTGTAGAATTCTGGTTGACAGTTTCTATTCCATTTGCGTTGACTTTGATTTTGCTCTTCATGTCTTCAAGTTAATGAATTTCTAATTCTTAGGATGTTTTTCTCGCTGATATATTTTGATCTTTTGATAATTTGCATGTTAATAAAAGTTATAGTTTTATTCTGTTTTGGTGAGAAACAGATAAGAGAAATGATAAATGTTCATCTTTCCACTGATAGTATATAAACAAATTGTTAGTTGAATTTATTTTCGTTTAATAAAGGATAAGAGAAAATGTCACGACCAACTTCAGTAAAAAAAAATGTTCAAATTGTTGATCATTTGTATTAAAAGTTCTTGGAGTACAATTTGTAACTGGTTTATAGATTCGTAAATGATATTCTAATTTTTGAAGTGAGAATTATCCTGACGTATAATACCTACGCCTTTGTGTGAAATTAAAACTACAGTCGGTTTAGTTGAAGGTTGTGGTTGAAGTTTGTGAGCTACAATGTCAAGTTGATAGTGATAATTCCCGTGTAAAATTATGATTGTTTAGAGTATGTTAATGATACAGGAACTGTTACATCGAACACTACACCGTTTGACACGCGATATCTGAGTTACATAACTTGTCGGAACTTTTGGACTATCGAACACCTCCGTGAGCGATAAGATTACCTAAACTGTGATTCTCTCAAGCATATGTATCAATCAGTATATGTATGTATACATTCGTCGAGTGGCTCTTTACTGGTTTTCGTCTGTGCATCATTTGAAACTTGGTTTTGGAATGCACAATGTTTACAAGAACGTTTAAAATACCTATTTTTTCTTTTCCTAAACTTTTCTTTCGAACAGTTGCATAACTGCTTACACTGAACCTGGGTAAAAACTGGTTGCACTAATCCTTTAAAAAAAGGAGGAAATATATAATTGGAACGAATCAACGATTCATAATTTTCTCTAAGAATATTCCGAAAATTTTCAGAGCTTCAAATAACAATTTTGTTTGCCTCAGATGATATATTTCTAAAATTACAAGATACTTTTTTTTTAAATAGTTACGTAGAAAAAAAAAGGAAGGAACACGTAACTTCTATCTGAAGCAAATAGTCAATTCGACATTCTTTTACTGTAACTTGCTCTTTAGCTGAAATTTTCTGTTTTTCCAAGCATCGCCGTATCAGTAGGAAGGAGCAAAGTCTGCGACGAATCGACAATTCCATGCGTGCCGTGCGGCCGCGTGCAAAATCGTCGAGGCGAAATTCGCCCGCGTCACGATAACGCGGCGCGACGCCGTGGCCGAGTGGAACAAAGGAGTTCGAGCCAGCCGTAACTGCTCGATACGGGTACACGATAATAACGAAACGAGACGCGCAGAATTCCGCGGCGTCGTTTCTTGTAAAAATAAAAAAAAAAAAAAAAAAAGGAAGAAAGGAGCACGCTACGGTCGAACGACGATATACGCACGAACGTGTCGTTGACAATTATCCTTCGCTCGATGTACAGGGTGCGATGCAGCTTGCGCTTCGATGAGATATACATACTTAAGAGAATTGATTTTTCAAGATAAAATATATCAAAAGGGTAGCGTCTACCGATAAGTGTCTATAATTTAAAAAAAAAATTAGTTTGCAAATCATACAAGGAATGAAAGTTCCCTCGTTAAAATCACGTAACGAGATTGGTTTTTTAATAGAATTTTTTATTGTTCAATACCTAAAACTGAATGTAGGTTTTTACAAAGAAGTTTAAGGAGATATGAGTTTTATCAGTACGAGTTACTTCTCATACACGGGAAGTTTAGATTCTTTTTAGCGAATTATCAGTCTTGTACAAGAAGGTGAACAAATTTCCACCTGATACTAATTCAATCATTATTCGCCAATCAAAAGGCAAACTTATTATGTAACATCATTTTCTAAAAGTTTTTCAATTTTAAGTACTAGAATAATTATATACATAATTAACATTTAATTTCTCAAGAATCAAGTTATTTGCATTATTCTCTAATCAATTTGTTTTCGACGGTACATGTAAATTTCATCCTAAGAATATCTCCTTCTTTCTCTCTCTCTCTGTTTAATTACACCAAATGAAACCACTTTTCAACACCATATTTCTAAAACTCGAAACATTCGACAATTGAAATTCATACGATAATTATTCAACGTCTCTTGCCACAATTGTTATTAATTTTCAGCAACGTGTGTTCGTGTGCGGCTGTAGAATATTCCGCGCGCACAAAGGTCCGGGTCGCCTCGTAGCACAGGTTTCGTTAGCTCGGTTTTTTCGATGGCGCGCACTCGTCGCCGTCTAATATTAATTCCAAGCGCGCGGAATCTCCGATCTCTCTTTCTGTTGGCCAGCTGGTCCGCGGCGCGTTGCGCTTCTGGGAAGCCGCGCTCCTGCGTGCCGACGACGGGATATATCGTTCGGTGTCGCTACGCACGCTAGCGCGACCAGCGCGCGCGCTATTGAATTTTTCTGCGCGCAACTCGTACGCACACAAAGCAGTCAGGGCCCTCTCGTACACGGTCGATTCGACGAGAGTGCAACAACGCGACCAGGCGCCAGCTGCGTCCCCTCTTCCTGCTTCTTTTCACGGCCGCGACGTAGCTTTTCGAAATTTCGTCTCGTCTTCCGCCGTCGCGACGCTCCTTCCGCTATGCGTACTCATAGATCCGTTCTTGCACTCTCACATCTTATTTTCCGACAATTAGTCTTCGCTCCGCCTGGAAATTTATGGTAATTCTTGAATCTATTCGCTGGTATAATAATTTGAGATTTTTCTAGCAATTTGCACCTTTTTTTTATTGATTATTCGAAATCCGGTTGGAGGCTTATTTGTAGCTTACACGAATACATCTATATAGAAACGTATGAATTAAGTTGTTGATCTTATCATAATTAGTTCCTTAAATTCTATAATGACATTCTTCAAGGGGAATTAAGGTATAAAGACTGCAATGAAATTTGTAGTTTTGTGTTCGATGTGACAGTGAATTCAAAAGATTACGTTGTTGAAATTTTTACGGCATAATACAGACAAGCGCGTAATACACCTACACTTTTGGTAAAACTGGTAAAGTCTATCAGACAGGTTTCTACAAATTGGAGTAACCGTGGGTTATGTTCTGAAAATCTTTTGACTGTAAGTTTTGTGGTAATTTTCGATGATTCAAGTTACGCATTACAAATTACTCATTACAAGCCCATAATTCCTTCTAAATTTCATTGCTCCACGTATCTTGCGTCGCTCACTCCAATATTTCCACCTAAAAACAAGCCCATAAATTCTAATTACGTATCTTGAAACTCGCCTCTCTTCCCAAACGTACAAATGCAGACACGCACGTGCTTTTACCTATATGTACACATCGGACCATTTCCAAAGGAAATCGAAATCCATTCGAGAGATAGCTTTAATTTATACCGATCCCGTGGCCGGAGGAATCTGAGAAACGATAAAACATCTCGAGGAAGCGGGAAAGTTTCGCGTCAAGTCGGACGCCGATAGCAGCCGAATCGATTTTCAAGCGACTGCAGCAATTTATATTCGAGCAGGCCGAACATATACCCGTGTCATGAATTCGCCGGTTTCTTTCGAACTTCTTTTCTCGAACTAATGTTTCTTTCGCGAACAGAAGGGAACGCAGACGTTCTCCGCGGCCGTGCTATCAGCGCGGCGAGTTTCGCGACCTTTAAAGACTAAAGTTCGCGGTATTCAGTGTAGATTAGATTTATGGACAGTTAGAGGAGAGTTCAATCTCCTGTGGCCTGCGTGCTGATCCTTCGTGCAGGTGTTTCCACACAAAACTAAAATATCGTGACTTGGATTTCCTAATGAACCGTGAATTTTGAATTGTTGGAAATTTCATCTGAAATAGAAGTGGAATTCTTTTAGTATTTTTGTAGACAATTTATTGCAGGAATTTGCGAAGAATTTATCCTTGGAATTTATTTTAGGAATTTATTTTCCTGACATTCAATTTGCGGTCTTTCTTTTTTTATTCATTTTTTTTTTTATTTGATGAAATTCTTTTTCGAAAAATGGACTGATGTTTGAAGACACTTGTGTTTTTCTGAAAGACGTGCTAATAGGTGACACCCAGTGGATCGTAGTCTCGTGCTGGAACGAAGAATTCCTGGCAGCGAGCTGTTCGCTCAAATGTCGTTATTTCTGATGCACAGCGGTTCGTTCAAGGAAATTCGTGGAACTGTTCGATTCTTCGTTAATTCGACCCAACTGGCCGAATTTGTCTTTGTCCCATGTCACGTGTCGACGCAGCGTGGTATGCGCAAGATGTAGCGTGCCTTGAAATTTTTAGTCTCGTCGATCTTATTTGTATAACTATATCTTCGGAAAATTTTGTTTGTACCTGCGCTGTGCTTCCTTAGGAAAATATCCTGAAAAAATTGCTGCAATTATCGTTGCTATCTTACTGTACTGATATTAAAGATATCGTAGGAAAGAATCTTAATACGAAGCTTAATTAATCTTAATTGGAATACTTTCTGGTGTATGAAAGCTTTTTTATTTTTCATTATGAAATGTGAGTTAAATTCTTACGTTCGTATAAATAATATCGAATAGCGTATTATCTTTCCTCGTTCGAAAATGGGAAATATCAACGTTCGAACCCGAAAATGGCGTGCCATCCAGAAAACTAAATTCTCTTTCTACTACAAAAACAAAATAAAGGTCCCCGATTGATACGCACGATTCTTTATTACATTAATAAATTCTATTTTAATTGCACCATTGCAATTAAATTACGAGCTGTGGCATATACCGTTGATTATTCTGTATGCTTGTAAACGTCGACAATCTGTCTGAAAATGTCGAAATGGAGTACGATCGATGAAACGCAAGACGTGTTAAAGCCAGAAGTGAGCGTTTCAAAGGCAAACAAAATCCTTGTAAAGGCCACTTTCAGCTCGTACAATTCTTTTAACACGTTTCGCCGTTAAAACGGTTCTTAAACGATTTTAAATTGAGCACAATCGAATGAAACAATTCTCAAGCAATCTGAAATGAAATATACTCGAAGAATGGAAGAAGGGACGAACAGCATTCGCGCGCAAGTTCGAACGAAGAGGCAACGTGACTCGCGTTTTAATTCACAGCAAGCGAAAGTGCGCGTCGAACGACAGTGCAAGTTTCCAACGATAGCGAAAGCTCCGTCGGCCACAGCTGTAAAGCTATTAGAGAGAGTTTTGCAGCGAGAGTGGCGCGGAGCGATGGAGAACCGGCCGCGAGATAGCGACAGAGCTATTGCTCTCTCTATGTACCGGCCATTATGTGCATCCACCAGCCGTGCAAAAGCTGGCTGGCGTGCGCGCGCCAACAGCACACGTACACATTCACATATCCACGCACACATGAACATACGTATAAAAGCGTAGCATTGCTGATCGTGTGGATGTGTACTTACTCTATGCACTGCGAATAAGAGACAGAGAAAGGGAGAAAGAGAGAGAGAGAGAGAGAAAGATAGAGAGAGGTTGTTAGAAGGACAGAGAAGGGTTAAACGGCGGTCGATATCTCACAGAGGACCAACATCGCACCGCTTTTTGACGATGGCTTGGAACCGCTTGCGAATCGCTCACTCATTGAATTCTGTAGAAGAATTCCTTTGATTTCTTAATAATGCGTGTATTAACTTATTGTACGATAGTTTCATGTTATTCGATATTTATCGATCGAATATTGGAGTAAACGAGGGTAGATTGTATAAGAAAGGAAGCGTAGAATCAAAGATTAGGTGGTATAGTAAATGTACTTCGATGATAGTACAAATTAAACATTTTAGGGTGATTAATTTCTTAAAACAGGGTAAGTTGACGGTGGGTCAACGATAGAATAAAATAAAATACAATATGATGATATATTTATTGGTTAAATAATGTGGTAGAATATCAAAGTTTAGGAGTTGTGCAGTTCCATTTAATGCAATACCTGTATGACTCTTTCATAGAACACCACGTTCTATTCTGCAAACCATTAAATATAGTATATGTAATATATAATAATATATGTAACATAACAACTATACTTTTAACATACAATGCTATTTCTTCCACCTTAAACATTCAAAATAATCTCTCAAAATAATTTCATTTATCATGTTAAATTATTTACCATTTACCATGCGCGGACCTTGAACCATCCATGAATTAACAATACTACAATACACAAAATATGAATATTATATTTCCAGAATTAAATCGAGTACAAAATATACACATTACGAAGATCAATGACAAAGGGTGACTGTGCAGTTTTTATGAAAACAAAGAATTGTAGAACGCGAAAAGCTCGTAGCCATCATCAGCGGTCTAAGCAACGCTGAATGAACCGTCCGGGGACTAGGGCACAACATTCGCGGGTATCAAAGCGAGCGAGTAGGTGTGCAGACACGCCGAACGTAATAGTAACCTTGGCTTAGCGATGGTCACGTTATGGTAACGTCTATGACACGTTCCCACGTAGTCGCGTGTCACGTTCTCGCTTACGATCGCCTCACGTGACCATGGAGAAGGGGGAGGACTCAATGAGCCTCGTCATCGGGGCGTTTTTATCTCGAAACGCTCCGTTTTTTCCGAAGCAACTCGTCACGAATTTCGATCGTCTGCCAAATTTCTTTTCCTTTTCTTATATTTTCTTTCTCTTTCCTTTTTTTTTTTTTTTTTTTTTTTTTTGAGAAAGTATAGTGAGATTATTTTCGCAAAAGATTATTTTCATCGAAACCTTTTTTATTCTTTATGAGAAATTATAAGAATTCTTTCTTTCCTTTTCTGGAGGCGTTGAAGTGTACGAAAATGATGATAGAAAGTGTGGGAGTGTGATGTGAAAACTTTTTATTTCTCAAGAGGCTAGAGATAACTACGATGGCTACAGAAAGTATTTATTTGCATCCCATTGTATTGACCGTAGCATTTACGTACTATGTAGCTAATTAGATCCAAATATATGAGTAGAATTTAATCAGATAACACTTCAGTAAAGAATAAGGATTCGTGCAAGTACATTTTGTAGCCATTGTATATTCTTTTTGTTTCTGAATGTTGAAATGTTCGTCCCGAAAAACGTAAGAGTGTGTACAGTGAAAATGATCGTTGTGCGAAGTTATGGATGAGAAACGAATTATATTAACTGTGTTATAGATTTAGTAGTAAGACGACTGATTTTAATATCGTGTTGTGTCTTTCTGTTGCAGATCGTACAAATCAACCGCCTTCTAACAAGCCACATTAACCTCAAGTGATTTCTATTTTCTTACGAAACGCGAAAGAAGTAATTAGTGTGTTTATATCGACGTAAAACAAAGGAAGAAAGGAAAAAAGCGAAAAGAAAGAAGAAGAAGAAGAAAGATATTCCAAGAGCTTAAGTTCAGAAGAAGACAAAGCATTAAGAGCTATAGTATCTAATTAGTGTACAAAGTATATCTGAAACAAAAAAAAGAAAAAATAAAAAAAAGTCCGCCAGTGCCAAATCGAAAGACGAAACGAAAGAAAAAAAAAACGAAAAAGGAAAGGAAACAGAGTAAGAAAGCAAAAAAACGGAGAAACGCGTTTAACACGATTGTTGTACGTTTAAGATCAGATTTAAAAACAAAAGACAAACGAAACAAAAGGGAAAAAAGAAGAAAGAAGAAGTAAAAACCGTAAACCAAAGAATCTACCATTTCTTTTTTTCTACTAATCACTCAGCGAGCTAACGATATACTCACTAACCAGCTAGACGAGCGGCGATCTCTTCGCGAGCAGATTTAATTAGAAGAAGAAAAAAAAAAGCGCAAAACAGAAGCATACGAAATAAGTAAATGAAAAAATCTGACCGACAAAGTTTTCTAAGCTTATAATAAACAAATTTTACGTGATAGGCAAACTAAAAGTAAGGGTTGACGTTCTTTTTTTTAAAAAAATAAAAAAAAAAGAAAAAAGAAGAAAAAAGTAAGACAGACGCACCTACTCTTAAAGAGCGCGTATGAGAATATCTAATTAAGGAAAGAAGAAGAGTCCCATCCAAAGCGAAAGACAGACGGAGAGAACGCAGGCCGCCCTATATATCCGGAAAAGGGGACTCGCATATAATTACTCCCAGAGAAACCGATCTACTTCAGTTCGTAGCCTAAACCTGTTGAGTACAAACGACAGAAATAGAGTTATAGAGAGCGAGAGAGAGAGCGAAAGCGTACGTACGAACGAGAGAACGAGAGCAAGTGAGAATAGCGACAAGAGTGAACGCGAAAGAGGAACGAAGAAGAGCTCTAAACGAGAGGCAAGAGGAAGAAATTCAGGAAAATCACACATACACGCTGATACACATCGATACACACCGATACACACGATAAAGAAACACATACACCGAGAGAACGCAAAGGTACGAAGCTAGAAAGAAAGGCAACACCAGCAGAGAAAACACACCAGAAGAATCGTTAGGAGAAACCCGCGTTTCAGTATCGACCAACGG
This sequence comes from Bombus vosnesenskii, assembly GCF_011952255.1. Taxonomy (NCBI): domain Eukaryota; kingdom Metazoa; phylum Arthropoda; class Insecta; order Hymenoptera; family Apidae; genus Bombus; species Bombus vosnesenskii. Next base: position 1,017,602 of record NW_022882938.1, read on the forward strand.
AAGGTTTGAGGCACGGAAAGGCATCGATAGAGAAAGAATATTCGACCCGTTCTCCCAGATGTCACGGTGCTGTGGGAACGAGTCCCGAGCACGCGTCGAGCAAAGCGGATAATCCCGATAACGAGCGTCCAATCACGATCGTGGAAAAACGAGCGTTTATAAAATCACCCGATAGAGGAAACAAGATCGAAAGATCGGAAATTCGTGTGCGTATACAGCCGCATACGCACCGTATATTCTTTCGCGCTGTCGTTGATTTCGTCCCGGACCAGTGTCAGAAACATAGTATTCTCGGAAGCAGAAAAGTAACACGACCTCCTGCGTGCAGGGGGTTCACGTCGAGATGACGTGGCGGGGAAGATGAGCGCCGAGGTAACGAAGGAGGTCGTCGCCACCGAGAGGGTAACAGGAAGCCCTCCGGCGGCGGTCGCGACCTCGCCGAGCTCGGTCGGTCCAGGTGATCCGGCGCGTCACCTGCCGCCATTCAGCAGCTTCGCCGGGGATAACGCGATGGACAGCTCGACAACACTGACTACCCTTCACTCCCAGGACGTTGGACTCGGTCTGACATCCTCCTGGGACTACTACGAGGGACTGACGGGTCGCTTGATCGATTCACGGGGTGAGGTGGTTCTCGCCAGCCAGTACAGGCCATGGGAGTCGAAGAATGCCGTTGGTGGCGGTGCGCCGACCGCCGCGCCAGCCGCCGAAGGTCTGCCCAGCTTCGCGAGTCAATTTACGGCTCCTAGCGAGGCAGAGCCTCAATTAACCGCGCTCACGCCATTGTCGCCAGCCTCGATATCGCACTCTCCACCTGTCACGTCGGCGGTCGGCCTGCCTAGCTTCCACACGCTCGGCACGCCGCTCCCAGCCCCGCATCCGCATAGAGGCAGCGTCGGTTATCCTTTGGTACCGGCTCCCGTTCAAGCTAGAGAGGTGCCGGCGCTTCAACAGCAGCTACTCGACGAAAGGCACATTCAGTTGCTGGGTTCCAGTCCGGTGCAGGCGTTCCCGCCTCCGCCTCCTGGACATCCTCATCACACGGTGTTGACCGTGGTGAAGCCAGAGTATCCTCAGTTGCATCACGCCAATTTCCAGAACCCGATGTCCACGGTGCTTGACTCGTCACCTACATCCAGGCCGATCGGCATCGACGGCAGGAAAAAAGAGCGTAGAAAAATGCGAGCCGGCTCGATGGAGTCCGAAGACAGCGCTGGCGCCGGAAATGTCGAGAGTTCTGGGCAAGTAGCCGCGGTTTCATCCACTGCGAACAGGGGGGCCCATCACCTTGGTGGCGGCATGGCCGACGCCGACGGTGACGGCGGACTCAGCGACAAACCGGCCAAAAAGAAACGCAAGAGGTGCGGCGAGTGCATCGGATGTCAACGCAAGGACAATTGCGGAGATTGCGCGCCATGCCGCAACGACAAGAGCCATCAGATCTGCAAAATGAGGCGGTGCGAGAAACTCACCGAGAAAAAGGTTAGTATGTTTTATCAATCAATTTCGTTTTCATCGACGAAGCTTGGAATTTTCACGATCACTTATCAATGGTATATGCGAAATTCTTTCGTGGTTAGGGGGATGGGAGGATCGTTCGGCACCCAAGGTGAATTTAAACTTAATCTAATCAGAATGGAGTATACGTAGAACAATCTACAGACTTATATAGAGCAGATATTAGTTACCAACATTTACTATTTTAATATACAAAATATACTTTTCTGATTGAAGCACGTTGAAACGATCGAAACGTGATATTTCTTTAAACGGGTCTTTCGTAATTTATTAAACAGTCCCGAAATTTTCGTTTGTAATCATTTCTTTACTGAAAACTTCTCCCCTTTAAAAAAACACATCGGCGCGTAAAACACTCGAAAAGTTACAAATTCGCTCTGTCTGCATTCACTTTCGCTGGGAGAGGAATCCTGTTGCGCCGCATGCGTTCGCGCCCGCGTAACTGGAGTAATTCCGCGAGAACGAGTGGATCGAAGGGGCGATGAAACGAGCGCGAAAATGAAGGTGGTCGGCACGCGACATCGTTCGAAGGGTGGGGTTGGTTGTCGGCCCATGTTTCCCTTGAAATTCGTGAAAATCCAGGTGCACGCGGCGCCCGCTGGGAGAAAGGGGTGGCGCACGGATGCCAGGATAGGATAAACACTGGCATACAGCCGCGTTATAGAACGCTCCGTGTATATATAGATAGAGGCTGAACTTGGCCCCGATGCCTGAATGTGCCGAGAATCCCAGAGGGAAATACAGAAATACAGATAACCGAGGTGGTTTATTATTGTAACGACATTGAATAGGGGGTTGGTGGGTTGACTGGCTCGTTGGCTGGCTGGCTGGCTGGCTGTTCGGCTGTTCAGTTGCTTTTCCTAGCGACGGATTCGAACTGTGCTCAAAAACGAGCATTGTAAAATTTGTTCTCCTATATTTTCCCTCTCCTGGTTTTTATTCCTAAGAAATTGTTGCGCTTTATGAATTTTTATTGGACTTGAATGAATTTTTAAATAAGGAAGAATATTATCGAGAGCTGGTGACTCTATAATGTCGAACAAATATTTTTATTAAGTATTTAAGAGGAGAGATTGATCAATTTAGATGTTTAAAATAGACAATGTTCGTTTTTGAAAATGTGGAACAAGTGTTTAAAAACGAAGACTGATCAGTTCAGAGTTTTAAAATAGGAAGAAGCTTTTCTCGTGATTTTTTGTTGAAACAACGGGAATGATTTACTTCCTTTTATTTATCAGAGACGTAGCGCTGCAAGTGGAGGTTATCGTCAATTATGCATTTGCAATGCTACGGTTCAATTGTTTGATACCAAGGAGCCACACATATGAAAATTATTAAAAAAAGAAGGAGACTGTGACGTTCACGTTGATACAACAGAAAATCACATGCCATTCTAACAACGTCGATTTACCAATAACTTGCCGCAAGTTGATTATACCGAATGTACTGCTCCTCGACTACCGATTCTGATTAGAACAGAAAATTGCATTCCTCGCCGCACACCACACGGTCGCAATTTATTTGCAATCGCAATTCATTTCGTAAGAGACTGAGTTAAATATTCTCAGACCCATTTAAGTTTTATCGAAACATCTGCAATAAAATTTTCTCAGAAGTACTACTAAATAATCATCGAACAATTATTAAAATTATATTACTACGAAGTAGTGAAATTTCTCAAACATGCGGACAAACGATTATCAAAATAGTGAACCTTTTCAATCCCTCTGCAAAATCTATACGATGATAGGAGATATTTAAAATATCTTTAATTGCTTCAATTCGATAAGATAGTCATCGAAAAGTAAAACGAACTCCAAAAAAATTTCGAAACCCACATTTAACCTTTATTGAAAAAAGAAGCACGCTTTAGAACGATTCGATTCGATAGGATAATGGCATCGAAAGCGAGAACGAGCCACGAGTAGACGTGGAGAGTTCGTTTTGAAAACTCGAATGCACGAGGTCATTGTACTCCGACGCGAGTCAATTTAATGGCAAAGTCGCGGGCAAGCGTGTACAGAGCGGTGTGCAACAAACAGCCGCGCGGCGTCGCCGTCTCGTAAGCAGCTCCGCTTATCGTAGGGCAAGTTCAAGGCTCGTCGCGGGTCATAATAATCGCGTATCGAACTCAGACTCGTTCAGAAACAAACGTGTTGTTTGCTGCCGATACGGCCTAGCGCTACTTCTCTCTTTCTCCTTTCTCTCCTTTGCTTTCGTCTCTCTCTCTCTCTCTTCTCGTCACGATAAAACATGCTCGCCTAACAATTAAAACGAATCGATTCGTTCCTCGACAAGCAAAGTTTTCTCATACTAATCACGTGAAAATCGAGAAGTCGTAGTATTTCATTTAAACAATATTTTTTAACTCGATCTTTCTTTTCTTGCGTAAGATTTTTTGTCCTTTCTCTTCCTTTTCTTTATTTTCTGTGTGAAATGGAACTGCGATAAGAAAAACATTCAGATCAATGTTCGGCAGAGAATCGAACGGCCGGTCGTTGATACTGATAAGAGGAATGTGTTCTATGAAACGCGTTTATCCGTTAGGGATTCTAGAGATGTGGGTGTAAAATGAGCGATGTTAGCTGTTCTTACCAATCGTTCAGCTAGATCTGCCAGTTTCCATCCTATCATTCGTAGTCAATAACGCTTCTCTCTCGCGTTTCAGTAACAGCAATTTTGCTGCATTATAGAAACTCAACAGTACCCTAACAGTATCCTAAATATTTAATGCTTCTTAGCGATTATAACATGGTATACGTTCGAAAAATTTTGTTGAAATATTTTGAAAAATATTGAATCAAATTTCTTTCTCAGCTTTCGTAATAAATTACAACTGAATGGAATTGTAAAACAGTTAAACTTCCAAAGTTTCTTAGAACATACGTCGGACGTGTCAAGGAGCGAGATTTTACTGGAAAGTTCAACAGATCGACGATGATTTTCACGAGTCGTCGACTCGTAGTTGCTTCTTGTCTTTATCGTGCCACTTTCCGAGAGCTGACCTTAAGTGAGTCACTGACAGCTATTATCGTGACTTTCACGGACAGCCGTGCGTAGGCAGAGCGCATCTCGTGATGAGCCGCGATTAAACGAGAAAATTGTTGTTCCGCTCGATGATAGCCTGTCGAGTGCAAATAATATGCGATTCTCGAAATCGATCACTGAATAACCCGTCATCGTATATGCATCACCTTCGTTGCTCCATTATGCCGCGACAATGACAACCGATTATGTTAAACTCCTCTATGTTCTACGCCTTGCTAGAAGAGGGACGCGACGTCTCTGCCCTCCAACATTTCATAATAATCGCGACAGGCAGTTGAAACTGGGGCATCCCGATTTTTTAGACTTCTGTCCCTTGTAGCAGGAAAAAGGACATCCTTATTTCGTCATTTTAATTAGATAAGAATTATAAAAACGTATAAAGTAGTTTTAATAACAAATTTAAATTTTCCTCTACCAAATAGCTTTTATCTCTATCCCATTAGAAAACTAGCAAAAAGAAAATATAAATAGCACAGAACTGTCGTTTTGTAGAAATAATTAAATAAAAAATGATCGCGCTATAATATCGCGATAGTATTAGAATCGTTAGACGATTGTAACAATTAAAATTCCAAATATGAAATAGCCATCTGTAATTTCACATTCTGTGCAGCTACTTTTGATTTTAAAAAACGAACAAGTTGCACATATAACACTTCTCCAAACATTTCGTGATCTTTACGAGTACATTGAGACAACGTCGATCGGTTAGGAGTTGCGGGACGACGCACGACAAAGGCAAGGTAAAAAGGAAAAAGAAAAAGAAAAACGAGAGGAATGGGAAGAGATGCTCGGATGATAGATGGGCAGCGGCACGAGTCGAAGGCCCCGACCGGTATACAAGCATTGCCGTCACAACAACCCACACCATCGCGGATCTTAACACCCTCTTTATCCCGAGGGAAGGCTCACCCCCCGTGTCTTTCTGCTCGCGAAACAGGAGGCCACCCTCGAGTTCATCGTACACCTGGCTGCTGTCGAGAGGCCATCCGCGATGCCCCAATTTTTATCGCCTTTCTCACTGTTTTGACCCGTTTCATGACCGAGGGTAAGCGATTTTAACCCCTCAAATTCCTCCACAAGTTCTTCTCCCTTTTCTTTTTCTCACTTTCGTTTGCATCTTTTTCTGTTCTGTGAAACGAATGCGCGTATTACTCGAATAAACAAGAAGCTTGATTCCGACTGGAATTGAAGATGAAAGACGAAATCGCAATCGTGCAATCGACGTATTAGCCACGTCCTCGGATATCGGTTAACCCTTTGAAGTATTTTCTTCTTTTCTTTCGTGTAGAAAAAAAGAAGGTGATGTAAAGAATTTCTAAAATGGACAAGGAAGATAATTTTGATGGGTTTGAAGTCGAAAATTGCAGAACAAATCGCTATTATGCGACTGCTGCAATAGTTTTCCATCGAACAACCCTTTGAAACATTTTCTTTCGTTTCCTTTTCTTTCGCGTGAAAACTTGTATTTCTGGGATAGAATGAAAGAGAAAGTTGGTCTCGGATAGTTTGAAGTTGAAAGTCGGAGACGGAATTGCGATCGTGCAACTGGCATGATATCCTCGCCCTCCGACATCGATCAACCCTTGAAAACGTTTGTCACTTGCCGGGTTTCGCTGCAATTGGATCGATACGTATACTCTGCGGAGGAAAAGTATCCCTACGCGCGAACCGGTTAATTGGCTGCATTGTCGCCTTTTTATGCCAAGGTTGCAACGATAAGTTATCGAGAGAGGTGGGTAGAGGCGCGAGGAATTTTCTTAGACGTCGGTCTTACGAAGAGAAATAATTCCAGAAGCTAAGAATGGAGAAGTCGACTTTGGCCTTTGGTTTTCTTTCCAATATGATTCAGTAGAAGTATTTGGTAATGCTGTTCACACTGTAAAGAATGTTTCGTTTTAAATCGTAGAATTTCAAGAGCTGACTTTTTCGGAACTGCAGATATAATTCAGTTCCCTTCCTTTTCGCTATCAAAAATAGGTATCAAGCTCAATTTCCCTCAAGATGGAGACAATTTCATATTAAAGATTTTATTCGTATTCGTAAAAACACTTACTTTCTTTCGCTTTCTGCCTTGCGTCTTGCGTCTTACCGTGTTAAAAACGTAAGACATAACATTGAAATTATGAAGAATATATATGTCGGAGATGAAAGGAAAACCGGAGCCTTCCCTTTGCAATTTTGAGGAAGCCTTCTAATGCTTTAGCCTAGATTTTATCATAACTGTAATTAAGCAATTGTCATTTGTAATTGTTTGATATTTGTGAAAGCGAAAGTGGGTTCGAGGTGACAACTGGTCGCTGAACGTAGCCACGGTCACGGGATAAACCTTTTGCCTGACGAAGGTGTGGATCGGTTGTATTGTTCTCCCTAGAAATCATATAGAATTGTACTTTAGAGATGTCGATATAATGGGACACACGTTGTATTAGGAGTCAATCTCCAGACAGAAACTGCCTAGTAACAGCGTTTGGATCTTTCTCGATGTTTCCAAAGTGTATACAACAAACTTTTGACAGAAATTGCCTAGCAACAACGATTGGAACCTTCTCGATGTCTCCAGCGAGCATATAACAAACAAATGCAGTCGTATAGCGAAAAAGATTTTCATCAGATATTCATTCGTGTGATCGCCTTGGAAAGTGATACATCGAGCAATTTACCGAGTGTCTCAGCAATCGTATTTTTGTGTTTAAAATTATTCTACGCATAGTAAAGAGTTATCCCGTTGACCGTGGATTCGTTTGAACCCCGGAACATTGTTAATAGCGTTAATTAAATTCATTATTCGTAAAACCTATCAATCGTTAATCTCGTTATTCGTTAAATTTATTATTCGTAAGACATATTATTCGTTCCTCTTATTGTTCGTTAAACTTATTATTCTTTAATCTAATTATTAGTTAAACTTATCGTTTGTTAATCTTATCATTTATTAAACTCATTATTCATAATATTTTGTAAAATCTTGTTTACTCGCGTAAATATATTCTCTGTTTCGTAAATCAATGGCTAATTCAAACGAAGAATCATTACGCGCCTTAAATCCTAATGATAACCCGACATATATTATATACACTCGACGAATACTTGCTGTAAAGGCAAAATTGTGAAAAGAACGATACATTAAGGCGTTGACTAGCATGTAAATGCAATAATAAATACAATCGTCTATAAATACTTTTCGTAGCCACTGTATATAAACAACCACTTGTGGAACACCCTGTAGGTATTTACTACGTCGTTGCTACAATAACAAGAAAGACGGATAGTCCGGAGGCAACCGAAAGAAGTGTCAACGCCCACGCCGCCTCTTGCGCGGTATTACGTCGTGTTACGTCGCCGGGAGCGGCGATTCACACGTGCCGGTCGGGAATCGCGCGTTGGAACCGCCGGGGGCAGCGATCTTCAACGAAGATCGCATCAGTGACGTGCGATACGCCGCGCGTTTTGCGGTCTCTTTTGCGGTCGAGTTTTCGCGCGATTTATTTCTACGCTAATGGCATCGTTGGAAAATTTTATACGTGACCTACGCGAACGAAGGCACACGCAGCAGGTTCTAGAAATCGCTGGACATCATGGGCGGAGCACGACATGAGGATCAAGCAGTGGGGACCACAGTTGAATCAGCCTGGAGCAAATGGGCAATGGGTGATCTCACTGACAACGTGCTCGTCCACGCGCTCCGCCCATGTTTTGTCACGATTTCTGTCCTAAATATTGATATGAATTTGGGAAACGATACAGAAATTGGGAACGTTCATGCGAATTCACATTTTTGGAAAGTGGAAAATATTGTTTTGTGTGCATATGATATAAATGCTGCACATATTTACACATACGAAATTCTCATCAACGATAACAATTTTTGCAGACAGTTAATCTGCAGAATACCAGCCACCAACGTCATACGCATATGTGCGACGTTTATGGATTAATTATAATAGAATTTTAAGACACGAAACAAACAGATATATTATAATTGACGTGCTCTTGGTTAAAAAGAATACAAATTGCACGCGATATTGTTGAGGTATGATATATACGCTTCATCCTCGCCAAATAGTGTTTGAAGTTTTATATAAATACAATAAGTAGTTCAATTTATTATAGTATAAAAAATATTATCACGCGCTTAGACAAACGAATGGTATCATTTGATCAACAAAACAATTTAAAATCGTATCTACACACCGTGAAACCTATACATTCCAATCCATTACAATCCGATTCCTCACACGGTGCTCCAACTCCGCCAGCAATCCACGGATCATGCCGCTCCATTTCCAAACACATAAACCATTCCATCCTAATCATCATAATCATCAATCACCCTCCCTATTGCAATCAAACAAAAGCACCCTATCAATGTCACCCGGCATCCAGCCGAAACATAGTCATCGTTCAATTTCCTCTGCGATCAAGCAAAGTCAACAAATCATGAAACACGTTTCGTTTTCGCTTTCCAAGGCCGTGGAAAAGTGAATGAGCCGTTTCTCAACGTCTTCCCAGGCCCGAGTAGAGTTGATTGGCCTGATGTACGATAACCCTGAGGCAATTGCAGCCGGTTATCGGACACGGTTATCGGTTCGACGAGTGAAACGCGCGCGAATCGTCGGATCCGACGCTGTCCAGTAACCGAACACTCGCCGGATCCTCTTTCTCTCCTCTTTGCTACCGTTGACAGGCTTCGTACAGTTCGATTTATCGAGAAACCGGAACCGAAAAGCCCGCCCAATGCCGATTATTCGGTTCGCGTTCGAACCAAAGGGAGAATCACCCCTTTCCGCGGATCGATCCAAACCAATCGACCGATCCGTCTACCATTCGATGTTCTTTTCTTTCGGGGTGGATGAGGTTGCCGATGATGGATGAATAAGAGGATTTTCTTTGTAATTTTCTTTCGACTTTTTATAAGAGAATGACGTGGAATGGTAATAAGGAAGAGTTTTTCGATGGTTTGGAACGAGGGCTTGATTCGTGAGATTATGCATTCTGAATTCTAGTTTAAAGTCATATTCATCATTAAGACTATGAAATTTGTCGAAATGATGGAATTCATATTATTCTTCTTATGGTTATTAAAGTATGCTAATTTTGCAAATTAAAATTCCAACATGATTAGATTCAGATAAATTCTTAAATTCACATTTACGTGTAATATATTTAAGTAAATTTAAAACATTAGTAATTCTGGCGTTAGTGGATCGACTATTGAGAAAATTTTGTACTTTTTCCCTTTGTAGAAAAATACCAGAGCAGCATAAGCAAACGTGTAACGATAATTCTTTGATGATAAATCTATAAACACTATTTCTTTTTATTTTTACTATTGCTAAAGTCCCCATTTACATACGCGAGATTTGCCATCATTCCTCTTCGTTTAGGCTTATGTGTATTATATACGTTATATACTTGTTAAAGCGTATAATCGTTCAATCGCGTTATTATCATTTTAGCATAGCAAATATCGAGCATTTGTTTAATTTAAATCTCTATTAACGATCTTTTGGGAAACATAGAAAATTATTCGATTATTACTCGTTCATTAAATACGATTGGAATCTCTCTTCCATTTCTATAAAATATTTTACAACTTTGTTATTATACGTATATCATAATTCCGTAGAACTTTCACTCTCAATCCTTATTTAGCTTTTACTCGATTTAGGATTAAAGTGGATCGCATTAGGGTTAAACGATCCCACAAATCGGTTGACGCGACGAAAAGTCGATTTTCGGAAGAGGAGGAAAAAGAAATTCAATTCGATTCGTGTAGCAAATGAAGCGAGCGATTAAAGAGCGTTTCGATTCGACGTCGGCGCTTTCGCGTTTTCACCGGTTTTTTTTTTTGTCGGCAAAAGGGAGGCGCCGAGGTGCGCCCGCGCGCCTATTTCGTCGTAATAATGGATATTGAGAGCCTGCCGGGGCACAAGGGATCGATCGAGCCGCGGAAGTCGAAAAATTCGTCCCACTTCCTGACCGCCTCTCGGCGAAACGTCTCGCAACGGTGAACTACTCCCTGCCCTTGCCTCCTTTGCTCGGGTTCCTTGCTTTCTCTCGTGCTCCTGCTTCGCTCCTTTCCTTTATAAAATCTCCCGACATCGTTCCATCGTCTATTTTTTAGTCGCTTCCACTTTTTCTTACCACTTTACGACCATTTTAGAAACCATTAATGATATTTAGCAGGTAAAGAATGGAATAAAAGAAAGTACGTATAGTCCAAAATTAAATGATATATCAAACTGTTGTAATATACCACTTATAATCTAACAATACCAGTTCAAGATTTAAGAAAAGAAAGGAATATCTTACAAATGTACAGTATAGTCTTACAACTAAAAGGAATTTATTCGCGTTACTGTATAAGTTTGATCTCAATCGAGAAGCTAACTAACCATAATTATAAGGCAAACTGTGCCTCTAACGCCAGTAAAAAAATCATCTTTGAAAAAGAAGAACTTATAGAACGAAGAACTTGTTCACCTTGTCGCGTAATTTTCATCTCGTTCAGAAAACACGAAAGATGTGAACAGATTGCTCGCTTCACTCCGTTCATTCTGCGAAAGGAAAAGTCGATTAATCGTCGCCCAGGACAATTGACTCGATTAAGAGACGCGGACTTAACATTTCGTATAAATTAACACAACCTCCCCTTTCCTTCCTCTCTCCTCCCGTTTTCCCTTTCTATCTTGGTAAAAGGGAAAACGGTGAAAACTCGATTTTCCTGGAAGAGAGGCAGGCGCGAAGACGTTGCGACAGCGAAATCGCGCGAGTAACGATCGACCCGGCCACCTTGCCAAGGGAATTTCGTCCTTGGTACACGGGCCGGGTTCTCCGGGACGCGGCCTTCATCAGCCGAGTGTGAAATCCAGTTTTCGTGGTCGTTAGCCGCGGTTCGTCGATCCATTGCGACGATGGAGCCGCGTCTAGCCAAATTTCCCGAGATTTTACGATGTTTACCGTGTCTTCGATAAAACTTTTTCCCCTTGCATAAAAATATCACAGGAGCATAGGCAAACGTGTAACGATAATTCTTTGATGATAAAACTACAAATATTAGTTTTTTAAACTAATTTTTTTTACTTTTACCGTTCCTGAAGTATCCATCTACATACGCGAGATTTACCACGATTCCTCTTCGTTCGAGCTTCTCTGTCAGACGATGTAGAAGACAGAATACTTGTTTCTATTTAGCGTAACGGTAGTTACACACAGGTGATTTTATCTCTAACATGGCCAGTTCTCTTTAACATTTGACAATCGTAAAGGACGAAAAGAGGTTCTCTCTGTAAAGAAGAATGAAAACATCGCGACAAAACGTATCATCTATCGGATTACCCGTTCCGAACCGGAAACCTTTGCAGCTCGTTCGTCAAAGGCAATAAGAACCGATCTCAATACCATTTCGAGCCAGTCAACAAAAATTCTATCTTGCATTACGAGAATCTAATTACCCTCGTACAGCAGATGGCGTTTCGTGTTTCGAGCGATCGAATCGCCTTTTGGAAATCTCGCGAACGAGATCTGCTTTTCTTCTTCTGGTGTCTGCCATCTGCCGACCGGCGTCCTATTTGCGAAACTGGTTAATGTCAATAGATCGTCCTTGCTCGCATTCGGCTCGACCGAGTTTAATTTTAGTTAATCCTGAAATACATATACGTGTATTTGAAACACGTACGTGTATACGTGTGCACGCATGAACGTTCGCAAGTGTGTGTACAGGAAGAACGAGAGGCGAGTATCGATCGAGCGACGACTGTTTTTCGACTCGTCGAAACACCCTGAATCCCGGGGCGGCTTGTGCCAAGCTAGCAACGAATTCGTGGCGACGCGCGGCCATTTCTCGCATCGCCATCGAAGCATCTGTCGCTTTAAGTACATCTGCTCGCATTTAAACGCGCCGTTTTCCGATAATCTTTGTGCGAAGCCGCGACCAAGGAAGCGACACGATCGTTTCAAGCACGTTTTACCCGAAGTGAAACAGTTCTTTTCGCCTCTTAATCCTTCCGCATCCATAGACGCGGTTCGATGTCGTGCTTGCGACGTATGGATGAGATATCGCTGATCTTTTCAGAACCGAATTTCGTTTTAGTTTGAGAAATACATCGATTCTATTTTTTATTAATGCGAATTTTTATACAATTATAGCTCCGACAGGGAAAAATGCAGAAAATGCGTACGTGGGAATACTTATGTAAAACATATTATACATGACACATAAGTACGTCTTATGATATTTAGTGGATACGAAGCCTTTCATCCGGATTTTATTTGTTTAATTAATCAGTTAATTAATTAAATTAAAGTACGGTGTTGCGTATACGCAACATCAAGCATGAAAGAAAGGGTTAAGACGTGAGGTATTTCATTCATAAATTCGAGACAGAATTAGTTCGTAAGACATGTTGTCCGTGAGCGTGAAGAGGTTAATGTAATTATACAGGTTGTTAGGAATGAAGATATCATTCACCGTAGGAAATAAAAAACGACTAGTCAACGAAAAATTGATTCCTCGATCGGGAAGACCGTGTAATTAAGAAACATGTCAGAGAAATGTTAGCTATAGGAAAGTTCAGCAACTAAGAGAAGCGGAAAAGTTTTTTTAGGTAAAAGAAGTAATAAAATAAATAAGAAGATTCTCGAGGCTCTCGACATAAAATATTTAATGATCTACGACCGAGGATCTAGCATAAAAAACGTCCGTTACAGCGCAAGTATCGTTCAGCCTGTCTGTGTTGCTCGAATAAATCTTAATTACCATTATTCAGTACGATATCTCGTTCTTCTCAACATTCTTCTTGGAACGAATCTTAATTACCGCTGTCAATAACGATATTTGTCTTCTTCTTCGGATAACAAGTTACACAATTACATACATTAAAACGATAATTCTATAGGTACGTGTATTATTGGATTCTCGCGAAAGTTCGTGGATTTGAACTTGATTTATCTCAATTTCCACTATTTCATACGAGAGAGAACATTCTTTTTCGCCATCCACTGATATCGGAGTAAAAACACCGATAAAAATAATTTCTTTTCTTCCTCTATCCTTCGTAAGTTTCTATTATTAGAAATTGACAAAGACCAAAGCGTTTTTTCCATGTCTACGAATTATTTTCGTTCTGAATCCACTAATCGGTGAAAGACACCGATTGAGAACCTCTGGTCCAGCAACCAACACAATAAGTTCCCTCGTAATGCTATTCAGGAATCCAATTTTAAAGGACGCAGTCATTGCGCGGCGTATGCGCTCTCGAAACGAATCGAATTTGTGTCGCTCCCCCCCTCCCCCCGCCGCCACCCTCCGAAAACTCTTCTCGAAGTCGAACGGAAATGGTCTGGCGACGACGTTCGCGAATCGATAGGCCCGTGGCCGAAAAATGGCCAAAATGTGCTTTACGCACGCCGGATGTTCTGAACGTGACCTCTTTGACGTCATCGTGCCATGTCGTAGCAGGTTCGACGCGCTCGCTGAATCTATATCATCCACTAGATGTCACGTGGACCTGAGCAGTATGTACGCTACCAGCGAATTGTTGTGATTCGCGAATCGTCGACTCTGCAGCCACTGAGAAACGGTAGTCGACAAACCGAGACGATCGATCGTCGGGGGCTTCAGGTCTCCGCTTAACGCCGATGGCTCCGTGTCGATTTTCAGTGTCGAACGTACATTGGAAGTTGCAAGGGTTTGACGATAACGGGTAGTTGTACACGAAGGTGAAGAATATTCAGATTGTAGTTTTTCATCATTTATCTTGTGATGTTTTTCTTTTTTTCACGTAAATATGGTATGTACGTTGATTTTAGATATTTCGATCTTCAGGAATTTATTCGAGGACAGTATCGAAATACGACAGTGAGATTAGAATTTGTAAAATTGAATTCATTCTGAGACAGATAGATAATATCTTCGTTATATTTGATCTATAGTCCATGGCAGAAGTGTGACTCGATATTGCGAGACAAGGGGTTGAAACGTTAAGGTTAAATGCGATCGAACAATCGTATGATTCGGGATTTCTAAGCCTCTCTCGAAGAAATCGATTCTCCCATTTTCTATTCATCGCTGTAACGGTCGAATAATTTAGCAAAAAAAAAAAAGATTCCTTTAAAATTCACCCCTGAAACCTCGAGATGTCTTCCTTCTCATTTAAAACCCATATTTCTCCCAATTGAAACGGACGAAAAATAAAAGGAAGAAAGAAAAGGGAACTTAAGGCAGGATAAAACGTACGACGGTGAAATTCCAGCGTCGAAAGGAACAAGGCTTGGAAGCGGACGGAATTTACAGTTTTGCGCGCATTTGTTCCCCGGCTACGGGAAGAAGACTGTGACTTTGCGGAGCCGCGAGAGCGAGCTAGACAGCCACGCAGAGAGAGAACAGAGAAAAAGAGGACCTTGAATCTACGCAGTCCTGCTAGCGGCAGGAACGTTTCTCGAGTCGATATATCGATCCCCGCCCCCACTCGCTGCTTCCTGCCACGGGAACAGGACTCGCTCTCTCCCCCATCCTCTCCCCGTCTCCTCCTCTTTCTCCCTCTCCCGCAGGATGAGTCACAGCCTCCCCGTAACACATCGGCAGCTACGATGCTCTACGAGAACACGCGCGCGCACGCACAATCGTACGTACGAGCAACGGAGAAACACAGAGAAAACCATTCTTTTACTCTGTTTTTCTCCACGTCCTTCTCCTACTCCCTCTCTTTTTTCATCTTTTCTCCTCCCCCTTTCCTAGTTTACCCCTACCCCTTCTTCTTTTTCTTTTCCACGCTCCGATGAACTTTTTCTTCCTTGTTGAAAACCTCGACTCCTTCTTCTTCTTCTTCTTCTTCTTCTTCTTCCTCTCTATTTCTTTTCGTCGTTTCATGATATACATGATTACTGTATATGATTATATATTTCATACTATATATGATTATGTTTGAAAAATTGCGCTCACATTATTCCATCGAACATAAAGTTATACAGTTTCGTGTATAATACACGGGAATTGTGCGAACGTGAACTGTATAATACTTTGCTTTCTCCAGTTTCCGCCCTTCGTGAGAATTCTTTGCCTCCTTCCATTTCTTTTCGCAGTTCCCTACTGTGTATCGATTAGGTGGAAAATTTCGCGCACATTATTCCAGCGAATATGAAGTTATGTATATATATATATATCCATGAACTTGTTACGGAGGCGAAAAATTGATTTTGGTTTTCCTAGTTTCCAACGTTTATGTGAAGCTCTCCGCCTCGTTTCGCGGTGGCCGTGTTCCCGTTCCTCCCAGTGCTCGTTCGCCGCCCTCTGGCTGCCCTCGGTGCGTCACTTTCACCGTTTCCCTTTTGTTTCACCGCTCGATTTCGCCGGCGACACTTATCGGAAAATCTCGGCCTCCGCCGTTTTCGGTTCGCACAAAGTCATTCCCTTTTCCGCTGAATCTACGAAGACGGAAGTTTCGCTCGTTGCTCGATCATTTACGCAGTTCACATTTGGAAAATAATATTACAAAGCAAAGTCGATGCTTCTCGTGGCTCACTCATTTACGAAACACAACAATTTCCTTAAGTCACGAAACTTTCGTGTCGTTCAAACGTTTTGACCAATTTGAAATACCATCGAAAAATAATCCTAATAATAGATTATTAGAAAAACAAAGTCGTCAATTCCCACAAGTCCTAAATTACAAAGTTGCCAAATAATCAAAACAGTTTGCCAATCGAACTCAAAGAATTTTCCCGAAACGATCATCGAGCGTAGACCAAATTCCCAAAGTAGAATTCCGCGTTGGCCTGGCAAATTCGTACAACCTACAATCTGCACGAATTCACGTGCTCATGATCAATCTTCAGATTCCATGGATACTTTCAACCCCCGCGTTCGCGATGCTTCCATAGGAAGTCGGCAATTTCGTTGCGAATTATACGCGTGTACAGCAGTTCTAGCCAACATTGGTGGACTTGGCGAAGAATGTCGAAGTCGAAGAGACTTGGACTTCGTTAATAGGAATAACCACGAGAATTTTCCTGATCGTGGTCATGGGTTTGCTCTCGATGATCGAACGAGTGAGGCTAACAGAGTGTGCGAAGTCGAGAACCTTGTCGCGAACAGGACACGCAGGCGATACGCGTGCACGTGCAACCGTTCACGTGCACTTAATGACAAGGTGGGACACCCCAATGTCCAATTATAGCTAAAAAATGCAAAATACCTTGCTCACGTTGCCCGTCCTGTTGTCCTGTCACGATTCGTTGATAGATTCCATGGGCTGATCAAAAACGACGAAGCCTTTTGCTTCTTTCTCGAAGCTATTGACAGATAAATATGCAACTTCGTCCATCTTTGATCTCAATTTTTATTATCTTGTTGCTTCGGAAGATTTGTAAGCAAATCGTTGATTATTTCTTCATTAATTCTCGTCTAGGCTGCTCCCATAAATGGAAGTTGATTTTTCTGTTCTGAATTCTTGGATCTTTATTTGTCCTTTAGATTCTTCATAATTGAAGTTAGGCTTTCTTTTTATTAGAGTTCTTTAAATTTTCTCAACATTTGTAATCCTTTAGCAATACTTGAAAGAAATGAACAACGCGAATTAGATCTTCTATTCTTACACTCGGATATTATCGTCTCTCCCAAATGTCTGTATAATTCTTCAACGTACAAAGCGCATCAACGCGAAGAATCCGTAGAAACAGCGATGGAAAAGTTTTCAATTAAAAAGTTGATAATTTGTATAAATACAGCAAAATTTCATTTATCGTCGGACATATAACTGCAATTCGTATAACATACATATACGTATGAAAGATATAATAGAAACACTTTGCCCACGATTTATAATTATTCGTTCACAAGAATTCGTTTAAACTAAATAAATATTCTTTCCAATAAATGATGCTACATTGAACGAGATAATGATTAAAAAGACGATGTTTTAATTAACTGTTTAATATTTCGTACAATCTACCTACATTGACCGAAAAGCAAAGAAAAGGCAAATTACATTTTGCGTGTACAAACTTAGAATGAAAATACGAACTTAGCCAAAGACAAGTTTGAAAACGTCACCTCGTAGGGCCAAACTGCGGCCACGGTTTACCCGTGGATTACGAGCATTGCGCGAAGCCCCGTGAAGGAAATAATCCGGCTAGATTCGCCATATCGATTTTGAGCTGTGCACGACTCTAATGCGTCAGGCACGCGTCTCTCTCTCTGGCTGGCTTTCAGCGTGCGTGCACGCACACTGTGGACGCGCGCGTATTTCAAACGCCGCTGTGACTCATGCGTCGCCACACACGTGTATGCACTTACACACATACACACACACACACACATGAGAGGGTTGGAGCTCTCTCGCTCGCGCGCCATCGTTTGTGCGTGTGTATCGCGCGTACGAATCGTGCGACCTTGCGCACGCATTATATGCGTGCTTACACGCTCCCACGGTGGCGAGACTCCGCCGCGACGCCACATATTCCGCGCAACTTTTCGACGTGCTCGTTTCGATCGTGATCAAAGCGTAGCTGCTTTTCGTGCTTTCGATCGTCTTGTGAATTTTACTCCTTTGCAGTTTTCTTTCCTCCAGGCATTTATTAACGATCTAGGGAATTTTTCATTTCGAAATTTGGAAATTTTTTCGAAGGAAATGTTTGGATTTTTGCTTTCTGTGTGACTTTTCGGAGAGTCGAAGTTATTTTGGCTTTGACGCGGGTTTCTAGTTTTTAGCTTCTCGTAGAATCTAATGTCTTTTATGTTTAACATTCGAAGCGTACATTTTTGGAACGGACGTTTAAAATTTTTCCTTCTTCTTATGATCTTTTGGCGATCGACGTTCTCTTTCATGCAGAATTTCTAGTTATTTGTCTCGGTGTAGCTTTAAAGAACTTCGGCGATTTTTTATACATGATTTTTCGTTATTATCGTTGCAAGCTTTGTAGGCTTGTAGATTTTAATTTTCTTTCGTTTAACGTAAACATTATTCCAAAGAATATAAGAATAGACAAGATTATACTCATAGAAATCGTAGAGACGAAACTCTTTTAATTAAATGGCATTGAAATACAGTCTTTCAATTTTCGTACTTGCACGTAAGCTAGTTCCAATTGAAAATGTAACTTGTTAGTACCTACCTGCTTCAGGCTCGTTTCAGAATCGTTTCTGGGAACAGAAGGTGCGAACGTTCTAGCGGGAACGACTGGAACACGGTACTATAACTCGAGCAATATTACTATGTAGAATTACTCCCTTTGAGTAAAACATAATTTAAGCGAAGAAAGAGGAATTTATATTATTCAGTATAAATTAAAATTACGTCTTTTTCTTTTCATTTTAATTAATGTTTTAAATCAAAATGCCTGCAATGAGAGGCACGTTAAATTTGAAAGTAAACAACTTTGTGAGAAATGGATTGCTGCGTTACGAATTTATAACGACCATAAATGAAACAGTTTATACAGGGTGTGATTTAGGTGAAAGGCGAACAGATCGGTGATAACCGCGCGATCCTGTAAGATGTCTATCAAAGACGTAACGAACGGAAAACGTGACCAACGATCTACGTATTCTGTCCGAGGAATGAATAGATAACCTAGCCAGACAATCGAGCCGTGTTGTTTTTTTACTAAACTTTCTGTAATTTTTTTTCTTCTTTGATTTTTCAAGCGATGGTGGTAAATTTATCCCCTCGTTCTCCAGCCTATGTTTCTATGTTTACGTCAGATTGAAACATTAAAATGCGAATATATCCCTATCCCATCGTGCAATAAACATCCGACGTAGATTAAAATAAACCTGAATACGAGAAAACGTGTTTAATTACCGAATAGTTCTAGTAGCTCTGGTAAATTTATCAGCGTATTTCTCGCGGAGTTCTCTGTATTCTACGATTTCAGTCACTCTACAATTGCAACATTCTTTACCTATTTAATTCTGCAACAATTACGATAGAAATATCGTAAGAAATTTAAATATTCTTTACGTTCCTTCTGTCTGTTCATAAAGATAGCTGTTATTTTCATAAACTTACATATAGTGGTTAGAAAAAATATTGGCACACCATTGTATTATATACAGGTATATTATACTTCGTGTTATTTAGTATTATAAAAATTTGATACTATGAAAATGAAATGTAAAAATTGATAGACGAACGCTTTATCAGAAAATAAGGCTGTATACCAATAGTTTCGTAGCCATTGTAAATTTATCGAAATATGTACGTAAATATTAATTTTCCAATCGAAATCACAACGTGGCAGAATCGATCGAAAAATGATCGCGATGTATATCGAAGATTATCTCGCCACTTTCCGATTACTCCTCGATTTCTCTTCTTGTACGCGAAGTTTGCAAACGGTTTAACGGTGCCGGGTATTTGTTGTTCCTCGAATTTTTGCCGGCGACGCGCGCGCCGCGTGTCTAATTTCGCGTTTGCATTCACCTTTTCGCTCGGTTTTGCGTTTGCGTCGAAGATACTACATCCGGCAGCCAGTCGGATCGATACAAGCGTGCGAGAAAGAGAACCCGAACACGGGAAGGAGAGGTACTGTACGAAGAGAGACACAACCGTGTCCTCTTTCTCTTTCTCGCCGTTTCGCACTCTCCAGGCCGTGGCACCGACCCTGAAGCCAAGGCAAGACCTTGAGTTCGCGCGTCAATCCCGTGAAAGGGAAACTCAAGACACCCCGTCCGACGAAATTCCTCGCGAATTCTCTCGATAAAAAAACCGTCGACCCTTCAAGCGGATACGGGAAAAAACGGACGTTACGTTCCTCGCTCGATTTCTCTGTTAACGGGGGATGATTTGTTCGGGCGAGTTCGCGTTCGTTATCTACGATTGAGAATTTCCGATTCTTCACCGCGTTTCGCAACTGGATCTATGCAGTGGCTTGTACAATTTGAATTTTCATCGCTGATAACGTAATTCGGATTTATTTACGTATTTATTTAGATTCCAATTAAAATATCGTATCGTAAGATAGAACGGTACACCTTTTGAACATTGAATTACGATTTTTCGTAATCTTTCTTTTTTTAACTACGTACGCCGCCTCGTAAAATCGTACGATAAGAATCCACCGATTCTCCCCTCGTAACATCCCCATCTATCCGTCGCAAAAATCAAACGATCCAGCTGAACAATTCCCACGAACAAACAACAATTACGTATTCATTGCTTGTTTCCTTGGAGATAAGAGAAAAGATATTTGTTGCTTTCACGTCGATATGGTATCGTAATCGGCGCTGTGATCCGCAAACCTAACCCGAACCGTAACTTCGAGGTGGGCCATCGCTGCATGGAACGTCGAAAGGGTGTGGTTATTAATTTTTTCGATTCGCGGCCGCACGGACTGCACGTGCTGGCCCTCTCTTGCTTCCTCTGTCGCCTCTGTACGAACTTTTACGATATTCCCTGCCGACGTTCGGCCACTTCTCGATTCTTTTTTGCCCGTGGATGCGCCACGCTACCGGACTCTGTCCTACGTACGCTGGATGAAGCAGGTAAAAAGGCCCTTACAGCTGTCTGACAGCTGCCGCCTCTGTCCTATATACATACGTGATGAACCACTTTCCTCCACATGTATATATTTACCCTCGTGTACACGCATGTACGTTTATACGTACACACGTAGAGAAATACACGTATCAGACAAATCGAACGAATGTTAGCCGGAGTCGGAACGCACTTTGTGTTTTGGTGCACGTGCAGCATGCTCGCGCGTACGATGCGTAACGAATGCGCCGCAGGATCGATCGTACAGCATAACGGAATTAGTGGCGCATCATTTCATCCCTTTTCTACGATTCTACGCATCCTCCCTTTCCCCAACTTGCACACGCTCAGCGAATCTCGTTACATCGCCCCGCGCCAGACGCTGGTACACTCCGTTGATTTTCGCTCGATTCGTCGTCGATTCGATCGCTGTTCCTTGCCGATGCCATGCTCTCTGTCCTGTCCGTCTTTACGGATCCTCAGAGAGAAACGCGCACGCATAAATATTCGATTGTCCGTCGAAACAGGGCTGGAACTGGTTTCTGTTGCCGAGACGAGTACGAGATTCGAGGCTTCTGCTAGTTGAAAGTCGAAACGTAAAGAGAACCAGAAATTCGTTTTCGAATGGATTGCGAGACAAGTCTGGTGGAGGTTGTGAGAGAAGTTGCGCGTTTGATTGTTCGAAAATTTTGGCGAGATTGCTTCGCAGAATTGTGGGTGAATTTTATCCGAAGAATTATTATTTATTCCATAGAAAACCATGTTGCCTTTCAAGTTTACAGTTACTCTTCGCCACACTTTGTTTTATCCCACCACACCTCCTTAAGCTTATTCGGAGATTTATTTAAAAACGAGGAACCAATCAGGTTTCCAAAATTCTTTCAGAAATATAGAAGAAAATATAGAACTCGCTTATTCTCCATTCTAATTCCAAACTTCGCCCAAAAAGTAATCCAGAAGGATTGCTCTAATTTTTCCATCAAAACCGCGCAGGTATTACACTCGAAAGAAAGACAGCTTATATTTTCTAAACAACGTCCCTGTCCTATCCACTTGCTAAACACCGAACACGTTAGAAAATAGAAAACGATATACTCGGCCAGCAATTAAAACGAATTATCGATTACAAGTTTCTAAATGGCAATATCAAATCGTAAGACAAATGTACGAATGAAAGACGAGTTTAGAAGTCGGCTGGTCTGCAAGACAGTCTTCTGTCGTGGCCAGGAGCATCCTTTCCGGGGCAGCTGCTCCTTTGTCACGGGCGAAGGAACATTGGCGTGGCGGCCGGCAAGAAGCAGAGGAAAAGTCGAAAGGAACGGGTCGGATAATGGCGCGAGACCGAGTGAGACAACGGCACGGGAATTATGTCGACAATGCTGCTGATTGCTGGTTCATTATGACGTCATAAAAGCGAATCTAGTTGGTGCGGTATGTACCTAGCGCCGACGATGAAGGATAATCGGCGCAGAGGCGCGCAGGCCTTCTGCGCTCCGATCGACCAAGTTCACCGTAAACGCGAATTGTGAATTCGTCGCTCAAGTCTTTTTAGTATTAGGTTGTCCGAAAAGTATCTTTTTTTTTTTTGCAAACGTGTTTTTTACAACAGTGCACCTTCATACAAACGTAAAACCAAGTCTGTGAAATGTCGCGGTGTTAATCTCAACAGAATAAAAAAGGATCGTGCGTAATTCGACAAAATAATATAAAACAAAAAACGTTGTGAGTCTATTATTTCCTCATAAAACGAAAGAAACTTTTCGGGCAACCTAATAGAAACTCTAAAGGATCGATATAATACGATGGTTCGATGAGAATCTTTCTTGTACGATTTTCTTTCTCTCCTTTCTTTTTTTACATTAACAGGATAATGTCTCGAAATAACTTCTGCGAACATCGCTGAATTATTATATCCTTCTCTGTCATTTATCGACATTTGTTGAATCGTATGATCTCGTTATAAGAGGGTATCACATTTAAATTATCTTTCTTCGAATTCGAATATATTATAATTTGTACGAATGTACAACTGTTCGATTCGTCTTAGTCAGAAATTTGTATAATCAAGAAATTAAAATTTCCGATCATCGTCTTGTTATAATCTCGATTTTGTTTCATTCACACACAACCTATAGTCATTTATCGTACTGATGCCATTCCCGTTTCTTCTATCGTACCCTCTGCTGTGACTCTTCGTCCACCTGTCACGCAAGTCCATGTCTCCTTACTCTTGTGATCTCATTCGTCACACACCCCCTTGTGTTTGTAGAATATCGCGCGACTTACGTCGCCAAAGGCTTTCAGCGCATAAATAATGAGGTAAGATTCCCTTCTTTCGTATGTATAGGTCAGCGATTGTCAGTGGGGTTTTAAACTGGGATATCGAAGGAGATTGAGAAACGTTCGTTAAGTAACTTCGAACGAAGATTTATAGTTTGGGCTGAAATTATAGTAGGATGGAATGATTAGAAATCGAAAAGAAACATTCCCTAAGAAGGAATGAATCCCTTGTTGTTGTTGAATCTTCACGTCTCAATCTCTCTCTCATTTCGATAGATCAGTAGACTTCTAATGTTTTGAAAGTATCTTTAGCATGAAATTGAAAAAAGAAATTAGGCGCATCGATGACAATTCTGTCATATTTTCCTGAAATTAAACAAATATTTCCATAATAGAGAAACACGATTGTGTGCGAGCAGGAGTCGAAAATGATCTTTAGAACGGATTAAAGAGAACGAAATTCTGTTTCCCTGTGGAAACACAAATTCCACTGGAAAATAGTTGAGCGATCTATAAGTACAGGAAGTTCATCGAGAACGATGAGAAAAAGTTCGTGAACGATTCGCTTTTAAAACGCAGCTTTCGTTCGAAACAAGCTTAACGAGCCATAGATAGAGAAAGTTCATCAAAAACGATAGAAATGATGTGTTAAAGCGGATGATAATTAGTCGATGTATAGGAAAACGAGCCACGTTCGCTGCACCGGCTACACGGTGTCTCTAATCATCGAGCTGTCAGCCCAATTGGGTCAATTAAGAGCGTCGATTCGAAAGCCCTTCCATTTTCGCGCGAGCAATTTCGAGTCGAGTGCGTCAGCCAGTGCTCGGTGCCATGGTGTCCCATGGCGCAAATAAATCACACGTAAGTGTACTTGCACGTTGCCGCGCACCCGGCCTTCTGCGCTATCGGCCAACGTGGATATTAATTATTCGTTTGTTCATAGAGTTGTTTATACAGCCAGCTATTGAGATCTGTTTTTCAATAGATAGCAGATTAACGATGCTGTGAAATTAGCGATATCTCTTCCCCACGAAGAAGCTGTGAAAATAAAAAAGTACAAAGGTAAAATTATTTGCCTCACAATGGGAATTTGCAACGTTGAATTTTTGAAACTGGCACGTGAAAATGAATTTTTCATTCGCCTTGTTTTCCATATTTTTCGTACAATTCTGATTGATTCGTATCTGCAATATATGTAGAAGCCAGTGATGTTTTACGTGAAGATACTACGCAGAACAAAATTGAACGGTAATATTCGTTTGTGCGCATTTTGCTTCAATTCGGCCACGTTCACATAAAGTTCCATCTATACAATAGCGAATTTATTGCATTGTATCTCCCTATTAGTCACAGTCTCCCAAGCGATAGCAGCTACAGTGTGGAGGTATATGGCAGTGAGTTCATCGGTTGGGGTCACCGGTGACTCAGACACAGGAAAATCGTTAGGCGACGTGTGTTTACAGAAAAATCGTTGCCACTTATTTGCTGGACTGTCGGTGAGAATTATTACAGGAAAAAGCTCTTGCGCCACGTGTTCACCGATCGTTTCATTTACGTTTGATTAAAAATTATACTTGAAAAATAAATTTCATCGTTGCTAAACATACATTTACCATCCTTAAGATTTCTTTTTACTTGCTATTTTTAGATGTTACTTCCAGTTCCATAAGACACTCGTTAATGAAACATAAATTGTTATCAAAACTGCGAAGAAAACATGCATCACACGTAGATCTTACTCGAAAATTTATAATTTACTACATTGTAATAAGAAGATTTTTACTCTTCGTCTGAGAGTGTAATGCGCAACCTTGTGTCATCGTACAAAAACGAACAGTCCTCGAGACATTGTGATAGCAATAGATACATTTCTTTTTTATAATATTCGCGTAACTATCAATTCCAAACGCTCGACCATCTTAAGATACAACCACCAATCGCATCTATCGAATTACCCCATATGCCTAACATTTGACCTGAGTCTATCAATTTGGTCGGTGAATTTGACAGCGAAATCCCTGTCTGATATCTGGAAGCTAGTCGAATGGGGCCCGGGCAACGACCTAATTCCATCTTGGTCCTTGTATGATCGGCAAAATGGCTTGTTCCATTTTGTTCAAGTCCACCGTGTACAACCCCAATGGTACAGTAAGCCGCTGCTAATTCCAATTACGAATGGTCATTAGTTTCATCCCGAAGGAAAATCGGGTCAGAAATTGTACACCGTTTTCCTCTACCCTCCATCCTCTTCTCCTATGTCGCGTCGTGGTTAGTTGGCCACATTCGTAGACCCAATCGATCGTTGCCTTGATTTATGTTGCACGCTAATTACGCTCATTTACATGAGGATAGATCAAGCTCGCTCCAATTAGATCCGCCGTGGCGATTGACACGCGCGTGCCATCCGATCGACCGTGATAATCCGCGGGTTCCCACTCTCCAATGTTAATGTTATGCTTGCGACATTTGATCGACGTACTTACATGTAAGACGTATCGTACGTTCACGTTTTGAGAGTGTCAGTTGGAAATTTTGGAAAATCATTGCTTTCAAATTTGTATTCGTAAGTGTCAATTTTAGAGGAAAGATAATTATATGGAAATTGGGAAACATTTCATTTCAAGTTAATATTGGTGAAAGGTAGCTTCGAAGAAAAATTATTGCATGGAAATTATAGAAAATTTGATTTCAAAATTGCATTTATAAAATAATCTGTGTTACGTTTGAGGGACTTGGAAACAAATGAAGCAAATTACAGAATCTTATATTTCCGTTCGGATTGATTCGAATCAAACTGTAATAAAGAAATCTGTTTGCCTTTAAATATTATTATTAAACTCGTAGAAATTCATAACCAAATCTTACGAATAAATACGGCTGTTAGATATTGTTTTCTGCTCTTTCTTCTGGAAATATCCATTTGTACCATTCCTTCACAAAGGCTATTATAATTAGAGGATTCGTAATTACAACGAAAATTTGTTCTTTTCTAAAGCTGTTCAATATTTAAGAATTTATGAACGCGATACGTGTACAATCCTTCTCGATTTGAAAAAATGGAAAACTTGTAAAAAGCAGAGAATATGTCGACTAGTCTGCGACAATTCAATTAACCAAAATTCGCTAACGAATCAATCCAATCCCCGTCCCAATTTATATTCATTTTTCGAGGCAATTTCGAAAAAACAGCTGAAAGTTCGGCTAATCCCACCCCATCTCTCGCAACGAGAGATCAATACTTTGCTCCAGGTTTCATTAAACGGGCTCGCAATTCGATTTCGCGGTAAACATTAATCACCAGCTCGGCTGGAAGAAGTTCAGCAAACAGCGAATCGTAGACAGAAAGAGAGAATCGCGAGAACGAGAGAAGAGGAATTGGGGGTAGAGGGTTGATCGATTCTTTTCGAACGCGTCTTTCGTCGATAGCCGAGGCCTTCGAATTTTCCCGATGCAGGCCTAGAAACTAGATCCTCGCAGCTGTCGCGGCGAAACCGGAAGCTGGTCGGCCATGGTGTTTGTACAGTTACTATGGTTACCATGGGAGACATTTTTCTCCGGAGAATGCACGGGGTTATAGTTCGCATTTGAGTCCTCTTCTCACCACGGGGATTTTTCCCATGTCTAATGTGTCACATTGTAGAGAATTCTAGGGTGCCGGTTTTAGATTTCTGGAAATCCAAATGGCCCGGACCATCCCTCCTCTGTGCCACTTCCAACCCTTTTCTCTTTGACCTTAAATGGTAACAGTTACGATTCATTCAGTTATTAAGTATTTCATTTTCTATTAATCCGTAAATTTCTATTAATTGTTAAATCTGTTCCTTAACATAACAGAAGCACAGTATATTGATTCTGTTTAGATCTATCAAAATATATGTAGAAATTCACTTCAGCGAGATTAAAATCATTTGAAGAGGTGATTCTAATCTGATTGTAGTTTTTCGACATTTTACGTCGTCGCTAATCCTCGTACAAAGATCAGAAAAAGTCATCGAAACCTTATGAAATATAGTAGTTAAAAGATCTGAATTTTTCTTTCTTTTATAATACATTTGTAAACGCCACTGCACGCGTGCCTCAATACTTTTTTAATATTTCTCGTAATAGTTTCCTTCTTTCTTTACTTGGTATTTATATTGAACAAGCTTTTAATCGTCGTTAGCTATCTTCTTAAAAAATTCTTCTTAAACGATATTGAACAATGCGAACAGTTACCGTAGGAATCGCGGAATAAAGTTGGGCAACGTAAAAAAATTATCGTGTAATATCGAAGGATAAGACGAATATTTCATGCTACGTCACATACTGACTCTTGGATAATAATCGCAACGCTGTATGGCGTCATTTACAACGAGATTAATCGAGACACTGCTTCGGTTTAGGGTATTGGCAGACCCATGGTCACACGGACAAGAATTATGGAGAATAATAAATTTCATAGGAGCTGCAATTGGTGTTTTGGAGGGTTCTACGAAGGGAGTTCGAGATTATTAAAATATTTAGACCCAATTTGAAACCGAGGGTTGCGTATCGGAATATATCTTCTCGCAACTATCTATCGGATTTCTGATGTAGTTTTAGAGCTACGGAGAATACTAAATTCCATAGGAGAGATTGTTAGAAGGGTTGGTTGAAATATTTAGACATCGTTTTCAGAGTTCGCGGATCGTAGGAAGTATTCGGAACCTGCTCAAGCTTCCAATATATTCTTGTCTATAGGAAATTCTGTATAGTTAAATCAAGCAAGAAACGGAAGAATTAGTGTACCTGCGTATCGTACAATTTCTACCACGAACGCTGCGTGTGTTCCACGGAGAAACGTAAAGATTTTACGAGTAAATTTTACATCTTTTATCAGAACTATCTTTCACGAGGAACTGGAATGCTGTATAAAAGGAAGTTGAACATCCGAAGAAGGAAAAGAAGATGAAAAGACCTTCGAAAGGATTAATTAAGCTCCCATAGGCAAACACATTTTTGTAGATTCTTTCACGAGATTGAGTCGTTCTAGTCTTTAAGAAAAATCTAGCAAAGTCCTGGCGTATTTGTCAACCTCTTTGAACTTTTCTTCGATAAGTATGGAAATTCTTTTTGACGAGGAGTTTGACAGTGAAATTTGGATCATTAATAGCCTGCAAATTTTTGTGCGTTTCTGCGATACCGTGTGAAATACTATGTGCTGTGTAAATACTGATTAAGACAGAAGGACTGACTAAGAGCGAAGAAAAGAATTTTAAACGAATAGCAACGTAATTCTAAATAATATCTAATTATCCAATAACATCTTTGTTACAAATAAAATTCTTCAGCAAATTCTCCGGGCCAATTAAACCCGAGCAAACGGAGATCAGCGCAAAAAGGGCGAAACGTTTAGGAAACAGGGGTGGGCCATCGGCCCATCTATTCGTCCGCCATCTTTCCTAGAAATGACTGGCACATCTGGTTCCCTCGTTAATCCGCCGCTAATCCTCGATGATTTATCAGCGATCGCCAGCGCGATATTAATTCGCGTGATTCCAGATCAAACCTACTGTAGTTCCACCGCTGAAATCGATTCGTTCACCGTTTCCGATACACGCGCTCGGCGATGATCGTAACGATACGTGGCGCATATAGTCGGTCGACAACTGTTCACAGCCACGGACAGATGTTCTCCGTTGCCTCAGCAACATGGAGGCTGCACGATTTCTGAAACGAGCAGCACGTGTGGAGGAAATCCATTTCCTTTTACGGTGGAAAACGGCACGCGGGAACCGTCAAGGAAGCGCAGATGCGGCCGGATGTTTATTTCGATCGTTAGAATTTCTGGATGCAGCCGAAAGTAAACTGTTCTTGTTCTAATTTCATGCCGCAGTTAGGTCTTTTCTATGCATCGATGGCTCCTTAAGCTTCTTGGTGTCTTATCTCGCTTTTTTGTATTTTTTCTTTAACGAGCTGAGATAATTATCTTAGCTTCTCTTGACTGATTTAATGGGTTGCAATCAAAGCTGCCGATATTATATAGGGCGTTAAGATGTAAAGGTCGTAAGGTTAACGCGTTGCTGGCACTCACCGATCGCTGGATTGATGTCTACGCATTTATGGGAAATTCCAGGATCAAACGATTTACAGAACACGTATGTATAATGTATAGAGAGATGTATGAAATAAGCAAAGTAAAGTTGACTAGCTAAAATAAGTTTCTATTTAGATATTGTCTTTGAATGCATCTTGTATAGATGTAGAAATAAAGCTTCGAAAGCGAAATACAGCTTAAACAATCGATTTAGCTATTCGACTGGATAGATGTTTACATAAGTAGAAATTACAATCGAACGTTTTGGATCAAAATGTACAAGAAATTTTGAAAGTAACTCGAATATGTTTCGTAGTAACATATTAGAAAGTTTCACAACAGTTTTACATATTGTATCTCCTTTCAAAGTAAATAAAGTTAAGTAACTTTGTAGAAATACGAAGGTACACAAAATATTAATACATTAACAAGTATACTAAAAGATATATACGATATTATACAAGTTTATAACGTAGATACATCAAACACTGAAAAGTTATTAATAACACGTGTTCTAAGACTTTTCAGTCGATGCGTATTCGCACGAGGCAACGAATCTGAAAATACGTATCGATTAAAAGAAACCCAACAGCAGAACGCACAGTGGTAAAATTTACCTTTCTCTTTCTTACAAAAGACGATTTGCTAATGTGAGAAAATTGCAGAGCAGGAATTTAATCGCTGAAATTCCCTCGGCCCGAGCTAATCTGGTCTTCGATTCAAAAATTACGCAATGAAATACCTCGAAGAACGGCACACCGATTCAGCGAGGGAAGCAGAGAGAAATGACGGCAGGATGCAACTAATCCGTTTAACATGACAAAGAGGACGAGCACGATGCGCGTCATCGATTCTGGGGCAAAATGCTCGCGCGGGAACAACAAAAGACCAGGTATATCTCGGATAATCGTTCTACGACATGGAGGGAGGGGCTAACGAGAGCGAGAAAGAGATACAGAGAGAGAGAGATAGAGAGAGAGAGAGAGAGTACCAGGTCAGAAATATAATAATTGTAGACAGCTGCTCTCACACTGGGAGAGGATCGCTTGCTCCTGACACCCGTGCTAAATTGAACGCAGCGCCGCTCCGTACCGACTTGGATTATTTATTTTCTTCACCTGATTACTCCGCTAGCTCAACTTTCCTCGACAGATCGTCCATTCTCGTTGAACTCGCGGAAATTTTGTCGTTTCTCAGCACGGTTCGAGAAAGAGGATCGAATTAACGCGTTTGGATGATTTCGCGAACGAAGACACGCACAACGCATCCATTGCTGAAATCGAAAAACTGAGCAAAATGATGACATTGTAAATAGCATATCTGAAATTCAACTTGGAATTCGTCATTGTTACTCATCTTCTTAAATTATCTCTAACGAACGTTATCTCGCGGAGATAAGCGGTTTGTTCCTTAAATATTGAACGCTAATCGCGTACTCGTGTAACGAAATTCAGAGAAACAAAGAAAGAACGAAGTTAGATCAGTTGGACGTGTGACAAGCTCAAATGATGCGATAAAACGATACCGAAGGATTAGCAAGATGAAAAATCAGAACCACCGTGACGTTTTCCCGCCGAGATTTTCCGCCGTGATAGCTTCCCATCTGTGGCGCGTGAAAAAACCGGCAGAGGGGGATAAAAAAGTAGAAGAAGGCGAAAAGGCATGAGAGATTGTTGGAGGGGTGAGAAAGAGAGGAGGAAAAAAGGATGAAACGATGGCGAGAATGAAGCGTTTCGGTGGCTGAAGCGTGTAGACCGTTACGGGCACGGGCATCGCAGACAATGCCGGATATTTTTATAGCGATTCGCGACGGCAGCTACATCAACACGACCGGTTTTCCACTCCGCGTTTGAACATCTGCCGCCTCTGTACGCGTCTGTGTGCGTTCCGCGCATGCGTGCGTGCCTGCGTGAATGCACGCAACGCCGCGTCGCGGCCGTGGCGTCACGCGCGTTTCACGATCCTCCTCGTGTGCAACAGCCATCGCCGCCGAATTACGAGAAATCGGGGAAAAGCTATTGTCGATCCGGAAATGGTCCGATTCCACGATACAGATTCTGTCGACGATAAAGGTTATCTTTATCTGTTTTTTACTTCTGAAAAGGTTATGATTGTCGAGAATGATGTTGACAGAGGCGAAGGGTCTAATTTGGAAGGCTAGTAAAAATTGTAGGGTAAAAGTAAATTTGTTCGTTCGCGATGGATTGATTTTGATACTGAAACAAGCAACCCTTGTTGCGTATCTGAGTGTAATATATACTACCAAAAGTATTTGCACATACTTTCATTTTCCTAACGAAGCATCTCTTTTTATCGGGTTCCATATATTTCTGTTTCACGATATAACGTTCGTGTAGTCATACGGAGGTACTGATAACGATACGAGAAATATACTTGGATGTAATTAATTGACGTGTAAATGCTACTAATAAATACAACGGTATAGTAGATAAATAGAATACGGTGTACTTTTTTCAGTCAGTGTATAAGTAATTCTAATTATAAAGTGGTTTTACAGCGGTGGGAGATTGCGTTTGGAAAACAGTAAAAATTGTAGAATAAACTGGTAGATAGTCAGTATCGGAGATAAGATACAGAGGTAGAAAAGCGTAACTTTTTTAGTTTCATCTTGAACCGAGATGAAGGAAAGAAAAGTTGCGTTTTATTCCAGAAGTAGTTAAACTTTCCTAGCTACAAAGTTTTGGTTGAAGTAAGGTAAAGCAGGGTGATTTTGGAAGTTCGGGAAACGATCGAAACTGTAGATTAAATTTTCTTCCTTGCGGAACTTCGCTTTCGCAGGAACTGTCGAATAAGGGAAGCTTTCACGAAGGCTCTTTTATTGCTCTCGTACGATTACGTAACTCAAATTCATTTTATATCGTCGATCTTATATAACCTGATAAACAATTGAAAAAGTATTTCCCTTTCGAGTAAAAGTAGCAATATTTCAAAGGAAACAAATTTGTAAAGAGCTTCATGAACACAACGAATTTTAATATATAACAAGAAAAAAAGCATTTAAATTTGTTTAATTCTTCATTCAAATTATAAAAAGGCACTTTGATCGATTCTGTTGGTTCAAAATGGTACTCGAAGCGCGTCATAATAACTAAACAATATATCTGATGAGAATCACTCCAAACCAGCGGAAAACCGAGGAAACAACAAGCTCGTAATTTGCTAATAAAACAGGATTATTTGATTAATATCTCCGGTGTATTTTATGAAAATACACTAAAGAGGTACTAAAAAAATGAACTAGTGGATTATAATGGCGACCATAGCCAGGGTCAGGGACGTTCCACGACGAATCGTTCGGTATCAGCGTGCCGTTTTTCGCGACAGACGCAAACGCGCGCGGTTCGGCTCGTACGAGGCTGAAACGAAACAGCCAATCAATCAATTCTCTGCCGGTACAATTCACCCAATGAGATCTGAGTGAATTGCATTAACCTACAGACATACATTACGCGCGTCTGTGCGCGAGCACGGTGCGCCCGAAGGATTGACGATGATGATTATGATGATGATGACGCCGTAACGCTGGTCAACCATAGGTTCCACTGTCTCACGTTCATTTTTGCATTTTCCGTACGACTAGCCGCGTCATTCGTTTCTGATAAATTTCACAATTTCACGTTTCTTTTCCTCCATTTCCTTTATTTCTATTGGAAAATTCTCAATATTCTTCGCTATTTGAAGAATATTAATATTATATTATTAATACTATTTGCGTTATATAGTTTCAGAAATTTAAAGATATTTTAGCGGTGATTTGTAAAATTAAGCGTATTGGAAATTCGAAGATTTACATTTGAGAGCATGAAAGTTCGAATCTAAAAGTTTAGAAATTTGAAGATTGAAATGGCAGAGTTTGCGAATGTGAAGCGTCGAAATTTACATTATAATATTTCGAGCTCTGAATCAAAACACTTGGTAAATGTAAATATAGATGTAACAATTTGGAAATTTACATTCGAAAGTGTGGTAATTTGAATTTAAAGATTGAGAAATTCATACTGAGAATAAGGAACTTTGATGTTTCAAAAGCGAAAGTCGAAGTCTGCGATCCTACCAAATCTTTGCGCAATCGTTTCGTTCCACACCGAAGGATAGGACGGTGACCGTTTTGTACGGTTGTTTCTTGGATTTAACTAGCCCTCGAGGATCCCTTCTCTCTAGGATGCAACGATTATAATTTCAAATAGTTCCCTTGGTCGTTCGCGATTTCCCGCTTCCAAGCGTTAAAATGTGACTCACGAGATCTTGGAACTGATGAATTCAATGCACAATTAAAGTCTCGATGCGAAGGGGAACGTTAAGTGTCTAATAACTATATACCTGAATGTTTTATTCATGCACCTATCCTTCTATTACTCTTCTATCTTCAATTACTCTTACAAGAGGAAAAAGCAACACGATAAGTTTCTCCGATGAAATTTTCCAAACTCCCAAAGACAAAGGACGTACACAGAATGGCTCACAGAAATATTTGGACGTTTACCACTGAAAACTTCAACGTATATGTCGCACGTGTTATATAAAAGATTTTCAAATTTGATTAGTATTGCAGTGAGAGGCGACCGGTTATCGTTATGTCGATTTTAAAACCAGTCTAAAAATAATCTGGATATTGAGGCTTATTACATAATACGATGGACAATTGACTACAAATACTTGCGTAATCTATCTGAATCTATGTACTTGCAACAAAATATCTTGTAGTTTCTACAGCGGCTACAAAAGGTATTCGTTACCTTTATCCATCGTATTTAGTGTTTAGAACATTTTTATACTAATTAAATAAATCTACATTTTATAGATCGTGACAAACGATATTTCTAAGGTTACGAAGAGTGTGGAAAATCACGTGTCTAAGATCGGATAGAAATACAACTTTAGCAAACTATTGAATTTTTAATCTATTCCCATGTAAAAAAAAATGGCAAACGCGATCTATCGTACACCTGCTGTATAACCTTTGTACAAAATTCTCTATAAATATTCAAATGAAACTTGCAAAATGAATTCGACGAACGGCGATGAACGAACGAGCGTGTTCGTTAAAATGATGGACTCTTAGAAAATTGCTGGCACTTCCGTCTCCACGACGAATTACCCAATGACGAATCACGTCGGGCATCACGACGATCGAAGAACACACGGCGCATTATGCACAGGCACGTATATCATGTGCGTACGGTCGCATACGATCCGTGGATCACGTGGATCCTGGATCCTGTAGGAAGATTTCGTAGAAACGGCTATTCCCTTCGGCGAACCGGTCTCTGGTACTCGACACCCTTCGGAAAAAGACTTATAGCCCCATGGAAAACCGTTCCAGTTTACCTACTTGTGTAGGCCGTTCTACGTTTTTCTGTTTCTGTTACGCGACCTTTGGTTCGTTAGTTCTGCACACTTTCTATTTTCGCCAAGAATTATTTGGAGAAAGGTAGAGGTATCACGACGATTGAGAAATGGGATTGGTGGCGTTATTAAAGAGCTGTGTATAATTGTGGATGGATTTACGAGTCTTTCTATTGAAACGAAGTGTATGACGACAATGAAAGAAAGTAGAGATACGAATTATGAAGAAAATTATAGCATTTGTGTGTGGCGAGAAGAATGCAAAGAGTATTTCTTGGTGTAAATTCTAAATTATAGATCTTTAAATCTTA
This sequence comes from Bombus vosnesenskii, assembly GCF_011952255.1. NCBI lineage: Eukaryota > Metazoa > Arthropoda > Insecta > Hymenoptera > Apidae > Bombus > Bombus vosnesenskii. The sequence goes on from NW_022882938.1 coordinate 1,052,659, forward strand.
TTATCTTCCCTTCGAGAGAGGAAGAAAGAATAGACGAGAAAATATTGTATGAAATTTCTTAATTATTTCTTCACGTAATGTCCCTCCTTCTCTGTAATATAAGTAAATCTCTCTAAAATGAAGTTTTTCAGTTTTTGAGGGTTGAAATCTACTTGAAACGTAAGGATTATTTTCTCTGAAATGTTATATTTATAAAAGTTTTGCTTTCCAAATTTCCAAGTAACATCGTTCTAACGTCGGTTTTTATCGAGATCTTTCTCCAACTTTGCTCAACGATAAAAAGGAAAGAAAGCGTGGAGTGGGGGCTTATCTGTTATGCATAAATTTATCTACTACAGCTCGTAACTATTCGTCGCGCGCCATAGACGATTTCCCCGATAGATAGAGAGACACAGTTAAGTTCGTGTCAGGTAAGAAGGCCGTACATAAATATTTGCCGCGATAAAACGCTCGAAATTTCGATAGCGTGTACTGAAAACACCGCAGTGAGATACGCGGCCAAGTAATATTCGAAGCTCTTCGCCAAACCGTTCGAGACATTCAAGATCAATATTTTAGTGGATATGATAGCGGTGGTGAAGGAACTTGAAAAAAAAAAAAAAAAATTGGCTGAATGTTTTACTAAAAATGTTTTCTGATACGCGTGTACATATACATTCGCGTACATATATTATGTATTCTTCATTCTATTTATAATATGATATTCAATAACAAATTTAATGAAATTACTAGCGTGACGAAAGGACATTCTTTGATGAAAATATGATCTTGAGGAAAAGATGTTTGTTCTAAAATATTCTTCAAACGGATGGAATAAATTTGTATACCTTTGTTTCTCTGTCTATCTTCATTGCATTATTCTTACTCATCCTGATTAAAAGTACGTTTCGGTACGTGATATTAAACAGTTGTACGACTTGTTATAATCCATCTTTAATATTTTCTCTTCGTTTTCACAGAGCTAAAGTCTCTTCTGAGAAACTCTAGATCAAATCATCGGAAATTTTCTAAAAGCTCCGATTCTGTCGCGAAAACACGAAAGACACGAAGTTCGCGTAAGTTTCTGCGGAATCGTTGGAGGGCAACGATGGCGACGATCGATATTCCGCCGTCGGTCGTCCCATTGTTCGACGGATTTAATTAAAATTGCCAGGATTCCCGCGAACGATGCGCGCCGCCTCAAGAATTTCTTCATAACCCCATGCAAATGTCGCCGTGCAACGGATTCCAAACGGTGGCTGTTGCGTGTAATTGGGCTCTGGCCCGTGGTCGATTCGTCTCGCGTGTCGATCGTTTGCACAACGAATACTTTCCTCGAAACACGAGGGCTCGACATGGCGCCCCTTCTTCCGGGACGTTCACGACGCCTGCCAGAAGTCGGTACTTTATTTTATTATGTATGAAGATGATGATCGTCTTTTTCTCTTCTTCCTTTTTTTTTGATGACTATCAAAGCGATCTGTTGCGCAATATAACGCACCTCTCGAACAAAATTCACAAGGTTCTGTTGGAAGAACTGTCAAATGTTGATTCGTAAAATTTTTGAAATAGGACGAATAGCGTGTCCAGTATGAGAAATGGTAGAAAGTATTGTAAGTTGACGTATCTACGTTACCGAAATAGATTGGTTAATTTGAAAAATTATTTGATCGATCGTCGAAATGATTCTGAGTTGATAAAGGATAGAAAAGTCAAAAAATCGTATTTACAAGCGTCACATCGCTCCATTTTGACTTTAATACGCTTTGCCATGCCTTGCAACGATTTTCGAATTTTCTCTCGAGAACGCTTTCAGCATGCTATTCCGCGGTTCGCAACGAGTCTAATATTTTCTTTTCCACTTGAAAACATCTTCACTATTTTCCTTCGTACTTGAGAACGTTACGTGAGAATCACTATTTTCTTTCCTACTTAAAGATAGCAATATTACTGCCACTTCCGTTTTAAAGCAGCTTCGTTACCTCGTAACAAACGCTTGATGTTTCTGAAAGAATGAACAATGTTCCATGGAAACAAATAACCTCACCGTAAAACAACTCTGAAATGTAATTTCCATTCGCAAGACATGCTCGTAGGTAAGAATAGGAATGAATTTAAAAGACTCCTTTCTTATCTTTGTGTTTTTATCAAAGTGAATAAATCCACTCGAAAAATGTTCTACGATAACAACATCATTCCATTCGCAAATTATTCCAGTTAGAAGAAGAAAAATAAATTTTCCTCGTAAATTTGTGTGCTGAATAATTAAATACTGAATATGATCCAATAAATTGCGCGGTATCTACGAAACGTAGCAATGCTATCAAATTGACATTCAACTAAAAACTGTACCAAAAGTACATAAAGCGGCAGTTACGCGAACGGCTTTTGGTCGATGAAAATTTACAACATGCACACTTTTATTTCGATGCTCGTTAAACGTCACGCGTGTGCGTGACATGTGCTCCACGCTTTGATCAGATACACATACACATGCCACCAATACAGGCATAACCGGTATGCCAGTATAAAATTGCGTTTCGAGGCCAGTAATTACTTTGTCAGTGAAATTTATCTGCCTTCCCGTCGATGATCTTGCCCTTACCTTCCTGGTGACGCGAAATTACAGCCTCGTTCTCATTAATACATTAATTACCACTTTATACATTCTCCGTGTATTAACGTATTAATTAACATAATTATGCTGCAACTTCCCTCCCCTTCTCTGTATCCATATTTCTGGTATACAGTGAAACCTTACAAAAGGCGACGTAATTAGAGGTCGGAACCAATTCGCATAGTAAAATAACGTATCGTTTAACGTAAGCCGAATAATATCTAGAATACTCGAGTATATATCTATATATAAGTAGGATACTTGATTTGAGTAACGGAATTCTAATAATATCGTACTATAAGTAGACTGCGGATATTTATGCAAATTTATAATTTTATGACAATAATTAAAAGAGTAGGACCTAGGCAAATATTTGCTTCGTCTAAATATTATAATATTTTACATGCGTTTGCACTTCTTGAATTTCCCATAAATGCATGGAAATCCGTAGTCTACTTACGAGTAATTTAAAGCCGAGCGTTACGTAAGTAGAGATTAGAAATTGTTTAATTCCCAAAGATTGAAATCGTAGAACGACATAAACAGGGAAAAGAAAAATTCGGTGAAATGGAAATTTTGGAACGGAGAGATCGAGAGGAATTCGAGTCTGAAAACTGAGATATCGAGAAGAGTTCGGATTTTCTAACAAGAACAAATTTAAAGAAACTTAGATTTTTAAACTAAACGATAATTCTACACGGTCCAATGCTTCTATCAAATACATCATTTCTATCAAATACATGTCAAGCTTTCTAAAATTTCTTATATCGGCAAGAGACCAATCTTAATATGAAAATAAATTGCCAAAACGGAGGAATTCGAGAAACGTTAAAAAAACGATTAATTGTGCGTAAATGACAAGAACGGAAGAATTGGGTCAGGTTTTAAAAAACAGCCGTTTTGCTTCGTTTCGTTTTGCTTCAGGAAAGTTGTGGTTTATTTCCGGAGCGTGCAGAAACCAACCTGACCGTGCAGGTGAATTCTTATCAGCCAGTGCAAACCGATAAATTAAAGGATGAAAACGGTGTTACGAGATGATGTCACGAACGCGACTATTACTTCGTTCAGGCTCTGGTAGCAAAACCAGATCCTCGAAGAGGATCGACCAGGAAGTATCGCTCTCTCCCTGCTTATTGAGGATCAAAGGCGGCTGCTCCATCCTCGACAGATAAGAAAGCGTCGACGTGCTCGTATACCGTTCCCTCGAGGGTGTGATTCATTTCGTAAAGAACGAGAAATGAAGTACGAATCAACATCCTCGTAGTCGTTCTTTCATTTTTGTGATCATGTTTTCGTGTTGAGGAAATCTTTATGGATAGCCTTTATGTTACATTTACAGGGTTTTGCGTTTTTACGACTATACGCTCACGAAAATTGTTGTTTCGTTGAACAGTTTAGCCTTTATCGCGTCATTTATAGTATTATTTTATGGAATTGCACGATGACTTTCGCGATTGCCCGATTTTTATGATCGATACGTGGACTATTGATAATTTCGAAAAACTTTTACGTTCTTCTAATTCATGAAATCCATTTTATTTGTATTTTTATTTTTTCCACTCGAGTGAGATCAGAATCCTATATTTTTTGTCAGCAGCGTGTACAATCTGCAAGTGTGATTATCGTTCGTAATAACAACGCACGTGTGTGCAGTTAATGCGAAAATCCATTAAAACGTGAAAGAAAAGTGTAAAAGAAGAGTGTATAGTATATAACGTACGATATAAAAAGACACAAGAGGAAGCTGGAGAAACATCTCCAAACTCCGATCCACGACCAACTCCAATCAACTAAATCCCAAGATCGTTGATCCTCCTGAAACACCAACGCTGTCCGATCACTCTGGACAATCCCCAAATCCACTTCTGAAGTTCTTCGGCTCTCGATTGATCAAGGAAAAGGTTCTCTTTTTCGCTGTGTTTTCGGGCGGCGTTGAATCGGAACGATCAGATACAATGGGCGGCGCAGCTCGCGTGTAATCATCGTTACTTTTATGAATCTATAACACGGAGAACGGAAGTGTGACAGCGTCGACGGCATTCCAACATCTCTCTTTCTAACAATCCCTTTCCATCTCTGTTCTTCTCGCCGGCAATTCAACGTTACGCCATCTCTTGCTCTCTCGTACTCTCTATTTTTCGCTCGTCGCGATCAAACGACGTCAAACGAGGATGAAGTCAAGCGGAGAAAGAGACAGAAAGAGAGAAAGAGTGAGTGAGAGAGAGAGAGAGAGAGAGAGCTGAGCATGTAACGCAACGATATAAATTGATTACGTTGGAGCGAGGATGGCCGGTAGTTTGGTCCGAGCCAGCTCGGCTGCGATCGTGGATAGAAAAATCCTGGGAACGAGACCCTCGCCAACAACGGGCCCGAGAGCGAGCCAATGAAAATAAAAAGGATGTCAGATTGCCGCGGCGTCGGAAGTTACGGATTAAGTTAGGAAGTAGACAGTTAATGTCGCCACGGAGAGAGACCGACCTATCAGGAGAAAATGAGAAAGAGACACATCGTTGGATCGTTCAGCGTGTGTCGGACACGTTGGATTCGTTCGTGTGTGTACGTTCGTTCATTGGTTCGATTGCTGACAACGTCGTTGAAAAAATTGCGCCTCGCTTACTCGCGAGAGACGAGCGACCGATTTTTATCGAACATTCGCTCCGTTTTATAGTTTTTCATCGCTTTTAGTAGACGTTTGATAGATGGTGGTGGAAAGTTGAGATTTACCAACCTTCTAGAAGGAAAATATTGGAAAACTTTCGTTATAGTAAGATCTGTTTTGCAAGTTCTAATTATCTGGTCCTGGTTGAGAGTCGTTTGCACTGGTTGAAAGTGTTCGGATAGAAAAGAATTCGTAGAAACTTATTTTTGCCTCCTCTTTGGTATTTTTGAATATTTGTTAAATTATTAGGTTTGAAGCATCGTTACAATTATATTTTTCTCTCTTTTAGTCACACTACGGCTAACGACTTTTGATATTAGATTAATATCTTCGTGCTGCTTTCTGTGCAGTGTCGTTCATATATTTCCAGAAATATATGTACAGAAAGCAGATTTGTCCAAAAGAAAACCATCGAAGCGACGACATATCGATCTCGAACGTCACACTTGGCTTCAATAGTCGACGTCACCGGACAATGGCCGTGTATTGACCTCTGGAGGGTGGGTGAGATGGCGATATTACGTCTGAGAGATGAAACCTTGACCCTAGAGCGAAGGCTGTTTGGGTGTACCGGTCCGGCATTGGACGTTTCCGCGTTCCATTTCCTCCTGCTGTTTACTCTGATCAAATCAAAACCCATTAAAAATCCGTTATCATCATTCATTCTCGATAACAAACCTGGAAATAAATTCATTTCCTTTTCGAGTCTCTGATATCTTCAGGTAAAATCTTAACAAATTACAAAATAGATAACTATGTATAAAGAGGAAAAAGTAAAAATCCCAATATTCTTCGCCAGATATTCGTCGCTTCAAAAGAGGACCCACTGAGTTAAAAGAAGAAAATACATCTACTTAAAGAAATGGGACAGTGGAAACCTCAAATTGTCTATCAAACCTCCAATGCTTCAAAAGAAAGTTGATCAAATTAAGGGAAGAAAGGATACCTGTTAAAAAATATAGAAAGGTAAAATGTAACCGTGAATGTAAATGTAAAATAAAACTGTAGAATGTTTTTCAAATCTCTAACGCTTCAATAGAGAAAAATATGAAAGTAAGAAGGGAACAGATATCAAATTGAAAGAATAAAAATTCGAAATTCGCAACCAAGTTTCCGTTAACTTCCAAGCATTTCTCTTTTCTGTGGAACAATTTTTTCCAAGTATCGAAAGCTGCCTGTTAAGGAAAAAAGAAAAGAAAAGTCGAGAAAGTTAAGCACCCATGGTCCCGTTGACTCGAATTTCATTGGTTCGATGATATTTTTTTGCCGACGGTACCGCTACTCTGACCTGAAATAGAGCTGATTTACGGTGCCCTAAGGGATCCTTTTCAACGATGTCTCGCATTCTGATGACGGATCATTGTTCCGCTGAAACAATGTCAACCGATGGTACCTACGTTAAAGGCCATAGACCACGAACTTTCATGCTGAAGAACGATGTCGACTCGATCCTCTTGATTAGAATCGCTTTTTGCTACATTGTCGATCAATGGCGATTGTTGCGTATGGTGTTCATTATTGAGTGATCGCAATCATGCAGACTGTTGTTCGGTTTGATGGGTTTGTCGATTGTTTCGCTACTGCGTTAACGATCAGATGATCGTGTATGATCCGACTATCTTTTTCTTCTTTATTTGTTGCCGAATGTTCTGAATGTTTAACACAGTGTGATATCGATCTTGTAATAAAAGGAACTGTTTTCAGTTACGGTAATATGCAAAAGACGCGTTTAAATTTCTTCGTTGCAACCTTCATTCTGAATTCCATACATTATTCATTGCACAGGGAATTTTGATCGTTATGCAATCTTAATTACCAGAACTATTAAAAAATAATTTTTACACAACTTCTTCGGATCCTTCTTCTTACAAATACTCTGCGACATTATTAGTAAATTCGCACGATATTCTCGCTTGTCTTCTTACACACAGGTTATTTGCCTATAACTTTAAAAAGATCAACTGAAAATTCAAATAAACGTAAGAACATCCCTTATAGAATCAACGATCCAAACAGTGGGACGTTTAAATAAAAAGAAATCTTATTTCATTTATCGATGAACGTATCTACAAATTGAAGTAGCATTGCATCGATGACAAGGCATAAAAAGTTACATACTTCGAGAAGGAGAAGAAATGGAATGGATGAGAGTTAACAGGTATACAGACACGACTGCAACGATAATTCGTCCCCATCGCTTTAATATCTTCTTTCTCACACGAACGTCGCTTATCCCGATTACGAATCTCGATTCGCCGATTTAAGATAAAAAAAACACACGCTCGAGGTTGAAACACTTCCCTTTCCCTTTGAGTTTGAGTCGGTGCGTGTCTCGCATGGGATCCGCAGATTTGCCTACACCTTCGGCAAAAAGAAACGAGGGTGATGGAAAGAGAGAAAAAAGGAGAGGATGAGGCACGATGAAAAGGGGCGGGAGAACGAAACTGTGATAAAGTAGAACCCTCGATTGTGGAAAGGCCCTCTCTCCGAATGGAAACGGGCGGTTACAAGGGTGGTGTTACGATTGTTGGCAGGGTCGGGGACACGACTGTCTCTCTTTCTCTCTCTTTCTCTCTCTTTCACTCTCTGTGTCAGAGAAATCCATCCTATTTCCGATATCAGGGTCATAAGACCAAAGCAAATCGACCGTCCGTGGTACCTTTAAAGATATTCTATTTCGACAACTCCAATAGGAATTCAGCGAATGTAAGTGGTTTTTTTTTTCGAGAAATGAGATAGACACACGTGTCGTTTGCACCTGTAGATTGTTTCTCAGTGGTTGGTTTAAGCGTCTCGTTTTCTTTTTACGATGGGTACGATGTAAGATTCGGATGTTGAAATGTTTAAGTTGTGAGTGATACAGTGGATACAGCAGTGTAGTATTAGAGAATTTGATGTAGGTTTGTGATTCAAAGAAAACGCGATTACGTATTCCTGGGCAAAGATTAATTCGAGCCAATTAATTCTAATATAAAGTGAATATCAATAATAATAGTGAATAAAAGTGAATATCAGATATCAATGATAATTCCCTTCAAATAGATTTCTTCGTAGATTTTTGACCAAAGTGTTTTCTGACGTAAGAAGATTTGAAATTCGTTCTTTCAAATGGAATATCGTATTGATTGCGAGCCTTCCTCAGTAAAGACATTACAAGTTCCAACAAAATGAAATCAGTCGCTGAGATCGCCTATTAAAGCTTCGCATAATCTTATGATTTTCAAAGAATGTCTCCTTACAGAAACTATGTACTTAATGTTTTCTCTAATCACGTCAATTTTTACCTATAATTATACGTAAAGTCTCACTGTCACGATGTTAACTCGTAGCATTGAAATGCTTACCTAACTAGCTATGAAAAAAATCATAAAGTAACGAATCAACTACCTAATTGTTAAAGTAACTGGCACCTAAAAAAACCCACTTCTACACCCTACAAACTCTCTGTCTGTCTGCATCTTTTCCTCTCTCTCTCTCTTTCTCTTTCCGCTAGACCTAAACTCAAACACCTGCATAGGCGAAAAGGGAAACCCGAATGGGGTTCGATGGCCCAAAATGACACGCCGTACACGTTGTACCGCACCTTATCGTTTCCAAAGCCGGGTATCATCGGGGCAACGCGATCCAAGAACGAGGGACAGAAACGAAAGGGATATCCCGAAATCGAGGCAGAAGGGACGGTAACTGACCTAGGTCTGGCTCGGTGGCAGAACATCGGCGTTAAGTAGAATGCAACGTGAGGGCGTTGTCCTTGATACTCTCTTCTCCTCTCTCCCATTTCCCTTTATCCTCAACCTATCTCTCTCTCGCTTTCTATGTTTCCGTGTCATCCCTCCGGTATTAAGATATCAAATGGCCAAATACGAAGTCTCCCCCGTCAGCATCTCTTACTCCAGATGTCATGTGCCTCGTGGCTTGCGACTACGAGTTAGTCCAACAGGAGAAACACGAAGAAAGAGAGAGAGAGAGAGAGGGAGGGAGGAAGTCAACGGCTACCCTTTTCTGTGCTGGTAATGTATCGCTTGCCCTCACAGCCCTTAGAGAAACTCGGGACACACTCACTCGGGGGTGGGTTTCGGGATCATGAATGAAATCCCTCCTGGAGGGTCGACTCTGGGGTGCCTGACCCTCCGTACCCATACCCTCGGCCGTTCCTGGCCCAACAGAGAAACACCGCCGAGAAACAATAACATGACCACGTGGACTGTCCACGTGTTTTCATCTATGGACGTACATAGAACTTTATAGGTGTATAGGCGCAAGCAGCGACTTCGATAGAAGCTTCTTGGTGGTGTGGCGTGTTGTAGCGGATAAGGGTAGTCTGAGGGGGCTAATCGGAAAGGTGGTAAAGCGTTGATTGGAGGGTGACTGGAGTGGTGATGGCTAGGTTAGCGAGGCACCATCGTGTTAATGTTTTAACAGTTTAGCGCGTCTCACAATCGGAGAACATTAGGGGCGTTCGTGGTGTTGGCTCGCGCATGCTATGTTTCGTAGTATATCATGTAAGTAGAGTTTGAGAATAGACAATTTGTCGTTTTTCGAATTAAATGTCGTTTGCAGAATTAAATGATCTTTTGCTACATGTTTATATAGAAAATTGTTTTTTGTTTTGCGGTGAATGTCGGATTGCAACTGCATTCTAATTTCTTTGGTTCGTATCAGTATTATACGTTAATCGTCGATAGTTCTACTGTTAGAAGATAAGTCTAAAATATTTAACGATAGAGGATAGAAAGAAATTCTATGTAGCGAATATTATTAATTGAAACAATTAATTTGGAAAACGTGGTTTTTTATCTCATTAGGAGTTTCGACTTGGAGTGCACTCTATTCAGAATAGAAGAGTAGAAGCGAACGAAAGAAATTTAGTATCGATATCATATTCGAATCGAATAAATTTAAATTTAGCCTTCACAAATATGATTACTACAATCTTATTTTCTCTTTAGTTCAAGTTTACATTGAAATATTTTATCGCTTGCAGCTGCTTCTTAAAAAATTACCATCCATTTTAAAAGTTATTGGGAAATATTAATTTTCCAAGAAGAATCGATTAGACACATACTTGGTTGTTACTAACGATATGAAGGCACTTACTATTAGAAATTTGAGACATGTCGAGGAAGAAAATGTTTTATAAAATTTGAAGAGGCGGTACACGCAGATTGGGATGTTTTTTATCGAAAGATGGAAACGAGGGGGATAACGACGACGAGTAGTTCGAAGTTGAGGCAATAATAGATTGGGTGAAGGTTGTTGCAGAGCGTTTAAAATTAGATGAATGAAATATATCGATCGGCAGGGTTACGTAAATTCCTAATGAGAACGGTGATATTACGTAAAATTGTAATGAAAAGGAAAATGCTGCAGTAACCAAAGGAATTTCGTAATAAACGCTATTTATCGTGCGGTAATAAATAACCCTTTGAATTTACCCCTGCTTTTTCTTCGCATCCCCGTTGCGCAACCTATACTCCAATTGAATATTTCAAAGCCAAACATTCATCATTTTTTGCAAATATTCCTCGAAAATTGTGTGTTTAATCATTAACCAAATAACGCGTTAAGCTTCTAATCAAAAAGTAGAGTGCACATAATACAACATGTAATATAGTGTTGCAAAAACAGAATCTGGAGAAGACCATCTCTTTCACGAGCGTTTGTATTAGGTTGTCCGAAAAGTGTTTTAATTTATATTATTTTGCCGAATTACGTACGATCCATTTTGTTCTGTTGAGATAAACACCGCGACATTTCACAGACATGGTTCAGACGTTTGTATGAAGATGCATTGTTGTAAAAAACACGTTTGCGAAAGAAAGACACTTGACGGACAACCTAACACCATTCTCTGATAGTCCGCGTACTTTAAGATTGCGATAACTTGAAACGATTCTACAAAACTAGAAGAAAATTCATTATTTAATAATTTCTTTCTCCCACGGACGATAATCTTCGACCATCGATACCATGCAAATGAAGAGTATTATTCTAATTCTCAAGAGTACTTATTGCTTTCTCTCTGCCAGAAGCGTTCCGAACGATCATTCGAATAAAGAAATTACACAGACGATGGATACGTGCTTTGCTATAATACCTGGTGCAGAAAAACACGTATTAAGTATTCCCCTGCTGTTTTAAAAGCACGTTACATCCATCAGTTACACCTGCTCGGAGCGCAGCGTCGCGCGATGCTTCCGTCGCGTCGTTTCCACCCAACAGCGTAAAAATGGCGCGTAAGTTGCTGGAAATCAAGATAGAAGACCAAACCGCGTGAATTATATCGTTGTATCATCCATATTCGGGATGAAACGTGATCAAGCCGGAAAAATAAGAATCGATTCGTGAAAGGATTGTTTTTTTATATTAGATTAGATATTACAGTAGAATAGAAGATGAAAACCAATCATCATCGTAGTCGAAGAAGAGTATCGGAAATTTCTGCACAGTTAAACTAGTACCTATGATAGTGAAATTCTGTAAAATGAAAGTTACAAATTAATTGCACCAGTTAGCTTTCTTATTTAATTGATAGAAATATCGGCCCGTAATAAAGCAAATGAAATTTTACAAAAATCGCAAAGAAACATAAAAGAAAGGCGTAAAATCGGCGTAAGGTCGTAAAAGAAGTCTGGAATCTACTAATCGTCGCTTGTCTATCCTTACTAACTAGTATTATTAGTTAGTAAATTATCGTACAAGAGGAACCAGAAGTCAATTTTTTGCAAAATTGACTCGTTGTCGGTACCGTTACCATACCGATTTTATGGTCGGTGCAGAGTGAAAGTTAGTTGGTGTTTGAAAAATAGAAGCAACGAGGGATATAGCAAAGGTATTAAGGAGCGACGTATCTTAATTTCTCGGCTCTTTGACAGTATAGAAAGTTACATGAGAAAAAATTTCGAGAAAGGGATAGAGGAATATATTATAGTTGTTGTTATTCGTTATTAGTCAATGTTTCAATTACATAACGCTATGTAACAAATGAAATAAATTGCATAAGAATACGTTGTATAGAATTTTGTTCGCCACAATAATATTTAATAATATTAGTAATATTCAGCACCGTGTCCGATAAAATATATTGCTATCCATCGAATCCATTCGACCAGGTTTCCCTCGATTCAAACTGAACAGAAACGTCATAAAGCTGGTGGCAATTTTCTCCTCCGCTTTGTTAATCATATTTCTATGAGCTCTTACAACCAGTTCAGTTTTCTCAGGAGTTGCCTACAATGGGCAGCTATCTGGGCCGCTCGTTTTCCCATGAACAAGGTTGGAAGGTCGAGGAGGGCTTGTTACATATCCGACCGCTTATTAATCCACTCCGTAAACAGACAGAACCTTTTCAACTTGACGGCTCCCCTAGCCTCGCAGTATTTCGCTGAATTACCAAGCGATTCGTTGAAAACCACAGATTGAACGCGATAACCGCGCGATCTAACCCCAAACCTAGCAGATTCCTACCAGATGTCAATCGATCCCTGATGATGTCTTCGAGTTCCATGGAAATTTATGCAAACCATCCCTGTACAAGGAGAAGACCAAATAGAAGAAACTTCGTTCACGTGGAAAGAAGATCTTCTGCGAATCTTCTTGCTTTTCCCTCTGCCAATGATAAGCTTTGGATCGATAACGCTTTAGTTGAGTTTGTTCGATGATATGGCTATAATATGGAAAAATTGGAAATGGAAATTGTTAAAATTCGTGCGTTACAGTTTGAGGCTGAAGAAAAAAGAAGGTAGAAGAGAAAAAACAGAGAGAGAGAGAGAGAAAGAGATGATCGGTGGAGAGAAAAGCTACGAACGTTTCGATTTATACAACAGCGATTTAGGAGATTTCCGATTGGAAATTATCCCTGATTGATCCTTATACGAACAACGTGTTTCTTCTTTACGTCGTAGTCGTGTTGTTCGGCTTCCTCGTCTGTTTCGTATTACGTTACATTCGCAACAGTATCGATTCGATTTAACGCGTCGATTCCTTGGAAATGACGAAAAACTACAAACTTGTATGCTCGCGACAGCATACGCAATATATTAAGAAATTTATCAAAACGACAAGCGATAAACGTATTACAGGATGAAAGGGGAAAGAAGAACAGCGTGTAAACTTCGATCAAGTGAAAGTTTCGAGTAAATGAATAAAAGAGAAAGTGTAAAGAGAGAAAAGGTAAAATTTTATTGAAAGAGAAAGATAAAAGTTTGTTGGAAAAATGGTATATCCTGCCTGTCTCGAGAACATAGCTGCAATTTCAGGCTCTTAGTGCGTGAATCGGCGTGCTGCGCCGGTTCGTGTATGGGGCACCCTAGTACACGGTGTCACGGGGTTGTATAGAAAGGCAGCTGCAAACCGGCCAAGCGAGACGGACCTAAGGTCGCCGTATACTCGGAAACGTTGTAAAAATAATTATTAAAGCCGTTACCGTTGACGTGATGCGCGTCCACACGATCCGCGCATGCAAAGCGCACCGGGGAACGATCCTTTCGTGGAAAACCAACCGCGAAACATTACTTTCTCCGTGGATTTTTCATCAAATATCGTTATTAAGGTCCGTTACGTTATAGATTATTCCCGGGAACGTTTATACACCTGGACGTGGGTCATATTTCACTTTGTATCGTTTAAAAGGATAGTTTGCGAATAAAGAATATTTTAGCATAATCTTTAAATATGTACAATTTTTTGTAACTATGGATCTCTGGTGTTTCAAGAATTCCTATGCAAATTGTTTATTAGAGGATATATCGTAAGTGTCTTCAGAAAAAATGTAGTTTCATTTTGTTCTTCTAATTCATAATTAACGAGTATGCATTTAAATTTTTAACTCTTTCGAAAGGGTGAGTTGCGAATAAAAGAGTTTTTAGTATTATTTGGATAATTTTCAAATACGTAGAATCGATGGATTCTACGATAATAAGAATTTCTATAAAAATGTCGAAATGTTAGCTTGGATCGTGTGAAGGTGGTTTCTTCGTGTCTAAACTTATTTCTAATAATTCTGTACATCGTCCCTATCGAAAGGCTTCGAATAATTAAATTGGACAAAGAGTTAATTGAAATTGTACAACGCGGATACACTTAGATTGTTGCGGAAGTAAAGATCGTTGTCGAATTGCAACAACAGCGTTTATGATGCAGCTGCAACCCTGTGGCACGGCGTCGAATTGATCGTGCTCTAACTGCAACTGCTGCTTTGCGACGCATTTACGATGCGTTCACACGGACTGGCTCCACAACAACATAGCTGCAATTGGCGTGCCACGATGTAGTTGCAACTCGTTAAAGCCGCTGAACACGTTACGCAGCCTATATACTTATTTTTCAAAGCTGTTTAAAATTCATCTGAAACGCGTTATCTTATTTAAACTGTAATCAAATTACAATATCGGTATATTGACGTGCGTTTGTTGGAAATATCCAACGGAGCTGCCAGCGAAACACCTTGATATAATTACAACTGCGAGAGAAATATTTTTACGCCACCGTAATTACCACGTTTTCGATAGAAATTCTAAATCAGACGTCAGATTTCTAAGAGATCCTTTCGAGTATGAATTATATATGATACTGATAGTATTTTAATGGATTTAGACGTGAAATTATTTTTCTACAAAATGTATGTGAGATTTATTTCTTGCAGCAGGATTCTTGTTTATAAGTCCGTCAAAAAATCCAACTGTAATAGCAGAGTTTTGACTATACGTATATAAACGAGAATTCTATTCCAATATAAAATTTTATATACGTTTTGTAAAAAAAAATAGCGTCCACGTCTATAAATGTTAATTGCAGTATAAGCCAGAATCCACAAATAATTATATTGATAGTATTTTAATGAATTTAGACGTGAAATTATTTTTCTACAAAATGTATGTGAGATTTATTTCTTGCAGCAGGATTCTTGTTTATAAGTCCGTCAAAAAATCCAACTGTAATATCAGAGTTTTGACTGTACGTATATAAACGAGAATTCTATTCCAATATGAACTTTTATATACGTTTTGTAAAAAAAATAGCATACACGTCTATAAATGTTAATTGCAGTATAAGCCAGAATCCACAAATAATTATATTGATAGTATTTTAATGAATTTAGACGTGAAATTATTTTTCTACAAAATGTATGTTAGATTTATTTCTTGCAGCAGGATTCTTGTTTATAAGTCCGTCAAAAAATCCAACTGTAATAGCAGAATATTGACTGCACGTATATAAACGAGAATTCTATTCCAATATAAAATTTTATATACGTTTTGTAAAAAAAATAGCATACACGTCTATAAATGTTAATTGGAGTACAAGCCAGAATCCATTAATAAACAAAATTATAATTTATCAATCTTCCATTCAGTATTACTCTCTCACGTCACTATACGTTCAAAACTCGCCCAACCACCTCATCTTCACTGTCTATAGCTTTTCTCACTTTCACGTCCCTTTTCATTCATCTTCGTCAAACTAACCACACGTAAGGAAACCGAAAGAAAAATCCTCCCTCACCGTCGTTCAATTTTCTTACACAATCGTTTCCATCGAACTTACACGCGTAGTCTTTAATTCCTCCGCCACCACCCCATGATGGCGCACGCACGTTGCGCCCTCGAAAGTCATCGATTTCGACCGGCGACGCGGAAGTAATTGCAGATTATTATTATTTCTTTACTCAGGGCCAAGCGTTTCGATTCCAACGAAATGGCCGATCGGCTTAAGTCTCCTCGGAGAAAACGGGATTCCCCATTGGCCATGTTTCCCATCCGATTATTACGTTTCGCGCAGCCCTCTCGATCTATCGGGGAACTGAATTCGATGATCCAATAGTGTTTTATATATATATCTTGTCCTTAACTTATATTACTTACGTGTATAAGTTAATCCGGAAGATATTTTGTGCGTCTCACGCCGAAGGCCGATAGTATTAGGTCGTCCGAAAAGTTTCTTTTGTTTTATAAGAAAATAATGGTTGCACCACATTTTTCGTTTTATATTATATTTTATCGAATTACGTATGATCCATTTTGTTCTCTCAAAATAAAGATTACAACGTTCGACAGATTAGGTTTCATGTTTGTATAAAGATGCGTCGTTGTAAAAGACGTGTCTGTGAAAGAAAGACACTTTTCGGACAACCTAATCATTTCGTTTATCTCTTTGCATTTGAAAATATCGATAGCAATTCGGATATATTTCTCGATTGTCTGAGGGAGCCGTACTCGAAGCTGATTTTTCTTTTTAATTTTAAAGTTACAATTTCATTGTCGAGTTATAATATAATTTAATTTAATTATTGGCGATGGTCCGAAACTTTTCACCAATGGCGTTGGTATTTTCGTTTAGATCAATAGGAAGCATTTTTGTACGATGTATTGTGAGATGTGGATCTTTTTATGTGGATATGGATATTTTTTTGGGAAGCGAATAGTCGCAGGTAAAACGCATTCGAAGTAAGAAAGTGAAGTAACAATTCCATAGCAACTGCTCGCGTGTTCGCTTACGTCCTCGCATTTCCGCGTATTTCGTATTTACCGCGATCAATATTCCGTGTTTATTGCGGGCCATGCCGATTTAAACTGCCGCGAATTCAAATCGATTCCGCGGAGAAAAAGTTATCGTAATACAATCGCAACGTTTCATTTAAATCCTTGAGAAATTGGAAGATCGGAACAGAATTTAACCCCATCGGTTCAATTTCACATTTCAATGAAAATTATTTCGAAACGGCAGAAGCCGATTGTATTGAAAGTGTGTAAAAATATGTAAGAATTGCATAAAAAATAAATAAGAATAAGAATGGATCGCATTTGAGTAAAAAAGTAGAACATTATTGCATTCGAAACTATCTAACTAAATATATTTGTTTATTTCAGTTTGACATAAAATTGATTATTGCTTTGTCTTCAGTTGTTCATATGGGAATTATATCTTTGGGTTTGTTAGTAAGTAAAAAAGTTGGAATTTTAGGAAGGTTAATAATAATAATTTCTCATGGTTTAGTTTCTTCTGGATTATTTTATTTAGTTAATATAATTTATAAACAAACTAGAACACGAATTATTTTTATTAATAAAGGTTTAATAAATTTAATACCTTCTATAACAATAATATGATTTTTAATATGTATTTATAATTCTGGTGCTCCTTTATCTTTAAATATAGTAAGTGAAATTTTTTTGTTAATAAGATTAATTAGTTGATGTAAATATTTATTTATAATTTTAATGTCTTATTGTTTAGTAAGATTTATTTATTCAATTTATTTATTTAGATTTATTCAATATGGGAAAATTTTTTATTTAAAAATTAATTTAATCAAAGATAGTGAAAAAACACGACAGCGTTGAAAACAACACAAGTGCCATAAGAACTTAAAACATACGCTGCTACTAAAACACAGCAATCCATCCCTGAATTGGATTTATTTTTCATAAGAAATATTTCTACCTTAAAATTGATAATCTTTGTTCGAATACGTCATCCATTTCATGGAACACGTTCCGACCATCCAAATCATTTTGTTATAACATACGCAAGCTAAAATGCACTAGTTGTATCAGTAGAGTTACATAAATAATACATACACGCAATGAATAAGTAGGTGAAACGATGTTCGAAACGCAAAACTTGTTGTAATTAACCAGCTGTTACTTATATTAATTTTCCATAAGAATCGATCGTGATTAATTCGACTAATTAAAGAAAAATTCTGCTTCACCATTCGCACACAATCTCACGCTAAAATTTCCAATTGCGCGATATAAAAGGGGAAAGAAAAGCAATTTACAAGAAGATAAATGCACGAAAGAGAAAAGGCTAAAACGCGGATCATCGTGTCGAGAAACTATCAGTGGCATCCGCGCGAAAGTGCGCCGGGAAACAGAAAGAGAGAATGCACACGCGGTTGCAGGCGAAGAGTGCACATGGTACGCTCGATAACCTGTCCTTCGGACGTACCTACCATTTTTAACCGTCGCACTTCTAATGGGTGCAACGGCTCTTTCGAACGGCGCGCCGACCATCTGTCGCCCGCTGGATACGCTTTGACGAAATTAAAGTCAGCTGACCGAGAAAGCGGACGTTTTTAACTATCGCGGGAATTTCGACAATCTTTTTTCTCGTTCATTTCCATCCCGTGCTTCCGTTTTCCATTACGTTCCAAGCCAGCATATAGATAATTTATGGGAATATTAACCGCCTAGGTTCGTGCATATGAAATGTTTCCTTCCTATTTACAAACTTAATTTGATGAGTCGATAGCAACGATTGTAAATTATCTTATCGTTAGTCGTTGGCAACCTGTCTTGAAGAAATTGAATTTTCACGCGATGCAATACCAAAATTTATAACTAAGAAGCAACGGAAAAGAACGTTTGTGAGATTTTTTTAATTAAATTAATAGAAGATGGGTTAGTATAAATATTTGCTGGCAGAATACTCAAGAAAGCTTCACACGTTCCAAGAAATTTCTCCTAAATAAACGACATTTATCTTTATGTATCTATGGTAGATTTGAAAGTGCAGAAACGCGTAGAATACGCGTAATACGCGAATACAGGGTGGTTGGTAACTGGTGGTACAAGCGGAAAGGGGGTGATTCTACGCGAAAAAAGAAGTCGAAGATATAGAATAAAAATTTTTCGTTTGAGGCTTTGTTTTCGAGAAAATCGACTTTGAATTTTCGCTCGGTACGCGTGCACTTTATCGCGTTATAACCGATCTCACTGTAGATCGTTGTTTCGATGGAAAAATGAAAAAAAAAGAAAAAATTTTATTCTACATTTTCGACTTCTTTTTTCGCGTAGAATCGTCCCCTTTCCGCTTGTACCATCAGTTACCAACCACCCTGTATATCGAAAATATTCTAAATATAATAGTAATTCCTGTAACGTTCAGTGGATGGAGGAAATCCCCGCTCGAATACCAATTATTTAATCGCGTTTGTAAAAGTACGCGTTCGCATAGAAATCCGCGCTCTACTCGTAGATTATCGGTACAACTTGGTGTGTGCGAAATGACGATAAAAATTTCAGCCGCGTCGCGAAACAATGACGAGCGAGTACAGAGACATGGAAGGGAGATGACGTTTCGAAGTCAGCAGCCGCGTAATTCTCGGACGAATTTTCAGTCGCTTTGCGT
This sequence comes from Bombus vosnesenskii, assembly GCF_011952255.1. NCBI lineage: Eukaryota > Metazoa > Arthropoda > Insecta > Hymenoptera > Apidae > Bombus > Bombus vosnesenskii. The sequence goes on from NW_022882938.1 coordinate 1,072,047, forward strand.
GGAACGTGTTTCCACGACGCATATACATATGCACGTTATGCCATTGAAACGAACGTTTTGGGGAACGCGTCGCGACGCATTCAACATTTTTATCGCGAACACCCTCGACTGTGCGCGCGGCACTTTCACAGAATCGGCCGCGTGAACGCGAGCACCGGCGAAGAGAATGAAAAGAGCAGACAAAGGGGCGCGCGGAGAGAGATCTCGATGTCGAATTCTTTCATTAGCCGAAGGACCAGTCACGGAAATCCGGGATTCCGCTCCCGTTTTGTACCCTTCGTCCCATCCTCTGTGATTATTTTTGTTTTCACCGTTATTGTCTGATTTTGCTCTCCCTTGTTTGTCTCGTTTCCTTTTTAATTTCACTCCTCTTTCTTTTCTGTATCTTTTCGCGCGGTCTGCTTCGCAGATTATTCCGTTTAATTGGGTAAAAATGCGAAATAAGGTAAATAGTGGAGGAGAAAGACGAGAGATTTGTTCTTTCTCTTGAGGATACAATATCAGAGAATTCTCTAGCGAAAGTGTCTTGATGCGTTAGATTACGCGGTGATGCTACAGGGTAATTTAAAAATTTAAAGACTATTAATATATAATATAACTATTAATACACGTGTAGGATTAACATTTTACTATTCGAAATTTCGAGAAATAAAATATCTATTAAATCGGATGAAATATTTGGAAAACTCCGTTTAATTAATGTCTAAATTCTTCTTCAAGTATTCGAAAAATTTAAGGATGGAATTTTACTTGCACGATCGACCATCCAATTTACCTGTGCAGGGTTAAATTTCTATAAAAATAGGCTAATGACCATTTCGGTGTAAACGAATATGAAAGTACAAAGGAAAGAAAAAACACACAGCACAAGGGATGGTATAAAGAAATACAAAGATACAAAACATATTTCGAAAAAGAAACTTACGCCGGAACATTATAATTTTCCACGCAAAATAAGCGAAGATAAAGAAACCAGCAACGTAATTAATCCTCTAGAGGTACGACAAGATAAAATATAATCTACGAGAATTTGATCGCAATTTTAAAGAAACTCGAAGCACTGTTTTAACGACGACAGAAGGCAAGAAAGGGGAATAAAAAGCAAGAAGGAAACACATCAAAAGAAAAACATGTTACATAGATTGGAAGATCGGTATCGTTTTAAAACAGAAAGGAATCTGAGAATTTACTACTATTTCCTCGCAACGTTTACTGTCAACAGAAGCAGATGTCCCGACACTAATCATTTCATCTGAACAGGCCCGTGTTTGGTTATAATACCATCTTCCTGGGCAAATGTTCGGCGTCGTTGGGACTTTAGACAAATACAAGGACCGGCTGCCACCGTGCTGCTTCCCCTTTCTTCGTTGTTTGGAAACTTAAAAGTATATACTCATTTTTCTGCGTCGTGGGACGAGATTTCTACTTAAAACAGAGTGAAGCGGGGCTGCAACCCTTGAGAATTATTTGGACCACGGAGCATCTTGTTCCAAGTTTCAAGAGAGCAAACCTCGGCAAGAGGATCGAGAAGAAGAATTGTAAAATAAAAAGACCCAAGTACGAAGACTCGTGTTTCTTATCGAGAATCGTCGTACATCTGTCGAGTGAAGATGTAACGAAACATACGTATTTATCAGATGTTTTAATTAGCTTATCACGAAATCGATGACAGTTGGCTGCGAGGTACGTGCTTCTAATTACTGATCTAGACTGCAGATAATTATCAAGCACCCTTGTTCCTTCATCGATTCTTTCTTTATTATTAGTCGCTAAGAAATATGTTAAGTCTGTTCCTTCTGTCTGAGAACATTTCACTTTTTCAACGAATTGTTTCTTACTCAAACATTTTTCTAGGCAACGAATGACAAATTTGTAAGATGTAATTAATTTTAATCGGATAGATTTTAGCAAACGAACGATTAGCAAACGATTGATAGATTCGAAATATTGAAAGAAATGCGCGAATCTCTATATTCAATTGGCATTCTATTTGCTTTCGGAGGAAAGAATTATTACTAATTGCAATTTCTTACTTCGATCTGAAAAGTGGATCGATAATTATTTGAAATTTCTTTTGGTTCGGAAGGTTATTAAAATCGAGTGAGAAAATTATTTCACAGACATATTTTCCTATTGCGAAAGTTGACGCTACCGAGAACGCGAGAATGACGTGATTTATTAAAATTACAACTTATCTCCGCTGATATTACGGTACAGTACCTAATGCATTCATCTCGTAAGACTAATAAGCTAATTATAACGCTGTCAAACACGTGCTTTCTCGTGCATCCATCCCGTTAAACTTCCAAAGAAAGCATCCAACCGAACTTGAAACGTGGGGCAAGAGAGCGAAGCGAGAGATCTTGCTGGATATCTTCGATAAACATCGGTTAATAAAATCGTTTATTCTTCGTAATATTCGATTAAAAAAGAAGGGGATTAAATGTACAAAGGGTCGACCCTTCTCTTAAAGGGCTCGTTAAATCGTTACCAAATGTAAACGGAAAAATTAGCACTGATATCGGTAAACTGATAAAAAGTAAACATAAAATTACATGGAAAAATGTACGACAAACGTATTACGTAATATGAAAGCGAGTAGATAAATTAGACCTGATTTGACTCGTTACGTTTGACTCAAAATATCGATCAAACTTATACAGGGAATTTTTTTTATAAAGACTCATTGTGACAACTATTTATCATCCTACCGATTTTTTATTTTTCTACATTTAAATTTATTTAATTTATTCAATTTTTTTCTTTTTATTTATTTAATTAATTTACTTAATTTCGTGCGATCTTGTTGGCTCGAAATTACGCTATAAAAGATTCCTAATCTCAATGGCGTTTCAACAGCATGATACAAAGGAAAATTACGATCCAAACGTTTACACACAGTACGAACGTCTGTATTTTCTCATTGTCCATTTGCTCGAACCGTCTGTCTTCGACTCGAACTTACTCTAATACAGTCCGTCGATGAAATGGGATTTCTCACGTAATACAATGCAAAATTAAATGAAATTAAATGATCCAAGTGAAATTCAACTAAAACAAGCTTCTCTTCCCATATTCGTCGATATTAAAAAATTGCTCGAAGGAATCCGGCGTTTAAAACGTCATTCGAAACAAGACCAAGCACGCGGAAAATTCGCCGCGTGACACCACCACCGCGACGGGGGAGGGGGAGTGCAGGAGGTAGGAAGGTAGTTACGCGGGTCGGGGACAGGACAAAGAGAGAATTTCTTTGCTTGGACGATTAATTACGCCCTCATTCCCGCCCCAAGTGCGTCCTCTCTTGACGATGCATCGTCGATATTGACATTTGCCTTGCTTCCCTTACTCTTTCCACCCCCTTTCAGTCTCACCCCTCTCTCTATTCCCTCTTGCCATTGCTTTTACCCTTCTTCCTCTATCCCTCTCTGTTCCACCAGCATCCGTTCCGCGGTCTCATCCGTGTACGAACATATCGAAGGAACGTCCCGTTGCACGCGTGCACGAGCAGATATTCGCAACCGTGTGCGTGCACGCATCTCCTTGCGTTTATATACATATACAGGGTGTTTCACAATTTAACAGGCAAACTTTGTCATTATGTTCCCGTGTATGATTCAACAACATAAACGGATGTTAACAACGTTGATAAGGATATAAGGATTATTAAACCGCGTACGTTTATGCAAATTGAAAGTCTTTTTCTTTACAGAGGAGCAGTTTTAAAATTCGTTACACGGTCGATCGACGTAATATCGCCATAATTATCCTTCCTACTTGGTTTTAAATGTCTGTCTGTTTCATCGTTTCTATCATTTTAAGAACATTACTTGTCAGTTGACATTTCGTTGGTATATTTTATAAATCGTTCTATATGAATAACGTTATACGATATAAACAATAATAATAATCTCATAAGAGAAGCATACGATAAGTCACATATTCGATTTTTCATAGACAAGCATCTCTAAAATTCCTGTATTAGCCAAATTTCTGTTTCTCTTCCCCTTCAAAATTCTCGAGATATCGTTCATGATATCGCACCATCGCGCGTATTAAAACATTCCATTAACTGTCTGTTACCGACAAAGCAGAGGACCAAAACCATGAGGAAGGAAAAAGCATGACGAAACCGTAAATCAAACGCAGAAATCGTAATCTTATGGTAAAATTTGCACAAAAATCTCTAGCAACGACGCCTATGTTTTACGTGACTAACGTTCCTCTAACTTCGTTATATATCTGCACCAACGTACCGATAAAGTTTGGCATAAAGCATTTGAAACACCCTGTATACAGACGTATACGTATTACACGTATACGTTACTCCCGCCGCGTTGTGTCCCTCGTTTGCCCGCTGCGTTCTCCTGTTTACCGAGAAACCGCGATATTTACGCGAGAGAGCAGAGGGGTTGGAAGGTGCAACGAGCCGAGGCGCGGGGAGCGGTTGCACGACGGCGAAGAGGAGAAAGAGGAAAAACGGATGGCGAGCGAAGAAAGCGACGAATCGAAGGGAGCTGGCAGAGCAAGAGAGCGAAAGGGAGGTTCACGGAGAGAGGAGGCTGATAGGGGGTTACGAAGGAGAGAGAAAGAAACAGGGTGAAAAGTAGATATTCAGCTGGAGATGACGAGAAGAGAGGAGAGGCAGGCAGAAAGGGAGGAAAGAGAGCCAGGGTGAAAGGGAGAGAACGAGAGATATGGAATTAAGGGGACACACCCCTGTCTTTCGAGCGTACGCTTATCGAATGCACCGACAACTACGCTTTTCCTCGTTCGCTCACCAAGACGGTTCTGTGATGCGAGGCAGCCAGGTAGGTTGGTAGGTAAGCTAGGTAGGTTGGTGGGAATGCGCGTACAAGGGAATTAGACCATAATCGTCGACGCGTGTGCCGCGCGAAGGGGACGTTTTCCGCCTGCCTCGGACCTCGATGTTCACTCGCGCGGCGGGGATCCGCTTGCTCTTCGAGTGTGCACCTTACAAGCACCGACCACCACCTACTCCACGGCCCGAGTCCCACCTACTCCACGGCGCTTGTCTTTTTCCTTCCTTCTTTTACTCCATCGAGCCCCCTCCCCCCTCGTTCGCCAACCGATCCGGGAAGGTTTCACCAAGATTCCGATCGCGAACCTATTTGAAGAGGAATCGGCGTGTACCTGAGGAAGATCGCGTGATATCCCAGCGAGATGGTAGTAGTCCCGAGGAAATGATTTTCGAGATCGTATCTGGTTTAGCTGCGTGTACGTAATTTCGTTTTCCAGTTTTAGTAGGTTCATTAGGTCTACTGCCGGGGCTGGCAGCAATTTTAGTGGAGAAATTTTAGTCGAACGATCGTAGGGATTAAACACTAGAGTTGGTCATTTTTAAGCAATTTTGCGGAAACGGTGGTACGAAAACGAGTAGAAACACGGTCTTGTGCGATTTATGTGCCATTTTCTGTATTTGAATGCGAGATGTTTCTATTTTTATTTCGTGTACGTTACCCAGTACTTAAAAGGGAACGACAGTAACTCGAGACATAGTTCTCAAGAAATGGTTTGATCTATGTTATTTCCTTATTCTGTCATTAATCTTTTGTTTGATTATTAACACAGGACTCGGTTGTCGTAAACTTATAGTTAGGAAATTTTCCCGCGATACGTCGACTAAAAATGTGTAACAGTTCCAGCAGCTACCGCGCACGCCATCTACGATTGTACTTCGAAGGTAGCGATTCTTCATTCCGGGTGGTAACGCAGGTCTCTGCACTGAGCGGCTGTCGACAAGAATCGATCGTTTCGTTTAATTTAAAAACATCGAAAGAACTATAATTTCTCTTTCTCTTTTATATCTTTACACTGACATTTATTCGCGTCTTACTTGCTTGCAAGCATGCATTAACAACAAGCTCTTCAAATAACACTTAGCTTGATATTTTACCGATCGTGTAACAGTATCCGCTCTTCCTCAGACCGGAAGCTAAACCATTCCCAGGAGACACAGCAATACCTTCCGAGATCCGCCATTTCGCTGGTTATTTTTTCTCCTGACATACCAGAAAAGTATAAAAGACAAGGAAAGAAAATAGCTATGTATAAAAAATAATATCGCCCTTCCAATTAACCTTCTGTCAACAAAACCGCAGGCAAAGCTAAAAATAGACAAATGTGAGAGGTCAAGAAACAAAAGACAAACGCGATAAGCAAAGCCAATGAGCAACGAATGGCGAATGATAACGACGTCGATGAACAAAAGTTACGAAACAATGGCTGGCGATAAAAATGACGAAAACAACGAAATAAAAAAGGGCAAAGATAACAAGGAAAGAGGACGTAACGAAAATGGAAAACCAGATTTTACCCTCGTCACCGGCGTAAACGGCGATGAATTTTCACCATCGTCGAACCGCGGACCAATCTCCCTGTTCCAATTATCTCCGGTCATGTCTCGTTAATTCCCATCGAGCCGATCGAACGTCTATCGGGCCCGCGGGCGACCATCTCCAACCATCTTTCGCCCCGGAATAATCTAAAACGTTTTGTCGTCGGGAATCTAATCTAATACCGCTGGCCCTGGAAGGTTATACTTTTATTGGCGCGTCTATTGGACTTAACGAGGTCAATTGAGGTGATACGGTTGCCTTGATTTTACGATAGTACATCGTCGGAACGATAACGATCCGAGAACACGCGAGATCTCGCGGTTTTAATGTATACACATATGCATATTTATATTATAAACTTAAATCAATCGTAATGTGATTTATGATCGAGAGCGCGCGCACGCGCGCGCGCGTTTAATTTCTTAGCCAACAGCGAGTCACGTTTTAACCAGAAATTTCTACAATTATAAAATTGAGCGTTAATCAAAGGCAGATGGGTTTTATTTAAGTCGTGTCATTTTTCCAAAAAATTCACAAAGACAAGTCAATCTCAGTTTAGGCTCTGTACGTATAAAATATGATATACTTTGGAAGAAATGGAACGATACGTAAAACAATAGGAGATCTTTCAACACATAGAAATTATAGCGTTGGCGAGATTGGCGAACCGAGTTTCTTACTCTTGTCGTTAATATCGCTGGCAAATGTAACACGGTGATTTGCTCTAATTCAAGTTTTCATCTTGTTTCAGCATCTGTACCACATGCAAACAGGCGAGGGTGCGTTCAGAGAGAGAGGGAGGGGTCGAGGCAAAGGTACAACTAGGGTAAGTGTACTCGTCTTGAATTATTTCATTTTACAGAGATAACGAAGTTTGTTGCAAATATCGTGAAAGTATTCTCAGTCACCTGAAGGAATTTTAAACCATCTGAACAATTTGATATTTCGTTGATACATCGAACAACTACTTCTTATTAGATTCCCGTAAGGCGAATACTTAAAAAGATGGAGAACCGAGGTTGGCTGGCGCGTGAAACACCGCAGGACGATGAACGCTTGAAAAATAAAACGATAAAACACGACGCGGACCGTGCAAATGGATGATTTCTTTCGCCCTGCTTGCGATACTCTTTTTCGAGCGAGATTTCAAAGAGAGGAGGTGGCTGATATGCATTTGCAGCATAATGTCGCGCATTTAAGCCACGTTCATCGTGAATCCCATTTCCAGGGTATCTGCGTTTTCTTCTTTTTTCTATACGCCTTTTCTTTTCGTTTCTTTCATCTTTCTCTCCTTTTCTTTTCTTTCTCCTTTTCTTTATTTCAATTTTTTTTTCTCACTTCTCTTACTTTTTCCCTTTCCATTCCTTTTCTCTCTGTTTCTTTTCGACCAGCACTCGTGTTTTTCGTGCACACTCGGCTCGCCACTTACCCGTCACGTTTCTAATTCTAGAAACGTGGTAACGCACGAGTAAACGGCCTCGTGTTTGCCACCACTCGAAACACACGCTCGTTGCTCGCCCTTGGAAATTCCAGAAAACCCTTTGAGATCGGTCGTTCGTCGATGCGTTTATCTCTTCACGCAATTCTTTGCTTATTGTCGACGTTAACTTTTACTTCGATCGTATCTTTTGTTCTCGAAAAGAGCGTATCCTCTTGATAAATGAAAATTTCAAAGTATAAAAGTATAAAAGATATTCGAAGCAGAGCAGCTACTTTCTTCCTTAATAAATTTGGGGAAATAAATCTTTCTATAGTTCCGTTTCCTTATTGTGTTAATGAAAATAGAAAATCATATAAAATTTCGCAGTTTAGTCGTTGGTATATACGCGATCTATTTTCCGTTAGCCTTTTCCCCTCTGTTTTATAAAAGCAAAACTCGAAATACATGAACTTACTCGACTCGAGATGGAGAACGGCGGGAAAATCGTTGCTGTACGAGAAGGGAAAAATAGCGCGTGGTCGAGCCGAACGCTCGACGTTATGTTTGCTTTGCAGATGCGTGAACAGCCGCGCTTTTTAAACAAAACCGCGGTGGTCGCGCGAACTTGGCCAATACGAGGAAATTTGATTGTCTTGAACGGGGTTCGTACGAATTTTCCCACCTTCTCTCTGAATCAGAGTACAAACATAGTCAGGTGGAAGGTAATTTGGCGAATAAATCGCTGAGATATACGCAGGCCTGTGCAAATTTGAATATATGAAAAACGCGAACGAGAAATTTGATAAAAAGTTTGGTAACGATAACGATCAAGAATTGCGATTAGGCTAATTAAAATGAATCGTATCGATTATTCCAGATGTTCCAAGGTGAAAGAATTAATTAATTTCTTGAACGACAATTATAGAAATTCTACGAAAAATAAATTTACAATTTTATTTATTATTCGATATTTTTACATCTTCACGATATAATTTGAAAAATCCCTCCTGAGTATTTTGTCGTTCTAATATTTTTTAACAACGTGACGTGAAAGTTACGAGCTCATTACTGCAAGAAATTAATTAATCGTAAATTCGTTATACATACGAAGCAAAATAAACAAAACGTTTCTTCTACTCGATTCTTCTAGCTCGCGTGCTGTTTAAGGCTCGTAAAATGCAGTAGACAATTCTACCAGCCATAAAATCCGTTCACAAACAATCTCTTCTATGGCGAGGATATTTCTCCTCTATTTTATCGCCTTATTGCCGATATAAAACATACTACGTACCGAGAAAAAATCTCTTCTTATAGTCAAAGAGGCCGAACTGGTAAAAGAGTAAGAGATCTAACGAAATTAACATAGTAGGATATTTCTAGTAACAAGAAAGTTAGATCAAAGAGTCGTTGAAAAGATAAAGAAATAAATAAAAATGTATCGTTCTTGGAAATACACAATCTTATTTACTCTTACAGAAAGATAATTTAATAGAACGTTAACCGTTGCGTTTTGAATTCGAAGATTTGCTATCTTACACGAAATTGAGAATTTGTAAAAAAAAAAAAAATGGTTAATTCATCGATATATGAGAATAGCATCATATTAAAAAATGACATAATCTGCACACTTTGGGTCAATTTCGACCGAATTGTACTGTCCCATAGTTAAAAGATTTCTGAAATTTCACGAAAATATAAAAGAATCCTTATCGATGTGCCTGATTTCTCGTTTTATTCTAATTGTATGCTAATGACCTGAAACGTTAAAATTCTGTTTCTCGGTCGAAATTAAAAGTCATCTTGTTCAAATATTAAATGTCCTTTTCTCGGTTGAAATTAAAGCGAGATTGAGATATAAAAAATTCCAAGATCGCAACAAGATTAAACCACTTCTCTTTTTCTATATAGAAAATATTAGATTCCAAGCATAGTTACTTTATGTACCTGCTGATACATCGAGACGAACAAACACGAGTATAAATTGATCAATTTAAAAATCTATTACAAAACTAAGGAACATAAGTTTCCTTTAAAAGGACAAATCTTTTACATCGTTGAAATCGTCCTGCAATCCGATAGATCATCCTTTTTCTACATTTGCTCCAAAGGTTCCAGGTTGAAATAAAGGGAATAAAATTCCGAATAAATTTCTCGTCGCTCACAGAACAGCCACGGAGGAGTTTGAGAACTGACATTAAGCAACGTGCTATGTTGGTAGGGTATTGATCGAAACGGAGAGCGCGTGTGCGCGTTGCACCGCCATGTTTGAAATGTGTTCCAGCTGCAAGCGTAATCTGGCCGCCGTCGTTGCATTTCACTTCGGTGGTTAAAAAAGAGTTTGATACGTCCTCGCGACTCTCTGCCACTACTTTTTGCCCATTTATCTACAGCCATTTATCCCGAGTCGATACACGATGGAAACGCGCCTGTGTCTTTCTTTCGCGCCCAGAAGCTACACGCGGACGCGCGATCCATTTTTCAGCGATGGAACTTCCGGCGAAACGATTCGCGGTCATCCACCAAACCGTACGTCGCAATTATCTGGCAGAGAATTTTTTTAAATGACTCGATACCGAGAATGTGAGGGAGGTTAAGGAGAGCTTTGAAACCGATCAGTGTAAGTCAGCTTTCCATTAAAAATCATTGATCGAGAAACGACACGATCCACGTCCTTCCACCTTCTCTTCTCACCTTCCTTTGTCACATAGAATTCTCGGGGACACTGTCGAAGAAGACGCGTGGCCATCGTCGAACATCTTCGAAGGAAAGAAAGCAAATTTTCCTTGAAACATTCTCTGTAGGATAAGGAATAGTTCAGAAGATAATTGAACGTAGAGTTTCGAATAAGATGCTCTGTATATCTTCGTACGACTATTCGATATCGAAAGAATCGGTAGTTACGATTCCAAAACAATGTCCGTGTCTGTTACGTAGAAGAAAATTGCAACGATCAGAAGCTGACAGACAAGCGGTAACGTTGGCTTCAAGCGGCGCGTTGGCATCGATCGAGCGCGACAACTATAAATTGAAACAGCGAAAAAGCGGAATTGCGTTCTGTCACGAAGACGTTGCGTCGGCACAGGTGCCGGTACACGTGTGCAACCGCTCTATTCGTTCGATCGATACCGGCCCGCCGCCACAAAGATATCAAAAGCTCGTCGAACGTGGTGCGATATAAATCAGCCGCGGCGCTATGCACTTGAGCTGCGTTCCAATAGGAAACACGCGACCATCCGCGTCGAGACGCTCCCCTCTGTACGTCGCGTCGTACAGACGTCGAACAACTTTACACACCTTATCAATTATTCTGACGGGACGACGTGTACGCGATTCCACTGCAAATGCGATTTCGTTGCACGGTAAATTAGGATGTTTCATTGCAACGAGTTAAGTGTAATCTAAAGCTTTCTCTGTTTGCACGGTTGTTATATGAACGACCATATGTTAAATTACACGGCTGTAACGACGCTGGCAAGTGGATACTTAGAGACTCGCGTCGATTATCGCGCTGACTGATTTGCTTCAAGTGCATCGTAGTAATTTAGGTGGAGCAAATTGAGGATTTAGATACGAGTAACTTTACAACTACAAAAACGATAGTTTTTAGATTCTTTAGTTTTGCAATTAAGCTACGCTACGAGTACGCAAGTACTTTCGCCGTGATTGATGCTCTTTTTTTGTTCAGATGGAAGCGTAATTCTTTTATTTGTATTTTCATCGTATATCGTTCTAATTGTAATTATCTACGGTGTATTTAGGGTTTGTTCTTTTCCTTTTTTCTTTTTTTCTTGTCATTTCTTTTCACGCAGATGAACAATACTGAATTGCCAATTAATAGTAACCATACGGTTTATACGGTACAGTTTACAATGCGTGTAATTAAAGTCCAATAATCAGTACGTAGTAAAGTAGGTGGAAAGAGTTAACGACGTCATTAAAATTAAATTGATAAGGAAAATGATTATTAACCTCGGAATGATGCAGTTTACGATATATAAAATAAACTCTCTCTCTCTCTTTCTCTCTCTCTCGCTCTCTCTGAGAGGTAATCTATTTACCGTTAATAAAACCCCGATATCGACTGAATGTACAATATACAATATCTTTTTTTTATTTCTAAGGATAGGAGAAAATTAAATTCGTTATAGATAGAATATTTCGATGATAATGGAATCGAGTTTGGGGGAATAGATTTTGTAGCGAAAAGCAATCAAACTTGACCGGTTCGATGTTGTTGCTGAATAACAGACAGGGTTTTGCGTTTGATCAATAAGGAGGTTCCAACGAGAATTTCGTTATCACGGCCAAGCAAAGATCCGTGGAAACTACAAGCGAAGAGGAGGGTATTTCGATACGAGCGATGATCTTATCGAAGGAACTTTTAATGACTCATAGAATACTATAACGTTTGCTGAAACGTTCATCGAGGCCATGTATAAGATATCGAAACGTACGAAACGCTTGCAAACTAAATTCACGGAATCGGTTTCATTTATTACGGAAACATTGAAACGTACAATCGATTGGAATTCTGTATGTTAATTGTTAATGTTAATTCGTTTCGTTCGACGTGGAATTAATAAATCTTGGTATGGTAAGAAAGGTAATATTCTATTCTTACGACAAGGAATAATCTAGATAAATTTTACAAAGTAGAAACCACAGGAGATAGAATCAAAATGAAGTAAGAAATGTCGTAAATATAAGAAATTGGAAAGATGATGATATAGTTAGATTAAAAAAAAAAAAAAAAAAATTGAATGCAAAAGAAGAATTACAAAGTAGAGAAGTTTCTTAACTTAGATTAATTATTCTTTTTAAAATGAATAAATGTTCATTGTTAATGAAAAAGGTGGACGTTTATAAGAGGAAAGTGGGAACGGAAAATCCAGAGGAAGTACTTTCCTTTCCTCTATTATTAATGTTCTTTGATGATCTTACCGTCTTTGTGCTCGTTTGAAGTACCTCTGTGGCTTATAAAGAATAGGTCGCGTCTTTTTGTTTACAGAAGGAAGTGACCTTTACACAGGAAGAACTCCACCTACGGGGAATTCATTATCGACACGATACGTGTAGATTATGCAACTTGTATCGCTTTCATAAGAACTTCACGCTTTTAAAAATAATAATCTCGCACAGCTTAATGTCGGCGAAGAAATTTATATTCCATATGCAGATACTCTAAATACAAATTATACATATACAACAGAAATTAACTTCACAACCGTTACGTAAATCAAAATGTCACGTTTCTAATTATTTTCAGCACTGTGTAATTATAAAAATCGCAAGGATCTCCGAGATCTTCTCTGCGATCGCGAAGAAACAACATCGACCAGCAAAACGATATAAACCAAGACACAAAGAGCAACATAAAGCGAAATTAAAAATGAAGAATTCACTCCGAGAACGAATCTATCGAACCTGATATGTAGTATTTTGAAAGTAATTCGCTAAAAACGTGCAACGAACGATCGCACGAATCGATTTCCAAGCCCTACGCGCCAACAATTCGATATGAAATCGCAATCGTGCCTCGATCGAGCCAGACATTCCCCCGGTTTCCAAACGATTTAATCCAAAATCAATGGTAATTCGCAATCCACGGATTTCAGCTGGCAGGTAGAAAGATCATCCTAGCGGGTATCCTAGGTGAAATAATTAGCGGTCTTCTGCCATCAACCCATCCCCTCGTGGTTCCTCTCTTTTCCCTCTTTACACCCCTGGCTCACACACACCCTCCTTCCTCGTTCTACCTCATACCTACCCTCGTCGGCCCTGGTTCTCTCCTCCCTCTCCTTTCGTCGACCTAATGCAATTTAGCTTCGACGAAACGGAGGGGGTTACGAAGAGGGGTGCGTTGTTGGCGGCAGTGGCGGCGGCGGCAGAGGTGTCGGTGCACGCCATCTTGAATTCGCGAACAATGTGTCGGCTCCAAAGGTTCCAACCGGCAGAAAACGAAGACGAACCTGCCCACGAATATCGATCGGTCGCGGCACGAATAAAATGCTAATTCTTCTCTCCACCCTCTGCGTCTCTTTTCTCTCTTCCTGCTTCTCGTTCATCTCGTTTCTTCGTTTCCATTCTCCGCCTTCCTTTTTCATCTGTACGTTCGTCGCGAAATTGGGTAACGTGAAACGGAAATTCAGTATTCGTTGGGAAAAATGAAATAAAAACACGGGGAGGAAACCGATTGTAATTCCAATTTTACGTTTTACAAATTTCTTCATTTCATATTGCTAGTAGAGTAGTTCCAATTTAATGAAATATAAACGCGTAATAAATAAATATTCTATAAGACGAATAAATATAATACAGATATAGTAGAAATGGACATTCCGTAATAAAATTGTATAATAAATAGTAGTACATTCTAAGCTAAATTTCGAAAATAATATTTGTAGCATCATAGGTTTTCGCTCTTCAATTTAATTTTTTCTTACTATCGTTCCATCTGCCTTTTATCTCATCTTTCGTCTCCTCCTCTCTCTACCGTTTCTTCGTTAAGGTTTTGCAATGAACAATATTGAACAGATATGAATATTCGATACAGTTTAAAAATACATTCTATCTATATTTTAAAGCATAGAAAATAGTTAATTTCGGAGTAAGCAAAGAGACGTAAACGGTGAAAAGCCGCTGGCAGATCATTGCCACGGCCAGTTTCCTACCGCGTTGTTGACGTACCTACACAAACGGAAAGTGTGAAAAAGAGGAAAAAGGAAAGAGGAAGCGATCGGGGTGAACGAAGAGCTTCAAAGGAATGGCAAAGCTCGAGGGGGTAGGACGTTCGCGAAGCTAACAATTCTTCCTGTGGTAGATGCCCGCGTGAACGAAAATGCTAGTTAGCATTTACAAGTATCGCGAATGCTGTGGAATCGATGTGCAATCAGTTTCAGTCGTTTTTAGTCGAATCGAGAATACAGAATTTTCTAAAATTCCTCGATTATCTACCTTTGTTATTACTTAACTTCTTTAAAAAAAAAAAATGATTAGTATCGAAAGGAAGAAGCACGTTCTTATGAATTTTACGAATCATTTTATTGTCCACGATTGATTGATTAAAGAAAGAAATTAAAGTTATTATGATGGAAAGAAGCTGAATGGATGATTAAGAAGGAGGAATTAATAATTGAACGCTGAGTAGAGGAAAAAAAGGCAGGAATTTCGAGGGATTGATGAATAAGAACGAACCAGTTGGCAGCATGCCCGCCGTGAACTGGATCATTAGTGCAAGTCGGAAGAATAGTATGGAATGAAATCGTGATTCAGTGCATAAGTATGTCTGATGAGAGGATTTTGCAATCGTCCCATACATAAAGATCGAAAGATTTATGCGCTTCATGCACGGTCCTACCGAAACGCTTACCATCGCACTATGCGCATTTTAATTACTAAACACGATGTTAATATATTCACCGTTTAAGTGAATATCATATTCTGACAGATCGGCCAAAGGACCTCTAAACGTAAATATTATTTTCCCATTGGTTTAACAAACATCGATTTAGCTAAATTAAATTTTTTAAAATTTGGTTTTAGCCGAAAGACCCTAAAATAATTATTGGCTTCAGGTTAAATCCTTACTATTAAAAAAAACTACTGCGCATATCCTTATTTTCCAGCGAAACATTTTTTTTTTTTTCATTTTCATAGTATCAAATCTTCGTAGCCAGTATTATTAAATAATACGAAATTCGATAGACTGGAATCTAATATTAATTAGTATGTTAATCCTGTAATAAACGACATGTAAATACTTGTTATAGACGCTATATTGTACTTCGTATGTCTCGGCGTGGAGTGTCCTAAATAACTCATCGACAATTCTTGAACCTAACAACAAATTAAGCAACCGTTGACACGGATAAAGTTCACTATCACTTCACGATTACTCGTGCAGTTACAAGAATTTAAAAAGCAAAATTACTCTTTATTCGTCTTAATCCCCCTTTATAGACCGAGTACCGATTACCTTTTCACCATATTTACTACCTCATCAGAACGACAAGAAGTGTAATTTCCGAAACGAAGGAATATTACGAAGACCGCGTTCGTATAAACGTTCAAATAATCAAGCGAACCCCGGTGTTTCCATTAGGCACTCTACATTATCCAAAACGCGATGTTATTTACGAGCGTTTCTTCTGGCGAGAAGGGGCCATTAAGTATTGCGAGGCTGGCCACGGCGTAATGGAACCCGTGGCGAACTCTTGCCTATAATTTTCGTGATTAGGATAATTAAGTTCCGCGCCGTGCGAAATAATCGAGTCAGAACGAACGGTGACATTATTTATGACCGGTCTGTGCGAACTTCCCGCCCTCCTTCGAATTTCTACGCCAGATAACCGCCATCATTCTCTCTTCTTCTCTTTTACCGTTTTCTCTTTATCATTTTCGATCCAGTTATCCAGTCGCGATTCTTCTGCCTCGATACCAAACAACGTATTTACGATTAACGAGATTTTAATTAATATTTGACGAGCTGGTGTTTACGTGTCTTCGATCATTGTCGAAGATTTTGCACGTCAGCCTCGGTTAATGTGTACACTATGGGTGACAAGTATACAGGATACTTGCTTATTTTTTGACAAGATGCATTTTGATTATCAGATTACCACTAGCATTGGTTGATTATCGAATTAATAAATCGAGATACAATGACCTTTGCTGCTTCATAATTTCTATAGTTACGTGTAATACGTAGAATAATTGCGATGCGTGTAAATGTTTAAAAACCAATATGAAGTAATGAAAGTTTCACCTATCGAGTATCATTATCATTTAATAATTAATGCACTAATTTAACTAATGCACTATATGTCATAAATGCTATGTGCGTTCCGAGCAAGTTGCGCGATTTTGCACTTTTCAATTTCCAAGAAACGTATAAAAATGCGCTGTCCAGTCGTAAACGATAGTGTATTTATATCAAGCAATTCTATTTTAAAGTCGTTTCTTAAGAGTCGTTTACTCGCGTTCTGTTGCGTCATTTTTATGTAACAGTAATTATACGTACAGAATAACCAAAGTACGAGAGAAGTATAAAAAATTGAACGACACGAGGATCGAGTGTCTTTTAGATTTTTACAATACTGCTACATGTAGCTGGAAGATACTTTTCTCCGTTGCTTTTATTACGTTGATTTCATTTTTAATGGAATTGTATGCAGATATATTGTATGGTAATTGGATCAAAGTTTAATGGTAGATTTCACAAGACTGTAATTGTATCTTGGGGCTTGACTGTTATTATTATTGTTAATTAAGCAAGGAACATAGAAGAAATAATTGGGCCACGATTTCCGTTCTGGGTCTTGAGTGGGCCTTTCTCTTGTCTAATCTAGACTCGTAGATAAGATAGTACTACCCACGTATTTTCCACTAAACGAGTCGATAAGAGTTATTATTCAAACGCGATGAAAAATTCCTTGCGTTTAACGAAAATCAACGACAACTCGGCAAAGAGGTTTTATTTTTATCTTTAACTTAAAATGAAACATTCTAACGATTAGATAAAAGATAAACATTTACAAATGAAAAAAATGTCAAATATTCAAGAATCCATGATGCTGTTGGTGAAAGGCCGGGTGACCTTGACATCTGGAAATCATCTCACCCTGCAAGTCAAAGTTTCACTCGCAACAAACGCACCTCAGGAGATAAATTAACCCGAAACTGTGACGGTAAATTTAATAGCGACCGTCTGTAGCGAATCTCGGCCATTAGTCGAGTTTCTCGAGGTTTCCACCTGAAGAAGATTCCGGGAACGACGATGATCGATGCGACATTACGACGATTCCTCTCTCGGTTATCAGAAGTTAAACCGTGCTACGAATAAATATTTATCGTGTGATAGCAACGGGGAAAAAAAGATGCTATATATATATGTATATCTGTGTGCTGCGCTTAGATTATTACATAAATCTCGTTTGTCCCGTGAGACAGGTAATTTAAAAAAAAAATATTACCTGATCGAGTATCACCGTTTTACGGGCCATTCGTCACGTTTTTATTCTTTTTTTTATGGATACAAATGTTTATTTTATCGTGAGATCGGATTTTTCTTATTAATCGAATAACAGTGAATGGATCCTCTTCGAAGTTCAACGATAGCTTTCTCTTCGTAAATTATTCCCGGGTAGTTACGTTTTATTTTCTTGCAACGTTTTCTCGAAAACGAAGTAGCATCACATGAAATGCATAATGGCAAGAAAGGAACACCGAATGATGTACACTGAAAAGAAACTGTGTATTATATCCTAATATCTTCTCTTAAGTTGAAGTAATTTAGAGATTTAAGTCAAAACATATGACTCCGGTCAAATTAGCCTGAAAAAAGATCAAATCCGACATTAAATGGTATTTGAAATCTTTTTGCACGAACTTATAGAAACCATGTTCAGGAACACATCCTATATATTTGCCATTCGAAATTTCTTGCACGGAATTTGTAAACAATTTCCAAAGTTGTCGATGATAGTTTTTTCATATAATAACAAACCCAATAATCTGATTATAAGAAATTTAGGATAAAAGTTGTAGGTATTAAAAATATCTATTTAAAGATGACACGTCACACGATAAAATTGGTTAATTCGTTGAATTAAAATTAGACCACGACATTTTGGCTGTCTATATAAGCATTAATTCTACTGCATCCTTCGAGTCATTTTCAATCCAATCGTGTTTCTCAACGAATTTCCTGTATTCAAAGACGAAATACGAGGATCCCTGTTAATCTGTGTAATTTTCTATTCACATTTTATACACAAACTTTTTAAAACGTTAATGACTTTTTCGTTTATCGAAACTAAAGTCAGATTGAAACACAAAAATTCGTGGATCGAAACAGATACTATCGCAATCTCTTTAACCAACCAAAAAGGAAAAAAAGCCAATCGCGCCATAAAATAGACTGCAAATTATCCAACCACAGTAGATTGCGCTATACAAACAGACTCTGGCTAAAAAATACAAGAAAAAGTATTCCAACGATCTCGAGAGGATAATTGAATGTTCGTCCGAGAGGAGGTTGATAATTAACGCTCAATCTTCCTGGGGCTGTCCATCGAATCGTTACTCGTAATGGCTCACGATTAATCGATCGCTTGGGGCCCACGCGACTCGACGACGAAAATTAAACGAAAAATCGATTGCCCTTCGTAAACGCGGCTCGATTAGATAGGTTTCTCGAGCATGTTTCGGGGTATCGAAGTCGTTTCGTGGCTTGGTTACCGCGTGAAACGTGAAGGAACGCACGTGTGTCGCCGATAACCGATCACAATCGAGAAAGATCATGTAATTTCAAGTTATACGATCACGATGAATCATACCAAACGTACTGTGGACGTTCCACTTTGGTTGGATCGCTGACAAGAGAGAACGATTGCACTTGCGCGAGTACTGCCGTTTTGCCGGGATCACATGTGTAAATAATGTGATAGGATGGAGAATAGCAGAAGAAGGAAATTTCAAATGTCGTATTCCAAAAATTTTTGTATATTAAATTAGAGAGTTAGCGGAACAGCTAAAGTGAAAGGAACAAAGTAACGATAATGTTTCAAATGGATAATGTGGAGTTTATTGGAACGGTGATGGTATATATGTCGGAGATGAAAGGAAAACCGGAGCCTTCCCTTTGCAATTTTAAGGAAGCCGTCTAATGCTTCAGCCTAGATTTTATCATAACTGTAATTAAGCAATTGTCATTTGTAATTGTTTGATATTTGTGAAAGCGAAAGTGGGTTCGAGGTGACAACTGGTCATGGGATAAACGTTTTGCCTGACGAAGGTGTGGATCGGTTGTATTGTTCTCCCTAGAAATCACATAGAATTGTACTTTAGAGATGTCGATATAATGGGACACACGTTGTATTAGGAATCAATCTCCAGACAGAAACTGCCTAGTAACAGCGTTTGGATCTTTCTCGATGTTTCCAAAGTGTATACAACAAACTTTTGACAGAAATTGCCTAGCAACAACGATTGGAACCTTCTCGATGTCTCCAGCGAGCATATAACAAACAAATGCAGTCGTATAGCGAAAAAGATTTTCATCAGATATTCATTCGTGTGATCGCCTTGGAAAGTGATACATCGAGCAATTTACCGAGTGTCTCAGCAATCGTATTTTTGTGTTTAAAATTATTCTACGCATAGTAAAGAGTTATCCCGTTGATCGTGGATTCGTTTGAACCCCGGAACATTGTTAATAGCGTTAATTAAATTCATTATTCGTAAAACCTATCAATCGTTAATCTCGTTATTCGTTAAATTTATTATTCGTAAGACATATTATTCGTTCTTCTTATTGTTCGTTAAACTTATTATTCTTTAATCTAATTATTAGTTAAACTTATCGTTTGTTAATCTTATCATTTATTAAACTCATTATTCATAATATTTTGTAAAATCTTGTTTACTCGCGTAAATATATTCTCTGTTTCGTAAAACAATGGCTAATTCAAACGAAGAATCATTACGCGCCTTAAATCCTAATGATAACCCGACATATATATAGGCACTGTCATGTTAATTGTAAGAAATCCACCTTTTCTTTATTGACGATTTAAAACTTTGATGGAATGTACTTACTTATACATAAATACTGTATAGTGGATCTTTATTTTCCAATGAAGCGCTTTTTACCAGGTTCTATATATATTTCATTTTTGTACTATTAAATGTTTGCAATATTATTGTTTATATGCAATATCAAACGTAAAATAATTGAAAATAAAATACCTCTAGAGCACCTTTCTTTGACCTTATTTCAGAAATCACAGAGATCACGATCTTTTTGTTATTTGAAAGCGATTAATGTCTGTGGTTTGAGGTCATTCCAGGATGATCTTGAACAATCGGTAAATTCTTGATGACTGAAAACTTTCGAAACAGTGCAGAATATTTGAAACATGACTGTAATCGCGACTTAGTACCTTGCAACGCACTGATTCATACTTCTGATCTCATAGTTCAACCGTTTATTTTACGTTTTATGCTACAGCTGATGTAACCGAGGAACATCGCCAAATTCCGTCATCGGTTCAGAGAAGATCGTATTGCGATAACTAGTAATAAAATTAATCTCTTTTTCAATATCTGCTAAAACCTCACATTTGGAAAAGATAACAGTTCGAGAACACCTTTCGCCCGATGTTTCCACAATCTCGTCGAACACTCCACATTGGCAGAGTCCCAAGAGCAACAAGCAACATTCACCCCCGAATGCACAATCAAAAACACCAGTATTTTCATTTCATCCCCTCATCGGCAGCCCCGTTATCGCTGTTGCTTCATGCATCCCTCTGCATCGTCAAGTAACCATCCTCTCCATAGCATTGAGATGTTAACGCATCTCATGGGTGTTCCACGATCATTTACAGAAATTAATCTTACATGGGACGAAGAAAACGATAGAAATTTAACACGGATATTGAAGGTTCTAATTGTTATATTATATGTAATATTAATGAATATTAATGAAAATTTGTACTGTGTAAATAGTGAAATATATAAATTACAGATATGGAGAATCTATTATTATTTCTCGTATAAAACGTTTAAACAGTAAAATTTTTCGTTAGAATTTAGCAAGTTTCACAGGTGTTGCCATATTCGTATGGGATGACTGTTGTATAATCTAAGTATGATACAAAGAAGTAGGTTCTAAATAAGACTGAAAGACTAATAGATAAGAAAGGAGAAAAGGGAAAAAACAGCTTTACTATTCTAAAATTGAACTAGAATTCGTAAGAAGGTAGCCTGTTAAGGAACGTGCTAAAATTTAGTCGAGAAGTATACTTAAGCACGAAACGCAGTGTCAAGGACACCGACAGTCGAAGGATGAGCTTCGAAAGCCAGACCGCGATTACGTCGAGTGGCAGAAGCGATTTGGCAAATGCGGAAGCACGGAGCCACAGAAGGGCGTCTCGGTTTCCTTGAAAGGAGCGCGCCGTGGACAGGGAAGCTTCCGGAGAGGTCAGAAGGGCGTTATTCAGAGGCGGCAACGCGACCAGCAACAAGTTGCAGCGACGTTAATAAACGAACCCTCCAGCCAGCGTTTCAAATATCCGTATCTATCGTGAGCCACGCTTTTCGAATTCGAATTCGAACTGCGATTAGTTGCTTCGTTCTACTCCATCGTAGCTTTAACCTTCTACCTCATTTCGAATTTACTAGCCTGATAACGTAAATTATTATATAATCAGGAAAAAAATAATTCCTCACTCAAAAAGATAATCAATAGTTCAAAGCAACGTTTGTTCATTCGAAGTTTGGAAAGTTTCAGAGAAAATCGAGTGTACATGGATTAATTCTATCAACAATTATAGAACAGCTTGTAAGTTAACGTGATGTTGTTTAAATCTTTTTTCTCGTTTTGAGAAAATATGCAAGGAAACGTTGTTGAAGAGACCAATAGAGCGTCGGGAAATCGCAACGCGAATCGATGAGGCGTGGAAGGGGAACGCAGGAAAGTTACACAGCTAATTGAGTGTTATGGCACACGATCGCTGATGCAAGCGAGTCGCCTTGACGAGCTGGAACAATTAAAATATCGATGTCGTGAAAGGGAGAGGTCTCTCGCCCTGGTCGCTTTTTATTTGCTCACGCCGCGCCACGGCGGCCAGCGGCCTGATTCACCGGTTAACCGGTCGCGGTATACACGAGCTTTGGTCCAACTTTTATTCCTCTTCTTTTTTCAACGTGTAGCCATACGTGTATGCACAGTGTCGAGAATATTGAATTTTAATTAGAAGAAATCTATAGAAATTCTTTCTAATCTTTTGAATTCTATAAGTAAAGAATTTGTTATGTAAAATGTCTCTGTTAATCAGACATGACAAGTTAACTCGGCATTAGTTTACTAATCTCTTTCTTTATTTATAAATACTTTTTACATATTACAAATTATATGTATCGCGTGAGAATTGAAACCGATATTGGTTCATCTTTGTTAATTTGAAGATTTAACAGGCGTAAAAAAGCTTTTTCAACATAAAATAGCCTAGCGTGTTTTTAAAGGAAATAGGAGTTTCTAGTTAACAGATTCATTAATTACGAACGGAGTAAAAAATGTATCCGTTCTAGAACTGATGGGGAAAAGAAAAATAGACGAACCCAAAGTACAGAAGATAAAATAAAAAGCGAAATTTAAAAAATCTGGAAAGAGTAAAGATGAAAAGCTCGGACGAGACAAAAGGTGTCTAAAGGCTGGGATCAAAAAATTGTATGCTTTCGTAGTGATACGAGCAATCGACCGTAACCATCGAAAAGAATTCGAATCGAAAGTGGTGGCTTTTGTCGCGAGGATTGCTATGGCTACCTGCTGGTGGTCGTCGTGGCGTCTGCAACGACGATGCCAACGACAGAGATGGAAAAACCGTAGCAATGACGAAGGCAGAGAGAATCCTAAGTGGTGGTGACTGCACAGGTGGGGGAACGAAAGGGGTTGGAGGTTCAAGGGGCTACCTGACTCTACCAGGGATATGTATCGGAAGAAACAAAAAGTGGGAGGCGGGGGTGGAACAGTAGCGATAGCTAGCGATGGAATTAATTCCATTGGCAGTTAAACATATTTTTCTTTATGAAAAGAAGTTGAAATTAGATTAAGGAACTTGTAAGTAGTTACAACTTAAGTGAAAAAAAATATAAAAATGTTTGGTGCATTAACTAGATACTCGATCTTTAATAATCTCATACACTGTATAGTTAGATATTAATTAAGATGATTTGTATGCTGTATATTTTAAATATTAATATTACAAGCCTGTCGAGTAATGTAATAACACTTGAAGTCGACCTACGATTTCCATGTTATCTTTCAGTTTTACCGAGTTTTAAGATAGATGACATGCCTAAGGGGGGAAGGTTCTTTTTCTTATCTATTCCTCGGTGTTCGTCATCATTTTTCTGAGTCCCCCAGCTCTTTCAAACTTTTCGAATGCTTTCCTCAACCATATAGTACGCTATTCTGATACTGTATACATATTATTAAACCTTGATTTAATTAGCCACCTTTCAAAGCGATAGAGACTATTACAATGATTTTCCTACACGCCACGCAGTATGGGGTATTTATTCCAAGGTTTCAACAGAAGAAAGTGTGAGATCTATGTGTAAAAACGAGAATAGGATATCATGGAGAGAAGTACTTCCTGTACTTTAATGGAAAAGCGAGGGGCTTCCACGGTAGCGTATCGATACAGTTTGCGAGGGTATCGTTTCCATCGCTAGAGTTCTCCACGTTGGTGTACGATTGGTAGGACTCCGTATGGGGACCAAGTAGGGGAGACAGAAGCAACGAAAGAGGCGGGGGGGCAGAGAAAAGTGGGAGGAAGAGAGAGAGACGTATAGAAACGCGTAGGAGAATCAACTCGGGTTAGGGAGAAGGGAATACAGGAGGAGAAACGAAACGAAGACAAAACGAGACGAAAACGAAGGAAAACAGTGATGAAGGGGGAGATGTTGGGGGGGGGGGGCTTAGGAGGGAAGAAAAGAGGAATGGAAATACGAAGAGAGAAAGAGGGAGGAAGCGCGAAAGCGGAGCGACACGGAAAGGCACGAACGGTTCCGAGCGACGAGTGACGAGTTGGAACACTGAAACAGCGCGGAGGCGCGCACTTGACGCGCTGCTATAGCCTGACTTCGAACGACAGTATGAGCCAACGAACGTTACCTCAATACATCGATCTCTATCTCTTGTTTACCGTTTATTTTTTGCAGAAAAAATATCACAACAGGGAAATGATATCGAAAGCGAAACGAATACGAGGAATAGATAAAACGAAAGGATCTCCAAAAACTAAAATAGATCTGTAGATCGATCGATGGATCCAGTGAGAAACAGAAGGGGCAACGTATGGCGAAAAAGAGCGGCAATTTTAAAAGCAGTAGAAGCTAAACAAGTTCCCAAGAGACAGGATCGCGTCGCACTCTCGAAAACTACGGGGAGATCAGGCTGTCACCGTGACGCTCTCTTGCTTGCTTGCTACCTTCCTTCATCCTCGTGGTTCCGGGGTGTGGCGTGTGCAAACGGGCCGCGTATCACGCTCGTGATAACTGCCACCCAACGTTGTACGTGCTTTTAATAGCCAGCGACAGGCTGTTACCAATGTTATGACACCGCGGGACCAGTGTCGAGTTCACGTAGCCGGTGTCGCCGGCCGCCGGAATTCGTGATAGCGCGCCCACGATAAGAGCGAAAAGGATAACCTCTCCCGTCGAAGGAAAGAAAAAGAACACCGTAAAAGGAGAAGGACAGCGACACGAGAACAAGAAAGAGACAACCGGCCAAAGGGGGAATAAAGGGGGGGAACAGGGAGAGTATACTACTTTATATGTATAAACGTCTACACAGACTGCGCATACACGTACTTACGAAGCACACAGAGCAGTGCACTGTTGGTGGGGGTTGAGTGGGGGGTGCGAGGGAGGCGAGGGAGAAGAAGCCAGAGACCGCGGTGAAGAGAAGAGGAGGGGAGAGCATCAGAGGGGGAGGGGGAGGCGCGAGTGAGAAGGAACGAGGGACAGCAGGGAGGGAGAATAGGCGAGGAGGGCTGCAGAGGGCGGAGAAGCGTCCCACGGGAGTTTTTCGGCGGATCGCTGCGCGTCTAGTGTGATCTCTCGCGAGTAGTGGACTCGATCGATCTTATTGACGGTAGCGAGCAAGCGGAGCGGAGCAGTCAGTGCACGGTGAGAGCTCCGTTCGGAGGATCGCACACGAGACTCTCTCTATCTTTCTTTTCCTCTCTCCCACTCTGCTGCTGTCTCCTTCCCTATCGGCTCTTTCTCTGTGTGTCGTGCATGTTGCACGGTGTGTTCACGGTTGTTGCACGAGCGAGAAGCATTCGCCGGGAAGCCGAGCCGCGCGATTACACGCGATAAATACGCCTCCGCTAGAGACTCGCGCAGTGATTCTTCGAGATTGAAATTCCGGTGTCGCGACGCGTGTTGCTTCTTTTTTCTTCTTTTCGTGTACAAAAAAAAAACAATCCTTTTCTTCGAGTGATTCAGTGTTGGCTCACTGTGTTGTCTCTTTATTGTGCGTGAAGAGAATCGGAGCGACGACGTGATAGGAAAAGAGAAGAGATTTCGAAGTGGAATTTATGGTAAAGAACGCAGTTGCAGACGTGGTCCACAGGAAGACGCAGAGTGAGTTTCCCGCTCTTTATATTGGAGGAACCGTGTGTCCAGTCGATTCTCAAGTCCCGCGGAGATCGTTGCAAACTTCGCGAACCGGTATACTCGCGAACGTACTACGTATTTTGTATGGTTTCAATTGAAGTCCTTGGACCCTCAAGGCAACCTAGAGAGATTGCAGACAAGCGATAAACCTTTATGGACGCATGCATAGTGCACGATGCTTTTTCTTGATCATATTATACCAACGCTTCGGTACATTGTGATCGATCGAAAGCAAAACTAATTCCCTTCAATTTTTTAATTTAATTAATTGAACGACTTCACGGCTTAGCCTTAGAAAGTGTACTACTTTACATATTAAATCGTATTATATAGAATGTGCTATTATTAAATTTTATCAGTTACGAAAGGCTAAAAATACGTATTTTTAATGTCGAAGGACTTAAAGAATAATTATTCTTTAAGTTAACCGCTCTGAATTCTTCGTAATTTTATTACGCCGTGAAAGGTTTCAACGTCTTTTATCTTTTCCATCTTTTCTGTCGTTCTTTTCTATCGCTTCCATCGAAGGAAACCTCATGCGCGCGCTTTCAACTACCACAGACATTCAACGCTGCGAAGGTAAAATATTAAAAATACCAAATCTTCCTCATTCTATTGACAGTTTGTTTTTAGAGCACGATTAAAACCAACTGTCACAGTTTAAACGAGTTTTCGTCAGCCAATCTTCGAGTTTAATCGTCTCTGACGCACACTATCGTGAGCCCGCGAAAAAAGCAGCATACAACAAACCTAAACGATCCATCAGCGTATACGATGCTCCGAACATCCCGTTGGTCCTCCGTGAAACGCATGTTCGTATATGTTACGAAGACAGTAAAATTATACAGGGTGCTCCAATATTTTTTCCAACTACAATTCTTTAGTGTGTTTTATCTGATCGTTTTAGTTTCGAAAATTATCAGATCTAGAACCATTACACTTTTATGTATGAAAAATATTGAAATAAAAAGTATATTGAACCTGAATTAGAACGCATGATGAAAATGAGACTAAGGATTTTCTTAATGGTTCGTTCAAATGAAATCATTGAAAGGAAAAATATATCAAGCGAAAATTAAAACGGACAATGAATATAATAATACAGAATAATACACATCAAAGAATTCTTTGTCGACTCATTAAGCTGATGCAAAATCGAAGTGAATTTCATATAATAAAATAAGTCTCTTATTACTATCAGCCGTATATCTATTGCCAGGAACAGTGAACACATTGTAATGAAGTATTAATAGCTAGTGATTATGTTGATCGAAAATATATTCTCGTCTTCTACCATTGTAACCGTAATTTTTATTCTAACTGTTAACAAAGCTTCGATCTACTTATATAACATTCCTTTTTTTATTTGTTCTTGTACAACATATTAACATAGCTTGATCAGAGAAGAACACCTCTTGCAAACAACCGCCAAGTGGTAGACGTTCGTTCGGTGGAGATTCGTCCAACTCTTTTCTCTCGTTTCTTCCTTCTCTTTCCCCGTTTTTTCTCTCAAGGACCAACGCGAAGCACGAAAAAGCGAGTCCACAAAGCACGCGTGTGTTACTGTTACGCAATCATTCGTCTATCATGTACTGGTGGAATTCAGGTCAAGCGTTGTGTGTCCTATGCGCTAGCTATTCGTCGGAGACATCGAGCTTCGAGGCATCGATTCTTCCTTCGTGACTTTGGAACCGATCACGTGGAATCCGATGGAAAAAAAGGGCAACGAGATTAGAAACTAATCCTGTTAGCTGTAAAATAAATAACGATACCTATCAGCCAGTGCTCGTGAACCGTCATCAAAGCATAAGATAGTCATCTCGAGATGCAAGGATCATTTATTCATCGCGTAATAAATTCAAGACAACATAACGGAAGGCTAAAGGCAATTTTTTTATATGAATAACTTTAGAAGATAGAGACTTGTGATCGGTTATGAAAGACGTGGAAATTATTCTTCAAGATTTTGTTTCTAAGTTTTTGTGAATTTGGTAGCTGAATCTTCTGGGTTAGGTTAAAGAAAAATTAAGCAAAATCTATCTCCCTCTGTTTTAATTTGTGATTCCTTGCGAGTGAACACTCGGAAATTGACTGTTATTTTATCAGGAAATTATGATCGGAAAAAGACAGGAATTGATTCTTAGGGTTTTTTAAATTTTCCATGAATTTAGATTAGGTCCAAGAGAAATTAAATTTAATCTTGATCCTTTGTATTTTACAACCATCGTTATAGCACATACACATTGATAATTTAGTTCTGTCTTTAACGATAGAGGAATGGATAAGAAAAGAAGACTGCTGTATAAATAAATGTTCAGACACTTATAGGTCTTCCCTTCTCAAAACGAAACTTTTGATTTAAAAAAAAGAGCTGCAGAAACTGCAAATTGGCGATATCGTAAAACTCGTTAGAGTGCAAATGGTCAGCATACCATATAGGTGATTGTTTTACGCGAGTGGAATTTGCAATCGGTCGTGAATAAATGCTGGAATCAATTCGAGGAGCCCGTTTGTCACAAAGAGAACATTCCAATCACCTTTACCTTTTACAATGAGACTATCAGGTTAGTTAAAACAACCACAAAAATTATCAATTTTATAATAATATATTTTTTGACATTTGTATGACCTTTTGTAAGAAGATTAAAACCTTTTTTATTTATTTATTTATTTATTGATATTTACAATCAATTCTTGCATTGAGAATTTTCAGTAATTAAGATTGAAAACTTGACCCTCGTTTTGCATTATATATTTCGTCATATATCTTTCACTTTAACTATTTTGATTTCTACAACGTCTACGAGTCTCTACTTCGTATTTTAATCGTCAATAATTCCAATGTAAATATAACACGTCACCGATTACCATATCGACCAATTTTCTTCCTTCTCAATTAATCGACCATATTGCAAAAAAGAAGCACTTGAATTTCGTACGAGTTTAGTCACCGAATCGTTTGGTTTAGAGATGGACGGAAGACAAGCCGTCGAGGTCGGAAGCGGTCATTGGCCACGCGTTTCGCCACGTGGGTTGACAGATTTTCATTCAACCTCCTCTTTCCTAGAAATAACCGGTTCGAATGAATGAAGCCGAGAATTCCACGGCCGAATCATGAACCGTGGTCGTCTTTTGGGCGAGACACAAGCCTAAGAAGAGAGTTTCTTCCGAACGATGGTCACGTTTACTGGAAAACATGGCACGCGACCATTCTCGAGTACAACTACGTTATACAAAAATTCTTAAGTTGAGTATATGACGTTTTTGTCATAAAAAGAAGTTCTGAAATTCTCAAGCATAGAATTCTTAAATACGTGATAAGATGCAACTAGTAGTTGATCTTTTATCGACCAGAATGATGGTTGCTAAACGTATCGAGATGTTTCGTTATGTAGACGCAGTTGGAGAACATAAAGCGTTAAATGGTTAAGAAAGACGCGGGAACGGGTATCCCTGTGAATGGGAGTGAGTTATCAGGCTGTCAGAGTGATTGATGATAAGAGCTTATTACGGACATTTATCGCGATTCTGATAAGGGGAAGAAACGAGCGTAGCTCGTTAAACGTCGCTTACGTTACCCTTCGTTATTTGTCGCGATAACGATTGCCTATCCTTGGTGGTGCACGCAAATGTGATTTAATTGATGTCCCTTGAAATCGATGTGGAATCGTTCTATATTTACTGACGACCTTTTTTTGTAACAGGATCCAGTTTTGCGTCTTGGAGAAAATAGAAAGTTTTTAATGGACACAGTGTAAAACTTAAAGCGGGCTTCTTATCATGTTCGTTTTATTTTTAAGGCAACGTTTTGACTGTAAGTTTGATATAATTATAAGACTGACTGTTATAATAGGTAGGTTTACATCCTTTCAGACAATTATAGCGATAGGTCCGAGGAATTTTTATTTGAAACCACTTGATCAGTAGAATTTCTAATTTAAGTTTAACTTCTAATTCGACTTGAAATATCCTCTCAAATTTCTACGCTTGTTCTCATTAATCAAATCTTTCATTTCAACTCCTTTGAATTCAAATAGTTTATTAATCTGGACGTGGTTCAACAGTGCTATACTTTTTTTTTTAGCTATCTCCTCATCTCCGCATAATGTGACCTAACTTAGGATTCAGATTAATCATCCCAACCATTCATTAAACTTCCATTTATCTCGTTTTTCCTTCCCATAATACCGACTCGTACATAACACGGCGGTTCATTAAGAAGCGTAATCAAATGGAACAAGAACACGAATGAAAATCTCGTTAATGAGAACTCCTGCAAAGGATCGGAAAAATGTAATCGATGATGTGTGTAGTAATGAGAACAGACGGTGGCTAATCAAAAGTAGGATTTATCAGTGGCAATAAACGGCCACGTGTTCAAGCACGTGGTGTGCCGTGCACGTTGTATAGCCCCCACGATTCGAGGGTAAATCGCGACCCTAACAACTGGCCTGGTATAAGTAGACGGCTCGGTCCAGGTGGTCTTTACCCCTGGGCCATTTTCGAAAAGGTCGAATCAGCCACGCAAGATCTAAACCCTCGTCCGCTTCTCTGATCGATGATTGATGTTTTAAAAGAACCATCATCATCGCCGTCACTTCTCCATCCGTAAAACGCATCCATCGTTTTTCTCTAAATCTTTTCTTTCTTCTTTTTCCTCTTTTTCTTATTACATTCGGGAGAAATGGTTTTCGTTTCTTCGTGAAGAATCCGTGAAGCGTATTCAAGCCGGCCGCGTTTAAACAGCGAATAAAAGAAGAAAATAGTTGGTAGTTACGTTTGTGGCTTATGCGTGTACCTGGACGGCTAAACTTCCGGCGGAATCGGTAATAAAAGAGGCGAGTATTGGTGGGAGTAATGATATAAAGCCACGTCGCTCGTATAACTCGCTCGTAAATTCTGTCCGTGGCCCGGATAGATACTGGGACAGGCACGTATGCACGATCCCGATGCTTCCGCGGGAATTACGATGACGTTTGAAACGAGTTTGTCTTTCAGACGGGGAATATCAGCTCGATATTGTCTTGAGGACGTTTCAAGGGTGGAAACACCATACAGTGCGAACTGATTTTCATCTTGTCAAACGCTATTTAAGAATTATTTCTTGGTTAGAAACTTTTTTATACAATTATACAAATTAATAGTTTGAGTTTTTGCAGATGCAAATGTAATATAACGTATTTTATGTAGTGATATGTTAAAGAGAGAAGATTCTTAAATTATAGCAATTTTATTGAATTGCGTAATTGAACTAATTTTATAAAGAAAATTTTATCAATGCTAATAGTATCTTTTACACAACACACAGTCACAAGTTTGACAATAAGATAAGAAATTTTATAAATCACAAACAAGATAATTATTCTGCACGACTTAAAATTGTAAGAAATATTTATGTAGCAGAAACCAAACCTTTATTCTTCCTTTCTTCTTCTCTCACTCTCTTTCTCTTTCCTCTCTTCCTACGATATAGGAAATTTATGAGATTAAATAATATTAGTCGTGTTATGAATGCTACATTAAATAATTGTCCAAAGATAAATCCAAATATATACGAGATCAGATAAGAACGTTAAATAACCTGATCGAAATAGAACGTCCAAGTTTCGCTTTCTGAGTCATGATCGACCTACGTGTGCCGATTTTATCTAACATCTGATATAATGGTTTCGCTTTTACTCTTTGGAATACGTTGATTAGTATTGGAGCAATGAGGTAAATGTTACATGACCAGTTACAAACTGTATCCTATGATAGTAAAACTTACCTTCCAGGTTGATATTTTTCTGTACAATCGATGCGATACATAATCCTGACACTGTTGAAACAGTAACATTCATAAATCTGTAAATTACGTAGCAAGAATTCTGTCTTTCCTTATTTCACAAACTTAGGATTGTAATTAGTCGGCATATCTACGATCGACAAGAAATTTCTAAATGTAGCAAAAGTAATAAATTTAACCTACATTCCTTAGATCATTGTAAGTCCGATTATGGCCTTGTATTCTTAAATAAATTTTTTATCTGTAAGGCAGGAACGAGATAGTTAACATTACTATGCACGATTAAAATCGACCCGTGAAAGTTGGAGGATCGCAAGTTTAAAATAGAAGCGATTAACTAATCATGATAATTCTTATCACGATAAGTATTAAAATTCGAATGAATGGCGACAGAGTGATTCGATGAAACGAGAACGATTTCGAAGAAATAGAAGGAACAAGGAAAACAGGCGTGAAGTCCATGATCCACGAAATTCATGGACTCTTGG
Source organism: Bombus vosnesenskii (assembly GCF_011952255.1). Taxonomy (NCBI): domain Eukaryota; kingdom Metazoa; phylum Arthropoda; class Insecta; order Hymenoptera; family Apidae; genus Bombus; species Bombus vosnesenskii. The sequence continues at coordinate 1,104,285 of NW_022882938.1, forward strand.
ATCATTGAATCTCGACCTCTCTTCTTAATGAATTTCCGTGCTCAGTTTCAGTCGTTAAGGCCAGGATGCGCTTTTACTTATGCCCGTCATTAAAAAGCCGCGCTACGTGGCGCAGATAAAGGGAGAACGTCGTTCGCCTTTTTTTTTCTTCCCTCTTCTCCTTCCCTCTCCTTCTTTTCTTTTTTCTCTTCTCTCTTCTTTTTTTTTTATTACCGGCTGTGGCCTGTTCCATGGCTCAGGGCAGATTTATTTCCGACGAGATAGTCGGAAAAATGAGCTCGCGGACAGAGAGATGCAAATGCGCTCCTGGTACCGCCTCGCTCCGTTAGAAAAATGAATCCTGGCCGGGGTTCTTTTCCTGTGGAAAAAGACTCGACGCGACTCTTTGAAGTGGCTCGCCAATCTACCTTCTTCTCGTTCGATCGACACCGATTGAAAATTGTCGGTCGAGTGTGTGGCCTGTCACCAGAAGATACTCTACAGTGACTCACGAAAGTATTTGAACAGCCACTATAGTAAATTTTTATGTATATATCGTGTACGTTATATAAAACATTTTGGAATTTCTAAACATTTTGGGAACTAAATAGAATACATTTACCTACTCCATATTATTCTTGATTATAAATGTAACATTTATTTATGATCTAATAGATGCGTGAATTACGTGTATTGTAATATGTGATAGTTATATGGAATTCCCTGAGTGGAATCCTGTTAAATATTTTCTGGAATTATTTGGTCGAATTCACCATGTGGAATTTCGTGATATGGAATCGCTGATCGCAAAGGGAACGTTTAGAGACGAATATAACTAACCAATGGACTGGTGGTCTGTGCTGGTTTAATTAAATTTATGGAACGTAATATCCTATCAACTTTGTTGGAAATCTGAGCATGAAGTTTGTGCATTGTTAATAGTAGTTTCTAAATGCTATTTTCATCCGCGATATATCTTCAGAGTAGAATACGGAATACTGTTCTTTGTGCAAAGAACGTAATATCGAAGAATCCAGATCAATCAATCAATTTTCCAAATTACAATCACATCAATTTTCAATCTCTTGGTCCTTCGTGCGACAACTAGGTCGTTTATGTTCACCTAATTCTTTTACCATTCTAGGTTTTCAAAGCACTTGAAAAAATTCCAAGATACTTATCGAAGTCTATACTATGTTACGCAATCGGTTTCTAAGTGACACGTTCAAAATATTTTGCAAAAGAAAAAAGAAAAATTCGCTTTAAAGTGGAATACGAATGAAATTTTGTCAAGTCGTGTGCACAGTGTTAGCGGAATATTTCATTTCAAAGGAATATGAATTTAACCAATTTATTCTTCTCGAAAACGCCCCCGACAGCAGACCACATCGTTTTACTATAAATTAGTACTCCGACATCCAGCACCGGAATTTCCTCTTTTACAGTTAGGTCCGTGTAAAACACGCTTGTCTCTCTTTTAAACGCGAGATATTACAATCGGAAACTTTTAATTGGGCCGAGAATTTATAGCTAGCTACCGTACGAGTTTCCCATCGAGTCGTTTTCTCTCGAAACGAGACTGCCGATTATAATCACAGCAAATTACATTACGGTGGAAGATGGCCGTGTTCGACGCGTTTTTAACGACACGATCAATGACACGTGTACACACCAGGAGAACAATAAAATCGTGGCGGGATGTTGCGACTCGCGTGGATGTTCCTCCAGGTTTACGAGCGTAACCATCGTCGACGTCGTTAGTGGCATCGCGAAACTCATTTTCCACGACGATCGATGAGCGCTCGGAGATCTTGCAAGCTTCTACAACTTTTCACAGATTCACATGTGTACGCGTGTGTCTGTAAAATACGATGCCACGGTCCCGGCTGGCCATTATGCTCGTTTCTTTTTCTTTCAAGTCATGGTCGCGAATAATAAATAAGCCAGCCAAGAAACCGAGAGACCTGATAGTTCGATACAAATGCAAAAGTCCAACGTCTGACGAGAGATACGAATATACCAGGATTGTCTGCATTTTGATATTTCAAACCGTACAATAAAATGTCTCGTCAGCGAACGTTTCATTTCGTAGAGCGGTGGAGAGGAGGAATGGGTTCACGCACGTTTTTGGTGTTCGCGAAATCATTCGGAATAATTAAGTGACCGACCTCAAGTCGAATCATTACGTGACTCATTCTACCGTGCATTAACGAGCATTCTGCTCGAGAACGGGAACATTTAGTATTGTTCTCGAACGGATAGGAAAGCCTTCTTTGGCAATTGACGGCAAAAAGATGGTATGCAAACTTGTAGAAACAAAGGAATTTGATAATTTTCATTTATGCAACTGTTTTTAAAATTATTATACATATTACAATATAGGGGGCGACAGTAACGTGTACAAGCAGATATAAGGTGATTCCTTATGAAAAAATAAGAAGAAAATGTGGAATAAAAATGTTTCATACGAGGCTCCGTTCTCGAGAAAATCAATTTTCAAAATTTATCGGTTATATCATGAATTTAGCTAATTATCGGCATGGTATGTACGGAGGATTATTCTACGTGCAAAAATAAGTCAAAAACGTGGAATAAAATTCCCGTTTAAGGCCCCATTTTCAAGAAAATGGAGTTTGAACCTCTTTTGTTAAGAATTGACCTACTACGCTATTTAATAATAAATTTCCATATTTATCTTTCTCAGAAACAAAGCATCTTGTGGAAAGATTTTGCTCTACATTTTCGATTTGTTTTCACACGTAAAATAACCTCCTGTCGATTATTTGTTCCCGTTCAGCATTAGCCATGTTCAAGTATACTTGATAAATTTTCACGTTCGATTTTTTCGAAAGCAAAGCGTCATATAAAATAATGTTCTTCTATATTTTCTTCTTATTTTCTCGTAAGGAATCAGCTTATGCCCGCTCGTACGTGTTATTCAACCGCACAGTAACTGTATAGTTAAGATATAGTCAAAATATATTATATATCCGTTAAGTGTAATAATTTTCTCATTTAGTAGCATTAGCTTCAGAGATGAATTCAAATGGAATTTTATCCTATTTGTTATTTTATTACGTGCATCATGTAAATTCCGAATTCGATGAAATTTTAAATTCCACTCTAAGATAGCTCACGTATTTCGATTGAAAGCACCGTTCCAATGGAAGTTCGATCGTGCGGATCAAACCACGCCGAACGATATTCCATAAAACGGAGGTAACGCGATACAGCTCCGTTTCCCGTGATATCGGTATCACTTTTCGCACCGTACGAAGAGTCTAGGCATTGATAAATTTTGACTTTCCATTATTCGCGTACGGAGCTGAGCTCCGATGCCCACTCGAAGATAAACGATTTATGAAACCTTGAAGGGGGTAACCTTGGGAAGTTGGAGGAGGTTATTGACTATGAACACTGAACACCACGACGGCCAACGCAAGGTTTTTCATATCTGGTTTCCCTTCCCGAGAGGTCTTTTCGTCGTCGATTTCTTTAAACATCGAGTGTCTTCGATAATAGAGAAACTCAACGGAGCAGAGAACTTGGATGCTTGAACAGTTTATAAAGGATTTATAAAAGGAAATGAACCTTTGTGATCGAGAAATACGTTTAACTTTAGGTTTTGGCGAAGGATTTTTTGACCCTTGGATTATATTATCCGTAAAATTATTTTATATAATTAAGTTAGCTAGATTTGACAGATATAATTTTTGGGAGAAATTTTGGATACCCGTTACAATCTAACGCTAAAATTTTGTTCAGATTTATAAGTAATATACTATGCTAACGATACAATTCATACAGCTATCCAAGCATAAAATATTATAGTTTCGGTTCGATAATGTTGACCAAATCACCATGAAGCGAGTGTATTCACTCTACCGGTGTATCTAACACCAATTGCACGTTTCTACCAATGTACACGCCAGCATAATCTCACGGGCGTACACGTTAAGAGATTAATCAAAAGGATTACATGCTTTATAATAAAAAAAGAAACAACTTACGATGCAAATAGATATACTACGTATTCTTTATAAAATACAGATATTGCTATTTTATTGCATTAAATGATTAAAATCCTTCCTGAAACGAAAACAATCTCAAAGCTCAATAAATAGAGACAACAAATATTTTAATCGAAAAATTTCTAGAGAAAATTGACTTAATCGATATTGACTAAAGAATAGCTCGTAGACCGATTAACAGAAACCCGATCTCTCGTAACATAGTCGAGCAGATTGTAATTGGCAGTCAGTCGGCCCTTGCAAGTCACGTTTCCGTTGGAGCAACGATATTCCAGGCGATCCATGAACGGAAGCGGCATCGTTCTCGCGGCACGTGTTACAGCTGGAATCCTCTGTCACTCTGGCTGAAGAGTAAGAGAAACACAAGAAGTCGAGTAGGACAGAAACCGGGGCGAAATATATCTTCAACGAGTGCGACCAGACGATCGCCGTTCAAGCGAACGCACTCTCTAGCCGTGGGCTTAGCGTGGGCCCGAGACCTTGTCTATTTATAAAGTATACAGTGTATATGCACACACGTGACGGCGTAACGCGTCACGATTCCAGCGATGCCGGCCAGGTAGCGCGGAAAATCGAACCGCAATAAGTGATTGGTAATTTCAAACCGTTCTGCAAGGCTGTTGTCCTGACACAGAACACGTCTCAGATCGTACAGGTGCATAGGTGGTATTTAACATATCTTCGAGCGAAAAGCTACGTGAATAACATTTCTTAGGTAAAGAACGACTCTGCCGTGGCCTTCTATTTTCTATCTCTATTTTTATTTCTTTTTATCGGTATTTATATATCGCAATTTCACTTTCGTTTTAAGAGCATCTTAAGTTCAAGTGTTGACTTGAACATAAGAAAGCTTCATCTATCGATTCATTAGTCAGATCAATAATCTACAACGAATTGATATGGTTTTTGAATTGTAGAATTTGCAAATTCCAAAATTTCGAACGTTCGAAGCTTGACAGATCAAACAAAGTAACTTAAGTTCAAGTGTTAATTTGAACATAAGAAAGCTTCATCTATCGATTCATTAGTCAGATCAATAATCTACAACGAATTGATATGGTTTTAGAATTGTAGAATTTGCAAATTTCAAAATTTCGAACGTTCGAAGCTTGACAGATCAAAAATTTAACGATACGATAATTTGCTAATATGAAGAAGCCGATGATTTAAAAATTTAACAGCTCGATCGCGATGTAATCGGATTTCATCGAAACGTGAAAATTCGGGAACTCGAAACGTAATTGTTAACAAATTTAACCGCTTGGCAGTTCCATATTTTTGAATATTAAAGTTTTTTTAAATTCAACAATTTGAGTATTCAAAAATTCAGATATTTGTACTCGATTAACTTCCTACGAACCCATTTTCTTGCAACTCATGGTCGACTTATAATACCCTTACTTACCTATAATATTATTTGACGTATAATAACAGTTTCACGGATAATGAGCGAAGGATGGTTCCTCGTCCAAGAGTCAACAGGGTTCCAAGGGCACTTGTTCGATCAGCGCGGAAAGAGTTTCGTAATCCGATCGGCGACGATGTTACAGAATATTACTGATTGTATCGGGCGGTGAATTTATTGGGTACGCCGCACGGTGGAAATTTATGCGACGGAATTCAATTTACATTTATGACGGGGCTGGCCGCGTCGCGGTTGCGGCAACCTGTGCCCGCAACGAATAAACAACCAGCTCTTTATAATCTCGACCATCGTTGCTCGTCAACGTGAAACTCGATGTTCCCGTACTAATAATTCACACCTATCGGTGCTGGTTCGAGCTGGAGAATCGTGACTCTTCGTGAAAGATTTCTTCTGGCGAGTAGAGACGTGTCAAAAGGAAATGTCAGCATTATTGTGAGCAACTTTGTGTCGTAATTACGCTGATGGATTCGCGATGACAGTCTGGATGGATTTGCGGCCTATTTAACTCGGATTTACGCAACTTTCATTGATCGGGTTTCTCTGAACGTGAGATTGATTATTAGGGACTTTTACAGATTCTTGAGAGAAGTAAAAAGGATTTGGAATCTTTTAATTTTCAGACGTTCGAAGTTTCAAACTTTCATACCACCGAATCGCTTAATTTAAAAATCTTTAATTTTTTGAATTTTCGAGATTTTGCGTTATTGACATCTTTTATTTTTCTTTTCCTTTTTCTTTATTGTGTTCATAAAAATATGAACTTCCATAATTATTCGTAGTGCGCAAGTAAGATAATAATTCTTAAAGGTTTCGATAATTTCGCTATTCAGATTAATTATTCGTAAGTATCCTAAGACAGATTTATCGGTGATTAATGAACTCCATATTATACTTGCTTAAATAGTATGGATGGTACTTGAAGGTGGTCCTTGAAATTGTTAGTTTAGTTTAGGTTAGGCTCGTGCGCGGGATCAATTGATTGTTCAAGGCTAATCGAGAATGATCATGGTATTTATAAGCTTGGTACGTTTTATGTTTTATACTTGTAAATGATAGAATGATATAAACGTAGATGCAATTATTGTAATTGCAGTATAAATCACATTAGAAAACGATTTTAATATCTATGGATATACTAGCTACGTTAGTTAGTTATTACTGAAGGCAGTTATGAGAAGAATTCTTACGAAATTCCAGAGAATTTCCAAAGAATGATAGTTGAGGATGATGAAGTCGTTGACATAAATTTTTCCATCATTTCTTCGTTTTTTTCTTGAAAACGATTATTATATCGAACATATAGCAGCGCCTAAATTATTCGTGCTCGCGTTTTCTGAGTCAGAAAAATCACGAATGATCGAAAACTATATGAGAAAATTATAATAGGATAACTTTTCCCTTTTAATTATTTTTATTTTAACTATTAAATTAGCTTTTAACTATTAAATTACTACTAAACGAAACTGCTGATGAAAATGTAAATTCCTAGATTTATAGGTATTTTACCTGTCATTTAAAAGTCAATATCTGTTAAATATGCACGAGAGAGGTAAAAATAGTAAACTGTAAACCAAACAGAAACATTTTTTAACAATTTTTTAATTGCTTTCTATCCGTGACATTGTTCAGTTATGTCGACGTTTATTTATTATTTTATTTATAAATTAACCCGTTAAGAGCTAACGACGCGTTATTTCAGTCTGCAATTTTCCTCTCAATGAATGTACACCATAAATTTCTATATTTTCTAGCATCGTTATTTCCTGCTCAACTTAGACCTTAGAACTTTATAATGACATTCGATCAATTTCAATCTCAATCTATAACCATTGTTTCTTTGAAAAACGCTCGAAATTTCACCAGCGTTGTTTCATCGATGATCTTTGTAAGTACACCCGCGAAACGTTTACGAGAGATGGTGATACCTCGAGGGACGTCGTAATAATTGATTAAGTTTGCGTTTGTGGCGGGGCATTGGGGGCGGTTGGGTGGCCGGTTATAGCTGTCGGGCAGCGGCGCTTGTTGAACTATGGAAACCGTTTCAGCCGGCTCGGCCTACTTAGGCCACCTTTGTATTTTTAGCATTAGGGTCACACCGTACGTCGTACGGTCGGCTACCGTGCCACACACCATCCTGCCTGCCTACCTTCCTTCCTTCCTCGCCATTTCAAAAGCGTAGCCGCCTCTTCTGTTTGTCGTGTGCCCGGCGTGACGTGACGCGTCGCTCGTGCGTGGGTGATTACAACGCGGCCCAATACAAGAAGAAAACACTTTGCTCGAATGAAGAGGAACAGGCAAGAACGCGTGTGTCGTTCAACCTACCTCGACGCCCCTCCCGAGGATGAAAGTTATTGGATAATTGGACGCGAGACGTCGCGCGTATATGTCCCGTAAATTTCAACCTCTTTCAGATTTTCTTGTTGTTCGTGTGAGAGCCTCTTTGCACGAACAACGTTTATGCGTTTCCAAGATATAGTTTATAGATGGCTGTTGCTCGTTGTGTTGCGTCGCGTTCCGTCGTGCTTGAAAACGACGTAATCGACTATTGTGAAAATACTACAACTACGCTATAACGAATGTGAACTTTGAACATTTTGTGCTTTTTAAACTTTATAATCTTTTAAATTTCATAGTTCGCAAACTTTTAAACTTTCAAGCTTTCAAATCCCAAAAAGGTTTCTGAATCTTTCGATTTTCGAACTATTCAAGTCGAAGTGGCTGCTGCAATACGTAGGCAATTCCACTTTCCACTCGCTTCGACGAAACCCAACTAAGAATCAAATATTTCTCTAAGAAAATTGTGCTATTATAAATTCGTCGATGACGTTAATTACCTATACGCACTATAAATTTTTGCACTTTCGTAATTTTGCACCTTAGAGTACGAAACTCGCGCCCCTATCTCTCTTCCGATAAATAAAATTGATATATTAGAACTGTGTCCGTTATTTCTGTAGACGTTTCAATGACCAGATTCTAAAGTTTTTCAACATACGAATCTTCTGAAATTCCACAACTTTTCAATTTTGTAGAACTTGGAATTTTCAATCGAAGATGGATTACACAGAGCTTACAGCCGGAAGCTTTGAATAGAAACGACAGTGCAAACCCATACCATAAAAATCTGAAAAATATTTGAATATTCATTTTCGAAAGCTACTATTCATGTACCTGTCTGACGAAAGATTAACTTTTGTATTTCAGAGTTATCGAAAGATCGCGCGACAAGTGAGTACACCAGATAGCGCACCAGCAGGCTTAGGCAGTCCACAGGCTGGAATAGGCGGGCTGCAACAGCATCAGCAACAACCGCAACAGCAAACGCAACAAACGCTTCATCAGCCGGATCCCATGCAGCAATCCAAGGACAATCTGAATCCCGCGGCGAACCAACAAACCGGGGCACTTAGGAACGGAAATCCTCCGCCTCCTGTCGTTTCTATGGTAAGTACACACTCGGTCTCCTCTTATACATTACAAGATACTCTGAACGTTATATGTTTCGAATATCTGTTGAAACGTGTGCTTAATGTTCTTCGAATTCTCCTCTGGTATCTATGACACGTAATCTCCCGTAAAACGTAGGTAAATCTTATCGCGGGGGAAATTTATTCATAGGGAAGAATATAAAACTGTAAGAAATTGCCATGTTTTGTGAATAAACTGTACATAATAGGAAGACACGTTCAGAGAAGGGAAATATTAATTTATCTTTATACGAAGAATATCTCGTGCATTGATGAGATACCAGACATAATCACAATATTCCAATTTTAATAGATGCTTCAAAATCGTACGTATTGGAATAACTGAAAAAAGAAAATGACAAAAGAATGAACAAATTATGAAAATATAATTTTTGTAGAAAAAGAATATTAATTTAACTATACATGAGGAATATTTCACACGTCGATATCCAGAATTAATTAATCTGTTAAATATTTAAACTAAATAAGTGATCATCACACGCAAACACACAATTCTTTAAATTTTCAATATTTTATCTTCAATAAAATATGCACGATTAACGTGTGTATCCTAAAATAAAAAAGAAGCGAAGATGTTACGTAATTGGATTGGAAATTTGTAAATATTCTGCTTGGAAAATTTCTTATCCGGAGTATTAGCCAGATTCTAGTTCGCGTGTTAGAGGGATCCGATTGTCTGGCACGATCTCAAATGGAGTTGAAAATCCTCGATGAGATTACAGGCGTCTTGGTCCCCAAGGATAACATCGATCCCTTCCTGCTTAGCCACTCCTCTCCCGTAATCTGGCACAGTATATCGGCATGTAACACGTAGCACTTGAGGGAATAAACAGTGCGGCCCTATCGGTATGGCCCCTTGGTGTATTTCGTGTATACCAATGCTAAACCGAGGCCAAGGACCTTGACCTAGACCATTGCGGTTCATTACTTCAATTTGTCTTCACCCTCCAAGGGAATACGCTTGCTCCTCCCCCGCTGTGTTCCACAGATTGCGTTTCACCAAACCAAAGAAAGAACCAAAGCAAAGCAAAAGTCGTTGCTTTCAAGAACCAAAGCAAATACTCGCGGTCTTTTCTTTCGAACGAACTGAAGCCTACAATTTGTAATTTTTGTTAAGAGCGAAAATAACATCTTGTATTTTTGTTTTAAGGAAGTTTTGCAAGATAGCGAAATATAATCAAGTAGAAAATTTTATAGTAAAGGTTCGAAGTTTTCTAATAATAAAAAATTATGATTGATTAGAATATACATTTTTCAGATTATCTTACTCTTCAGAAGGGATAACGGGATTGGAAATTTCATTAAAGCAAGAGTTATTAAATTTTCAGAGTTCCCCGTTGATAAAAGATTCGACTAATTGGAACATAAATCTTGCAAATTCTCCAAGGAGGGTGATAGAATACAAAATATCGTAGAGCTTCTATTAAAGTTTTTACGGTAAATATTATAAAGTTTAATACAAATTTTCCAAATTATGTCACATTTTCCAGCAATATTTCTAACTAAAATTGAAAATAGGGAAGATTGGAAATCTTTTGTCCAATTCCAAAAGTACGACAAAATTTCCACGGTACACTACCTTTCAAGATAAATTCTACTTACATAAAAAAAGAAATAGATTTTCTTAATGGGATATGATAGGTCCACTTATAATGAAATGGTGTATCTCCTAAGTCAGATGTTATTGATGTTAAAGAAATTATAACAACTCAGAGCAATTAGATTTAAAACGGTTAAACTTTCGTCCTCATAGAAATTCTTGCAGAGAATAAAAGTTCTTGAAACGTATGTATTAGTCTGGAAACAGTGAAAACCTTATCTTCGTATAAATTCTTACAGAAAATCTGTAATATCAAAGAACCTGTAATTTCATTTAAGAAAAGCAACAAAGTTCTAAAAAATGAGAAAACCTCCTCGACTCTCGCATCAAGCAGCAACTTGCACCGGTATAAACCAGTCTTTCAATCTCGAGGAGCTTCCTCGACGAGCGTCATCCGGACTGTCACTTTCAACGAGGCTGAGAGGAAGAGGAAAGTCGATCGAGGAGTAGGTTGAAACGTCGGAAGGAATGCGGTTCTCCGCGATCGTTTCGAGCTTGTGCATCCTCTCTCTGGATTCTCTTTGGCCTGGTACTGCGAGGTTACTGGGCAAACCAGTCTGTCCAAGCGCGAACCGACTCTGTTTTCTGCTGACGAACACGTGTGAAGATTATCCGTGTGCAAAAATGCGCGTGTTAAACCCGCGATGTCTGTGCCGTGAACGAGGTACCAGTCGATTCGCGACTCGTCCGGTTTGACTACCATCCAAGGCTGTCCCGTTCAATCCTCAGTTCAATTTTCTCCCTTCTGGCAGAAGAACGCGTTTCCAGAACAAGTAACGAGCAAACGGCGAAAATTTACCGCTCCGTTACTATCAACCATCGTCAGAGACATGGTAGAAATTAATCCTTTACTCATCGTCTTTTATTCTTGTAATTTCGTTATCGAAGGTGTAAGAAGTTGATTACAAAAATGTTTACTTCTCCATATTTAGTTTTCAGAATTGTTCGCTCTAGGCTTTAATTTATTTTCAAATGATTTCGTTCTTATTTCAAGCCATCAAATCTCCCAGACTTCGCTCGTATCATGAATTTAGGCTCGCAATGTATACGCTTTCGTATACTGGTTAATCCTTTCTTTAAAAAAGGCTTCCACGTTCATTCTCTGCAACGTATAACGATCTTCATCCTCCGAGCAACATCTAAAAATCTCCTCACAAAACCCTTCCCAACGAACATCTTCTTCCTCACTCGTACCCAATGTTGTCCACGCTGAAAATCTAAAATTCTTTATCCATTCTATCAAGGTGCAAATTCCACTCGTCTTCTTACATATGGACAAAAGGCAGGGATACAAGCACGTGTACACGATCTCTTTGATGATTTTTTTCTCCGTAGAATCTCGAAGAGTGAAAAACAGCGCACCCGCGGAAGGAATCACGGAAGATAGAGACAGGTATCGGCACTTTGCTCCACGCCGTTGGCACCCTGGGTGCGTCGATGTGCCAGGCTTGTTCCTCTCCGCCCGTCATTCTCCGCCTCCAACCCCGCTGCCACCTCTTGCTCCTCTCTTGATACTGCTCGCTTTTCCTTCCCCTCTCTCTGCTTCTCTCTGCCACTGCCTCTGGGACGTTCCCTTTTCTCTACCCCTCATGGCGTGGTCGCTGTCTCTCTCGCTAGGTCGGTGGTTCCTGTTCCTGCGGGTATTGATTCGCGTTGGCGGGCGGTCACCGCCCCCATAGTCGCTGTCTGCCGGTAGTCTACCCTTGCCCCGGCGTTATGCTGTTATTTCGGCAGCCGATTTCCTCGCAGCCCTTGTCACGAGGCAAAAAACCGCGAAAACGCGATAGCCAGCCAGTGCTCGCGCCGGATCGACACGCTACCTCGGTAAGAGCATCGTTCTTCGCATCGCGATACCTCTTCCTTCGTATCCTGCTTTTTTCTCCCCTATCCTCCAACGGTTCAATCTTTAAATCTTCTGTTGGATAGAATTGCCATTTCGGTTTCATTTTATCGTTCCTTCTTTTTAGAAGTGAGACAGGAATTTCTGGAGCGTATTTTCTTGGGGATTTTTAGGTGAAGATTCTTTGGTCTTGAAACGAGAAACGAAAGAATTAGAAAATTAGAATGAAAAGTTATTCAAGTGTCTAAGAAAGGACATTGATTTTAAGACACAGGTCAATCAACTCTAAAAAAAATGAATTTTCTACGAATTTTCTTCTCCCTGTGTTAAGTATATTTTCATGCATTCGTTCGCATATTTTTCCTTATCCTTATTTTTTCGTACTTTGCTCACCACCAGTTCCAAAGCGGGATAATGTATAAATCTAAAAGTACACAGAATGCAAAAATATATGAAACATCCAAACTGTAGTATTTGTCATGATATCTACTAGGTGAAACACATTTTTGTCTGGACTGTATTTTTTAAATTACATTCATAGAAATTTCCGTAACTATATGTACTCCAGTAATCGCTATCCATTCAAAATCCCATTCCACCTTTACCATTCGCATCTCCAGTTTCTCCACGAGCTAAGGACTGATAGAATAGCTCGTGATCGTCTTAGATAGCTTGATCGTCTTAGGAAGCTTGATCGAGGTTGGAATAATTGCGGCAAAACGCCGTGTTGCAGTCGGTGACAGTCGACAAAGCAGCATAGCGACTGAACGAACGTACCAGAGGGCGAGCAGAAAGGGCAGCACGACGCGAATAAAGGGCTCGTGTTCTCGTGGAAACACGTGTTTCGTGCCGCGTTCCGGCGCGCTTGGCACACTCGCGTTATAAACGACGGGCCGCAGCGTTAATCGCGCGTTTCACCCCGTGTTAAACGAGGCTATCTGAGCGCGTAAACGCGGTCAGTCCTGCGATACGGTAATTGGCAATATCGTCGCCGATAAAGGAATCAACGTTACAGCCGGCCACCCGGCCCGACGCACAATTATGCAGTAAACCGAAACCGCGAAACGCGGCACGCTCGTTGTCCGAATGCACGAATTGCGTCCGACCGCGAAGCACGTGCGGTTTTCGCTCTGTCGCGATCCACGCACACGCCGTTGCGTACAATTCAGTTTGCTTTCTGCTTCTGTCACACGATTACGATCATTTTCTACGAATTGTCATACGAGTATACAGAAGAGCGTAGAAAAACGAGTAAGATAGATGTGGCAACTTCTTTTATGCGTACGATCGTGAATCGATTCTAATTGTTTTTAGATCGAGGAATACTGCTTACTTGCATCGACTGCATTTACAGTTTGCTACATCGGAATGTTTAGAGAGCTTTGCGTTATTCGTGGATAACTTTTAAATTGGGAGTATTGGAAATAGCGTGAAAAAGACGAACAGTTGCAATTGTGTTTTCTTGATCGGAATTAAGCATTGAAACGCTTACAGAAGTATCAAAAATTGATTACGAGATTAGTGAGAAATTAGGGATATTTTAAACAACATGTTTGGAGAAAGTGTCGTCGAACTAATGGAATTGCGGATTGAGATTAACGTCTAAGGATTATTTTATAGAAGAGTCTTTAAACATTATAAATATGTAAATGTCTCAAGTTTAGTCAATGTGTCGCGAACTGCGTCTGTTCAAAGTTTTAAGACACGGAGTAAAGATCGCGCGAAGTAACAACAACTGTTGGTGAACACTTGTGTCGCGGAGAATGTTTGAAGAATATATTTGAATCTCTAACGGTTCGAGGAAAAAATAGTTGCGCTACTTATGGAGCAGAAGGTTGCCAGCAAGGTATACAACTCAAAGAATGTGTGCATTTGAATTCTTGATAAGTTCTAGGAAACGTAATGATGTTACTGAGAATCGGTTCTACGAGCATCTAAAAGGTGATTAGCCTCGTATCGATGGAAATTTTAAACAGAAAGTCGAAAATCCTGGAACCAGAAAGTTAGGATATTAAGAAACCAGAAAATTAGAAAATCGAACATTGAAAAATCCGGAATCCGAGAATCCGATAATTTCAATTATTGGAAAATTCGAAAATTCGGCAATTAAAATTTCCGGAAGAAAAATTCGCTGCAGTCGTTTCATTCTTGAAACAAACTAGTTCCTATAATTTTCGATATCTATATTTCAATCCCATGGCTATATCCTTTATCCATACCCAATTCACAAACCACCATGAATTTCTCGACGCACGTCGATCTCAATTTCACCGCCGGACGCAGTGGTCGAACCGCGGACGAAGAATAAGCTCGCTCGCATTCCTTAGAGAAAAAGCACGGAAGGTGTAAGCCCACGGCTTTGTTTCGAGATTTTTTCTCCTTCTCCTTTTCTCTCTACGCGAGATCGTTTGAGGCGCATTGTTTTCGCCGAAAGCGAGCCAGTCGTGAATAAAACCGTCGGCTAAGATGTAGATAGCGCGGGATACCCGTTTCTGCTGTCCCCTTTCCTGTTTGCCAATTCTTTCTCGTAGGCTCGATTTAAACACGCCGGATTGTGCGCGTATAAATCCCGTGTCCCCCTTGCTCCTCAGGGGTGAGACGAAAAAAGGAACGAAGACGAAAATTCCGTCGAAAAGCTATCGACAAAAGCGTCGAAAATTTTATGGGCCCGATACAGCATCTGTCGACGAGACTATCCTCGAAAGGAACGTTTTAACGAATGAGCATATAAATCTTGCGGGTCGAAAAACCCGAAAAAAAAAGAAGTACGGATGGAGTGCTTGAGAAAGTATCTTCGAACTGATAATTTCAATATCGAGACTTATATTCTTTTTCCACTCGATGAAGAATTGTATTATTCGTGCGAGAATTATATTAATCGTTGTAAATTGTTCGTGTGTTTAGCAGTCATGAAATGCTTGAAATGTTTTAATATGAGAATCTTAAAATGAACAGATGTGGAAAAAATATTCTTAAAGTAGATTTAGATGTTCTTCGTTATTATTCATGTTATTCCGATATCGAAATATTGTTCGAATATTCTTTGAGAGAAAATATTCTTAAAAGTTGTACAAACGCGAGTCAATCGACAATTCCTCCACCGCGAACTTTATATTACAGTTAACCTTCTTGTGTAATATAAAACATTTTCCTAAATCCATCGGACCATTCAACGTCAACGTAAGATCAGCTGAAAGCAACGAATTAATACACCATCGTGTCTCAGGAATAAATTCAGATCGATTTCGTCGTACGATTGCAAAGCAACGGCGAGATAGAAATTTACAACGAGCCACTCCTCAACCCTTTTCCTTTCTGCTTGTCGCCGTCGGAAAAACGATGGAAGCATCGGAGGCCGCGATTACCGCTCTCCCGTAATCGTCGCCCAACATATAAACAACGCGATAAAAGCTGTTTTACTGCGCAAACGATTCCGTTTTTATCGGGTTTCATGGCATGTGCCGCTCGCCGATCGCTGGGTTAGAAGCGACACAAAAAAAAAAGAAGACAACAAGAGAGAGAGAAGAAGAAAAGGGAAGAAAAGAAGAAAGAAAAAGAAAATCATATTAAAGCGATACGCAAAAAACAGAAAAAAGATCGTTTAGCACCGTTATCTGTCGTACCACCAGAGGAAAGGGCTGCAGAAACGAGCTCCAATGGGGACATCGCGTTGATAAATGAATTTTCGTTGCGATCATCCGCGCGCGCACGCAACGGATCGCTTAATGAAATAAGCGTATCGATGCGGGACTGATTGCTGTGGCTAATTCGTCGATAAATTTGCAGCCCCCTCTTGTTTGAGTCCGATGAACGACTGCCAGGGCTTCGAAGATGAAACGGGGAATGGAAAGGGCCGTAGAACGTTGGCAGAGAGAAAAACGGACAGAGAACGGTGAAATTAATTTCTGGCTCGATTTTCAAAGCGGTTTAAATTCGCCCCTGCCGTCACGCGTTTCGGCCGGCCTACGCGTAATCGAATATCGGTCGATCCTCTCGCCAATGTTCCCCTCGTGATCATTCGCGGATGGAACAGGTGTGTACATGGGGTAATTATTCGTTGCGTGTACTGGGGCGGGTCTGCTAGTTGGGGAAGATGAAGAATTTTTTTGAACAGCATGGGGTTGATGGGGTGATGCATGGGGTGGATAAAGCGAGGCGGAAGTATTTTGTCGAGGAAGGAACTGAAAATTCCTTGGATTCTTTTTCGTAAAATTGACGGAGAATTATGGGGTGGAAGAGAAGAAACGATTGACCCTGTTACGGTCCCTAAATGTTTCAGCTTTCAATCTCATTTTAATAACAATCTAGAAAACAACTTTGCATGTTTTCAGAAAATTGTTAGTATACAATTGAAACAAGACAGCATATATGTCAATAGCTTGTAGGTAACTCGATACGAATTCTTGTAAGGTTACGTGTATTATAAGAATAGGGTTGAGGGTTTAATTATGCCAGCCGTAAAATCGGATAAACGTAACGATGTAATAATATGTTTAACCTTTTACGTGACAGACATAGGTCCGATGCGGATCGCTCACGCTATATTCTTGTCCCAAAAAGGATGGGAGTGGCGAATGAGTTAGAAAAAGAACACGTGTGTATCGCAAACATTGTAACGTTGGATTATGTATTGCTTGCTTTAAAACATATCGTTATAGTATAAATCAATTCTTAAATATTTTTTACTTTTACCGGTATATAAGTGATTATTACGATATTTACTTCTCATTATTTCTTTTTTGTTTATCTCTTCTTCTTTGGAATTAACTACATTTCACAATCTTTGTGAGCAGTTTCTAAATTTAATATTTATATTTATATTTATATTGAAATTATAAATTTCATTATATTGATCACAAGGCACAAAGAATTAAAAACAGGAAGTTGTAGTAAAATCGAGCTACTCGTAACAAAAATAATCACTTTACCAAGCCCATTTCACGACCACTTAGAAACTACTTGCGACTTTTAAAATTAGAAATGTTCTCGTATGAATTTTCTAGAACCTTTTCTACCGTAGGCAATCAGAAATCTAATAAATTATTCGAAAATACCGAAGCTTGTCGTTGTTACAAAGTATATTTTCATCATTCACCGTGAAGACGTTGTGAAGGAAACAACAAGTAGGAAAATGTAACCTACGGTTTGAAAGGCTGAAAGGTTTCGTTTGGTTGATTCGTGAAGTGGTTGGTAGCCGGGGAGGAGAGAAGGATGCGTGTAAAACACGATCCTCGACGTTCTGACGTGAATAAAGGAGGCGTTGTTGCTGGTCGCGAGCGCGCACACGCCTCTAAAGTGGAAGCTATAATGGGGGTTTAAATTATGTGGTGTCTTAGAGGTGCGCTGAACGAGCTCGTTGTACACGTGTCGTATTGTTGAAGTGAACAGCTTTATCGCTTCGAGGGCTAGCCTCTCTTGCTGAGATTGCATTAAATTTTACCAAATTCTATTCTGTAGAATTTCATTAAAAATTAGAAGAATAGTATAATCAAGATTTTGTTATCCTTTCAAGGGAATTATCGTTTTGTCAAATTTACTTTCTTTCTTTCGTTTTATGAAGTAATTAAATAAGTTTTAAGATACGATAACGTAATTATAAAAAATAATTACGAAAAATCCAATACAATATTTTTCACACCTGATCCCGAAGAATAATTGTAAAAGATGATTTCGATCGTTACACGTGTTTTTCTCTTCCAGAAAAATCCTCTTTTAAACAACCTACCTTAAAGAATAACCCGAAAAATCTTCGAATGAAGCTCACCAAAATATTCCAAGCGCGTAGACCTGAAAAAAAGTCAGTTAGAAATTTAAAGAACAAGCAAAACACAAAGCCGTAAAGTTGGAAACAACGGAACAAACAACGTCCAAACTCGACAATCCGAAAGATCCATTTCACTCAAAAGTCACGTACACGAACGAATAACCTGTTCATCTCGAAAAACGCGGCAATGGCTCGACTACCCTACATCTTCCCGTTGCATCCTCGTTGGGACCGGATACTCCATCACGCGAGAAGCGGCGAAGCGTTCCGTGAATCATCGAGAGAAGCCCAGGAACCAGTCACCGGCGCTCGAGCACGTCGGATGGAAAAACGAAGGAAAGGAAGAAAGGAGCCGGAACGGAAGGGTTCGAGGTCATTGAACAGCTCGCTTGGCGAAGTTCCTCGCTGGCTGGGCTTCAAGTCGGAGAAGGAGCCACGCCGTGAGAAAGAGGAAGACCGACAAGGAGGGAGGAGCGTGGCTCCTGAGGGTTATGTTTGGGTGCTGTCGCGGCACATCCCGTTTTATCACGCCTCGGGTTTACGTTGCCCTAGGTCACGATGTCAAGAGAACGGAAGGATTTTCCCCCTGAGAGCTCAACGCCACGGTCGAGACTCGCTCTCACACAGAACTAGACAGAGAAAGAGAGACCAGATAGAAGGAGAAAGATAACGATAGGAATGGGAGAGAGTGGTAGAAGAGGAAAGGAGGAAAACACGAAGGAGAAGCCAGGGGAAGGTGGCTCGCTGAGGGATCGCTGACTCGGTTGGCGAGACGCCCGACTCTTCGATGCTATCAACCTCGACCACAAACACCGATTCACGGCCACTTTGGGGGTTCCCCGGAGTTTCTCGGCCCACCAACACCTTTCACGCTCTCCTGGACCACTCCACGCGACCCACTTTTTCAACCATCCACCCCGACGACTATGGATTTCCTGGCATCACGCGGACCTAGGATATTCTACGTGCTTCCCCGGCTTTCTACGATCCTTTCTCCGGTTCGTTTTCACGGGCAGCATTGGGTCGGAGGGAAAGTGATGTCGGTTTTTGATACTGCTGACACAACTAGCTTCAAATGGCTCGTACGTCGTATACGTTTATGATAATACTGTTTTACGAGGACGGTGTTCTGTACGTGTAAGATGTTAGTAAAATGTCAGTCATAACTTCGCCCCGAAAAGTATACGTGATATAACGATAGCGTTTCTTGTTTCCTGATAATTTCAAATTTAAGAAAGATCGTTAGGATTTACAGATTACAACGAATTTGTACAATGTACACGCACATGTATACGTGTAATAAGCTGTTCAAGAGGATTGAGGAAGTTAGTAAATGGGTGAATAGTTGCGGTATTTAAACAAAAATTACCGTGCTCTTATATTGTTTCAATAAAGGGGATGGAATTTTGGAAATTTGGAAATAATGTACGGGCGATTATAGGATTGATAGATCAAAATTGGAAGAATTGGTGATTTCGGAACAAGCAGGATGATTTTTTTTTTTTTTTTTTAGACGGCTATTAATTATCGTTTCATCGACGGCACTGAATAAACCACGTACAACTTGTTGCTTCGTCGAAAATGGATTTTATCAGGGTTTCAATTAACAACAATTATTTGATTCAGCGTCGAACTATCATCTCTTCATCACGAGCTCTAAAATCATTTAAAAATGACGAAGAGTAGAGAAATTACAAATATTACTTCTTACAACGACATATTAAAATATCTTAACGATTACATCTTTCATCTTTATAAATCTTTGTCTACTATATCTCTGGACGTAACTGATTCTTTCCACTTTTAGATATTTTATATTAAAATATACTCTTTCTCTATCAATAAAACAACCAACAAAAACGTACACACGTATCGCGTTCTTTTTCCCGCGATCTTCAAATGGTAAATAGAACGTTTTAATTACGTGGTTGCAATAGATTCGTTTGAAAATCTTGACACGATTCGATCTGACAATCGGTATCACGAGAAACGTGCTCAATTTCCACGGCCGAATATCCCGAGGAAATTTCACTTCCTTGGTCATAGGCAATGGGATTACCGTCGTAACTCAGTTAATTGAACTGTGCCGCGTAACGAGGGTAATAACCCGCAAAACGGTTCGTAGCGGGCGTTCAACGCCAGATAAACACGAAATGCACACGAGGCGACACTGTGGCACGCGATACAACTTTTATTTCAATCGTCCATTTGATTTTCACCCGTGTTCCGGAATTTCCATCGAATTTTTAAGTGTCGACCGCGAGACACAATTATCCGGGACATTTTTCTGGCCGTCTAAATAATTTTACCTCTCACGGCCCTTCGATAATACCGATGGAACTTTCCACGAGAACGTCGACAAATGTGGGAAAATTTACGAGGCATTTCAAAATCGTAACAGACTTAAATCTAATGGAAATAGAAATACAGATAATAGACTATAAAATGTTTTTTAATATTTACATTTATAATTTGTAATTATTAGACTGTGAGCCTCTATGATATCTTTATGAGTATCTGTTATTAAACAAGTAGGTAGAATTTAGAGATTTGGATGATTATACAGAAAAGAGCGCGCCTTACCGATTTCGATGACCTTGAAATAAATTGTCCAGAACAATATTCTAAATAATTTTTTCCCATATGTGTAACCGCCGCATGATCTTCGTTTTCGATATATTCGTAGAAAGCTTCGATCAAATCTAGTTTCCGTTACAGTTGATTCTGCCATATAGATGATAGTATCTTTATGCAGTACAACCTAAACTTAAATCATCGACGTTAATCTACTGTAATATAAATAAAGAAAGACAAATGAATAGGTTATAGGTTGAGTTAGGGTTAGATGTTAAATTAATATCCGACCGCCGTGCCACGAGATTGTTAGTAACGCAAGCATGACTTAAGTTTCATTTCGTACGATTTTATAAGAGTGTCGTAAATTCGATTGTTACTATTTATTATTTATACATAGTATAATAAGAAACATAAATTAACAACACCTTGTGTATAACTGAAAAAACTAAGACTGCGCGTGATATCATTATCAGGTTACGTGTAGGGGACACGTATACATGTATCTGCTGAGTCTAATTATTAGTACGTACGTGACGAGTAGATAAACAGGACACAGTGCAACATTTCATGCATCGATAAATTCATTGAAAATTATTTCACGCCAGTATTTCCATTTGCATCAACCGGTCGGATATTACTTTAGCCTAATTCACTTTTCTTCTTTATTTATGCAATATTTAAAAATGCTAATCTCTCTCGTCAATCGAATTAAATTGAAGTTGGACTATTTAAAAATTCGCCTGACTATTCCAGAATGAAATACAATCGTAAGGTAAATTGTACTAAAGTTTCTCTCGGAAACTAAGGCCGAGTAGCGGTAACATGTGTAGGAAAAAAGTTGTTCAAAATGTTGATCTTGATAACATATTTCAAGGTCATTGAAATCAGTGAAATGTACCTATACATTTTTGCGTATTGAAATTTTCCACAAGCGTATAAAGGTTCGTGGTCTGGTAATTGAAATAAATAAAA
This sequence comes from Bombus vosnesenskii, assembly GCF_011952255.1. Classification (NCBI taxonomy): domain Eukaryota; kingdom Metazoa; phylum Arthropoda; class Insecta; order Hymenoptera; family Apidae; genus Bombus; species Bombus vosnesenskii. The sequence continues at coordinate 1,125,962 of NW_022882938.1, forward strand.
ATTCTAGATCCGTTAAATTGTAAATTATAAATAAATAGTTTAGAATGTAGAATTATTAACGTTTGGGATCTGAAAAATTGGAATATAAGGAGAATTTAGAATTCATGAACATATTAATTGAACTTTTCAATTAAAAAGGATGAAAACACCGGTAACTAAAAATTCCTTCTGGATTATTCCCCAAGTTTTCTTTCTCAAATATTCGACAGAAATTTAGATCCTTGAATTCGAAATTGGATAATTTTGTAGGAAATTATTCCCGTAATTACAGTGGAAGGAAGTTACGGTAAAACTTTCTTTTGAAGTGTCTACTTTCGGATACTCTTAAAATCCTTTAATATCCTTTAAAATATGCACATAAATTTATACCTTTTTTCCATTTTAATTAGCGAAACCCTTTGTACACCTACGCGTACACCCAAATACGATACAATCGCATTAATTAAAATCTCAAAATTCCTGCGAAACAATCAATACCTTCCAACATAATACACCTACCAGTGTATATACGTTTGTCAACATTTCCTTTCTCCTTCTCGGACGTACACCCACGCCTCCAGCTACGCATAAGTATAATATTCTGAAACAGCCTATACATAGCGACAAAGAACGGAAAAGAGAAATTCTCCAGCTGTGCGAGTGGTCACGTTGAATATTTCATTCGCCCGGTGATAACCGGCCAGGAAATGTTGAACAAGAAAAACCGAATGAGTACGACAGAAGAAGGACAAAAAAAAAGCAGATGAAATAGTAAAAGGAAAAAGAAAGGAGAATAAAAGAATCGTGGACTGGGAAAGAAATTCCCGAACTTCGCGAGGAGACATCTTTTATTTAAACGAGCGTGTTCGGGGCCGGCGGGGCGTACTTTGAAAAAATCGATCGACGAGAAACGAGAGACGCTTGGGTACGCGGGAGAAAGTGAAATAGAATGACAAAGCTCGTCGGTGGTGTACGGACGAGCAAGCTGATCGTTCGTGCTCGTTGCTTTCGTTTTGTACGAAGTTTTATAGTCCGGTTGCGAGTTTGCCAGTTGTTGCCCTCCTCACCGTCCCTCCTTTTTAGCTCTTTCTCCATCTTTTTTCCACAATCTATTTGCGGTACTGTCCATCTTCCTCTATCATTCCTTCGTCGTCCTCCGTTCTTCTTTCTCGAGTTTCTCGTTCCCATCCAATGAGCTTTTCCCGTCCTCGTCCATCCGTTTCTTCGCGGGGAGGCCATCTCGCTCGCGAACCACACGCAGATACATGCGGATCGAAGCTGAAGGCCCTCTTTCCCTCTCCTAACAAGCAGAAAACGGTAGTGATGGCCGCAACACGGAACTCGAGCAAGGTTGAGGACTGAGTAAATTTTCAGCCGAGTCCGAAGGAATTCGAAACAACTTCTCTTCTCTTCGTTTCCCTTTCTAATTATTATATGTATATTTTCTTATAGTAATATATTATCTATATGTGCATAAACATTCTATTTATATCAAAAACATTTTCATGTATATTATAAATATCAACGTATCGAGCAATTAAATTGTTCGAGGTATGTTAAGTATAAAGAAAGATTTGAGAAAATGATGTAAGGCCGAGAAGCTGTCCTAAGCCGATAAGTGAGATCTATATATAATAAATGATAAATAATTAATAAAAGATTTAAAACTTTGGTCAAGATTGCAGGAAGGAATTCTTAATTCTTCATAAAGAAACAGAATATTTCATCCTTAAATTTCTTCTGAATTCCTACTTCTATTAGAAGAAATTTCAGATGTTTGACTTAACCGAATGGTTACATAAGGTAGCAAAAGTGTTGAGAAGTGTTTCAGATTTTTTTTAAATTTTTTGGAAGCTTGGTATAATAAAAGAATTAGATTTGGGTATAAGCAGGCTAGTTCGTCCATGGAGATCGAAATTCGATGTATTTTTTATTTGGAATTAATATAGGTAGATTGAAACAAAATGTTTATTATTTGAAATTCTAAATGCTGTCGCAACAAAGAATCTTTGGAATTTTGTGAATTTAAATGAGACGAGTCAAGGAGAGATTTGATTAATTGAAGAATTGAATATTAATATAACATTGAAAAATGGAAAATCAATTTTAGAAGGGAATGAAGTATAGAATGATGTTACTATATTTCGACATCGTTGTACATCATGCTATAGAGATCGGAGATGTCGCAACATTTTAAGACTTTCTACCATTCTGAGAGCGGTTATATGATAATAATTGTGTTTTCCTTACTTCACAAGTTTTCAAACGATTCAAGGCTACAGAGACAGTAGCATAAAGTGTCTGTTGGAAATTTCGGAAGACAAAATCAAATAGCGTTGTATGTCCTACATTTCTTCTCTGTTATCTTTATAGTCATGCACTCATACGGTTGCAAAGTATAATTTTACTCCTTCATATATTCTATATATCCTACGTCTATAACAGGGTAACCTAAATTCCCTATCAGACTTCAAAATGGTACTCTTCCCAACAATTCTTCCCGTTTTATCCTACAGCTTCAAAACCTTCTTCGATAACATGATAGGCTTCTTAAGCTTCTAGTAGAAATTTCAAAAGACAAAACTAACATCTTGAAAGATAAATTAGACAATTCATTTCTCTTGCTATACGCACGTGTTTAGCTTATGTTTAATTCAGGTATAGTTCCAAAAGATACGGTGACGTAACAGTTACGTACATGTAAATATTCCATTTTCCTCTCTCTGTATCTTAAAACGCTATTACACACTAGCTTCTTCCATTTAATGAATCTTTCTCATTTAATATTATCTGTCTCGCGTAATTAATGAACACAATTAAAAATGAAAAGATAATTGCTCTCTCCAGTCTCGATAGTTTATATACAACGATCCAGTTGAAAAGTGCAATTACTATGTTTAGTATGTGCCAATAGCACAAATCAGATCAGAATGAAACTCTGTCCCGCAACTCGTCCGATCTTACAACACATCATAATTTCAAGACCTTCACTGAAAATACCCTCTCGATGCTGCAAACTTCTTCAAGCCATCGCTGGTCGGGACTCGAACGAAAATAAACGAAAGTATGTACATCGCGCAGGTATAGTTCTTCATACGTGGCGATTCCATTGTATTGTCTCGCGGATCCACTACACGAAAGTTCCATATGTCTCAAGGAAGAAGACCATCGTCGACCGATTATCATCGCCGCCAAGTCCTGGCATTTTCTCGGCCCGGTTTCGCAACATCGACCAATTCCCCGTGAGATTCTCCGCGTTCCACGATGGTTCATTCGTTTCCACGTTGATCTCTGTTTCACCCCCGCGTCTGCATCGAACAGTCACGGAAACACGTCGAAACTACGTAAAAGGGGTTGCATTCGTCAAATCGAGTCACGCGACTCTCTCTTTGTTCACGAGATTGATAGCTTTACGAGGCAGCGGGAGGTCGAGAAGCAAGTTTTGACCATGAGAACGCGCGAAGGCATGCAGGAAATAATGGTAGACCACGGCGCGGCGGTGCCCGCGGACCACGCGAACCCACCTCCCGGGATGATTAATGGCTTTATTACCGCGCTGCTTCGAGCTCTTTATTTAATTGGGTCGCGAACGTGTGCGTATATACCGTCGTAGCTGAAGGAGTTCGTAGAATCGTTGTAGAAGCGTGTGCTCATTATGCTGCTCGTTGGACGCTGGAAGAAGTTGAGAACCTCTGCGCTGTGCATAGTTAAGGAACCATTGCTGACGAATGGCTATTCCCCCACTCTGTACACGACAGTGGCTATCAGTTCGTTCGAGCTTCGAATCGTCGAACGTTTCCGAGTGTAGTCTCGTTCAAATTAGTCATTGCTTTAATTTAACATGGAATCACCTTTTTTTGGTGCGAACTTGTTGCTCCGATTTGAAATATTCTATAGTTCGCATGCTTGCCTTCATTAGTTAAGTTATTTGACTTCTGGTTGATGGTATTCGAACAACTCGAAAACACTCGATCAGTGTGAAATTGTTGCTTAGTCGACTTGAAATATTTCTCCGAGCTTCTATGCTCATCCTTGTTATTCGAGCCCATTGTATACAAATAACTTGATACTAGTTTATTAAAGATTCGTTTGGATTAATCAAGTTACTTGATTCACGCTGATTGTATTCACTTAACATGGTTTCAAGTTTATGTTCACACATAGGTACATTGGTCAAATAACTTCACTTACAAATTGTCTAAATCCAAGACAATCTATCTCCGAGTGAATGTCTAAAATGGCGAGTATTTAAAGTAGACTTCGCTTGAGGAACCAGTATCGAGGCTAGAAATAACATTACATTACCCATATACCAACTGTCGATTCTTCCGCATCAAGAAATAGTCCAAAGAACCTCGATCAAAGTTTGAAAGGATATTTCAAGACAAAAATCACATTAACTCTGAACTTTCTACTCTTTGTTGAGTAGAACAAGTACAGCTACTTTTTCATGCTACTTCTTTTTTTTTTTTTTTTTTTAGTTGAAAAATTTACAACGTACGAAAAAAACTTGATGTGTATTAGAAAACCATTAAGAGCTTCGATTCAAGGTGAAACTAAAGTTAGGTCCCATGTTGATGTTACAGTCACCCGGAGTGATGCCATTCTACGGTGATACTGGCGCCGGTTTTCGGCCAGCAGCCGGCTTTGGGAATACTGTTTGGCACCAGGGAGTCGCTCCCGTGGGAGCAGTTGCGGTTGAAACGTCAGCAGCACCATGGCCACCTCAGCAGTTCATTCAACAAATTCCTGCTCCGAATCAGCTCGAAGAGCTGAGGTATCATACCCAATACACCGCCGCAGCGCCATACCATCCACAACCAGGTAATTGAAGAGGGAATCGATTTTGAAGAATTTACGAATTTGTCCGATACGTGTCTCTTCTTTTTATTTTACCTTCTCAAGTTTTATCGAGTAGAAAATATTTATTCTCGTTAGAAATTTCACAATCCTTTTCTTGACTTATCGATCGTGAGATATTTATATTCTTCGACTATTATAAAATAACGTCATAGCATATGCTATAAAATATTTACTGCCTTGATGCTAATTTTAAAATTTCAATAGATATAAAGCAACATTAATTTTGATAAAGAAAAAAAGCTAGAATGAGTCTTTCAGCCACTAATATGCAATTTCATTGATCAGTTTGTTACAAGGAAATGGTACAAACAACGTTAGATTTTAAGATTAAAAAAAAGATTTTAAGATATTAAAAAAGATAATGTTGTAACATCATCGTCTTTCTCTATTTTTCGATTTATAACGTTGATGAGTATAGTTTCTGAACAGCTTAAATATGATAAAATTCGTATTCACAGTTTCGATCACTTGAATTCGACGATTCAGAATTCCTCGCGAATGAGAACGATCGTGGAATGCAAAGTGTGCAACTATGCAGGTCTTTGTCCCGCCGATATGCCGTCAGTTTCCGTGGAATCGGCACGTGAATTTTCTGATTACAGTCGCATATCAGCAGCAGACTTTCATTACTACGGATCAGTCGGCATTTCAACGTGCCGGGGCGACAGGACAATACACAATCACGGGACAACCCTCACCCTTGCCACCAGTCGCCCCACAAACTGTACCATCGACAGCTCAGAGGCCACTAAACGGTCAATTCATGGATCCCGCTGCTACTGCAACCCAATCAGTTGGTTATGAAAGGCAGGATTACGTCAATGGTTACCAACAACAGGTACAATTAGAAATGAATCGCTTTTAATTAAAAGTCAGCTCATTCGAATATCTTCTCGAACACGAACGAAGATAAAATATTGAATTTTAGAAAAATCTAAGAGTCACGAAAGATAGAAAAAAGAAAGTTTTTCTTATGTTCATAAAGATAATCTAATTAGAAATTAATTAATTGTTAAATCCTCTGGATCATTTTCAATTATGGTGTTCGGTCCTTAAAAAATTAATTGAATTTTGAAGTTTTTCTGTAATTTTCTCTCATATTTTTGAGATGGTAATATGAAAGTTCGAGGACCGTTGCACCATTATATATATATCTAAAAATATCAAAGCATAAAATATTTTTTAATGCACCTAAAATTAAAGTTAATCTGTCACGAAGCATCCTCGTGAATAGCAATAATATACAGTCAATTCCCGAACGTTTTTGAGTTATAGATGGAATGATGCGTTTTTCCAGGACGTGACGATGGCACCGCCGCCTTCAACCACTCCGACGAGTCGTAGCAGTTCCGTACACATGGACAACCAACAACAACAACAGGCCTCTCAGCAACCGCCGTCGCAACCGCAACAACAGCCAACGGATACGCAGGTGAAGGGATTCGCGACGATCGCGGCCAGCAACGTGTCGGGAAACGAGATGCCTGGGTATCCACTTCAACCGGGCCCACAGAGTTTACACAACTCTAACGGATATCCAGGCTACGTGGAAATGGGTCAACAAGTACAGAACCAATGGCAGCCGCAGCAGGTATCTCAGCAACCACAACATCAGCAACAGCACATGCAACGGCAACATTCGATACCTGACGGTGGCCAACGGCATTTATGGTCCGATACCAGTACCGGTACGAAAATGAGCAACGTGAGCAACAACATGAACTGGTCGGATGGGACGTTACAGCAACAGCATCAGCAACACCAGAAACCTCCTCAACAACAGCAACCGGGTATGCAGAGCAATAGTATGAAAGGACAAGAGACACAGCAAAGTATGCAGATGCAAGGACAACAAGAATTACCCCGACCAGCGAGCCATATGAGTTGGGAGAACGGTAGCGTGAAGGAGACGCCACAAACTCCGCAGTCGTGGACAGATAATACGGACAACAGTCAGCAGCAACAAACTCAGGGAAATTGGTCGCGGCAGAGTCCGAAGCTGAGGGACGCTTCGCAGAATCCGAGATTGACACCGTCTAGTCAACAACAGCAGCCTCAGCACCAAGGCTGGCTGCAGCACTCGCCGAAGTTGTCAGACCATCAGCAGAATCCGTCTCATCAGAACGCCCGGATGACGCCCTCCAATCAACACAACTGGCAGCAGAGCAGTCCAGAGATGCAACAGAACTCGAATCAACAGAATCCAAGGCTAACGCCATCTAACCAACAGATGCCGCAACCTGGGACGCAGCAACAACAACAGCAACAGCAGCAGCAGTGGTCGCAACAGACGAAACTGGAGAAGAGTCCTAGACTTACTCCGTCTAATCAGATGTCCTGGCCAGACACGCCAACTAGTCAACCGAATTGGTCGCCTAATAGTATAAAGAGCGACAGTAGTCAACAACCTCAACAACAATGGCCAGATTCGCAGCCTAGTCCGAGGAGAACACCTGGCCATCAACCGGGAACGTGGCAGCCTCAGCCACCCACACAAGAGAATAAAATGGAGAACCAAATGTCTTGGTCACCGAACTCGGTGGCCGAGAACCAACCTACCTGGGGCCAACAAACGACCAAACAAGACATGCAGAATTCCGGGGAAAGAGTACTTTGGCAGCAGCAGGACACCGGAAAACCGAATGGGTTCGTCGATACGCAAGATACTCAGGAGAGTAATGTATTTGCTCAATCAAATCGCGTGAATTTGAACAGTCGACTGAAATCGATGATTCTAAATAAACAACAACAGCAACAGCAGCAACAACAACTACAGCATCAACAGCTTCAACAGCAGCAATCGCAGCAACAGTCTCAGCATCAAATGAGCCATCAGGAGCAACAACATCACAATATGCATCATCAAATGCAATCTCAACATGTGAACAGTAACAACGGAGCTAACGGCGAATACCATACAGAAGACAGGATACGAGACACGCATGACAATACGGAGAAATTGCAAGAGAAGCAGGCGGACCAGTATTTAAGTCAGTCGAATATCATCTCGATGGCGCAATCCAACGAATCCTTGACCGGTAATTTTTTATTGCATAGCCACCACCCTCGGGTCGATAGTTTGCCCGATGGTGGTGGCTTATGGGAATGGTCAGGAGGAAGTAATAACACATTAAACAACGGTACCGTTCTGCCGGAAAACGGAATGATGGTCATCGACAGCTTCATGAAGTTTGGTTCAGAGGATAAGTCCGTGCTGGACAAACCATACGAAAAACAACAACAACAGCAACAGCAATCACACTATCACCAACAATCACAACAACAACACGAGCAACGACAGCTATGGAAGGATGAAAGTAAGAGCCATGACAATCAAAACATCGAGGATAAATCGTTTCAGAGGAGACTATGCATAGAGCAGCCAACCAACGATAAGACTTTCGAATCTTGCGAAAACAGCAACGCAGACAGCGAGAAGAACGATGGGACCGAGAACGATGTTGGTTTTTCAGAAACTCCATTAGTCGCATTAGTGAACAAGAACGACACATCAAATTATCCAGAAAGCAGCGAAAAGATAGCGTCGACGGAGCCAACCAACAGCTCTAACTGCGATTCCTCTCAGAATATCAAGCAGGAGAACATCGTCGAGTACGGTTGCTCTAGCTCCGATTGCGTTCCATCGCCGACGGTCTCGTCAAAGAGCGATGGCTGCGCGTCGAAGGAAATCAAGAGTGAACCGGACCAAAGGGCGCAGGAAGGTAACAACTACAAATTTCGTGGCGATGGCGGACCCGCTAAAGTGTCTCCGGGTGTCGGTTCGTGGTGTTGTCGACGAGGCGGCACCGAACAACCGACACCCGAACATTTGCGGGAGGGTTGTTGCCAGGGTTTGCAAACGAGGGACGAGATACTGGCCGACTCAGCGGACAAGTCCGACGTAAAGAACGAAGGCACTCAAAGTCCACGTACCGGTAGCGTGCCTTCAACGACTAAGTTGCAAGATCACTTGGACAAACTGAAGAACAATGTCAGGAGCGAAGTGCCGGACTGCAACTGCTTCCCAGCTGACAAATGTGAGTTGCTATTGCGTATTCAGCACGACACTAACATTGAGAGAACACACTAACCACGTTCACACGAAAATATAGATAAATAAATAATCAAAAAATGAACAAAATTTTCTTAAAGAAAAAAATATATATATAACTATACTACTACTACTACTGCTACTACTACTACTCTATGTACTACCACTACTAATATTACTGGCCAACAAAAAATAAACCGAGCCTTGATTCAGTGACCCAAAGAAGAATGCACGTACCTAACTTACCCCCCTTTCCCAGGGGGCATACCTACTACATACGTGGCATAAATGTTTCCGCTTCTGTTGCTTCCTTTCCGTTGAAACGTCCAGTTTCGTAAGTAAAATGAGGTTCAACCACAAGGTCCGCCAGAGCCCGGCTCGTACTACACTCATCTCGGGGCGGCTGCAAGCCTGCCTGACCTACGGAACGATCTTGAAAGAAGAACCGGCCTTAAGGGAAACGCCATTAGATTCGAAAAGGTCATCTACACCGGAAAAGAAGGGAAAACCACTCAGGGATGTCCGATGGCCAAATGGGTAAGTATATTACTGTATTCTATATATTCCCCATACTTGTACCGAATGTTTACGCATTTATAAAAAATTTAAATAATTTAAATTTTTTGTAATAATTCGAAATAAGCAAATTTTGTATAATATATTGAATAATATTTTGAAATTAATAAAACAGATATTTACATCTCCATTTGTCTAATAACATTCATAAAAATATGAATTTGCATAGAGATTCGCAGTCCACTAATATTTTAGATCGAAGTCAAAGCGAATCCACTCGTCTCTTTTTAAATTGAATTTTATCCAACCTATTCCAGTCGATAGCTTTGAATCGCCCACTAAGATTACTCTGTACTGCTTTGGTGATGGGATTGTAATATCAGTGATTCGCTAGATACTTCGACGATCTGGTCTGGAGGAGAAGATCCTGACCATAGTGAAACATCGACAAGGGCACAAGTGCCCAACAGCTTGGATCGTCGTGGCCATGGTTGCTTGGGAAGGCGTACCCACTCACGAAGCCGATCGAATCTATTCCCTGTTAAGTCATAAGCTGAATCGATTCGGTCTTCCTACTACTAGACGATGTGGAACGAACGAACCGAGAACCTGTGCTTGCCAAGGTCTCGATCCTGATACTTGCGGTGCAAGCTTTTCCTTTGGATGTTCCTGGTCAATGTATTATAATGGTTGCAAATACGCCAGAAGTAAAACCGTCCGTAAATTTCGATTGTCAGTACGATCAGAGGTGAGGAATATATCATAACAATCTAAATTATAATTAATTGTTAATAATTTAAATTATCATATTTTTGTCATAACAATATTCGTTATCTGTGTTGAATTTAACAAGAATACCATCGAAAGTCTTAACTATTTGCTATAAATGTCTATTTACCATGTAGATTTCATTATTAATGTAGAAATGTTGTATCAAAAATTCTAAGTTCAAGACCTACCTAGTTATAATATATGGTACTAAGGGTTAATCGTCATTCTTGTCTTCCTTATTGTATACAAATATAACGTTTCGTTCTTTTTTATTTTTATTATAGGAGCAAGAAGTCGAAGAAAGAATGCACGTCCTAGCAACACTTTTATCGCCTCTGTATCTCAGCCTTGCACCGGAAGCATTCAACAATCAGACACAATTCGAACGGGAAGCGAGCGAGTGCCGTTTGGGATTTAAACCTGGCCGACCCTTTTCCGGTGTTACGGCCTGTATCGACTTCTGCGCGCATTCTCATCGTGATCTTCACAACATGAACAACGGATGTACAGTGGTAAGTGACTTAAAGAGACACTTAATTTTTTCCAATACTTAATAATTCTGAAAAGGTAAAGATTTAGATGAAATAACTATGCTGTAATTTTTCATCTTAAAGGTGGTCACTATGACAAAACACCGATCTCTATCGAAACCTGAAGAGGAACAGTTGCACGTACTTCCCCTTTACATCATGGATACTACGGATGAGAATGGGTCGAAAGAGGGACAGGATGAGAAGGTTCGCGCTGGAGCTGTAGAAGTTTTGACAAAGTAAATAATTTTGTTATTTATATGACAAACAATCACTCGCACAGAATTCTTCTAGTAATGAATTTTACAAATATGTATCATCTAATTCATAGATATCCTTGCGAAGTGAGAGTTCGATCGGTTCCACTCCAACCCTGCAGAAGACACGGCAAGAAAAGGAAAGAAGACGAGCCAGATACCATTAGCAATAAGAAAGATAGTTCCAAAAGCACTGCTGAAAAAATGGCGGACCCAGGACGCGTACCAGGACACCAAGAAATACCTAGACCGCAAATGAGGGACTCCCAACTATCCCTGGAAATGGCGTCTATGTTCGAAGGAATGGATGCTCAATTACAAAGCTCTCAGGTGTCCTCCACTGTTTTAGACAGTCCAGTGTCCATGTACCAAGGATGGAGTTACCAGAATGAACAACAGTGGGGTAGAAACGGTTGGCTCGATCAGCGAAAAAATAATTGGTTAAACCCGTGGAGAGAATACTCGTTCAGTGGTCTGGACAGAGACGCAAAAGTTGACCCAGACAGTACAAGTCTAGACGATATCAGGCCTAGGAGCACCGTTTCTCAGGATGAACATCGACCAGGTTCGCGAAATTTGCCTAATTCCACCATGGACTCGCCGAGGAACTGTTATCCACACTCACCGAGAGCTCATCCTATTTCACCAAGGAGCTCTCATACAGGAACACCAGGGGATATCGGTTACTCCATGTCTCCTAGAGGATGTCCAACTACACATCAAGACCAGAAAATCGCTTCGCCAAGAAGCTCCGGGTATCCGGACACGGGCTACGGCCACCCACCCCCCAATTCCAGAAGTTATCCGAATATGTACGACACCAGGCAGGGTAGTACATCCCCGAAGACAAGCTGTACAAATTTTCCGGTCCATTTGGATCAGAGGAACGCACTCAACCGAACGAATCATCATCATCAATCGCACAACGTAAATAACGTTCGAAACATTGGCCAGAGCTGCGATCAGTCGAAATTGCCGTACTCCAGACCTGCGCAAGATTCTAGTCAGCAAAAGTACCCTACCACGCAGAACTACTTAGAGGCTCAAAAATCGCAGATCGAACAGCCTTTCGTGAACAGGATACCAGGCCATTATCACCCCCCTCATACCGCGCAGTCCGGAAGAAATCTTCCATATCAGGGCCAGCATGATTCGAACGCGGACATGTTCACTGGCCTGTCGGTGTCTTCTTGCATGGGTAACACTAGTCACAAGCCATTCAGCGCCACGAATGCGGATCTATTGCTACACAGCTCGACGCATCTTCCGCCCAACAATCCACCAAACGGCACTCAGAGCTTAGGATCATTTGATCAGAGAAAATATCGGATGTATAAGGTTCCTGAACAAAAGACACCCGGAATTAGTCAAATGTCACCGGCGCCCTCCGACCAAGCGGGAAGCTGGAACATGCTAGGTACTTGGTACCCCGACCAAAACAAACCTTTCGATCAACAACAGATTTATAACGATCAAATAGGTCCTGATAGGAATCACCAGCAACCTACAGACCACCAGAAAACATTTAATTGGAACGATAGAGTACCGCATCCGGACCAGTCGAAACCACCTTGCTGGGAAACACCCTCGGATCCTTCTCCGTTCAGGGTGCCAAAGGGCAGACCACCGTCGAGGACAGCGTCAAACCAGAATCCAAACACAGACAATACATATCAAAATTCTTCCAATAGAACGTTCCTTAAGCCTCAGGAGCCGACGCGGAACGGTGTCTACGCGGACAGTCCAAGCAACAACGCGGTGCAAAGCAGCATGACGACACATCAAGGTAACCAACGAAGAACAGAGTGGCCGGAAGATAAGACGAAGGAGGGTTTCCACGATTCCAGGCAGAACATCGCGAATCCAAACTCGAATTGTTTTCCATGGGCCGAAGAGATGAAACAGGTGCAAGACTTCCACGGGATGCCGGGCTTGGGACATCCTCACGCTTCCTTCCCACAATACGGACTGTATCCAACATACCCTGTCTTCGACAAACCATATTCTAATTCTTGGGAAGGCTACAACTATCACCAACCGTATCCACACCATCAGACGCCGGAGTATCCACCTCAATTCTATCAGCAACCAAAGAGAGAAGCCTGCTTTCCTTCGCCTCAATATCCCTATCAAGGAGTGCCCCCGTATCAAGGTCTGAATCCAGGTTGGGCGAGATGGGACACTCCTCGCTGGGATATTTACGGACCACCACCCTACTTTCCGGTGTTACCAGAGCCTCCTCCAAAAGCAGAACCACTAGGAGAGATAGCCGACTATTCCGACAACGAAGAATGCTTCAAGGACTCGCAGATGGGTGGAGTCGCCATTGCATTGAGCCACGGTAGCGTGTTGTTCGAGTGCGCCAAGCACGAGATGCATGCCACCACGGCTCTCAAAAAGCCTAATCGTCTGAATCCAACCAGAATCAGCCTGGTCTTTTACCAACATCGTAATCTTAATCGACCAAGACACGGATGGGACGAATGGGAAGAAAAGATGCGACTCAGGAAACTAGGTGTTGCGAGTACCACCACCACCACTACTACTACATCATCGTCCACTTCGCAATCACTGTCTACTCCATCAACTCCAACCAGTCCAGCCAGTGCAATCAACACCGAAAAATCCACTCCGCTACCTTACATACCCAGTGTTCCTAGTTCTCAGTTCATGATGAGATCGCCTACGTATACCACCATGACCTGGACCACCCTTTTCCCAATGCATCCGTGCATGATAACTGGCCCATATCAGGAGGGAGGGGCCATTGGATGAGTAAACGTCGGAGGGCGCGATTCCAGCCATCGATGAGCAAGAACCGTGCCAGGAATCGATCGAGCGATCTCGTCGGACTGATCGAGTGAAAAAGTGGGTTTCAAACGACACGAATCTCACTTGACGACGCTGTTCCGTGCCGTGCAACTTCGACACGAAGAACGTGAAACGAGTCACGAGAACAACGAGAGAAACAGAGCAACAAGCAGCTAACATTGAGAGGGGATCAACGAGCAAAAAGAGCAAACTGTCATCATGAGAGGCTTTCTATCGTAATTCTATCAGGTCATCGTCCTAGATGTGTATAGTTGTTATTGACGAAAAAAGACAAAACGAAGATGAAGAAGAAACAACACGTTTGCACTGCCATTTTTCTATCTCACGTTTTTTCGGGAAATAAATAATAAACGTAACAGACAGGGGAAACAGAGGAGAAGCAAGAAAAGTTAGCAGCAGGTGACTGGTTCGCAACGCAGACGTTTCGTCGCAGGATTCAATTTTAATCGGGGCTTCCCTTTTTATATCGATCTTTTACACGAATCACGGTAAAATGTTGCGAGCGGACAAGAAAAGGAAATCAGATCAACAATGGATATCGAACACGATGAAGATGTTTGGTATCTAGAACGGCAAATTCAAGGCTGAAGGTGGAGGAGGAATACGAAGCAGCTGATCGACAGAGACGTGTCACGCGCTTAGAGAAACACTTGATCGCAATCGAGGCTAATTTTCACGGTAACTGGATTAACGGCACAAAAGGGCGATCGGCCATGTTCTTTCGAAGAACCATTGTTCTTTTCGAGAAATGACTTCGAATATGTTATACGACCTAGAGTAGAATAAATGGAAAGTAAAAATATGGGAAAAAGGACAAAAGAAGAAAAAACGATGTAGAAAAGTAAGATAATGAAAGGAAGACGAAGAACGAATGAAACGTATCCAATTATATATCTTTGATTCTTTTTTTATTTTTCTTTTTTTTTTTTTTTGTTATTTTTAGGAAAAGGTCTCGTATTCTGGTAGAGTCGTAATCGTATTTAGCTAGTCCATGCCTAGACGCGATAGATAATTGTTTTCTTCGCAACATTTTAACACACGGCACACGGAGTTGCAAACATGTACGCTGGTAGCACGTGCGCGCTTGCTATGATCCATTTTTCTACAAAGCTGGATCAATTTTGTAACTATGAGAGTCGATCTGCCGTTTATTTTTCCGCACGTTCTCCTTTTTGTAACACGTGTACCCCATTGTTGTTGTTGTTGTTGTTGTTGCATCATCACACACATACATGTGCATCATGCAGGACCAAAATCGTCCTTAATTCTAATTCGATTAATCGGCGCCATCGTAGTAGATTTTTATCCAATATCGTCCAGCCCATAAATCATCTAAAACGCCCACAAATCATAACTCCAAAAAATCGAACGACGATATGCATATATAGTTTCGGGTGGATCCTTTGTAAAAGTCGTCTGGATAATCTTCGATGCTCCACATGGAAAAACGGAGCTCACACATAGACACGTTACACACGTACACGCGTATAATACATATACTGACACGAAAATGATCTCAAGTTTTTAAGCTAATTAATTAAACGGTAAATATCAACGTTTAATGTATTTCTTTTCTCTTCTCTCTCTCTCTCTCTCTTTCTCTCTCTCTCCCCTTCTTCTCTTAAATTTCTCTCTTTCTTTTGCACACATTGTCTAAAACCTTTCTTTCTCTCGTTTTCTCTCCTTTCGTTCGTCTATTGTACATTGTGCTTGTTAATCATCGTATTTATTTCGTAATTCACTTGCACGTGCTTGCATCCGTAGCTCTATCCTATTAAATCGATCACGTAAGAAAGATTCAAGAGCAAGAACGATGTGACGAAGAGGCACACACAGGCGATTCGATGATATATATATTATACATATATATACAATAATTGCTATAATATTAATATCGAATTCTCGGGTCGGTTCAGTACAAACACACACAAATATACACATCATATACACACGAGAGAATCGTGAGATAATTTTTTAATATAGAATATCGAACTGTGAGGGGGAGAGAAATGCGTCGGTCGTCGTGGTGCCATTTCCTTCGTCAGCTACGATCTTCTCATTGTTTCTTTTTTATTCTCTCTATTTTTTTTTTTTTTTTTTATTCATTCTCCAAGCCCTTTAGAGTCTATAATCGCGATTCCAGATCCACGATCAAATCTATGGATCTCGGGTATCCTGATTTATGTTATAGATATATATATATAAGCCTTTCGAGAGGCGATCTTCTCGAGCGAGGAAGACACGCGCACAGAGATCCAATAGTTTCGCGGTAGATCACAGCGGCCAGCCGGTGAGGTTCGACGTTATTTAACGAGTGCCAGTGTTGGAAGGTGAGCCAGAGAGCCAGAAAATGAAAAAAGAACAAAAAAAAAAAAGAAAGAGTAAAAACCGGGAGCATCCGTATTAATCGTACGCGTCGTTCGAACGATCCCTATGTTTTCTATACATAGACCAGCTACGTTTGGCGTAGCTACCTCGAGACATCCATCGCCACTTCCGGCTAGATCCGCTGCTTTTCCTTCGATCGTATTGTTTTTTTTTTTTTTAACTCATTCATCGATCGTTTGTGACTCGATCGATGAATATGAAAATCAAAAAAAGAAAAGAATCGTGGTATCGAACGAAGGGAATGAGAAGACAGAGGTGGAAAGGAGAATTCAGACGATCAATATTATTGTCAATATTATTGTCAATATTTAAGGTTCTTAACATTGTATTGACAATATATATTGGTCATCTAGAGGATCTTGTACGTACAATACTGTTGAAAATCTGAAATATTGACAACAATATTGATCGTCTGAACGCTCCTGAAGAGGTCTTTTTAATTGAAAAGAAATAGCTAAAATCGAGGGATATTTTGCTCGATGATAAGACCGAGGATGAATCATGATCACGTGTTAGTTTTGTTTAATTGGTTCATTGAATCGAAACAATCGATCGATCGGTTTCTTGCCTTTCGAAGTTTCGATTCACGATCACGCTAACGCGTAAGCGTATGCGTGGGGAAGAAATCGAAAAGAGAATCGAATAGAAAATGGAAAATCATGGTTGTTCGTGGAAAATCGATGGGTCTGCACGATAATCGACAGAGAGGCGCTACTATTGTAAGAGGAAGGGTGGTGAAAAGACGCGTCCATTCCTCGCCCATCGAAGTATTATAAGAATCATTAATATATTATCATTCATTATTATCATAATGTAGTAGTAATAATAATTATTAGCGACAAACAGTAATAATTAGTAATATAATCTAATTTAATCCGACTATTTATTAATTAAGTTTTGACAAAACGCGTTGGTCTATTATATTTTTATTATTATATTTTTTTGCTGTTCTATCTTCCTTTTCTCTCCTTATCTTTTCCTTTCCTCTCTTTTTCTTCGGTTTAACTTTTCTTTCGTAACATCGAACGATCGAGTTCAAGTCGAGAGTACGCACCAAGCCTTTCCACTTATTTCCCATTTTCTTTTCTTCTTTTAATTTTGTGTTCTCTCTTATATTCTCTCTCTTTTCCTCTCTGTTTTCTTTTCTTTTTTTTTTTTTTTTTTTTGTAAAATTGTTTAGCACGAGCGTGAAACAAAATCGTCGATAACACACTCGTACCTTTTTAAAACGCTAGTCGTCCCTTCCGTTTTCTAAATTTCTTTTCTTAATCGAGTCTTCTTTTTTCTCGTTTTATATCTCGGTATCGTCCTTCGTTTTACCGTACGACGAACTTTTATTCGCTAAGAGCGTAATCGTTCCTCCATTTTTAACGCGCGACTCCGAAGTCTCTACGTTCTAAAGTAGATGATATCAAATAAATAAACGGTGAATAAAAATCGACTATTTTTCTATTAGACGAGTACCATTTTTCGATTAGGTTTTCTAATACCGAGAATCGATCTCAGCCAGTCAATTAAACATCTTACAAACAAAAAAAAAAAAAAACTCACAAAACCAAAATAAAGAAATAAAAATTCACGCTGAAATCGCAAAATACATTTCTATTTTTTTAACCGTTTTGAAAGATCGTCCTATAAAGAAAGGAAACAAAAATGTAAGCTTGGTTCGTCATCCAGTTCTTTCTTCTTTGCAAGCAATCGTTTCGATCACGACACTCTTCTTGTTTCTTACGAACGATTTGCTAACGACGAATGTTTCTAGTCGATCGTGAAGCGTCTTCGGCTATGGCTTCACCCCACGTCGGTCTTCATCGAAGACTGTTCACGTTCGATTTCGTAGAAATGATTCTCTGCTTTCGAACGCTCATGCGACGGTTAAAATGAAATTAAAACGATACAAATAAGAAGAAACGCACGGTGAAACCAGAAAAATGATTGGACGAGAAAAGAATGTTTTTATGAGATTTATTATACACTCTCGATCGTGATCTATCGATTTCATATAGATCTATTATCGACAACTATTCGTACTTTTTACAATCTGATGAATTATATATTTTAAAATAGATGAATTTTAGAGATAATGAAATGAAGAATCAAAACGAAACCAGTGATTATTATAACCTTTTTTAGATTCGATTTATCATAAATGTTAATTCTGTCCCAATTTTACAAACAATGAAGAAACGATACGTTTTCTTATTTTGTTATTATATATGTCTCAGAGCGATCGTCAGCCGTGGATGGATCGTCGTTTGAAACGCTCCTGTTCCTTTCACATTCGCACACGTTTCTTTCCTCGATCGCGATCCATGGATCCGCTTAGATTGATCCGCGCGATGCACACAGACAAGGTTTTTCTCTCGTCGACTTCCGAATGATTCTCAGTTGCGTGCGTGAGTACAATGTTAAGGAATGTTTGAGAAAAGGAAACTAAATAAGAAAAGGAACAAAAGGAAAAACGAAGAGAAGAACAGGTTTCGTCGCAGGATTTTTCGAAAGGAATATTTTCGTAAAAATCATACGACGAACCGGTCGAACTTCCAGTTACGATCGATAAACAGAACAAACGAAACAGGACAGGACGAAACGGAACAGAAGTGAAAAGGGAAAATCGGCTGGTTATCGTTGCTGTTCTTTTCTTTTTTTTGTATAGGATGCGTGGAAAAAATTGTATCGTCACGATGCCAAAATAGTATTAAATATTTGCGGTAATAATTAAGACGTAAGAAGAGGAATCGCTAGCTGTTGTACTCGATGATGATTGTCGTGTGTAGCGAGAGCAGGAAGAAAATGAATGTGACGCACGCGAACGAGTTTTATTGCCAATTCTGTACCTTTTTCCTTTCGAAAAGAAGATCGGAAGTTGGATGAGAAAATCGATTCTAGCGTCGATCAGGGCATGATTCGATAACGTGGTTGTACGAACGAGGCGGAATGAGAGCAGGAAAAAAAGGAAGGATGAAAGAAAGAAAGAAAAAGGTTGAAAACTGTATTTTTTCTTCCAATACCAAAAAGATGCCATTTTGTTTTGTACGAAAAAACCTATGAAAAAACTCGTAAAAAAAAATATATAAAAGAAAGAAGGAGAAGTAAACGAAACGAAGGAGATATGGTGAGAATGTGTAGGAATTAAATATAGGAGGAAGTTTGGGGAGGAGTTGAAGCTAAGCGGGGCTGAACAAATTTTTTAAATAGTTTGTAGCGAGCGTAATATAACAGTTGTAATAACGATTGCAGAACAAATTACAAAGATGCAAAACAGATAAATATTTACGCAACAAATATACTTGATGTATATCTGTCTCGTGAGATGAATAATAATAATAATAATAATACTAATAATAATAATAATAATAATAATAATAATAATAATAAAGTAAAAAAAATAAAAAAGAACAAAAAAGTAATGAAACCACTTGTCCGCCTTATGAAGCCAGAATAATACAATAGGTGATCGATCGATAAGAATTGACAAAACAAAATAAAAAAAAGTAAAGTAAATTAAAAGTAACAGGTTAATTAACGGTAAGTGCGAAAATCGCGAAACGCTCGTCACATATTTATGTTTATCTCTTAAATATGTATATGTATATATTTAAGGAAACTTGTATGTATATACAAGCTCGTATATACATACAGGGTGTGTTACGCTGTTAGAAACAAATAAATAAATAAAATCGAGTAGAGAATCAGAAAAAGAGAGTCAGGTCAAAAATGAGAGAATGATAAAAAGAGCGTCGCTCGCAATTTTTGCACTTAGGTACCAAAACAATATTCCCTGGATCCCCCGAAATAGGGCATACGAATATAGCGCTACGTATACACCGGTTACATATGTGTACATATATTTTTGGATAAAGAACCCAGAAGAAAAAAAAGTTTTAAATCGAAATTCGGGCCGCGACGCAAATCATGAAGTTGTTTCGATGGATCGTTTCTCGACGCGATGATCGTTTACGAACGAACAAACATTCAAAACGGAAAACGAATGAACAAAAAAAAGTAAGAGTTGCAGATTTAATAGTATAAAAGAATTGAAACGAGTAAAAAAAGTACTATGATGATGATTCTTTTCTGTTTCTTTTCATGATATTCCGTGAAATCGATTCGATTATTGGTATCGTAGATTACACTTCGCGATCGTTTTCGTTCAACGATCTATGACGAGAAAAATCGTCTCTCTCAATCGTGATTGCAGATAGTGCTTCGAGAATAAACGAAATGAAAATGGAATAGGTATCACGAAAAAAGATACGAGACAGAGATATAATTAAAAGATAATAAAGCATAATGGAATGGGGGAGACACGAAGTGATCCATCGAAAAAACATTCCCCATGCATCCGGTCCAAAAAAGTGTATTTATGAATATTTATTTACGTGAGACTAAATGAGATGGAAAAAAGAGGAAAATGATGAATGAAAGAAAATCTAATATATTGACGATTTAATAAAATAGATGGTCATAAGTTTAAGATGTAAGTTTTATAATGAATATATATATATTATATATATATATATATATATAAATCTACATATATATATATTTACTTGTAAAGCGTTTTATTGCCTTTCGCCAAGTTCGATCGCGCCAAAAAGAGCCGAACGAGCGGAAGGGATAGCGAAGCAATGGTGGTCGAAAGAAATGAGGAAAAACTCATTCTCGATTCAAAAAAAAAAAAAATTTAAAAGAATAAGAAAACGTGGTAATTAAAAAATTATCGGTCAACAATGAACGTGAGCGAATGAAACGAACGTGAATATTCGTGAAGATAAAGTAATTAATTAATTAATTACGTCAGAGAGTGATCTTCGTTTTTTGTCGTACCATCGTGAACGTTGACGATGTAACTTATTATTATTACTATTATTATCATATTACTATTATTATTACATATTGTATTTTTTTTTCTTATTTCTGTTTCCAGTCCATGTTTTTAATTTTCAATATTACTTTTAGAACAGGCGACAACAAAAAAGAGAAATGTGACAAACGATAAAAAAAAAAGGTCAAAGCATTGATCGGCGTGCATTTCTATTCCGATCGATCAACTGAAACGCGAAATACGTAGCGAAATGCGCGTGGATCAATTACGAAACAACAAAACACTCACATACAAAAGAAAAAAACGAAAGGAAAAAACAAAATCACGGGTGTGCTTTTGAGCGATGAGAAATCAGACGTACACACGTATACACAGTACGCACACGTACAAATAAGAGGAAAAGACACACAGAGACACGGATACACACGTACAAACACATACATACACACCGTATGCTTAGAGTTTAGTAGCGATTTATAGACGATAAGCGATAGAGTAATTTAAACTGATCATTGCTATCGATGACTATTATTGACATAAGAGTACATTTAGACGAAAAATATGTTATTAAGTAAGATGTAATTGTCCTTTGTGAATATACATAAGAGAGAAATGAGAAATACAAGAAACTTTTATGATAAAAAGAAGACTTGATCATTTTTCGTATTTCGTGTAACCATTCGTCGAGAAACGAAATAAGACAGAATGAATGCAAAATGAAAAAAAGAAGGAAAAGAATTATTTTAATGTTTTCGCGCGTAGGTAAATGATCATTAACATGTACACATATTTTTGGACAGTTCTGTTGATCATTCGTGTACATGTTTATGAGATATTATAAAAGCATTGAGAAGATTCCATCCTACAGATACGTGTGAATGTAATAAATTTATAATGAATTTCTTTTAAATACGATACGTGCCGTTCATTAAATTAATATGAAAGATCATTTCAAACGATGTATAACAACGATGACAATTTAAATGAATCCGCGGTTAAAAAAAAAAAAGACCAGATCTCGATCGATATTTTCCTCATCAATGTTAAATGTTCATTCGATTGATTGAGATTAATATAATCGATCAATTTGCTTCGATGCATCCATGGAATCAGATACTTGTATTCGCTCACATATAACTCATCGCATGTCATTTTCTACACGATCATTTCTCTTATTTATTGTAATAAAATTGCTTTTTCCATATAGTAAAGAATATGTAGAAGTTGGAAAGAAATTCGCTACGCAGATTCGATAAACGGAAGCATTAATCATGCATATCATGGTACAATAAAAATGTTATGTATTTAACACAAGTGTTAAATGAATTGTACTCACCGAATGACCCTATTCTCTCTAGACTCTTGAATTGATTGATGTGTGATAGCAAAGTGATTTAATTTTCAAAGCGTTTGTCGCGTTTAGAGAACGTTCAAACTTTTTAACTGAACACGACTATTTTCCGATTACATAAATCGATCAATTAAATCAATCATTACAACATTACTGCTAGTTTCCCGATAGTAGCCGAAATTCAACAATTTAAGTTTTTCTACATGAAACCACTCCCCCAATAGATGTATGTTGATGTTAAATATCAATGATTATAAATACTGTAGAGATTTTTTTAACATTGTAACTAACACTTTTACTTACAAACACGCGTCAACAAAGTACAGACTTTGCTAATCAAAACAATTTAATTACACTTACATGAAATACTTTTCGTTAAATTAACACTATGTGAAACTGCTAAATATTCGAACTATCCATATCTATGGAAACCGAAATGAAAATTTAGCGGTAAATTAGAAAACTATATTATACATAATTTAATATTTTATGTTTCATTTACCATCTGATGAAAGGCGTGAAATTGAAGATGATGAGCCATATTTTCAATATATACATACATTCATTGAATGTACGCATTTAAAAATAAGGTCGGAATATTGATTTTTTACCATTTTGATGTCAAGCATTGTAAAATGCGTTGAGTTCGTCTTACAACAAACTTCCACGTTATCAATAGATGTCAGAAGTACAATACACATTATATAAATTTCATGGGATTTGTTTTATTATAATAAAATTTGTTACATTCATAATATCAATAGTTTCTTTTTGCTGTGCACTTTTTAATAACATCAATTAATATATAAACTTATAAGCGAAAAGATAATGTCAATTATCGCAAAACAGTTACTGCATGCAAATATTATATACCCAAGGAATCATCATTTACTTGTTCTCTCCAGTAGATAACAAATGTAATTCAGGGCTTTGAGATTGTGTTACATTTGAATTTTTCATTTTGATTTCCAATTCTAAAATAATATGCCTAATCCCAGGCATCCATGCACTACACAGACTAGCATGTTGCATCATTAATAAAGCATGTATCTCATCAGCTTTTTTAACATTCCCCTCTCGTAAAGCTGGAAACAAATTTTTCATTATTCTTTTACCTCCAGAAGAAATAATGTATTTAAGAAATAATTAGCCACAAAACTAACCTGTAGACAAATCTAAAACATTCTTGTATATCACATTATTTAATTTATCTTCAAGCCATACAGCTTTCAATATATCTAATCTCTTCTTTACCTCCTTAGTTCTATCTTTTTCCAATATATGCTCACTTATTACAGTTTCCAAATTTTTCAAAACATTGTTTAATGTCTCCTCCTTATCAGTCTCTATATTGTTTGCTTCTATATCTTTATTTGAAGGACATAACAATGGAGGATGTGGTGCTATTAATAGATCAATCCAACCCTGTATATGTGGTGGCATTTTTAATGGCTTATTTACAGAAGATTCTTTATCTATAGCTTGTATAGATTTCATTGGAAATGCTACTGTCTTGTTCAGTACTCGCTTAGTAGGCGTTATGGAACTTTGTCCAGTAAAATATATCCATTTTGGAGAATCATTCCATCTGGTGTCATGACCAAATGAAACCTTTCGCGTAGAACGTTTCTGATCTGTAAAATAAAATTACATAAAGATAATAAGACATGTTACAAAACATATTTCTCTATCATACACGTTATTATTGTTTATATTAAATATTCAAGAGAAACAGCTAAATACATATGTCAAAGTATTTATGTTACTTGTTTCCTTCAAAAGTTTGTTTAATGCCTTTTCTTTATCAACCTCTATATTGTTGCCTTCTATATTTTTGTTTGAAGGACATAACAATGGAGGATGTGGTGCTATTAATAGATCAATCCAACCCTGTATATGTGGTGGCATTTTTAATGGCTTATTTACAGAAGATTCTTTATCTATAGCTTGTATAGATTTCATTGGAAATGCTACTGTCTTGTTCAGTACTCGCTTAGTAGGCGTTATGGAACTTTGTCCAGTAAAATATATCCATTTTGGAGAATCATTCCATCTGGTGTCATGACCAAATGAAACCTTTCGCGTAGAACGTTTCTGATCTGTAAAATAAAATTACATAAAGATAATAAGACATGTTACAAAACATATTTCTCTATCATACACGTTATTATTGTTTATATTAAATATTCAAGAGAAACAGCTAAATACATATGTCAAAGTATTTATGTTACTTGTTTCCTTCAAAAGTTTGTTTAATGCCTTTTCTTTATCAACCTCTATATTGTTGCCTTCTATATTTTTGTTTGAAGGACATAACAATGGAGGATGTGGTGCTATTAATAGATCAATCCAACCCTGTATATGTGGTGGCATTTTTAATGGCTTATTTACAGAAGATTCTTTATCTATAGCTTGTATAGATTCCATTGGAAATGCTACCGTCTTGTTCAGTAGTCGCTTAGTAGGCGTTATGGAACTTTGTCCAGTAAAATATATCCATTTTGGAGAATCATTCCATCCAGGGTCATGACCTAATAAAACCTTTCGCATAGAACGCTTTTGATCTACAAAATAAAATTACATAAAGATAATGAGACATGTTACTAAACGTATTTCTGTATCATAAACATTATTATTATATTAAATATTACAGAGAACTAGCTAAATACATTTGTCGAACTGCTTATATTACTTGTTTTCTTTTCGCTCATCTTTGATTGTAATCTTATCGAATTTTATGTTGAAAGAAATGTCAAAAGAAAATGATATGTAGAGTAAAACTGATTTAAGATTAGTATTGATATTAATTTTGATAAACACTTATAAGCTGTTATAAGCATATTTACTTATACGGTATAATCGTAAACATATTAAGGTTGAATAAGTATAAAACAGACTTGATGATATGACATTATATGGGATCTTGTGTCAGACGTTCTGTAATATCGACTTCGAAAAAATCCTCTGGAAACTTTCCTCACTCTGCCACCAGAGGTCTACAGCAATAGTGAGCAATTTGGTTAGTTTTTCAAACTTTAATATATCAAAAAGAGCTTTTTACATGAGTAAAATGTCACAAAAGAGATGTCGCGAAGCATTATAAATATTTTTAATTTTACCTTAGGACTAAACCTACCCTCAATTTAACAAAAACTCCAGAATGTTTCATCTTTTCCATTCTGCGATTCCTCTAAAGCTAAACCGATAAAGTTGTCGATGAAGAACATTTTTTCCGATTTCGATAATTTTGAAATATGTCATAAGGCTCGACATTTTCAACAACTTTAATCTGAACATATAACCGGCGATTGTCTTTAGTTTCCGAATTCTATTCAAAAATATCTCACCGCTCGGCCTCAGTTTTCAAGCTGAGTTGGGTTAAGAGTACTATTAATTCAGCCGCCTCATGGCAGCCGGATTAATACTGCTACTATAACCCAACCCAATGTGGGTTGTTGAGAAATGGTTTATGAGATATTATAGAAGCATTGAGGAGGTTCCATCCTACAGATACGTGTGAATGTATTAAATTTATATATTAATTTCCTTTAAATACGATACATGCCGATCATTAAATTTAATGACTTAATGATTTAATTGATCGATTTATGTAATCGGAAAATAGTCGTGTTCAGTTAAAATGTTTGAACGTTCTCTAAACGCTGTGAAAATTAAATCACTTTACTATCACACATCAATCAATTCAAGAGTCTAGAGAGAATAGGGTCATTCAGTGAATACAATTCATTTAACAGTTGTGTTAAATATACAGGGTGGTTGGTAACTGGTGGTACAAGCGGAAAGGGGGTGATTCTATGCGGAAAAAGGAGTCAAAAATATAGAATAAAAATTTTTTTTTTAATTTTTTTAAAAATCTACAGTGAGATCCGTTATAACGAGACATGATAAAATGCACGCGTACCGAGCGAAAATTCAAAGTCGATTTTCTCGAAAACAAAGGCTCAAACGAAAAATTTTTATTCTATATTTTCGACTTCTTTTTTCGCGTAGAATCACCCCCTTTCCGCTTGTACCACCAGTTACCAACCACCCTGTATATATTTTTTTTTATTTATTTATTTATTTACATTTTACAATTTGTCCAGTAGGACATTTGGTAAAATATTATAGCTTAGTGCTATAATAATATAACATGTGGATGGCTACCCCCAATGGGATACTATCTTCGAATTTGATTGATTTATTTCTTTATTGTGGTGAGTGTTTGTTTGTTTGTTAGGTTATGTCCTTTGTGAGATCTGTTGGATGTTTCCTTTTTAATCTTCTTTTTATGTTTGATGACCGTTTGCCGACCGTTTCCGCTGCTAGCCGGTTTGGGTGCGTTACTATTCTTTCTCTGTACCTTCTTGCACATCTGTTAATCTCCTCCTTGACCGTTGGTATTCCCAGGTCTTTCCGAAGTACCGAAGTCCGTTTCTAACGTACCATGGCGCGTTTACTATTCTGAGTATTTTAGATTGCATTGCCTCTATTTTGGTTATATGGCTCATTGCTGCTGTTCCCCATAGTGCTATTCCGTATGTCCAGATTGGCTTTATGACCATTTTATATATTTTTAGTTTGTTTTCTAGACTTAGTTTGGATTTTCGACTTGTTAGCCAGTACATTTGTCTCCTTGCCATCTGTATTTTGTCTATTATTGCTTTAATATGCTGTTTCCATGTGAATCATGTATCTAAGTGGAGTCCTAGGTATTTGACTTGCCTTGTTTGTATTATGTGTGTGCCGTTTAGTATAATGTTTGGTGGTTTCTGTTTTTGCAGTGTGAATGTAATGTGTTTGCATTTATCGGGGTTTGCTTTAATTTGTTTTGCTTGAAGCCACTTTTCTATTTTTGTGATATGTTCTTGTAGTAATTTAACTGCTGTTCCAGGGTTAGTGTGCCTGACTAGTACAGCTGTGTCATCCGCGAATGTCAGTATTTTGCTATTGTTAGTTGTTGGTATGTTGGACGTGTATAATGTGTATAAAATTGGTCCTAGGACACTTCCTTGCGGAACTCCTGCCTTGATTTCTTTAACTTCAGAGTATGTGTCTTTGATTTTTACTATGAAGGTCCTGTATATTTAACACAAGTGTTAAATGAATTGTACTCACCAAATGACCCTATTCTCTCTAGACTCTTGAATTGATTGATGTGTGATAGTAAAGTGATTTAATTTTCAAAGCGTTTAGAGAACGTTCAAACTTTTTAACTGAACACGACTATTTTCCGATTTCATAAATCGATCAATTAAATCAATCATTACAGCATTACTGCTAATTTCCCGATAGTAGCCGAAATTCAACAATTTGAGTTTTTCTACATGAAACCACTCCCCTAATAGATGTATTGATAGTGTTCAATATCAATGATTATAAATACTGTCGGAATGAAAAGCGGAAAGCATATCTACGGAAAGCGAAATGAAAATGTAGCGGTAAATTAGAAAACTATATTATACATAATTTAATATTTTATGTTTCATTTACCATCTGATGAAAGGCGTGAAATTGAAGATGATGAGCCATATTTTCAATATATACATACATTCATTGAATGTACGCGTTTAAAAATAAGGTCGGAATATTGATTTTTTACCATTTTGATGTCAAGCATTATAAAATGCGTTGAGTTCGTCTTACAAGAAACTTCCACTGTTCGGGATTTGGAGTGACCGCCTGGTAATTGCCGTGACGCTTTATGTGAAATAGATGCGATCCTCGGGCAGGACGACCGTCAAGGGTCTACGCTACCCTAGTGCGGACCCATTATAAACAGTGGGCCTATTGTACAGTCAAGGTACTTTAGGACCCTACGGAAAAGACTCATAAATCAGGAAACTTCTTTATTTTCCCCAAGTGTAAGGGCACCTGCGCGCGAACCTTCACGAAGGCAGGCCAATCCTCAAACATACGTCTTTACCCAATGATCAGTTAGGAACAGACTTGAGACACACCCACCACGAACCTTCCTCTACGACAGCAACATCCCCAAGACTCACTCTTGCAGCAGTCTAAGCAGCATTCTAAGAGTCAACACGTAACAGTATTCAGTCAGTGAACATTATATTTAACAGGATAGCCAGTGAATTAAAGACAGTTGTAGTCAGAGTATTAAGTGGAACTCAGTGAACTTAAAGACAGTTGTATTCAGAGTATTGAGTGGAATAAATAAGGTGAACTAAACCTCGCTCTTTACATTTATTATAATCCTCCACCTTGGGTGCTAATAACGTTCAAGGCTCGCGATACCAACCGATCAGTCGTGCCTGACTGGTCGTTAGTTAGTTGTATGTCGCAACATCCCCGTTATCAATAGATGTCAGAAGTACAATACACATTATATAAATTTAATGGGATTTGTTTTATTATAACAAAAATTTGTCACATTCATAATATCAATAGTTTCTTTTTGCTGTGCACTTTTTAATAACATCAATTAATATATAAACTTATAAGCGAAAAAATAATGTCAATAATTATCGCAAAACAGTTACTGCATGCAAATATTATATACCCAAGGAATCATCATTTACTTGTTCTCTCCAGTAGATAACAAATGTAATTCAGGGCTTTGAGATTGTGTTACATTTGAATTTTTCATTTTGGTTTCCAATTCTAAAATAATATGCCTAATCCCAGGCATCCATGCACTACACAGACTAGCATGTTGCATCATTAATGAAACATGTATCTCATCAGCTTTTTTAATATTCCCCTCTCGTAAAGCTGGAAACAAATTTTCCATTATTCTTCTACCTCCAAAAAAAATAATGTATTTAAGAAATGATTAGTCACAAAACTAACCTGTAGACAAATCTAAAACATTCTTGTATATCACATTATTTAATTTATCTTCAAGCCATACAGCCTTCAATATATCTAATCTCTTCTTTACCTCCTTAATTCTACCATTTTCCAATATATGCTCACTAATTACTGTTTCCAAATTTTTCAAAACATTGTTTAATGCCTCCTCTTTATCAATCTCTATATTGTCTGCTTCTATATTTTTGTTTGAAGGACATAACAATGGAGGATGTGGTGCTGTTAATTGATCAGTACTACCTTGTACATGTGGTGGCATGTTTAATGGCTTGTTTACAGAAGATTGTTTATCTGTAGCTTGTATAGATCCCATTGGAAATGCTACCCTCTTGTTCAGTACTCGCTTAGTAGATGTTATAGAACTTTGTCCAGTACAATATATCCATTTCGGAGGATCGTTCCATCCAGGGTCATGACCTAATAAAACCTTTTGCATAGAACGGTTCTGATCTGCAAAATAAAATTACGTGAAGATAATGAGACATGTTACAAAACATATTTCTGTATCATACACATTATTATTGTTTATATTAAATATTACAAACAAATAGCTAAATACATATGTCAAAGTATTTATATTACTTGTTTCCTTTTCACTCATCTGTGATTGTAATCTTATCAAATTTTATATTGAAGGAAATGTCAAAAGAAAATGATAAATAGAGTAAAACTGATTTGGGATTAATATTGACATTAAATTTGATAAGCACACTTATAAGCTGTTATAAGCATATTTACTTATACAGTATAATCGTGAACATATTAACGTTGAATAAGTAGAAAACAGATTTGATGATATGACATATGGGATCTTGTGTCAGACGTTCTGTAATATCGACTTCGAGAAAATCCTCTGGAAACTTCCTCACTCTGCCACCAGAGGTCTACAGCAATAGTGAGCAAATTGGTTAGTTTTTCAAACTGTAATATATCAAAAAAGACTTTTTACATGAGTAAAATGTCACAAAAGAAATGTCGCAAAGCATCAAAAATATTTTTTATTTTACCTTAGGACTAGACCTACCCTTAAGTTAACAAAAACTCCAGAAAACTTCATCTTTTCCATTCTGCGATTCCCCTAAAGCTAAACCGATAAAGTTGTCAATGAAGAGCATTTTTTCTGATTTCGATGATTTTGAAATATGTCATACGACTCGACAGTTTCAACAACTTTTATCTGTACATATAACCGGCGGTCGTCTTTAGTTTTCGAATTCTACGCAAAAATATCTCACCGCTCGGCTTCAGTTTTTAAGCTGAGTTGAATTAACAGTTCTATTAATTCAGCCGCCTCATAGCAGCTGGATTAATACTGCTGCTATAATCCAACTTAATTTATGTTGTTGAGAAATGGTTTGGGTTAAGGTTATATTTAACTCTAGTGGGCGACTCGCGAAATAAAAATGACGAGATTTTTTGAGATTTTTCCTAGATTGAGGTTAATTTTAGGTTTAGTTCTAAAGTAAAATTGAAAATATCTATGAATTCTATATTATGTAAATCTAAATTTATTTAAACAACATTCTTTTCTACCATTTGAAATACTGCATCTTTATTTTAAATGCGTTGGAAAAGTTTATGAAAGTAGTTTAATTTATATCTTTTCTTTATATTATATTTATAACTTTATATAACATCTGGTGGCATTAACTGTGAAAATCTAACAAATCAATCGCAGCGTTATGACTAACGGCCGATGTATAAACTAGACCTCTGGAACCTTTTTTAATTTATTTATTATTATTACAATATTATTATTACAATATCTTTTCATTATTCATTATTATTATTATAATATTTTATTATATACATATAAACATCTACTTATGCTTAATATTATTTAGGATATATTGCTTTATATACATATACGTACATACATATAAAACGCAAAGTATTTTTATGTTTGTTCGCTTATAACTTAAGAGCTACTGAATCAATTTAGATTGTGTTTGAATCATTTGATACAGAATGTGATTTAAAAAATTTAGAATGAATAAGTTACACATTCATTGGTGACGCAACGGTGAGGGATAGCCCGAACAGACCGATCGTCATTCTTCGGCTGTGCTCGGAATAGGTTCGAGTGTTGTATGCGATAGTAGGGAACATGAGGCACGTCTTACGTCTTATATCTTGCAATTAGGATAAAAATAATCACACTCGTATTTTCACCGGAACGGGCATTCATAATAATTTTTATTAAAATACATAATTCTTATGCTTCTTTATTTATTATATATATAAACAAGGCCCAAGGACAAACATTAAAATACTCAGCTGTAGATTCACGGTACAAACGTTTCTCTCGCGGCCAACTCTAAGAAGCCTGTTCATGATTCAATAATGTGAATAATCTGACGCTATTACTTGAAGACAACACGACACAAAAGATTGTATATAAAGAAATATTTTAATATGATTATTAAATACATAATTTCCTTTAAATAATGTTTATCTATTTTCTTTTCGTTTTGACTTATTCTTTGCAATATCTATCTAAAAATTCAATTACTAAAGACATATACCTGGACAAGGACAGATATATTTGTATTATAATATATATAATATAATAAAAATATATATATATGATATCTCTCTGACAATATTATAATATAGCTTTATTTGTTTAATTTACAAACATTACTTTTATGAAATTAATTATTTAATTCAATTTAATTTAATATAACATTATAATAATATTTATAATAAAAGTGTGTAGTATTTAATACGAGCAAAATATAATTGATCAATTACAAAGTAGTGATTGTATATCTACTGATACTAATCATAAATCGAGTGTTGTAAAATTCCTGGTTAATTATTCAATATCAACTGACACGCAAGTGAAACTATTGACAAGTTTAATGCGCTAATGTAACATAATGCGGATTATGATTTCAATCTATTTAGTTGAAACTTTCACCGCGAAGAAACATAATCATGAAGTTGTTCTGCCCTTCTAATATTTACCAAGAATCTTGGTTACTATTGAGTATAACAAAATTATTAGGTAAGGAATTGACTAAATAATAAAAATTATGAAATAAATTATCAGAAAATATAAGATTATAAAAATTAATTTAAAGAAAGAATCATATTATTTTTTAAAAATTTACTTTCATATCAGGTTTTGAATATCTTTTCTTTACAGGTTTATATCCTATCAAATTTTTCAGAATTGCATTTCCAAATTATTTATATGTATCTATATTAGTGGCGCTTTATTGGTTTTGTCATTGGCAGTTTTTATATTATATATTTGACATGTTTGATAAATTTCGTTCTATAAATGACACGTTCTTACTTAGATATGTTCGAGTTTACTTAAATATACTTTCGTATCCTATAATAATAATTTCAAGTATGTACAAATGCTCAAAAGTAAAAGAAGTATTCGAACTGTTAGATATCGTTGACGAAAGCGCAATGTTCTTAAATATAGAGATCGATCATTCTTTATGTATGAAAAATGATATTGTTAGAATAACTACTGCGATATTTGTAGTACTAACTTGTAATTTAATGGATTACTATGGGTTATTGGATAACGATTCAGACTTTATATATCTTCTTATATGGGTAATTGATAGATTACCCGATTTTGTTTGTGTAATAGTAATATGTTCTTTTACTGTATTTATGTATAAAATTGAGATTAGATTTATGCAAATAAATACGATATTAAATATTATTACAAAAGGAAAACATTTCATTTCTATCTCTGAGATGTCCGATATGAACAATGGTATGTTTCTATTATAATAGACATTTTTGCAAATTATTTTACATTAAAACGAATGGCTTATGTTGAAATTTAGTTTCCAGATATAGATTATTAAAATGGCTTCGATTCGAATTACACAAAACAATGTTACTTTTAAATGAAGCATATAGTTTTCGATTCAAACTCATGACAATAATATATATTGGATATATATGTCTACATATGTGTATCATCTATAACCATACTTTTAACACATTTTATGCACCTGATGTAATACTGAGTTTTACATGGAGTACCACTGACTTAATCAAACTCGTCTACTTAATTCATTTATATGGCAATCTAACACTAGAGGTAATTTAAAAATATTATTGTACATATAAGTTAATTACATTCCCTTGTTATATTTTGATTTTTCAGCATAATTAAAGGAATAGATAAATAAAAATATCTATTAAGCTTTATCCTCGAATAAATTTCAAATATTTTATAAGAACAGTAATCTTAACAATTTTTTAAATTCATGCGCTTGTATAGATACCAACTGATTAACAATAAAGTTACAAAGCGCACCATCTTTTATTAAAGAAGTGAAAATATTCGACCAGTTACTCGTCGTTCACCGCTTATTCAACTATTTCAGTAATTTTATTATAATAATAAATACATGGTGGAACAAAATATATTCGTGTTTTTACTTAAATGTCCTCTTTACAATGCTCTAATTTTTTATTATGACGTGTCTCGTCAGCGTGCATTAAGCGCATGCGCAATGCCACCTTACGTGGCATCGGCAGCAGTCACTATTGCAGCGAAATATATTTTCTTCATTTAGTGTAAACATTTGTGGAAATATTAACCTTTGTTATGGTTCAAGTACGTTTAATGACATAACGTAAGTAATTTATATTACAAAAACATTTTGTAAATTACTCATTCGAAAGACTCGTTTATAAGCATTACTCTGTGCAAAATGGCTTATTCTATTTTACTACTCTAAAGTAACATTTGTTAATAATTTACCACATAGACTGAAGGTCGCTAAATAATGAGCATATAAGATTCATTTAAAATCAACGTCCAATATGGTGTACGATAATCACATATTTAATTTTGTATAGGTTATCTTATGTCTGTCAATATGTGGCATATTTTGAATGTCTATCTTTAATTTATGAATTTGTAATTGTGCTATGGAACGTGTCACTTATAACATTACGCAATCTTAGTTTATGCATTAAAGTTATATGTTTCATAAATATAAGTCTGTTTATTATTTTTAGAAAATTTAATTTTTTCATGTATGCTTTATAGACATTAAAAAACTTAGTGTCAGAAAATGACTTAATTCGGTTTTGAATAACGATAAGATCATATATTCTCTGACATAATTAAATTTTTTGAGATAATTAAAATAGTAAAATTATAGTATAAAGAAAAACATTTACAAAAATAATTTGTTCTCTTTTTAGGATCAAGAATGAATCCACAATATATACAGCAACAACAGTCACAACAGCAGCAACAGTCACAACAGCAACCTAGTTATTTCTCTGGTCCTCCAACTTCATCTCCATATGGAGAAGTAAATTCTAATGTTCCATCAAATATGTTAAAAAGACCCCCAATGAACTCACAATTATATGCTTCTCAAAAAACAATGCAAGGACCTCCCCTTACTAATTTACATCAACCTCAAGCACCATATTATGTGAATAATATACAAACACAAGGTAATATGATTTACTTTTATTCTTCTTTGTTAGAATATGTTTATTTTTATAACAAAATAACTTTTGTTTAGGAAATACTCAATATGAATTATCTACAAACAATCCACATATTATACCACCTCCAGCAAGTCAAAATAATATAGTTAATCAAATGTCAAATATGTCTTTGGGAGATCAACAAAGACCATCATCTGTGGTAATCATACAGTTTATACAGGGTGGTTGGTAACTGGTGGTACAAGCGGAAAGGGGGTGATTCTATGTGAAAAAAGAAGTCGAAAATATAGAATAAAAATTCTTTTTTAATTTTTTTTTAATTTTTCCATCGAGACAACGATCTACAGTGAGA
This sequence comes from Bombus vosnesenskii, assembly GCF_011952255.1. Taxonomy (NCBI): domain Eukaryota; kingdom Metazoa; phylum Arthropoda; class Insecta; order Hymenoptera; family Apidae; genus Bombus; species Bombus vosnesenskii. The sequence continues at coordinate 1,160,965 of NW_022882938.1, forward strand.
TCCGTTATAATGTATCGCACGCGTACCGAGCGAAAATTCAAAGTCGATTTTCTCGAAAACGAAGCCTCGAACGAAAAATTTTTATTCTATATTTTCGACTTCTTTTTTCGTATAGAATCACCCCCTTTCCGCTTGTACCACCAGTTACCAACCCCCCTTTATATGACATGAACATACTTATAAAGTACTTGATGCATTAGTTTTCATTTTGTATCACAGCAAAATTTCCCTCCACCACCTTTACCTGGAAAGAACAGTCCGACAATATCTACACCTTCAAATGTGAATGGTTTTAATAATTTATTAGAAACATCATCAGGGAGTGGTAAGAATAAAAAACTCAATTAACATTCACTAAAGTTAATAGAAAATTAAATTTTCTTTACTTTAACAGGTTCCACAGGGCAAACTGATCCTGGTGGAAAATCTGGATCAGCTATTTCTGGACAGAATGTGCAAGAGCAAAAAGCAGCTTTAAAAGCTTCTACACCACAGCTTACTGGTCTTCCATTTTCAGGACATTCTACAGGGACTACTTCTAGCCATTATTATACTGGACAAACTTCACAGCCTGAACAAGCATTCAATGCAGGATTGTCTTTAAATCAACATCAACCTGGTCAAATGAACGTTACTGATACATCTGAACAATCGAATTTTCCTAAGCCACCAATGGGGCAGAGATCTACAGCTCCACCATTACAGGGGCAACAAAATGTATCTAGTTTATCTTTGCCTGGGCAGCAAAATCTCTCTAACCCAATAATACCGGGTCAAACAAATATATCAGAGCCTCCATTATCAAATCAACAAATACATAACAACATGCTCATGCAAGGTACACATGGACAACAAAATTTAATAGGACCACCAAAACAAAATTTGTCAAATCCACTGTCACAAACTCAACAAACATTGTCTGGTCCTCCTATCTCTACACCACCCTTACCAGGACAACATTATTCTTCATTACAAGGACAACAAAAATCTGGTCATTCCTTTGGTCCACCTCCAATACCAGGCCAGCAAAGTGGTGCCCCACCTTCATTAACAACTCAACAGGGCTTTAATAGGCCACCATTATTAGGACAACAAAATTTACCAAATTCACAAATGCCACCTCCATTACCTGGTCAACCAATGGGACACATGATAAATTCTGGTACAAATTTACTACAATCTGGGCAAAGACCATACACATCTGGGCCACCAATGCAGGGACAACATATGGGAAATCCTGTAGGAGTTAGTCGTAGCTCACCCAATGCAATGCCTATCAACTATCAACATACAGGATATCAAGGCTATAATAACGTACGTTGTTTCTGAAAGTAATAATTATTAAAATTACTAGAAGTTATTTATTACAAATCTGTTTCCTTGTTTTAGGATATGTATAATGCTCAAAGAGGTTCATATCCAGGTATTTCACCAGGCGTAACGAGTGGATATCAGCCAGGTATGCAACCACAACAAACTAGACGTTTAGATCCTGAGCAAATGCCAAGTCCGGTAAGAAATTATATATGAAATTGTCATAACTTACAGTTTGGTTCTTTAAAATAACCTCAAACATATTTTTAAAGATTCAAGTAATTCAAGATGATCAACGTGTAAAAGGTGGTGTATTCTTAACAAATCAAAAGGGATTGGTTCCGCCATTAGTAACCACCAAATTCATAACGCAGGATCAAGGTAATGCATCGCCTAGATATATCAGATCTACTATGTACACTGTTCCTACCACAGCAGATATTATAAAACAAGTACGTTGAATAATTTATGTGTACGTGAAATCATTAACTTAATTTTGTACAAACCTCAAAATAATTTTCCTTTCCAGACGAATGTTCCATTTGGTCTAATAGTAAGTCCAATGGCTCGTATAGCGGAAGGAGAATACGAACCACCTATTGTAGATATGGGTGAAATTGGTCCAGTGCGCTGCGTGCGATGTAAAGCATATATGAGTCCATTTATGCAATTTATTGATGCAGGAAGAAGATTCCAATGCATGTTTTGTAAAGCAACAACTGAAGGTACAAATTTATTTTCTTAGCATATTTTATTTGATACAATTGTTAGTCTTTTTTTGTTTTGAATTTAGTTCCAGCAGAGTATTTCCAACATCTGGATCATACTGGACAACGTATGGATCGTTATGAAAGACCAGAATTAATGTTAGGAACATATGAATATATTGCTACTAAAGATTACTGCAGAGTAAGATATTGATTAAAAGACTATTTTATTATAACACTTTCTATTACCTTAATCTTGAAATATTCATTTTAGAACAATGTTTTTCCAAAACCACCAGCTATTGTGTTCGTGATTGATGTATCATACAACACAGTTAAATCTGGTTTAGTTAATTTATTATGCATGCAAATGAAGTCAATCTTGCGACATTTACCCGTTGACGCTGGTCAATCGAAAACGAACATGAAAGTAGGATTTATAACATACAATAATACGGTGCACTTTTACAATATTAATTCCTGCCTTGCTCAACCACAAATGATGGTTGTGGGGGACGTACAAGACGTTTTTATGCCACTTCTTGATGGATTTTTATGCGATGTCGAAGAAAGCGAATCTGTTATTGATGGTTTAATGACACAAATACCAGCAATGTTTGCAGACACACGTGAAACAGAAACAATTCTTGCACCAGCCATCCAGGCTGGATTAGAAGCATTAAAGGTATCTTTACAATACACAGTATGAGATAAAACAATTATGAAATATATCAACCAATTACAATTTTTATAAAAAATTTTAAGGCTTCAGATTGCTCTGGGAAATTAATGGTTTTTCATTCTTCTTTGCCCATTGCTGATGCACCTGGTAAACTGAAAAATCGTGATGATCGTAAAGTACTTGGAACAGAGAAAGAGAAAACTGTATTAGGTGAATTGGTTTCATTACTTCTAAGCTAATATTATGCCCAATTTATAACCAAAAATTCACTTTCCTTTTCAGCGCCGCAAAATAATGTTTACAATAATCTAGGTCAAGATTGCGTAGGTGTGGGTTGTTCTGTAGATTTGTTTGTTTTCAATAATTCATATGTGGATCTTGCGACAATAGGACAAATTGCCAGATTAACTGGTGGAGAAATTTATAAATATACTTATTTTCAGGTAATAGTAGTAACATTAATTTAATATTGGCAAGTAAAAAATGTATACCATGTGTGAAGTTTTGTATTTTTTAGGCTGATGTAGATGGTGACCGTTTAGTTTCGGATGTTATTAATAACATTAGTAGACCAATTGCATTTGATGCCATTATGCGCGTACGTACCTCTACCGGTGTTCGCGCAACTGATTTCTATGGTCACTTCTTTATGTCAAATACTACAGATATGGAATTAGCTAGTATAGATTGTAATAAGGTAAAATGTTGTTGCGATTTAACTTTGTATTTTATTACATATTTTAAAAGTTAATTCTTGCATTTAACATTTCAGGCCATTGCTATAGAAGTGAAACATGATGATAAACTAACAGATGATGAAGGTGTATATATTCAAGCAGCTTTGTTGTACACTTCCTGCAGTGGAGTTAGGAGACTACGTATTATTAACCTTAGTTTAAAAACGTCGTCTCAAATGGCTGAATTATATCGGACTTGTGACCTAGATGCTATCATAAATTATTTCTCTAAACAAAGTGAGATAAATCATTATTATGCCATGATGATCTCAAATATATTAAATATTAGTTTATTAAACCTAATTATTACTTCAGGTGTGTTTAAACTAATTGAATCAACTCCAAAAACCGTGAAAGATAATTTAATTTCAAGATGTGCTAATATATTGGCGGCATATCGAAAACATTGTGCTTCTCCATCAAATGCTGGTCAATTAATATTACCAGAATGTATGAAATTACTCCCACTCTACATCAACTCGTTATTGAAAAGTGATGCAATATCTGGAGGTACATAATTTTGTTCCTAATTCCGTACGTTTCACAATGTGGTCAATGCTATAAATTCAATTTTCTAGGTGCTGATATGACTATTGACGATAGATCCTTTGTTATGCAAGCAGTTGCAACTATGCCAATTTCTATATCAGTTGTGTATATCTATCCGAGATTACTTCCTTTACACGATATTGACCCTCAAGATTCAGAGTTACCACAAATATTGCGCTGCTCCATTGATAAATTCACTGATGATGGCGCGTACTTACTGGGTATGATTTCATTTACCAATTTCTTGATAAATTTTCAATTTTTAGTTATATCTATTTTTATTTTATATTTTACATTTTTAGAAAACAGTATCCACATGTTCCTGTGGTTAGGCCTGGCACTTTCCCCACAATGGGTACAGGCAGTATTCGGTGTCCCATCAGTAGTTCAAGTTGACACAGACTGTACTGCACTGCCAGTATTAGATACTCCACTAAATAAACGGATTACCGATATCATTAATCGTGTACGTATGGAAAGGCACCGTTGTATGAGGGTAAGTAAATCAAAATTTATGAAATGTACTAAAAATGTCATGAAACTCATGTTTTATTAAATCTTTTCAGTTAACTATAGTAAGACAACGTGAAAAATTAGAAATGGTAGTACGTCATTTCTTGATTGAGGATAGAGAAAACGATGGAAGCCCGAGTTACGTTGATTTTCTTTGCCATATGCACAAAGAAATAAGAACACTTCTTAGCCAATAAAATGAATATTAAAGAGCAATCAGTTACCTTATGTTGAAACCCTAGCTTGCTACATGTTTGTGACTGTTGTCATGTTATGTCGAGGATCAGTTAGATTATTAAAACGAAATTCATTCAAAGCTCAATGGAAAGCATAGGTTGTGCGTGCATTCATATGCATCATGACAAAAAAAATATGAAGCAAAACTTAACATATATTTGTAACATGATACCTATAAAAGGGCAATGAGAACTTTACAAAATAACTAATCATTCCGTGGAAAAGAATGGTGTATTTGACATCATATGAAAACATCCGAATGCACTCATACAGTGATTTATACATGAATTGTAAACGTAAACTTGTATTATTACATTTTATTTTAACTAGCTCATTAATGTTATCATTATGTTAAATTAAATAATAAAAATGTATTAAATCATTATAAATTTATATATGAAAACAATATCTTGTGTTAATTGAATAATACTACTGCAATGAAAGCTATTTGTATGTTAATACTATTTTACTAATATTATATATTACAATTTGAAAAATGTTTTATATTTGAGAGTGCATATAAAACAGTTATATGACATTTTTTATTATATTTTAATTTCCACTTTTAAATATAGCGTTATTGTGAGTTATGTCTAATAAATTTCATATATGTACATTATCAATGCATTTAATTTAATTATTTAATCATATAAACACAAATATTTAAAAAAATATATGTAGAAACGACCAAAAGCTATAAATAAATATATATTTCTATTTATATATCATTATATTTTGTAAATACTTGAAAATTTTTTATTTCTTTCTAAATATGTTTTGAAGTTATCCAAATTTATGGATATTTTATTATTCATGTTTTTTATTTAATGTTATCACAGTCATACAAATAGATCTCGATACTCGCTAGAAAGACTCGTTCGAAAATTGAGTCGTGAAAAATCACCATGGAAGACAACAAAGTCCTCGTTCTTGCAAGACAGACACAGATAAGTAGAGTGTCTCTTCATAGCATGTCATGAATGCGCAGAACATGAACCTCCTTGTCTTCCATGTTGATTGTTCATAACTATCGTATCAATCCACTGTATCTTTATATCCCTATGGTATAATCAAAAATGAATAGGAAGGCCATCAATACGGTGTTTTCGATATCTACGTTCTACATATTTCACTCTGAGCTTTTTCCTGTAAAATCATTACGTTTCTTTCTACTTAACTCGACTATAAAATTTGTCACAGAGTAAATGCGGATTATCCATTTTATATCTTGAAAATATTTTCTCTATTACTTTTGCAATGAAACTTTTTGTCAGAAATCGGATGCCACTTACTTCATTGCTCAAATTGCTTGAAGTTTCTCATGCATTTTATAAATGTCAGGTAAACCATTTTTTTAATATGCTTATATTTTACTTATATTATTTAAAAATAAATATTTTTTCTAAGTGAAGGGGGCGGGATGATATTGGTTGCCTTCTCGTCCCTCGATGTCCCTCAATCGCTCGATCGATTACCTTGATGTCACTCGATAACAAGTATATTTATTAATATTCATAAGTAATAATTGTTAAATTATAATGAGTACACATTTGTTATAATTACAAAAATGTAGTGTTAAATTTACGCTTCAATTTGATTTTACCTCTATAATAAATACGTTTAGCTAGACAATCAATAACAAGTACGCATTAATTATAACGTGTCATTAAAATTTGTATTATTATCTTATAGATTATCTTATACATATGTTAATTGAAAAATATGTTAATATCAATTTTGTAAATAATTATACTAGGAAATGATATAAATATTTATGCAACGATTGAATGAAAATTATTTGCATTATCATTAATAAAACTTTAATTGAAAACATAAAATACGATTTAATATGTTTTAGTTTCTAAGCATGTGTGTTTTGAATTTGCACATTGAGGATATATTGAGGATTGTATATATTTAATTTACAAATATTGTCTGTTACGACCGTTCGCGGAGAGACGCGGTCGCGAGGAAAACGCGTCAGCGAGAGGCGTAAATTCTCGCTACGATTCGGTGAATCGACGCCGCGAAGTAGTCGTTCCTCTGTTTCGGTTAAGATAACAGAGGTGGTTGAATGAATATGACACAGTAGAGTAAGTTATATTTCACCGTTTATTCCACAACTTATAACGAAGGCAGTTACACTGGTGCGTATGTACGAGATGAGTGAGTGACTAATCTACGGGTGTGTGTACCCGGTTAAAGGATGTTGACCGTTCGAAGGATGTAAAATCAGTGCTGTCTTGGGAGACGATGCTGTCTCGGAGGAAAGCTAAGGATGAGTGTGTCTAGCGCACGGGACCATCGGATTTGTTGGTGCCGATGTTATTTAGGAGAGTGAGGGAATAGGCTTCGTTTTTAATTGGTTAAACGAAGGGTCTTAACCGTCCTCGAGAGAAAGTGGTTAGTGGGAGGAAAGTTGCAGCGTACGTGAGAAAAACTAACTTTCCCTTGTCCAGTCGGGGTAGACAATAGTCTTTAGAAATTCTTCCGAACCAGATGTTTGTTTTGTTTGAAGGACCTTTTCTAGGAAATCTATGAGATGTATGGAAGGTACTTGAAACTATGGAGGATACGCTGCGAGTATCCGAAGACATCTGGTTGCCATATTGCCCGCGGTGTGTGGCCTGAGCTAGGTAGAGTGTTACGCGACGTAACATCCTCCCCCCGTTGAGAGAGTACCGATCAAAAGTTCTGTAAAGGTGAAGTTAATTGGAGCTGTCGCCCAACTCCATGTTGATAGTTGATGGCCCGTATTCTGCTGGATCGGCTTGGCTCGATGGTAGGACGAGCTGCGTGGCACCTCGATCCAAGATGCTCCTTGCCGTGTGAACCACAGCCGTCCGGATGATGCTGTCGTCCCCAGCTTGGTTTTAATCAACCTTTATTATGAATTCAGCAATCACAATGTAACACGCACTGAATTAACATAAATCACAATTCACTCCAACCACGTTATGTAAGACTTAGTTACAACAATACATTAAGTACGCGACTTATAAGAGACCGACTTAGATATGTTGACTATTCTAAGGATACAGAATAAGTGAAGTTTTACTGACCATACTGTGTCTGAGGAAAGCTAGGGGTGGGTGTGTCTAAGGACACGGGACTATCGGATTTGTTGATGACAATTTTGGTTAAGGAAGTGAGGGCAGTAGACATCATCTCCGATTGGATAATAGGACGGTTGATGGACCAGGAAGGGTTTTAGCCGCCCTCGCGAGAAAGTTGCCAACGGAACATACCAGATGTGGAGAAAACCAACTTTCTAAGCTAACACGTGGTAGACAATAAACGTAAAGGGAAATTTAAGACAGGAAATACTCGCTTGGTCCGAAGGACCTTAACTATAAAAATGCCAAGGCCCCCTGGTGGGCACTTAAGACTATTGAGGGTGCGCGCCAAGGATATGCAGACATCTGGGTGCCATCCTGTCCGTGGTGTGTGGCCTGGTCTCTGATATGAATTGACGTTACACGGCCGAAGGCCCGTTGCCTGGATGGCACGTTGTCCCCCTTGTAGTCTAGATCGCCGTCTTCCTCGTCGATGCCGAGCGATTTCCAGGTGAAATTCACGACCCAACAAGTGTCGTGAATCTTACTTCTGGAAGTGTCGTTAAACACCTCGGCCCAGGAAGTATCGTCGAAGGGAATGTCGGTGATGCTTGGTGAAGATTCATCAAGCGCGGTGAGGCGGTTTGAGGTTGCCCGGGAGGCTGGGCTCCCCCCGATGACCCGCTCGAATCGCATTCTTTTAGTGATGACCCTTGGTGGAGAATGACCGTTGGACGTCGTGATTGGGACTTGTCGTGTGCACGGTAGCGTTCCTTATGATTCCCTCAGCTCCTGAAGTGGTGCTTGATCCGGTAGATACGCTGCCAACTGGATGCCGGCATGGTAAGCTGTCCTGAAATCACGCTCCCGTAAACTCGTTAGTGCGTCACCTATTGGGAAGTGACCGGGAATGAGGATAGGGAGATCACTCGGATTGGGTGATACGGGATGGCGAATTTGAAGGGTTGAAAATCCATTGTATCTGCCGGCCGTCGAGAAAACTTGTGCCCCTTTTCTTGGGTTCTATGACTGCCATGGGTTCGCGGACTGCCATGGGGTCCGAATTTCCAGCAACTCCCTGTTAGCCTTGACGGAGTTGGTGCTGTTCTCTGTGATGATTTTCGCGCAGTATCCTCGCCGAGAGCTGAATCGGCGTAGAGCGGCTAGGAATTCGCAGGTTTGGTTATTTAATTCTTCCTCGTCTTCGATTGGTGTTTAGGCGATGAGCTTCGGTCGGTGCCTTTGTTCCACGATGCTCGAGATTCATGTGGGGGAGATTCTCGGTCTTTTGGAGTCGACTGGGTAGATCTCCGCGAAAATTCGGTTGTGCGTCTCGATCGATGTGTAAAGTGCTGTTGCGATGATCCTGGTGGAGATCGTCCATTAGAGGATCGGTTGTGCGGCGAACGACCGCCCGACGATCGATTTCCAGACGACCGACCGCCCGACGATCGATTTCCAGACGACCGACCGCCCGACGATCGATTTCCAGACGACCGACCGCCCGACGATCGATTTCCAGACGACCGACCGCCCGACGATCGATTTCCAGACGACCGACCGCTCGTTGACCGACCGCTGGAATACCGATCGTTTGAGGCCCGATCGCTTGAGGCCCGATCGCTTGAGGCCCGATCGCTTGAGGCCCGATCGCTTGAGGCCCGATCGCTTGAGGCCCGATCGCTTGAGGCCCGATCGCTTGAAACCCGTGGACTGACCTGAGTGAGCGCTTGGTGTAAACATGTGTGATGGAGTTGCCCGCACATGTGACATGAACCGGACGTGCATTGGGTGAGTGAATGGCCTCTGCCTAAGCAATTTATACAGAGCGATGCCCGTTTTACAACTTCGAGGCGTTTTGTAGCCGATTTGGCCTTAAACACCTTGCAATATCTGAGTTCGTGAGATCCTTTGCAGGTCGGACACATCCACATCTGATCTGTAATATGTGTTCGTTCATGCCGTACGTTTTGTCGGCGACGAGTGTGTTGGTAGGTATCCCCTTTTCTCATTGGTGTTGGAGAATATGCTGGCATTTTTGGAGCCAAGGGTGACTCCGGTGAGATGGTTGTGATACGCGACTCGTTCGGTACGGCGCTCTGTGGACTCAGTAGAGAATCGTTGGGATCAGATAGAATGTTCTGTAACAAATTGTGGGAGATTAAGCTCGGATACGATTTGTCGTCTGGTGAGACCCTCTCTTTCTTCAGGTCCGAAGGCTCGTTGAAGCTTGTCAAATTCAAGGTGGTTAGTAGCGTTGAATCCGATTGTCCAGTTCCTGCCGATGCTAATGTGGCTGTCGTCAGGCCGCGTTTAGGTGACACGTTGCGAGTGTGATGCGATGAGTTGTGAATGGGTAGCGTTTTCTGATTTAAGGCGTTTGGCAGCGTTAAATCCGATTGTTGAGATAATGAGGACGCGAACTTGGTTGTCGTCAAGTCGCGTGTAGGTGACACGCTGCTAGTATTGTGCAATGAATTGCGCGTGACTCGCGGCGAGGTCGGCGTTCGAGTCGATGCGATCTTCTCCGTCGGCGGAGTTTGAATAGCGTTGCGTGTTTTGTTTAAGTCATTGTTACTTCCCTTATCCGTGGGCCCTTGTGGCAATGGCGAAGGTGGCGTCTTCGCATTATGTCCAGGAAAATGATTCTCCGGTAATTTAAGCGAAGCAGACTCGCGACCGGCAGCTGATTCGTCGTTTGTCGATTGTGACGTCGTAGTTAGTCGTAGGTTGCTCAGTTGAGTAATTACTCGGAGTTCTAATTTCTCGTACTCGTCGGCTATCTCGAGGCCGCGCTCAATCTCTTCCTCGTCTATGCTTACGATCTCATTTTGAATGGCGCGGAGCTCCGTCTCGTATGTTTCCAGACGATTTTTTATTTGAATTAGCTCGTTCTCTCGCGGACTGCCGGATTGTTCGATTTCGTCCAGTTTTTTCGATAAGCGTGTAAAGTGGCCGATACAATAACTCCGGCGTCGACGCAAGGCGGTAAGTTCGTTTCCGGTGGCCATTATTTGTTCGATAATTAACAGTGGATGGTTATAACTTACTTCTGTTGAAAATTGTCCAGTTGCGGCAAGAGGTTGCGTGGTTGCGTTTTAACCACCGAATTATACCTCTTCAAGGGTGACGATCCTTGACGTTACTGACCTCGCTGGGGGTAACGCTTCCGCTGCTGGTTATGTTGGATTCACGTGGCACTGTATGATAGTGGGTGTCACTGGTATGCGCTTTTCACTTGACGCGTGATGCGGCTTTGAGGATCGAATGATTCGACCGGTTACGTGTCCACACTTTTCACTTGTCACTGAATCGAAAGATCGAATGTTTCGACCGGATGGGTGACAAAACTATCCACTGCCACTGATAATCCGGCTCGAAGGACCAAATGTTACTACCGTTCGCGGAGAGACGCGGTCGCGAGGAAAATGCGTCAGCGAGAGGCGTAAATTCTCGCTACGATTCGGTGAATCGACGCCGCGAAGTAGTCGTTCCCCTGTTTCGGTTAAGATAACAGAGGTGGTTGAATGAATATGACATAGTAGAGTAAGTTATATTTCACCGTTTATTCCACAACTTATAACGAAGGCAGTTACACTGGTGCGTATGTACGAGATGAGTGAGTGACTAATCTACGGGTATGTGTACCCGGTTAAAGGATGTTGACCGTTCAAAGGATGTAAAATCAATGCTGTCTCGGAGGAAAGCTAAGGATGGGTGTGTCTAGCGCACGAGACTAGGGACGGTCTAGGAAATCTATGAGATGTATGGAAGGTACTTGAAACTATGGAGGATGCGCTGCGAGTATCCGAAGACATTTGGTTGCCATATTGCCCGCGGTGTGTGACCTGGGCTAGGTAGAGTGTTACGCGATGTAACATTGTCAAATTTGTCAATACCGCCTGACAAAATATGCAATCACTTAGTTGCCAACCCCATATATACTTTTTAATAAAAAAAAGTCTCTATTAGGACCAACTATTCGAACCAGCTTTTAAGATCAGCAAAACAAAACTGTGTAGCCCTTTTTTAACCAAGTATTTTGCTAACAATTGTTACACTAGAGCCGCGTTGGTTTAATGGGCTAGGCTTAAGTTCGTAATCGAGAGGACTTCGGAGTTCAAATTTTAATGGTCCAGTCAATTTTCAGCAGTTTTTCTTACCAAGAGTTCATTGGTGAACAGTGTAGCCGTTGACTACCAGAGGCCCTCATTCTTAATGTCCACTTTTAACTGACATTTTTAACAGTGCTGTAGACCTCGTACCGTGGAAATCCTATTCGTTTCCGAGTGTAATCATTAACATCAAAGAAACGTAACTATATTTATATTTAAAATCTTTTTCTGATTTAGTTTGATGTGATATATTTACATAATTTTAAATACAACTTTACACAATATCAAACTTAAAGTAATGTTATCATTATTATTTATGGATTCTTTATACATAGTTATTTATAGGTTATTTTTAGGTTATGTTGTTCTATCAATATATTTTAATTAGTTATTATGTATTATATGAACATTAGAAAAAATAAATAAATGATTATATACTTTTTATTTACGTAAATTTTGTCTTTTACTTGGTTTCAGAGATTTACAAAATGACAAAACGAAAACTAAAATCTGATAATGAATCAAGACCAAAGAAAAATAAAACAGAAAATAGCAATCATATATATAACAATATAAAAAATAATAAAGATAATAAACTTAAAATTGAAAAGACAGCAAAGGAAAAAGGTGAAGAAGTTGTAACAAGAGATGGCAAAGAGAATCATAATATCAATAATATAAACGGAAAGTCCAAGATGGTAAATAGCAACTCTATGGAAAAGCCAAATTGGCAAGAATTTAAAAAGAAAAAGAAAGAAATTAGAGAAAAATATAAAGCAAAACGTTTCAGTAATATTTATGATATATCAATTGTAACAAAGCAGCTTGGTGAGAAATTACGTAGGGTTGACTGTTCAAAACTGGAACGTAAAAAATTAATTTTAAAGGCACATGATTTACTAAAAACTAATTACAATAAAATAATATTTACACATGATATGTCTCGTATCATTCAGTGGATCTTCAAGTATAGTGACGCAGAGATTCGACAGGCTATTTCTAAAGAGTTGAAACCTTCATTTTTGTCTATGATTGAATCAAAATATGCAAGGAACTGTATAAAAACAATGCTAAAGTATGGATCTCAAGAAACTAGGCATGAAATTATTTCTACTTGTTATGGTAATATAGTAAGATTCATGAGTCATTCTGTATCTGCTCCATTATTGGAACTTATGTATTCAACGTGGGCTACAGAAATAGAGAAAAGATACTTTAAACAAGAATTTTATGGTGACATGTATAAACAGGCTAAAGATAAAAAAATTAAGACTTTGTCTGATACATATGTAACTGCAGAATATATGAAAACAGCAACATTGTCTGCAGTAAAAGGAAATTTAATGAGAATATTAAATAAGAAATTTTTAAATTCCACTCTTTTGCACTGTGTCCTTTTAGAATTCTTAAATAATTGTTCTCTTGAAGATAAAAAGGAAATAATAGCTATGTTAAGAAGTTCAATAGTAGAATTGTCTCAAACAAAATTTGGTTCACAAGTTGCTGTAATATGTATATGGCATGGCTCAAACAAGGACAGAAAAATCATTATGAAATCTATTAAAGGTAATATAAAAAATATTTCAATGTCTGAGTATGGATATTTGATACTATTAGCATTATTTGATTCAGTAGATGATACTGTTTTAATAAAAAAAGTTATATTCTCAGAAATACAAAATGATCTGACAGATATAGCATTAAGTGATCATGGAAAACATGTAATATTGTATTTAGTAGCTAGAAGAAATTCCCATTATTTTGCTCCCAGTATAGTGAAATACTTAGAGCAAGGAGACAATAATGCAACAAGCAAAAAACCAGCTCATATAAGAGAGAAAGAACTTTTAGATTTAATTTCTGATTCACTTCTTGAATCTGTAATTATAAACACGCCGATTTGGATGTCCAACAGTTCTATTGCAATGGTAACATTAGCAATACTGAAAGTAGGTACTAAAGAAAAATTAGAAAAAGCCTTCGAAGCTGTTACTATATTTATCACAGACTTAAAATCAAAGATTAAAGAAGGAGATGAAGAATATAAACCTGTTGAACATGCCGGTTTACATATGATGTTAAAGAAGCTAATACTAAATGACAAAGAGTTGCAAGAGAAAGGTGAAAGCTCATTTGGAAAAATATTAGTTAATCATTTAGAAACAAATATTATAGAGGAATGGATAGAATGCAATAGAGGATGCTTTTTGTTAGTATTATTACTAGAAAACGGAACAGTGTCCACTGTGAATACTATACTTTCTAAGTTAAAACCAGTAATGAATATTTTGAAGTCAAAATCAAATCCAGGTGCCAAAATCTTGTTAAAGAAGTTAAAATAAATGAATTATTTATGTAGATAAATAATGAGCAACAAAGATTGTACTAAGTTGCAGAAATAAAAATTATAAATACTAAATCATGTTTTGACAGAAATTATGAGGATGTTTAACATGTATGGGTGTATGTTACTGCATTTCATTTATAACATAAATATTAGTAATAATTCCTTTTTTCATCTTTTAAATTTGTTAACGTATATAAATAATTATGTAAAAATTATACATAATATAATGTATAGTTGTTACTTATGTATTACATATTATTTTATTATACTTACCTATACCTACCTATACAAATGCACAAGTATATGTAAACTTGTGTTTCAAATGCAAACTTTATTAATTTTATTTATTTAGTAAAGTTACTCCATCATTCCATTATCATTTGAAAGGAAAGGTTTTCCTTTCTTCTCTAAGAAATATATAATAAACAATTTCTTTTTCTGAGGGGATTAAATTTAATTATTGTGCAATTTTGTTATTTCCATATTTGTTCATATCGAATAGGAAAGTTTTCTGTAGAAAAGTACTATGAAATAGGTTCTTGTATAGACTAGCCTGGAACTAAAAAGAGCAGATCCCTAACTTTATAGGTTTTTGTATATGTGAGCATGGAACGCTTTCAGCATTTGGCCACGGGTGCGATATCTGTACTGTGGAACAACTAAACTGCAACAACTTATACTTTTATATTTGACACGTATATTGGAAAGTAAATTTGTTTTTAGTTTTTTTTTTTTAATTCATTAAAAAGTTGTGATAATATATATACTTACATTCTTAAAATTAACGTTATGTGGCGCTTACTTAAAATGACTATGGAGACTAAAAAATAGACGGAGAGAAGGATAAAGGAAGGAGAACGGGAAAAGAATGTTTCGTGAACCTGCTACAGCTAAATTCGTTACTCATCAATAAGGTTTATCTAGCAAACCCTGCTTTAGACATAGGGATAGAAGAGGTTGTGCGGAAATCATATTTGTAGAACGTGCTTGGAGTAAGAACACTAGCGAGAAAATCTCACATGTCGTAGACTTCTGGTAGCAGAGAGGAGAAAATCCCCACATAATTTCACCAGTTTTGTTGCGTAGATGATCATATAACCATGTCTCGACACTCGTTAGAAAGAACCGTCCGAAAACTGAGTCATTAATAATCGTGAGAAATATGGAAGACAACAAAGTCCGCGTTCGTGCGACGCAAACAGAAACGATTAGAGTGTCTCTGCTTTATCTGAGACATTCATAGCATTCACGAATGCGTAGAATACAACCTTCTTATCTTCTGTGTTATTTTGTCACGACTTAATTTTCGAATGGTTTTTTTCTAGGTTTCAGCTGGCTTCGGTATATAAGTGGTTTTCACCTATTTGTTTTAGGTTTCCCCTTTAGGTCAACAGTGCCATTCGCAAGGACTAACTGTCCTTGTATTACTCAACGAAAAACGTTCCTTCGGCTTTCTACGCTTTCTCTTCTTATTTTTGTTTATCTTTTTTCAAATTCTCAAATC
Organism: Bombus vosnesenskii; assembly: GCF_011952255.1. Classification (NCBI taxonomy): domain Eukaryota; kingdom Metazoa; phylum Arthropoda; class Insecta; order Hymenoptera; family Apidae; genus Bombus; species Bombus vosnesenskii. Next base: position 1,176,726 of record NW_022882938.1, read on the forward strand.
TCATTCTTTCTTTCTCTTTTTCATACCAATAGCATACGAATTGAACGTGCTCAATGCAGCTTGTGCGGTATTCTTGTAATATCTGAGATCTTTATATGATCATGGCTGGAAAGGGTTGACTTTAGGGGCGATTGGGGGTTGGAACCCCTACAAATTGTTTTGATAGTGTCGAAAAACATTCACGCTAAATTTGATGCGGATACGTTGAACAGTATAGAACCCTTTTCAGAACATACATACATATTTTTACTTTATGTATAGATATAAACATACTTTTCTTATCTTTTTATAATACAATATGAAAAATTAGAAACAATAAAAAGTATTGACTCTAAATTATGTATTACTATGCACTTGTTTTTAGCTACATAATAAGTATCATTAAATAAACATGTATTAGTAGACATTATACACTTCGTCATTGTTTTAAAACGTTTGAACACGAAGTTACTAACTTCCGCATATGTAACATTGATTAAAAAGTACTAAAATTAATTATTATCTTCATATTTTCAGCATTTCTTTAATATCGATGATTCTAGTTCGAATTTCTGGCTCATTATCCTTCGTTAACTCTGGTAATGCCTCTTGAATTATTAAGATCATTTTATCAAATTGTTCATTATTGTTTGTAGACCGTAATTTTCTGCCAAGAGATAGAGCTATATTTAAGGCTTCCTTTCTTATTCTGGTATACGAAATACCTAAAAAATATAAATTTCATATTATATAATTGTAGTTTTACAAGATAATAATACAATACAGTTTTAGTTATAGACATACAATATGCTTACCTATACTATGTTTTAAAATTTTATTAAACGTGTCACAAATCAAATTTAACTTTCCTCTTTCCTCAATCGACAATTCCGAAATATTTATTTTAAGTAAAGCAAGTTTATCCACAAATAAATTAAGTGCTGATAGCATGGATATTTGTATTGTTGTAGATTGAACAGGAAACATCTTACCGTAATGAGTTATAAATTCTATACAATATTTGTCTAAACAAAAAAAGATTACAAGATAATTAAAGGGTTAATTAGTAATTCATATTTTTATATTTAATAGTTTTCAAATGCAATAATAATTTACCCTGAGTGTCTTTGTAAGATGGCCAAGCTTTTCCAAGTATTTCGTAAACAGTTTCATATAATTTTATGATCTCATCTCTTTTTATTTTTTCTTCAGAGGGTAATGATTCATCTCCATCTTTCCTTGATAGCTAGATTATACAATATTTATATATCAATGTATAAGGTTGATCACTTCTTGCTTTTTATTGATAGTACATACCGTTGATAAAATTTCTTGAACAATTTCGTATACCTCTTTAAACTTATCGATATTTAGTTCATGCAAAACTGTACCAAAAGCATGTAATGCGTGTCGGCGATAGTCTAAAGCTTCCTTTTTACTTTCCCGATGTAATATTTGTACTATATCCGCAGATATTCCACTGTTCTCTTTGAGAGCTGTCCTATATTTAGATTATTAAATTTTTAAAAATGAATATCACAAATGTAACATTGTATTTGCATACATTTAATAAGAAAAATGTTAATATTGTTACATGCATACTTGCTATTACATGCCAACGTAGCAAGGGCATTTAACAAACGATCTTTTCCATCCCAAGTTCTTCCGCGTAATCCATCCGTTAAAACCTTTAACAAAGTATTTCTTACAGTCGCATCAATATCGTTCCCTAACTTTTGTGCTAACGTATGAACTGCATTAGCCGCTTGTGCTTTCGTATTCCACGATGACGATTCTAATGACGTGCGTAAAATATTTGTTATTGGTTCTATGTTTTGTTTAATTCCTGCTTCGGTTCCTGGAGTAATTTCGTTCCATAGTTCGGTCCATAAATCCATCATACTTTCATTTTCTATGAAAATACTGTAAATAAATATCACGATATTTACAAACTTAATTTCAAAGTTAAATACAAACCTTGTGTTTTTTGTGCATGCATTGCAAAGAAAGTAAGAGGTATAACAATACTCGAATAATTCTTTAATACCTCCTGATTATAATTATTTATAGCTTGGAACGTTTGTCCAATTACTAACTTAGTCGAATCATCTGAAATTCAGAATTTTGTAAAGTTTTATCTTTTCTCTATAAGTTCTATAACTTTACAATCTTTAAAAAGATTTATTATATAATGCACACCTCGTTCCATATACCATGTATTAAGTGTTTTAAATAATTTTTCAAGACTTGATTCTTTTGCTGACCCGACTATATGTCCAATAGCTGTTGCATTATTTTTCCGAACGATAGAATTACGATCCAATAATCCATTCATTAGCGCGTTTAGAACTTTACCTATATATAAATATTAAATCACAATAATTTTTAAGCATTGTTTCTTAAACTGAATAGTAGTTATAGAGCAAAACTTTCTTACTAACCGCTATAAGGTTGTAACTCTTGTTTGAAGTGAGTACTCAAAAGAATGATAAAGTGCAAACATGTAATTTTTGTTCCAAAACCAACACTAGATTTTATTAATTCTATCACTTTTGGCATTAATTCCTTTAAAATGTCTGTATCAATGTACTGTATACACTGCATTGGAAGGAAACATTGATGATTAATAAAATATGATTTTTTCGAAGTTGTCTTTTTGTCTTAAATCACTCACTTTTGTCATTGTTTCAGTGGCATAATGCTCCTTAGCAGCACTAGCTCTGATCGTGTCAATAGCATCTCGTGCCTCTGACATTGTTCCACATACATTACTCAAATATGATAAATTTGGATTTTCTGATTCGCCAATTGTACTTAAGAGAGCAGGAATTAGTGTAACTAAAGATGGCTTAAGCAGGGTACCTGCTCTTGAAACTAACTGAGATACTGTTTGTAAAGATACCGTTCTTACGCTGCTTACAACGTTTACAGCTCCGATATCTAATAACACAGGTAAAATTGCTTGTAGAACTTCTTCTCCTTCTTTACCATAGGAAGAATCACAATATCGAACGCAAACCTATATTAATAATTGATATAAGATATAAATAATATAACTGTACATACAAATATAATACGTATGTTATGTATACAATAAATGAATTGTTTCAATAACAAAACTTACTCTACTTAATGCTTTAGTTGTATTTGTAGCAGCTAATCGAGTACCCTCATGAATATCATCCATTACTCGAAACAGTTTCTTCAGTAGTTCTGGAGCACATTTCGCCAAATTTAAACGAACATTTATTCTTAATAAATCTGCAAGTGCATTGCAACAACTCATTCGTACTCGCCATTCATGATTTGTTAAATTTTCAGTTATATCATTCAAAATTTCTTTATGATATTGTTCAACCTATCAAACATAATTTTAAATAACAGTTACAAAGAATAAAAATATATTTTAGGCATTGATGTGTGGATATTCGAAAGTACAAGTATCTAAGCTTCAGATTGGATTGAGGAAGAGATTACATCAGGGTAAAAAGAGAAAAATACCCGTAATTTCGAGTATGCGCACACTTCTAATTTTAAGTATTCTAAGCACTTCCACGTACAGCTTTACTTGTTGATGGAACAATCGCACGCCAAATACTAGACATACTATGCTGAATCTTGGGAGTAGGATCGAATTGATATCTGTATAAGCGTGGAATTATATTGGGTAAATATTTATTTAACTCTTCGTTTGCAACTTTAGCAATTGCTGCAAATCCAAATGCAGCACCTTTTTTAGATGTCCATACTGCATTATGATTTGCTAGATGCATGAAGTAGTATACTAAATCAGGTTTTTGTAATTCTGTAGCCAAGGAACAAATTTCTCTATACGTTGATAAATTACCACTATAAATAAAATATTTATAAAATTAAACTGAACCTATTAGATTGAAAATATAATATGTAAATTTATAAATTTATCTTACTTTGTTGGAGATTTTCCTAATTGACCTTCTTCAAATAATTTTGTATCTGATGTAACTTGTTGTACACTTTTACGTCCTTGTGTAAATTGATCTAGTATGCTAGAAACTAGAAGTTCCTTTTGTTCCTTGCTACTATTAATATGTATCAAACTAAGTCCTTTTGCTGCCATATCTTGCACTATATCTGTAATTAAAACAATGCACTTTAATAATATATTTCTATTTTCTTTTTTTTTAAATAAGAAATATATTGCATAACTTACCACTATCATCTGAAAGAAAATCCATGAATGCATGATGCAATGATGAAAATTTTTCTTTAATACACTCCCTTTGGATATTATATTTTAAAAGTGCTAATAACCACACACAGACGGCCTTATAACAAATATTTATGGTAAAAGAAATGGAAGAATTGTAAATTTAAATAAAAAAAATAAAAATAAATACCTGTCTCAAATTAGGATGCGGATCTTTATACATTCGAAGTAATTCATCCAATGTTTGTATTAATAATTTAGTACTGATATTGCTGTAAGGTACTTTATGTTCAGTTGGTAATGTTGTCCAAGCATCTCGTTTTTCTGGAGATGCTTCACTTTGAACACAACAAACCAATGCTTCTCCCATGATCAAATGGATTTCAATGTCTTTTGTCTAATAAATATAAAAGCAAATGTAAAAAGTACTCCTAACATTTTTAATTATAATTACCGATGTACATTTACCTCCTTGACAGTTGTAATTATTTTATTTACTATATATGATGTATGAGGAAAATTTTCCCCTACGCACAAATAACCTAATGAAAGTGCAGCTTTTTCTTTAATCTAGAAATATAATTGAATCAGTATTATATCCTATACTCAATAAATTTAGTAACTATTAAAATACGAACCTTAGTATTTAATTTTACATTATTCAATGCTGAAAATAATATTTCTACAATTGCCTTTTTATTTGTTTCTCCCTCGCCTTCATCAGGTAATGGTAACCCACATATTTTGCCCAAAATACCAATACTCTGAATTGCGGCATCCATTAACAAAATTGTATTATTGTGTAGAAAATTGCCTATAATATTTTTGAAAGAGAATTGAAAAATAAATTAATATTAATTTATATAACTAAATATGTACATACATATCATTTTCACAACATTAATGTACAGATCCCAGTTAAAGAAATCATTGTCCATGTTATTTCTTTTAAAAACTAGTCTCCTTTCCATCATACACGTTAAAGTTAGTAATGAGCCATGTTGAGCTTCTAAAGAATTTTTATCCATGATGTTCATAATCTCAGAAATTTGAGTTCCAAACTCATTATTGGAAAGTTGAGTAGTTATTATGCCATAAATTTTAGCAACCAGTTGTCTTACATCTAACTTAGTAGATATAAGCAAAGTACGAAGCCATGATAACTCATTCTCATAAATTCTTGTTGCAAACTGTGGAACAGAACCAGTCACTTCCAATAAAGCTTGTAGTGTAGTTTGATCTGCGTTATATAATTGTTTATACATTATATCTTTCAATACAATTCTTAATATATTTTTAAGTTTATTAGAAATATTATATACAATTTTACCTGCAGAAGCATGACTAAAAATTAAAATCATATCAAGATACTGATCTAATGTCTCTAGTTTATCTTTAGATAAATTTCTTAAATAATGTGTAATTAATGGCGTATATTCACAAGGATGTTGCAATGGTTCGTTGTATTTAGTAACATTAGCACTTTTTGCTAAACAAATACGGAGATAAGTAATTATCTGTAAAAAATATTAATTATTTTCTTCAATTATAAAAATATTGCCAATAACAATAAATTATTTTCCCATTGAATTAATTACCTCCATAAATACAGTAACACTATAAGGAAGTACTTTATTTTCTATGTTCATTTTTTCATTACCAGTAGTTGACACCCTTGCTTGCATCTTTGAATAAATATAAGTTACAAGTTTTGGAAAATCTGGTAATGAAATTTGATTACCCTCTTGTTTATCACATTCATTTTTATGTGTAGTACCATATAAAACTTTTGTAGCTTCTGTTCTTATTTCATGTTTCTCATCTCCAGATGCCAATAGTAAAAGATAACGAGAAGGTATATCATCAGGAGGAAATACATTAGCAGCATAATGCATAGCCACAAATCTGTTCTCAAAAAATATTACTGACATATAAGTGATATTATTCTATACATATAATGTATCTAATTAATATATACATGCCTAACATTGGATTCCGATGACTCAATATATGTAGATAATAATCCATTCATCAGAGATATATTAACTTCGTCATCTTTATTAAGTACAAATGCAGATGTTATTGAAATCAGTGTATCTCTTACTGTTCTTCGTAAATCACCTTCAGTCTTAAACATCAAGAAAAGTTCAGACTAAACTAGAAACATTCTAGTAATGTAACATACATCTGAACTTACTACTTTTTCTATTGCTAACTACATACCGATACAAGTGTATCAAATAAATGACATAACAAGTTTGAATTTTTATCTATCACTGATGGAATTCTTTGTCCTAATTGTCCAATAACAGTGTATGCCATCATTTTATGATGAACATCTTCACCCTCAAAAATTAATTTTATCATGCCATTTAAGATAATTCCTGCTATACGAGATAATGGAGCAAGACTACACCTTGAAAGATTTAAACATATCACAACATATATATATATTTTTTATTGAAATTCAAATTCATAAATAATTTGTAATACTTTTTACTTACTGTTGCACTATGTTTGATGTAAATTGCAATGCCATTGACTTTAATTTTGCATTTGTAGTTTTTCCATCTCCTTCTTGTAGGGAATGAAAAACTACCTGTATATTAATTACAATTAGCCACCAAGTAGTATAAAAATTATACCTTATTTTATAATAAAATATACCTGAATACATGGTGGTACAATAAAACCACCTGTAGTAACACGGCAAAGATAATGTAATAATTTTAGACGAATTCGTATGCCTGCAGGCAATCGTTTCATTTCTGGTTTAACATCTTTATGGATACCTAAAGTATCAGTACCCAAAAATAATGTATAAAGTGGTGCTGCTAAATGCATTGAAGACCAATCTAACGTGCTGAATATTTTAAAACAATTTGACATTTAGCATATTCTAATAGAATATTTATAAAAATAATAGAAAAATCTTTTTAAACATACTTAACAATTTTCTTTAATTCCAAGTCTGCTAGATTAGCAACACTAAATCTGGTATCTGCTGCAGCTACTATCAAATGTATAAGAATATCTGAATCATGGAAAAACCCTCCAGCTACGAATTTTACAATTCCTAATTTTGTTTGTTCAAGTTGTTCTGCTGTTGGAGGATTTTCACCAATTACCCGTTTAAATGCATATTCACTTAATCCTAGTGGTACACGAAACCGTGACCAATCAATAGCCTGATCTGACTGTTGATTTTGCATTTGTCCTACAGCTCTAGAATAATTTTGTACAATTAATTAATATAAATAATCATTAAGAAATTTTCCTATTGTATTGATGAAATTATTAAAATATAAATTATATGAATAGTGAATAATCTTACCCATAAGGTAACAATAAAACATCAAGCATAAAATTGAGTAATTGTTTTGCTACATATAGTTTGTCTTGTAGACCAAGAAAGGATGCTCGTTTCTCTGGATCCACAGGAATATTAATATGACCCAATGCAGGCATAATTATAAGTAATAAACTGAAATATTTTACATACCTTTTTACCTAATTTTCATTATTTAAATTATGTTAAATATTTACAAACCTGTCTTGATGAGATAAAGGTTTTCCTTCAATAGCATTTAATACACTTGGGATTAATTCTGCTTGTTTTTGCATTTCCATTCTAGGATAGCCTAATTTTATATATATAATTGTAAAATTCTGTGAACAAACAAAGACAATAAATTCTTATTCAACCAGAAATATTTTTAATTGATTCTCTGTATCAATAACATACAATTACAAATGAGCTGGCAGCTGGATCTTGATATTGTAACAAAAGTGTTTCAACTGGCAATTGGACTTGAGGTCTACTCTTTATCCTTTTATTTATATGAATTAATAATTCCATTACTTTCTTCCTAACACCTTCTTGACCACTAGAAAGCTTCAACAAAACTGGAGGCAAAAATTTACATACTGATGCTTGCAGTTGTTCATCAGTATCTGCAGATCCCAAACGGAAAAATACTCGCTCAAGTAAAACTTCCATGAAACAATAAATTATACATAAAATAATTAATTTATAAATATGAAATTATATACAACTAATTATAACTAATATATATTATTTTTCATAATATTAAACAAAATATATTTTGTTTAGAATATATTTTGTTCAAAATAATAATTGTTCATTACACGATTCAAAAATAATACTTAATTGCAAAGAAACAATATTTTGTATTCATAAATTCCAAATCATTCAAAAACAACGTGCAATATTTAAAATTTTATAATAAAAAAAGTAGTTGTATAAATAACATCTTATATACTGCACATAGAAATTTAGGTGATAAGAGGAAAATAATTATATGTACATTATTTATCATCACTCATTTAATTAACAGATGTGGACATATACTAAAAATAAAGTAAAAATATACAAAAGAATCGAAAAGATTGTCTTTTATGATAAATTTGAATATAAATTTAAAAAAATGATGTAAAATTATACATTTGAAGTTGTTTTCTATAAAACTGCATGATAATGGCATTTTCTGCAAGCCATGATATATATAAAAATGTTTTTATCATTAGAAATAATGTTTTTATTAAAGGAGGAACAATATAATTAATAATATAATTTGTGTCATCATCAAAATAAACTGTCTTCATGTAAAATAAATTGATTTTTTTTCCGAATTACTTACTCAGCTCATCCGTAGGGGCTGCCATTTTGAAGTAATGTGTAAAAGAGAAAGCGAATGATAGTCAGTGACAAGTGACAAGAAATATTACCGGTCTGTAATTAATCTTATTATGAAAACATTATTTAAGCATATTTAAGTAAAAATAATACATTTTCCCCCGAATTGCATATCTTTTTGATGTCTTTAAAAATTTTCTTCTTTTGTATAACATCTCCCATAATACCGAGGGTCAAATTTCGTACAATTTTTTAGAGGAGAAAAGTTTCCTACTTTATTTTTATATCACTATAAAATGATTCACATATTAATAATAAAAATATAGTTAGAAATTTTTTCTAGTACTATATAGTTATCTACCATCTTTCATGTGCATGATCATATAAACTAATCGTGCTCATGTGATCATATCAACCTATTTAATAAAAAAGAGAGATATGGATATTTTTCAACATTTCGCCTTTTATTCCTTTAAATATTTCTATTAAAATTCTATGATACGCAACAGCCTTTAATTTACAATTTTAATTAGTTTATCGCTCAATTTACAATGCAATTATATAATTCTGATATTATATGTATGCTAATTTACGAATAACAAGAATATTGTAAATGTTAGCTTAGAAATCTAACTACATATACATAAAACTAATTCTACAAATAAATTTTAATTACATGTGAATTATATGTAATTATATAAGTAAATTTATAGTAACGAATCCAAATGCAAGAAAATTATGAATTTAAAAAATTAACTTTTTGGAAGGGAAAACATTTGAAGTTTTAACATGAAGTTGCCGTGGATGACTACCCAATCAACGTGTTCGAATTTCTGCAACCTGTCGTCTGCTTCTTCCGTTCCTTTAACAGTTTAACTTGAACCATGCTCTCGTTTTTGTGACCTTCAAAGTTGTCTTTATAAAATAGAGGTCAAATTCGAAAGAAACACATTATTCTTTATTAATATTAATGTATTATATAGTGAATTATATAGTGAATTATATTAAATTATCTTTGTAAGAAACTTACAATCTGTTTTTTGTTCTGTTAATTTATACTATATTGTTTCGCGTATATTATATTTTCTTGTTATTTTTTAATGAAAGTATAATATTTTTAGTCTTTAGAACGTGTTAGCAGAGTTGTCAGGTATGAGAAAAAGAGAAATGATAACTTTAAGGGAAAATAGTAATACTGTTTCCTAAAATCTTGCAAATTGTTATACTGCATGTGCTAATTGTTTAGAGTAAACTATTAATTGTGACTTTACCTTTATTAACCCACAAAATACATGTGAAGAATTGTATATGTATATTGATATACATACATTTAAATTCTAGTAGTTATAATCCTGTCATATGTAATAGTTTTTAATGTGCTTTCATATATATAATTTTTCTGGTTCTGTAATTTTATAGTTGTATAACAGAGTTGAAATAATTGATGATTCAATGTAAATCTTTCTTATATAAATTTTTTAATGTTGTAAAAAGACATATATGTATGTATTTATTTTATATGTATCTTTAACTATATATATTATGTACTTTTGAAAAATTAAATAAAATAGTTTTTTAATTACATCATCTTGTTTTAATATAATATATACAGCAATAATTTTGTAATTAGTATAATAAAATTATTTCCATTCATTTTTAATGTACAAAAAATTAATTTCAATTTTGATTAGATTAAAAGCAGTTAATAAGCAGCTTCTTGTAATTAAAGTTTTCCTTTATATTTGTTATAGGTAATACAAAAGTGGTATTTGCTTAAATAAAAGCAACAGTACATAACATAAATGCTATGATAACATAGAACTAGTTGAAAAGTCATTGTCTTCGATAACAATTTCAGCTATATGATTTATTTTGAGAATGGGTTTTATACTTACAATAAGTTATTTTTTTTGTGATGCAACAAGGACATTAATAAGGAAACTTAGGAGCATTCTTCAACATCTTTGCAAATGCCGCTATTTAAAATGCCTTTATTATTATGTAAGTTTGGATATAATCATGATATATATCTTAATACCCTCTGCACTTATATCTTTAGAATGATAAGGATATTATTGCTGAATTTAATTGGAATTGATAGCATATCATTGTAATGTCTTTGTAACATTTGTCTAATATAACTATATAATGATCTAATCAAAGGAGGTATCTTGCACACAGTGTTAAATATACTATCTTTATTATATATGAAATGATTTATATTTCAGGCTAATATTTCAATGTTAAAATAGTGCTGAATTATTGGAAATAATAACATCTCTATTAAATTTACTAGAAATGTAGTAGTAGTAGATAGATAAAAAATAGTAATATAAATAGACAATTGATGTTATGTAGTACAAAGTCTATCCCATGTTTATATTATTACAAAGAGGTAATCCAAGCATGTAGAGTGAGAATATCTCTGGACTTTATGTATGTTCATGCAGCATAACTTTGTAATCTAATACTATGCTTTTTGCATGCTTGCTAGCTGCTTTGTGTTGATAACTTATATTAAGCGACTTGTAGACTAAGTATTTATTCATTTACCACAGTTCACGTGTAAGTACTACTCCTAAAAGTACTATAGGTTTGTCAAAATTGTATATATTTTATTAATTTAGTATATCATTAAATAATTATTCTCATATCTAAATGTTTATAAGTATTTGTTATATGCACACTTTTTATTATCTAATTTCTTATTCTAAAAACTAGATAAAATATTTATAATAATTTTAGAAGGATATAAATTTGTATAAAAATAAGAATATATTACAAATAATTAAAGAGTAGTATAAAAAATTGTGTGATATTGAATTACAAAATAGGTGCTTGTGTCTTTAGGCAATGGTAGAAGATATGACGGAACACATGTCAACAACTGAAAATCACGAGTGTGAACAAATAAGAGTCTTAACTCTAAATAACGGGGAACATCTGGATGGTATATTATATAGATTAAAAAAAGGTATGTAAATTCTATGTTACTTATAATTTTGAGGAAAATGAGTGTTATAAATTAGAACAATTTTTAACAGGATGGAGAGTAGAATTTCGTTTAGGTGCTTCTCTTTTTGGGAAGTCACTTGATCTTTTTATAAATTATCCTTTAAGGGAAAATAAAAAATTTGAAAGGCATACATATTATCCATTAGAATGGGTTAGTGAAACAGCTAATATATCTTTATTCTTGGCTGGTTCATTTCACTATTATCTTATAGATCCTAAGTAAGTATTAAATATAAGAAAAGATTATTGACATAATAAAATATATTGTTCACAGTTTTTAATATATCAAATTTTTTAGTTCTGAAGATATGAAACCTATTGCTTCTGGATATTTACTAGTGGATCCAGAACTTAAAGTAGGAGAACATGGAGATGATTTACCATTGGATTGTATTCAGTGTCAAACTGTTCTTGCAAAATGTCTAGGACCATTTTCTACCTGGGAAGATAAACTACTAGTGGCTAGAAACTCTGGATATAATGTGATTCATTTTACACCAATTCAGGTATATATTCCATTTTTTTGGATAATATATTGAACTAATACATCTAACTTACATAATTTATGTTTTAGGAACTGGGATATTCTAAGTCATCTTACAGCCTTAGTGACCAGTTGAAATTAAATCCTTCTTTCAATGATGATGATAAATCAGTTACATATGATGATGTTGAAAGACTAGTAAATAAAATACGCAATGAATGGAATGTTAGTGTAATATATAATTTACTATATTTTATAGCTTAATCTGTTATAATATTCTATAATATCAGCCTGTAAATGTTGTGTGTTTCAGATGTTGAGTATATGTGATATTGTTTTGAATCATACAGCAAATGAAAGTCCTTTTTTGGTATCTCATCCAGAATGTACATACAATTGTTTGAATAGTCCTCATTTACGTCCTGCATATCTTTTGGATGCTGCACTGTTTGAATTGACAATACAAGTTGCAGCTGGAGAATGGGAGTTTAAAGGCATTCCTTCAGTAGTTGAAACTGAAGAACATTTAAATGTGAGATAAATGTATTATATTAATAATTACTAACCAGTACAATATATTATGTATGCTTGTTACTTCTCTATTTTTAGTCAATTCGTCATGCACTTCATACATATTTTTTACCGCTTGTGAAAATACATGAATTGTATATATTGGACATCAATGAAACCATCGCGGAGTTTTTGAATTTAGCACGAAATCAGATGCCCCAAGATACTGTTGAACCTATATCGGAAGATATCAAAATAATAAAAGATCCGAAATTTCGTAGATTGAAAGCAACTATAAATATGCAACTTGCTTTAAAAAAATATAATATATATAGGTAAATTATACCAATAATGGTCAGAATACCAACTATCAATTCAAAAAGGTTTCGATTTAGTTAATGTTCTAAACTTAAAGCTTTATATTCTTATTGCAGAACTGATTGTTTTGATGAAGAGACTCGTTTGAAACGCTGTGCCGAAGACTTAAGAAAGAAATTACAAGAACTTAATAACATGATCACTAATGAAATACAAAATCATCTAAATGCTGCAGTTGAAAATACTATTGCTGGTATAAGATATTTTAGAGTGCAAGGTGATGGGCCTAAACTTAAAGAAATAAGCGAAAGAAATCCACTTGTTCCTAGGTACATAACTGTTCCAAAATATTGCTATTTTGATATTTTATTTATATAAATTATGCTAAAACATATTATCTTCAGATATTTTACTGATTATGGAGCACCACAAACATTAACTGAAAGAGAAGCAACAATGTATTCTGATGAAGGCTGTTATCTTATGGCTCATAATGGATGGGTAATGAATGGTGATCCTCTAAAAAATTTTGCTGATCCTGATTCTAATGTTTATATAAGAAGAGAACTTATTGCTTGGGGTGACAGTGTAAAATTAAGGTAATGCTACTACCTTTGAAGTATAAAATAATAAAAAGATATAAAATAATTAAAATCAATAATATACTACATTTGTTACAGGTATGGAGATAAACCAGAAGATTGTCCTTTTCTATGGCAGCATATTACTGCTTATGTTACACAAACAGCTAAAATTTTTGATGGTATTCGCTTAGATAATTGCCATTCGACCCCTATCCCAGTTGCAGAGGTATATTTAATTTATTAAAATATTAAAATATATATCTAATGTAAATTTATGTCCATATTAGTGAATTCTTAATCGTTCCAGTACATGCTTGATGTTGCTCGTCGAATTCGTCCAGATTTGTACGTTGTTGCCGAATTATTTACAAATTCCGATCAGAAAGACAATATATTTGTTAATCGACTTGGTCTCACTTCCTTAATTCGAGGTTCGCAAATTTATTTTATAAGCTGTGAAGCTTTATAAGATACCAATATATAATACATGTATTTATAAATTTTTATTAAATCTTATGAAATCTTTTTCATTCACTCAAAACAGAAGCTATGTCTGCGTGGGATAGTCACGAAGAAGGTCGTTTGGTATACCGATATGGAGGCGAACCAGTAGGTGCATTTTTGCAACCACGTAAACGGCCTCTAGTACCAGGCATAGCACATGCACTATTTCTAGATTTAACTCATGATAATCCCAGTTCTGTGGAAAAACGTAGTGTGTTCGATTTACTTCCAAGTGCTGCTCTTGTATCAATGGCTGCGTGTGCTAGCGGCAGCAATCGTGGATACGATGAATTAGTTCCTCACCATGTAAGTTGGTTTTATTGTAATATTTATAGTTATATTTAGAAGATTTCAATTATAATAATATTTGAGAAAAGAAATAATCTACGTCCTCTAATCCTAATAAATCCTTACAGATACATGTTGTAGATGAAACAAGACAATATTCATGCTGGGCAGATGATGAATCTTTGATAGATGGTATCAAATTTGTAGGTTTAAAGACTGGTATAATTGCGGCGAAGAGAGCATTAAATGATTTGCATTATATTCTCGGGCAACAGAAGTTTTCTCAAGTATATTCTCATAATACATAACGCATAAGAAGTGCTGTTTCCGTATAAATTTTTGAAATATTATTTATTAAATTTACAGGTATTTGTTGACCAGATGGATAGTGATATAGTAGCTGTAACAAGACACTCTCCAACAACTCATGATAGTGTAATTTTAGTCGCTTTTACAGCGTTCAAACACCCCGATCCTAATCCCATTGATTTGAGAAGATATGTGAAACCATTACGAGTGGAGGGTGTAATGGAAGAAATTATTCTGGAAGCATCCTTATCTCATATAGAAGCTAAGTAAGAAATGTGAAATCAATCATTTTTCATGTTCGTTATTACGTATTGACATTTTGACGATATATTGTTTTCAGAAATGGTACTTCACCTTTCCATTATCCTGAAAAATATGTACAAGATGAAAATTACATAAATGGTCTCTCGGAATATGTACTAAGACTTAAAGAACACATACAAATTTGTGATTCAGAAATCTTGGAGAAAGTTGATTCTGGTGATCCTAAAATAACTCAGCTTAATTTTGTAAACTTTCAACCAGGTTCTGTCGTTGCTATTCGGTAATATTTAATGACTCTTTTTGTATAAATTTTTCATAAATTTTATAACATATATAATAAATATTGATATATTTAATTTCAGAGTATCTCTTCATGCTAATATAAAACCTGCTCTTGCAAAACTTCATAATACTATTTCAACTGTAACATCACAGAGAAGTTCCGATATACGTGTTATTGTCTCTCGTATGAACTTAGTAGATTTAAATAAGGCCCTATACCGGTGCGATCAGGAAGAACGCGATGAAACTTCGAATAGATTTGATGTATACGATATTCCTGGTTATGGACCCCTTGTTTATGCAGGTTTACAAGGTAAGTTAACAATTTGAGCTACTTCGTATCTATATTTTCCATGCCTATTAATGTAATACACATTACATTTATTTTTAGGTATAATTTCCTTGTTAGCAGATATTCGTCCTAATAATGATTTGGGACACCCAATGTGTATTAATCTCAGACACGGTAATTGGCTAATAGGTATGTACTAGAACAAATATTAAAACAAATCCATCCTATTATTAACATCACTATGTTTCATTATATAATTAACGATTGTTAATATGTTTAAACAAATATATACAGATTATACTTGGCAACGATTGAAAGAAGATGAAGGAACTAGAACTCTTGGAGAATGGCTCGAAGAAGCTACTGAACCATTTAAATTAATACCTCGCTATTTAGTTCCTAGTTACTTCGATGTTATAATTGTAAACGTTTATATGATACTTCTTGAGCAATGCTATAATCTAATGTCAAGGTACTTTACACTAAATATATCTTTGTTTTTAATTTTTTGTAAACATTTACTAATTCATTGCCTCTTATTAGCTTTGTGAAAGAAGGTTCCACTTTCGTTAAAATTCTATCTTTAATTTCTATTCAAATGGGAGGAATAGTAAAATCAGCTCCGTTACCAGATTTGTCTCCAAATATAGATCCTCCCAAACCAAAGATCAAACAATATAATGGCGAAAGTGAACAAATATGTATGACATTGTCCGCTGGTTTACCACATTTTACCACAGGATATATGAGAAATTGGGGAAGAGACACTTTCATTGCCTTAAGAGGACTACTGATATTAACAGGCAGACATGCAGAAGCACGATTTATTATCCTTGGCTATGCTGGAACTATGCGACATGGTCTTATACCAAATTTACTTGATAAAGGAAAGAATGCTAGGTGACAAATAAATTTTTAATTATTGTTATATGAATACAATTTCTAATTATTGTTGCACCTTTTAAATAACTTTTTTATGTTTTTTAGATATAACTGTCGAGATGCTTTGTGGTGGTGGTTATATACAATTCAATGTTATATACAAGAAGTACCAAATGGTTTAAAAATTTTAACAGACAAGGTTTCGAGGCTGTTTCCAACTGATGATTCTCCCCCACTACCTGCAGGACAAGTAGTACGTAGAAAATATTCTTTGTAAATAAATTATATATATTAACATTTGTTTTACACATGATATATATTGGAAATAAAATTTTAGGATCAGCCACTACATGATGTTATTCAAGAAGCTCTCTTGATACATTTCCAAGGACTTTGTTTTAGAGAAAGAAATGCTGGAAGACAGATTGATGAACATATGACAGATCGTGGTTTTAATAACCAAATTGGAGTGCACCCAGAAACAGGATTCGTATTCGGTGGAAATGATGCAAATTGTGGTACATGGATGGACAAAATGGGATCTTCTGAAAAAGCTGGTAATAAAGGAAAACCAGCTACTCCAAGGGATGGTTCAGCAGTAGAAATAGTAGGTCTAAGCAAGAGTATTCTCAGTTTCTTGGCTGAATTGTATAAGCAAAATCTTTTTCCTTATGGTAGTGTGCAAAGAAAAAATCGGGATGGTAAGAAATAAATTTTGTTTACGTTTTTCATTTATTTCTAGCTTTTTTCACTACAGTTAATGTTTATTCCAGGCTCTACTGTAACATGGAGCTATAAACAATGGGCAGATAAGATTTCATTAAATTTTGAGAAATATTTTTACATCAATGAAGTGCAGTTAGAAGGAGAACTTAAATCAGAACTTATTCATCGTCGTGGAATTTTCAAAGATAGTCATGGAGCAACACAAGCATGGGCTGATTACCAATTACGATCTAATTTTCCAGTTGCAATGGTTGTTGTAAGTACATTTTTATAGTTTTTTTATTCTTAAAATGTATGTGCAATTTGGATAATATTCAAATATCATTATTTTGAAAGGCTCCAGAATTGTTTAATCCGGAACATGCATGGATAGCATTAAAAAAGGCAGAAGAAGTTTTATTAGGGCCGCTTGGAATGAAAACATTAGATCCTGCTGATTGGGCGTACAATGGATATTATGATAATTCTAATGATAGTGGAGATACTAAAATAGCTCATGGTTGGAATTATCATCAGGGGCCTGTAAGCAATGTTCCTTAATATATTACTTTAGTATAAACTGCTCTGATATAAAACTAATAATTTCATGGCATCTAATAGGAATGGGTTTGGCCCATAGGCTATTTTCTTCGTGCTCGACTATATTTCGCTCCATTAGTTGGAGGAAAGGAAGAATTACGTCGTACAGTCGAATCAACTGAAATTATTATTTCTCGACATTTTATAGAGGCATCTACAAACCATTGGAGAGGTCTCCCTGAACTTACTAATAAAGATGGGGAATATTGCAAAGATAGTTGCAGAACACAAGCTTGGAGTGCTGCTTCTATATTAGAAGTTTGTATATATGCTGTTAATGGTATTTAGAAATAGTTCCGTTATGTCATTGATTATCACTGTACCATATATTTCATTCTAGGTTCTTTACGACTTAGATAAAATTAAACGGGAATTACGATCCGAGGAGAATGAAAGAACGAATTGATATAATTTTGCGTGTGTTCACCACCGCCAATTACACTTAGAACATTTACGACTAGAAAAAGAACGTAGCGTTAGAAGTAAAGATCACGATAATAAATGGCACATATTTAACACAGCTATAGAAACACCAAGCACGGAGACACACGCATTTGGTAATCCGCACATAGACAAAATCAGTATGCTACCGTGCAAATTTATAAATGTTGACACCAGATGTACAATTGATGACGTTTTCTTAATGCAAGAACTTAAGAAAAATGAAAGTAAAAAAGACATTAAACATGATTATGTATCTTCTACTGTTGTTAGCAATTTGGAAGTAATTGAAACTATGTCAAATATAACAGAATTATCAATGGTATCAGAAGGTGAATTTCATAAATCAGGACAACTTATATATGGAAATGAACCTTTAAAATACGAGAATAAATCTCTAAATAAATTTCAAAGTGATGTAATTGACCAAGTTGATATATTAACAAAACAAAACATAGAGAAAAGTAATGCATTGACGAAATACCCATCAAAAGTGGATCACGTTTATGAGGAAGTCAATGCTCTTGAATGTGATATCATGGATTATTATGAAAAATATAACCCTACAACGGCGAAAACTTTGATAAATACACTTTTTCTTCCTCTACATAAAATTTGTAAGAAATGCGCCAATTTACAAAGCAGTCCAGTATATTCTGATCTTTTGATATATGCAAAGAAGCCTTTATATGCGAAGGAAGTCTATTTACTGCAACAAAACGAAACTTTACAGTTTAGGTATTGTTCAGAAGGTGGTAAACATGACAATACATTATATTTACAGTACAATAACGTTCAGCACTGTTTACTACTTCATAATTACTTAAAAACTAATGCTTCTAGTATATTCTATTTTTATGGCTCACCACAGGATATTTTTGATTTAAAAACAACATTAAAAACAAGTATCCTTGTTATAAATAGCAATACGAAAGGAATAGTAAATACAGAGTTATATCATCGTTGTACAAGTAATTTTTATACAAGGATATCAAATAATGGTATTGCACCTGCAGCGTTTCATATGGATCATGGTAATATTATACGCTCTATAAAACACGTTGAATACGATACTGATTTGCAAAACTGGATGAATTATCGTAACGATGTATTTCGATCACACAATCTCAAACAAGATGATGTAGTTGATCATCGCGCGAACAGATCTAGTTTATTATTATTAGAACCACTACTGTTAATGCCAGAATTAGGAAATTCTAGGTATAGGCACAGAAAAAATCGTATTTCACAATCAGAGCACATAAAAATAGTAAAAATAGTAATTGCCTATACTCTTTCTTTCTTCATTTTAGCAACAATCACATTTTATATAGTTTATTTCACTTAATAAAATATAATATTCTTTTATACTCGTTCTTCTATTTTTTGCATGGAACATTTTCAGAATCTAATTTTATTTAGTATTTAAAACTATTAAGTTTTTTGCTTCAACCTTTTGCTACATAAATACCAATTTTGTCTTTTTTCGTGTATTCTTTTGCATGAAACTTTCATATAATAAATTTAATATAAACTGTATGAATTGTTATGTTTATCATAATTGCTCTGTAAATCATTAACATTTGTTACCGTAATTAAAAATTTATTAATCTTTATATAATTATGTAGAGTATTCTTATACCGTTTTAGAAAATGATTTATATATGATTCTGTTAAAATCATAACCATACCAAAATGTACAAAAAATATATTTAACTAAAAATAAAAATTTCAATTTCAAAAGATTTCGGTGTTTTTAAGATGGTAAAATGCGATTAATCGAATGCTCAAGTAAGGTTATTAAAATTTGTTATTTTTATTAATGATTAAATGAAATATTTATTAGCAAATACTATTACTATTGCACGTATATTTTAAATACATATTTTTTTATCCGTTCCCATATCTGTATGAAATATTTGCAATAAAATTGATATATATATTCAATTTTGCATAATGGAGAAAATATTTTTTTCCCTTCCAAAATTCACACGTCTACTTTCTCTATTTTAAAATGTAAATAAAGTTATATTACAGTATAATATAATACATATAATGTTATATAGAACTTACAATGATGAATAAATTAAATTACTAAGTTACATATTTATATGTAATATAAATATCTATTATTTACAAATTTAATCATTTTCAAAATTAATTAAAACTTAATGTCAACCTGAAATATTAAAAAATGTACAAAACTACATAATATTTGTTTGAAGGTTTCATCAAAAGTTCTTAAAATAATCTTTCTTATTACACAACATGAATATCTGTTTATGACAAAAACTTTTATGATAGAAATTCTAAATACATACTATGTAATTTATATGTATATTATATTATTTTAAATATAGTGAATCATTAAGCATAGTAAATTACTCGTATCTTAATGATCTATAAAAGAAGAATAAATATAAATATTTAATATCATTCTCCTCCTAAACTTTACTATATTTTAAATAAAAAGTGATTATATCATACTAAAAAAAAAACAAATTTATATCTAGTTACGTTATCTCTATGAATGAAGCTTATAAAAATTATATTATATTTATTTCCCTTAAATCAATATGATTTAATAATAACTACAGATAAAAAATAGAGATAACAAATAATAAAAAATAAATTTACCCATTAGTATTTATAGTTCACTAAATTGCTGAAACTTTTATAATCTAAATGAGTTATTTTTTATTTTATTCTTTATTTTATTTTACATTGCTATTTTATACTTAAATATGCAGTGCATATATTGTAAAAAATATCAAATACTGTATGAAAAAATTCAATTTTTATATATTAATAAAACTACTAATGTTATTACATTAACGTTGTATAAGTTTGTAAAAAAATTATATAAACTGAAATAAAATAGTAAATCATAACTCCCCAGAATGCGTTTTTATTTGTCTTCTTGAAATTTAGTAATAAGCAATAAAAATACAAAAAACAAATTTCTTAACCACATTGTTTAATTCATTTTTTAACTATATTATTTGTAATATAATCATATGTTATATGATTTGTTACTTGTTAGATGTAGGACTTAATTATATTCACAATTTTAGATCCAATATTTAAAAAATTCTATCATATATCAAGAACAGATCGAATATTTTTTAAATACGAATGTACCTGTTCTATAATTTGTTACTGAGCAAAACCTAAACACTATTAGCTTCTATTTAAATGTCATCGAATAAACCTCTTTGTGGAGGTCCTATGCGATTAGTATTTGCAATAAATGCTCTTGCATTGTCCATATGTCCTTCATAAAAATCATCGGCTTGGTAGCCTGTATCGTAACTATTATTTGCACCATAACTATCAACTCCAGTTGCCATACCAATATAATATTCTGCAGGGTCAAAGTCACGTAATAATCCAGCTCTTGCGGATTCTACCGATTCATCTCGTTTCAAAGGCCGTACTATAATTTAATTAAATACAAAAATTTAATGACATAGATATAGCTATTTGCACTATACAGAGTGTGTTATGCAATTGGATCGAGTTATATCTCAAAATCAGTAAGAGGTATGAAAAAGCTATAAAGGTGAAAGTTGAATGGTATGATTAGATCTTAGGTATTCACTTTTTTAGTATGTAGCAGTGCCCTGGAAAAGTGCAATTGCATTCTCTTTTTAAGTGGAACTCTATAATTTTTTATTAATCACTTGATGTATTTTTAATTCTTCACAAAAAAGTATTAAGGTATTTGAATTGAAAAATGCTTAGTTTGAAAGATATTTGAATTCCAATGTTGAACTTAGTTTATGAATAATAAGAAAATATAAACATAAGCATCTGCCTTATGTTTTTCCTCCTCCCTCATATGTAAAGTTTCATAAAATTAAAATCGAAATATCCTTTAAACCAAGCACATTCTGTCACAAGTATCTTAATACTTTTTTGTGGAGTAATAAATAATGCATCAATTAAATAATAAATAATTATAGAGTTCCATTAAAAGAAAAGAGTATAATTGCACTTTCCCCGTGCGTCATTGCATATTAAAAAAGTGAATACCTAAGATCTTATCATGCCATTCAACTTTTCTTTTTATATTTTTAACTCTCTCTTTATATTTTTATCTATATCTTACTAACTTTGATATATAAACCGGCTTAATTGCATAACGTACATTGTATATTATCACTTCTTTTAAATAAATTACAAATACCTGTATCGGTACTTTGCCGTGAAGTTCTGTAG
The DNA here is from genome assembly GCF_011952255.1 of Bombus vosnesenskii. Lineage (NCBI taxonomy): Eukaryota > Metazoa > Arthropoda > Insecta > Hymenoptera > Apidae > Bombus > Bombus vosnesenskii. Next base: position 1,199,250 of record NW_022882938.1, read on the forward strand.
CGAGATGAACTGGTAGCGCTACTAAATCTTTCTTGAAATTCGCGTCTTCTATACATCAAATCTTCTGTTCTTTGTCTCTTACGTCTCTCTAAAAACGAGAACATAGACGTAGTTATATGAAAACAATGTTATTTTCATTTCATACAATTTAATTATGATACTCATTATTACTCAAATAAAATAGTTTTACCTCGTTTTATTAACTCTTGACCTTCCTCAACAAGGTCTGTTGTAAACTCATCATCATCAAGAAATTGTTGAAAACCTAACATAGAAAGCAATCTACTTCCTAGACTAAAGTATGTTGCTAGACAAAATGCTAGAATAGCCATTGGAAAGTATACATTAAATCCATCAGATATAATGGAAATAACATCCATATGCCCCATTACCTAAATAAATAAATTACAGAATGAATTTCAAATTTATTATGAAAATCTTATAATTACTCATATATTTACTTGAGTGTAATGAGTTTCCAAAATGTGAGTTTTAATAATATGAGAATCCATGTGTATAAGACCCAGAAAGTTTAAACACATCGGTGGTGTAAGACGGCATAACATCATTCCACTAAATATTAAACTATACTCATTAGTCTGATGATGGGGTGCCAAGTAATATAAATTCAATACACGAATTTTTAAAACAGTTGAATAAGCGCAGTAACAAAGGTAAGCAATTATCATCATTGATAATATCTACAAAAAGCATTTTAATTATCTCTTCCTTCTTTTTGCATTAATTTTTAAAACAAAAGTCTTATTTGTTAATATCAAATCTAAATATATATTCTTACCTCAATAGTAAAATAATCGTAATTTTCTTTAGCTAGATTCAAAAATTGTGCAAATAATGATAACACTGGAGTTTTATTAAAAAATGTTACTTCTGACCATACTACAGCTATTGAAAGACATCCAGTGCAAACAGCTATAATTTTTTGTACATAACTCCTTATGACACATTTCCAATACCACTCTAAAAATTTTAATATATTTATAAAAGCTAAAGAAAAGAGCATGTGTTTCTACAATTATTTACTGTTTAAAGCTTACCAATAACTGGACTGTAAACAACACGAAGTGGAAATGAACGATGTGTAGGGAAAGTTGTTTTAAACCTTTTATCATCACTTACTTGATTTTTTGCTATATCCTCTAAATCAATTATTTTATCAACCAAAATTCCCCATTGAGTTTCTATACGTTGTAAAGTTTGCAATGCTTTTATTGTCTAACAAAAAATAAAAATGAATAAATCATTATGCTTACATAAACAGTGCATTCAAAATGTTCCACGACTCTATTATTAAGAAGCCAGCTTTTAAGGTAAATGAAATTTTGTTATCTATTATGTAACATACATTCCTTTTCCCTCTATATAAATTTTAGATCACTCATACAACTGTTGAAAGGCGTATGTGTAGCCCTCTTTTGAAATTGTATTTAGAACAGCTGCCACATTTTCGTTGCTCTTTTAGTGACACCTTTAGCTTAGGAAACAAAAAGAACTCAACAGGAGCAAAATCTGGAAAATAGGCTGGTCCCAGGCAATCCATCAACCAAGTATCAAACAGCTGAATGGTGCAATCCAGAAGATGTATGACTGACGAAAATAAAGGCCACAAAATCAAAAATGAAAACAATGTTGATCGCATTTTTTGATTCAAGAGGATTCATTGTGAATTTATATCCCCTAGCCAGACCGTAACTAGATCATTTCAGAATTACTTGATCGCCTTTTGAAAAGAATTTGTAGGGTCAGACGGGGCGTGTACTAATCACACTTGATTACCTTGCAATTTTTTGCTAGAAAATCTACTTCTCTACTTCACTCTACTTCTCAAATTTGACTCCTGCTGACTTCTTCCTGTTCCCTAAGCTGAAGGTGGCACTAAAAGGACAGCATTTGGATGATATAGAAACAATTTAAAAAAATGTGAGTCTTTTGAATATAATTTCAAAAGAGGACTACGCACATGCTTTTCAATGGTTGTATGAATGATCTAAAATTTGTATTGAGAGGAAAGGGATATATTGAATACTAGATAATAAAATTTCATTTACCTTAAAAATCGTATTTTTAACAACATTAGTCCTGGGATGATCTGAATGCACAGTATATTTACACATTAGATATATTTAGATATATATGATTAATAACAAACTTGTCTATGTAAACGTATTAATGCTTTTTCGGATGGTGTATCTGTTGGTGTATCATCTGGTAGTTGTCTTCTATTCATTCTGTCTTTTAATTCTGCAGGAATTTTTTGAAAAATCGTTTCTAAATTACAATGAAAAGGATGTCCTGGTCCGATAGATACTGTAGCAGCTTGTAAAGACTAAAAAATAAAATAAATAAACATAATGATAAATATAAATAAATGAGAATTAGATAAAATATTTAATTACCTCAAGTATATCATCTACTGTTTCCTCTGCTTCACATTTATCCAAACTTAATTTAGCAACTTTAAAATAGCTATAATTCAAAGTGTATCCAGGTTTACTAGCATTCCATAATCCCCGAGGAACTTCTACAAGTGCGTATCCAAGTAGTAATACCAGTAAGAATAAACCCCAGGTATTTGATGCAGATGATGCTATAGCTTTTAATTTTTGACTAAAACATATACATACATAAATCCATAATATATATTTTTATATTTATCATACTAATGTATCTTACCCATCAAGATCGAAACCAGGTTTTAATGCTATATATATTAGAAGGATACCACATATGAACAAATAACTTCCATAATATATAGCATTATCTATTAAAGCAGACTTTAGCTTTCCTTGAACTGTGAAATCTCCTGCTTTTATATAAGATTGCATAAGTGGTAATATCAACCATGTTAAACATTGTGAAGTCCAATACACAATCCTCCATAAATTTGGAAATATATGTTCTGGTACATTAGGCCAAGGTTCTTTACAAGTATGAAATGGGACTGTTGTTGTACTGTCAGAGTTTATTTTCGTGCTATTATAAATATTTTGTTCATCACATTGTCTATAAACAGTCTATAAAAAAATATTAAACTTAAATGTATTAATTATTTTAATATTACTTAAATTAGTAAATATTATTACTTACAGATGAAACATCTAAGGGTAAGATAAATATTATCAGCAGTGAAAAATACCATGCTATGAGTACAGAGATTGTAACAATAATATGTTGCCGAAAAATATTACCATATTTATATAATAAAGTGGCAGCAAGGCAAAATGCTACCACAATTTCTGTCAAGAATATTCCAAGAACCATTTTGGTGATTTCTAATTTTATCTTACCATAACTTTATAATTATTTTGATACTTTTTGCCTTTAGTTTTATGACTTATTCATTATCATTTGCATTATTATATTCTACTGCTTCTCGGATCTTTAATTCAGCATCCTTTTGCATCTTCTCTAACTTCTCTAATGTAACTGATTTTAAAGGAATTAATTTAGGTTTACAAAGTATATAATCCAAATTTTCTTCCTGGTATAGCAAGCTTTGCCTAGGAAGGATTATGTCAATCTTTTCTGAAGAATTATCCATCAACTCTGACATTTTTGCTGGAATCAAAACGGATATTTGTGTTTATATATATGAGGTTATATTTAATTTTAAATAAATATTTCTAAATTTTTTCCAAATAGATATAGTACATAATTTCTCATAGTATGTATAAATACATTTTATATTTTTTAATTTACTTTATATAACTTTAAATAAAAAATACAAATAGATTATATACAAGAATTATCGTTCTCAAAATCAATCGCTTGAACATTTGCTGATAGATACAAAATGTAACTATTATAAACACTTTCGAGGGACGCATAAAATATTAAACAATGATAAAGATAATAAAAAATTCGGGTGTAAAAATTAAGAGAAGGTTATTTGTTAATCACGTTCCACATATTTACTTCGATGGCTACCAAAGTCATCTACACTTTAAATTATCGGTATTTATATTATAACGTACTTTTATCATTGAAAAATATACTTTATCCATTTCTTCTTTACAGTAAAATCGTTAGGCATACATTGCACGATACAGTCAAAAATATCGACGTCACATGCACACCGTCAAGTTGTCATTTACGAATAATACTACACGTCCAGAGCCTACTTTAGATCAGATAGATACAGGGTATAGGCTATACAGAGGGTAAATCTGGCAACAATGTCAGGATTCAGAATTCTCGTCTCGATATAAACATAACCTAATGACTATGGCCCCTTCCATAGGTCTCCCGCGATTTTATGAAATGTTTATGTATGGTAACGTTTTGTTATAATAGATGATACTAATAATGTTCTAGTAAAACAATGGTAACAGTACACTAGGACATGTAATAATAGTAACTTTATTCGATATACTGTTTGTCCCTATTTTACCTGCTTAATATATAACTTAAAGACAAAATTCTCAAATACTTATTTTGTACCTTTTATGTATAGAGTTTATCTCTACTTTTATTAAAATATTTTTAAGATGATATAATATGGTAATATTTCATAATTCTTTTTAAATTAATAAATTAATAATTAGATGTTGCGATATTCCCAAAATAAATGCAAAATTCTTGTATTTATTGAAATAGCAATATAATAGCATATTGTGCTACAACAGTAAATCTAGTAAACTAACCGCATGACTTTTGTTTCACGATCTTTTTTTTCGGCATAGGTAAATCACGTTTTCCTAGCATTAGCATCATCTGGTCATCTCTGTAAAATCACTGATTTTTATAAAATTAATTTAGAAGAGTGAAAACTATTGCTGCTAAATATATCTATACCTACTCCGTAGTAGACCCCAGATTTCCACATACTAGTGATGAATCTGCGCAAATGTTGTACATACTTCAAATATGCGAAATTCAAAATGTGATCAAGACATGATTATCCTCTGACATTTAAGCAATTAAACGATAAAGAACGACTACGACGATTGATAAAAGATATACGTAATTGTGAAATGAAGAGGAAATGAAAAATAAACATCTAATGAAGTATACCAACGCAAATATGTGCAAAACCCTATTTAATTGTTAAAATAATCTAATGTAAAATGATACAACATATTTTGTCCTATTTTATATTCTTTTATATTCAGGATACCCTGCACTATATATTTTATATATTTAATATTAATTAAGAAAATAGTTTATATTTTACATAAATATATATTTATATATAATATATATTTTACTTTATATATTATTAGTAATTATACTTTATACATTTAATACCAGCCTTGCTTAATAGTTTTAATATTATCAAATGTTACTTTAAACGATATCATGTAACGATAATATTTATCACTTCTAGAAATTTTTTTTCTTGATAACGTACATTACTATAAAACAATATAATCTATTAAGATTTATTACTAACTAGGAAACCCCGCCTTTGAAATTACGTATGTATTATATTTGTACGTTAAAAAGCTATTTTACTTAACCAAAAAAATATTTTATTTGTTCAAATAATCTTCTAAATATGGCAAATGAAAGAAATAAAAACAAAAGATCTATTATTGGAAAAAGCACGTAAGAAACTTCTATATTACCAAATCAAATAACCATATCAAATAATTTTATTTATTGTACAAAATTAATAAGGTCAAACATTTATTTCTGTATTAGACATTGTACCAGTTTTGGAGTATGTAATCGAGTGCCGTTAGCAAAAATTGAATTTCCAGCTGATTTATGTGCAGTATTAAATAAGACAAAACCCAAAAATAATAAATTATACAATGATTATATGAAACTTATTAACAATCTTCCAAATATAAAAAAAGTAGAACCTGAGTATTACTTAATATTGTTCAAAATTTTATTATATTTAGAAGAGCATGAGCTTCGTTTAATTGCTGCAAAACATAATTTGGAAAATCAAAAGCTTAAATATGTTTCTGACACATCATTTGAAATCACAGTGCCTACTTTAGATGAAGATGATCCATTTATCACTGTTGGTGATACATTAAAAATTGAGGTGAAAAGATCAAAGTCTAAATATACCTGTAACATAACAGATATTATAGGGAAGAAAGTATATGCAACAATACGTAAATCGTAAGTACGTTTGCATTAGTTTGTAAGAATTAAACAATAGAGTACAAATCATAGTTACTTACAAAATGTTTAGATCTCTTGTATCTCAACTTCTTGAAGAAGAAGTTAATATTTATTTCTTTCCTATGAATTGGCAAATAAGATGTTTTCATTATGTCTTACACATTATGTTCAAGCATAATTTGATAAACACAGTATATCCCAAAATAAATACAAATCTTTATACTTTACTAGAATTGTAAGTATTTTTAGTAATTATTCTTAATATATATGTTACTTTTTCATATACTTACTAATATATACTTATATGATACAGTGACTTGGATTGGGCTAATAAAAGTATAGCAAAAAATAAAGAACAGAAAATAGCAGTGAATAATATTTTGAATTATTCGGCGTACCCTGCACCATACATTTTATTTGGTCCTCCTGGTACTGGCAAAACAACAACATTAGTTGAAACCATTTACCAAGTATAGATCTACTACTATAATTTATAGTGTAATATGAAAAAAATATGTTTTTCATTCTAAGATCTTGATTATGTTATCTTATAGATTAGGAAACAGTGCAAATCAAAAAATATTTTAGTATGTGCACCTTCAAATGCAGCAGCTGATGAAATTGCAAATAGATTATTATGTTTACTTCCTCATAAAGATGTATTTCGGATGTATGCAGCAAGTAAATGTTGGTAAGTTATTATTCTCATGAATACTTGATACTTTATTAGTTTTATTTCTTTTCGCATTTGTAGTAACAATGTAGATGAGAAAATTTATCCAAATTCAAATTTTATTGATGATATGGTCCTTTATTTACCAAAAGAAATTTTTATTTTGAAGAAGATTGTTATTACAACATTAGTAACATGTATGAGGTATGTTTTCTTTTTATTTTTTTCAGTAATAATTACATTTAGAATGGTATTTATAATTTATTATTTGCAGATTGGCGAACCTTAAATTACGAAATGATCACTTTTCATATATATTTATTGATGAAGCCAGTCAAAGTATAGAATTAGAATCATTAATTCCACTTATAGTCATGAATTCGAAAAATGATACTGAAGCATTATATGCACAAATTGTTATTGCTGGTGATCCCTATCAACTTGGTCCTCTAATTAGATGTACAAAAATTCAACATTTGCTTGGTATGTAATTTCATATTATTATTTCATATTATAGTTAAATTTATGTATTTTATTAACTGATATCGAGTTACATTATGTTTCTAGGAAAGTCTTTATTGGAAAGATTAATGGAATGTGAACCATATCAAAAAGTAAACAATAAATATAATTCGCGTTATATAACAAAGTTAATTCATAATTACCGTAGTCAAGAAGCTATTATACATACATCCAATAATTTATTTTATGAAAAGGACTTGTTATGTGATAAAAAAGAAAACAAACACAGCATAATTTCAAACTGGACAGTATTATCCAGGAAAACATTCCCTATCTTATTTCTTGTACTTAAAGGCGAAGAAGTAAGAACACCAAATGGAAGGTAATTATAACATTTCTATACTAAAAGCAAAGTTCTTACGTAATTAGTGAAATTTAAAAACATTATTTTCTAGTTTAATGAAGATTAAACACATTATCTTTTTAGTGTTTACAACGAGACAGAAATTACGGCCGTAACAAACATTACAAAAATATTAATGCGTTCCAAATTTGGTAATCGAAAAATTGAAGAAGAAGATATTGGAATTGTAACTCCATTCAAGCAACAAAAAATTATGATTAAAAGAAGTTTAAACTTGTATAAATTAAACAACATAGCTGTTGGGACAGTAGAGATATTTCAAGGACAAGAAAAAGAAATTATAGTCCTAAGCACAGTACGTTCACAAACTTTTAAGCACCATGGTAAACAACATCTCGGTTTCTTAGCTAATCCAAAGGTATAATTTTACATAATATTTAAAGAGCAAATCTTTTTTGGTATTCTACATATAATAATAAGACTTAATAATTATATTTATTTGTTTTTTCAGAGGTTTAATGTTGCCTTAACAAGAGCAAAAGATTTATTAATAATAGTAGGAAATCCATCTATTCTTTGTGAAGACAAATATTGGAATACTTTGTGGAAATACTGTAAAAAAAATAATGCATATATTGCTATTGATGAAAATCTTATCTAAAAATTATTGACGTTTTTGATATATAATAATGAATTATTCATTGATAGAACACAAACTATTTTTTTATGAGATGAATAATCTACTAATACGTATAGAAACTTCTTTCTGTGTGTTTATGTTTTCATTATTTATGCATTTATTATGTATATATTCATATTAAGATTTTAATATTTAAATAAGTTTGTTAGATATTAACTTGGATATAAATAAATAGATAAATACATATAAAAAATAAAAATTTGCATTTTCGTTTAATATGAATTTATTTTAAAATATTCTACTACCTGGAGACTTTATAAAATTATGTATTGTTATGACTTGTGATTAACAAACATTAAATTTTTTTCGAAATCGAATAGTTTGTAAATATTTAAGAACCACTTCTTTTAAATTTCAAACTTTAGTTAATGATTTTAATCTTAAACTTTGTAAGATACAACTTTATTCTAAAAGAAGTTTAGCAGTATTTCCATTAACATCATTATTAATACCATGACGTACAGCAAACTCATGTTTCACACTCGCGAAAAGGATATCTGTTAGTAAAAAAATTTGTGCTATGGCAAATGCTAATGTAACTCCAAAATAAAAGTTTGCATTAGCTGATCTGGAATATATCCACTGATACCAAACAGTAGGTGCAAATACTGTACAGAAGAGCATAAAACAGACTACAATAAATCCCTGTTGTGTATCTGTAAAAGAATATAAACTTTTGATAACACATCATATTGTCTACTTAATAGATAAACAACTAGTTAATATGAAAACTTACATTGGAATAAATGCTTCCATAATGGTAAAAGAGACATATAAAATCCAACATCTCCTATACAAGGGTAAGATTTAAATATTGCAGTAATTGCTAAATAAGAAAATGCTAATAGCATTGGATCATGTCGTAACCTCAATGCCAGTGGTACTATATATAATAAACTGACATTTATTTGAAAAGAAGCAATGAAAAGCCATCTAAAGTGCTCAAATACTTCTGTAAAAAAGTACCAATAAAGTCCAACATTTGGACGTAAATCAGGAACTGTTAAAATAAAGCCAAGTGTGTTCGAAATAAATGACCAACTTCCCATAATGTAATAGGAAATACAAAATAGAATGGTTAACATGCTTGCAAATATTATAAGATAGTTCGCAATATTGCTTCTTTGTTTTGTACTATTAGAACGAGCAATATAGATAATTGTTGGCACTATGAGTGAAACAGGATAAAGTCCTTGTAATGTTAATAAAGAAATTGATAAGCAATTCCAAAACATAGATCTTGTCATGGAAACCAATGCTATGGAATACAACAAATTTGTAAATACTGTTGTTGTATGTCCAACACAATTAAGTATTATGTATGGATTAAATAAATATCCTGCTGAGACATACATCATTGCAGTATATACTACAGAAGCGTCATTATGAATTTCTTTATTTTCATTGCATAATTTTTCCTCTTCTTTTTGTTTAGAAACCTAAAATTTAAATTATTTCATTATAATTGAATTATATTACAGCAATATTTTAAATATGTGAGATTTAACTGACCAATTCAGTCGTATATTGCTTTGCTGTAAGTCCAAGAAATACTGCTGTTAACAAATCAATGGACACAAATAAGCAAAATAATACCCATTGTGATAAATGTTGTTGTATAAAATTGAAAATATATAATCCGATAGGTGTTTCATGAAACAAATCTCCTGTATAAGGATCAATGCCACAGTTATACAAATACACTCCTTCAGTTACTAAAAATCAATCAGGGGAATCATAACAATTGTCAATCTAATTATTGTTTGTAATATTATAGTAATAATGCTACTAACGATACAAATATATACATGTATAAATAGCTTACATTACTTATAATAGAGAATAATAACGAGAATTTTATTTAGGTTATTATTATGTAAAATTTAAATGCAGCAAAATGACATTTATCCTAACCTCTCTTCCAAGAATTTAATGCAGTAGAAATTTCCACACGATCGCTAATCACTTTTTGGTACTCAGAATTCATCAATAAAAATCGAATAGTACCAGCTAAAATAAAATTTGATAAACATTGTTTCTTCATTTTTTAATTAAGCTATAAATCATTTATGTATTTGCGCGCGTTTTACGATCTACTTGTGACATGCAACCGGTATCTGGACAGACACACCATGCTATATATTATGTATTATATACCTTCTTTGTTTATTTAAACAATTGAATTTATCTTTACGGCTTTTTAAAAATATAATCTTTAATAACAATAACCACGGTATTATTTTGCATTTGATTGCTGCTAAGGAGAGTTATAATCAAAACATACTATTGGAGTGGTTTTATCTTTCCTTAATGAATCTAATTTATTTATCACAATTCAATAAAATAACTGTAAATATACTAGAGATCAATTTATAATAAAACCTATCCTCTTCTTATTCGAAATATTTTAACACATAGTTTATATTTAAAAAATCATTAATAGTAGTACATGGTAAGCATCCTCATCAATTTAAAGATATAAATAAACAAATTGAAAATCTAAACAAAAGGTGTTTGTATTCTATTTGTAAAAAATCTTATTTCTTTTATTTTATTACATTGTAATTACTAGTTTATTGTACCATTTTTCTTATTTTAATCATCCTGCGGCAGAAGTTTTGTTTTCAAAATATTGCAGCAAGTTTAAATGTTTAATCGTGTGTAACAAAAAATGTGGAACGCTTCACGATTTTGCGTGTCATCCTTGCGCAGGGGCCATGCTAATCTTCTCTGTATCGTTCCAATTTTAGTATATGTACTGCCGAAGCAAGTACATTAGTAGATCTTAATTTCTTGTATATATAGAAACGAATTCATATTTCTACCACTAGCGAGAAGAGAATACTCATGGTAGCCATCTGGTGGCGTATTAATGTAGTATGAAACATAAAGTTTAACATGTTGACTGCCACGACACCCGTATTCGGGTGTCAACAAAGTTTCTGATCAGGCTACGTAACCCGTATTCGGGTGTCGCTTATTTGACTACTTGCGAAAGATCGTCGTTAGTATTTGAAAAGATATTCCATAATAATAAATTGTTAATTAATAATTAATTGTAATAATAGTTGAATTGTTATAAAATAAAAATACGAAAATGGTTTATCAAAAAAATTATTTAGAATGTAAAACTTGAAAGCATTCTATACGTAGCTGAGGTTGGTCGGGACAATTTGGACAATAAGTTGTTGTTTTCTTCAAATTCTTTTGTGCCTTTGTTCGGTCCATTCGACGTCTTTTATTCGCATAACATAGTTTGCATGCGCGTCTAATGCTTCCTCCGGAATCATTTTTCCGAACGGCGATATGATGCTGACTCCGTCGAAGACAAGGATTTTTTGTATTTTCAGACAACCCTAATAATTTTGCAACTAATAATTGTCTAAATATTCTAATATTTATATTTTTTCTTGTTGCAATTTTGTAAACCGTCAAAGCGTTTACAACAGAAATTCCCAGAAAGAATTGAATGCCAAGTTTTCTGTACCATTTGATTCCTTTTCTAATTGTGGTGGCATAAGAAACCATTTGGTTGGTATAATCTATGCTATACTTTCTTTCATCATATTCAACACAGCTAGTGGTTTTAATGTTGCGAACAAATGAAACGAAAGATCATTCTTAAGACCACCACTTGAGCGATTCGCATTACTAAAATATCGATGGGAGCACTTAGTAGAGAACGCTTGGTACTGCTATACGCGTGGCCTGACGGAAATTTCTTTGAAAACACGCGTGGTAGTCAATGTGTTAATTAAGATACATATTACGTTAAAGAGACGATGGTACTTATTTATTTATTAAATCTTCCTGCGACAATTTTAAATTTGTTATCTTTATACTTTGATTTGAAAGGTATTATAATATTACAAAAATAATATATTATCCTACTAAAAATGGAACGAAACAGTAAAACCATTTTAGGTTAACTTTTGTATCTTAAACTACATAAAATAATGTATAATTTATTTGTAAATCGTACTCATTGCCAATTTTATTCTGTACAAAATGTTCTATGTGTTGTGTAATGTGTACAATTTATAATTCGTAGATATATAAAAGATAATTTTAATAATATGCTTCATATTTTAGCGCTTGACAGGGTGGCGATATGTAACATTTATAGGAACAGTAGTAGGATTCATAGGAACGTTTTGTTATTTTACAATGATTAGCCCCATGATCAATCCAGAACCATATAGTATGTCTATAACATTTATAGTTATTAAATAAAATTATTTTTTTATATTGTGTGACATAAAAATTTCAGAACAAATTCGAGAAGGTGTGGCAACTGAAAGTGCAAATAAAAGAAATATAAGAAAAGACACAAATATTTAAGGAAATATAATATGAATAAAAAAAAACAGATTAGAGAGGACATTTATTGTACAAAATTAATTTTTATTATGTAGTTGGACATATGTCACTAAGATGTTGGTGTATATAAAATAGATTGAAGAACATTTAGTGTATTATGTTAAAAAATCAATAAATGTAATGATTTGTACTCTTCTTATAATTATTAATATAATTATTTTACTGTACAGATATCAGCTGCAAGAAGTTTCTTACTTGAAATGACTAGAAACTTCTCTATAGACATATCATCTTATAAATACAATATAAAGTTTGTGTTAAAAGTCATCATGATCACAAACATCTAGGAAGACATCAAATGCTTCACGGTTACAATTTCCGTCGGCAGTAAAAACATATTTATGAAATGTTCCGTCCACACAAATGGCTAGAAACAATTTAAAATTATATATTATACAGGCATCGGAGAACTGCTTTGGCTGTGAATTCTAGACAGAAATACAATAAAAGGAATTCACATACACATATGCCCTATTTGATTTATATTTGATATGGCCTCATATATATATAAACTCAGATTATAGCAAGTTTCTTCTTGAACAAACTTTATTTACAAAGCTCCACAAGATGTGTTGAAAATGACCTTGCTGCATCAGAACATAAGATTGGAGACATTTTACCATGGATTGTCTAACTCTCCATTCCACCAGGTATTGCTGGTTAAATATTGTGTTCTATTTGTAAATAGGTAAGTGAAACTAGCTTAACTATTTCTGTCTTTCAATAGAAGTATTCCAATATAAAATTCGCTATAACTTGTAAGCAAGGTGAAATAGGACATTTGTTTATATGAACTCTTTTATTGCTTTCATATGAAGAATCCACTGCCAAAGTGGTTCCCCAATGCTGTGGGACATCCTATATAATATAATAAATAGTTTTATAAATATTCTAAGTCACTATATTCAATACGCTTTTCATACAATACATACCTATAACAGAACTTCTTGTACCAAATGCACATACACAAGCACATTCTGGTGGTACTGTAAATGTAGCCAATGCCCATTGACTTTCAACATAATTTCCCAAAAATCCCATTTTTGAGAAACTGTAAATAAATTAATTATTAACTTTAATCATTAAAATTTATGGAAGTTTGAACTATATTTACGTACGTCGATCTACGATTCAAGTGTGTGTCTTTTAATGCAAATATATGTACAGTTCCCTTATCACTGGAAGCACATAGAAATTCCGAATCTCTACTAAATGTAATGCTGAAATATAAATTATACTTTATAATTCATTATAATAAAATCTTTAAAAGTAAAATGTTGTTTTATAATTAATTTGTCTGTAGACGTATTTACCAATAAAGTGTTGCAGGGTCAGCACCTCTTCTCAATTCCACTAATAAGTGTCTACGTATACTATCCCATACTCTAACTAAAGTACCTTGAGTGGAAGCAGTTGCTATCATTGTTCCACTACTGTTAACTGCGAGACAGGCCAGTGCTCCCTAATAGTATTGTTTATAGACATAAAGAAATACTAGGAGAAGACGTGGTAATATAGAAACATTACCTTCATTTAAATCTGTATATAAAATACATATGTACCTGGTGTGCTGCTAGAGTTGCAGGAGCACTAGAACTTCCAGCTTCTGTAGCACCAAGGTCAATCAATTGTACACTACCCTGTTTATGACCAGGAAAAGCAAGAAGTTGTTTTTGTGCAGCAGCTAATGTAGCAACTTCAACTAATCCTTTTGGATTATCTCTGGTTTCTAAAGTTAACAATCTTCGTGTTGGCATAGGAAATGAGAAAACATGTATTTCTCGCTGAAGTGCCACTATCATTCTGTTTTGTAAAATTATTCCTAAGTAAATGCAACATTTATACTGATTAAAAATAAAAGTCAATTTTATTAATGAACTTACTTGTCCCTACGTAATCGTATAGCTTTTATAGGACTGGTAAATGTAATTTCCATTACGAACTTTTTCGATAAATCATCATAGATAAGTACTGTATTTTCTGCAAACTTTGGTTTTGTACCACCACCTACTATGGCAATGATATTTGTTCTCCAAAGCATCTCTGCAATAGCTATACTTCCCATTATGTCATTATCTAAATGTGCTTTTTCAACTAATGGTTCTACATTGTATACTCTAAGACCAGATTCCATGCAACATGTAAAACATCCTAAAAGAATACAAATTAGAAACAAAATATCAAACAACAAAACTAGTTTAATAAATGATAAAAAGTTACTGACATTAATTATCTGAAATCTTAATAACTAAATTGAACATTGGCACATGAGAATTTATGGTGACAATACTGTTATAAATAAACCAGATTTGTTTTAATATTATATTTTATTCTTTATTCTCTTATAACACTATATATATTTATTTTTCATTAAACAAAGTTAAATATTTTTAACTTTTTACTTTTAAAACAATGTAACAGGGATATTAGATTCTAAATTATTGAAAATAAATTCACACCGTGATTCTTAAGGATTTAGGTAATTAAAGTTATAAGCAATGGTTACCTTGATCCTGATTAAATCGTAAATTAAGAATATTTCTTTCTCCAGCCATTTGGTATTATCTGGTGTTACATTAAATTTAATGAATGAGTATTTCTTCTATCGATATATGAATTTTTTTCTAATAACTATACTACGTGTTTTTGTTTACATTCTCCTTTCACAATCAGCTGTGACTACGATACAATGTTTGGCACAGTATTTCATTCTTTATGTGGTACGTAAGATAGCATTGTAAGGCTGATTTTCACTTTATGAATAGCGCAAGCAAATATCTTTTAATAGGTTTATTATTTTCTCTGGGTGGTACAACAGTTATTTTTAACAAATATCTTTCGTATATAACTAATGAAAATCATAATAATTCTTATATATATATATATATATATATATATATATATATATATATATATACGTATGCATGTATGTTTGTATATATATGTATATATATTACTGAGTTACATTTAATAAATTAAGAATTAAAAATATAAACTCGAAATAAATTTGGTAATATTTTTTTCATGTATCAACTGTAATTTAAATAATTAAAAATATTGTATAGAATAATAATTATTTTTATCATATTATTTGAGAAAACTAGTAATAACAATAATGAAAAATTATTTCAAAGATAGAAAGTAAAATGACACTATTTCTATGAATAAATAAAATCTTTAATACAAAATGTACTAAATGATTTCTAGATTTACGCCCAGTTTTATGTTTACAACATTGGCTGCAGTGATATCAGAGATGAGCACAGTCATATACCATCGTGGAAATGAGCATTGAATAACGATTATATTCGAGAGGAAGTGAGAGCACTCATGCACATTGTTCTAGTTGTTCCACGATACGTGCTGCACCACGCGGCCAAACACTGAAGGTGTTTTACGCTAGCATATGCAAGAACCTATGAAGTTAGGAGTTTGCTCTGTTTGATTCCATGCTAGGATATAGAAAAAAAAAGAAAAATTATAGTATAATTTCCAATAATGAAAAAATATTTATATTGTATAACATTTGTTAGGTACTAGGTAGATACAAAATAATAATAATAATGTAATCATAATAATCATATATGTAACACAAATACATTATCATGGTACCGCTGTTTCTTACCATTCCCTTACTATGCGGTCTACTGAGTCGAGTACACGATCGCATTAAGGAGAGAAAGAAAGAGACAGAGATAACCGGGTACGCCCCATTTTTACACGATGGTGTTACACAAGGAATACTAAGTTCTTCATTGAAGCGCCTCTCTGCGTCTAAATTAACCAACGTCGTTTGGTTACTAAGAGCAGTTAAAAGCCTTATCTTCACCAGAAAGGAAATTTCTCTCTGATATAAGTATCTATAACGGACATTTTTAATATTAATTTCTTTCTCCTCCATTCCCATTGTTCATTAAATAATTTATTTAAAAAATCATATAAAATCAATTAATTATCGTATATTCAAAGCGCACATGCACTTTTTTATATATTTCATGATGATTATTCACTTTTTAATGAGATAAGTTATCATACACGAAGTGTAGACTAAACCTATATTCATTTTCGTATCTCATGTTTTGATGGTCACCTGGAACCCTTACCATTTTCGTGTCTCATGCAACGTTATCGATTCGGTATAGTAATGGTTTGAATTTAAAATTAAAATTTTCTATAAACTTCCAAATAATGGAATAACATATCTTATAACGAAACAGAATTGTATACTTTTATAATACTGCAAAGAGGATTATTTCATTACGCTATATTAAAAAAAATATAGATACTTTGATAAATCAATTATCTTATTTATTAAATAAGAAGAAGTAAGAAATATCCAAGTTATATAGCATAACTTTGTATGAAAAGTACGTATAATGAGTTTATGTATATGAATATGTATATCTATCTTATAATTAGTTAAAATTAAAATGCGTATGTTTGGCTATCCCACAATGCAATATTCCCCGGTGACCCACGACGGGTGCTAATAGTTTACTTATTAATAAGTAGCTTCTATAGTCCAGTTTAAATGAATGAAAGAAGAGAATTTAGCAAAACCTAAACTGGATTACAGAGAGTGTAGTTTTTGGCTTGACGTCGTTATCCAAAAGTTAATTGATTGATGTAAACATTAATGGTTGGAAAATGATGCCAATTACCAGATCTCACCCCAAGGAGGTAACAACGTACCAGATCAGCCCATGAGTCACTCAACATTACACATAAATCTCGACATTCAAGACTATGATAAATCTATAAATGGCTCAGCTTAGCTTTATCTTAACACTGATCAAAGACCTATATTTCTTTTCTAAAAATAAGTCGAAAAGTAGTAACAAATAATAATGTTAACAACAATAACAGTTTCTTTTTAACGAATACTCCTTCAAAAATAACCGAAATAGTCTTCCACTGTTATTATAATTAATATATGCCACAAATATGAACAAACTTATACCTTGGATGTTTGCTCAATGAAAAAGAAAGAAGTTAAAGGAAAGAAAGAAATGATCAAACTTATACTGACGAGCTTCACGTCGGTAGAGGTTGTAGCACGATTGTAAAGCAAGGCTATTTTTTTAGTTGAAATCTTAAAATATTAAGGTATTATTAAACACAATTTCAGTTTCTTTCGCATTTAATAGTCAGACACGTGTTACGAATATGATATTTTTAAAGGGTAACATGGAAATACGTGTAATAGTAAGAGTTGCCGAACATGTAGTTACCCTCTTTTATCATTGATTATATATTTAAATTAACTTTTATATTCCTCGAATGATTTTACATTTTATTGTTATAATTACCACGATTGTATCTCATTACGACACCGATGAAAAGTTATACAACTTTGAACTTTTTGAGCCTTTCTACAATCGAAGAATTCTATTCACCAATATGTTCTATGTTACTTTCCAAATATTTTCGTGAATAAAAACACAACTTTTACATAAAGGTACACAGCTTAGCATGTATCGAGATTAATTTGTACTTTTGTAGTAAGATTAGAAACATTAATACTTTTTCAAATATTATAAAACAATGGAATAAGAAGACTTTTGAGCGAAAGTGAATATGATTGATATGAATAAAACTGGTTCTTAGAAAGAATATTTGACATTTTAAGGAAATATCGATATCAGTGTCACTCATATATATACATATATATGTACAGTGAATGGCCAGCGTTCGATAACGACTTTATCGTTAATAACGATAAGATAAGTGAGGACTTCTCAGTAAGAAACGAACCACGAAATCCGGTACACATATTTAAATTATGTTCGTCCTTATATTTTGTTTCATCAGTTTGAGTCGCGCTGCTATCAATTATATTTCGAACATCACGAAGATGAAAAGCCTAGCGCATTCTTTTCGAGATCAACCGATCTCGCAGGATCCAACAAAGGAAGTAAGAGAGACACGTCTTTTTTACAAACATCTTTTATTTCGTTTTGTGGAAACTGTTATTCGCCTTTGGAACAAATTGTATATCCGATTGTTGTTCACGGTGATTACGTTGTAATTAACCGATGAGTAGATAAAAATTGTATATGATGTCAAATAACGTTGCTGTTTACTATATATTTGCCTGAGATGAGATCACAGGAAAATCGGAAATAAGAAGATCCTTGTAATTCGTTATTTTCAGAATTACTTCATGGACTCCAAGGAAAATTTAGATTTAATTGACGCTAAAGTAGTACGTGGTATATCGTACAGGAAGGAAATCGTACAGAATTTCCCTATACATAAAGACGCAAAAATCTATCCGATGAACAATAGACGTGGTAAATGCGTGATATTCAATAATGAGACCTTTATTGAAATGGAAAAGCGAGATGGAACTAAAAATGATGAGGAAGCGATAAAGCACACCTTCACTAATCTGGGTTTCGAAGTGATACCTCATTCGGATCTTGACTACGTTGGCATCATGGAGATTGCTGCAAAGTGTATGTCTTCAGTATGTTCATTGTTTGATTTCAAAAGGTCCGCACGTTATCACTGATATTGACAGTAATCTTGACAATGCACTTTGATAATAATATTGTCAATACACTTTAATTTTTTTGAGACCACACACGATCAGTATTATTGACAATATTATTGAAAATAATAAGTTGGAAGGTGTTATACTGCGTTTAAAGCACATTTCAGTTATTGTCTAGTTTTTGCAATATTTTGAATAATATGCAAGTTCTTAGTTACAATGATTTTTGTTCTTCGAAACGCTATATAAAACGCTATATAAAGCAATATTCACATATGAATTTATTGAGAGGAATTACTTTAAATAATGAAACTACTTATTCGAATTACATACTCTATAATGAACTGAAATATGTTTCAATAAGTTACTGTTAATCTTAGCACACGGCTAATATTATTGTTAGTATTGACATCACTCACCAGTATTGATGTTTACGCGGCAAAATATTCAAATTTTCGTCAATATTCTGCCTCAGTCCTCTGATATCGATCGCACATGAGCAATAACATTGTCCATATTTGGTGATATTAATATTATTATTGGTCGTGTGCGGGTTCTTTAATTATATACTATGCATTGATCGTTGATGTTGATTGTTTTGTAGTGTCTGCGAACAATTACGAAGATTATGACTGTATCTGTATTTTTATATTAAGCCATGGCACTAGTGGTGATTATGTATACGCGAAGGATTATCCATATCGGGTATCTGATATTTGGGGAAGATTCACCGCAGATAATTGTCCATCGTTAACTGGTAAACCAAAGCTATTTTTCATACAGGTCAGTGTCTCCTACGATTTTTTGCAACACTTCATTTTTAATCTTTTTCAATTAATTTATGTTATAAAATTTTGTGTTTTAACGCTGCGATTATAAAAATAATCCACGTCCCAAAGATTTGCCTAATATTTCTCCCAGATACTATTTCTTCTTCACTAACAGTACATTACGATTCCATTTTCTTTTATTTAAGTTTTTAATCTTCTACCTTTAAGAAATCGATAACGTTAAATTTGAGATATCTGTGGGTCACATATATCAAACTTATCCACCAGCTTTAAAAATTCGGCCATTTAAGACTTAACAGTTTTTTTACTCTACCTATTATTAGTATATTATACATATTGTAGTATCGTGGAAATTAAGATATAAATTTTTTCCCGATTACTTACAATTTATTAATAGTGAATTGAATATACAGGTATTAATTGGACAGAAAACGATGTTTGTTTAACTGAAACTAAATGCGATACTCGTATCTATCTCAAATAACTTTACAGTTATTTGGCAACTCTCGTCACAACGAACCTAACACTCTCTCTCTCTCTCTCTCACTAGCAACTCTAACAATTCTACAACACTGACAACTCGATCAATTCTCTCAACTCTACTCTTCGATGTCTCGATCAACTCTGACTCTCGCAACACACTCGCTTTTCGATTCGCATACTCTGACCTCTCGGTCATCCGCCCTTGAAACACGAAACCGTCCTTCTGCTCTAACGTTGTTTCTTGTTTTTCTCATATCTCTGTAAGAACTAGGTGACTTTAGTCACATAGGCGCTCTTAAATGTAAACGAACCACAGAAGGACGACGTACACGGTTTTTTCTATTTTCAACCGATCTCTAATTCAAATTACTTTACGATATTACATTCAGCCTTTCCTGACAATCACATCTGCCCTCAGATGTGCTCCTCATCGCTGCTTGCACTTACATCATTATCGTCAACATTCCACGACTTCATGTGATCGGCTGCCGTGGAAGTTGTACGTGGCTCTTCGTGCTCGCCCTCTCGCTGCACTATGTATCGGTCATTTCGCAGGGCTTTTACTTTTAGTTAAGCAACTTCGGATGGCCTTCTTGCGTCTCTTGTTATACGCCCACTTGTCTCGGGCTTGGATCTTCTCGATCCGTCTCTTTGCGTCTGCACGCAACTGATCTCGTTCCTCTTGGAACACCGCGGCCTGTTCGTCCTCGATGCTATTGCTCTTCTTTCGCTCTTCCTCTATCTTCCTTTCCGTTGTTTGTTTACACGTTTCACTTTTGTCAGGGGCTTTGATCGTCGTGGCAGCGTCGTGACATTTTCGTAGGCTCGGTTCGTACGTGGAAGACGTTAACAACTTACCATCTTCCGAGACTATAGTCTCTCCTTTTTCGAAGGTCCTCACGCTCATCATGTCTTCGACAATCCCATCGTCGTCCTCGTCATCCACATCCTCTGTATGTCGAATCTTCGTATCGATATTATTGGAGAGATTCCGCGCGTGCGATTTCCCTTGTCTTTTCGTTCGCCTTGCATTGACTCTCTTTGAGTCTATCCGAGAACTTGGAGCAACCCTCACACCCGCAATGCTATCCTTCTCAGTAAATTCGCAAATATCATCAACAACATCCTGTTGCTGTTGTTTAGCCAGATTCTTCCTGCTCGTGATGTTCGCTAAGTCCTCCTGCTGACCGCAAGAATCCGATGAGGACACCATCTCGTGGTCCACTTTGCCAATCACCACGTGCCTTGCCACTCGTCTCCGTTCCTCCGACACTTGCTGCACAGCTGCCCGATACTTCTTCAAAACTTCTGCCAACTCTTCTTCATTTTCTTCTAATTGCGACAGTAGCTCAGTTCGTTCGCGACTAGCTACATTAGCACGATCTTCTGCTTTGGAACGTTGTCGCAGTGCTTCCTCCAACGAAGCCTGCGTCTCATTCAGTTCTTGCACCAGTGCCTATTTCGCTTTAACTGCAAATGCTCTAGCGCATTCTGCATCTTTTAACTGGTTCTTCAGCTGTCGTAAAGCTGCTTTACCCGTCGGGTCACCTTTCGATCTCTCCAGCATCGTTTGAGCGTCTCTTAGCAATGCTTTGGTTCTCTTCAAACCTCTTCTTAGCCTATGCATGGTATCAGCTTCTGCCGCACGTTCAGCACGATCTTGTTCTTCGATAGCTACCAAACGACGTTCCAATTCATGCTTCTCTCGAAGCAATATCGTCCTCTCTTCGCGCTCGTTCTCCAACTGCGACTCTAGAGCTTTCACCTTTTTCAGAACGTTACCACGTACGTCTTCTAACTCCTCGTCCCTCTATTGCATCTCTTTGAGTATTTCTTTGTGTTGTTGCTCGATGCTCATCTCGAGCCTTAACTTCGCCTGCTCGAGCAACTGCACCTGGCCAGCTAAGTCGTCCATCTCTTCCTCATCCTTTACTCTTTTCTCCAGCTCATGCTTCGCTTTCTTCAGCTGTGCTACTTCCTCCTCCGTTTTGCTACCAAATGTTAACTCCTCAAGCTCTTGGCCCAATGTCCGCAATCTTTCTTCCTTCAATTCGATTTCCAATCTTGCGTCACTAAGGTTCTGTTCTATGGCAAACTTCTCCGCGATCGCGATTTCTTTTTCTCTAGCTAATCTTTTACGTTGCGCTTTCTCTTGCCGTAGATCGTTCATTAGATTCTGAGTTTCTGAATCAAATTTGCGCTGTTTCTTTTCCAGAAGATTATTCCTAGCTGTTTGTTCTTCCAACAGTAGTCTCAAGTCGTGCATCTCGCCATTCAGTCTTTGCGCGCGTCGTTTCCATTGTCCAACAACCTGACGTTGTTCCTCGACCTCTTCGTAAGCATCAGCTAATTTCTTCTCCAATTGCTTCTTAAATCCAACCAGTTGCTCAAGATCATCCTCATGTTGCTGGGCACTTACTACATTACGTAAGTTGATACTTACGTAAAGTTGATACTTGGATTGTAGTAAGAAGGCTGAGTCGTAACCCAGCTACTAACTTTCCTTTGTAAAACTTTTTAATAAATTTTAACACTTACAAGAATAACACTGAACCGGAGAAAAGGGGTTGTATGAGAACAGCAACTAGAATAAGAACAAGAACTGCCCGAGCTGGGTGAAGTCTCGGTTTGTATACGTTTTGGTTTTAGGATGTTGAGGGGCTAGGTGTAGGTTATGATGTGGAAAAGTGTCCAAAGGTCGGCGGTCGATGTCTTATCACTGATGTAGGTTGAGATGTGATTGATATCACAAAGGCTTGAGCGGAGTCTGCGAGCAATTTCTTTGGGTTGTCTGACCAACCCCACACTTCTGCCATTTCTTCGAAGTCTTCTACCCACTGATTTACACTCAGCAGATCATCCCCGCTGAATTTCTCTAATAAATTCTCTACGTCTTCAACATTTGCCATTTTTATTCTTTTTCTACTCTAGCACAAATAGCTCCGCTAAACGTGTTGTTCTCTGACTTATTCAATTCCGGACGAGCCCCCACTTGTAGTATCGTGGAAATGAAGATATAAATTTTTTCCCGATTACTTACAATTTATTAATAGTGAATTGAATATACAGGTATTAATTGGACAGAAAACGATGTTTGTTTAACTGAAACTAAATGCGATACTCGTATCTATCTCAAATAACTTTACAGTTATTTGGCAACTCTCGTCACAACGAACCTAACACTCTCTCTCTCTCACTAGCAACTCTAACAATTCTACAACACTGACAACTCGATCAATTCTCTCAACTCTACTCTTCGATGTCTCGATCAACTCTGACTCTCGCAACACACTCGCTTTTCGATTCGCATATTCTGACCTCTCGGTCATCCCCCCTTGAAACACGAAACCGTCCTTCTACTCTAACGTTGTTTGTTGTTTTTCTCATATCTCTGTAAGAACTAGGTGACTTTAGTCACATAGGCGCTCTTAAATGTAAACGAACCACAGAAGGACGACGTACACGGTTTTTTCTATTTTCAACCGATCTCTAATTCAAATTACTTTATGATATTACAATATATTTGTTATTCGTTATTTATATTACGTTTAAGTATTCATATATTACAAATATATATGTTATTAATAATACAGTATTTAACAATTGTTACTTCTTATAGGCTTGTAAAGGAAAGAATCCCATGCAAGGTATTCGTGTAAAGAGTGCAACTGATTCGGTCCAAAAGAGTTACACAATTCCTACTCATGCAGATTTCCTGTACGGCTACAGTTGTGTAGAAGGTAAATATAGTTTAAACAAAAAAATGTCATTGTTTACATATATATAACGATACAAACGCATCGAACTTTAATTTTCAACATTTAAGGTTCTTAGAAACGATGAAGATCGCACGTAATTTAATCCAAGTATTATATATATTTTATTTAAGACTATAAAATTTGGATCTTCTTACTTTCGTGCCATACTTACGTTTTCAAATGTTAAGACGAAATTTGTACTGTAAATGGTATTTGCAATCGTTAAGTCGGAGATTGTTTCTCAATCGAGACAAGCATTGTCTCATATTTTTTAATTTTGTCAAAGTCTTCTAAAGAGTTTTACTTCGTTCGCAGGTCACTACTCGTTTCGAGGTTTAGAAGGTAGCTACTACATTCAGGCTCTATGCGAGGTGATCAACGAACATTGGAGGAATATGGATCTACTGAAAATGTTAACGATAATATCGCGCAAGGTCGCTTTCGAATTCGAAGTTTCACACAATAGTTCATTTCTACATGAGACAAAACAAATGCCTACCTTTAGCTCAACATTGACTAGAGATCTATATTTTTTACCGAAAAATAAGTCATAGAACAGTAACAATATGTTTTTAACGAATGATCTCTTAAAAGTTTTGAAAACAGTCTTTCATTGTTATTGCAATTAATATATACAAAAAATGTGGTAAAAATTCAGGAAAGGGAGAAGTACTTACACCCCCGTTTATATACTATTAGGACACTTACAAAAAAATAAGGCGAATCCGACAAACCGTTAGAAAGTTATTAAATCTTGTTAAAAATTTTATTTTAAACTTAGCTACTAGGAATGTTTCTTGTTAAAAATTTTATTTTAAACTTAACTACTAGGAAAGTTCTTGTAAATTGCTCCCAATATTTTTCGCCTTGTCATCCCTATGCAAATTCAAAATTTTTTCTGATCCATGACTTTCTTAACAATTTTAAGGAAACCACCAAATTTCCTAATAAGTAATTATGAACGAGGATGTATAGAAATATGCGTTTAATTTGCAGCCTTTTGTGTTTCCAACGAGTGCGCTGTGAACATATATTCTATATAGTACGGAAGTGGATGCGGCGTTAGATCACGTTGGCCTTGAGCGATTAAATGATTTTGAACAGATTTCAGTCCTGAATTGTTGTATTGTGATTAGCACGTGAATGTTCGAGGATAATGTAAGTCCTCTTTCGCGATTTACAATTTTATTAACTGCTTCATTTCCTTCTAGTAATCTGCCAATTTATGTTAAGGATATTCATCGTTTTACGTGACTCGAGCTTATTATAAATGAGAGGATAGATGTAAGGATAGATAAAATTTTGTGAAGCCAGTATAGTATGGACTATGATATAACGAAGTTATAAATTGAATCATAGTATTCCAGTCAGAATAGAAGGCACAAGGTCTTCGTTGGCAGAGGTTGTAGCACGATCGCAAAGAATGGCTATTTTTGAGTTGAAATCTTACGATATTAAAGGAGTAACGAATTGCATGTTTCTTAGAATTTCAGTTTCTTTCGCACTCGATAGCCAGAGACGTATTACAAATTTGATATTTTCAAAGGGTAACATAAAAATACAAGTAGCAGTAAGAGTTGCCGAACGTCCCGTGGTAGTTCAGTACATATCACATGCTTCTTTATCATATATAATTATAGACATATTTAAAGTAACTATTTATATTGTAATTTTTGTATGTATTTCTAGAGTGGTTTCATATTTTGTTACCATAATCATGATAATCGTGTCGTATTACAGTCGTATGAAAAATTTTGTGCTGTAGATAGAATATATTTACAAAAATTTTTTATAATCATTGTACAAATACTTTCATGAGTTACTGTATACATACAGTGGAAAAATTGATATATTACTCATTTTGCAAACAGTAAAAGGGCAATTTGAATTTCATACATTTTAAAGCTTAAAGTGATTAGAAAAGAGCCAAAAGGTTTGAAAGATCAATTTAATTCAACGAATGTAGTATGAACAAACGATTTTTTTTAGCATCAAGATCGATCCAGAATTTTCCTGATAATTGACACCATTATATAGAATGATACGCAGGAAAAATTCTAAAAGCGTGTGGAAAGTTGTACAAAACGAGGAAACTGTTTAATTCAGGTTCGGTAAATGGATTGTAGACTTTTACACTTTGACAAGCACCAGTTATTTTGACTGGTATTGATAATGTATTAAGGATTAGTGTACTATTTGGTAAATGTATTAAGGAAAGAAAAAATAATATTTACAAAACTAAAACGAGTTTTTTTCTTCCATGTAGATAGTGTTAGGAAAAAAGAGAAATGGATGAAATAATTCGATATCAATTAGAAATAGAAATTCAGTTTTTATACAATACTATAAAGTTTAAAGTTTATTAGAATTAATTTCTATTAAAATACGTACAGAATAATTATTTATCGAAAAGCATACCTTCGCTTCTTTTCCTCTACAGTTCTTCAACGGAAGATCATACATCGTTCCTCTTCAATTTCTTGATTGTGCAACTATTTCTTGATCCACAGTTTCGCGTTCCTGATCCATTCTCTCTCCCCTTTTTTTCTTTCTTTTTCTTCCATTTTATCTTTCTTTTCGATCATCGCTCTTCGGTGCAACATTTTCCGCGGATTTTTCTCGAGCACTTGTTCCTGCTCGATCTCCCATCAGTATTTAATTGGCTCTCCTATTCGAACTGCTGTCTGCTCTTCGAAATGAAAAAAGCTCGTTAACTTTAAACAAGCGATACCGCCATGCCACCAATTACCGGCCGCTGAAAAAAATCCGCTTTGCGGATTGCCCATTGAGGGTGAAATTCTGCTGGAAACTGTACGACGATGACGTTTGAACATATTTTTTTCTATTTCAGGGATAAAGAGCATTTTCGGTCAGCGGATGTTTATACGAATTCATATTTTTATGAACGCAAGTAAAAAATGTCAAAGCTAAGTATATATCTGTTTCATGCATTAAGAAAATTATGTTTTGGATATTTTCCATACAGGATGCTCCACGGTTTAACACTCAAATTTGATTAGTATATTGTACAAAGATAATCTAGTAAAAGGTCATTTCAGGCCTTTTCAAAGAAGATGTAATAATAATACGAGATATTGATGACTAATTATGCTATTATTTTATTATACTAGAATTTTAAAATCTGAGTGAATCGGAGTGAATATATTTAAGAGTCTCTGTCTCGTATATCCAGCAATTCTTCTAATAGGCAAATGATCTTTGCTAACGAATCTGATTTAAATCGTTCCCCTCGTAGGCGATGAAAATTGGTTCAATTCGATAACACTGTAATCGCTATGATTAGAGTGTCGCGTCGTTACTTTCGTGCTTCACGTGTGTTTCGACGCGTAGCAAGAATTCGATTGTTAGAAAGAATCATATATACTTTGCGGAAGTAAAAAGAATTTCTATGATTTAAAAAAAAACAAATTGTTTATCGTAATGCTACAAATACTCCAATTTCTTCGTAAGGTTAAAAAAAATCATAGAATCTAAAAGAAACAGCAAATAAGTATAAAAATTTTGGAATTCTCTTTCATAACCGCAATGTTAAAAAATAGAATCCATAATGTAAATTGATGGAAAAGAAATTGTTGAGAAAGTCGAATCTTGTGGATTAATAAAAATAGAAAATGCTACTGAAATGTCATAGAAAATTGTATCTTTTCTAAGATAAAGGAGAACGATAACAAGCTGTACAGGTATGAATGTTATGGATTAGAACGCAAGGAAATGGAATATTCTGTATGAAATTTACACGTCCTATTAAATCAAGCATTCAGTAGCCTGTTTCCAGATCTGCTTGACAAACATATCCCCGCAGACTTATCCCCAGTGTGGTTCTGCGTTTCTCCGTTCAGCGGCTAATAAACTGCATCACGATATTATCAACGTGCCCGATCCATAAATCACCCGGGCGTTGTTCAGTGTCCGAAAAATCGTTATCGCATGAATTAACAGTGATTAACTAAGGTACGATTTCGTTATTTAAACATATCGTTCTCGTTCCGATTGTTTTAATAAATGAAAACTGTACACTGAAAGCTCAGTTTTCATTTGGAAACGATGTTACGTTCCACACGATATTGTAATAATAATGTCACGATAATATCTAATAATCTAATAATAATTCCTTAATAATAAATATCTGATAATGGGGAACAAGGAACATTATTCATTTTTACCATTTCAACAGCAAATCATCTCTTTATTTTTTCACCAGAAAAATTTCACTTCTATCTATCTGTAAAAATGCTTTAACAATAGCGATATGATAATAATAATAACAACAGTCTACAGAGTAATTATTCAGAGCAATCTTTTCATCATTTGATCATTTCATCTTCCAAACTTAAACGATTATACAAATATAAATCGTTTGGATATGTCTAATTTAATCTAATCTCCCTACACAAAATATTACATCTAATCCAAACATCAACTGTTTTATCTCCGAACCAATTTCCATTCAACACCGACTAAAAAAAAAAAAAAAAAGGAAAATAGCTAGTAATTCCAACTCTCTGGACGGAGCAATCAGCGCAATTACCAACAGAAGGTCGAACAGTAGTCTACAACCCTCCGAACACTTTTGCCTCCGCTTGACTGGATCGTGAAAAATAATTCAACTAACGACTTCCTTTGACGTGGATCACTCATGGATCGCGTCGTTCAATGATATGTACGTTTATAGTAAGTTCTGGACTAGGCAACCCGTGGAGGACGATGACCAGGGTCATAGTCGATGCCAGTGGAGCAGTTTCGGCGTCGACAGGCATTCGTGTGTTGGGACCAGGGGCGGAATGGAGCGAAAGAGGAAGAGGGGAGACACGATTCTGGCCGTGGAGCAAACGTAAGAGTCAGGAGTTTGCGCGAACAGATCAATACTGCCCCCGCACGTGGATTCGTCTCTTTCCTTACACGCCTTTCTCTCTCAGCCTGTCTAGCGTAAAAATCTCGCTGGCCTATCCTGTCCTCTTTCATCTCTGCTCGCTTTTCCACTTCCTTTTCCTCGCTATTGCTCCGGTTCCTCTAGCACCGTGCCTCTATTTCCCTATTTTTCCTTTTCAATCTTTTCTCCTTCCGTTTTGTTCCAGCCTCCATACAGTCTGAGGTACATTCACGCGTCTCTTTCTACCTCTTTAATCTCATTCCTCCAACTTCCACCCCGCACGATTTTCTTCGTCCTTCTCGTTCGTTCGCATTCTTTCTATTCTCCGTTTTATTGTCTGTCTGAGAAGGAATTCGTGGCGTCTATTAGGGATTATTTAGGGATCTGAAAAGATTTATGTATTTCTAGGATCTTCGAGATTTTTGAAATTGTGGTTAGAAAATCATTTAAAACTATTTTATCTATTGCCCCGGTTTCTCTAGTACCGTGTCTATTTTTCTATTTTTCCTCTTCAATCTTTCTTCAATTTTGTTTTGTTCCACCCTCAATGAGGCCTGAGTTATATACGCGCGTCTTTTCTTACGCTGTTAATTCTGTTTCTCTGACTCTCGTCCTGCACGATTTTCTTCTACTTTTCATTCGTTTATTTCTCTTCGCTAACATGCCGCTTAATTTCTCTCCTCTCACTCGTAGCAAGTTCTCGCACGAGTCTGGATTTCTTCGGCCTACCACCGGATCTTCTCATCACTACACCTTCTGAGTTAGAGTAATCGCGTACATGTTCCCCTTTTCAGGAACGCTGCTCTTCGTTGTTAAATTTCCTTCTTTCCTCTCTCTTAGAATCCTTTCCTTATTTTTCGTCCCTTTTTCACGTGTTTATGAATCTTCCTTTTTCGCCTGACTGGTTATATTATACCTGTGTTTCGATCATGTGCACACGATGACTAAAATCTTATATCCTTCGCATTTTATCCTTTCACTTCATTTAAACGTTTGTACATAAAATAAATAGTAAGAAAAATATTTTGATTAAAAGTGTATGAAATGTTTTAATCATAAATATTGAAATCTCTCAGAGCTGCTTATCGCAATAGTCACGCGCAATGTTTTCATTTCCACACTGTGAATGAAACGTGAATAAAAGTGTCACCCCTTTGCTTTATAATTATTAAACGATCTTCAGCTCTGTCACACGTAATAAAGTGCAGAAAGGAGAATGAGCCCAGTTCATCGATTCTCATCTCGTTTCTATTCAATATAGAACTTCCTTCTTTTATCTTCCTTTATCCTCGTATCTGTTTATTCTGTTCTTCAGACTTCAGCCTGAAATTCGGTTCTACCCTTCCAACAAGTAAGTTCTACTTCTAGGCAGGATTATACAGCCGCTTTCATCTTACCGTGTGTTCATCGACGCACGTATAGTTGGTGCAAGATATACAGTGAGGTTATAAATTAACGTGTTGACTGCTGATAACGTCCCGACATGACCTGATTGCTCCCAGAAACGGGTGGGGCCACGTTGGCATCGCGATCAAATTCTTTTCCAAAGCAATGTTTTTCAGTGAATTCATATATAGATATTGTTTCTGATTTCTAATCAATTGCTTTGAATGTTGCTTCAAATGTACGAATACTTTCGTGAGTATTACAGTAAATTACTGACACTAAATCCTTGCCACTTTTATCTGAATTAATTGCTACGTTACTAATCCGATATTTCACAATGGAAGGTAGGACATTTCAACTAATAATGGCTGTATAACGCCTGGCCGATTTTACGAGCTCACTGTATCGCTTCTACCGACTATACACGCTTTCTTCCCGCAACGTACGACCCTTCTCTATTTGTATCGTAACCTCCCTCGACCTTCCTTTTATCTTCCTCCATGCTTTATCCCTTTTTTTCGCTACCCTCTTTGTGAGCCCCTAGCCTAGTGTCTCTGTTTCCGCGTACCTTCTCTTTCCTCCCCCATTTTCCTACTTTTATCCCTCGTTCTATCCCTTTTACTCTTTGCTAGTTTCCAACCCTCTCTTCTCATCTTTATTCCTCTTTGTTCATCGCGTTAGCTAGCCTCTATCCTCGCCTGGAGCTCTTCGACTATCGTTTCTAGTCGACGTTTCGTAGCCTCTTCCTGTTTCTGCATACACCGGTATATGCGATATTTCTGTCCTCGTTTTGAGAATCATATATATGTACGTTGTCTCTGTCACGCGGAGTTTCTCTCGTCCGTTCATTCAGCACACAACATGCTTCGTCGTTTTTAGATCCTCGTCTCGTTTTCACCTTCGTCGCTTCTCGCTGTTTGAACGCAGTTTTCAGTACTGCCGCTGTTTCCCTTGATCTCTCCCTTTGTGTCGCGTTCCTCCGCGTTTGCTCTCCCATCCTCCTCTTGGTACCTATACGTGCACACGTGTATGGATATGTGCGCGTTTTTTGCGGCTGCAGGTATCTAATGTTTCATCCACTTTTCGGTTCTTCGTTCTTTCATCCGTTCTATGCTGCTCTGCTTTGGCTATACTTTTCTATCCCCTGCTTTATTTACTGGAAGTGTTCGTGGTAGGTATTAGAGATTATTTAGAAATCTTGTACAATTTATATGCGTTTTAAGGTCCTCGAGATTTTTTAAATCGCTGTTAAGGAATTTAATAATCATAAAACTTGTAGGAAAATTTCGTCTTTTACTTTTATCTTAAGAATTTATAGAGAAGGCAGAAATCGAAGGAACCTTTAAAATTTTTAAGGAACTTTTAAGAATTGATAATTTGCTAATTTTTATATCGAAAAGAGTATTCTTTTTAAACTGTTTCATCTGTATGGTATTACTACGTACTTCCTTGCAAGATTTTAGCATCATAAAAATTACTAATTACTTCAAAAATTCTATTCTAATTTTATCGCTGTAATTAGTTTTCAATTAGCCTGAATTATCAACTTTGGAAGGAGTGTTGAATTTTCAATTTCTATTACTAAATTAGCCCGTATTATTTGAGGTAACATTGTTTCCTCAACTCGCGATACTTGCGCTGCCATTTCCATTTCAAGTTGCAACCTTTTTCTACCTGTACGTCGCGGTCGGACCGTTTCCATCAGCATCACTGTCTATACTTTTCGTTTATCCTTCCTTTACCTAGCTGCCATTCTCTTTCGCGTTTCTCCCGGCCGTCTACCTCGTCATAGGTTTTCTGTCACTTTTCTATCTCCCGTGTCGCGTTCCTTTGCGTTTTGCCCCCGATATCTCTCTATTCCTGTCGTAACAGCAACTTTGTCACGTTTCCTCTTAATTCGCAATTCTTCTCGGCGCCCTTCTTCTCTTTCCTTTTTTCACCCCTTTTTCCTCTTTCGCTGCTGTAAACGATGCTTTATCATCTCCAATTTTCTATCTTGTATCTCCTCTATGGGCGCTGTTTTTTTATACATCTTTTTCTTTTTATATCTTTTTTTTAACACACATTCTTTTTTAAATTCATTTTTTCTTCAGATCCTTGCTTCCTATTTTTGCTGCTGATTCGCTGTAATAAATCGTCCAGTGTGTTTTCATCTTCTGCTACCACTTCGAACTTTTTTGGTTTTTCAGATCATTTCTTTCATTTCTTCCGTCTCTTTCCTCCAACTGTTTGCCCCTGCTTGTATTTGCTGGATTCCTTTTATCCCCTCCTTTCCGTTAAATGTTTACAAACAACTAAATCATATAGCTCGAAGCTTTCCATCATCGTTTTAGCAGGAAATTCTATTTTACAAGCTCTTACACTTTGTATCAATATCTTGCTTTGCATTTGAATTCCTTCTCGTGCTCCAGTCTTCCCCTCACTTCTCCGTGTTGTATCCCCCGGATCATAAGCTTATCTACCCTCAACCCACTTTCACCCCGTGGATTTCCTACATTTCCATTTCCTACCGTTTTCTCCTTTAGTTCACCTTTTTGCGTCTCTCTCGCGTTTATTGCCTTTCGATAACTTCCATGTTTGTTTTTTCTGTTTCGCTTCTCTTTTCAGATCTACTTCATTTTTACCTCCTCTCCGCGTTCTGCTCCATCATTCCCCTTCAACAGCCTGTTTCACTTCCACGGATCATCCCTGCCCCTCGACAATCCCTATCTTCATCTCTCGTCCATTCCTCCTACGCCACTCAGAAGCTCCCATCTCTTTCCGTTTTTAATTTCATCCCTCTCCCTCCCTTAGAGAGTATCCGTGTTTCTTTCTTTCCGCCTCTCCTCCTCTCCAATTTCAGTCATCTTTCTCCCCTCTACGATATCTATCTTTCTCTTTCTCCCTGTTCCATCTCGCTTCTTCCTCCCCTCCCCCCGGAAAACTTTATCTTCGTCTCTTTCCCTTGTTTCACCCTTCTATCCTCGTTTCACTCTTCCTGCACCCCTTTCAACATCCTCTTTTTCCCTCGCACCCCCACATACCTTTCAACATACCTTTCTCTTTCTCCCTTTCATACCACCCCTGTATTTCCCCTTTCGCTCCTCTTTTCATCCTTCGTAGTTAACATTTTTCTTTCTCTTTTCAGATCCTGCTTTCTACGGAGAATAGAAAGAGAAAGAGAGAGAGAGAGAGAATTACGAGCGAGAAAGACGGAGGCCAAATTAAACAGAGGAAGATGGACAAACAGAGAGGGAGCGAGGTAAATGTCATTCCCCTCCTTCGTAGACACCATCCCTCGCCCCCTTGCGTGGCAACAGCTTCCATCCTTCTCCCTCTCCGTCTGCGGCACGACTCCCTGGCAAGGTGGCGGTCCAGCGCGCACGGCCTATCAGCCGTACGGGATGCTGCGAGTCCGGAGTACTAGATTCAGTCGTACGCTTGGCTCCCTCCTGTCGCCGCCGTTGTGTTCGCGTACGCTCTTCTCGCGCACGATCCTCGTTAAAAGCGTCCGCGTGTCGCGACCACCAGCCAATCTTCCACCGACCCATCCGTCACGCGTCTTCACGTCTTCGTCCCTTCTCCGCGTCTACCCCCGCGTCTCGCCTGTGTGCTTTCCACGCGTCTACGTTTTCTCTGTTCGTCGACCTCTTTCCGAACCGGTGACCTTTTTGGTCGCCGTTTCACGTAAACGAAAAAACGAGACACGACGTCGATCTCCGTCCAAGGAGATCCGATTCCTAGTATCCAGCTGGAAATCGAAGCGGAGTCAGCAGTATGGGGATTCTCACGTGAGAGGCGTGTTCCGGGGTAAGTCGCCATAACATCTTCCTCCTTTCGGTCGAGAAACCAGCCACGTTTCTCCTTCGCTTTGCTTCATTCGCGTTTGTTTTCCTGGGCAGAAAAACTGATTTTTCGTGTATCTTTTTCCTCTGTCGAAGCTGGGGAAGTTCGAATTTGTTATTCGTTTAATGTATTTTGCTGTTTCTTAAGAATTGCCTGTGGGAAGAAAATGCACACTTCTTTCCTTGAGGTTTATCTCAGGAAAAGGAAACGTAATTTCTAAATCATTTTTTCTTTTATGTTTCTTATCGAACGTTATCTATTTGTTGTATCTTCGGTTTCTTATAAGCTGCTTCAGGGAAGAAAAACGTAATCTTTGATCTATTCTTTCTTTCTCTTTTCAACAGAAAAATTGGTAGGCATGTCCTTTACCTACATGTTTGATTTTTTGAAAGAAGAAAGATCTAAAGATCTACAAGCTTTTAGGATAAGTTTTCTTTCTTTTCGTTTCTTCATTAAGTGTTTCGTAGAAGAGTTTTGAGACTATTGCTTTTCGTAAAAGAGAAAATGCGAAAGTATATGTGATTCAAAAATTAAGTACGGTAGTAAACGTGTTTTGAATGGATCAGAATAGATAGATGTACAGGGTAACTCAGGAACAATTCTTTAAGAGTAAACAATAACTGTTTGGCTTATTTGGACCTAAGAATGAAACCTAACTATTTATTAAGTATTATTTAATCATCCTTTAAGCTTGGAGCAAAAATTCGTTGCTTTGATTGACTTTTCGTTTAACACTTCCATCGGTGTTGGTTGAACGGTTAAACAGTTTTCTTTGGGAAAACAAACAGCGCTGCAAATGAGGCGCTTCGTCCTTTGTCACGTCGCATCACCGAGGAGTGCTATAATCGTCCTTTGTTATTGTCCCCCTCTGTCATATATGAAATGGCATTGTAATGAAAACATATCAGGACGCGGACAGTAGAATAGAATGCAAGCTGAGAGATTAATTCTACTTACTAAATTAGTAAACGGAAATTTTAATTAAAACGGAATTTTCTTATATTCGGTGTGGAATTTAAAATGTATAAGATATAAATACGAGATAAATACTAGAGAAGATACACGAAGAAAATTAGTACAAATCTTTTATAAATTTTCTTATGAATATATTACAGCTAGTGCGTAATGTATTTTAATGTTATCCGGTAATGTATTCTAATGCTTGAAAGAATTCAGATTCCTGTAACAGTTAAGTTAATCCGCAATTTATTTTAATTGAGGATTTTATTTTTTCTGTTTGTTCTCAGATACTCGGATATAGATCTTTCTATGAACTAGTCTCGATTTAGTATATTGTAAACAAATTACAGTATATTTTCTACTTCTTTTTCTTACCCTCAATGATCTTCCACAATCTTTCGAAGAACCATCGCTCCATTAAAATCCACAGTATTCGTCTAAAATTTATTTCAAAATATTATTTTGTTCTACTATTTTTATAACAAAATTTCCTCCTATAACGAATAATTGTACAAATTGATGTACCAAGTCACATTCTACGATGCAATAGGATAAACAATTTCTACTCTTCTCTTCTCCCTGTTCTCTTCTTTATTCCTTCGATTGAAAGGTGGCTTCAATTGAGGATATCCTGCGGTGAAAATGTTAAAGCGATCGAGTCAGCCTATCGAGAAAATTTCTTCTTCGAATAGAAGAACAAACCGAGCAACTTCTTAAACTCGTTTCCCCCCTGAGTCTCTGAGCCATTTAATCCTTGGTTCTTGCGTTTTTTCCACCTCTTCCTCTTCTCTTTCTTCTACGTTTATTATTCTCTTTTTTATACATATTCATTTTCTTCGTCTCTTCCATATGCCTCCTCTCTTTTTTTTTAAATCTCTTCAGAAACGATTCGCGGTCTACAGAGTCTCTAAAATGTCCTTTCATCCATTTCAATTCACCCGACGTAGTTTTCTACAAATTTATAACGAGCCGCGCGCGCTATTTATTCTTGTCTCGGCCCGGCAACGTTCTGCTCGTTAATTTTTCTCTTCCCCGTTCCATCTTCCTCTTTCTTAGTCTCTTTTTTTTACTTGCTTCATCCTTACCTCCCCCTCCTTTCGTTACACTTAATTAGTAAGCAATTTCAGTAACGAACCAGCCTTTGTGGGCCGCGGGACAATTACTCGCGTTCCGTTTCACGCGGTATCGCGCGCTTCATCGTGTGCTTCCCTTTTCCGCTTATTTCTATTTTTCTCTTATTCCTTCTTCCCTCTTGCAATTTTTCCATACTTTGAATATTTGGGTTATATATATATTTGGATTTATTTTTAACTGAAGTATTTATTTGAATTTTGATTAATATTCCCGTGTACTAATTTACTAAGTAGAATTAGTTCACAGGCTGTAGCCTATTCTTCTGTCCGAGTCCTGATACATTCAAATGACTGTTTCATGGAAAGTTTTCCACTTATTTCGTCTTTTTCCTTATCTCTATCGTTTGCTTGGAATTTTTCGTTACTTTGGCTATTTAGGTTTATAGTTCCAATTGCCGTTTTATCTTGAAATCGATCTTTGTTTTGTTCTGCTCCCCTTTCTTTTTATATATATAAATTTAATGATCTACGTCAGATATTTCATTCTGATAAATAAATTTTGTAACATAGGAAATATCGATAATCCATATAACAGGAACCATGTTAATACCGCACTTTACAACAAAAATTAATGCAATCTAATGCATGAATGTATACCAAATAAATATTATCATCAAATATATTATCATCTTATTAAAAAAGCATAATACAGAAAACTTAAAAAGGCATGAAGATGAAATAGAACAAAACTTTGAAAAAATACTGACAAAAAAAGTAATTCTGTTTATTTATTCTTTGTATTGCTTTCGTCTGGCTATGATGATGGATCGAAAAAAAATGTTTATCAACACTCGGTAGAAACCAATTGGTCGCAACCAACGCGTAAATTTATCGATTCTCGGTTAAGGTATTTACTCAGCTTAATGCGATGTTTCTGATTGGTCAGAACATGTAAATACCAGATGTGCTCGTTTTAATTGGTTTCACCAACAAATACTATGGAAAGAGGTGGAAAAGTAAGAAAGATGACGCAAAAAGGAAAGAAACAAGAAACGAATCTTGATAACCCGCTTAATGAAACGACTGCTTAATGCTTCTTTCCTAATAGAAACGGCTATTAAGAACTTTAATTTTACGCCAATTAACCCATCGAGCATCAACTTGATTTTCCTCTAAATTTAATTCGATATTTATCCAAACCTTATACTCCACTAAAACTATGATAAATATTGAGTTAATTTATGTAATTTTGTTTCAATCATCGTTTGATACTGTATTTTATTTGTTTATTCATGTTCAATATTTATTATTATTTAGTATTATTTATATTATTATTTATATTATTATTATTTAGTTAAATTTCTATATTTTTGGTAATCTTATATTTTATAAATTTGAATAAAAATCCCATAGATAAAGTATAGATATAAGTAAGCAATTGTTTATCGATCGTTAATTAGCAGTATATTTTCCCTTATTATCTATACAATTGTTTCTCATTTCCCTACCAATCTTCCTATTCTTCTTTTATGAAATCTTTATCGTAACGAGTTCTATTGTTACAAACTCATATCTCAAAATAACTAATTATCTCTGTTAAATCTACTTTTATCTATTATCAGGCGATTAAAAAATATGCCCTATATATTCGATGAAATTTATAATTATAGAATATTTTAACGTTGCGAGTGGAAAAATTCGTTTGACGAGCTTAAAATAGTAATTCACTGGCAATATCAGCGCGTTTCAAAATTTCAGACAGTAAAAGCTTTCGAACGCATAAGCAATTAAGAAATGTTCGTAATTATGAAAATTTCTTCAAATTTTGAAGCGAAACCGCTTTTTTACTAGTTTCCGAGTGAAAAGCGCGTATTTCTTCTTTCATGAGAAAAAGGCCGCGATGTCAGCAGTTTAACGAATTCGCCGCGAAACCATCGTGAAACCGTGAAGATGCGTTCTGAACGCTCTTAAGTCTCTTATTACGATTTCCGCGAGGAAAGTCGCTGAAAAGCCTCGGATACATGTTTTTACCCTGACAACGGACGATGGAAGACATGAAACGAGACTTTGAAGGCGGATTTTTGTAATCAAACGAGTTTCATGTATAATGAAGGTATTTAACATAAAAAGGATTGTCATACATTTTTTTTTTATTGATTGTGTGAAGTTAAAGCAAAACATTTTCTTTAATTTTATTGCAATAATACGATAAAGAGAATAATATATGAAGATCTATTCTTATTACCATTTTATTGAGAAAATATGTATTAAAATACTTTAATTAATTCCATTTCGTTTCAGGACAAGAGTAAACGCTTGTCAGGACATTACATTTGAATAATATTGAATAAAAGAATCCAGATATTATCCTAATAGGGTTTTAATTTACCTACTACCATATTTAATCTTATAAAAGTAACACCCTCTCTTGCAATCTTTTCGTCGCTTTTTCCCCTCCTACCAAGCTGTTAACACGCACTTGACCTGTCAACATGGCAAATTCTCCACAAAATCAAACAGCAAAGTTAACGTAAAGAAAAGCACACGAAGCAAAATAACCAGTGGAAAATTCTGATAATTACAAACAGAAACAGGCTAATGAGTGATGTAATACGCATATCGGGAAATGACACAATCAAAGAATATTAGTTTTAAAAAAATACAAAGAACTGCCTCTTTGAACATAATAGCACGTCATTCTGTTGAATAAACTTTACAACAAGAATCAAATGTCATGTTTTTTCAAGAATATAATATTATATTGTATGATAAAGCGAACATAGATAAGGACTTTTTTATCTAAATTTTCGCGTCCTTTATAGTCACAATTACACAAAATACTGCTCGGTATAACGATACTAAACCTGCACCATTATTAAAATTTAAAATACGTTAAACACGAAAATATTAAAGCGTGAAACAATAAAATACGAGATTAAGGAATGAAAGCAAAGCCAAATTAAATACTTGACACGGCGAGTGCAAAGAATTCTCGAATGCACGATTGTACGATCGGAAATCGTTGAAAGAACGGTCCGGGAACGAGGGAACAAAAAGTCGAATCGCGTGTCACCCCTTCCGAACGGCGCGCTTTGCTGTTCAATCGAGGCGTGCGATTCTTTTATTTTTTTTATTTTCACCTCTATTTTCAGGTGGTCCACGAGAGAAAAAAGGAATCCAAGGAAGGGACGAAAAAGCAAAAAAAAAATAGAGGGGGCGACTCGCGGACGAATTAATAATGCCGCGCGAGAGGAGCGCGGAGGATCGGCTGAACTTTACGTGAGTAAAGCGGCGAGCCGGGTCATGACCCGACGACCCATCCATGTCCGATATCTAGGCCACACTTGAATTTTAATCCACGCTGCAATTGCCGCCGCGGTCGATTAGCTCTTCCACCGTTTGCCCGACGAGTTTACCGAGCTTTAACTTTTGCTTCGGACCTGCCTGCCTGCATGCCTGTCTGTCTGCCGAGCTGGCTGCTTAACGCTGAAAACGATAGCTTGGTGTCCGAATTTTATTGGATAACTCGGCACGCGATCAATACGAGGAACGATGTTTGTTCAGGATGCCAAAGATTGGATGGAATGAAAATAGCAGAGGAATTTATAGTAGCTCATCAAAATAATCTTAAAACTTATGCTTTTCCTTGGAAGTTTTCCGGAATACACTACATTGACTCGACTTGCCATAGAAAATTTTGTCCATATATTGTGTGTGTTATATAAGAGATTTCGAAATTTCATTGGCACTGTAACGAGGCGATTATGCTGGTAAAATTTAAAACGAACGAAGAAAATGTTTATAGAAGATGCAGAATAGATATATGAATATATATTTAGTAAAAATGTACAGTACAAACAGCTATCTTACATATAATAAGTGTTAAAGTGAATTCTATTGGTTATTGAAATTTATGTATTCTATAATGGATAATTGACTGTTGAAATGTTTTGTGATCAGTGCTAAGAAGCATTTGGTACAAAGAAGATAATATTTACGATTAAAAAATTCGGACACCAAAAATGATATTAATTTATTATTATATTACGTTATTCGGAAAATTCGTAGCAAAGGTTTACAGAGATTTAAAGGAAATGTATTTTCATAGAATTAGACTTTGTAAATTTGATCGAATTTACCGAGATTTTATCGAGACAAGCATTGGGATTGGAATGAAGACAAATTTAATTGAGAATTATTCTATGCAATCCTCCTATCCCAGTGGGAATTGTTTCATCAATCTTCGCCAAGTTTCCCTGAAATAGGTGTCAATGAGTATCTCGACAGCGTCGATTTGTTCATTTACAAATCACCAAGGGAGGTTGAGCCGTTTCTGTTCTACAAAGGATCGGCAATGGAAGAACAATTTAGAGTATTACGATTGTTCTGTCGATCGTCGATACTGATCACGAACACTAGAAAATTAGTGTCGAACAGATTCCAGTCTCGAATGCGTCTTTGTTGCGAACAGAAATAAGCCCAACATTGCTTTGACTTACAATTAGTATACCTACGTTCTCGCCGCTCCTTTAATTAATTACTATCCCTGGTCAAAGTATAGACCAAATGTAAACTCAGAATTGATAATTGCTTGTTGTTTAGAGTTTAGGAAATTCATTATCGAAAACTATAAACTTTATCTTTTTAAATATTAGATTATTACTTGCATTACGTAATTAAAATACGTAATTAAATACCTAGAATTGCTATGCTCAATTATATACAACAGCATATTTCTCCTTTTTCTTTGATCCAGTTGGATGATTCAAAGCCACTTTCTCACTATACGACTTTTTTCGTTACATTTATTATATTCGGGAAATTAAGAGTGAAGATTAAGAAATATCTGGCTGTAATTCTTTAACTCCACGAACCTTCCCTTAAAATTTTTTTATTGTTTTCAACAATGAATTCCTTCAAGTAGGAAACCTGTTTTTGAGTCTTTAGTATTTTATCTTAATGAACATTTCATTATTTGATAGTCATTCATAATAAAAACACTATGATCTTACCGAACAATCTGATGTAAAACTAAATAGTAGAAAAATAATATTTTCAATAAACAACAAATCTGATTAATATTATTCCTAGTAAAGAAATCGACCTTGAATATCCAAAATCGTTCACGTTACCAATAGTTTCTAATAAAACTTGAAAGAAAGTTAAGGAAAATATTTTAATTTCGAGATAATTCAGTCACAGGGGATCACGCAATAATCCCGGAAGAAGACAGAAGTGAAGCTGCAACGATGGGGGTATACGTGATAGGCTTGATCGGCGTGATCGTGTTTTATGTGTTGGTGTTGGGTGTTGGTATTTGGGCAGGCACTGTGAAGAAGAAAAAGTCACGCCATGGCCAAGACGCAATGATATTGGCGGATCGTGGTTTAGGCCCGATCCTCGGTATCTTCACTTTGATCGGTGAGTTTTAAGAACTGTTTAAATATTTTTTTTAATATAAATTCATGATGAAATAGATTTTCATTAAATTAATTTGATAAGAATGTTTCTTTTTAAAAAAACTATTACATATATATATATAGAAGCTATTACAAATGTTGTAAAGTAATTTATATAATTCAGCCATTTCCATCAAAAATTCAATTAAAATTTGGTTGGTTTACCTCCACAATTGGGATTATCTAAATCTATTATTATTAATTTGTTCCGCGGAATTCAATCCGACGTGAAAATTTCTAGTTGAGATCATTAAACTCTGCTTCCATACTCTACCTGCTCCCATTGAAACTTTAAGTATCTTAACCGTAGATCTATCTGATCAGGATTATATGGAATAGTATAATCTACCATTCAAAATCAGAAGTACAAAATCACTCCATTTCTCGCGTATCTCAAACAAAGTTTAGGAAACTCAAACATTATTGAAACTCGCAATGAAACTCGCATTTATCCAACTTAATTTCCAAAATAATATAAACAGAATGATATCAAACCATTCTATGTCTTTATAACATACATTATGCATA
The DNA here is from genome assembly GCF_011952255.1 of Bombus vosnesenskii. NCBI lineage: Eukaryota > Metazoa > Arthropoda > Insecta > Hymenoptera > Apidae > Bombus > Bombus vosnesenskii. Next base: position 1,241,581 of record NW_022882938.1, read on the forward strand.
CAGTGGCTCACGAAAATATTTAAACAATTAATCATGAAAATAAATATATACAGGGTGGTTGGTAACTGGTGGTACAAGCGGAAAGGGGGTGATTCTACGCGAAAAAAGAAGTCGAAGATATAGAATAAAAATTTTTCGTTCGAGGCTTTGTTTTCGAGAAAATCGACTTTGAATTTTCGCTCGGTACGCGTGCACTTTATCACGTCTCGTTATAACGGATCTCACTGTAGATCGTTGTCTCGATGGAAAAATTAAAAAAAAAAAAAAACATTTTTATTCTATATTTTCGACTTCTTTTTTCGCGTAGAATCACCCCCTTTCCGCCTGTACCACCAGTTACCAACCACCCTGTATAGTAATATAATATATGATTATTATATTATATACATGTTATACTATATACATTGTATATGGCAATAACACGAATTTCTTTTGCGGGCTGCTAAACGTATTGAACCAAAGATCATACAATTAATCGCGAAATATGAACAATCACAGCCTCAAGGATCGTTTTCACTTCCGGAAGAAATCGTCCATCCTTACCTTCTATCATTTGAACGCGTACACGCGATGTTTTATCGAGCAGTGTAGAACATCGGGAAATCCCGGCTTTTGTCATCGCGTCAATCGCATTTCTCGTTTATTCCTAGTTCCCTTTTTTGTTCCTCCAGTTTATTTTCTCTTGTTCACGCGTTTTTATTCCATTCTCTGTACATGTACTCCCCATCACCGTCTCTACAAGCGCCCCCCATTTCTCGTTAAGTTACCCCCACCTGTATTATCAGATTGCGTTGAATCCGTTCTAACGTTACGAGAACCCGCGTTTCATTTATACATACATATTCAACCATACTCTATATCCGCGGTAGAAATCATTTTTGCATCCCTCCATTAGCTTAATGAACGCTATGCGGGAAAATATGCCACGGAAAATGCTCCGCTCGGCTATAACTGTCCGTATTATGTTCTTTCTCTTCGTGCTGCCAACCCCCTCCCTCTCTTGACTCAACGAGAGAATGGTAAGAGCAACGGTGGAGGGGATTTGCACGCATTTCTGCGGTCGGTCGTTCCGATTGTTCTAGCGACGTTCGGTCAGCTACACTAGGATTTGGGTCGGGTAAAATTCATTTTACACCGGGAACAGCTTTATGTATGCTTTATGGTTGAATTGATAAAGATTGAGTTGTTTGATACCCGATAGTATGGTTTCGATTTTATAGGAATTGAAATTTACACGTCGAAATTTCAAATTTAATTCAATTACTAAATTAAAGCAAATATCAAGTTCGTTGTCCTAGACGTTGTGAATTAGTGGATATATTTTTGTTCGCGCGTTATGAAATACCTTGTAGCTGTTCGAATGCAGTAAATAAAAAATTAACTACCTTTTGCTTATGGAAATTTTAAATGTACACATTGTGTGATTTATAAATTTAATTCAATCAGCAAATTAAATTAAATATCCTGTTTATTGTACTATCTCTTGTGAACTAATAGATACATCTTAGTTTGCGAATTATGAATTACATTTCTTCACATGCAATAAATATTGATAAATGAGGGAGTCAACTACCTTTTCCCTTAATGTTATATTAAAACGATTCTTATATAATAATTACGTAACACAGAATAAGATTAGTTTGACCTGATTGAGAAAATAGCCGCAACATCGAGCTTTCGATCCCGACAAACAAATATTTACATAAATAACACAGATAATAATAAACACATACCATATACTTGCACAAATCCTTATACAGTATATAGGCATTTTCACTGAAGAAACAATGTTCAAACTGTATATGTACATATATTCCAACATCCACTCGTAACCTTCACTAATTTCATCAATAGCAAAAGAAATGTCACTTCCGCCTAGTATAATACAAGGAAGCCTCTAGTGATCTATTTGCCGAGCTTTCACAGATCACCGGACTCACCCCCTAACATTTTCCCTCGAAAGAGCGATTTCCCGCTTAATCGAAGCCAACTAATCGAGAGAAACCGCGTTCTTTGCTTTTTTTTCCACAGCCACGTGGGTTGGCGGCGCCTACGTGAACGGGACCGCTGAATTGATGTTTACCAGAGGATTGGCCTGGTGTCAAGTGCCCTTCGGTTACAGCCTCAGTCTACTGTTCGGTACGCCAATCTCTGGACATTTTCTGCCGGTGATACACACGCATGTTGTACACTGACTAAGAGCTCTTTTACACAACGATACATGTATGATGGATACGGATAGTACATTATCGTCTACGGAAGTTCTCGTTAGATACGATATTGTGATACCGATCATCGGTATCTTTAGTCGATTAACCGCCTTTTTTTTTAGAACTTTCGAGCTATAGGTGAATCTTTTCGTATGGTGATAAATTTAGAAACTGCAGTATCGTTCAATTTGCTCCATTCTCTCTTGTGTCAATTTGCTAGATTCCTTCCGTTTCCTAACTAAGAAATAAACGATCGTCACTCAGATATCCTAATAGTATCTCATTCAGGATACACGCATCGCCAAGTGAAAGAGTTCTAACTAAATGTAACCAGTGATGAGACTGACACGGTACACGAGTCTTCCACAAGTCAAACTGAACAATTCTACTCTTTTTGTTTATTCCACAACTTTATTACCTAGATATATTATTAGATCCATGGTTATCTTTCTCACTTCTTTGAAAGTTCTTCTTAACTTTTTTGGAAGGAATTAATTGATAACATATTGGACTTCAGAATTTCTTTTTTATAAAAGACAGAAAATGTACACTTATTGCATTTTCCTTCTATAATCTTCATACGATGTCTATAGGATTGAAATTTATAAACTAGTATCGATAGGTACCGACGCAGTATCAGTCCCAACACTAGGTGTAACCTTAACCATTTAACTGCCACGCATCGAAGGGAGCATCATAATAAAGGGGGTGGAAGTAGATCGATGGGAAGGTGATGAAATTGTCAAGGTCGAGGCACTTGATATATTTATCGCCTCTTCTCTCCTTCAATTTACTCAAAGTTCTTCCTTTTATTTTATTTTTTATCTTTTATTTATTTTTATATCTTTTTTCGAACAATTTCGGCTGAGAATGACTACGATTCCGTGAAGTTTATATTGTATTCAATGTGAGGGAATCATTATTGTCGATTCGGTTGGACGTTTGAGGTGTACTTTAAGAGGATAGTGTTGATAAGGAGTATGGTAGAAGGGGTGAATATAGTTTCAATGAGTATAGTTTCATAATTTGAAGCAAGATCTTTTTAGTTTGAGGTAGATTGTATTTTAACGATTATTAAGTATTAGTAGAACTTTTTTGATATACAGTGGCTTACGAAAGTATTTGGACACTGACCATTAGAAAACTTACGCTGTTGATGGAATTTTAAAATGTTTCGTACAATACACATAATATATTCAAAGACGGATTGATAATATTCCCTTAAAGCCATTACAGCAACCTTCGAGTTGCAAATTCCTTATTTGCTAGGAAATATTTGAAATAATTTGAAATAAATCGTTGAACATAATTTGAACAAGTATGATCAAAAAATTTATCAAAACGGAAAAATAATAGAAAGACCGTGAATAAGAATTATTAAAAATATTTTAATATCAGATATTAAAATATACGTGTAATTAGACAGAAATTTTTCATTCACAGAAAATGCGTACAGGAAATTCTCTAGCAAATATTTTTTCGATGATCCTGACGAGCAATCGCAAGTCCAATCAGACCGGCTCACATAAGCCCAATTTATTTGCACGTCGACGGATGCGCTAGCCACTTTATCACCAATTTTTTGCTGGTACTCCAGAGTAATGGATATCCCTTTTTGCTAACGATGTTTTCCCACACCCTGCTACTCATCCCATGACCACAGATCCCGAATTTGATTGAACTTCAATTAATCGAAGCTATACATTCGCAACGAGGTTTGCGTTTCACTTAACCGATGCCTCTGCTACCTAATTAAAAGTGCGAATCCATTAAACCCATCTTTTAGCCATTCACTTCCATCTCTTTCACAAAAAACTAATTTTAATCAGTTCTATCAGTGTTCTGATTAAAATTTAATTTTAATCAGTTCTATATAAAAATATTTGCGCACGATAGTATCTATTATAGTATTTATATACTAATTAATTAGGTTCAAGTGTATTAAATTTCGTATTATTTAGCATGCACTTTATATGATTACAAAGTTTTGATACCATGAAAATAAGAATATGTGTAAATACTTCTTGTAGCCACTGTTCTTTAATTTAATATCATGCTACACTTCATCCGGAGTTTGTGATTTTTTAGACATCTTCAATCCTCGAACAACTGGCTCAATTTGATTTTGAAATTTTCAACGATTTGAGAGTTTTTTGATTAGGTATTTTGGTCCTGAATGTTTCAAAAATATGAGTGTTTTTTTTTTATTGGATGTCCGGATTTTGAAGTTTTCCACAATTTTAGAGCCTTTTGATTGAATATCTTGATTTTGGAATTTGAAAGTTTCTTGATTGGAGAGATTGCTTTTGGAGTTTCCAGCAATTTGAGGAAATTTTAATCGGACATTTCGATTTTGAAACCAAGGCAGTTAAAGGGTTAATCTCAGAATCGAGGATTATTAACATGACGAAGAAACGTGACAGGTGCGGTGTTATTTGTACGACCAATGAGGAAAGCGGAGCATGTGACTATGCTGGATCCTTTTCAAGAGAGATATGGCGCCGGGGTCGGAGGACTGTTGTTCCTTCCTGCTCTGTGTGGTGATTTGTTCTGGTGTGCTGCGGTGCTGAGAGCATTGGGAAGCTCGTTGGCTGTAGTGGCTGGCGTAGATCCGGAGATCAGCATTGTCGCCTCTGCGCTCTTGGCAGCCGTGTGAGTAAAAAAGAAGTAAATATAGTAAATTCCAAATATCTCACCCAGAAAAGAAATATTATGGGATGTCATTAAGCCACCACCTTTTGAATATAATATCGCAGTTGAAAGTCGTTTCATTTTTGGATATCACTTCTTGTAATCACGACTTGTTAATAGAATAATATAATTACATAAAATTCTTTACATGATTTATAGATTAACAAATATCCCCTTTTTCATTATTTTTATATTTTGCTTGAATAATTTATCACAGTTTTATATTTTAGTCTCTAGAATTCAAAACGTGATAAACAATCTAAGGAAATAATTTATCCGTAATTTTGTAATTGAAATACATCTTGCCAAAAATAAATAAATATCCCGATACTTTTCAGCGATAATAAGCATTCGTTGCCCCGTTTGAAGTAGCATAGTCTGAGAAGTCGAGTTCGTTGAAATTCGAAGGTAAACATATCGATGTCATGCGAATTGCAGGTATACCGTATTCGGCGGACTGTATTCCGTCGCATGCACCGATGTATTGCAGTTAGCGTGCATTGTAATCGGCTTGGGAGTGTCTGCTCCATTTTCCGCTCTTCACCCTGCTGTTTCTTTCGAGAAGAACCTAGCACCGCACGAATGGCTGGGGGAAATTAAGAACGAGGACCTGGGCGAGTGGGTAGATTGTATGCTGTTGTTGGTATTTGGCGGTATACCTTGGCAGGTATTGAATATTCATCGATAATTCTAATATCGTATACCGTGGTACTCAATATGCAAAGCACTTCCGGCTTTAATGAAATCTTTTGAGAGAAAAGCTTCGCGTATACCAAACATGTAAATTTAAAATTGTTTATGATCGGAAGAAAAGGAATCAATAGTAAAAATATGTTTAGAAATATCTGAAAAATTTTAATCATTGATCTAGTTATATTTATGAAAGTTTACGATGTTTAAAAAACATCCCTTACAACATTAGAGAAAGATTATTAGTACTATTATATTATTGTGCAAGTCATATTTATTTATTTAATCATTCTAACTTCTGAATCGATCTAACGATTTAATGATCGTACCAACCAATTTTAATGAACATTTATTTAGGGCTATTTCCAAAGGATCCTAAGTATGCGAAGCACATCAATAGCAACGGCTCTATCGATAGCATCGATGTTTGGCTGCATGATCCTCGCGTTTCCATCAGCTTTAATTGGTGTGGTAGCACGAGCCACTGATTGGTCATCCGTAGAAGGATTTAACAAGAGTATAATAGCACATGATGGGAATGTGTTACCGATTGTTCTTCGATACCTAACGCCGCAGTGGGTCTCCTTTGTCGGTGAGTTGTATCACTGTAGCGACCTAATATCTCGTATAACTTCGCTTCAATAACGAGTATTAGAGACTGCTATCAAGTGTTATAACAGTTATAGGCATCGATATATGTTCGTGAGCTATTGTACGCTTTCTGTTCATTCCATTAAAAAGAAGTTGAAAGTATTAATTGTAAGAACAATAGTGAAGTAAGAAAAGAATAGCGATCTGATAAACAACAATCAAGTCTAAAGCTTTACTTGCTCATCGCGTTATTTCTTTGTTCTTGCCTACTTTCTGTCGAAAATAAAAAATGATCAATATTGTGAGATACGCGTAAAATGGAAAGGTTCCTTTTCCTGAGTAATATAGTCATTTAATAACTAGCAAGCATTCTTTCATAATTTTTCTGTAGACCTCGTGAAGAAAGCGTTTCTGTGCCTACAACCATTTGACCCTCTTTTACCCTTAAGATAAGCACACTCCCCGTTCCAGGCACACCCTGTACATTAGTCGCTTAAGAAACCGCGAAACAGGTCGAGTGTCTGTAAAGAACAAAATTGAAGAACTGTACAGGAGCGCTCGAAGACTCTGCAAATTCTTATCATCTGACTACAACGTTAAATCTTATCTACCCCAGGCTAGAAAATTAAATTCTAGCAAAAAGAAAGAGAATGTTACTGCTTTAATTCTATTTTATGGTAGAAAAATTACAAAATCTATTAAACTAAATCTTTTACAACGTATCAAACAACACATTGTTCACGATTGATTTCCAGGTTTGGGCGCCATTTCTGCAGCAGTTATGTCGTCAGCAGATTCAAGTATATTAGCCAGCAGTTCCATGTTCTCCAGGAACGTCTACAGACTCACATTAAGGCCAAAGGTAGATATCAACAAATCTCTGTTGGCGAATTTCATAATTCTACGATTTTTATGAATCTTTTTTTATTCGATCATTTTCATGATCCTTTAAAATATTTCTTTGTTTTGTAAAAAGCGAACATTTACCTGTTTTTTATATCTCTTTTACATTTGTAGCATTTTTTAGAAAAAGAATCAAAGAAGGAAAAATCTAACAGATTTCAACTTTTTAACTTTACAAAATGTGAAGATTTAAATGCTTCTTGTGTTTCTTTCAAAATTAAACTGTTTTCTACTGGAAGAATCGAAGAAGAAAAAGAAGAGATAGAAGAAGAAGAAAAGTTCTAATTATTTTTATTCCATTACAGGCAACCGAGAGGGAACTGAATTGGATACTCCGGATATCTGTTGTCATGATCACAGTACTGTCGACTTTAATAGCGCTTACGGTGGACAGCGTTTATTATCTATCGTGAGTAGTAACAGAAACGCTCGAATTAATTGCTTTGTTGACTCGCTCACCGTCGACAACTAAGCAGACCAACTAATTAATTCTGTTGCCTCCTCTGTTTTAAAGGTACTTGAGCTCTGATCTTGTTTATGTGGTGCTCTTCCCGCAATTATTAACCGTTATCCATTGGCCCTCTCTGGTCGACACTTATGGATGTCTCGCGGGTTACTTCGTGGCCGTTGTTTTACGTCTTTGTGGTAACAATCATAAAAATTTAATCATAAAGGATATTTATTATTTAAAAAAACACAAAACACAGGAAAAAAGACGTGATAAATCTGGCATGTTAATTTGCCATTCCGTGACTAGACAGAAACATTTTAGTAGTATAAAATAAAAATGAAAAGAATCTATCGGGTTTAGTCAAAGGTTTAGGTTTAATTGCTAAGACAATAGATCATAGAATAATCATAAAACAATTCTTATAAACGTACATTACAAATTTGATGGGAAGAATGTTTCTGTAAAGAAACAATCTTTGTAAATTATAAAGTAAAGTAAAGTATATTATTAGCCCATAAAGTATTTTTTTATTTTAATATTCATTTTGAAAAGATTTTATAATTATGTTTCAGGCGGAGAAAGAGGATTGGGCGTGCCAGCTCTCATCGAATACCCTTTCTACGACACGGAAACGCAATCACAAAAATTCCCATTTCGCACCGGTGCCATGATCGTGGCTCTATTTACTCAGCTCATCACCAGTTTCTTTACAAGAAATCTTCTTGGTAAAGGTTACTTTCCCCGATGTTGCGATGTTCTTAGTGTATATTCGCCTGGGAAATCGAAAGACCAATCTGGAGTTGTACAAAGCAGCTCTGGTGCCGCTCTAATGGATACTTCCTCTGTCAATGTGAGTCTTTCAAATCCTCAGTATCATTACAACGATATTTTACATATACATTTTAGACACGAAAATGCAACAGTTACTAAATGTCTAACAATTAACTTGCAAAATAAACCCCAAACGACATTTTTGTACATGCACGTTTCTCATCGTTTTAATATCTAGAATCGACCCTATAAATATATCTCACATATCTTGTGATATCCTATATGTCTTAAAAGAATACAAATTACCCTAAAACCTTCGTCTGACCAGAAATCCACCTCTGGAATGGACTCGTGCGATGGGATCGGACCCGGCAGCTACGACGACGACCGCACTACTTCCAATTCAGTGGAAGACATGACTGATCGGGGAGACAGCGGGACCATAGCAGCCGATTCTTACGATAAAGACACTACCAAGGTCAACAGCGTCGGATCAGCCGTTCAAAAAGCAAACCAAAGCCTGCAACATCTTCAAACCTTAAGAAACACCATCCATACGAGCTCGATCAGCGGTAGACATACTCCAACCCCCAATCAGTACGCCCCTATACAGAGCAACGAAGTGTCCAGAGGCCAAATATTAGGTGTACGAAACCTAAGGGGTTCCATGGGTCAAATGCTCTTACCAACTGATCGACCAACTATACCTCCAAATAACAATGCAAGCATAGTGAACGTGCCAACGAATCCCACTGTAGCTACCCCTATGACTCCGGGACCTCATTACACCAAACCTAACGATGGATCTTTGTTAAACGATAAAGCGAGAGAAAACGAGAGGATCAGTATCGTGGACAGAGGAAACACGGAATTCAGTGTCCCAGATAATATGTTGACTACCATCAACGTTAAGAAAAACGTGAAGGGTGTGAAGCTGGTTGGTATGGAGGGTGGCACCCTGAGGAGACCATCGTTACAGGTGAGCGAGCTCGGCGTCACCTCCTTGTGAATTTAATCATTTCTTTTTTTTCATCATAGTAGAACCTCGTTTTATTCGCACCTCGTTTATACGAAAAGGTTAATGTTCAGTTTCAGGTATATGAACTTACACTTGAGTCGTCTTGCATAATGATGTACTAGATAATAATATTAGTGAATTGGTAAGTTTGACAAGTTTAAGGTCGTAAACTTCCTTCTTATAATTTTAGAGTTTTATGACAAATAGGATGATTAGTTGGCTTGTAATTTGTAAAATTTGTACACATATAAAGCTTCATTTGATTTGTTCCAAACTTGTCGTTATTATGCAAGGGAATCGGTGCTGACAATTTGTTGTTTGTAAAATATTAATAATAGTAGTCTAATTGAAGGATTTGCAGTAATATTGGTTGACTATGAATTCATAGCACGATTGAAAAAGTAATTTGGTTTTGATTAATTTTGAGTTAATTTTGTTAATTTGGAACATTAGCTCCTATTATCTAAACTAATAAGAAGAAACGAAGATAATAGCTAGCGAACTTCCACTCGAAACTTTTCAGTTACCTAAATTATCTTATTCCTCGACCTGTACGAATAGACGAGATTCTACTATATTTAAATCCTTGGTTTTGTGTCTATAACAGAGCTATATTGATTTTGTGTTGTTGTTTAATTAAACGTTTTATTAAAATGAAATTTATTTTAAGTAGTTTACCTGTAGCTGTTCCCGTCCCTATTTGCTGGATGCCAGAGAAGAACGATTTCTGAGTTTTGCGAAAACCTTCCTGATTTTTCTTCGGTTTTTATTTGGTAGCGTTTGAATTTGGTAGATTACGCTAAATAATGGGAGGGTAAGGTTTGACGTGAGGTGTCTTTAGGGCACTTTTTCACCGACACCGTCGGTGGAGCTTGTCCACATCTTGGATAGGAGACAGAGCAGTAGTTCGTACGGACCTGGATCACTTTCTCCCGTTCCTATGGGAGTAGAGGCGTGCAAAACCCATGGGACAGCATTAGAGGGACAGGGTGGAAATGAACATTGCAGGATCAAAAGGGGCATCGTCAGGCATCATAGGTATCTATAATTGACAAATTATTATATTCATCGATATTTCATTAATGCTCATTAATAGCGAACAGCTTTGATTTATTTTATTTGTCAATATTCTATAATATCTTTAATATCTATAATATCATTTTCTAGTAGCGAATAGTTTATTGTTATATAGAGAATTGGTTGGTGCGCATTATTTGATGCTTATGTGAATAAGTTTTTACAGCTTTGGAAAGTTCGTTCATTTATTTGATCCAAATTCTTTTCTATATAAAATTTTAATTTCTATAAAAAATTTAATAAAAACGTGGTTTTGCAATGCTGGTATTAAATGATGCAATTATAAGCATTTATATCTTATGTTCACTGCTGCTAACATTGGTATTTTTATATTTCTCAAAATATACAGTGACTGCAAAACGTATTTGCACATACTCTTATTTTTCAGTGAAGCAGTTTTTTATCAGGTTCTACATTTAATTTTTATAGTAAATAATAACAAATTTAATATACTTAGACTAAATTAATTACTACCTAGGCACTACATTAAATACAATGATCTGCAAATACTTTCTGTAGCCAGTGTAATACAAAGAGGCAAACAAATTTATTATATAATCTTACAGAAGATAAAAATTTATTTGCAATATCTATTACAAAACTATATGAAACTTCGCGTAGCATCTCATAAAGAACGAATGAAAATTTTCACATGATTCCTCGATCTTTGAACATCCTCTCCGATCGTACGTTCAAACGTTTGCGCAGCTTCAATGACACTGGAGACCGAGCATTGACGACGTTGGCCAGACAGCCAACGTATCCATCGATGCCATTGCGTCCTGAAGACTGTCGCATGACTCTGGCGAAGAAAGATAGAAGGACGTCGACAATCGCGCGACACGGTTCCGTGACGACTGAAAAGGAGCTGAGCGGTTGCACGACCGGACTCGTCGTTTGTAGTCCTACTTACAACATGTACAGCTCGGCTGTGAAGAATTCCAACTACTTCGTGACTGACGACGAAGCGGTCAGCAGGTTTTAAATTTGAAGGAAGACGTATATTCAAAGGAAGCGATATAACTAGCTTGTAAAGTAAAAACGTGAAATAGGATCACCACGCCCAGGCTGGCTAAGAATCATGATGGTATAACTTAGTCCACTGTTATTTTTCATAAGCTAGTGTTCTACGTTTGTTATTGTAAGGAAATGATTATGTTTTTTCGAGTCATGAAAAAATACCATGTGACAAAGAGTAAAGTTAGGACCTGACTTAAAGGTATAATAAGAACTGGAATACGTAACTAAATTCAAATTCTCAAAACTTACACCGTTATGATTTTCACCTCGCTAATTGATCTAGCCGCAGCTAGGGTCGTACACTAATTTTTATCATTGTTAGCAATCCAGTAATGAATCAAAAAATTTGTGCTTTTAAGATATAATTTTGAAATGATTTACCAACTTTGTCATATCGCTTCCTTTAGGTATACAATAAGAACCACGAGCCAAAACGAGAGGACAATCGAATTTCGCCTGATCAAGTCACAAGGCCGATCGCGTCTTTTTACGATCCTATCTTTTTTTCTCTCGAACCATTGTACAACTACCACTGCCCGACTTTTATGACTTTTTTTAGGAAATACCCGTTTTTTATGGAAAGAGTAAGGAGATGCTTTCCTTAGCACGTAGATAGATCTCTGGTCCCATTCATTCGCTTCATCGAACAGATCGTCCAATTTTGATATAACGTCGTTTGTGGTAATAAAGAAATTAGTCGTGGTGAAAAATGCTGTTTGCGAAGAAAAAGTTGCAAGAAATATTTGAAACTTTAAACTATATATTTTTCGCTGACAGTATTTTTAACATATTAAAATTAAAATTATTTAACATATAAAAATCACATCGTTTCAATTGTTTGATGACGGAAAAAACAAGATTGTAGTCGAGACCGCAGACGATTCGTCCACTAAAATTGACTAAAAACGTCAAGCTAGCGGTAAGATTTCAGCCAGCGATCGATCAGAAATTCGCAGACCTTAGATAAAAGCGAGAGGCGTTTCAAACGACGCTGCCCCTCTTGTAAAATAATTTAGTTAATTCACGTCGGCATTGCACTTCACGAACTTCGTGAACGAACATTTCAATTCATCACAAACGCGTTTCAAAAGATGACTATGATCTTACCTTTCGTCATTGCTGTACTTAATCTATCACTCAGGAATATAGCTTACCTTTTATCGTTGATTTTATCAGATTTATCAGACGAACGTGAAAACAACCATACTTTTCGATTTTATATTTACACTATAGGGAACATCCCATAAAACTTGTAACCTTTATATCTCATCCTTACTCACCAGGGATCTCCTCTCACCTTTTCACGGATCTCTCTACGTACGACTGATAAATAAGAAAACACGAAAACCTCTAATCGCACAGTTTCGGAGCAACAAATCGTTCAATAGTTGCTATAATCCAAGAATTACTGTGCATTTCTGACGTGTATCATTTGTTTCTGTAATCCAATGAAAGACTAAAACTGTATCTTTCCGTCGAGCTATTTATATACCATTTTGAAATTCGAAAACGCCTTATGTGATTCACAACACTCTCCCTACTTGGAGTCAAAGTATCTAAACGAATTTGATCCGAAACGAATTTTCGACGGTTTCGAGTATTTTTGGTATACGAGCGATAATTTAAAATAATTACTGAATGTTGAAATACAACATGCATTAGTGTCAGATGGAGAAAAAGTTCAAAAAGATTATTCTCGAAAGAATACAGTTCTAGTCACCCAGGTGTTTACTAGTCGTTAAAAATCCCCTTTTCAGACTGATTCAACCAAAGGAACCAAGTAACCCGTTTATGAAGCGATTAATTTTTGTACAAAAGAACACCTGCGAACATCATCTTTTTTGCGTGACTTTGTATAGATAGAGCGATTGATACGTTGAGGACCTTTGGCCAGTTCGTGTATGAAGGGAAAGGAAAGAGGGGAACCTTCGAGAAACACGATTATGCATTTAGATAATTACAGTAAGAGGTAGATAATAGACGATTTAGCTGATAATACGGTGAGAATTGGGGCACGCAGCTCCATCACTTCTGATGTCCAGTTCGAAAAGGAGGAAAGAGGAGGAACGTGAGGAGCAGTATAACTGTGAGAAATAGAGGCAGCAGCATGAGCTTCGCTACTCGAAGCCATTTCGGTTTCGTTTCCAGCGTAAAGAAAAATTTCATGTTTCGATATACAAGGGCTACAACAAGTATACGTATACCATTGTACTTATAGCGTTTACGTACTAATTAATTAGATCCATGTATATTAAATTTCGTATCATTTAGTAGTACTTGCGTATGATTATAAAAATTTGATACTATGAAAATGAAATGTAGGACCTGATAAAAAAAAAGCATTAGGAAATAAGAATGCGTGCTAATACTTTCGGTAGCCACTGTATATACATCTCTTTCTGAACCGCTAAAAGTTATCATCGAAGGAAATCACTATCACAAATGAAATTTTATAGTAGAATATACCGTTATTTTAAAAATCGCTGAAGTCGAACAAATGCAATTAGTTGTTTTATTCCTATTCGGTATTAAATGAAAGGTAGGAGAGTTATTATTTGTAACGGTTACAAATAATATTGCTATTGGATGGTATTATTGGAGGACGATAATATTTATTAAAACAAAATTCGCATGATGATTCGCGGAAATTCATGAACATCTAAATAGTTTAATTTGAAATTCCAACATTATATGTCAATTAAATTTCTACTTTAATGTCTAAATATACATACATATGTATATAGGTACACCCTTAAATTTTCTTTAATTCTACAGTTCTGCATCTGTAGAATGTATAAATCTGTCCTGAATTTTTACTAAATTTTAGAATTTTTTGCGATTTCTGTATATTTGTATCACTATATAGACATGCGAATTCTTAAATTCCTTAATTTATCTTCGCATTACTGAAAAGCTGTATTTCGAATTAATCGTCTACTCAAAAAGAAAGAGAAAAGGAAACGTTATTTTTCTCTTAGCCGGAAACGGGTCAGGGATTGGGTAGGGGGAGGGGAAAGGGGTATGTCAAGGGTTTCCGTTGCTCAACCTACTTTTTCGTACTCGTGAGGGAAGGTTAAGCTGCTGGATATAGAACGTCCAATGTATTACGTGCAAATTTATGATATTCCGACGACGAAGAATAACGATATTTTTCCACCGATTATACGTCTAGTCTTGTAGGATTAATAAACCGTAAACTGTAGTTGTACAATTATATATATATATATAATATATATTATATATGTATATATATTATATATATATATATACATACACATGGAGGTTTCTCTCTATATTATAACCAATGTAACGATAGTGAGAATTACAATGATACAGAACCTCTGTTGGCTCAATACCATATGCGGCAAACAAACAATTTTTCGTAGAATAAACAATCACCCAACACGCTTCCAGTCCTTTGCACGGTACCGTGTAATATCATGCTATTTTTCTTAAGAAATTGTAAGGCGTAGAAACCTGTTTAATTATCGTATCGCTTGGGGAGCGAAGCGATAATTAAAGCGGTTCCATAACTAACTTCTATACAGATTCTGCTATTTTATATCAATTTAATAATTGATATAATTATTATTTACAGGAATGAAATAATTATTATGTGATTAATTTTATTCACTGATTTCATACAGATTGGTCTTAATTGAGGTTCTAATGCAGAGAAAAATGTAAGTGGAAGAAGTAGTTAAGTAGATTATTGGTCAGACCAAATAGTAGTATATACTTACATATTATAAGCAAGAAATGGATCAGACGATTGAAACTGAACTATCGAAAACTATGAGAATTGAATATAATTTTCTCATATCTAAAATTTTAAAAAATTTAAAATTTCAAGTCCAAAATTAAACAGATATCGAAAGATAATTTTCCTCTTCCTGATACTTATATACTAGTCTGCAACAGAATCTTAATTGAATTCTCCTAGTATGTAATTTATTTCTATAATATTTCATAATATACCTTTTTATTTCCTAATTTTTTTTTCAAAATCTTCATCCTTCTCATTGAAAATTTTAATATAATTCTTTATTTTAACGTATTTTTTACCTATCCTTATTTATTTTTCCTTACGTCGATTATTTCTTTCTTCGCTTAGAACGTCAATTTCCGTACTTTTGTAAAAATCGATGATTAGAAGCTTACAAGAGCGAGATAAACATCGAAGACCTATATCAGTATTATTAGTAAAGAGGATTCGAAAGTTAACGATCGATTCCTGGAGGATAGCCTCGTGAAAGGCCACTGCGGTCATTCATAGTGAACTTAATCGTTAAGGCAGAATTATTTATAGTACACTATTCACGCTATGTATTTGTGATCTTCCAAGATACATAGGGTGTTATTACGATTTCGCTTTATTTTTTCAGTTTCATCGTTTAAATTTTAATCTCTTAAATTTAAGTTATTAATATCAAATTAGCTCAAATAATATTTAATAAATTTCAACGATCATTTTATCAATCTTAATATTATTAAAATTTTCTTTAGTTTTTATTATTAATTTATGCTCTTTAGTTATTCCTTATTATTAAAAATGTTCTATAATCAGTAACATTATTAAAATTTTTATAAAAAATTTTTCGTAGATGTAGTTCAATTGAAAATTAATAATCTGCAATTCAAATCTGCTACAATAAGTTCTTTTCTTTTATAAGATTTTCAAATACATAGTTAAGACATAGTGAGTAGCCTTCCTCCTTTCTTGTTTAAGGTTCAAGTACATTCTCCATTAACATTTAGCTTTATATCATATATCGTCACGTACTGAATTGTAAAACGAGTACGAGAAACATTTCTTTCGAGTTGAGGACACAACAGATGTTTGTGTTGAAACGTGAATCACGTGCCAAATTGTAGGATAAATGAAAGTGTATTACACACAACGCTCGTGATATCGATACACGAGCGATTATATAGACATACCTTAATTTAAGGACCGTTTATTACGATACGATCATCCCGATTCCAAGCCTTATTGGGCATAATTAAACAGTTATTTAACTTAAACACTTAATTCCATCTCTATCGAAAAGAATAAATTTCTATACATCTTTATATGAGACAAAATTTCAACTTTTCTCCTTTCGAATATATTCATTTATTTTTGATATACAATCGATATATGTATAGAGGTTTTAACAGTCATTTGCGTGTTTTAAAACTAATTTTTTGTCATGTTTGTTCGCTCAGATAAAATTATAGAGTTCACGCAAAGTTCACACTTCAAGTTTAATTGTTTAAATATCTGAAAATGGTATTTATCGCCATTAATATTTGTTATTACTAAACTAACGAATTTGTAATCATCGAATATCGTAATATGTCGTATATATTACTGGTGTATTTTCATTTTTGGATTTTGCACGCCATTCTTAACCCGCTATTAAATTAAAAAAAAATTGTTTCGGAATTATTTTTTAGTATAATTTTTATTTTTCAATACCAATAATCAAAATTAACAAGGAACTTAAAACGTTAATGCATACCACGCGCAAAGTGGAGGATTCGAATACTTCCGCTTTTTAATACGCGAAAATGAGGACAATCACGCGATGAAAAGCTCTGCTTCTTTTTTCAATGCAACTTGAAATACGCGTGATTTTTGTCTGATTTTTTGTATTATGAATTAATCTTTCGATTTATTGGTAGCAACTCATGAAAACACGTAATATGAGATTCTAATTAATCTTGGGAATAGTAATTCACGCCAGGGTCATTTCGTCCCCCCGTGCAATAGTTATAAGCAAGGATGGTGAAATTCAAAGTTCTAAGTTAACAAACATGATTTCTTTCTCGTTGCTCGTAACTATTGCTCTATTAAATGTATTTCTACCGATTACAGAGATTGACGTGATGATTATTGTAAAAAAATTAAAAGCTCAAAGTGCCGAATAAAGGAGACATGCATATATGTATATAATCGAAGATCATCCATTCAATTTCCTTTATCCATCATGTTTATCCGTTTAAATTGATTATTATTAATTAACATCGTTCATGTAACAATTATGATTGCAGTGGAATATAAAAATATCTTGTACTTCGTACACGTCAAACGGCAATACTCATCTAATTACAATAGAACTCTATTTATAACTGATTTAGAAACAATAATATAAATGAAAACGTTCGTTTCATTGAAGCAGATAATGTTCATCATTAAAGAAGTACATTAAATTGGCAAGAATTCTAGTTAATCAAACACTAACTAAAATTTCATTCTAATAAATAGAGTTCTATTGTATGTTCGCGTACATTGCACAATATGTACTCTTTTTGCTTACATTATATACTTTGAATATAAGATACAATTGAGATTAATATAATACTTAAGTATAATACGTGATAATAAAATATTAATATCAACGAATTCGATGAAAAAATATAACAATTATATGTTGCTTAAAAAAAAAAGTAATAATAAATAATTATAAAAATGAAAAAGACGTACATTTTTTAGCGTGAGTGACAATTAAGGTATATACGTATTTGCAGCTTGTGTTTATACAATTTTAAATCTTTACAAAATCAATCACAATTTAATTTGAAGAATGTATGAATTTTAAGATGAGTATGAAGTGTAAAATGCTACTCGAATTATTAACTAGGGAAACGCAGAACACCGACAAGATATATTTATCGTTCAATATTTATACATTCAGAACATTTTTCAGGCAATCAAGACATACATATTTAACTTCATAAGTTGTAATACTTGGTTCTTTATTTAATATGTCATATTGTTTGCCAGTTGATATATAGCATTTGATTCAACTTAATTCTGCAAATAAAGGATTAAATATATATTGTGTGGCATATTAACTCCTTCAATTTACAAAAAATTATGCTGAATTTTATGAAGATTTAAATCGTTAAAACTGTATAAACGCAAATTACAAATATTACATATAAAATTGTGGTGCTTATTTATATGTATTTGCATATAGTCTTCAGAAACAAAATTTTTCGAACAATAAGGACATATATATCTAACTTGATAAGTTGTAACACTTGGTTGATTTGCCAGTTGGAAAACAGCATTCGATTCAGAAAATTGAACTAAATCCTGTAAAAACAAAATTAGAAGATATATTGTATGATGTATTAATGATTTAACTTGGATCTTTTCCTTAAGCAGGAAATATATCTACCACTTATAATAAGTCGAATAATATTGGGTTCACTGGGGTCTAGATTAAAGTTTTTTTTATAGGAGATAAAAATAATTGTACATTATATATATTTCTATGTTCTTATATATATTGTTGTGTCTACAGAATATTGGTAAAATCATAAAATACTATCTCAAAGCGAGCGAAATCTATAAAAATTTCTTATTTAAAGAATTAATTGCAAATATTAACTATAATTATCAATATACTTGTGGTTGATACAAGTATGGTGTATTTATAATTGTCACTGATTCATTGTATACCTGTTGTTGATATATTTGTTGCTGCGCTGGTTGTTGCAGGATTCCTATTGTGGGTATATTTTGAACAGTAGGTGTAGTTTGATTGATCACTATTGACATTCTACCATTGCTAAGATTTGGTTTTGTATAATAAATAGGGGTGGTATTTCCTGTTATTGGATGATTAGTTATTATTGGTTGATTTTGTTTAAGCATTTGATTACTATTATTCGAAGTGCCTGCAGCAAGATAAGAATATTGATCACAGACAGATGAAGACGCATAGTTAATCCCTGGTTGCTTCATAGTAGTTTGTTGACATCGTTTGGGATTTGGATTGTTTTGAATAGTATTAATTGTGGGTATTGTTTGTGAATTATCAAATTTGTTAATTTTTTGCACCTGGGTACCATTTTGCGAATATTGCTTCTTACAAGTTGAATGACTTCCTGATAAATTGTGCATTAAGAATTCTGCAGAATTATTTGAAACAAAATTGCAATGATTACACTTATGTATAGTACGATTTGAATTCTTTTTTGCAGAAGAAGACCTTTGTTTATTTTCATTGGTAGAACAGGATGCTACATGTGTTCTCTGTACATTCGGTATATTAGCAGTATGTGCTATTACTTTGGTAGGTTTCAAAATAGTAAAACGTGGCATAGCTGTGGTTGTTCGAACGAAATTACAAGCTGGTAAGTTTTTATGATATGCTGATGTTACATTCTCCAGAGAAGATGAGTGTTTGTTTTGATTTGTATTTATTTGGAATTGCTGTGGTTGTTGATTATTTATTACTGTAGTATTAGATTTCATAACTGGATTCTGAATCACTAATTTTATATTGCCTGAATTAGGTGAAGATAATAGTAATGTATTTGAATTTGTATTAGGAACAATTTTTAATTTTTTATTAGCAATAAATTTGTTTATTTCAGATTGTTTTGAAACTAATTCTTTTTCTGTAGTTTTATGTTCGTTATTATCTTTGTTCGAAGCATGGTGACTTTTGAAGTGCTTGGCTAATTCATTAGTGTTTTCAACAGCACAATTGTTAAATTCACATAAATTTGCAGAACCTGTAAGCTCTGCAAGAGTTTTCACTCTTAAGAACCCTTGTTTTGGTCTTGGTGGACTTTGTTTCTCTGATGTTTCTTTTATTAAAATTGTTGATTCTTCTTGATTTATAATTGAAACTCTGTCATGAACTTCAACATTTTGTGTACTTTCTATATCTTTTGTGATTGATTGGTCACTTGTTTTTTTTTCTATATCTAGTAGATTATTATGATTACTAACATTATTTGAAACCAATATTGTTTGCAAAATATTTGTAGACTTAATGTTTGAATTAGATATTTGAGGATTTATGTTTTTAGCAGTAAAAAGAGAATCTGTAACATTTTGAATTTTAGATTTTGCAACATTTTGTGAAGATACTTGGACATTTGTATTTGTTACCAATGCATTAGCTTTATTATTCTCCGACATGACACAAGTTTGATTGATAGGAGATTTATCTAATGTAAGATTAGATGTAGTCTGTCTTTCCTTACTTCCTTCTTCTTTTAATCCTTCATTACATTCTTCTGATTGTTTTGTCAAGTCTATTATTAATTCATGTTCAGAATCATCTTCATTTCCTTCTAATATCTTGATTAATTCGTCCCTACTTTTGTCTATACTAGATTCTATTGGACAAATTTCGCTTGCCTTTTCCATTGTTTGAGTCTCCATTTGTAATGATCCATCCATCCATCCAATAGTCGATTCAACCAGCTTTGCAGAATTGGAAGCACGATCTGTCTCTGATACTGTTGCAGAGCTGTTTTGATTTGTAACTTGACTAATCTGAGGACCTATCTGTTGGCTGTTTGTTTTATGAATAATAGCATGCTCCTGCATACTTTGAGGAGAATCAAAACCAATATTACAAAATTTACAACTGAATTTTGTTTGTTCATAATTTACTACACAGGACACTACACCATTAGCATCAATACCATGTCTTTTAGCATGGTCTATGAAGTAATTTAAGCTGTTGTGATATATTTTACTACAATGCGAACAAGTAAAATATACATGAGTTGTATTATGTTTCAACCAATGATCTTCGAAGTCATCTAAACTTTTAGTCATTGCCGTGCAGATACTGCAAATAAATACCATATTTCCAGCCGTGAATGATGTACAAATAAATCGAGGTTCGATACTCAAATTATGTTTATCTTTTATATGTTTATAAAATTCTGTTTTTTTGTTAATAAAAGTATCATCACATAAACTACAAGTTATCCTTATTGCGAGATATGTATTAGAGTTTTCTGCAATAGATGCATCTTGAACTGACTTAAATTTTCTACATTCTGAAATATGATTCTTTAAATCATCTTGAGTAATAAAAGGCAGTTTACAATTATAACAGACATGTTCTGCTACTTCAATGTATTTTTCTACACACGTACTCAAAGTCATTGCATTTTGTGTAGAAGAATTCTCTGCCTTTCTCAGCTTCGAGTTTATTATGGAATCTTTTGGAAATGATTTCTCACTAGCCATCCAAAAAGAATCTCTGGAATGCTTTGACCAATGGATATAAAAAAGACTTCCTATTCCTAGGAATATAACCTTGCAAATGTTGCATCGAAAATCCATTGTACAGTCTTTTTTAAAACGAGCATGTATTTCTAAATGATGACGCACATCTTGAACTGAACTAAATATCATACCACAGGTAGCACAAAATAAATTTGGAGAACGACCACTGGTTAAGTGGTTTTGATTACATTTTACATATTCGGGAAGACGATAATGGGTTTCGAAACATTTCATACTTCTAAATAGCACCCTGCAAGTGTGACAAAGAAGAACTATTTCGATTTGCAAACAATTTTCATTAGTTCCTGGTTTATTATGACATTCGCATACTGTGAACGATTTTTTATTACCATCTTTTTTCGATTTTGCTGGCAGACATAATTCTATATCTTGCGAATAGTTTTCTTTCATAGTAATAGATTCTGTGTCTCTTATTTCTGAATCTTCTGTAATTAATGATTTATTTGGTTTCTGTATAAGCAACGTTTCTTCCTTATCATTAACTTTCTGAGTCCTTCCAATTATATTATCTGCAGTATTTACAGTGCTATTTACATTTTTAATACTGTTAGTTGTTTGTTGAGTTCTAGTTTGTTTATATTTTTCTATTCCATTCAATTTTTGTTTTGCGAGTTTATATGCTTGTTGCAATTCTCTCTCTGTATGTAAGAAGATATGAGCTGCCAAATCAGCCATTGCTTCAAAAGGTTTTGAACAAATATTACACTTATTTGAATTACTAATATGCTTAATCCTCCTTTTCCTCTTTTCTTTACTCAGTGAGCTTTTTGTTATAGCATCTTTTTTCTTTTGTTGTCCATTATCTTTCTTGGTGACATATTGTGATGCTGTATGTTCTCCACTCCTGTGCTCACTTGACACTTGTGGTGGTTCTGATATCCTTGCTTTTGAGGATTGAGATATTGTGTCCTGAGATTTTTCAGGTGACATATTGGAAGTTTTCAATGAATTTGCTAAACTATTATTTTGCTTTTGTGTATGTGTAATTAGGTGTTGTTGTAAATTAGAATAATCTTCAAAACAAAAATCACAAACAATACATTTATAACCAAGATTATCTCTATGTCTCTTATGTTTTTTAGGAGATACTATGGAAGAATAAGAAGTTGAAGCACTTTTCTTTGTAGCTATTTTAGTAGTTGTAACATTCATAGTTTTTCCACATGTTTTAGGTGCAAATGTATATTTCTCTGACTCATGTTTTTTATTTTTCTTTGAAAGATGCAATTTGAAATTAGTAACACCAGATGTATCAACTCCCACTTGTTCTTGAGATCTTGCATCAATAACCAATTTCATAGAATTCTCCTTACGTGGAGAAATCTTTGGTATCTTTTTCTTTAAGGAGATCGTTTTACCAGTAGATTTGTCTATATTATCAATGTTTTCTACCACATTTGATAATTCAGAAGTTTTATTGATAGATTCTTGTGAAGAATATAATAAAGTAGATTTGATAGTAGGGATTGGAACAATTAATTTCTGCTTTATATTACTAATAGTATTCTGTGCAAACCTTTTTTTAGAACTGTCTTCAAAAATTTTTGTTAAATTATGACAAACTTTTTCAATTTGTGAACTCCTCTCTTGTTGTATCTTTGCATTTCTGATTAAATTTGGAGATAATTTTTCTGAAGAATTTGATAATAATTTAATTGTGCTTTGTGTTCTTTTGGTAGTTGTATAAACATCTTTATTTGGAATGCTATCAATACTTGAGCTTGAAACATGTTTTGTAGCATCTGTAGATTTCTCAATGTTAACATTAGAATCTTTTGAAAAGATTGAAGTAAATGATGCATTATTTATAGATTTTTCATTACTATTTTGGAGTTTTGAAGAATTTAAATTCACGTAAGAATTCGTAAAACTTTCTGCCATTTTCTCAATTTCATTTGCTGAATATGTAGTATTGGAGTCTTTCAGAGCATCAAATTTTATTAAAAAAACTTTTAATTCTTTAAACAATTTATATCTTTGTGTAAAATTTCTATCGGAAGGAAATGTTTCTTGTATTTGTTCTTCAATATTTTTGTTTTCTACAATTGGTTTCTCTATAGTCATAGCATATTCATTCTTTCCTTTTACAGAAGTACCATTTTCTATAGTACATTCAAGATTTAATTTTGAAGGCACACAACTGGGAGTATTACCTTCTATAGTACTTTCATTATCATCATCATCATCAGGATCACATAGCGCTGATATACGGTCTAATATACTTGGTCTTTGTGGTGCTTGAAGCAATGAATTTTTATCTGTACATCTTTTCTTAATAATATTGTATTCTTCATTTACTAGGTTAATTTTGCTTGTATTTTTTGATGAATTTCTCCTTAACCTCTTTAATTTATTCAAAATTATTCTTGCATTATTTGCATTGCTCTTATTATAACGATTGTTATCATCTGTATGAGAATTATATATAATTCTATGTCTCCTTTCATTAGTATTTCTAGAATTCCCAGTATTAGAATCAAAATCAGAATTAGTATTAGAATCTGAATCTGAATCTGAATCTAAAATCTGAATCCTTAAATCTGAATCTGAATCTGCACATTTATTCAATTGTAGAGTCTCATTTGCATGAGACCTAATTGCTATTGTCTCAGTTTTAAGATTTCGTTGATATTTATCTGTATCGATATTTACAGATGATACTTTTAGTTGTTCTGGTGCAGATGTACTTAATTCAGTTTGAGTTTCTTCTGTTTGAATACTTGTCTCACATCTTGTTTGAACACTTGTTTCACATCTTGTTTGAATATTTGTTTCGCATTCAGATTGAATATTTGTTCCACATTCTGTTTGAATAATTGTTTCACATTCTTTAATCGGAGTTACTCTTGCAAATGACTGTGCTATTTTATTGATTACTTCATCTATTCTTTGTAATTTTATATGTGGTTGTTTAACATCTTCTAATAAATTTTTTGTAAAATTCTTATTTCCAATCTCTGCTTTCTTGGAAAATGACATATTTTGAGGTTTAACTTCATTTTCATAGTTACATAAGCAAGATAACTGCTTCTGTTTGGACTTTTTCTTTCTTTTACTGAATCTTGTTTGCGGTATCCTTCGTTTAAATTTCTTTTTCTGTGTTAATATATTTTTTGCTTGAGATTGATGCAAGTCTTTTTTACACCATTGCTTTATCTCTGACACTGATAATTTTGTAACATTCACAATAACTGGCTTACACAATAATTTACACAAATCCTCTAATGTATCTCCTCTTCTTAACAATTGTTTCAACCTATTACTTCTTAATCTTTTTCTGAATATATAACAACTAGTATCTTGGATTTTTTTGTATTTTGCATTAGAACCTTTAGGTTTTGGCTTTGGTAACGGTAATGACATGTTAATTACTTGCTCTGAGTAATTATCAACCGAATGATGTGAAGAAATCAATTCTTCATCAGAAATTTCCATTGCTGTCAAACATAACCAATTTAATGTAAAACTTGATTAGAGTGCTTAAGAAATAAATTATAATATTACACGAATTAAAAATTATTAACATACCTTTATACACTTAAGATAAAAATCTTGCTTTTAATATATTTTACTACATAATTTATAGATAAATTATTTTTGCTATAACAATAGGAAGTATCTTCTTTCGTACAAGGTTATAATAATAACCTTCTTAAAACGACTTGTTTTATACACGTTTTTATTTGTAAAAATGAAATTCTTGACCTTCGTCTATGAATCAGGCACACAGTAGACAAAATGCTGTGTATAAAAATCCGTTTATTTTAACCCTTCCGTTGCGAAGCGTTCAGAAACGAATTGCCCTCTGAGCAGTTGGCGTGACAATGGGAGATCGGTCGCGCGAATACACGTACATAACTCCGCATTTGCAACCACACGCATATAAAAATGCATAAAATTTGATACATGAATTTATATAATATAAATGTTTGCCCACAACAATTCAATCAGAAAATACAGAGAATTCAAACTAACTACAACGAAAAAATGCTTTTTAACATGATTGTAACTACTTATAAAACGTTAGTTATAAATGAATCTTACCTGATCCAAAATTGCCATTAATTTCATTTTCAACAACAGTTTTATATCCGTGTTTTGATTAGCCTCACATAGAGATATTCAAACACCTGAATTTGAAATTTTCCCACACTTTTAATTACGTAATGCAATTTTTTATTCCATATCAAACGTTTTCATTTAATACATCGCTAATAACAAGGTGACCAATAATGTAAATAATGTGTCTTATTGTTGCTTATTAGATACTAGCCCCCTCGCGAAAGAAACATTCAATCCGAACAAACTTAAGCAATACATACATATATTCTATCTATTATACAAATGATGTATAAGTATTAAAAAAAAATGATATGTATAGTCTGTTCAATGGGACGAGGTAGTAAATGAAAATAAAACTTAATTACTGTAGCTGCAAGTTTGGTTGCTGACTAGTGTCACTCGTTTCATTGGACAAACTGTACCACGGTCATATACATATACAGGCCCTGAAACTTCTATGGTGAGGGATATCACGATTATGTAGCATGTAAATATTTGTATTTAATGAAAACAGTAGGTGCCACATGCTATAATTTTGTGTCCCCTAAAATGATATTTAACCATAGATAGGATTGTTTATGCATAGATAAAGTATACCTACTTATAAAGCATTATAAAAATTATAAAAAATTTACTGGATTATTTCTATACTTTGTTGAAATTATTTCGACTATTCGACATCAACGCCCTCTGTGTGGTGGGTAATACAGGAAATTTCGAGTTTCGGGACCTGTGTAGTATTCTGGCTAATAGAAACCAAGTCAAGGAAAATTATGAAGTGGTCACAAACACGATCATTAATACAAACAGGTCTTGACACTCGTCGAAAACATAGAAAAGACCGTCCAAAAGTTGAGTCATAAAAATCAACATAGAAGATAAAAAGGTTCAAATTCTGCGTGCATGACATACTATGAATGCTCAGACAGAGACACTCAACTCATATCTCACAGGAACTTTGTTATCTTCCATATTGATTTTTCATGACTCAATTTTCGAACGGTTTTCTCTAGCCAGTATCGAGATCGGCTTATATTAAATCTAGGAGATTCTGAGATACTACAAAGTAGAAAACTACTATTCCGAAAATTGAAAAATCTGAGATATATATGTTGCTAGATTGAGCAAATATATTTGTTACCAATTAACACGGTTGTGTCAACACAGATGGAAAATTTAGCGTAAGTCACTGCTGAGAAGCTTTATCTAAATCGAAGAGGAAATTCCTCTTTGCTACGTATTTTCTACGAAGTCAACCTTGATAATCATAATTCACTAGCGATGCGACTACTAGCCAATGGTTGAAGTGTCACATGATTAGTTATATTTACCCCTCCACTTCTCTTGACTCGACTTGTTGGACAGAATGTCTCATATCTTTTGTTACGTCACATGTTTACATGTTGTATATACATATATTCCCATGTGCACATGCACATAAGTAGATAGGTTACAGCCGTTACAGGCCTGCAGGTTTCAAGAGGAACACTTATACAGACCTTCTTTCTGAACACTGAACACGCAGCAGACCTACAGTTCTGTGCATTAAAAAAAACAATGTTGAGAATTCTGATGAATTTGTCGGTGATTGAACTAGAAATTTCTTTTGCTCATTGAAATACATAACGAAAAATGGGAAATTACATGAGAAAAATTGCATCGATGTCAAATAATGCAGTGCACTCCGTATACCGTGGTCGCAAACGAAAGTGCATCGAGGAAGATGATTTTGATTCTGAATCGGATTACATCGATCGGACGCTTCAAACACCGAAAAAGTACGAAAATCTTGTAGTAAATAATCTTAACTTTATATTGGTTAATTAACCATGGCTATTATAAGATTCGATTGTCAATGCTATTGAACAGTATTTGCATCATCGATAAAAAAAGCTTCTTAATATTGTATCTAACAATGTTATATTGTCAACTGATTACTAAACTGTCTTTCATTTAAATGGTTTGATACATGTATATTGTAATTAATGCAATATTTTTAATTCTTACAGAAGGAAATTGCTGACAACAGCACAATACATTTACAAAACCTTGTTCCAAGAAGAAAAAGGAAGTGATATAACTGTGCTCATGTTGGGCAAAGCATGGAGGTTGCATAAAGTCTATATTAGTCAGGTAATGTCATTATTTTAATGTATCATATAAGTACATATATTTAATTTTTATGTTAAAATTTTATATATTACTTGCTTTTACAGAGTCCGTATTTTGCAAGTATGTTTTCAGGATCTTGGAGAGAAGCAAATGAGACAGTTATAAGTGTAGAAATTGCTGATCCTAACATTACATTGGATTGTAAATAATTCTTTATTTTTTATTCAAATTTCTTTTATTCTAATAATTAAAAGTAAGATTTGTATTTCTTAATTTTATATATTTTCAGCTCTTTTGACAGTCTTTGGTTCTTTTTACCAAGATGAAGTCAGTTTAGAACCAAAAGAGGTCATACCAATTTTGGCTACCTCTACATTATTTCAATTACAAGGATTAATTGACCAATGTACAGATATTATGGTAGAGACAACGAATATAAAAACAGTCGTTCCTTATTATAATGCTGCTGTATCTTATGGTGTGCCAGTAGTAAAAACTGCAGCAAAACGGTGGTTAGAAGTAAATCTCTTAGGATATGGATGGTTACATCCTACCTTTTTAAAAGAAATTACACCTGATTTGATGGTTGAATTGATTGCTAGTCCTGATTTAATTGCTATGCAAACAGAATTTTGCATATACATGATGTTACGTGTATGGTCAGTAGTGAAACATTAAGATAAGAAATGCATTTAAACAGAACTGTTATATAATTATAAACTGTATTTCAGGCTATTTGTTCATGTACATAATAAAGAGGAAACACTTCAAATTGATGAATATTTTAGAAATCATAAATGGACGAAACCATTCCTTACAACAGAAGAAGGCAAAGAATTTGCAGCACCTTTTAAAGCCCTGAGAATGAAATATCTTTTATTGCACGATCAAGATGTAAAAATTTTATATAGTGACAACTTAATACCACATGAGTGGTTACATAATGCATATAAAGAACAATGGTTACATTTACTAAGAATAGATGCAAATAAAGATCGAGGGTAAGTTACAAAAGTTTTACTTTTTCTAAATGTATCCTTGATCTATGCTTAGGAAGATGGACATAGTACATCTCAAATATGTGCCTCCTTTTTCCTTCCCCCCTTTTTTACAACCAGCTTTGTGGGCAGAACTTTCACTCTAAAAAACCTACTCCCATGTTTATTCTACTTTAGGTATCTGTGACAATTATTTTATTTGCATAGTATAATACTGAAATATTTAATGAGCAGAAACAGCTGTAAAAACTTTCTATTTAACTATTTTAGACCAAAACAAATGAGTGAAGAAGAGTTTGCTCGTGAATGTTTCCGTTGCGGAAGGTGCATTGAAAAAGCTGGCGAGCATATTTGGAGATGGACAGCGTTTCATTTTGGATTAGATTTGGTGGTGTGCTTGGATAGTACTACTTTGAGAATTAAGAGAAATCATAGATTAGATACAGATCATATAAAAGCTAACCATAGCAAGCACAAAATAATTTTAAAGTTAGTATTTTTTTAATTATAACTTTTCAAATTTAGATTAGAATTTTTTAAAAATATTTACTTTCCAGAGTAAGTCTAATTTCATTGGACGAACAACGTCAAGTAAAACACATTCAGAGTTCGGGTATGCTTAGGTTGTCACTCCATAAGAATGAAGAAGTAAGTAGCATTTATGAATCTTTTAATCTGAAGAAACTATTCAAGTTGCTGAAAAGTTTGAGCTTACGTTGAGTTTACATTTTAGAAACAAGTGATGTCTCTGGATAAACAACTTACTTATCCTTTATATATATCAGTCAACATGCAAGTAGTTACTCCATTTGTATCAACGGAAAAGGAAAAATCAGCTGATATAATTATCTTGTCGAATACATAGCATATTGAACATTCAACGTTTTCGAAACATTCGAACTGAATCCAACGTACGCTTACCTCAGATAACAAACCGGCTGTTCCAATTTATAATACTTGAGTATGATTAAATGCTATAAATTTTGTTACTCACCCACGTGACTTTTATATTGTGGATATGCTAATTTCTGATTAAAATTTTTATAAATTCAAGTGCTTCTAGTCGACTAAATGGAATTACGATGTTAGTATATGTATACGAAGAAAGTTTCATTCTTCTGTTTTGTACTTTCCAGATATATTATAATTCAGATACTTATCTTTCCTTATGTGAAATTGCACTTATTACTTATAAAAAAATATTAAGACTATTAAAAAATGTAGCTAATTTTCAGGTGATGTCAATCATAAGAATTTTATTTTTATTAATTTCAAGTAATTAAGTGTTAAATTTTCTGAAAAGAAAATTGTCATACGAAATACCACAGTATTAGATATTTGCTTTCACTGGCACTTACGCATTTATATATTTATATGCCATGATGACACTAGTAACAAAATAGGCTAATTTTCAATTGATAATTTTATACATTCATAGTAAAAATAAAGATGTAATTGTGTAAGTTAATTCATAAACACGCTGATAGAGTATCTCTGTGTCTTCCGGACAGTTATCGAAACATCGACCTTCGTGCCTTATGAATGCCAATTTAAAAGTAAAAGTGAATATTACTATAAACAAATGAAAAATATTGTTTCTATTGCTAACTAACAGAAGCTTTTATACAAAATTTATTACTATTTGAAAGCTATTACTGCAGTGTTAAGAACATTTCCGATCTAAACGATAGATGTTCCTTCAGTTTTGCAAATAATCTATATGTGTATGGTGCTATTATCTAATATGCGCGAAATTTTACTTTTTACTTATTATTATTATCCCTTATAATATATTACAGAGATTATTACATAAGAACTACTTAGTTTAGCATTCAAGATTTTTCTACATTTAATATGCATTATTTGCTTTAGGTTAACTTCTCGATATGGGAAAATATGATGTGTTCTATATAGCATCATCAAATATTATAATTTATTACTTACCTTTTTTAGCGAATCACACATATAATTTTGTGACTGGTTAATTACTTTGTTATAGCAACGATAAATTTTGAAAGTATATGAATGTACAACAATTTATACAAAATCGTATTGCGCGATAAGGCAGTTTCTTTGTCTTATTAATTAATTATAAACGAAGGTCATATAAGTCAATGATACATCACGAAAGAAAATATCATTTATTTCTGTATATTAACATTGGAATCGTCAAATAATAAATTAATTAACTTGCAAGGTTTCCGATATATGAAGTATAATTTTGATTCCGTCTCTTTGGTTTTTTTTTGTAACCATTCAACACTTTATTGGCAGAATATTCTCTGTACATAGTGATGGATGTGTATAATGCAACATTAATAGAATATGATTATGAATATTGCAATAAAACCGAAATAGTACAATTAACATTGTCTTGACCTAGTACGTTTTATTAATTAAATGTATTCATAATATTAACATAAAATATTCAAATCGGTGATACCATTTAAACGATGTATTTTTCTGTTCTTTTTTCTTTTGTTTGCTTTTTTCGATATGCTTGTATAAGGGAGGCAGTGTCGCCAGTAGTTTTATTTCATTGTGAAGTATGATGAATGATTATCGGCGAATGATATGTATGAAAATTAATTAAAACGTATTATGTAAGTAGTTACTCGGAAAAACAGTTTCGTTACATTCCGCTCGATGTTAGATGAAATTTCTACGATGTACCACAGGCACAGTAGAAGGAAAAAGGACACTAAGAAAAAATATTATTAATGTTTATTTTTATTCATTGTAGAACATGACAGTTTCCTATGGTCATCGTTGATCACGATACATTTAGAGAAGTATAGCGAGAAAAGATTTCATTCACGTTTTGCCTATAGACACATCACAAAATACATATACACTCGCGCATTTCTTTGTTTATTACGGATACCGCTATTATTTTTTTTTTCTGTGATAGACTGTATCAATTTTACATGCACTAAGTTAGAGCAATTCGCGACAAACTTCTAATCTTTCGAATCAGACTCTGAAATTGTCTAAACAACTATATGATTATATTATCTTTTGTATTACATCTACATTCGAATTTTAAGTAAAAATAAAAAAGCTTACAGTATCACTAGGCATTTGTAAGATATAATGTTCAACTTTTAATTTTCTAAAAGAACCAATCAATCGACTAGTGTATGTAATTGAGCGGAACATAACGAAATACATATGTATGTATTTCTAACTGTCCTTATCATTTATTCTGTCCTTTATCTGTGGCTGTCTGTCTTGTTCTTATCTATTGCTCCAGATCTATCATTTGAAAAGACATGCATTCGTCGTATATTATGTATATCGGATGTAAGAAAAAGAAATAGAATCGTCGTGGAGTACAGAATTAAATTTTCCAGTGGAAATTCTTCTGACAATTCTTTTGAAACAATTGCGATTTGTATGAAGATACTACAAAGTACATGTAAGTACTTTCAAGCAAATATATAGTAAAACAATGTTTTCGTGCTTTTTTATCTGTCATCAACCGCAGTCCACAATGAAACGAAATCGAAACCATGATTATCAAGCCTATTTGTACCTGATGTCCATATTTGCTACTATTTTCGAATACTTTTCCGTCTCTTAAGGTGTCAAAACGTTCGCCATCGTTTCTTCATGTCCTTTCTACTGAGGTCATCCGTATTTTATTTTGACCAGTACTCAATAATAACAAGAAAAATATGAATTAATAATAGCAATAATACAATAATATTAATAACGATGGTGATGATATTGATTAGTTAGTAGTAGCAGTTAATAGCTGTAGTACTGATGGTGCTGGTAGTAATTAGCAACCGTACTAATAATGTGACGATGGTGATGATATGACACAGTGACAACAACGGTAGCGGGGATTAATTACATACGTACTGCGGTGAGACATATGTGTGTTCGTTTTTATTATATTTTTATTATTTTTTTTCGTTTGTTTCTTTCAATAAGCGTTCTACTTTACCCTCTACTTTTTCCATAGATGATAGTTTCTACATCTTCATTACAGTTTTCGTTTACGACTTCTGTATTTTTCTTGTGTTATTTTTTGGTTTTCTGTCCATGCTCTTTTTTTGTTTTAATTTACTGATTTCTTATTAGTTGACTACGGTTGAAGAAGTAGCAATGTTTCACTTCTTAATCGAACTATAATATATCTTTTAATAATTTTTTAGCGTTTCTTTGACGCGAATTGTATACGTATACACGCACACATGCACGTAGTCGCGTGCACACACAACGAACGCGCACTTACCATACACGCACGCATACGCACATCAATATATATCTCTTTTTCTTCGTTTCGCGAGCCTCCGCTACCGTCTATCGTTTTACACAGCATTTTATTGCAAAAATCAGCGGAATACGGGTCGCAATCATAATGCCGGATTCCATTTATTTATTTTATCTTCGTTTAAACGAAGTGTAAAATAAATTATTCGTCGAAGATATGTCTTTCTATTTTGTTTGTTTCTTATTTTTTAAATTATTCCCGCATACTCATGGCGTATCTTACAAATTTGCGTACGGTGCCAGGCATTCATGAAAGCAACCCGATGTTACTTCTCTAAAAATAAGCTGTAATATCCTTCTTGCGTGCAATTCCATTTCTGTTTCTCTTCCAATAAAATATAATACATATTTGTATATATATGTATATATATATTATATATATTCTTTGAGGAATCCTTTTCCAGGTATAGTAATTAGTTTTTTCCCATCTCTTATTTACTACGCTTACGCGAGATATCTTGGGTGGTTTCACGTGCGGAGGCCGTGTGTATGTTTTTATCTTTTCCCATTGAAATCTTACTGAAGTGTACTACTGAAATACGCACTCGCGTATCTGGCAGTTTGTATCACCGTTAGAACTACTCTCTTGTAATTTGTCTACTTTTGCGAAATTCGTTCGAATCCTGGGACAGTACATATATAATATATATCTCTATATGTACCATGCTCTCGATTGAGCGAATCTTTTTAAAAATATTAACAACAGAGGAGCTGTAATTACATTTCATCTCGTTAACAACCTCCGGTTCCCATGCCCCATTAGGACTTGTTATAAACGTAAAAAAATTCAACTTTACAATTTTTACGAAACTAACGAAACATTTGGTTTCCGAAACTGAAACTTTTGTTTGAATTCCATCAATTATTCTCAATCCCTCTTTCCTTAATAAAATTTAAAATTGATCGCAATCTAACCTGTACGCGCTTCAATTATGAACGAGCAGGCAAAGAACGTGTTGTTCCGGATCCGAACGGTCTTTTCTATTGAATCGTTGATTCAGTTTTTAGGCGTTAAGTGTTATCCGCTGGTGGCTGAATAGTTTAGGCTATGGAGAAGTGCGGCGAGGTTAAGACAGGTATTGCAAACGGGTACGAAAGAAGGAAACTCGGCATCGCCAGAATAACCATCAACAAGGATGTCAACGGCAGTAAGAAGGACGGTGTGTGGCTTTCGGCCGAGTTACAGAGATCACCGGTGCAAGCGCAGTAGACTGCGTGAACGTCGTGAGTACCTGATCTTACTAAGCAATCGCCATTGTCTCTCGCATCCGTTATGTATCCACAATCTCTGACAACCCTGATCTTCCCGTACACTGGAAATTCATCAAAGTCAGAACATTACAATGAGCGTTCATAATTTTTCAATAGACAGCTAAATGTCAAATGATTAACTCGCTAGGAAATTAAACAGCCACAAAGATAAATCATTTATTTAAGAGGCTAGCCACTGCTTTATTTTTTTAGAAATGGTGAATATTTAAAAAAACATCTGGTTTCTAATTACGAAAGTATTGTGTGATAATGTCGATAACAAAGCAAGTTTTTAATGTGTAGGAAAATCCTTCAAAAATTGCCAAAGATATCTATATTATTCATGCTTCCAAGTAAACTTTAACATGTAGCTACTGAAATTCTTTGGAAGCTTGATTTCTTTGTTAATTGTATGTATCTTTATTTATATATATGATGATCAGATCTACATATTTCACAGAGAATGAGAACAACTTCAGCAAAGTTCTACGTTGAGGATACAGGTGACATCTTTTAATATCATACACGTGCGCACATTCGCGAAAAATGTGAATCTTGTGAGAGGATTATGTAAGTGCTATTTGAAAAAATCACGGGCAGCCTCGTGAATATTCTGCTTAACTGGTATTGTGAATCTGAAGGGGATGCTACACGTGTATCTTTTCTACTTTGATGCTAGAGATCTAATAACTTTTGGGGTTCGGTTGCCGCAATGCAGTCAGCTATTTGCCCTTATCCGATAACAAATATCAATGCATAGTAATTTGAATTTTAATGGTCTGTCACGGAATGTATGAATATTTTGTTGTATTTTTAGGCACGAAAACTTATACAATAATTTTACCAAAGTAAACAGTATTATGCATGCAACAGGCAATTACTAATTCACTAATTACTATCACATGTACCTTTTTGACTGATCTTTCGACAAAGAGTCGGCGCCAGGCTGCTCAGATGGTTTAAGCGGGGTCGAAAGCTGCAGTTCACCGTTCCAAGACTGTACGGATTGAAAGGATCGCCGCACCTTGGATCGTATGCGCTGTTGCATTTGTAGCATATTATTGCTTCTCCTGAAAAATGAATTTTATATCAAACACCAAGCAAAAATGGAGATATTCTATTTAATATTAATATTTAAATCCAACTTATACCATAAGAATTTTTTATGAACAATTATATAGATATTGATTGAATATTAGAATAATTGAAAAAAATAATGGAAGAAAGAAATTAAGAGGAAAGAATTCTTTTATAAATCACAATAAACTGGATTTTTGTTTCGTAATTATATGCTAAAATACCAGGCTATTCTATTGATTATAATAGGATAGGTCAGGATTTAGAAGTGCTGAAATCATTTTATAGGTTGTGGCTCCTTTCGCACTGCTCTTATCACATTCTGCAACTTACTCAAAACTAGGCCACTAATGTGTAGGTGCTTGTTACGATACATGTATGCAATTAATCTGTTAGTGTCTATTAAAAGCTTTAGAATGTAGATAAACATGCGAAAGGACTGTCGATAATTGTTTTCAATTGAAATACATCATCGTAAAACAATGAACAGGTACAATAAACTGAAAAAAGTTATCTATTCTTTATTAAGAATTATTTTATTATGAATTATCCTGAAGATTAAGATTCAGGATAAACGTTGATGAGTATTTTTGATGGTATCTAATGTTTCATAATGATTCCACATTGTAAGGTAATTTCGTTGATCGGTTAATGGAAATTTAATTTCTTCTAGAAATGACCATTTTGCTTGGAATTCAAGACGCTTCGTTTACGAAGTTCTGGTGATTCGCTACGGCCCTGCTGCGTTGTGACGTCACCACGCAACCCCATTCACCCTCCCAACAAGTCTGGTTACAGCACCAGCTGATATCGAGCAGGAAGACCCCGACCAATGCGCGCGATGACCTACTGATACACACATAAGAAAATAGGTCTAACGATAGAAGAATAAAAGTTGCAAATTTTAGCAATAGAAATTTATTTGGAAACGGTATATTTGACGGTTATAACTTTTTAAACTTTCACTTTTGCAAAATTGAAACGTTACATTTTAATGAATTGTTTAACAGAAAAATTAAAAAACACTCTTACTTTTATGATTGTCTGAAAGGTTTTCTATACATATTTCTTACTTTGTTAACAGAATCTGTTAAAGAGAAGAGTATCGATTATGGTTTAATGGATCATGCGTAATTTGGTAAAAGAAAATGTTTCGTTATTAATTAAAAAATAAAATTGTGTAAACGAGATTTTACATTCCCTTTTGATTAGCCGAATTCACCCCGAGAGCGCAGGAAAATATAGATGAGGTAGCTCGGTACCCTGACCTTGAATAAGTTCTGCAGGGCGTTTTACTGACTCGCGCCGTTCTAGCTTTCAATGGCAAGTTCTGCACTGTTAAAATACCAAATCTTTTGCTATTTGATTCACTAATAATGGAGAACGCTCTATGAAAGACTCATTTAATTAATAACCATCAATATTGCCTGTGACTATCAAATAATTTTTAACATTATTTTAACAAAAAGATCCAATTTTTTTGTAAATTTTCGTACAACTACTAAAAGTCATTCAAGCATGAAATAGGCATTACAGGTACGGTAGGTTACACCATAGTCACAAGAAGACAAAATCCCTCGGCGGTTCGATTAAAGAGGACAAGCTGATGTATCATGTTATTGTCAAGCTAAAGAAGCCTCCGTATTAACAAAGTAATAATTTTGACTTGCAAGTACAAGGCGTGAAAACATTGATCAGAATTGTGTGTGCACAGAAGATTCTTCAATGACATTTGAAACCACACGAGACGTTCGATCAGCAGTAAATAGGACAGGACAGCTGGGGTAAACGGTAGGGGTAAGTC
Organism: Bombus vosnesenskii; assembly: GCF_011952255.1. NCBI lineage: Eukaryota > Metazoa > Arthropoda > Insecta > Hymenoptera > Apidae > Bombus > Bombus vosnesenskii. The sequence continues at coordinate 1,278,642 of NW_022882938.1, forward strand.
GCGTGAGGAACCAACAAGCGCTGCGTGACATTGCAGGTCCTTATGTAATCGACAGGAATTGAAACGAAGGGATCGGCCCAGATGCCTCTCTCTCTCGTTGACATAAAAACATGCATAATAAGAAGAAACAGGGAAGAACATTGACTGAGATGATGGTTCGCTTACAACTATAGGATTTACTGATTTAGCATTTGATACTTTAAATTAGAAAACTTAAAGCTATCTGTAAAGATTATTTTTAAGTCAGTAAAATCTGCTTTTTTTTTGTATATTGTTTGAAGTAAATGTGTATTCATGTTTTTCAATAATTTTAGGCACCAAAATAACTGAATATTTAGTTAATCTACGTGAACATTTGGAAGATATGACGTTACTCTGCTGATCATTAGGATTTATTTAAGTAGGTCGTCAGATTCATTCGAAGATGCGAACAACACTCACTGATGTACAGTTTGTATAAGCATAACAATCCAAATTTTATAAAAAATTTATCAATAAGGCAAGGTTAACGCGAGGAACGTCCCCTTGGTCACGGCACCACGCGGTGCAGGGAGAATAGAATTCGAAGGAGAGTGTGAGAGAATGCAGCGGGAGGGAGGGGAGAAAGTGGGTCGCTCGATAACCCTCGCGGGGGCCAGGTTCTATGAACCAAAATTCTAAATTTCAACAAATTGCATCAGCTAACAGATGATAATCATTTTTCTTGGAAAGAAAATGACCGAGTGAACAATCAAGAAATAACTTAGAGATAAGTGAAGTCTCGCCGGTACTTTCTCCAGTTTGGTTCTGTCCGCGATACAGAAACAACCCGATTCAATTAGTAACTTTAAGTTTGACCAGTTACGAAATTGTACCTTTAAGGTTAGTGTCTAACGATTGAAGCGAATTACACGCAACAACGCTTCGCTTACGTCACATCACAATTTTATATTTTCAACGTTGCATCCGATTCAGACTTTTACAAAGACGTATTATAATTTTTAAGAGTATTTTTACTTTATACAATTGATGTGATGAAAACGTTCTATCCACGTTAAGCTGTTTGTATCGAAGAGTTTTTATTCTTAAAATTTCCTATTCTGTCACCGATTTTCTTCGTCGTTTCTATCAACACGAATGTATTGTAGTAATTATTCCACAAACGTTAATTATGCATTAAACATTATAGAAATAATCACTTATTCCGAAATGTCGATACATTTGTATCGCACTGCCGCAGTGCTTTAAACTTTTGCGAAAGTCGCTCTCTTTAATGGGCCGACCTCCAAACCAGTTATTTCTATTGTTCCGAGAAATACACCCAGTTTACTAAGTATGTAAATCGACTTCTTATTTTGTCTTTTTGCATTTACCATAAAATTTATGTGAAAAGCGAAAAATTACACTTTTCCGAGAAAATGATTATTTCTAATCATTCAGTATACGTTCCCGAAGTTTCTGTCCGATTTTAATCATTTTTTCTATTAAAAATACATCGTCCTACAATCTTATTTTTTCTTCTTGCGTGCGTGATACAGGATTGTATCCTCGACTTCCGGTAAGTTGTTTCCTTACCGCGCGATTTACTTTTATAACGAGATTCAATTTAGAAATTGAGTACGATCGGTTCCAGACGAGCATCGGGGAAGTACCACAAGTGCTACCATTGTACGAGTTCTCTGACAAACATCTAGAACACCATAATCCTCTACAGAACAGGAATGTCCTCTACAAAGTTATCTTACTTCATACTAATTGCCCTCATTTGTGTTAGTTATATGTATCCACAGCCTATGACATAATCCATCGAAGTATCCATCTATAATATGAAGGACAAAGTTTTTGAAAACTGCCGACAGTTTACATCGATACGATTGGAAAGAAGATAGCTATCGAGCTGATAAAAAAGACGTGACTGAAAAGTTGCAAGGACTGCGGCCGATAAAAGCTCGATCGTACCTTTTATGTAACATTGAAATCAATAGCTCGTTTGTTCCGGCGTCTTTCTTTTCATAGCTCAAACGACTTCTGCTTCCAAGAAGAAACTTTAGCCGATTTGTAACGATTCTCCGCTTGGCAGGATTTGCCATCGTCACGTGAAACGCGTGCAGAACTAATGATGCACTGTGATATGTCCTCCTATTATGTATGTATCTGCTCTTTCCGTTGATCACTGCATTGCGCAGCAACGTACGTGACTCTTTTAAAAAACTCGATCTTGTTCAATTGCTCTACGAATTTATAAGGTAATGAGAAGTTTTCTTTTTAACTGACTTCCGTCTTTCCATATATGAGTTACGAAACATTACGTAAAAGAAGCTTGAATTTTCTGTTGAAAAACTTGCTCAACTTTGTTCCAACGAAATATTATGTTGCGTGAAAATAGACAAAAAATAATCGCCGATTGGGATTAATAAGAACATATATCTTTCAGGCATGCAGTTCGCGTGCGCCGATTCAGAAGGAGAATTTACGATAAGAAGTAAAGAATTTTCATAGATTGATCGTAAATCTGCTGGTTCGATAAGAAACTAGATCGTTAAAGTAGCATGTGTTTTGTTATCTTATATATTACTATAATTTCTTAATAGTTGCACTAACGTAGCTTCGTATATACGAAATTCTATGCGTTCTATAGATTGATCATCGACAATCGTTTCAGGATAAACGAATATTGAGATGAGATCAGTGATGATTGAAAGGGGGCGCGAAAAATTGGACTCACCGTGATGAATAGTCGACAGCAGAACCACGAGGACGAGGGTGACGATCGGCGCGAGACGGTTTGCAATCATGATCACGATCACCGGACCATGTGTTTCAGGCTAATCACGTTGCAGTCAGTCACTTCGGACGTGTTGCCTCCACCCTCGCTGCATGGAAAGTTCGCACGCGGCAGGTCTGATTATAATTGTGTTAATATTTATATAAATTTTCTGTAACTTGTAGAGCCTTCTCGAAAAATGAACAATGTTTGAAAGATATCGAGAACGAGTGAGAAGAATTTATATGATGGCAGTGTTCGATAGACAGGTCCTGTCTGTGATGTCTCTTTCTCCGTTCTCACGTCCGAAATGACTGAACAAACGTGTACGAACCTTCTGATTTCTTGCGTGGTGCACCGTACGTGATCGCGGACGCGTCGCGTCTGATGAGGGTCAGACGAGTTTCCGTCGGCTATGCGGCAGATCTGCCCCCTCTGGTTTTTCCATGCGCTTTACGTCCACTCACCGTTCACCACCGTACCCCACCAGTACTGGAACCAATTTTTCTTATCAAGGTAATAATAACTTTCTCGTTACTGTTTTTCTTAAAATACGCCTAAATATTTTTTTTTAGATATTTTTCAAAATATTACAAAATATTTTCTCTTTATATTTGAAATTTACATAGAATTCATATTAATTAAAGTTTAATATTTAATCGATTCTTAAAAGGAAAATTTCGAAGTATGTGAGATAGAGTAAAAGTATAGTAAAATTAATCATGATCTTTTAATCATTTTGAGAAGATAATAAACGTATCTGGGTTAAGATTGTGTGTTTAAGGGTGAAATTTATCGTTCATCTTTCAAGAGGAAAAAATTTTACTTTGTTGAAAATTTTGAATTGAGAAAAAGTTGTATCGCATTTTGAATCATCCATTTTTTACAATATGAATAATTAATATTATAGTATTCTAGTTATTTTTATTAAACTCTAAAATTATGTAACAACGAATTCCAGTACTAGCGAATGTAGTTTTTTCTATGCAGATCATGTAAAACTATTCCTGAAGTTGTGTTCGCATGTCAAATACTAACCTGGTAAACTCGATCTATGTACAGACTACAAATTGTAGTTCAGCAAGTAGTGAAGACCACTTATAATACACAGCCTGCAGTAGTATATGGACAATATAATCAGACATTGAAGACGCTTAAGAAATGAAGATTTTAGCTTCTATTCTTTAACAAAAAGCACATATGTACATATTTCTAATAGAAATTTTTTTATTAATCTTTCATAAACTTATGAATGATTCATTAAAAATCTCAATTATTCATTTCAGATATTATATGTATGGTAATTGCAAAGCACTAACTTCACCATTTATCGACAATATTGCGTATTTACTTACCTTCTTTAGATATACATGTAAAGCTATGTTTATGGACAGTAAATAATATGTGTTAAAAACCAACTAATATTTAGTGTAATTTTAATAGCGTTATTTATTCAAATTGAATGATTCTATTTTATATACCGAAAAGGTTGATCGTTTAACTTTACACAGAGAATTGTTTTCTGTAATAAAAGTTTATTTAATAAGCGTACAAAGCTTTCTCTTGGTAGTGACCTTTTATTGTAAATATTCTATATATAAAATAAAACAATAATAATAATTTACAGTAACGATAAGTTTACCTATCTGCTTTTATTTACTAGGTTTATTTTTATTATCTAGTTTTCCTAGAATTAATTCAAAAATGATTATAAGGAAAGAAGGAAAAAATAAAAACAGCTTTTTAGGATTTCCAAAATTTCCTTATGAAAAAAGAGGAATGTCTGTCAATGCTAATGGATGATATAAATGAATGTATATATATATATATATATATATATAACACTTTTATCAACTCTGTAAAACTATCGCTAATGAACGACATATATGTATTAGGTTGACCTAAAGTTTTTTCCTTTTATAAAGAAATAATACACAATACTACAGCATGAATGACATTTTTTGTTTTATATTATTTTATTGAGAACAAAATGCTATTCTATTCATAGAACAAAATTCTATTGGAGCAAAATGAATCATACATAATTCCAAAAAATTAATATAAAACAAAAAATGTTGTGGATCTATTATTTCCTTATAAAACGAAAAAAACTTTTGGATAAACCTAATATAATATCTAATACGATAATACGTCTCTTCGGCATTTATAAATCAACTTGACTAAAAACTCGTATAGCACTATGATACAGTACTTAAATAGGCACGTTCAGTATAAGTACTAGTTCTATTCCAGTCTCCTATTAATAAATGATACTTATTCATTATTAAAAACTATATTTCGTTCAACACAATCTATATTTATTTATGAATATATATAATATATATTTTTTTTCATTTTTTACCAAAGAAAACTACAAAATTTTTATTTAAGGCCAATTATTTTGTTCAGGAACTAGAGTGCCAGATTATTAAATAAAACAGCTTCAGCATAAAACCGATCACTGTTAATACATATATAGCGCGCTGTTGGAAAGAAGTCCTGCGGCACGGCACAGAGTCAAGAGAGGGTACATATTGTTCTCTATCCCTCACTGTCACGCGTTGCTATATTGTTTTATTTATTCATGTGACACTTTCCACCAATATGCATTCTTTATGATTGTGTTGAATCTATCCTTCAGCGGGACTTCTTTCTAACAGTGCACAGTATGTAAGTATATATGTAATTATATAAATCTCTCATACACAGGGTGTTTTGTCTAACGCGACATCAACAACTCTTTGGCCACTTGCTGTCACGTAACAAAAGAAATTATGAACCAAAATTTATCAGTATCCAGTATACTACAAATAACCATAATCAATTTTAAAAATAGTTTGTTTTCATAGTGAAATTAAGATCATTACATTATAGGGGACCTTAGAATGAATTAAAAAAACATATTATATTATGTTTTATTAAGAAATTTTGTAACAAATTGAAAAGAATTAATTTCAATTTCAATTTTAATTTTACAAAAACAAATTTTGGTTCAAAATTTTCCTCTTTTACATAGCTGCAAATAGTTTAAGACTTGAGCATCGTATTAGTTGTTACCACTCTGTATAAACAAAAGTTACCCTATTCTCAAAGGCATTATTTTATGGTATAATAATCGTTTGGCATGTTGACTTATACAATTCAATTCTCGTGCTCATCAGGATGGTCTGTCTTAATATGATGCGTGAATGTATATTGCGTGGTGAATCGTTTCTTACAATAAGGGCACTGATATGGCATCAGAGGATGTGCAGATCTTAAATGTGCAACAGCTAATTCCCGTAAAACAAATGGAGACTGACATACTCCGCACCGATACCTAGTATTATAAATATTACAGATATTAATACTTTATAAATCTTTCTAAATTTTAATATAAATTTAAATCTTACCCGCCAGTTGTCCTGATTAGAGTTCGTTTAACAGGAGGTGGTGTACTTTCCTCGTTTATTTCTACTTTTGGTTCAATAGGAGGAACCGAATATTCCAATGATGTTTCAGGTGTTAATTTTGGCATAGTTTTTTCTTCTTCTGATTCCTCCTTTAAATCTTGTTTTCGCACCTATATGAATAGAAAGATGAATTTTCAAATATGGTGAAAGCCTAAAAATTAGTAAAAAGAATTTTGTATGAGTTACTTACTGTTGTATGTGAACTTTCCATATGTACTCTCATATGAGAGTTTTTCGATTGAAAACTACTAAAAGACGCATTGCATTTGGAACATTTATATCTTTTACTGTTACTCAACGATGCAGACTTTTGCGAAGACTTTGAGGATACTCCTTTTTTACCGAGCACAATTTCTGCCGTGCATTGATGAGTTAGCAGAGATACTTCTTTAAAAAATATTTTATTACACTTAGGACAGTGATATGTTTTGTCAACAATGTGCGTTTTTTGATGTACTTTATATGCATTTTTATCTATGAATGATTTGTTACATACTGTGCATATATATACTGATGCAGATTCATTTCGTTTATGAGATACCTATTATTAAAATTAAGAAAAACACATTAAAAGATGCACAAAACAGAGAAAAATATATTTCAAGAATAATAATTACATACCTCGTGTCTAAATAATTGCCACTTTTCCTTGAAAGATTTTTTACATATATGACACATGAAATTTTTACAAGTGAAATTATCCGAATGTGTCTGTAAATGCGTTAACATTGTAGTGTGATCGCTGAACCACTGTAAACAGATACCACATCTTGCCACATTTTTAAATGCATTGGTATTTAATGGAACGTTTCTTTTTAAAGGTGGTTCTTCATGATTAGGAATATCTTCTCTTTCTATCATCTGCAGTTTATAATATTGTAATTTTATTTTTATGTTTTCACAATGACCTTTTCGAATAATATATATATAAATATATGTAATAAAACCTCTGAATATGTCCTAGTTCTTGACGCACGAGTTCTAGCTTCTCTTGCCTCCTTAGCTTCCCTTTCGGCATTTAATGCTTCTTCTTGTTCGACGCTAGCCATTACAGGCGACATTGTAGGTTGCTGACTATGCTCACTCATTCTATGTGCTGCTAGACGTATGAAAAGTCCAAATGATCGTCCGCATATATCACATTTATGTCTTTTTGGTTCATGAGTACGCATGTGATTTGATAACGCACTTTGTTGAGTACAAACCTGTAAAAAGAATGAGGATTTAAAAAATGTAATTGTTAGTGTATAATTAATATTTTGTACAAAGCATACATAAGACTATTTACTTTTCCGCAAGTAGGACACGTAAGTGACTTAGTAGCGTCTGTAAAATGTTCCCTCTTCACTTCTTTTGAAGGTTCTTCACTTTTGAGAACCTTCGCCGATTGTTGATTCGTTAGGTGTAATATTTTTGTTGGTGTGTAATTACTGACCTCATGTAATTGAATATGACTTTGATAAGTTTCCACACTTGGGAAAAATCTATAAAGTGAAGAAGTTAGATATAACGAAAGTCAGAGGAATTAAAAAAATCAGAATTGCGATGAATGGAAAATGTACACAACCTATTACATAAAGAGCACCATGTATTAGACCCAATTTCATTTATTTGAGTTAAGTGATCACGTAATCTATGTTTCTTCAGCATCTCCCAACTAACAAATTGTCTATCACATTGGTCGCAATCTAGAACACTTCTATCAAAGTCTAATGTTACTTTTAAATGATTAGTAGCTTCATGTTTAGCCAAATCTTCTACCAACTCAAAACAAGCAGAACATTTCCTGCAATTATACTTTCTTGGACAGTGTAACTGCATATGTTTCATTAAACTTTCCTTTGTTCTGCAATGAATAATTACTAATTACAAAACTATGCACAAAATACATTGTAATTAGTAAAAACTTACTTATAATAACTATTGCAAGGAGTACACCACCACTTAGAAGATAGCTTTGTTTCTGAATTTAAGTCCTTCCTATCATTCATTGTTAAACTACCCATTAGTACTTGTTCTAAAATACTCGTCCTCTTTTCTTCTTCTTTTACCTGTATTCCTTGTTTTGAGTCATTGCTTTCTTCTTTTAATAAGCTTGTATTTTGTTCCACTATTATATCTAACTTATTATATGATTCATTTTCTATGTTGTTTTTATGTGATGGTTCATATACATTAACACCTATTCCCAATATTGGTTCTGTAGTCATTTCTTTGATCTCTACTTCACATGGCAATTCAGGTAATGATTCAATGCAACTATTTTGATGGTCTTGACTAATATCTATTGGCATTGATGGACTTTCAACTGGCAGTGAAACTGGCAAAGGTACTAATGGTGGTGGTGCTCTAGCCTTTTCTCTCCATAGTTGGGCCTAAGAATCACGATGTTGTTTATTCAAAAAAATATACAAACAATTACACAATATGAATTAATCTGAAAAGAAAATGAAATATACCTGACAGGGATCAGGAGAATTTTTCATTGCTTCTAAATAAATCTGAACAGATTCAATGTCCTTATAAGCTAACAGCTTCAAGTGCATGCTTTTGTAAACGCTCAGACAGTATTCTCTAAACTCATAAACGTCGTCCAACCTGGCGGCACAGAACTGACATATTTGCTTTGGCAGTGGATCGGTTTTGTACACTAGAACTGGCAGGCAAGCACGTAACTTTTGTGCCACTTTACGCTGTACACCTTCATTACCAAAAATCGACAGCATTTCGTTTTTCTCCTCTGAGCATAATCTACAAGCATTCTCCCACTTGTTAGGCACAGCCATTGTAAACAATTTGGTAGTGAACCGTTGCACTCTACGACGATCTCTTAATCTTAATCTCCACGATGATATGATTAACGTTAACGTGACGATAATCACACCACGATACGTATGTGTTTATTTTCCGTAGTTATATTCACGTTGGTATATGCGATCGCAAAATACGATCAGCTTCACAATTTAGGTTAGCCAACAGCCCATACCGAACGCAGGAGTCCAGCCACGAAATTGTGATCAAACAATGCATTCATCTTTTTCTTAGTCACGTTGAACATGCCACCCAGATGCTTCAACGGGTGATACTCGTTCTGGGAACTCGAAATTTTTCTTTTATCATTCTACTTTCACCTTGTGCCGTTTTGACCGTTCGGAAACTTAGCCTTTCAAGTGTAAAGATTCAAGAGAACCGGTTCTCGTGCGTAACCGCTTATGTGCATGGATATTGCTTAATACCGTCGTCTATCATATGCACCTTCCAACTAAGTATCTCCGGTTCTCTGGCATTTTTCTTACCCCCGTACGACAACACCTTATGTAGTTTTATGTAGTCACTAGTCACTATGTTTTGATAACTGCTGCTCCAAAAGCCATCTCTCAGAATTTTAGGCATTATCGCTTCATGATATGATTCGGTGTTGCATTGGTAATTATTTTTATTTTATTTATATTCATCGTGATCGATTCCAGAAAACAGTATCGTTGGAACTTAAACGATTGTGATAGAATTGTAAATAAAAATAGTAAATCGTAGATTTGATGAATATATTCGATTTTAATGGCGTGGCGAAGATCATTGATCGTCGAGTAAGAATCATAGACAGATAACAAAAAACGCGGTCAATTTAAATTTACGGTTGTTCATTCCTTTTCTGGAAACCTATTTTTAATTTTACAATGGCACATTTAGAACTTTTCATGACCACGAAATGATTTTTATATGAATAAATAAATAAATAAATAATCGTTTATTTTATATGGTCGTCTCTACGTTCTAAAGTATCTTTAAGTTTAGTGTTAATAATATAACTTATTGTTAGATAAATATGGTAAAAGAATATGAGTTGAATTCTGAATATTTCGATGGGAAGAATGTTGGCTTTGTATTTAGTAATATTTATATATGAATAATCGATTATTCTCAACAATTATTCGAGAATCAAAGAAAAACATAGCATAAATTTTAAATATTTAAAAATCTGAAAAATAACATGCAACTAAATTAGATAAAATCATACATAAAATTCGTTTATAAATTTTTCTTGCAGGCTACTTACTTTCATTACTATATCGTAAAATAATTGCAATTCTATATTTGACTAAGATAACGGTATTTCCTGAGAATTTGGGGTGGGAAATTGTAGTTAAATGAGTAGGTGAATTATGCAATATTTTGTTGAACATTAATTTATTTTATAAATTTACATATTTCAACATAAATATATATGAATATCACTCATATCTGGCTTTGCCAATATGTTTTACAATATAACAGATTTTATAATTGAATTTCTTGAATTTTTTTGATCTGTTTACAAAAATATGAAACAAAAAGAAGTTGGAAAGCAAGGAACATAATAAGTATGGACTTTCTTATGAAAGTATTGCACGATTTAAAAAATTGTGTAACTAAAATTATATCTTAAAATATTTACAAAATGTAATAATGCTTAATAAGTTGTTCCATTGAACAATTGAAAATATTTTTGTAGAAGATAATGTACACGCTATCAAATATTAATTTGATTGTACAATTGCTTAAATAAAAAATTCTGTTCAAAGAAATGCATTACATCTCTATAAAATATACAATCTTTTAATATACTATTCTAAAACATTTATATTAATAATAGTATGTGAATATTACGAAAATTAAAGTATGAACATTTCTCCTTATATAATTAAAATGAAATGTTTTCAATTGAAAAATTATTTTTTCATTCTTACATTATATAAATAAAAAATGCATGTCATTTAAATTATGGAATATTCACATTATGTATGCATATTAAATAATTAAATAATACATAGATGCCTTTTAAAAGGGAATAACAAATGTCATTTCATCACACAACAAGCATTGATTATAAAATTCTTGTTTGTATAGATATACTTGGTTTCTTGTTGCTTATTTCTTTAATCAGTAGATCAATAATAGTGTACAATATTTTGTATATGTTTATTTAGTTAATTTGTTTCGCATCTAAATAGAAGTAAAATAGCATAAGGAGACGGTGACAATGCGGTAGCAATTACATAGCAAATATATATATATATATCTATATATGTATAGAAATACATTATAAAATAAAAATGGCAACTCTAATAAATGTCTCATAAATGAATTGTGTGTTTCACAAACTGTTTAAAGACTTACATCTTCTTGAAATTTTTATGTGTTTACATATAGAAAAATAATTTTACAGGAAGTTTTCTTGTCGGTTTAATTACATATGAATCAATGAATCACATGAGTGAAAATTATAACTCCATTAGTAAAATAAAATTTAAGAGATAGTGAAGTTCAAGTTTTATTACAAACCTAAATAGTGTACACTTAATAATCAATACAGCAATATTAAGTCTTAAGAAAGACATGGCAATAATATTCACACACATGATACATATACAAATGTACTCTGTTTTTTCATTTTCTCCTTCGTATATATTAAATTTTTAAATATAATAATTAACTAATAATGTTTATATTAATAATTAATTAATAATGTTTGCAGTTTAAAAATCACCACAGTTTAAAATAATAAGAAAATAATTCAAAATAATAAGAAAAGGAAGATTTATTGACATGAATATGTACAATCAACTAAAAGCTTCATTGGATATATTATGTATATTGTACTTTTCATAAACTGATGTGTAAATTTAAAGAAAATAAGAAATTTTTGCTTATATATATATATATATATAAGATATATCACTATATTGATCATCCTCTAAAATTTCATTAATGTTAGGATAGTGGGGTATACATGATAAACAAAGAACAAACAACTCTTTTTCGAAACCGTTGAAAAAATAACATTTCAATAAAATATTATGTTACACTGTACATATTTTTCTACAGATATTAATATTCAGCTAGGCACCAGCCTGGCGTATCTTTTGATAACTATTCACAACCGAATGAGGAGACAAGTTAGAAGCTTAATTAATAAAAATCAAATATTCATTCAAATATCACTATATAATACATGTCCTACGTTACTTAATTCTTGATGTACAGCTTGTAACGATAAGATTGTATAGAATTGATTTTATAGAATTAGATCACTCCTTTTAAGAGAATCATGGTCTCCCAATTTATTGTATTTAAAAAAATAACAAAGAATAAAGATGTTCAGATACTTTTCCATCTTTCTTCTTTAAAAAGTTGTCTCATTACATTATTTAATGCGTATATTACTACTACCTTGCAGCTGGCATTTTTTCAAGAAAATCTTGTTCAATCACTGCTTCCAGTTGTGTAACATTCAACGGTGCCTGTGTATCACTCGATCTGCGACTCAGTGTCGTAAAAAAATAATGCAGATCTTGCAATGAACGAATGTTATTCGACGTTAGAAGTAGTTCACCGGGTACAGCTTTCACAGTGTTTGCTTCCTGTTTATACTGGAATAAAGCAGATATTTCACATAGAATCATGAATGATTTTCGAACAATGCAAGAAACACCTGTTCAGTAATTTGTTCTGTTATTTATAACTGTAAAATAAGAAGTATAATATAATGCCAGCATATATATTATACATATTTTTATAAATATATCCTAATCTTATCTTTTATTTCTTCTTGCTTCATAGAAATGGAAATGGAAACCTCTAAATTAAACTTGAATTAAAAGTACAAATAAATATTACCTATGAAATTGTTAAAAAGTAATTTACTAGTATGTAGTTTATAATATTAAACATAATGTAAGCACTGAACTATTGAAATAGAGAGTGATTGGCATAGTTACAAAAATAAAATACATATATCTATATATAATTTGCATGATACTAAAATAAGTATTTCATCAGAATTGATGAAAGCAGACCAAAGTAGTGTGTGCATTCTATTTAGTTAAACCATACTTTTAAAATATTAAGATATAAAAATAATAAAAAAAGTCAGAGAATACTAATAATAACTAAATAAAAGCAGATTCATAAATACTTAGATAAGACAAATTTTGTTTAGTATAAATAAAATTAGGAAATTATAAATATATAATATTAAATATATAATATTTTCTTTAGTAACAATTAAAATAGATTTTATAATTAAGAGAAATATGTGAGTGAAGTTACATACAGTGTTCATTAAGTACATTTGTAATAAAAGACTGTACTCAGTTTACTGTCAATCAGTTTGAAAGTGACCATGGCAGTGACTGGATTAAGAACAGTTACTTGTTTCATTTTTTATTTTATAGTAGTGATAAATGCCCGTAAGTGTTATACACAATCACGTAAGTGTTTTTTAAATATTTAAATTAAATAGATACATGTCCAAAAAATTTTGTTTAATTGATCAATGTGATGAACTTCATTGATTTATAAATTATTGTTATAATAACATACAAAATCTTTAAAAAAGTTCTATTTAAATGTATCTTTTACTTATATTTTGGTAGTTTATATATACTACTATAATTTAAGACTGGTTTTTTAATTTATTACTCTATCTAAAATATAAAGAATCATTCTTTTAATGAGTTAAATATTTTTTAATACAATATTTATTTTGAATTACATAAATAAACGGGGAAAAATGACGATATGCTTAATGGTCCATTATATTTTTTCCGCTTTCAATAGACTTCGTTAAAGTTAATTGACTGCAATTAATAGAAATTAAATGATATAAATCACACAGTAAGCTTACTTGAATAATATTTTACTATGAAAACCGAATTAAACTTTTTATCGTATTTATTTGCAATGTATTATAATTACACTGTATTTTGTAGAATATACGGATGATTCTGATTATAAAGATTTAGAATTTTACGAAAATATACCAGCCAATTACATTGGAAACTTTGACAAAGATCATCTGGATATGGTTCAGGATGACTTTTACATTTTGAGCAATTTCGAAGACGCAAATATACAAAACAACGTTTACCCCCACAAAAATGATCTTCAGATTCCGTTTGAAAATAGTGGCGATTCTCTCAAAAAAAGATCATCAGTCGCACAGTTGGAGTGGTATAAGCCAGAGAAAGTGTATCGATACACGAAACATCGGATTCCTGGATACGACTATGAAGAACTCGATTATATGATCACTAAAAATTTTCAACAATGTGATGAAAGGTCCGTTTGGACCCATTGCCTTTGTCAATTTACTTGTACCGAACCGGATATGGTAGATTGTTACACGCCATGTAAAAGTGGATGCGAATGTAAGGAAGAATACGTATTTGACGAAAGAACGCAACAATGTCTATTACCGGAACAGTGTCTTCCAAAGGAAGACAATTTTTATATCACATAATTTGTGTTAAAATACAGAAAAAAATGTAATGCTTTGCTGTACCTTCAATACACTTTATGTGACACAGTGGAATACTGAATATATACTAATTTGAATAAAGTGATGGAAAGGTTTATAAAATAAAACATAAATTGTTTTTTAAACATACCTTACTGTCCATCAGTTTTGCTATTCTCGTAATGTGTGGTACAAAATCAGAAGATAGATTATTGTTTTCCATGGATCCTACCGCTGAATCCCCTACAAATGCCCATCTATACCTGTACAAAATTTCCAATTTTATGTAATTTCCTTTATAAGAATTATTCTTATAAATATTGTTTGTACTTTTAACTTACATTTGAAATTGAGGAAGCCTGTGTGCAGGTAAAAGCAGTGCTAAATCTAATAATTTAGCAGCTGCAAGTTGCAATTGCAACCAATGGGGATGGCCATGTGCTTGAAGTCCATTACTAGCATTCACAGCCCAAGATGAATCCAAAGCTGAGAGTAGTTTTATATGTGAGCTGTATAAAAATTAAAAATATAATATCTTATAAAAGATTAATTTAATTAATAAACTTTCAATTAATTTTCTTTACTAGTTCTAGCATATTGCAATCAGAAGCAGAAAAACAAAACAAACACATTTCCCATTGATTATCAACTATCTCCCAATACTACGAAATGTTTCTTGAAGAACTGTAATATTATCTTTTAACGATTTTATGAAAATATTACACTTCTTCCAATAGGGACGAAATATCTAAAATATAGATATGTTTAGAAATTACATTTCGTTTCGTATACGTTAATATGCAAGAAGCATTCAAAATTACCTGCCATGACGACTGATGTCCCAACACCAATCAATTTACGGAGGCATCATAAATTCCACCAAATCACGGATACCGAAACAGAGTCAAAAACAATATGACATTAGAGGTATTATTAATGTTAGTAAGGAATAGAACCAAACAGTTTAAGTAGGACATAGTATTATATTACGCTTAGCGCAAGATTATCAGACTACATAAAATTCTCAGGATTTAAATTTAATTTAAAAAGAAATTGAATACGATTTTAATATCAAATAAATAACAATTGATAATATATATATATTTATATATATCTTAAATGTATTAATAAAATGAATTCCGAATAAAATATTATTATATGTACATATTTTTCCTCCTTTTGATAATTCTTGAACAAAATCCATTGAAGTATCATGCACTGAAAGCACCAAAGTCCCAAAAGCAAAATAACTCCCATAATTAAAAACATAAAATGTTATTTTACCTGAATTCTTCACTATCTGTGTTCAGTTCTTGTTCAATGTATAGGAAAACTTGAACAAGTTCGCTGACTATTACCGGCCATAAGGAAGTTGCGTGTTGTGGAGACATTCTAAGAAGTAGCACCCGGAAACAAAGAAACACTTGTGCTTGAATAGATGGAATTACTTGTGGTAGTCGCAAACTGTCCGCAAGTCGTTCTGGTAATAAATAACAATAATAAAGTCAATATTATATGAAATTTATTAATGTTTCAGAGGTAACTCACCTTGAATTTCAGGCATGTATTTGTGATATTGATCCATTTCGCTGCATAGTATCACATATGCTAACCTTTTTAAAAGTTGGGCTTTCTGCTCATATTCTTGCTCTTTCGAAGAGAATATACTGATACTGCTACTTTGAGCCATTGAAACGCGATCTACAACGAAGTAAATTTATTTAAAATAAACGCGTTAATAATCTATTTATTTGTCATTCTGTTCAGAAAGATAACTACTCATTAAATCTCGGAATGTTGTATTGTCATGTGTCATTAAATTATCTATGATAGTCCTCCAATATGGTAAACATGCTGGTGTCATTTGGAAGAAAGCAGAATCTAGCAGAAGATCCAGCACATCTTTGCGCCATGCTTTCCTTGTATATTGGTAACCTGATAAGGAGCTCAGTAATTGAGAACAAGCCGTAAACGAGGCAATATTCTTTGTCCTAAAAGTTTAGTAATTAGTAGAACACAATATGTCCAAAAACGATATTAATCAATTAGATAGGATAGAATCTTACGAATGATTTTTAAGATATGGCGTAATATTATACATGAGATTGGTTAACAGCGTCACTACACGTTCTTTTTCTTGGGAACCATAACTAACATCCAACAAGGGTGCTACTATTTCTGCTAATACTGCTTGAGCTTGGATACTATATGCTGCATTAGGTGGTGTGCCGGGTGTTACTGCAAAAAACATTTTTGTTAGTTTCTCTGTCAAGTCAGGATTAGAATGCTGAGGCATATTGCTCTAACATGGAAAAAATAACAAACAAACAATAAGGATTACGGTTACTAATATAAAATGGAAAATAAAGTTTTTCTAAAAGAAAAGCATATTACGCACCAGCACCACTTTTGCCTTCTTTACCTTCCGATGATCCTTCAGCAACTTCAAATGCGTCTTCCCTTACTGCTAAATTTCTTCTTAACCAGGTTGTTTGTTCTAAACATGCTCCAGCTATTTGCGAACATGACTCAACCAACTAAAATATGGTTAAATAAAAAATGTAGAGATAAAAATTTGTTAATTAAAAGAAAATCTGAAGAAAGTACCTTTGCAGACACATCTTGCAGATCTCTAATATCCTTCTTTTCTTGCATAGGGGGACATTTCTGTACATATTCATTTAAGATCGCCAATAATAGAAATTGAGCAGGCGCCGTTAAAGATAGGCCATCTTTGAGTAGACCAAGTAAAGATGCCCAAGATTCAATTAGAGATTGAGACGTATTACTTTGCATATAAACATAGAGCAGTTCCAATACAGAAACTTCTAACGAAAAATCTTGTTTCACACCATGAATCGGTGGTTGATTCTTTACAACTTGATGAACAGTCTGAACCAAAGTATCAATAGGCATCACACGGATTGCGCTTACTAAATCAACCATAACTTGTTGATTTGAACAAGCTTCTGGAAGCACCTAATTAAGTAAATAAAGAGACATATGTATATTATACATGTTATATGATATGAAAAGTTATATTATATAAGCCTGGTAATATAATTACCTTCTTAGAACCAGAAGGCTGCCGCCTCTCGTGCCAGGCAACAGCAATGGCGGCCAAAAAGTTTACACCATGATGAAAAGATATGGGAGACAAGAGTTCTAGTAGTTGATGCTTCACTATTCTTGGACTTCCTACTACGCAACTGGCTTGATCACTATATTTTGGTTTAAAAAAGATTCATTAGTATAATATATACTTTTAGACACTTCAAATAAAAAGAAAAAAAGAAACAAAAAAAAGTTAAGGATAAGACAAACTTGTCCTTGGTTGCTAACACTGCTTGCCAAAGAGTGGAGAGAGATGCAATTATTCTTGGCAGGTGACTTAAAGCAGTTCTTCGAGCATGCTGCTGTAATTCACTAACTCCATTTTTATCTTTTGATGTAGTAAGCTCCTATAAAACAGAAATATATACATACATACATATATTTTTTATTATAATATTTTTGAAAACGTATATTCTTTATAATCTTACTGGAGAAAGTGGGCTCGGCATAAACACGTGAATAAGATTATTGAATATTTGGCTTGGATTTGCTCCAGGTATTCCCGTCTGAATAGTGCCACTCAAAGGCTGATTAAATGAAAAGCCTATTTGTTGCGATGTATCCAATAAACAATAATGAAGTAAAAACGTTAAAGCTTCTAGATGTGTCACTGTATAATCCGCAGGAAGACAACACTCCAGTGTGCTTATATCTTGTAACTTTGTCGCCGTTGTTGTTTCTTCGCTGATATAATACGACGCTAAGTTTTCGATATTGCAACATAATTGGTGGATAACTGACGTAACTATAGATGTTAACGAAGATCCCATGAAGGGAAGACTGGAAGTAACAAGAGTTGTCCAATGTTGGTGTAAATGTCTCATGTGTTCCTATAAAAAGAATTAGATTTTATAGAAAAAATAAATGAAGAAAACCATTGAAATAATATTTTGTAAGTGTGAGAGTATTGAAAGTACATATTTACCAATTGTAAAGCACTTAATATGCTAGCAAGGAACATTGGTTGTTGTGGAATTGATGTACCAACTAAATACTTTAAGCTACTTCCCATAATGTTAGGAACAGTCTTTGTTGGAGTACTCGGTGTTGGTGTAGTTGGTGGGCATATTTCTTCACCTTTCTGATTACCACATTGATGTTCTAACATGATTAAAGCTAATAATAACCTTCAATTACAAAAAATATTTATTAATATAACGCGAAACGTACGATTCCTTATATTTTTAAATATGTACCTTAATAGTTGTATTTGAAAAGCCTCTGTATGATCGCTTGCTCTGTATTTGCATTTACTTGTATCATTGTCTATGACTGGATCATTGAATGAAATGATTTCTTCTGTAAATGTAAATACCTCTTCATTTTCCTTATGAGCATTTTTCATATTCATCACGCTAGATACAAGACAATGTAATGCAACTTTTTGTACTTTACATTTAGTAAGTAAATCGATTATATAACAACTAAAACCTTTCCCTGAATCACGAACGATAGGAATTAATTCAGAGAATATAAGTGTCAATAGTTCTGCACTTGCAAGTTGTACCTAATGACAAAAAAATTTTAATCAATACTTACAAAAATTTAAACCAAATTTCATGAATACTATTACCTGCCGATTTCCTGAAATTTCTTCGTGCGTAAGTCTCATCTGTCCTAAATTAGGATAATAGCTCCTAGCAAAATAAAGGCACACACTAATTAAAACTTCTAAATACATGCTACTTCTATAAGCTGCTATGAATTCTGTATTTGCTATGTCTCCATGAAAATTCCTCCCAAATACACTTTTCCTGTGTCTAGCTAGTAAATTTAACAATGTTGTGTTTTTTGTCGCATTGGTTACACCAGTCGTTGCAGCACAACATAGAAACATTCTAGTGTTTGTTAACAACTCGTTGCGAAGTGTACGTAATGCGTAAAGCGTTCTAGTCGAATCATAGACCCCACAGTAAAGCAGCATATGTGAATGAAGATTGTGTACTCCGATTCCAAAATTGCGACCCGTTTTCGAGTTTTGATATGAGGTCTCATCAGTCTGTAAATATATTATTGAGCTGATACAAACGTGATATATAACTTAACTCTTTAATATAAAATGAAGATGGACCACTTACACTTTTAGATGGTTCAACAACGTCGCAAATATGCATTACTTTATCAAGCACTTCATTTAAGATTTCTTCAACTATACTATTCCCACTAGAGTTACTAAAATATTCTTCTGCAGTTGTACTAATATCCAAGTCTGCTTCTTCGTCATCCATCGTCCAACTAGGTACTTCGACGCTTGCTTCAAAACTTCCAACATCGTGAACATCATAATTCGTCGCAAATTCGTTTGTGCTATGATATTTGCCCTTAATGATAGTCCCTGCTACTTCCCTAGAACTACCTGGCATTATTATGGACTCTTTCTTCTGTTTTGTTTGCTTATTGGTAATTTCAGGGCTGCTAGAATCGAAACTATTAGTAATGGAATCCAAAGATGAGCCAACCTCTCCATTCAGTTTCTTAAACCCATTTTTTTCTTTCGCCTTTAAGCTGGAATTTGCTGATTCATAGAAACTTTCGTCTAAGCTAGCGGTCGAACCTTTGTCGAAATCTATCTTTTTGAATCTTGTCGCATTCTTTAACAACTCTGTTGTTAAGTTTACCTTTTTCACACTAGGCAACAAATCGTCCTCTGTCAGAGAGTCATTGGAATTCTCATTGCAGTTGAGCGACAAAGGATTCACAAAAACAGAGATCTTTCTATTACCAGATATGCTAGGAGGTACTTCTAGTTCTTTCATATATTGATTTTTTTCGGTTACGTACTGATTACAATTATCACCGGCGGCCAATGTCGTTACGGCAAATATTCTTTTCACTTTCACAGGATTTATGGCCTTTTTCTTCTTTTTACCTTTACGCCATTTCTTATCTTCATCTACGCTATCACTAACGTGGTATATCACATTACCGTCTACTGAACTGATTGCGTAAATTTTTGCTGCACCTTCTGTGTCATCTTGTATCTCAGACTTTTCTTCTATGGGATCGTTTTTCGTCAAAACAGTATTGCTATGCTGTATACTGACATGCAGCACGCTCATACGACAGGTAGATGGATCTAAGAGTATTATCAATAACGGGTCTACTACCCGCGAAACATCACCTCGCATTAAGGAGTGCAGAAGCCATGATTGAGCATGAAGCTTTAGAGGAGAGTTGTCTGCGAGCTGTAGATTATCCAGTATTTTTAACAATGATCTGTAGAACAATTTAAATTAATAATACGTGAGATACAAGATTATTAAAAAATGTATTAAAAATAATATAACGTACCGATCGAAAGATTTCATACAACCTCGCAATCTAGGGTTCGTTTCAATTTCACGTCCGAGATGCCATAATGTGGCAAACCTATTGAACGCTTCTATTCTTTTCTCTATATTTTCTGACGTGAGTGCTAGTCCAATTACATCCTCTACAGCATCACAGGAATTGTGTAAAGCATGATGCAGTTCGTGCAACAATTCAACACATCGCATTCTGTATTTATGTGCAGGTAATTCGCCAAGATGATGCCATAAGGATTGTGCTAGTACCTTAATAAATATACTTATTTTAGATCTCAAGCAGTCCTTATCCTAAGTTTAAATAGATATAAAAATTATTTAAAGAAGTATATGAATACCTGAAATACGTTAGTATATTGCATCAAGTAAGTTATATGCCATTGTTTCAATAATGGCACCATAATTACAGCTGTAACTCCCTCCCCGCTTTTTGGGTAGGTCTCAATGTCGTTATGTGCTTTTAACAAAGCTACTAAATCTAACAAAGTAGCAATACTGGTTAATTGTAAAGCAGGTTGTTTTCCCAACCAACAAGTACAAACTACTAAAACTTTCAACCAATCTGGAAGAATAATATTTCCCTTCGGTTCTTCCTCTACAAGTAGTCCATCACCAGGAAGAAAATACTTAGGAAATGTAGATAGTTCAACAAACAAGCTGGAGGCCATTTTCATAGCATCATCCCATTCTGCTTGTGAAATAGAATCAATATACAGATGAAGAATGTCTAACTGTTTGGTATCTTCCATTACAGAAATATCTTGGCTGAAGAAACCAGAATCCTCCATATTTAATCTAGAATTTAATAAAAGTTCTAGATATCGCATTCTCTCGTCGAAACTCTCCCTTGGACACGGTATCATCAAATTATCGAACATATTTTGAACCGTTTTCTCTTTAGTCAATACTCTATTACTAACTAATTTCACGTAAAAAGTCTCATACTGTCTTAAACATTTTTCTAACATCGAATGTTGCGCTTGAAACGCAGGAGACGGTCCTCTACCCAAGGATCCTGTGGAGCCCATAGGACTACTTTTACTTGACTGTTTCAAAGTAGTCAACTGATCCTTAGATGGAGAATTAATGGTACTCGTTTCTATGTATTCGGTCTTTATATCGTCCATACTTTTATTTCTTGGCAAACCTTTGGATTCTGCATCCACGACTACCGAAATATTGGTACCTGGTTCTGGTAAAGAGTCGCTTAATTTTGAGGTACTTTTACTAGATTTCTTTTTCGACTTTTTATCGGATCGTTTGGTGGCACCTCCCGAGTTTGCTCTTCTTCTAGGGCTGGGACTTTTCTCGGAAAACGAACCGCTAGTTGTGTCCGGTTTATTCAATTTACTATCGGATTGGCTCTTTTCCAAAGGAATTGCGGTTAAGGAGTTATCATTGACTGTTGTGGTAGTACTCGTAGTTGTATCCAATTTCGTTTCCAATTCGTTCTTCTCCGTGTGATTTGAAACCACCGTCGGCTGTACTTTTGTCAGAATTTTCGCGCACAATCGAAGACTTCTCGAGATCTCCATAGGAGATAAAAGATCGATGTGATACAAAAGTTTACTAATGATCTCGTAGAATAAGCCAGGTAGATGCTCAGAAGGAGTGTCTATAAATGCATCCAACGACACAGTATCGAGCAGAAATTCAGTCAATATACACACTTCCAAGAAATTCGGCATTCCACAACCTACAGACCTCACGGCAATGTCTTCTGTTTCTTGTTTACTTTTTGCTCTACCTTGACAAGCCTTTTCAAACAGATGGCCACAATGTATCCATACGTAAGATGGTTCTAATGTTGAAAATAACAAGTTTGCTGATTTTACTACTTCGTTTGTTTTTGGTACTCTGTTTGATTGACCGCAGGCGTTATAAAATGTCCTATGAATAAAAAAATAGAAGTTTTTATATTATTGAAGAGATTATTTTGCTATATTAGTTTTGAATATGTTGTTTTACCTAAAAACTTCAAATAAAATATCATCCAAAATTACTGGACCAATATCTGCCTTTTCTAATAAAGAAACCAGTATTCTATATGGCTTTAAATCTTGTGGACTTTCCTCACAAACAGCTTTTAACAATGATTTTATTGCTTCAATTAGCATTTCCTTCGAGTACATATCAAAATAAGTGGGTGTATTTTCCATGTTTTCTAAAACTTTAGTTTCCATTCTTCTCTTCAAAATAGATGTGCTTACTTCAGTACCCAAAAGCCATGCAAACAATCGTCTGTGATATATACACATAAATTAATTTTATAAAATGTCCCATTAAATATATTTTATGTACATTCTTTTATCTTTTTACTTTACCTATTCAAACTCATGTCTCTCCTCAATATAGTGACAAGAGCAGCTGTGACTAGTGATACCATGTGCTCGTGTGTTAATTGACTATTATGTACAGGAAAACCAACTAACAATAAATCCAAAGCACTCCTTTGTACTAACACAGAACTGTCTTGTACTCCAGCGCAAAGAGCAGTAACCTAATTCATTAATAATAATTAATATTCGTGTATAAATCAGTCATTAAAATACAAATGATATTTGATCTCTTGTAATAATTTTTATTTTTACCATAATATTAGTATCTGTGCCCATGATGTACTTTTGTTCTTCCATTGGCAGTTTTTTGTTGAAGTGAGCTAATACAAAAGATATAGCAGGTAATCGGATTCCAGAATTTGAAGCTAAACAATCCCACAAACATGCATAAAAATGTTCTGGACCTACTCCCTCACATACTTTCTCAAGCAAGGAGTTGGTTCTAAAGAAACAAATTTATAAAGTTTAAGAGAATATTTTAGTTCTTGTCTTATGATTCACATTGTTTTTATTTTATTATTACCTATCAAAGTGGTCAGACCCATCTTCTAAACCAAGTAAAACACCACTTAAAAATCCACTTAACCCAGGCCTTAATCTCTCTCCAAGAGGTACAAAATGAGTTTCATATACTGTCAACAAAGATGGTCTTACATTCATAGCAGCATGACCCAACAAAGGAAATAGACCTATAATGAAGTTCAAATTAATGAACACAAATTAATAAATAAATTTAAATTATGCAATTGGAAGGATTAATTGTTTAATGTTAATCTTACCAGCACTATATATAAATAGTTCATGACTCAGTCTATTAGTGCCCATACACTTGAAAATAATGTCATAGGTTTCTAGAGCTTTTAAATGAACACCGGATGGCAAAGCAGGATGCATACATTGTGCTAATCTTTTAGATATCTTAATTCTTCTAGGAATAACTGGAAACTTCATATGACTTAATAACACTTTGTTTAATTTTCCAAGTGCAGAAATTAAATCTGCCCATTCGCTTGTATATTCAAAGCTCTTTAGAGCTTTGTCAACAGCTGACACATAGCTGTATAAAATATAACATTCTTTAATTTGCATAGAAGATTAAAATTCAATGCTATATTTAATTACATATGAACAAATATTCTTTTAATAAATATTAACATAATTAGAAACAATGTCATTATATTTGCTTTTTGGAAAGTTTTATATTAATAGACTGGAATATACATAAACAATCAGGTGAAACACTTTACTTACACTCTATATTTAGAGTCTTTCATGAGTTCAAACTCTTCCAAGGCTATAGAACCCATTGTTACAATGTTTTATTGTAATTTACAATAAAAATAGACGACTATGTATCACATATACTTGATCCTTCTTACATTATTTCAGTACTGATTGGTATCACAAGTGATTCATAAGAGGCAATTGCCATTAAAAAATGCTCTTATCATGCAGCACATTGTGTTTAGATAAGAGTGTATCCCTCTGCCTAAAAAAAAAATCAGGTAACCTTTAGACAAATATGTTGATCACAACCTACAATATCAACCCCGCGCGTTTCTTAGAATAACTAAGTTCTCTCAGACACAGTTGCGTTTTTACTCTGATAAAAATAAATCGCAACGTGTGGTTATCGACTGGTTCAACGATTTGTCGTGGCTTTGTGGTTTTGTTAAAAACAGATTGTTTTATCTGTATTACCAAGAGTAACTGTATTAATCGTTCCGTGTAACATATGATCGACAAGTGTTATATTATTTTCGACAAAAATGATATAAAATAATATTTCTTTCTTAACGTTCCGAGAAATATGTATACTACGCGATTGTAGAGGAAAATTGTACGTAGAAGAAAAAATTTGAACAAGAACGGCATAACATTGTTTCTTTCATGTTCATGCTTTGTTTGCTTACGATTGCCCGTATCAACGATCCTATCCGTCCAACATATGTATATAGTTAAAATCGAAAAATACTTTTCAATATTGATTTAAAAATAAATGAAGGATTGAAAAGATACAATGTAAACACACTTGTTATTGTCACTTAATATGTACTTCTGAAATTACTCGTGCGCCACAATTTCATACCATCTATGTACGTATTTAGTTTTCGTTCGAAAATATTTTAAAGGAACGATTAACAATCGTCCCGTTAATTTGAGGTTAATTCGATACTGTTTACGTAAACGGGTACAAAACGAGATTCAAAAAGTTAGTAACGTCCATCGTATCGTTTGTAGATAGGTCTGACGAACAGCTCACCTTCTGATGTTGACATTTTGAATTTGCATATGTCGTTAAGGGTGAAGGTGAAAAGTATCGAATAATCGCGCACGTTTTGTTGATCACGAATGCGATCATCAAGAGACGATATTAAAAGAGAAATCAAGGAAGATGAAGAAAATTCAGTTGGAAAATCCTGAAAATGGATCACCGCAGTTTTTATGATAGGCTTCTGTCAAACGAGCTTTTCCATCATTTCGTGTACACGTATGATGTAGACTGTGTGAAGTTGGTTATACTGAACTATACATATAACGAAGCACAAAGAATTCAAGCGTACGTCACCGCGTGTATCGATGCCACTTATTGCATTTTTTCGTTTGTGTACGTCGCTGGCCACGTACACAAACAAGATTGTAACGTGCGTGACGTATAACCTATGCCATGCGTACACAGTAACAGTATATACCTTGCTAATTGACCGGAATTCTGTCTTCTTAACTGACCGTTGCTATCCCCACATTTTTTCGAAATAATATCTATGAAGTGGAATTCCAGCTTTTCAGACTTTAAAAGCTTGATATCTGAAATCAAATATCATTGTTTTACTATCTCTTTATACATGCAAGTA
Source organism: Bombus vosnesenskii (assembly GCF_011952255.1). NCBI lineage: Eukaryota > Metazoa > Arthropoda > Insecta > Hymenoptera > Apidae > Bombus > Bombus vosnesenskii. The sequence goes on from NW_022882938.1 coordinate 1,304,728, forward strand.
GAATTTTTAGTATGGTCTTTTTCTTATTAATTAATATTCTTTTGTTTGTGTACGTCGCTGGCCACGTACACAACAAGATTGTATCGTGCGTGATCGACGTGATGTATAGCAATACTTTGCTAATTGGCCGGAATTCTGTTTTTTTAACTGGCCGTTACTATCCCCACATTTTTTTGAAGTATCTCTGCGAAGTGAAATTCCAGCTTTTCTCAAAATCCTTAAAATCTAAGTATCTGAAGTCAGATATTACTATTTCATTATCTTGTTCATCTTGCCGGTTTTTTTGGTATAGACTTCACAGATAATAACTCGCTTTCACTAGAGTTTATTCAATGCCGTGGTAATTATGATTATTGAATTCTTATTTATTACATTATCAACGTAATTTTTTACACGGTTCGCGTATGTCCTATGTATCACCATTTAATTCTAAAATTGTAATACAATATTTTATGTAAATAGTTATATAGTTATTTGTGATGTCTTTTTTCTGTCAGAATACCTCAAATGATGGAATTCCGAATTATAAGCTTTTAGTATAAATATTCTTTTATACATACTTACCAGTTTATTTTATTAACCGATATAGATAATACAATATGTTTAGCGCGTTATAAAATATATGTATAGTTTCTAAATAATTGGTAACAGTTCAATAACTGGAGTAAAACGAACGGCTGTATGAACGAACGATATTACTTTATCCTGTGATTTTCGCCCGTCCTTATCTTTTTCACTTTAGACTTATCTCTGATTGGACACAAGCCCCTTATTCCCTGTACATAGGGGGAAGTTTGTTTGATACATTTTATCGTATATACGTCATACGAAGCACGAAAAGTTATATGTATCAAATATATACTCATTTATCAATATCAAATATTTCCCTTGTTCCCTATAATCGCTACTTCCTCTTACAATCCCATACAAAAGGCATTTTAAAAGCAGCACAAATATTAAATGCTTATTAGACATACTTACAATATATCACAAAATGTTTGTTTGCATTTGTTGGAGGTTTTCATAAAGTCTTTTAATAACAGTATGTGTAGTAATATGATTTATTTCATACCGCTACAAATTCAATGAACATGCTCTCGGTTTTATATCGGTATGATTAAGAAAATAATCAAATAGAGAAATTCATACTTGCGAAGAGATTAGTTATTCTATTTTTTCACCTTCTAAAAATAGTCCGATTTCATTATAAAAAATCAGTTTCTATGTGGTATTACAAGATTATTTACATGGAATGTCCCTAGACGTTATAAACATTTTAACAATAAAACAATTTAAATAACAAAAGTAATAATATTATCGTTTACCAATGCAACATTCGTAGTTTCTGTAACGTAAATATGTTATGTAAATAAGTCAGTTCTTTTGTTTTCTATTAAAAAGTTCGATATTTCACGTGTCATTAAATACCATTCAGTGATTTTCAGGTAATTTCCAACAAGGAATTAAATGCGTAAGATGCGATGTATCAATTAACTAATAAACGCATTAAAATATAAATTTGGACATTTCAAATAATATTATTGCGATGTTTTCCTATACAGGGTACGATTCGGTAAATTTTACAAAAAAACATATAACTCGTAGCACAAGCAATGACTTTTGATTTTTCTTAATCTTAATTGACGTTCCATGCAGTTGTAAAAAGATCACATTTGTGCATGAACATCATCGAATGAAAAATTATCATTTCTGACGTAAATCTTTGTTTCTATATCCTTTCTCATCAAGAATTTAGTTTTGCACCTAATGGTTGAGGTCTTGAATTGCGTTCAATTCTTTTCTGCTGCTGCTCAAACAGCCGTTGCTCCCTTTCTCTTCGCTTCTGTTCTCTTAATGTTTTTGTGGGGTCTCCAAATTCCTTTGTTGTTTCTTCTTCCCAGCCAACAGCATTGTCTTCCCATTCTCCTAGCTCGTTCTATGTAAATATAATTTCAGAAATTATATAGTTCCTTCTCATTAAAAATAGTTATGTAAGAAACATAAACATACAGATGGCATGAGATCATTCGCCATGGCAAATTTTGATGCGTTCCAGGATGTATTTTCCGAAGCCTTATCTTTTACTAAAATCTTTGTCTGTGTTGTAATCTTTGGTGTCATATTCTATGATAGATATAAGAAGTTAGATATAGATATTTCCCAGTTGTTAAAGCAATAGAGATAATTACCTCAAAAAAATTTGGTTGCTGTTCCTCTGTAGATTCTGGCAGTTTAGAAATTTGCTGTCTGTATTGTTCAATTTTTGCTTGTACCGTGTTAACTGGCTTATCTGGCACGACCACGACAGGATTTTCTTCCCATTGATCCCAGTGCTCTAATTCCTTGAGCAAGCATCTTCAGTGATTACTATTATCGGAGTCAATGGTACAACAGGATTTTCATAATTTTTGAATCGTTGCAAAAGAAATGAACTTAAAAAAAGGTGAATGACAATGTTAGAAACTCACTGGTTGTGTTGTGTTGTTTACGGTGTTTGGTACTACGCCGATCGTGGAGAGAGGTATAGAATCACAAGACGACCTTCTTCGACGTCGAAGACAGCACATCGCACGCCTAAATACTCCCAGAAGTAATACGATGAGGGCTTTCAAACGATTTACTAAAAATTCTACTGCCATCGTAATATCGGCATAGATCTAACCTCTTTTACAATGATATAATAATAAATTGTATATGTTTTTATTACAAAGAATCAAGACTGATCAAATGCCATTTTGCTGAAAAATATCTAGAATTAAGTGATTTTACTGTCGTGTCACTTTGTACATACTTTATAAACACTAATAACTGTTAATAATAAGTATATTCTCCATCCGGCACACAGCTTCTCGTAAAACAATAAAGAGGTTATCGAGAAATATCGATTAAAATCTATGTGTCGACTGTCGACTCGTTTTCAAACTTTCAACAGGTTGCTAGTTGCTATCAGAATTAATCGTAATTCGACCATCTTGCAATTTAAATTTTAATTTTTGTAAACCTTTAGAAATTATATTTATTAACAACTTATGTATAATCTTTCATTATTTTTTCACAAAATTTTAAATTATATTCACGAGAGGAATAAAATATATATGTACAAAGTAAAGTAATTAAAACAAATGTTTATTTATTTTATAAAAAAATAATATTGTTATATTTCAGAGAATCGTTTATGTACGAACGCATTTTTCACGTTTCGTTCTACGATCGAATTTACACTTTTGGTACGGACCGCATTTTACTCCGCCACAATAAACGTCGTCTGAAAAATAAATTTTCTTATGGATATTGGAAGATATAAATCTTAAAAAATTATGTAAACTCTTTTACCATTCGATGATCCTTTATATCCATTGCCGGTACTAACGGGACTCGCTGAAACACATGACTCACTTCCGCATTTATTTGGACAGCATTTCTCATTAAAAGAGCATTGGAAATCCGAAACACATTTAGGAGTGCATTTTGAAACACTGTTTCTTAATGGACAATGTCCTTCTTTATCTAAAAAATGATTAAATTGTAAATGATGAATTTTCCTTTTGCGTAAAGATAATTTTAATGCGCCATTTTTGAAAATAGAAACTCATTTCGATTAATTCTAATATTAAACAAATTATACGACATCAAGATTGTCAAATAGATCAATAAATACCCGTTAGGTAAGCTATATTGAAATACTCGCGTGGTAATATAGTAATAATGTAGTATTATCTTTATATTTTATGATTGACAAAAGACAGAATATGTGATCATAGATGAGATATAGGATGAACCAAAATATCTTATAGAATTTGTAGGAAATCGTTTTTTATGAACAGTCATATTGATTTTTCTCAGTCGTTATATCGACGATTATATCTGAACGTATCTGTACATATTTCTCATAGTAAAACATTTATTGGCAATAAGCATAATCAAGATATACGTGAGAGATATAAAATATGACAAATTATTAGTTAATACTCAATTAAAGTGTCAATATGTCGATATTAATTATAGATAATAGAATTATATTTACAACATTATCGCATTCGTTCGAAATAAATTAATAATTCAATAGCAAGAAAAGTTCTATTAGTTTTATATGAAATGTCAGTAAATAATATATCTACATAGAGGTGATCAATTAACTTACGAGACAGCTGAGCGTCTGCCACAGCAATTAATAAGCACACAGCCAGTACCATAATTATTCCTTTCTCTATAATGATATACACTTGATTATTTAAAAGTTCGAAAAATAAAATAATGTATTAATGCACAAGATGTCTCAATATAAACAAAAACGGAAACGACAAAGTTATCTCTTCGATGAAATTGTCTCTTTAACTCACATTAACTTTTTGTTAACTTGAAACACCTTATGTAAAAGTCTCAATTTTCATAAACACACATACTATGCATTGTTCTTTGTCGAAGATCCTCTTCCACAATTTTAAAATCACCAGATCTATTCAACTGCAAGATGAACAACGTCTAATTGGTGCGTGATAAGAGTTCAGATTCTTAAATCTTTCTCTGTCATTTTCTTTCCTTATCTATCTACATAACAATCTCTATGTCATTATCTCATTCGTTTCCACCTCTACTCTGCGGTCAGCGAAAGGAACATGTCGTGAAACGGCGGTACGTAGGGAACCAGCTGATTCAACTTCTTGATATTTCCCGACATCATTGCAGTTTATGAACGCATTTATGACTATTATTGATATGTTTTTACGTTTGTGACTCAACTGTTCGACGAATAATGTAGTTGGGTATTTCAATTGAATACGTGAATTTACGTAAAACTAATACAGACTTCAGGTTCGTAGATCATTCTTTCATTGATACAAATTACGTATTTTTATGTATTTTATTACAAGCCATTTTAGATGTATTAAGCGACAACAATAAACGCGTTTACATTGTATCTATTTGAATATTTTTTATTTTTAAATTAATACTGGAAAATTTCACGATTTGTGATTAAAATAATATATTCAAAATAATTCGATTTTTTGAATAAAGCATTTGAACTTTCTTTTGGTTTTAAATTAATATTGACAAAATTTTTGAACTTTTTATAATATATATGTAAGAGAAATTTTTATACAGTAAGTAGGATTTTCTGAATTTTTCTGAAATGGCCCCAGAGAAGATGTCATCTTTTTTCTGTTTCTTATCTAATTTTTCTAGCAGTTTATATTTTTTTTTATATTTCTTTTTATTTATTTTCTAACAATAAAATAGTTTGATACGGTCTTATATTAACGATTATTTCCTAGGATTTTAGGAAACTAGAAACGATCCTCCATTTAGTCCGTCTTGCTAATGACCTTTTCTACTTGGATTTCGTGAATGTATTCTTCAAGGATCTATGCAAATTCAGGTCAATAGGCTAATAAGGTGATGCGTCATTTACATAAAGCCGCTTACCAATGAATTTGTTTCTGAGAAATCATTTAAGAAATTAGAAGGTTCATCATAGAACATTTTATTTCAATTACAAACGCGCATATATGTATAACAAGCATTGTTATCTATTATTTGAGATATCGATCAATTTGTAAATCTGGAAATTTAAAAATTAGATGGTTTAAAAAGGGGTATAAAAAGAGTATCATAAAGTGTGATATATATTAATTACTACATCTAGTTAAGAGCAAGATTTTTAATTCACAATTATCACAAATTTTGTAACAATTACAAGATATGGCACAAGGATATATTTAGTTACAAAAGATTAAATAAGAAGAGAATCATATTTTCCTGTTAATATTTTATGGCGATCTGCAATTATTTTAATTACTTATTGAAATAATAACGTAGATAATTATTTGGATCTCTGGAATTGATGTAAGGATTCCTGGGATTATTATAAAAGTCTTCCGATTCGTCTGCAAATTCAGCCACCTCAACATCTGGTTTTTGACATGCCAATGCTCCACACCTATTTTTGCAACATTTCATTGTTCCTCTACAATCATTGTCAACACTGCAGGTTGGTGAGCACACCCATCTTCCTTTTGGTTTCGCTGGACACGAACCTGGTTTCTCTAAATATACAGATTAAATCAAATTCTATAATTGAAATCAAAGTTAGGCATTTTTAAAAGGTTTTCAGTTATTAAGAATTTGAATAACTTTATACCGTTTCTGCTAATTAATTAACATAAAATTTAGTTATCAACTTTGTTATTAATTGCTTTACAGTGTCACTTTACCGATAGGAACTGTTTGCCTCATGGTAACAGGTTTTGTGCAAACAGAGCCTCCACAATTGGTTGGACAACATTTGCCAATTCCTAAGCACTGTGAGTCAGAGAAACAAGATTGACTACAAATCTGCACTGGCAAAGGTGGTGGACAGGAACCTGGTTTCTCAGCAAAAGGTTCGTACCTGAAGACATTATTTCAATTGCGCGAGGAAGATTCATTAGCGGACTGAGAGTATTTATTTAAATTCATGTTTTTTTTTAAAGAACATAACTAAAACAGTAGGATTTAATGAGAGATTTGATTCACCACAAACTTATTAGATATTATAAAGAGTTACTATACTTTGAATATTTTATGTCTACTCTTATATATTTTCTCGTCTTTAAATTTCCATAAATGCATAAAAATCCGTAATCTGTTCATCATAAACAATCAATTAATTAATTAAACAAGATAGAAACAAACCTGGATTGAGCAAGCGTTGTGGCCAAAGACAACGTAGACACCAAGACCATCGTAAGCAATTTCATTTTTCAATTAGTTTTACTCACTTAGCTTACTCGAAACTAAAAACGAAAAAAGGTATGTGTTTGTAAAAACTTCGATTATTTTGATAAAAATTTTGTTTGTGAAATTTTCGTTTCAAGAATATCTATTTTAAATATTTATTTTTTCTAACAGGAGTTCCACTATTTTACAAATTCGGTAAACACAACTATTATTTTTTGTTAATAATAATTATCGTATTTCATAAATTGTATAAAAAATCGCACAGATATACTGAATTACTTTGTGTTAATGCTTTCAAAACTGAAATATGATCGATTATGGCACCGTTGACTCTCAGTCGTGGGTTGACAAACGAAGAAACAGGTGATCGAGACTTTTGCTGAAGAGAGAAGAATTTCTCTCCTATATAAGATCGATCCCCACTCAATGATAAACGTAACGAGCACGTTGCAACTCCTTAGTGGAAATCGGGGATCGTTGGACCTACCTCGGATGTCGAACCGCAACGGTAATTAGCGTGGCAAATTAACGAGAAATCTAAATCGAGCGGAAGGAAGATAGTGGTTTCTGCGAGCCCCAGGGTTGACGAAATGAATAGGCTGTAGTTTAGATCATTTCCGGATCGTTGATCTGGGGGCGGCATAGTCTTTTCTTTATTTTTATTTTAATAATAATTAGAAATTTAAATTTATGGATCAGAGATTTATACATATTAGTAATATAAATTTACAGATTCTTCCTTATATTTTTTCTTTATTTCATTCGCACGAGAGATGAACCAAATTTTTTGGTTTGCCAATCCATGAAAGCTATCATTACAAGAAACTAACGTCAATACAGTAGTATAATATATATATATAAATATTGCGATGAAAATTTTTTAATTTGTTAATTAGATTTCGAAGAATATCTACATAAATGAATATGAATTTCTTTGGTGGGATATTTGAATAAATATTAATTTCTATTAGTAGCATTGGATGATTACCGATTTCGTGTATTCTGATATATTTTAACATAGAATTTGTAGAATTTAGATTTACTGTAAATATTGAAAAAGGTAAGAAGTCAGATAAGATAAGAAGATAAGAAGATTGATTGAGCAGAATTTGTAGCAAAAGATAATTGAATTACAACTTTCTATTCATAGATATCTCTTTAAACAAATATAAAAAGATCTGCGTTGCATTTATTTCATATATTTTTCATTTCAAGTGCTTTTTTTTAATCAAAGAGTAAAAATACCTTTATGTCCAAAGATAATCGTCCTTCGTGAAAGAAAGGACACGTTGTTCGACTCGCCGTCAATAATTGAATAGGTACTTTTCGAGAATTTTAGAACGCTTGGATATTCCTGGCCGTGATGTTGATACCACGACAGGTCGTTTGATACTGTCGATGAATATTCAATCGCATGTTTTATTCAAAAAAAAAACACATTTGTCTGTATGTACATGAGCGTGACATCATTTGTACTTCAACGATATTTTGCTTGCAACAACTGAAGTATCTACATATTTTGTAACAGTGTGTTAGGTTCTGGCATCTTTTAAAAAATAATTCTTAATATGAATATTTGTCCATTTTTATTCATATTAACAATTTCATCGATATTTTGTTATTAAGTTTAATAACATTTATAGAATATTATCTAAGAAGTTTGATGATGCGTAAGAGAAGCGAAACTTTGCAAACTTTGTGTTAACAAATATGGTTTTTACCTCCGATTAACGACAGATTTGGCAAGAATATTTACTCATGCTTTTTCCCCCCTTACTATTAAATCTACATACACGGACACGCTAAATTACATAATGCATATTTAACGTGTAATTTCTGAGAATAACGCGGCTTCCTAGAAACGTTCCTCACAGCAGATGCACCTGATAAAAATGATGACTTTCTGACAATGCATAAATTATACTCGATATTATCAATACTCCATATTTCACTATGTTTATGGTATGCTACGTAATTCATTCATGATCAATTCATAATCAATTGATTATCATTGAAGTAACACGAAGATCCGATTGAAATAATTTTGCAATTTCTATTATCTTTAGTTTTATTGGTATAAACATAAATATAAAAAAGACATAGTAGTATCTCTACTGGTAGACATAAAAAAGAATGGTTTTGTGAAATATTCTACACTATGATATTACAATCAAAACGATAAATGCATCCTTGGTACTTGAAACGCATTTCGTCGTCATTCTTATAAAGACGTAAGACAAAAGGAATTTCGACACCTGTACAAAGTATTGTTTACGCTAGAGAATGATTACAACGTATGGTGCATGAATTGTATGATTAATAACATAATGATTACGTGACGCCATGTATTCTTAACGCAGTCTTTGGCGTCATCGACATTTTTTTTTTAAACAATCGTTGTATAAATTGTTCTAACTTAATCCTAAGGACTAACGATATAGAAAACTGGTTACAATAATAATAGAATATAGAGCAGAGGACAGTATGTACAGATTGCGATTTTGGCTTCCCGCCAAAAGATGAAAATTTGATTTGGCGCTCGCTAGCATTGTATTCGTTCTTGGACCGAGATCCGAGCATCGGTTAATTAACATAATATACAACTTAGTGGCGTAATCAGAAAGCCTCGAATGCTTGTTGATCAATAATATTCTAAATTTCCTAAAAAAAACGTAGTAAAATAATTGTCTCAACGATTCGGGTTCCGAAACTTAAACTTAAAATCTTTGAAGATCTCAAATTTATTGATCTTAATGATTTGAGATCTCCAAATTCGTTCCTAATCTAATAAAATTTATGGAAATATCGAAACGATTAAAATATTTTATAATATACTTAAGACACTTTAAAAATATCTTCGATACTATGAACAATAGTATATTTCGCTTATCGATAACAGTAACAAGTTAATAATTAATTATACATTGGTTTTATTTTCGTAACGCATTCGAGGCAGTTTTAGACTAATAACGACCAATAAACGCACTTAATTGCAGTACAATACCATAAACAAAAACTACAGATTAAGTCGCGCTTCACTGAGTATTAGAATAAAGAGAAAGAAAGATAAAAGAACGAAGGTAATGTACATAGAAGATATGAGCCATAGCGACTATCTTGAACCGAACAATTTACAGTTAAATACGCTATTAATACTAAGGATTACGAAGAACACTGACGCCGAGTACTTGAAATCATACTCGAGTATTTCTTCAATGAAAAACGATCGCCGAGAGCACTGTTTTTGAACGCCCATTAAAGTCTCCAGTCGGAGGAACGACTTCTTTTCAAGTACTTCTATTCGTGGTAATCTTTCTTATTTTACTTCTTCGTGGTAACTGTAACAGAAAATAGAAACAAAATTTTGATGAATCGATTGTAGGAGCGAAATGATTTGCACACACATATATAGCGTTAAAAGTAGCAAATGATGATGAAAGTTCACTAAAGTGTCTTAAGTAATCGACAACCTTCGTGATTCCCCGCTAAGTAAAAGGGAATGACCAGTGACTAAACTGGTAAGGAATTCGTGGAGCAGATTTCAATGAAATTAACATTTCATTTGGTCATTTGGTTATAGATGTAATTTAAGCTCCTTAAATAGTTCTTTCTCAACTATTTCTGAGTATATGATGGACGGATAAACCTTGAGTTAGAATAATTGAGATATTTGATATATTTATGACACGGTTCGCTGAAATTTACAAGTAGAGAATTCATGGAAGAGGGATTGAGTAAATACTAAGAAATACTGTGACTATATTTAGTCACGTATATTCTTTTATCTTGAAATAGCTTGTTATGACGAGATATGATTCTCATTCATCTAAGGGAAGTTATGTCATTAAACTGCTACTAAATTAAACTAAAATACTATGTAAGTAGCACATTTGAAAATGCTTGAAACAGAAAGTATTTGATATCAGAAAAAAATGCACAGAAATACATGCAAAGGAAATAGGGAAGCATGTATAAGCATGAGTTATCCAACCTAATACGTACCAATTGTATTCATAATATAATAACAGAATAACTTAAATAAAAAGAGATAAAAGTAACTTTACCTCTTGGTGGAACAGGAGGAGCAGGCACTTTCTTCGTGGCACCAGTTTTTTGATCCTGAGGAACGTCGACGTTCATATATTCCGGCAGTTTACCAGTATCCGGTACATCCACGCCTTCTAAACTATTCGCCAGATTCGTGTCCACATATTCCTCGTTATTTTTACCTTGAACTTCAGTCAAAACATTGTCTTGACCTTGTACGTCATCAGTGACCTTATTTTCCCCCGCCTGACCGGGAGTCTCGGCCTTGGTTGAATTCTTCGAGATTTCAGATACATGATTTAAGTCAAGTGAGTGTCTCTGCTCAGTTTGCTGACCTTGTGTAGTGTCCTGAGACGAGGTGACGCACGTTGGTGTCACGTTCACGTAATTTGTTGGAATGCACATGCCAGCAGGCGGTACTGGCGCTAGGTTCAACGTAGACGGGTCAATGTTTGCGTAACTGTTGCCAGTATGTCTGGAGGACTCTGGTTCTGAAGCGTCGTTAGTGACTGGCGATGAATTTTGAATCAAGTCCAGGTACTTAGGGTGATCACACGGGGAGCTTGGAGTTTTTGGTTCCTTCAGAGGAGCCTCTGTCTTGAAAGCTGTTGATCATTATTGAAAAGTGTTATTTAGAATCTTTTATTCGGAATAAAATTTAAATTACAAATCTATGATTAATCAGAATACAATTGATCGTTTCGGAATTATCTAAAATCGAAACTGCTTCTAGCGTATATCTTTAAGTATTGTAGTATGTATTAATCGAAATTATTTATTTTCTCTTAAAATTTTACTATTTGATTACTAACAGTGAATGGGTAATCCCGATGGTGGAAAAGCGATGTAGTATTCGGTATCCTCGCCTCGTAATTGTGGCTGTGATGGTCTCAAGTCTAAATCGTTTCCAGTCGAGGAACGAGGAGATGGGGAATACCTAAGCGCCGGGGAATACCTTCCTGCGAATGGCTTTGGAGCTGGTGGTATTTCGTACGACATCACACCCGCTTTATCCTCTCTGGCATTTTGTAACTGAAATAATTTTTCATTCAGAAATTTCAAGTTCTACAATCAAATAAAAATATTTGTAGCTGTAGGAAGGTTTTCAAAGTTCTTTATCGAGATATCGATTATATATTTTTCTAAATACTAACTCGTCGATCTTCAGTATCAGAATGAGTTCCACTGTCACCTAAACTGGTCCCACTACATCCGCTGGCAGTGCTCATTCTACCAGACGAAGACGAGCCTAAGAAAATAGAAATTAATTAGAATATTTTCTCTCCAAAGAACAAATTTACTATCGAAATATGTACTTGAAACACTGCGGAGACTTAGACTGCTAACTGGCCTACGGTCGGTTAGGGCACCATTAACATTCTCCACTTTACTGGTCGAAGAAGAATCGTCACTTCCGGTCGTAGAGTCCTTCGTATCTACAATTTAAAAGTAAAAATAAATTAGAACCTTATGAAACAGAGGATTATCTATAATATATGTATTTTGCTCTAACGAACCTTTCTTTCCTTTGGAGAAGAACTTTCTGATTCTGTCAAAAGGTGTAGGAGCCTTCATTTCCTCTTTCATTCTTTTCTGTATTCTTTCATACTCTTCCCTCATCGCAGTGAGTTGCCTCTGTTTGTCTTTGAAGCTCTGTTGAACATCGTTGCGATTCCTCCAGTTCTCGACCAATCTTTCCACTTCGGTTATCGTGAACACGTTGTTCTTGAAGTCGTTTATGATTTCCAGTAACTCGTCCTGAGGCCCAGATGGTTCTCTCGACTTTGTGCTGCTGGAATTGGAGGTGGTTCTGCCATAAGAGAAGGAGGATTGACTATTTTCTTCTCGAGCAGGTATGGGATGAGAATCTGAACGACTCTGAGTGGGCGTCGCTGTTCGAGATGGCTGCTGGCTCACTGCGTTTGACGTTGGTGTTTTTGGTCCTTAAAGAATTAAATTTGGAAACATCAATTTTTCGACAGTGCTTGGAAATGTTTCAGGTTGGAATATTTCAAAAATTATTTGTACATCACAAGGTTTCAAAATTTAAAAATTTAAGTACTCAAATATTTCAATATTCAACTTGACAAATTTAAATATACAAATTCAATAGTTCAAATTTAAATATCCTACGTTTATCTCTTTATAGAGTTACCTACCAGCTGGATGCATTTTCATATAACCTTGAAGAGGGAGTTCAAAGCCGTTCGAGGAGGTCATCACAGGCGTTGGTGTTGATGGACTGGCGATGACGGGAGTCGGTGCTGGTACGATTGAATAATTTGCCTCAATGGGGTTACTGGTGGTCGGGCTAGGGGTTACTGATAATTGACCTGGCAAGATCAAGGACGTTATTGGTCTTGCGGCCGGTGGCACCGAATAGGCTTCGCTCAAGGGTCGTGGACGACAATAATCCTCCTTGTCGTTATTGGTGTCGCTTGATGTGTTAGTTGTCGATGGGTCCGCGCCTGAAAGATGTTTCAATCTTAATATTGGGCCATCTTGGTACCATTTCATAATCATTTAGAATTCTTATTTATGTTTAAATATTTGGGTATATCGCAATTGTTTATCTGTATAATTATATATTTGTGACCATAGATTCAAATATAAGTGCGTACAAATTTCAAAAGATATAAAATACAGATTTTAATAAAAGAGGGTCTACTCACTTGCCGCTTGGTCTGTAGTGGTCTCGCTGATCACTTTCAAATAGCTGTACATGTTAGTGAACTCGTTCATTTGCTGCGGCACCGTGCGCGAGAATTCAAGGGGAAGCCCGAAACATGCAATTCAAAAGTAAGATACCAGTTAATTCACCGAAACATACCAAAATATCAGTAAAAAATTCTATAAATCAAGCCTACTATCATTCTTCGTTAACAATATCTCAAAATTCTATGAATATTAAAGTTTCTAATTGTAATTAGAATCCGGACGAAACTAGTTAGAGTCGTCAAACTAATTCCAATTGACCATAACTGATTTTCATGGAATATAATTAATTAATTATTTAACGAGTCGTAATTAACTCTAACCGATTCCGACTAAATCCAACTGATGTTAATTAATTTTAACTGATTTTAACTGATCACGTTTTCAATTGGAAGTCTACGGACAGCTAGACGCAGAGTTTAGAGAAAAATAGAAGGTGGATCGTCCAAGCGACAATTTGCAATTAGGTATAGAGAAATATCACGAAAGTACCGGTTCCATTGGACTAACTGTGATGTCGCTTTAAAGGTGATGTTTTTGTACCATGTAGCCACGAAGCTGATGCGCCAATCTCGTATGTCCTGCCTGCTCTGCAAGATCCGCAGGGGTCAGTTCCGACACGTTCCTCAGGTCGCATGCTATATCACCGCCTGGACACTCCAACAGTTGCCAAGCTAATCTCTCCAGGCCGAAACGTGCGGCAAAGTGTAACAACGTCGGATTCTCTTCGGGGCCTAGAATAATTAAGAGTTTACTTTACTTCTTAATCTATCATATCTGTATAAAAATTCAGAACTTGACTTAAAAACTATGAAATGAAATTTTAATCTAAATCTGAATGTTTAAATTCAAATTCCGGATCGTAGGATATCTCCTAACAATAAGATTCATAAGTTCTTACCAACCAGCCTTTCTATTAGTCCAGCAAGCGAAACAAACAATATTTAATATTTTCACCAGATACATTTGTCAATGATTAAACTATTTCAAATCAGCAAATACTCACTTGAGTGAACTTTTTGGGTAGACACTACCCCACTGGGCGTAGACAGGAGATTGAAGTGCGGTGGAACGTTTCGTTGAAACGCGTGGACCATCCAGTTGTCCAATTTTTCGCGATCACCAGGATTAAAGCCGAAGGTCTACGAATGAAATTCAATTTTTACCACATTTGAATCTATTTGGATAATCATAAGAATTTCGAATTTAATCTATCAAACTATTATTCGCATTTACCTGGCACATAAATTCTAGGGGATTGTCATGGGCTCTGAGGATTTGATCGAGTTCCCTGAGCCTGCTCTCGCATTTTACTTGCCTCACACCAAGCGGACAACCATTCTTCGCTATACGAACACCGACCAACATCGATACCTCTAAACATCTGTCGGGAATGGAGAATTGCAGGGCATAGGGATTTCTTCGTTTAACGTGGGCGATGTCAATCGCTTCGCCGCAGCGATCCACGATCACTGATACATTGTCCTCAGGTCGTAATGGGTCGTTTAACAACGCGATTATCCTGTTATGACCCTGAAAGTATTTATTTTCTTTTTATATTAAATTTATATTTTTTTCTTCTTCTTTGAAACACACTTAAACCCAGAAACTTCCATAATCAAGCCTGTTTAAATATATATGTATATCTGTAGCGATTACATGTATACAAGATGCAGGATTGAAAGTATCATACAAGCAATAGAAGTATTTTTGTTCTTTAAGTTGATAAAATTTTATTTGAAGTTAATGAAATCGTTCGCTGCCATTTAGCTTTTTGCTTTAATTCAACGAAATTGTCTGCAGTGATTTACCTACCAGCTTCACTTTTTTCGGATGAACCGAAAAGGCGGTTTTGTCGCTCCTCAACGCAGGAGGCGGCATTGTGCCAAGAATTCCAACCGCGGCACCCAGAAGTTCACCAACGAATGTTTCGTCCTGGTCTTTCACGAAGAATTTTCTCCACTGATTGTATGAGACCAGAATCGACTTGTGGACGTCGCTGATGTGACTATCGTGGACACCCAACATCATCGCTAGTACTTTGTCGGCGATTAGCTGTCTGGAGAGATTCGTCGCGTGTTCTGGCCGAGTTTGCACTCGTTCCAACAATATTGGACACACGACGACGATCTGCAAGCGAGCCGATCGAATCCTCTCCTCGGTGCCAGGTTGCATCGATTCTTCGATTGTCACGTGACGAACTCTGTAATTTCCGATTTGATGGAGAAATAGTTAAAGAGATGTGATTAAAAACTTATCAACGATGATGGAAACATAGTTAGAAATTATGAAGTATGAAATTATGTTAGAAATTATATAGAATGGTTATACTTTGCAACGATATAATAGAAATCCATTTATTCGAATGTGAATTCTTATTGTATGCACGAAAAATCCTAATGAAGAAATTCTGTATGATATGAATCGTTTGTCAATAAATTCATGAAACTAAGATCTGCTTACTTAAAAGGCGGCCGGCCTTGTTGCCTGCTGATCTGCTCGAAACAGGCAGTGAGGTAATTGACCCACAGACTCGAAATTTCGCTGTCCTTGCTCGACACGAACAGTACATCATCTTCGGGATGTGAATCGATCTTCGACAGTCCGGTCGCTGAACGAGATCCTGCAAGAATTTATTTTAATTCCTCAAACTTCGTCGTACGTTCGTCTATTCATTTTAATATTGTAAAGACAAAGCAGGTTACCAATTTATAAAAACTAAGTTCGAGTAGAATAATTATAGAGAAAAGAGAAAGAAAAAATGGTAAAATAACAGCGTAAAATAAATCGATAACTCCTGCTATTTACACCTGGTCTTAATTAACGATCAGGTTAATTTGTACAAGCCATTAGCGGGAAGGCACACCTTGCTTTAGTTTTCTCCCCCGGCGGAGTCGCGTTCAATTTCGCTTAATGCGGCTCGCGACACGCGACGTTAATGAAATAATACCCTTCTAATGCGTTTGTTCCGCATTATTCGAGAAAACGACATCACGGAGATGTCTGATTAACACGGGCGAACGCCGTCACGCGAAAATCTTGATGAATCATCAGTGATGATCATCGTGATAAAATAATAATATACTTTACTCCGCTTAATTTCGTATGACTCGTTAATGATATGAGTAGAGATAGTATCTTTCAATTTCATTGAATCTTTTCCACGTCAGTGCTTGATTTGACAAGAACGTAAAAATTATTATTAATCTCGTGACCCACTCACAAGGTAAGCTGATCAATTTCGTTTTTCGAAAATTTGTGAATTACAAAGTATGTGATTGATACTTGAATTGGTAACCTTGAAATATGTCGTGGAACAGTGAACGCGCGAAACTGAGGCTCATGGCTTATCTAAACGTTTCACAGCAGTCGGCGGAAAGAGCAGCTCGTGAGTTTATCGAGCGTACAATGGTATAATTAATGGGGTCGTCCATTTTCCATAACCACGATCGTTTCTTGTACAACGGGGCTTTTGTGCCGGTTGATATCGATATCTGACAGAAACCGACTGGAAACGCACCAGGGCTTATGATCCCTGCATCCCAAAATAACTAGAAAGAGTTCACTTTCGTTCTCTTTCTTCTTCTTTCTCTTTCTTTTTCTTCTTTTCCATCCCTTTCGATTATAACACCCTGTCTATTATCGATTGTCGTTCGACAGGTTTCATAAAATAATTGAACTAAGCTCATAAATGGTAAAAGATGGAACACTGTATGATGTAGGTAAGATGGTACGTATAAGGTACATTTACTAACTAACGTAATTTAGTTAGTTTTTAAATAAAGTAAAAATAATGTAAATAGTAAATTAGTCTCCTAAATAAAACAAAAGTTTTTTTTTATGAATGTCAAAATTCCGAGAAACATGGAAGTTTTATTTCATTTGTGAATGAAGAATTTTGATGACTTAAAAACATATTTATTCAAGTCTTTACATATCAGGCACAAAGAATAATACAACTTTCTCCTTCTCTATTTTCCTTTCAATAGAAAAATTATTTTCCCTTTCCTTCTGTATAGAAAAATAGCAGAACTTTATTCGTGTCTACTGTGCAGTCTGAAGAGTGAAAAAAAAGATTTGAACCTATAATAATCAATTATTTTTTATAAATTTTGTATATCCTTTAAATTGAGGAAAAATAACGAAGTTAACAAAATAGTTTCGCCAATAGCCTTTAATTGTACAACTGTATTCAACAGCAAAGTTATCATAGTGCGAAACAAATAAATATAAGAGGAAAAACTGAGGAGAATTATTTTCAAAGCACATAGTTGTATAATGAGTAAGGATTTAAAGATGCATCGGAATCGAAACGATGATGGAGTTATGGGAGAATGGAAAGCTTCATAGCCTTGCTGGGGTACGAAGACTCTGAAAATAACCGGGCACGGGGTAAACTTTCATTTTCTCCCCTATTCCTCTGTACGCGTACAGTTTTCCGTGAAAACCGCGGACAAATAAACGCACTGTTAAGAATAGAAGAACACCATAGCCGGTGCAAAGGGTTCGTTTCCGTGTTCGTAACACGTGGTTTCCATCCTGAACACATAATGTGAAGCGAACGTCAACCTTTTCATCGAGTCGTACTGGCCTAAACTTTGCTCTCTCGTTAAAAGAAAAAAGGCTTAGATAAAAATAATATTCCTAACTTCTTGTCTCTATCTTCTCATATTCTTGAGAATTCTTTTCAGTTATCATAGATGGATTATTCATATTACTGCTAACATTTATTATTATTTCATTAATATTCGATTATTATTGTTAATTTTTTAAATGAACATATTAAAATAGCAGAAATTTCTCTCAATTACTAAACGAGTACTCTGTTTCGAATATGTTATATAATAATGGAAACGTAAAAGAAAAAATATATTTTCGTGGCAAGAATATTCCTTTTCAATTATAAACGTATTAGAGGGGATTGACGATTGAAAGATCTTCCTTCCCGTACTTGGCTTCTCTAGTCGCCATGTTGGCGGTTCTTGCGTTTGCTACGTGACGCGCGTGGCTTCCGTTTTCGGCGTATCCGGTCTTCCACCGAATTAATAGTCGCAAACGATTAAAGTCGCGAGCCGTTATGTGCGCTCTTCGTAACACGATCCCGGCCTGCACGACAGGAAGCATTATAACGGATGTTTTCGAAAAATATAATTCCGCTATTGCGGACGTCGACGTCGATCGGCTTTCTACTCCTTTTATTCTCCTTCGCGAATTAAAAAATTGTTGAATTCTGTCGAAATTCTTCTTTCTATGCACTTTTTACTCGATTACGTTGCTGTTTACTTTTACAGCTTTGCAAATTCTTTATAAGGACGCGTAAGAAGTAGAACTTGATGAGATATCAATATCACAATTATTGCAACTGTGCAACGATATCGTGATACTCGAGTGAACATCAGGCAGAAAGAAACTTCCCTTGCAGCGCACCCTTTAATGCATTTCTTAATATACTTTCGTCCAAACAGACTGGCTATTCGCGTACCTCGAGATCTTTAATTTACCACATCTACCTACATTTAATATTTACTGCAGTCTCTGCAACTACTCTCCGTTCCTGCTGAATCCTATTTCTCGGATTTAAGGCAAAAATATTCGATGTATCTCCTCCGAGCATACTCTTACTTTTTAATTTACTATCTATTGTACAATGTGTGCAACAAATACGAACGAATTATTTGTCAAAAATTGTGCGATAATGTTAATTTAGAACGTTTGAAGATATGAATTTTTTCAGATCCCTTCAAAAACTATTATATCCACTGAAGATACGAAAGATCCGTGTTTATACTTCAAGTGTACGTAATTTTTCACGCAATAAGAGACAAACGGAAATATTTGAAGCTTCCACGAAAGAGTAAAAAGAGAGCATAATGTATAAATCATTTTGACAAAAACCAGGACTCTGAGTTATCTCCTAAGTCACGAAACTTTTTGCTGCGAGATGCGAAACAGGAGAAATAAGTCGAAAGACACGGGCGTACATAAATTACGAGCAAAACGAGACACTTACGCGTGATGTTGGACAAATCCAAGAAAGTCGGCCGGTTTCGTCGCCGGGACCGTGGCGTTTCGCACGTGTTCGCCATATTTTTCTGCGGGACAAACTTCTCGGCCATTTCCTTCATTCGGTTTCTTTCTCGCGCGTGCCGTTTCACCCTCCAAATATTCACCAACACGAATTATTCGCGTATTTACCACCGATTCGTGTTTTCTTTCATCGTCGATGATGAAATGGAAAGGGAGAAAGAAATAAAATGAACTGTTCTCGAGAAGAATTTCACTCAAAGGACACGGAGGATCGGATTGAACGAACACCTTCGATTTATCGTCGACGACTGACCGGTTCGAAAGGATCGATTCGATACGTGGAATGACCATCGTCGAATTCGAATCGTTTCCCCCACCAATGATCGACGTTCGCGTCATTGTTTTCACGTACGGACTCAGAAATTAGACGATGCCTATAATTATGATGGACGAACGTGGAATATTAAGTATACGAGTGTCTTCGTTTGTTTTGGATCTGAACGGTTGCCAAGGGATGGAGACAAAGTTCTGTCACATCTGGGGATGTGGCTTTTTCTCCTTGCTCTCTTTTCTCTTCTTTATTCGTATATAAATGTACTTCTTTTTTTTAGGAACACTGTAAAAGAAAGAGGAATTCGAGAAGAATTTTTACGCTAATTTTATTACAAATATATCGGAAAACCGAGGCTGTATTCGCGAATTGGAAGTTGTTTCGATATGTAATTCGGTGATTAGAATATTGAAAGAAAGAATTATCGCTCATCGAAAGATAAACGAAATCTTTGACGCGTCTAGTGTGTAACAATTTAAGAAATTCAGAAATGCGTACATTCGTTTGAAAATCTTTTAATAGCTTACAAGAGCGAATTACAATTAAAATTGGAATATAAAATTTCGAATAATGTAACAGAATTAAACACTAAAATAATATATGTATGTAAATATTAGTGGCAATAAAAGTATAAATATTAATATTACATAAATATTAATAGGATATTTGAAATGAAATTTATCGTTGATAGTTTAATCGAAAAATCCGTTGAAGCTCGTCACATAGCACGATAGATGGTAGGAATAAGCGATCGTGTAAAGAAGAAAAGGCTAGAACGTCGCAAAGATGGTGGCTGGCATTTGTATTCGGCACGGCGCACGGGTCCCTGCATACGATTAGCATATACTGCATATCCTGCGCATCGGGTGCATCAGGACGACAACACGCTTTCGAATGCACGAAATTGTCTCCGTCGGGGAATTCTCGAAGGACGCTTTATAAATAATTTCTACGAATTCTCAGATTTCATCCCCCGTTCGCTCGTCGTTTGTCCTTCGTCAACACACCTATCTACGTCCCTGATAACTAAAAAACAATTCTGCGGTTTTCGCTGGATAAAACGAGGAATACGCGTGTCCTGTTTACGAGCGATTCCTTTTCAGAATTATATCTATATAGGGTGTTCCGAAACACGCGGACTTAATAATATGAGAGTAATTTTAGGACACAAAAGAGGAAGAAAATTATTTGATTCGTCCTTTGAAAATGGAAATAAATTATTATTCATAAATATTGTTCGATGTTATTAACTATATCAAACATGATCTCCTTTCTTAGCCGTTTTCGCCTCGTAGTAATTTTTAAATATTAAACTGTACTATTTTACTCAACTATTTAGAATCGTTGTTAGAAATCGTGAGTTGTATTTGAGTTACTTATTATTTGATTTTAGTTTTTCAATATACAAACTAATAAACTGACCGCAGAAAGACGATCAATCGATCGCCTCGATAGCTAAATTAAATATTTTGGATTTTTAGTACAGTACTCAATTAAAGTTTACGGTCCGTCTGATGAAAACTGGTATATTTGTATTTAATTCGTCGAGTAATGCTAGAAATATATAATAATAGGCTTAATAAATATAATAGGCTTTATAAAATATATTTTCTATTGTAAAACGAAGATTAACCTAGACCTTTCTGAACACCCTATATACGCTCTTTCGATTAACGATGAGATCGATTAGCGATCGAGACAGTCTATACATTTTTTATTGGCGTCGCACTGGCGCGTCAATAGCGTCACAACGGTTCATTAGAATTTTTAATTCAGCTATTGTTGCGCATGATGATTTTGGACGCTTTTAAACGCACCCTTATAACGATATATGGAACACTGGAGCACATTTGTAAACAATACAATGGATCGGTTATGGTCGAGGAATTTTCCTTCAACAAAATTTCGTATTGTTAATATACCTCTATATATAATAATCTAAAATTAGACAATTAATAATTAAATACAAAGAAAATAATATTACCAAAGTACTCCATGCTTCGTTTCGCATAATGATTCTCTTCTTTGATCTTCATTTTCCCGATGTAATATCTCTTTCACAATTGTTAATCGTCGAGTCTATGAATTTTCAACACGAACACATCGTACCAATCATTTTACACCCCATATAAACACGTCGCCTTCGGATTTGCACGAATTTTGTACGTCACCGTGAAGAGTTTGCTCGACACGTTCCATTCGATGCGGAATACCAATGATTTTTGGTACGGGGAAAAGTAATAAATCGAAGGAGAAAAAGGGAGAACGAAGATGTCGATGGAACGGACGAAAAATGGTAATAGAAGAAAAAACAACGTCCTCCTGCAGCGCGGCGCGCCTCGTCACTGAACATCATCTCGAGGGTTGATTCGGGAGATGCGTTCGGGGAACTCCGTGGATCGCGCGCATGCGTGACCAGCTGCGCTTAGATCTGCGCAGACGCCACGTTCAAATATTTTGGGAATCCACGTGGTTGCCTCGCGTGAGAACCGCGGCACGCGACGCGAAACTTTAACGTTCTCATCAATTTTAGAATTACAAAGCAGAAGTAATTTCAAACGTGTAATACATTTACATTTTGCGCTAGAGTGAAATTAATTATTCCGTATTACGGAGTTAAACGAGCACGATACACGTCGTGATAAGAAACTAGAATAATGATCAGTTTCCTAACCTATCTTTTAACCATGTTCTTACATGAGATTACATATTTGGTATTAAGTACGATATTTTTGTTTGTTCTTCATTTTAAAAGCGATTATTATCGTGCAATTAAGTTAAAGTTACGAAGAACGAGTCGTTATATGAGTAGAAAGATCGGCGCTTCGTTTCGAAAATAAGATCTGATAGCGATCGCGCTTTGTCTACTCGGGCTGGCTTAATTAGTCATTAATTGAGTTAATTAAGAAAGAACCGCGCGGGTATTCCAGGATCGCTTTACAAGACGACTCGTCTTCGAATGAAACTCGCGTACTCTTTAGCCTGCAATTGGTGCGCTCTTTTCGCGGACTTCGCAATCTCTCGAGATAAGGAAAGACGCGCAAGCTCACACATCCTAAATAAATAGTCTGTGACCCTAAACAGGAACATGGTAATCGCGATGCAAACATCCTTCCCAATTATTGCTAAATTTTTTTATGCGTATTCATTTTGTATGATACACGTTAAATGCAGAATTATGAAAATCGAAAAGATACTAGGAAAATTTTTTGATACAAAAGCAAGTAGAAATACTCGCCTACATATACAAATGATGGTCTTCTTGTCTAATTAATGTCCATTCATTAGTACCAATTTATTATATTTTTCATGAAGTATGTATATAGTTCTATTATCGTTAGCATAAATCGACTAGACTGAGTACAGTATTTCATAATAAGTACTTGTATTATACTACAACGATTTTTACTTTTGTTAGTATGGTACAAAAAATACTAAATTCATGAAAACTCTTTTACCACTGAATCATACTACTTTTAACGATATCGCCCAAGTGCCCATTTTTTTCTCTTTCCTCTCCCTTTAATTTCCTTCTTTTTCCACAAATTAAGTTCTCCACGGAGCACTTGACACCGAGATACAAAGAGTGCTCACATGTGGAGAGTTGAACCACGCTTGCCGGCGATTTTCTCGACGAAAAAACTTAAACAGGACGTCCATTCACGGCGAAATCGAAATTCCAGCGAGTCGCGTTTAGGCGGCTCCCTTTTACACGCTCCTATTTCCGTTGCCGCTGCAAACCGTCTGCTAGGAGGTTGCACGACGTGCTACTACGTTTTTTCTTCGCGCAAAGGCGTCTCGTGCGCGATGCTTGTTCTCCACTGACGCAATAGCCAACCGTCTTACGTATAATTTTAACGAGAATTGTTGAAATAGTTTAACTAGAAATTTTTTGCAAGAATAAAAGATTTAAAAAAAGCTAGAGAATTGGATTAAAAATCTTTGTATAAATTTGAAAATAAAGCTTACTCTATTTGATAACATTATATACATGTTAACAAAAAAAGACGAATGAAAATTTGTATAAAAGCAATGTATTTGAATTTTGTGCTATTTATTTCTTATGAGAAACTGTTCCAACATCTTTATGAAAATTTAAAAAGAGAATTTATTCTATTTGGAAATACAAAGTCCGACAAGGAGAAGTAGTAAAAGCGGATAGATTTGTTTCAAAGAAACATCTACAAAGGAAGATGCAATAAAATCATCATAAAGGCAAGGGTTTCGTTTTAGAAGGATTCCGGCAAGTTTTTAAAGGACACCAATTACAGTATATCGCTTCCGTTGGATAGCGTTTCCTCCCATAGAAAACGAACGAAGAGGTCGTCTGATGTGTGCCCGTGGAATAACAAGGAACGGGAAAATAATTGCTTCCAGGTATTACTTGGCGGCGGAAACGACGAAGACTACTCCATTAAAACACGATTTATCTTTATCAACTACGTATGCGTGGTTTTAAACATCAGAAAATAAAATCTAAATATTAAATGTATAACAAAACATAACATAATCATTTCTCCAAACAAATTTTTTATTCAAGAAAAAAAAAATCCTATCGTCAAGAAGCAATTTCTACAAATGAATCTCTCTCAGAGATAGAAAGATACTCCTTTTTCTATTCATGTAAGAAACTTCATTACATTCATTCAACGTAAGAAACAAGAAAAATCCCCCAAATATTTCTTCGACTACAAATTTTTAATCGAAGAAAAAAAGATACCCCAATTTCTCTAATCTAATCTATTTATCGTCAACTACTTAGTACAACAAGAAGTTAGTCCCTCGAAGGGAAAGGGAGAGAAAGAGAGGGAGAGAGAGAGTCTTTCTCAGAGTCGGTATGTCAGCTCTTTTTTCCCTCGTTCAACGCAAGGAACATCTAGGACAAGCCTCTACTTGTTACCTTGAACTTAGATAAGCGCCCCTTGGACTCGATTATAATTTGACGAGCGTTTAACGTGCGTTGAACAACGGCGGCTGTCCGACGAATATTTTATTTGACAGTCTAAACGCGATAGTAATTCGTTTACGGTCGATGCTCGACCCTCGCGTAACCCCCTAACTGAGAAATTGGGCCTCTCCAATTAAGGAAACGGTCGGGGAGAGAAAGAGAGTATGTGCGGCATGCGGCCGCCGTCCGAGTGACCGAGCTGAGAATACGAGTCTTAAGGTCTCGGAGCACGGCGTCGCGGCGTCTTATTGCGCGTGTCGCGCATAACAAGTTGTGTACCACGTTACTAGTATGTCAAGACTATGTTAGGCTTCAATGTTGAGGTACGCAGGATTAATGGTTTGGATTGAGATTGATAGCAAAGTTGGTGGAAAGCATTCGATGTTTATGGGAACGATAATTTGTTTGTTGAGCTGGTAACCGGGAATTTAATGTTACATCGGGTATCGTATTAAACGGGAGGTATTTTGAAGAAGCATAGAGAAGATTTTCGTCCCTTATTTCTATTGGGTTGGAGAAGTTTCGAGCGAAAGGAATAGAAAGAATGTAACGCGAAGGTAAGATAATGCAGCGAGAGAGTGAAAAAGCATGTAAGACTTGAAAAATCTCAGCATGTTTTGAAAACTGAATTACTTTCTATCGCAGTATTTTCTTTACACCCTTGCTTACTGTATGAAAAGAAGAAAATTCAAAACACCGACGATTCATTTTGGATTTTTATTTCAACCTAATCCACCTCTTAATCTTTAGCTAACCGCCAATTAGCTGACGGGAACTCGTATTTTAGCGTGGTCATTATCGTCATTCAGAAACGCGCATTAAAAAACATGCAGTGCTCTATATCACCGGTCTCATGCAACAACACAACTATGGGATATCGCGATGGATACGAAATTAGCGACTTCTCCTCTCTTTCTTTCTCCCACTTTTCCTCGATAATTAATCGCTTACCGCAAACGGTTCATTAATCGTTCGTTTCGCGTAACGCAGCGAGACGAGACGGGCGCGAAACGTTGTGGAACGTGAAAATTTATCTGCCATTATATACTTCTAGGCGAGAATTTCCACGAAATCAGAGGCAAACTGGCGACGCTTTATCAGTCTCTGTCTCGGACGAATTCGTAAACATCATCGTTCTTCTCTTCGTTTCGCGCAATTCAATTGTTATTAGAGAAAATTGTACAAGTTACAAGTTACCAATACTAATACATTTTACGTAGGATTTATTGGACGAAATGTTTTAAAATTATAAAGAAGAAATCTCATGATTTATAACTTGCGGTTTATCGATTTACTGATATTACTATGTAGTTGCTAAATTATTGTCCAAGTCCTCTTGGACCTGCAACGTCGAGCATTGCAACGATTATTTAATTAAAAAGACAAAGATTATTTATAGAGAAAAATATTATTTCATTAAGAAAGAGAATTGTTTGCACTCGTCTGTTCACATATTATATTTTATATTCCAAACTGTTGTATATCCCTTTGCGCAAATTATTTCGCATAATTAAATGACATATATTTATATGTCACGAATAATTAAGTAACACGTGTTTACGTGTTATGACCATTTTAATGTATATCTCAAATCCACGCGTTTATCTGGCACAAATGACTAATTACAAATATGGGTTACAGACGATGCAATATCAGTCACATCGAAATCCATGTCTTTCTATAGGCGTTTCCATAGAATTGTAATAGACACAAAAGATACATGAATAATCATTGAATGCATTGGACTTTGACAAAGTTTCAGATAAGAAGAAATCTCAATTGTTCTGTAGTAGACTCCTAAATCATAATTCATAACAATATCGTAAAGCAAATATAGCTATATAACGAAAAAGTAAACATTGTATTTAAAAATTAACGATTTAATATCACTACACCAACTACTCTCATTTTTTCAAGAAATCCTTCAAAAATCTCAGTCGATTATTCATGATCAGAACATATTCGACGAAACAAACAGCTTGAAATTTCGATATAGAAAGATAAATCAGAAGAAAATGTGGAAAATTTGTTGGCAGAAATCCTCTAGATGATAATTGAATCTTATTACCTGGTCTGAATTAAAAGAAAAGATCAGACTATTACGTACACAAAGAGATCCGCGTGGTGCTGAACGCCACTCGACGTCTTGTAATTAGTCATATTTAGCAGCGTCGAGAGATATAAATCGCGAATTCATGGAACCAGCGAACGAAGGCCTGACAAGAAAAAGGGTTTCTGGCGGCGCGAACGAACGAATTGCAGTACACAGCTACGACAACGCGTATGCCGACGCGTTTCCTATGACATTCTTTGTGGTGATGTCGTTGCGTCGCAGAGTTGAGCAAAATTGTACTCGGATAACTGGTAACGAATAAAGATAAGGAATAAAATTTGTTTCGCCAATAATGACAGAATATCTAATCGAACAAGAATTTATTCGATCGAGAAACTATTCGTGTAAGAATTTATCCGAATAAAAATTTATTCGGACCACTTTATCCCTTTAAGAATTTATTTCGATAAAAAATGTATCTATTTTGAGTCAGGGATGGAGAAAAAGTACTGTACGTGAAATATATCTTCAAGCGCAAATTGTTGTAATATTGGCTCTCACGACTAACTTCTTCTTCGGCAGGAATGAAACGATGCGTTTTACTCTTTCTATTATACTTCTTTCTTTCCCACTGTCTCAGTAAAAAGCTCGTTCTTCTTTTAAATATCTCCTTAGAAGCGGTATTACGAATTTCTAAGATTTTAATGGCACGATTCCTCCAAAGAAACGAGAGGGAATTGAAGACGAAGGAGACAGCGGTGACTGTAAATTAGGATTATCTGGTTGGCACTGATTGAACCAAAAAATCACCGTGGCCCTTATTCGTTAGAACTATCTCGTATACAGGATGCCGGGAGTTCTCACAGATATAATTTATCTATGTTACTCATAAATTTCCACGGAGATAATAAAGAAACCAATCCTTCACCGGAATTTCTCCTCTCGATATTTTGACCCTTGCACGTGGCACCATCGAATGATATAACTCGCGTATACTCACGAGATCGAAAAACACCCTGTGGTGCATCAAAATACGGGAGTAATATTATAGGTAATAATTCGTGTAAGTTCCGTAAATTTCAAGTAATCGCAAATATTTCTTACAAAAACCCCCTAAGGCACATCGAAGATAATTTTTATAAAAGAAAACAGATGGATAGTAAATTATGTGCAAAAAGAAGAATTATTGCGATTTATACGATAATTCAAAATAAGAAATAACTATATCTTGTTTATTTAGCGTTGCTTGATATTTGTAAAAAATGTTGGAAATATTAGAAACATTGAAAAGTTTTATTTAATTTAAGCTTAAATGGAAGTGTAATATATTAGAGGGAATTTATTAAAAGATGGGAGTATGTGCGTCATTTCACTATAAATTGTATTTATGAAGATCTGCTTGATATAGATATATTTTCCTGTACAAGAGTTTGATCGTTTTATATTTTCTTCAATAAGTGCTCTTATTCTCGAAAATAGGAAGTTATGACGGAAAGATTGATTTAACGTAAAAATGCGGAAGAAATATTTACATCCACGGGTAGAAAGTGGCTCCTTTTACTGGACAGTTTCGAGCACAAGAGTATCGAGTTACAAGCTTGGAATCGCTCCTGAAAATAGGCAAGCCGTGGGACATGATGTAGAAACACTTTACTTCCTATAGGGGTTTCTCTCTAGACATTTTATTTTTTTTACATTTTTCATTATCTAAAATAAATTTTGTAGATTTATCTACTTAAAGATAATAACAAGATTCATCATTGTATAGGAAGTTTCAGTAAATCTCGAATTACAGTTTTAAAAGGATTGAAGATAAAAAACAATTTCATGTCTCAAAAATTAAATACATAATTCTAATAAAACAGAAGTAGGATGTGTGTTAGAGATATTTCCCCTCTAAAAAAAAAGTTTTATAATTACATAAAATTTATTTCCGTCTCGACTGGTAGATCTAGAGCGACAAAAATAATAAATACTCTGTGATTGACTTAATTGACAGCAATCAATCAATAATTATCTGATCGTTCCAAACGACACCCTATTGTTCTTATTTCAATTTTTTTTATCACCAGACATCGATTTGAACTCAATTTCCTTTCTATACAGAGCAGTAAAAAATTGTAATATATTAAATATAAAATAGCTATCTTATGAAAGATTTAACAACAAAATAATCGAGCAATAAACACCAAGAATTGGATATAAAAGGAAATTATAACGAAGCATAAAACGTTAATGTAATGTGTAATAATAACTTCATAATCACTAATACATATGAGCAATTAATAGGTAATTCGAGATGGATCGAACGAGAAGCTATAATTATTTAATGAAACAGGCTTCTTTATCATCATCCGTGATTTATTATTCTACAACTCAAACAAACTTTTCTACGTGGGGAAACACTAGCGGAAAATTGTGGCATAAATTTATGAGGCTTATGGAGTCAAAGAGGTGTGTCTGGTTACTCTTGAACTTTTAAGATAGACGCTTAACGAACTCGAAACTTTCCGAGTCATGATCTTCGTAGGCGGTCGACTCTTTACGGAAACAAAGGAGCGACCGGGATCATTCGATTATGTCGATTCGTTAAACATGCAAATTTTGTACCAGCTTACGCTCTGTCGAGTTGAATTCGGTCAAGCTCTTCTGAACTTTACTTGAATGTTGATTTCGTCCTTCCTTTTGCGTAGAAGAAGTTATTTCAAATCCTGGTGATTCGGTAATTTTGCAAGAACACATTTTTATTTTATCGCATTTTTTGTAATTGGAACATCTTGTGTTTTAATTTGGAGCACTAAAAATGTATAAAGAACAAGGAATCTTGTTTTTAATTGTGAGAAACTTTTATAAATTATTGATGATAGAAACGATTCATAAAGAAAGAAATCATAAAAATAATTATTAAAATTTAGGAACAGTTTTATTGGAATAAGTATATTTATCGAGCATATAAGAATTGGCGAATTATTATGAAAAATAAACGAAAGTTGATTCATTGAAATAAGAAAAGATAATGATATGAAATTAATAAATTTACAGAAGAAAAATTTCATGGATAGTAATATCGGTTTTTCGGTTTTTTACGAGACACCACTGAGGAGAACGTAGGTGTATGCAAGGAAAAGAGATATATCAGGAGATACGAGAACGTCCCTCAAAATAAATAGCCTTTTCCTATCGTGGCAGACCTATATCTTTTTCTGTGTCTGAAAGAGCAAACAAGATGGTACGGATTTACCGTATCTAAAGGTGAGATCTCCCTATACTTTCACAGAATCGCTACAGGGGCGAAGGTAACTAGGAAGCCTAATAAATTCATTGGAAATTCACTGAATCACCGGATACTAATTTCAATCCCAAATTTGAGCCCTTGAAAACTCGATAAAAAGCTTTTGACTAGGAAGTGTATTGTTAAAAATGTAAAGTATCTAGATCAAACGATAAGTCGTTAGTATGCACGAGAAATTATTAACGTCGATAACTTGTATTTCGTGGCGAGTAAAATTCCACTACTGAGATAAAAACACGAGTAGTAGCCTGCAGTAAGATTAAAGCAAGGTTAATTTCGATATTTGCACATAAATATCAGTAAAATTGCTAGGAATATTATTAAAGGATTGCAAAAACTAAAATTCAAACAGCTTCTCGTCTTGAAACATTCGACAATCAACACCAGCGAATCTTGCAGTGAAATTGAAGCGAGATTAATTGCAATATTTCTACATAAATATCAGTAAAAGTGCAGAAATATTATTAAAGGATTGCAAGGATTAATACTGGAGGAACTCCCCGTGCTCAAACATTCGACAATTAACGCCAGTGACTGTCGCAGTAAAATTGAAGGGAGATCATTAAGCTTGGAAAATATAATTTTATGAAACTTCAAAGCACAGTTTCCCAGGGACGAGATAGGGGACGTAAATGGCTGAGGGACGTCGAATTCGCGTAAAATTCACGGTACCGTTCCCCGGACACTTTTTCACGGATGACGTAAAAATAGAGAAGAGCCGCCACGCTATGGGGGAATGGGTGCTGAATGTCGACGCACCATGGAAAATGCATATGAACACAAAAATAAGCGGCTGCCGGCCAGATAAAAATAATAAAGGGGCGGCTGTAAAAACAGAAATAGGCACGACTATACGTCGGTGCACAAGGGACGACTGGTCCCTGCAGCCAGCGACATTTCACGCGGTATTTACCGGCGATTGTCGCTAAATCGCTCTGCACCGCCACGGAAACAAGCTTCGCCGGCTTCCGTTGCATAATTTATTCGCGTCGATTCGTAGACATTTCTCGAGTAGACGCTTCCGTTCATGTGCCGGTAAGAGTTACGTTACAAAATAATTTTACTGCGTTCCTTACTCAAATATGTACCAAACACGATATTTAAAATTTGCATTTATATTAGAATCGAAATTATTTAAAAACTGTTAAATTCTCCATCTATGTAATTTCTCAGATAAAAGTAACTAAAATAATTGAGATGGTTGTTTCGGATTAACAAATTTCATCTATATTTCAAATAAAATTTGTCCATACCTTGTTTGTCAAGAACGTTATCTCTCGTGGAGTAATTTATTTCTTACTCCGGCTCTTTATTTATTATATTCTTATTTATTTATTAATTTCCGTAACCTGTAATTTACACAACTTTTGCGCATTATTTCACTGCCTGGCCACCGTGATGGATGAAAGAATCTCGTTTGTCAACAAATGTTTCGACAAATCAATCATCCACGCGGTCCCTTTTGATAACTGAGCATTGTTTGAAACATTATGCAAATGATTTACGCACTGCCGCACGGACGTGACATTCGTACGAGAGTTATCGACAGAGCAGCAACAGTGGACTTCCGGTTCACCGAATAAATCGCAGTTGCCGGACATTGCGTATTGACCAATCAGGGTTCGTTTAGGTACTTGATGATCATTCCGGCTCCGATCACGAAGCCCTTTCCAGGGCGCGAATCAAAATCGGGCCTCGAAATCGTTTCCCCGTGCAGTCTCCATCGCGGTCCCTCCTTCTTCTTCTCCTTCTTTTTTTCACTTGGTCGCAATTAACCCTCGTTTAAAAGGTTTGTGCGCCTCTATTAGGCCACAATAGGGATTTTATAATTCGATCTGCGACGGCTGACGAAAATAATTACTGCTACGCGGGACAAAGACGATGAAACGCGTTTCAGAGGGACATTAAACCTTACAACTTTATTTTATCTATTTTCGCTCTTAGCAGAGGGCTGGAACGAGCTTTAACGCGCAGCTACTGCATTAAAAGTTAAATTAAGAAAAGATTCTTTTTCATTTTCACGCGATTATTCCTCGTAATTGTGACTCTTTCGAGGATGAAGATTTCTGTTGAAGAAAGAGGAGGATGTTCTTGAAGGGATCTTGCATCAATTGTTCGGATGAAAGGGATGAATGAATCGGAGATTTTTCGTATATTCTGGATTAGGTACTGGCCGTTCACGGTTGTTCAATGTGAATTCTACTTTGCTGGGATAATTTCGTCCGTGTAATATATCTGAAGAGCCTATGAAACTAGACTCAAAGAGAAGAAGCTCGTAGCAGTGGAAAATATGTAGATTTTGAAAGGAATTTACTTCGAAAACAAACATTCCGCTGAATCCAATTTTTCCAACTAGCAAAAAGAAAAGATATCCCATTACCAGTTCATAAATTCTACGATTTAGCGCCAATTTAAAATACACATATCCTTGAAAAATGTTAGAAACACATGATTCATCCGATACGTGGCGTCGATCACTCAATAAGAGGATCCATGTTGTTTGTTTTCGGATGTTTGGCTAGTCTTTGGTCTATACATCAATAAATTTCCTTGTAGAGAAACAAATCAGATCGAAATAATTCGTGGAAACGGGTCAAGCCACGGAGTACGAGAGCAATTTGCAATTTTGCTTCGCTGAATCTAGTGGTTGGCTCGTTAACCGGTCAAATTAGCGCGATTAATGATGTCGAAGGACGACCGAGGGATAATTAAGAATAATTACGCCCCAAGGGAAGAGCTCTCTCTCTCTCTCTATTTCATTTCCTTCTTTTCCAGGATCGGATGGTGCAAAAAGACGGAAGATGGTTTCCGTCCTGGCGAACGGAACCTTTAATTTTTAGCTTCTCAGGTATACCTGGAGTTAACGATCAAATAGTAATTACTTTCAATTAATTAATATGCTCAGTGGCTGGTGTTTTACCATGCTAGATATGGTGGATTTCTATTCGTCCTTGGTGACGTGTATAGTGAAGTAAAATATATGTGCGTGTATTGTGTTAACTGAAGCATGGAAAGTTAAGCAACGCAGGGAAGCATTTAAGCATATCTCAGTCGAATATCCTTGAACTTTTTACCCTTCTAACATTTCATATTCCCGCTTTATTACATAGCTAATTTGTCGTAATTTTGTAATTTTTCACATTCCCAATATTTTTCTACGTTCAATTTCTTACATATTTTATACTCCTATTATACTACGCTTTATATTCCTAATTTGTTTTTAACTTGTTTTACGTTTCTAATTTTTTATATACGCAACTTCTATCGAACTATTTTCAATGTTCTATACTTGTGTATAATTATTGTAAAATTGTTTTATTTACAACATTCCGGATATACCTTCTAAAGTATTGATTTATATTTAGAAATAATGAAAAGCTGTTTCTTACTTAAAAAGGAAAGAAAAAATAAAAGAGATTGGTAGGTAGATCACGTTTTTAATTTCGAACAATAACAACGTGTAACACGTGAACGGAGGACGTTAAATGAAAATCGAAGAGGGCAATCGAGAGGGAAGGAAATCGAGTCGTCGCGTTCCGGAAACGAAGTTCGAGCAAAGGTGGGACCGGAAATCGTGCTCGACCGACACCAGGAAGTATAACCGGTAAATATATACGCGGATGGAAAGAGGCATGTGCCGGTGGAATGCTTAATTTCACGGTTATTGACCGGCATCTTGCAGACAGATCTATCGCGACCTGCTCTATTGTCTGCTTAACATGCCATCGGACGAGCTTCGTTACGCGAAACAGAATCATTAATTATTATTCTGCATCTCTGCGAGGGAACAATTAACTGCATATTTCCTGATGTATACAACCGATATCGAACAACGCGGACGAGTTCTAAAAAATATTTCACACGATAGCAATATTTTACTCTCGACTGTTAAGGAAATCGTTTTCGATATGACAGGTGTGTTTTTATTTTCGTACACGGAATATCGATTTGTTAAAATCGAACAGCATGTAGGAAAGATATATATTTTATTATATGAAATATATGCTTTTTTGGCATTCGGAATATCGAACTATTAAAATTGAAGACCATTGGAGTATATCTCACGTGTTAATTGAAATAGGCGTATCTGATTGAAAGGTAGATTTGAAAAAATTACGTTTAGTATTTAACAACCAGACATCGATATCATACACGCTCGAGATATAAATTTCTTATTTAATAAACATATAAATGAATTACTTTTGTGCTACCTGGCAGCAATGACTCGATTTACGCGAAAGTTACAGATACGCCCTTTTGAGTTGACACGACAGAAACACGATAAATATTATATTTTTAATGATCTTCTGGCTGAAATTTAACGAAAAGATGAATTTAAATTAAATTCGTAATGTTAGAGTGAACAGTTTTGAGATATTAAAGCTTTCCACACTTTAAAAGTATTACAATTGTCAGCTCTACCACTGATTAGATAAAGTGAATGTTAGATAAAGATGTTTTCAAGATTAGATATTAAAATAGTATACAATTTCTTGTCGAAGACTGTAAGATTAGGACGTCAGAGTTGTCAAATCTGTCAAAATATAAAACATATAAACAAGATAAAAAAATAGGGAAGAAACCCTCTATGACACTATTTCATTTAAAACGCACCTATTAATGTGACATTTTCTGTTATCTATAACACCTGTCTATAGAAGTGTTAAAATGATATTGCAAATTATTAGTTTCTCACTAATTTTCCATCAGATTCCGAAATTCTAATTATTCTCGCGAATAAAGCAAAATTCATTTATAGAAAAAATACTCCCAAAGCATCGTTGAGCATTCAAGTGACACGTAATACGTGTTAATACACGTGTTATACACCATATATATTGTAACAAGCTTACGAAAACATTGTCCATAAGCCACGATTCGTTGAACAACACCGATATCAATATCAAGTATACATGTTCTTGGTGGTTAGTAATTTATCACCCTTTGGAAGGCTGAAAGACCGATGTCGAAACGGAAACGCGACAGGTCGCGTTGTCGTAGAGCTGGAATACGAATCAGCGTGGCTTGTCGACACGGTTTGTTTTAACGACACCCGGGGACAGAGTGTCACGACAACGTCTCGTCCGGATGCAACATGGCGCGATTCCGCAGAGCCGGATGCACCGGTTCTTTCGTCGTGCCCGTACACACAGTTTATCCTGCTAGCTACGTGTGGCCTCGTACACACCATGGAAAATATAGTATAAAGCAGAGTGTATCCTTTCGACGGGTCGTACTGACGGGAACGACGTGACAATGTCAACAAGCGAACGAAAACTTCCGGTTAAAGCGAACGACGATCTCGTTATCGTCGATGTTAAAGCAGAGATGTTATTTCTCTGATTCTTCGCCTGTTCGAATTTGATATTTGTCTGAGTTGCTCGAATGTTCGAATTTGATATTTGTCTTGATTGCGTTTGGCAATTTCCTCAGCGAAAGGAAAAGTTCCGAGAAAAGGAATTAAAGAGCGAAGTCTTGTCGAATCGTCAACGATCTCAATTAACTACAAATGGTGATAACTGGTTTCGTTGAAAACGAATGTCTCTATTGTTTTGTTAAGAACTCGTAAGAGTACCATTTTGCGTACACGTAACACGAGCTTAAAAGGATTAAGCGAAATAATACATGGTATTGAACATTCCATGACAGATGGAGCGCTTTTTCACGTAATTATTCAGAGGTTTCTCGTAAATAATAATTTTAACGTGATGTGCAAATCATGCTATCGAATTTGGAATGTTGGAATTTGTTGGATTTGTTGGAATTTTGTTGAATTTTTACTCGTAGCTACTTGTTTGTTGAATTGGGTTCATTCCTTTTAAGTTTGATACATTCTAATAATATATTTTTTGATCGCGTAATAAATGTTGAAAATACGAGAATAATCAACAAGCCGGTTCTTTATTTTCTACGGTCTGAAACCTGAATTTTTTCCCGTGTTTCTTCGACGTCTGCGTTTGCAAACGCAGTTGGTGGAATCGAGGATTCTCGAAGCCTGGCCTGCGCGGATATCCACGCTTCATTTCCGGCTTTAATTGAAAACAGAAACGGGGGAGAGCCACGAGTTCGTTTGGAAGCCTCCTCGAATCTTTTTGTCTGAAGCTTGTTATTTAGACTTCAGTAAATCTGAGATACTTTTATTCCAATAAAGAGTATCAAAAGAAATCTATTTTATATGTTAAAAGTCACTCGTAACCAAGATCCTTTTAACACCAAATATAAATACAAAATTGTAATAATTCAATTTTGTAAAATCTTTAATTACTCTACGTATCTAAGAAAATTCTTGTAATTTCGAAATTAAATTTCCCAACTAATCCTAGATCTACAAAATCCTCCATTACTTTTCTATACATCCATAAAAACCTCTCTGCGTTCAATTCCAATAAATGTTCTAGAACTGAGACTACCCTCGATACCTAATTCTACAAAATTAAATCAGAAAGACGATCACGAGTGAAAGTCATTATTATAAGAACTAAATGCTTCATTATTATTTAATATTTGAAGATATAGAATTTATAGAAGATATGAATTATAGTAGATTAAATCATTGTTTGCAGTGGTTAATGCATTATTACATAATATTAGCATGATAGGTATGGTTACAGAATGTTAATACTGAAACAAAATTCACGTGAAGTGAAATTCTGCTCATGATAGCATTTAAGCGTGAAATAATTTTTACTTTCTACGTCTC
This sequence comes from Bombus vosnesenskii, assembly GCF_011952255.1. NCBI lineage: Eukaryota > Metazoa > Arthropoda > Insecta > Hymenoptera > Apidae > Bombus > Bombus vosnesenskii. The sequence continues at coordinate 1,341,558 of NW_022882938.1, forward strand.
GTAATCAAATCACATAACGATTTCCTATCAATCTCTGCATTCGAACAGATATTTATATAATCAGCATTCCCCTTGGAGCTCATACACGCTTCCAATCCATGTGCATTGCCTGAACCGGAAAGTCCCGTAGCTAATTAAGCAACAACAATGGAACACGTGAGACACGTGGACGACATAAGTTCTGAGACTCGCGGTCGGATCATGTGGAATCGCCACGATCGATGGATCACGTATGGCCGTAAATTTTACAATCTATCTGCCGCGTTTTGGGTTCGGGTGTCTCGATCGAGCACAGATCGGAAAACGCGACTCGTTCGACGAATACTAAGAGTACTGGGCTTCCGGGGACCGGGTGTCGTCTACACACGTCCGTCCACAGCCGAAGATTATCTCTTCGAGCCGATCAAAGATCACCGGATTTCCTTTAAGACCGCGATTCCTAATTGGAATTCCAAGAGGAACCTGGCTTCCATGAGAATTGCACTTTTCGGGCTTGTTGTTCGCAAAAATTTCGATTGATTGATTTTCGGGATACTTTTGGATGTTTCAATGATTACAACCCAAAATAAGTATGCATAAAGTATGGAACTTTAAAGAAAAGAGTATAATCACGAAAGGGATAGTTTTTTCGATCGATATTTAATATTTCTTTCCAGTCGATTCATGTCAGTATTATCTACTTCCTAATCTAGTACCATTCCTCATCTAGTACCATTACTTACTTTCACTGGAGGAAAATAATCGAATGAAAATTTCGTTTCAAACCTGAATTGCCTATCCACCTATGTACCACCTAATCATGGTGTGCCATAATATAAAAAGACACTTCTTAGATACATCAACTTTTCTTCTCGAAAAAGGAATAATCAAACTCTGAATTATTCCTGATAACGATCACACTGAAATTTCAACTTATTTGGAGTTTGAGCAAGAGCATAATAGAAAATGTATTTTAAATGAAACCCTTTTTGATTCACAAAGTATTACTTTTTAACAATATTCTATGATGAGAGTTTTAAAACTTGTACAAACTATTACAAATGTTTCTATCCGATCAGAAGAATCTAACGATAATATATCATTGTGTAATTACCTGCCACATTAATGCAAACCTAGCTTAAATACTATAATACAATAACATAATCAAATTTTAATATGCAACAACCCTTCTCTAACAAAGACTAATCGAGATTCAAATTATTTCTTTATCACACACCTACAGCATTTCTTCCCAAACTATATGGACTTAACTGGTAAACTCGATTAAAAAATCAATGGGTTTCACCGCGCGAATCGTCGTTGAACGATCGGGACCGGTTCGAATTCGTAACGAGGCTTTTGTACGTGATTCGAACGAGCATGCGGGCGCGTGCAAAGCGAAATCTGGCCCGTGGGAACGAACTGCGGGTCTTTTTCGTTCGAGTACCGACCATAATCGCCACGCCGCGATTGATCGACAAGGAGGAAAGAATGAAATCGGCGAATATTCGCCTATGAGAATCAAACGCGACATTCATCCCTTCGTTTCGATCTGTCCACGCGATTCTAAGATCTCTTGATCGGCCAATTGAGTCTCGTTGACCCATTCATTAATATATCAATGTGGTCAAATCGAAATAGTAATAAGTAGACGGGACTTTTGACATGAAATAATATCCTACGGTATTATGGTATGTATGGTATGTAGTTCTCGAGATGCTTTTATAGACTCGATTCTTCTTCGAAGTCGCTCCCTCGCTGAGTATTATTGGAAAATAAAGGACGAATTAACTCATTCTACTCGCAGTCTTAATATTTGAAGATTACAGGGGAAAATACAATACATTATACTCCCCATTGTTCTTTTCTTTTTCCTTTTACAGAAGAAAGCTTTTTAAAATTCAGCAGGACATTCAATACATTTCGAACGAGTTAATTCGTCTTCGTTGCTTGATACATTAGCCCTTTGTGGTTCCTGTTATATTCGACATTTTCATTCCAAGTGATTCATACTCGAGAAGTCACTTTCAAAATCTATTTGTAATCTGGTTATAGTTTCATAGTCTTTCGTAATCAATAACCCATCTGTATTAATATAATTCCATTAAGTAAAATGTTAAAATCTCAATCGCTGTTGGCTAGTTTTACTTCTACTCACCCCTGCTCGAAGAACTGCGATGTCTTCTGCGCCTGGACCTGCTGCAAGATCTTGCCTTCCGGTCCTCTACGTGGACACCATCTACAGTATCTACAGGCGCTGGCGGCGCCATTGTGTCAGGTTCTACGAGAACTGTGGGGCTTTGTGGTTGCTTTCTGGAGATGTGGTCTTTGCTCGAGGAACCTCGATCTTTGCCTATGAAGGTGCTGATCGAATGCCTTCTACGACCTGCTGCCGCTGATCCTGTTGCTGGCAGCGTGGATGAAAGGTTGTAGTACCTAAAATAATTTTAACAACTTAGTGACAGTTCGTTATATTAATATTAATTAATAGACTATGGGTGTTTATATACATTTCTATTGTATTTATATTATTTTCACTTGATTTTACTACTGACCTAGCGTCATCGACACCAACGAAAACTTCGTTCGAATCTTGATCATCGTCATCGTCATCGTCGTCGTCATCATCATGATTGTGATTATCTCTGGCCAATCCACAGTACACCATATCATTCGACAGCAGTTCGCTAGCGGACTTCAACACAGCTCTGCTTCGGCCTGGACGTCTTCTGTCGTTCTCAGAATGCGAGTGTGACCTGTGGAGAACAGTACGTTAAGTAGCATTTTGTATTCTTATCCCTTGCAAAAATTTTATTTTATTTCTTGTCTTCAACAAGAATAAGAAATTCCAGCTAATTTAAAATTGACATAAACTCGAAATTCTAACCCTCTTACAGTGCATCACGAGAAAGACTCAGGTAAGCTGAGCTCTTAAATCTCATCACACAGATATAACGTAATTGTCGCTATAAAAAGTCGAGAAAGTATATATTTTTATATCTGATATCAGAAATGTAAGAATAATTATCTTCCGGTTCGTTCATTTTATATTCTCATTAAACTGTTAAGAATTTAAATACGCACAGTTCAAACTTCTGTTTGATATCATCAAAAAAAAAAAAAAGAGGAAGAAAAAGTCACCAACCTATGAGGTAGATACGGCGAGGGTGGCGCAACATCCGAAGGTCTTGGATCACCCTTCAGGAACTGCTGTGTTCTTTCGTGATCTGCGTTGGCACTAACAGATCTGAACAAATTTCTGAAACTCCTTCTCTGATTACCAGGACCACCATGAGCGCCGTTTCCGCATTGACCAGTTCCATTTCTGGGCAACATTGGCATCTTCTCTTCTGTGGGCGTGGAGGCGCCGGAGGTACTGCCTCTGTTATTCTCCTGCGGTATCAGAGTACTCGTGGTAGACGTGGAGAGGACGCTGGCCGACGAAGTGGTGCCCATTTTGCAAGGACGTCGCCGGAACAGGGCCGTCAGCCCCGTTGGTCCTTTGGAGGGCGGCGAGAAGGCGACGCTCGTTGTCGACGCAGGCGTCGTCGATACCGACGACGTCGCCGTCCCGCTCGACAACGAGAAGTATGAAGGATTGTCTGTGAACATGCGGATTCAAGGTCATAGAACCTCCTCCGCAAACTCGTACGAGGACGCTTTCTGCCTTGTTGTTCAGCTTAATCTTTTTTTGGCGTCATTTCACGGCATTTGATATTGCAATTGCACAGTTGTAATAACGAAGATTGGAAGGTAGAAGGTTTGAAGTTTGAAGATTGTGTGGGTTAAGCTAGTTCGATTTAGAGAATGACATTTTCTCTGTTGACGAGGGTCTAGGTGATTTTAGGTCAGCAACGTTTTGTTCGTTATGTCAATCACGAGGATAAGTGATTTGTTGTTGCCCCGTCACACTCGAGATAATTTAAATGATTTAGATTGAAAGGTAGAAGGTTCGAAGTCTCGACGCGTTATATTAGTTTGATTTAGAGAGTGACAATTCTCTGTTAATAAATGGTCCGGTTCTTTAGGTCAGTTTTTATTAAACACAAAATTGAACGACGACTCGTTGAATGTCTCTTTTCATCGATCACAAGGGTAGATCATCGATTTTTTCATCTGAATACACTTTTATTCGAAAGAACAATTTATCCATGAAATAGACGTATGCCCCAATAATTGAATAGAATTATCGACACTTTGAATGGCCACCAAGAATTTCAATAATGTAAAATGTCATTAATATCGGTTGAATATTCACGTTATCACAGATCTGAATTTTTCACAATATTTTTCCACGAGGACAGGTAGGATGGAGCACGCGTTGGAGTAAAAAAAGTGAAAAAGTATTCGCGACTAGACGAACACGAGGTCCACCTGAGACTGTTCGGTTCCAGAGAGATACACCATGCCTATAGGACGCCATGAACGATTCGAATGGTACTTGAAAGTGGGGGGATGGACCGGACGTGGTATTGTCCCCCACCCTGTAAACCAGAAGCGAAGAACGAGACAGCCGTACGCGGCACCGGAAGTCCGCCGTAACGTTGTGAACGATCCGCGCGTTATTACTCTCCGAAGATGAATTGACCTCGTACTGTGACGAAAGAAAAAAAAAGAGGAGGAGGAGGAACGAAAGGGGAAGGATTCACGAGGCGAGCTTCCTGCGAAAACGAGATTGTTTCGTGTTTGTGAAAATATTTTCCAGACGATCTTTCGATCTTGATTTAAACGTGAAGGATCCTGTGATATATACATATAAAAAGATACATATATGTATCTTTTTTTTAATTTGCGAAACGTCGACTGTCTAGGTGGATGAGATTATTACGTTTTTTTAAAACTTGTGATTGTAGTACGGTGTCCTTTAATATTTAATAATCGTAAAATTACATTTTTGGAACGTCGATCGCGTCGTATAAAATCATTCTGTTGTAATTTTCTTTTATACTCTTGCAATCTTTTCGACTGAATGCTTGTAAAGTAAAATAAAAACGTTTGTTTCACGGTAAAGTTCAAATTAGTTATCTCCTGTTGTTTGTTATATGCACGCACAATGGTCACGTTATTGTAATCGTCGTTTCTTGTCGCAAAACCACAATGGAAATGATTTCTAAGATAATGGGATAATAGTATTGTACAATTTTAAGAAGCTTCAATTCCCTACGATTAACTCAGTAAAAATTTGAAATCTCATGAAATGAAATTCGAGCTTCAATATAATTAATGAGTTTTTCCAGCTTCGTTGTTAGTTTTTCCCTTTTTTATTTTGCAATTCGATTCTTTTTTGCATTTTTATTTACTTTTTCAATCGTTCGTTTTTATCTTTACGTTTTCTTTCCTTCGATAAATTAACTAACTAATAATTTCACGAAATGTTGTTTTGTGGCGAAGGAAAAGATAATTAAGAACGAGATATAAGAGAATTGTAGACGGTTTTTGGAATTTGCATGATCAGTAGGGGCTACGTAAAACGAATACGGGAAAGGAGAACGGTTTCCAAATACGTTCGTCGCTTACGAATTTACTGATCGAAATCTTTCACCAGAATTCTACTTCTCTTCGTGCACTTTTCGAACGTGTTCGAAAATTTAAAAAGTATCCTAAATATCTGATCTTATACTCGTTGCGAGCTTTGACTTTTTATTCGAATTTCTGCCCATTTGAATGTTTGGTCTATGGTAAAAAATAAACGTTTACCATTTATTATGTATAGCTTATAAATAAAACCTTAAAAGACAAGAGAAAAAGCATGGAATAACACGCGAAAGTGTCCAAGCATTCGTAAAAAAATCTTTTTTAAATGCATTACACGTGTTATATGAAATCTTTTGAAATATCGTTAGCTCTGTATCAAATTAAGAATCAACGACGCGAAATTTAATTATACTCTACTGTTTTGTAAAACATTTTTGCTGTGTTACCGTGAGAAAAGAGTACGCGAATACAGAAGCTTTGATCGTGTACAGAACGAGCGACGTGAAATAATTAAAGCCCTCAACTTCAACGTGAAGCTTCTTAAACGTGCAAACCAGGCAAACGAAAGAATTCAATGAATACAAAGTATACAAAGAATACAAAAGGGATGTAAAAGAAAATTGCAGGAGAATAAATTCAAACTATCAGAATAATACAATAATTCTTATAAGATTTCAAACTTTCTAAAGATCCTCGAGTAAAAGGAATCTTCAATGATCTTTCAACAACGAAACTAGACTGAGTTAAAAGATTCAAGCTGGACGTGAAAAGAGCATCAAACAGAACGATTAAAAGCAATCTCTGATTTCCTAGGTTTAAGTTTCTAACTTAAAAGACCAAGAATTTAAGAAAAAGAAAAGAAAACAAATTGTCAAATGAAGAACAATAGGAGAGACCTGTAAAACGATCGGCGAAGCTATAAATAAGAACGAATTAGAAATTCTTGGCGGCTGTCTGAAATAACGTTCCCGGCTCTTTCAGGTATACATAGTCGATTTGAAGCGGCTGATCGAGGATTCGTCGGCAAAGACATTAGCTCACGTCACTGACGATACGCGAAAGGAGAGAAGGAGAGAAGAAAAGTGCATCGTGAGGGTGGAATACGCGGTAGTCGTCCCGCGATACGCGTGATTATGCGTGAAACGCGTGACTAGGCTGCGAAAACGTCCTCGAGATATACGTGACCGCAGATTGGTCCAACAACAGGCGATGCTTACCGACTGCCATGCTGACCCCTTGCCACCAGGAACCTTCGCTGCTCCCGTCTTCTGCAACAGGAACAACACGATGCATTTCGATCGTTCAGGTGGAAAAGAAATTAAAAAAAGGTAAGAGAGAATGTCAAATACAAAGATTGTTATACGTGGGAAGAATCACTGTATTTTATCGCTATTTAACGCTATTAGAGAATTATTCGAATAATCTTATGTATCTTAATAATATAATATAATAATAACATAACGCATAACATAATTAATAACATAATTATATATAGCCTATCTAATAGAATTACTATAAATGACGAATTTATTACTTTTTGGAATTTGTATGCAGTGATTCTTACAAAGTATGAAGATTATTATTCGTGGGAAGAGATTGTCTGTAGTTGACATTTTTATCGCTATTTAATAATAGAATCACTAGAGTCAAAATAATTCGTTGTTTAAAATCTGCAAGTTTTCATAGAGGTTTTATGATAAAAGTAGATTTATAAGGGTGCATTTCTGAGAATTTGAATATCGTTATACTTGTATCTTCGTTTATATCATGTACTTTCTATTCCGATTTTTTTCGTACAAATCTTATATCTTAATCGTTGTTCGTTCCAGCGTCGAAGAAAGGAAAAGGAGAGGAAAGTGGAACGAGTTTGAAGATTGCCAGTCAGTGCACTGTTACGTCGCTTGGATAAAACGTGAATGGGACGGCCCGTGGCCTGATCCCAGTTTCTCACTGTTCTACCCCGTTCATACACCATAAACCTGTCGTAGTTGTCGCCGACACTCTCTTCCCCGCGATCGCGCTAAATATAATATTCCCGCGTATTTTCAGCGATGAATGAAACGACATGCGACCTCTGAATCAAAACACCTATGAAACAAGATGAAAAGTTTCTTTCGGATAGCTAGGAAATTCCTCCGTGTTTTTTTACATCTTTTATTTTTTCTAAAGTTTTTTGCATGTTCGTTTTGTCGACATTGCGCACTAACATCATTGTGTAGGGTGGTTTACTGTGAACGGTCTTTAACTAAACAGGTTCTAAATTTCGTTCGAAATACGCGTATTTGTTTAAATGGCGCACTTTGTTGCTCTCATTAAGACGTAGTATAATTCACAGAAAGTTTTTAGAAAAGTGATTAAGAACCGAGCGAGAGTGAAGGAGAAACAGCAAATCCAAGGGGTTGAAAATCTCTTCGATAAGAATTCATTCCTTTTTACTTAATAAACTTTAAATTCGATTTAAAATACGTATACTTGTGCGAATACCATACGATTTCACTTACATCACTATAAATAGCATATACAAGGTAACTGGTGGTACAAGCGGAAAGGGGGTGATTCTACGCGAAAAAAGAAGTCGAAAATATAGAATAAAAATTTTTCCTTTGAGGCTTTGTTTTCGAGAAAATCGACTTTGAATTTTCGCCCGGTACGCGTGCACTTTATCACGTCTCGTTATAACGGATCTCACTGTAGATCGTTGTCTCGATGGAAAAATTAAAAAAAAAGAAAACAAAATTTTTATTCTATATTTTCGACTTCTTTTTTCGCATAGAATCACCCCCTTTCCGCTTGTACCACCAGTTATCAACCACCCTGTATATCCAATGTTAGGATTACCCATTTACTATACTTGTATATAATAAATACAATGACCATGGTTGGAAATTAACAGTTATTACACATTTCTGGACTGCAGCTTTAGCAAGCCAATCTAATCGTACCACCTCCTTAAGGATTAAGATCGTATAGAACCTACGAATATTAAAAGTGCAAAGTGCAAGTGTAATCTTTAAGTTTCTCGCACCACCGATAATCATACCGAAGTCTGAATTATAATGATTGCAAATTTAAACGAGCATAGTGTAAAATATGAACAAGAGAGAAACAAATTATGAGTTTATCGGAATTGTAAATCATTTCACGAATTCATTTTGTTTTCTCTTTTTATCATTTTTTCGTTCAGGAGTCCATCCTGGCCGAGCTCATTACAATTCCCGTGATTTTCTGACGGTGGTTCTCCTTGTCTCAGGCCTCATATCGTTAACCGAAGGTGTTACAAAGTGTAATTTTATTCACAGACATGCAACGATAGTTTCACTAGCGTGTTGCCATTAACTTCTTGTACAACCGCGCTTTCATCCACTTCATTTGCATCCATAGAGCGATATTTCGATCGATCGTTAAACAAGAAGTTTACGTCTGTGTCTTGCGTGTATTCGCGTATGTGCGTATATATGAGAATAATATTTTCCATCTTGTTATTCGTATTTAAAGCGTGAAAAATTCTGATTCTACAAACTATTGTTGCGTTATTTTTTATTTACCTCCTTGTCCTGTCAGGTTGATGAGCTGTCAAGCAGCCAACCAACATTAATTACGTAAGGTAGAACGCCCTAATATGTAGTCGCAACTCGATACACGCACGCCAACCCCGTAGGCTTTACCGTGGAACACGGTAGAAACACTTCGTTCAAAGTTACCTCAGAAGCGACTCAGCTTGAAGTTGGACGGACGAAGTTTAAGTTACCGAAGTTAATTCGTAGTCCCGTTACTTGCTACTTCCATTAACTTCGTTCGCTTAAGTGCTAGCTATAACGAAGAATAATTACTAATTTCGTTAGAATATTAATAGCATTACTAATTACTAGAAAATTAACCGTTACCATAGCAAGCATTCTAATAATTATGAATAAAAGATATACGCTTATGGAAATTATACTTTTTAAAATTGTTCATTTTTATGAAATTGAAAATTTTTAGAAAATGCTTAAGAAATTTAAGGGATCGTGTATGTCACGAATTATATCGATTACTTCTGCTTGCTATTTTATTTATTTTATTTATTATATATTTCACCACTCATATACTACATGTGTTTCTGCATGTGAGTCTTATTCGTCCCTCCTGACCTACAAACTTGCCTAGAACCATTTGGGCCAGTGTATGAATTAAATATATGTATCTTACCTATATAAATTAAACGTAACTCTATACTAACATTACTATTGTTATTACTTTATCAGCAGTGTCGACAAGTGGTTTCTCTTTATTTTTAATGTATTTAAATTCTTTTTTAATGTATTTAATGTATTTAAACTTTTAATGTATTTAAATTCTGTGCATAATATATAGTTCGTTTTACAGCGTAATACATTATAACAATATATAGTCCACAATTACATCTAAATCTATAAATTTGATATATAAAGTTAATCTACGTTCGACTTTGCCCAAGTGTCACATAAAACACGTCCCGTAGCCCGGATAGCACACCCTCGCAGACTCCGCCAGTTTCACGCAACGTCCACGTCCCAATCTCCTACATCATTGCGAAACTCACCGCAATTACCGAACTTCTCCACCGATAACTCTCTATGCTCCCATTACATTCTATCCCTCGGTTACTCGAAAATTTACGTCGTTCGCCATGTTCCCCATCTAATCGCCGGCAGATCCATGGAAATTCGTTTCCACGGAACTCGCTCGAGGAATACCGTGACCGAGAGTTGGTTGTTCCGTCGTTCTCGAAGCGGGCAGACTCGCGGCGAACTATTTTCGTGCGGCTTCCGTCGACGAGCAATAAAAAGGAAGAAGAAAGAGAAGCAGAGAGAGAGAGAGAGAGAGAGAGAAAAGAAACGGCGGAACGTGCCAGAGAAGAGAGAAAGAGGGAGAAGAAGAAGGAAAGGCACGACGTTAGGGTTATCGTTCCCATGAAAGCTCGTACAAGCTGATTTACTCTGCTGTCCAAATGGATCAGCTGATAGGACGAATCATCGTCACTCCGTTGTATAAATTTGCCTCGAATTCGTTGCAATGCCGCGAGCCAGAACGATTCGTTTACTCGTTTTCACCTCGTTTTCACGTTTTGTCGGAAACGCGACGATGAACTGGAGTTTCGTTGGTGAAATACAATCTGAGGGGCGAATGGGCTTTCGTGTCTTTATACTTGATCTGATCTTGTTATCGTCGTTGCTGTGGTCACAGAGCTGCTTTTACATTATTTGCTACGTTTTGTTTATTAATTCTTTTTGTTAGGTACGAAAAAACACGTTTGATTCTTTTTCTCTTTTTTTGTAAAGATGACGATTAGCTCGGTGTCTCTTCTATATTGTCGGCTAAAGCAGTTTTTCTAAAACCTCTTCACAAAATATTTCTTTTCAGAGAATATCGTGACAATTTGCCTTCTTTAATAATTTCACCTTCGTTCGATCGATTTTTGTTAATACGAATATAATCTTTTTGTAGGTAATAACTTTAATGTTTTTATTGTGCTTGTTACGTCGTCACGTTGTTTGGATTGCCGCTATTTTTCACCATATATGCACGTAGTTACCGCCATTATCTTTGAATTGTCCTCTGTGCTAACTGTGTAGCTAGTTGTTTCATTTAATTCACGTCCCTTATCGTATATATTCCGTATCGCTTTGTATTCTACCGTAATTTCTACTGTTACATAGGGTGCTCCAAAAACAATTTAGTCGATATTCCTTCTTTCTTATAAAATTAGAAATTTTCATGCAACGTATTTAAGAGAATAACGAGAAATCGCTTCTGAAAATTATTTGAGAATATCGATGATTAATTCACTACAGTCATTAGTTCCCACGAGCACCACGAACGCATGGCGAGTGACTGCCAAACGATTCGTAGCGCACCAAGAATTTTCGAACGTGTTCGGAATTCCGTGAAACGACTTTGTGAATCTTCGTTCGGCTTTTGTTAGAAACACGACGATGCCAAAAAATAGTTCTTAGTTTGAAGAAGAATACAAATGCCAAAATTTGAAGATTTCAAGATTTGAAGATTAGAAGAGTCTTGTTTGTTGCCTAAGGATCTACGTGCGAGGATCTTAAGAACGAGGCAAATGTTGCTAAAAAGAAACGAGGTCACGACCATAAAAATTCATGAATCGATACACGAAATCTATAAATTCTAGTACCCGTGAACGAAGACCTATAATCCATGAATTCCAGAATCTGATAATTCTGGTCAAGTACATAAATATAAGAATTGGTGAATGCTGGAGTCCTAAATGTCACGAACCTAGGAACACATGAATCCTGGAATATGTGAATTAGTATGGAGTCGATCAAATCTAGAATCTATCAAACTTAGAATGTGCGAATTCTAAGATATATGATACCTAGAATTTATAAGATCTAATGTTCATAGGATCTGATTTATGAAGATGAAAACGCATTCCGGAATTCTAAGATCTAATATACTAAATTTCCTGAATCTTAGTATTCTGAAATTTACGAACCCGTGACTTGAGACATATACAACAGCAAAAAAAAAAAGGGTACTCGGTTGCTCTTTTTCGAAAGAGCAACGTGCAAAACACGCGCAGCTCTGAGATTTACGTATCAACGTAATTTACGTACTTGTTAATTAATGGCGCGTCACATGTAAGAGAACAACCTCGCGTAAAAGTTAATGCGCGTACGTCCCTCTTATGGAGGCACGTGCATCGTTGCTTGGATGCGCTGCTTTTTTCATCGTCGGCAGGTGCTGCACTGTGGTGCATCAGCTACGTACAATAAATTAAGTGCAGTTCAGCTTGACCCGGCAGCGATCGACGAACTTCTTTTTTACCTTGAGGCAAAAATAGCGGCGTGTTTGGCGTTTCGTCCGGTTTGCGTGAGATTTTCAACTTTTCCCGACTACTCTGTCCTCTTTTGGGAAACAGATTAAGAAATTGGGATGGAAGTTTCATGGTTAAGCTCAAATTTCTATCTTATGATTCAGAATTGGAAATAGAATTGGAATCTTTTTATGAAGAAGTTTTTTTAGTTCCTTTAAGAATGAAAATAAAAAACGAAAGGACGACCATTTCACAAGGCGATCATTCTTATATTTAATTTCGATAAATTGTTCTCGTTATATACTTGTTATTATTAACAATATGTGTTTCGTAAATACACAGAGAGAAAGAGAGAGAGAGAATTATATTTTATATTTTCTGAGGATGATCTTGAGCTTTTTTAAACGATGTCGTATATTTTCTATAACATTAGTTGATCCAGCTAAACATTCTTTACAAAAGAGTATTAACCTACCTATATCGGAAAACCGTTAGTATGGCAGATATTTTTACCTTAATTGGTTAAATTTAATGTATGTTACATTTGTTAAATTAAAGTTAAAATATCTGTAAAAACCAACGGATTTTCGGTATAAGTAAGTTAATACTTTTTTATAAAGAACGTCCAGATGGATCGACTAATGGTACAAAGAATATACGGTATCATTTAAAACACTCAAAATTATCTTGAAAATAAAATTCCATCCATCCGATGAATTCCTTGAAATGCAGTGTAATTCATTTACTTCTTATTGACTTACCCTGTATATAAATTGTATGAAAATGCGATTAACAAATTTGGAATTTCATAAATTTTTAGATCGTGCTTCAAGTTTTAAGTTTTGTATTAAATAGTTTCCTATTTAGTACACATATATTATCTTTATTTTCGGTTCTAGCAGACAAGAAATGGGCTCGGTTTTACACAAGTCTAAAATATCTGATTCAGATTTCGTCACATGCATTCATTGCACACGTTCCCTATCCTATACCTATCCATATATACAATACATATCTACACGCTAAGTGGCATTTAATCTTAATCTTTTGCTAAACTACTACACTTTGGTTTGAGATTTGCACTCTATTCCTCTTTTTTCTATGCCCTTTAACCAATCCACCACCTGATCATTTATCCTACCCTCCTTCGCTTTTCCCCTCCACCTGGTAGTATCTAACTCTTTATAGCCTTGCATAGCATAGCATAGCATTTTTCTATTTTCTATTTCCATATTATTACTGAAAATTCTCAACGCGAGAATTGATTGTAATTTCAACAAATAAATAAAAAAAAAAATATTTCCATATTCATTCTCTTTTATATTTGAAAGATCTCTCTCTCTCTCTAACGAAGGAAAACGCATTTCTTAAATATAAATTACCCGAATGTCTGAAATTGTTAAAGTTTAGATTGGTATTTTATCTTCCCTTAAACTTTAAGGATCTTCTTTTAAACTTCCTTATTCTAATTTCCAACAATCGTATTTCGATGGCCATATTTAAAAACGAAGTTAAACGATGTTAGAAAAATCGTTGCATCGTTCGACAAAAATTCTTATTCCAACTTCCGCGATGGACTGAAAGTCAAGTGTTTCGTACGTGACACGCATTTTCACGCACGTCGTTTGCTGATTACACAATACACCGCGTTTATGACTCCCATCTTGGACCAACGCACGCACTACACATGCACGTTCCATCCTCGGATCATCCACTCTACGTCGTTTCTCATGGTTCAAGGTCTCACGATCGAATTCGGTGCAAGCACGTTTTGGTTTCTTTTTTTGGATCTCGTGTACTTTCTCTTAGAACGATACCCGAATTTATTAGCAGTAGCACACGAGACCAGAAATTCAACGTAATTAATACGTTACAATTTAATAAAATGATGCATGGTGTTAGCGAGAAAAGGTAACAAAGAATAATTGTACTATAAAATTTTAAAACTGAGTAGTAATATGACTCGGTATTAATTTGACAAAATTAGTTTAGGAAACTTAGTGCATCTAGATACTTGTATAATAATACTGAAAGATAGTTATCAATTTTGTAGAATGATCATCTTTAAAATAAGAGGGATAAGGGAAATCGATGCGTCTCGAGAAAGAGGCCTGATCGATACAGCTTACACGTTTGTATTATCTTTCAAATTATCTTATGAAACATTGACGTACAACGACTATACAAATTTATTTTACAGTTCATAGTCCAAAAACAGATGGCCAATTAAAATACCGATGAACGTCATCTACCTAGATAAAAAAAGATTACAAACTATTTTTGTAACTAACTTTTTTAGATATTCTATCTACCTATCCTAATCAGAATTACTAAATCTCTAATGAAATTCTTTGCCTAATGAATTTTTTTCGCATATATACACTTCATTTATTGAAAAATAATATAATAACTATAATTTTCATTTTTAAGTATAATTAATTACGGTTTCAATATTATAAGATGATAACACTACGAATAAGGTACTTATTTACATAACGAAGTGGTAATTTCTTTCGAAACCCTAACGTGTATCAAATCTCCGATAGTATAATTTTCCATTTCCTTTCCACTCGAAATATAAAAAATCGAAACACAAGGGAAAGGTAAACGAAGAAAGAATTATATAAAGGTACAGAAATACAACTTACATCGAGGTCGGATTGGTAGTTACCAACGAAACGAATTCGCGTGTAACGTTCGAGCGTCTGGTTAGGTTCGGCTGTCAGGTTCGATCTATTAATATACACTGCGAGCCGCCTGCCTAATTCCTAATGGAATATTCGTACAGATTTCTCGACGTGGATGCCTTAAAAGTATTCGTTGCTGGAGCACGTTCGACCATAAGTTATTTTTCGCTTTGGGTTCGTTTAAATATTTCAATAAGTGAGTCGATACACATATAAATTCAAGAAAAGAAGATTCTACGAATGTTCTATATAATTTCTGCATATGATCGTAGGAACATTGTAAATAAAGAAATCGATTTTATTTTGCGACGAAGATAAACGTGTTAAAAAAGATGTTATGAGATTATACCTTTTAAAATATTATTTGTGAATAGTAGAGAAAACGATTCATATTGTTTTATAATAGAAGTAGACTGAAGATTCGAGCCATGTTTAAGGAAGAAAGTTTTGGTTTCGTGGAAAGCGACGCGAGGACGTTCGATCAGCTGATCGTCCACGTGCTCCGCGTACGCGAACAATAATCTTCCTCGATGGAGGGAAACTGTGATTAGACTCGATAGAATCTGTTTTCGAGGGAAAATAAACCAGCCTTCGTGTAACGTCAGAGCAATAACGTATCGATGAGTCGAGATGTTTCATAAACAATTAAGACAAAATGTGAAAATTTGTAATAAAAGTATAACAACCATAATCATCTTACCTTTAATTTTTCCTAAATAACTGATCGAAATTGCTTCTTAAAAAGTCCATTCTTCTTTGTGCCTTATTTTCTTCTTTTATCATTTGACGATGGTTTCTTCAAATACAAATATTTTTAAAGTCTTTTGTTCCTTTTTAAGAATATTTTCTAAGATTCGGTTAATATTTTAATAACCTCGAGTGATTGTAATATTTTATTTCGAAGCGAATAGTCCGGATCTGAAAAGTGGATGTAATTAATTAACTGTTCGAAGAAAAGGCACTCGTAGCCATACGATTTTTTGCGTGTGCAAATGGACGAAAGCAGTGCATGAAAGGTGGCATTATTCGTTCGTAACGAGACCCTTCGAACGCTTCGATAACCCTTTTTATTCTGTGTTCTCGAAGCTGTGCATCAAAGTACACTTCAGCGGCGCGCGTTTAGAAAACGTTAAACGATGCTTCTGCCGGCTTTTTGTTCGCGTTCCACTTCGATACACTTCTCCAAAAGTGGCCGAGATCAATTAGAATATTCCTTTCGACGTTTCTTATTTTATATTTTCCATCTACTTTGTATCCTCTTCAATTCTTGCGTTACATTTCTCGTTTTTTATCATCTTCGGTAATTTTTTATTCGTTTCTGGAACGATACATAATTAAATTCCAAAATTATTCTTTTCTGTGTGTTGTACCATGGATGTATTTATGTATTTATGTGTGATAACTGTAGATGTTTGACGTAGAATTTTCTATTTTTCTCTCCTTACAAATTTTGTCTCCTTTCGTAACCGATCGTTTCTCAAGCCTTTTCGCCTATTTTCTAATTCTTCTCTCGTTTAACTTCCCAAAACGGCTCCCAAATTCCTCGTGAAGACCTTCGAACTTCTATCTTTAGACGAATCGTCCTCCAAACTTCTATTCAAACTATACCTACACCAAATCGAACCGGAATACTTGTCTTCGATGTCGCTCGTAGAATTTTAAAATGAGATTTTCGATCTGATTGGCGTTAAAACTATCATCGAGCTTTTGTCTCGAGTACGACCAGTGAACGATCGAAGAAAACAAACCATAAAGGACCTTCGAATCAACGTTTAACCTCTATCGAATCTTTCGTTGGAAATTCCGTTCGGTTACCATTGAAAATTTGTTCCCAGTCACTCGAAGTCTCTCTTCTTTTTCTCTGGACCAGAAACCTCCGAAGAAACGCTCCTCGAGATATTCCGGAATCTTATCTTCGTTCAAGTTCAAGTAATATTATCAGGGAAATGCCAATTTTATCCGGGCTTGAAGTTTCTCTTGTGTTGACATCTCCACGCTTCGAACCATCTATTTCAAGAGTCTCTTCCTCAAACAAGCAACTTCTTCCTTCAACATGGCTTCTTGAAACGAACACTGCTTAAAGTGTCTTCAGAACTCTACCTCCAGTCTTAACGATCATATAGCATCTTTTACCATCATATAGCAATTACAATTTTATCTACAAATTCATCAATTTCTACGTGATTATGCACAAAATCTCCCTCTTCAAATAACGAACCTCTTCTTCGAACGGTATATGTTGGAAGAAATACTTTGAAACTGTATCTTCGCACGAGTCAACCCTGCATCACCGTCAGTGATTTGATTCCCCTTTGATTTATGAAAATCGATTCGTTGAATTTAAGTCTCTTCTTTTCGTAATACTTCTTCTTTGAGCATAGGGTGCGAAACGTGAAACTTCTTTCTCTATGCTCTCGAGGCAAAGAAGAAATTTGAAAGAAAGAAGAAAATTGAGGCTTCTGGTATTATTCTGGACTGGTGGTGCGTGGGGTTGCGGACGAAAGAAGGCCGCACGCAGTCACGGCACAACACTTCACGGAATACTGACAAGTCAGAGCAGAAGAGGAGTCCGCGACGATGCCATGTGACCGTCATTTGTGCTCTCCTTCTCTTCTCTTCACTGCCACCACCCACGCATCTGGCAGTGGCTAGAAGAAACGCCCATGTGCGACCAAAGCAGCGTTATTTCGAGATAAACAAGGAGTACGGTCGAAGAAGCGAAATCGACGAGCGCACGTTTATGTTTCGGACTGTGTACGTACATGTGTGCACGAAGAGTGTAAAAGGGAAACTGAGGGTATATTCCTCGAAAGGCGTGAGGTATACGCGCCTCGACTAAATATAATTGCCCGCGTGAATCGGTTTCGAGCTGGAGGACGATTGGGATGACGTTGTGGAAGCTTCATGGAAAATTTCGAGATCCTTTGATAGCGGAGAAAGGATTTTCAGGGCGAATGGATGGCTAAGAACGATTTGGGGCTATTTGGGAGAACTTGAGGAAGTTTGGATCAGTTTGTTGATTGAAAGGAAAATGGTTCGTTCATAATTCACATTGTCGTTAGGTAATATGTGTTTTTATAGGTAATTATACTTCCGTTTGTTGAAGGTATCTGTGATAGAAGCACGAGTAACTTTAGTTAAAATCGGATTTCCGTAGTTCGTAAAGTTCAATTTTAATCGTCGGGGTTGACAATTTTGTCGGTAAGCAATAGTCCGCAGCTATTAGAAACACAATTTATGTTTTTGTACCAATAGAATCCACAAAATGTGAGGCATTTCCTCGATACTTCACAATCCAAGCGTTTAGAAACTCTAAAAATATTTCAACCACAGCAGTGGAAATGTAAATTTCCCGTGGGATAAACGCAATGTCAAGAACTTTTCCGTTACTACAAAACAGAGAGAGAGAGAGAGAGAGAGAGAGAAGAAAAAGAGAGATCTTAGAACCTCATTCTTCATAGAACAAAACGAAGCACAAAGATATTCCTTTCTATTCTTGCCAAAAACTATAAAACAGAGTGAGGCACATAAAAACACAAGAAAAGGTCGTTTAAATCTACGCTCTCTTCACGCTCAAACAAAGCACAACTTAAGCAACATACATCCATCCCTGTTACTACAATTTAACCCTGTTACCGTTTTTGAACTTTTATATCGTAAGTGTTCGAATACTTTCGTGATTCTGTGTACTTACGATTACAAGAATTCCATTTGTCTACGAGTTCTATTTATCGGAAAATTCAATTGACGCGTTTTCTTCTTCTCCAAGATGTTCTGGTCGATCTCGAGGAAGGGTACGCGATGAGCGTGCGCGCGTACACTAGCGGCCACAAAGAATTTCAGATGGGGTAAGGTTAGTGCCGCGCGCGTGCACGCTAGCGTGTCTGTCACGCATGTGCGTACGGAAACAGAGCGGAGCGTGTGTTTCCTCCTTCGGTGCCGCACCGCTCTGCCGCGGATGGCCACGTTTCCTTTCGGTGTAGAGCACTGTGACCCCTTTACACACGGTATTCCCCTCCGTATCACGGTGTTGCGCGTAATCGGCGAAACGATCCGTCGAAATAATCCAGATTCTTAATAACACACGACGCAACAAGATTGCACGGACGAAGAACCGTTTATCGTGTTTGATCATCGCCGGGCTGCTGTGCCGCTTCGCAAGTATAAGTAATTTTGCCTACGTTTCGTGCAACGCTACAAAAATTGTCTGTGCGGAAGATACAGCGTGATACTTAATCGATGAATAAGATAAAATTTCGAAATAAATGTTAAATGAATATAAATGGGGCGCAAATTGCTCGTATAACTGGCGTTCGCTGGTTTCTTCTCTTATCTATGATTTTTCGTTCGCACAATTTAATTAGTAGAAGTTCATTTAATTGCACACTAATTAAAATTTCCAATAAATAAGATTCTTAGATAAATAAAATTCTATTGTAAATAATCTCTGCTTACGTTTTATACAAGGCAAGAAAACGCAGTTACGTAGAAGATACGGGATGATTGCTAGTGGGAGAATAGCACAAACTTCTAGAATAAATTTTGTATAGACAATAGAAGTCCATTTATTAATACAAATGGGGGAGAATCAGTTGCTGTAATTGAAGCTCATACATGTAACAAGAATTGATGATTTTTCGTTTAATGGAAATACAAATTTAACAGAAATGCATTTAATCGAAGGCAGTATAAGTTAAAGTAGTACGTTGTATATAGAAAAAAAAAAAAAAAGAATAAAAAAAAGAAGGCTCATAGAGAGCGAGCGAGAAAAGGATAGGCAGATGTGTTTAATTGCGAAAGGGAACGGTGCTCGAGTTTTAACGGAGAATTATATTGTTTGCTGTGGTAACTGTTGCTTGAATTATTTATGGACTTGGCATACACCTCAATACTGTGGGGATGTCGAACTACGGATTAGGTTTGTTACGTGCCACTTGGAAACTTATATCGTAGAGCATACCTACTATAGATTATTTCAATAAGCTTATCTTACAAATATACGAAATCTCTGAAAGTAAGTTGTCAAACTTTACGACAAGTTATTACTTTTTCCATAATAAAATCTACTAATTCGTTGACAAAGTAAGAACAATATAAGTAGAACGCAATTAAATAATCCTTTATTTAAAGAAACAATGGTGATGGAAACTCGCGAAATAAAAATTTCTAAACTTTATATTCATACATTAATGAAATTATCAAAGTAAGAGGAAAATCGTTATGCTAGTAAGTTATTAGATAATCGTCCTGAGAAGAAATTAAAAATACAATAATCTAAAGGTGTGTCAATGATTTATGATTTATTAGGCGTTTGTATTCTTTCGCCTAACATCGTGTTCTTCTTCAGCAAGTAAAACACGTGAATGAGAAACGGCTGTAGAGTTGCTCTTTCAAATTCGAAGAAACAATCTGGTCTGTCCGTGGCTCGTGCTGTCTCGTGCCACACGTTCAAACGTTGAAAAATGTGACCGCTTTTCATTCAGCTCGTCGATTTGCCAGAGCAGAATGGAAGGAAGAAAAGCATTTGGCTGACACGTGTTACGCACGTTGACTAGACACCGGGGTTCCGGCACTTTCTGCCTCCTAAACCCGTCTTTTCATTTTCTTATGCGCTATTGTATCACTAGTTATATATCAGATTGTTATACGAATGCTTGTTTATTGTTGTAAATCGTTGAAAAATTAACGATAGAAATTATTCAATTATTCGAAAAATTTGCTCTGGGAAAATAATTTTTATTTTAGTATCTGGTTTGAGAGTTTCATGTCTTCGATCTTGTACTTTTTATTTCAAAGAGCGCACTGGATACTTCATATTTTCCATTCCAAAGAATATTCTGGAAATTTCATACATATTTTCTATTTCTTTTACTCTATTTTTATTACTATGTAGATTTTACGTTCCTACGCTTTTTCCTTCCTTTTCTACCTATCTTTTATAATTCAGCTTTGAAGCACGGGAATAGAAAACAGATCTAGGACATTCCCTGAACCTTTCTCCATCCACGTGCCATTGTCACGTAAACTTAGGGGTTGGTTGATGAAAATAAAAAATAGCAGAGTCGTAACACAACTATCGTCTTTATTTCACAGCACAGGTTTACACAGATCGGAGAGATGTTCACTGTTCGATAGTTTTGTCTATTTCTCCTCAGGTGTTCTCGTCTCATTACGGAGGAAAGCTCAGTGTGAGTGTTTTTTAATTAACAACGCGGATTCGCTGTTCGCACCTTCCGTTAGGAAAAGTGAGGGTAACGATCCACGATGCCAATTGGTTATGGGTCATGTTAATAAATGAAGATAGGAGGAGAAAGCCTCCTACCAACGCGGCTAGTAGGTAATATTGTTTATGGGAAAAATCAGCTTTTTCGTTAGTCCAGTATTGGGTTTTTCCCATTAAGTAACTACCCGCTTTCCCCGTAATTAGCGAGGACGTATAACAACCTAAGGGCTGTTTCAAGGACCATCCATAAACAGATAATAGAAATAATAAACTTAAAAAATTTAGGTTTGTGGTGGGTCCCTGGGGTAATTGAGGGTACGGACCGAAGACCTGCACACATCCTGCCTCTAATATGAATCGCCGTTACACCATCTTCAAAGCATCGTATCACGCGACAAGGTCCACGGAACAGAATTCAAGCATCGTAAACAAAACCTGTCATCGTTGTTCTCTGGCCTTCCATTTCGATTCAGAAATATTCGTTTCTTATTAGCGTTCGTCCTAATTTTCCTAGAAATCAAAGAACGGAAGTTACCAGAGAGAAATTCAGTGGACGAAGACGAAAAAACAAAGCGTTCGTCGAGGTCGTAGGAAGGCCGAAGGAAGCTCTTTCGAGCTTTCCTCGTTGAAAGCCTCTTCCTGAGACAATGGTCTTAACAGCTGTAAGCGAAGGTACCGATAATCAGCGGCGTCTTCGACGGAAGCAAGACGAATGCATAATGAGCTCACGCATTCAGTCACGTTTTAGTGTTCTCCTCTTCTTCTTCTGCTTCTTCCACTCTCACACCATCATCCAACCAAGGGAATTTGAATTTCTAATGATGTACGAGCTTGGAGAGGATTATCCGCGAACGTACGTCGCCTTCTTTGGTTCTGCGAACGTATACGTTTTGTACTACCAATGAATTAAACTGGATAAAGGTAAATATTTTCTCTGATGAGATATCCTATACGATAGAATCTTCTATTGTCTTGGCTGAAATTCTTTTTCCTGGAGAGAATAATGATGATTTCTAAGTGATTTCTAAATGTTCAGGTTGATATTTTAGAAAGAAAGCCCTTTGCGTAAGAGGAGTTAAATTTTTTGAACTGATTCATCCTTGGACGGTAGAAGCTGTATCAATTCTGACTTCACATTTTATCACTTTTTAAGCTGCATTTACGTATTATTGTTCTGTATGATTTTACTTTTTAAGCTAATTTAGTTAATTTTCAATCAATTCTACGGTCAATTGCTATGAGATAAAATATTTGACTCTTGTGAAGGTAAATATCCAGTATCTGATCAAGAAATAAAAGTGGACAAATTTCGATAATTGCGATGTTAGAGTATTTTTTATTTATTTGTCTTTTTTTAGAACAGAACCATGATAACGATTTAATTAACGAGATAAATTTGCGCTATTTCTGACGTAGTAATCGAATTAATTAAAACACTGTATTATTATAAAGAAGACATCTCTGTCGCCCAGTTTCAGTCGCCTATAGGGCGACTATATTGCGATGTCCCAAGTCCTAAATTAAAGCAATTAGGGACACTGATTGAGCGCCACCGGTGGAGAAACGAATCATCGATTGACAATAAAATTATCCATACTTGCTTAGGGTATAGGAATTAGTATGAGGGGGAGCAGCTAATTCCGGCAGTCAGGAGTCAACACTCGTGCGAATAGCATAGCGTTCTATCCATCCCAATTATAGTCTCAATATATATTTCCTGTTACACGTTCTAAACCTTTATCATGCAATGTATTTAATTCCTTCAGTTTCGAAATTTACCACTGACTGTTCATATCAGCGATCCTCCGATTGTTTTGAGCAGTGTATTTGCACTAAATTCCAAGAAACGTGCATGTGTAAAATATGTGGATATTCTTTGACGCTTTCATTTTTATACATTCTATACAAAATATATAATACAACATAGGATTGCTAGAAAAATTCGAGCAAAACCTGTATATAAAATCTTGTCTTGCCTTCCATTTCAATTGTGCGTGCGATGATAAAATTGTACGTGCACGTACTGTGGCATTTTCATTTCTACACATATTGTGTAAAATATTTGATACAACATTAAATTGATTGAAAAATTCGAACGAAATTTAAATATAAAATATTTCTTAAGTTTTCTCTAATATAGAATTTCAAACGAACAACAAATATTCTTCGTTACTCACACTTTCGTGTGTACAACCATATGAGTACAATATTTGCACTTACACGTCGTTACGGTATATCAGGTTATCGAATAGAATACTGCGGTACTGGAAATGGACCGTGTAATGCAGACCACGTGCGGCAAAAACCCTATAACAGATTCACTTTTTGAAACGCTGACGCGCAATTAAGGCAGCCGAACGATGAACAAGTAGCGAAATAAGAGTCGTTCTACCGCGTGGACCACTATAAAGCAGGGAAAATTAATTTTCGACCGAGGGTTCGAGGGTAAAAGTACAACCGCGCATCTGCAAAGGGTGAATATTCCGGTGAGTTCATAGGAGTTGGATGTTGAATGGAAAATTGAGAATGAAAAATATGTCGGTGCATAGATGAGTCTCTCAATAACATGCAACCCGCTTTACGCGAAAGTATGCCACGATGTTTGAGCGGTGGGTGGTAGGTCTCTGACTTTTCCTCAGTTATACATTTTTAAATAATATTGCAAGACAGTGGATACTTACGCAAATTCATATTTTTATAAATATAATTTAAAGAAGTGGAACCCAGGCAGAGGATTGTTCTACTTAAATATTATCATATAACAAGTATTATAGCTTGGATATTTCATATATTGTTACGTATTATGTGCATTTTATACATTTTGACATCTTCAATTTTTGTATAAATATTGCGAAAATTTATTTTCTATCGAGAGAATAAAATTTATTTTGTTAGAAAAAGATAAATCTAGTTTTAATGTAGTAGTAGTTTTAATGTAGAAATCTAGGTTGGAGTTTCACTGTTTCGAAACTTTTCAAATAGATAGGTGCTGGGTTGTATCTCCGAGGTATTACAAAAGAAAATAAACTTTTTGCCGTAGCTAATCCGAAGAATTTTTAACTTTTTCACATTCTTGCTTTTATATTACAAAAATGATCTTTTCAACTCTAATAGAATTTAAATTAAAAACAAGCGGATCATTTTCTTGTCTTTATTCTTTGAGAATTATTCAAAGACAGAATCCCTCTTACTTGAGAATCTTTCTACAGTTTCCTTTTTTATCCAAGAATAAGAAGAATAAGAGAATTTTATCTCTGTTAAAATTCCCTTATTCTTCTTAGTAAAATGTATACTTCTTTATTTGTATTTGTTAACACTTCCTTCACAATTTATCGATACATTGCTGCTAATAGTTACTAAAGATCCCTTTTCTCAAAATTTCGTTATTTTCAACTTTCCACATATTGTAATCGTGTATAAATTAATAAAAAAAAAGTTTGCTATCGCTCACTGAACATACTAAACGTCATTACCAAAAATACATTTTCCATCATTAAAGAACATATCTTTCGTTCTCTGTTTCTTTTTTTTTTCCACGTTGTAACGATCAATAGAGTCAGCGTTGATCGATCAGCTGTTGGCACGTGACCGAGATCGGGATCTGGATCACTCGGTCGGTAACGTTGCGAGGTGAGGTTCGAGGTTACGTAGCCGCAAGTGAAAGCCACAAGTCTCTGGAATCTCTGACAATCAAGGCGCAGTATGTGTGTACGTCGATTATAATCGTGAACGTTTCACGTGATCGTCTTACAAATTCATATATATATATATACGACGAGCCTAATATAAAATACAAAACACAAAGAGAAAGAAAGAGACAATACATTAAATCATTATTATGTGTTATATTAAACCATTTTTATGCGTGTAAAAATCTTGAAAAAAGCAAAAGAAGAGTGCTCAAGGTTTTGGAACATCGATAAAATAGCTTATAAGAGGTAGATCACGACTAACAGTGACAACTAACATCTATTCTACTAACAAAGTATCTATTAATGATTTTGATAGATTTGTCTGTATTAGTGTATGTAATCAAATTCTCGATTTTGTACAGTGGAATGTGACGTAACGTGCCACGACTACGATGAAAACGTAACACAGATTATCGAATTTGGCCCGAGAATATTAATTGATCGCCATAAAGCGTTCGTGTTAACGGTTTAAAAAGAATTACTAGTATTGCATAGAAACGGGTTAATTAATTAACTTTGATAGTGGATTAACAAGTATTTAGGAAACGCTAAGATTTCCTGTTACTTCAGAGTAGTTCGTTTAATTGCAATTGTGTGTTTGAATCTGGAGTTAAAACAATTTTCAAGAAAAATATTACTTAAAGGTTTGGTTACTAATCACGTTATCGGTTTACGACTTTTAATTCAAGTTGCATGTATAATCAATAATATACATTTACGTTGGTCGAAATACTTAGACGATCGTATTTTGTGACTTTGATTTTTATATCCGCTCATTGTGCTTTTTAAGACGATTGCCTTAAAGTCAATCTTTATGAAATACTTGGACTTTTTTCTTTCTGCACATTTAGTGGATATAGCACTATCTATAATCTCTGAAGTATTTTAAATGTCAAGTTTTTTAAATTAAAGTTATTTAATCAAAATTAAACAATTGTGTAAAAAAGTCTACAATATACACTTTATCATTTGCCAATTCACTACAATATTATTATATCATTAAAATAAATTATTGTGGGAAAGAATATGTTCTCACTTCTTCTAGCTGTTTACTTGTCAATTTGCTAATATTATTACATAATTTATAAATTATTATACTATGTATATGATATGCGTATGATATGTAATGTATAAGATGATATGTAACGTATAAGAGGATCTGATCCTTTTATCCGAAACCCAATCTGTCCAGGTGGATAATTGTCAATTCGCTAATATTATTACATAATAAATAAATTATTGTATAAGAGGATCCAATCCTTTTATCCGAAAACCAATTTGTCCAGGTGGTAGCCTCAGCCGGTAAACGAGAAATCTCGAGACGAAAATCATCCTCGGTTCCCCCTACAGGGAAGACTTAACCAGAGTGCGCAGGAGCTCCTTCCGGAGAGGGGGCGGCCCACGATCGACGGGAGGCTTTGTGAGCCACTGCTGAATTGCGCACACGCGCGGAATTTCCCGGGAATCGGGTTTTTCCGGGTCTCTAACACGGTTCTTCCTCGTTCGGCTCACTCGAGCGTCCGACGCGCGACACGGCAACAGGTGACGACCGGAGGCCGATTACCAGAATCTACCAAACCAGCAACAGCATCTACGGGCTAAGTGTCATCACGCTTTCTCAAGCGTCCACACGCGTCGCGTTCGAATCAAATACGCGCGTAAAAGAAAAAACGACTCCGTTCAGAAAATTCTCGATCTTTTGATTCGTTGTCACGAAATTTTTAACTGGACAATTTTGACCGGATATTGTTGCTGTTGGACTTCGAAGAATCTTCGAAAGGAAGATTGGGGATCGTGAAAAAGGAAACGGAAGTACCAGTGAGGGAAAATGAGCGTCGAAGACGCCATCAATTATAAGCCCAGCGAGGAGGAGGATTACTATGCTCTGCTCTCGTGCGACGAGTCCTCGACGGTAAGACAAATTTTCTGAATTACTTTCGCAAGAGGTTGATTTCCAGAGATTTCGGTGGTTTTCTTCGTTTCCTTTGATTATTACTAGTGACAGGGTTGTTTGCGGAATTGAGATTGAAATTCTTTGCGAAGGAGTGGATTGCTATGTTTCTCTTTCGTGTGACGAGTCTGCAACGCGACGGTAGGTTCTTCGCGAAGACTTTGACACTTGGTAGATGTTTTTATTATTCTCAGTAATAGGGATATCTGTGGTCGCTTTTTGAGAAAGGGTTGAGGCTGAAGTTTCTTAAGAAATGTATCGCTGTTTTCTTTCGTGCGACTGCAAACCAACTTTCTTGAATTTCTTTATGAAGAATTAAGTTACAAGAGTTTTTTTTATATTTAATGGTTTTTCTGATTTGTTTCGTTCAGTTTTTCCAGCTAATAGGCTCTTTGTAACGATTTTTTTTTTGAAAAATGGTTGAGATTTAAGATTTTCACGTGTTCTTCGTTTCTCTCTTTGAAGACTGGTTTTTGAATTGTTGTTGAATTATGTCATTCGGTATCTAGTTAATAGTAATATGAAAAATATGATACAGTAATTTATTAATCAAACGAGGTTCTTCATTCTATAGAACATTTTAATTCCTAGCGTATCTATATTTTGTTATACGTGAATTTTCCGCTTTAAGAAGAATTCCATTTAACCAATCTCTTTCACTCTTAAAGTTTTCGACAAAATATCCAAAACAATGTCTTGTCCGCATACTAGCTGCTTCGTAACCTAAGATCCAATCTGCATAAACTATGAATGTTTCATCATCCGCGTTATTTGTCAGATCCAATTAGATAGCACCTTGAAAAGTAGAATTTAAAAACGACTCGACTCGTACGGATCCGATTTCCCGACAATTAAACAATTTCCAATGTGAGTTATCTCTGGGCATATCGTGGCTTAAAGTTTCAGATTACTGCACATTTATCTAATGGGATACGTATTTAATATACTTTCAGAAGTTATGCGGAATTAATTAGTTTCGCTGTCGGGAGCTCGTCACTGCAGGATAATTGCATCAGCATCGGGAACAACTTTAATTAGCGCTTTGGTTCAACTTCTCGATTAGTATCGATTGTCTGTCGATTGCCACTTCGTTTGACAAAAATATATCACACCGCCGCTCAATGGAAGTTGACAATACGATTACGATCCAATCCGTTTCGCGATTGATATCTTTGACTATGTGAAGTTCACGATAAGTTAAGATGAAAATGAAAATGTCTGAAGTTTTCAACGATATAAGGATTTTTAATGGACGAGAAATTGAGAGCGTCGATAGTAGATTCATAAGCCAATAGTTGTAGCTATAAAATAATTATTGCGTTTTCAAATATCTGGTTGACAGCGTACGAACTGTTTTTTCAGATGGAACTTTAGTAGTATGTAGTTTCTTTACAGCATCATGTATTTAATCAAAATGATTTATTTATTAGGTTTATAAGAATTATCGATTGTAGAATTAATAAATTCTTGGAATTAAATTGTTGTAGATTTTTTGAAACTAATTTGTGTATCAAAAAATTGTTTAGATGGAGTAGAGAATATGTTTGGCCTCCCCAAAATGATAATTCTATGTTATCAACATGCATCATGATATTTTGCTTTATATAAACAAATTTAGCCGATATCCTATCTAAGTAATATTCTTATTATAAATTATTTCTCTATTGTTCTATTATCATTGGTCTATAGTAAATTTTCTCTTTTCTAAAAATTCAATAGATGATAATAGTTGCTAAAATTATGTTTTATATAACACACATAATATGTGCATAAAGGTCTCCTGTAGTAACTGCTGAAATATTTACACGGGCCAGTATATTCACAACATTTACATTGCAACACTGCGATAAACCATGGTCTTTAAAAGTTAAAATCCTGAAAGAGAGGAAGAAGTAACTCAACCCCATGCAACAACCCCTAGGAAGATGATCTTTTCGCGTCGTTGGAATATCGACTAAACGTGAAAGCTTGTTCGATTATAATTCCCAGAGAAGTTGTCCAAGTAAACAAGCCATTTCCACGGCGCAAAGAGTCGATCAGCCTTCGATCCACGTCTCGTTCTATCGGTGAATATCATGTGAAAGTCATCGTAGACCCTTTTTAAGGAATTATGTCAGCGTTCTACGCTTGTTTTCTCTCTGTTCGCGCGTTTCTCGCGATCTACTAAAAATAAACGACGTTGCTTTAAATAAAACCCGAGGGTTAATAATGAGTGATCGTGTTCGTCTGTTTGCCAACGGTCCGGCGGGTCCATTAAGGAACTCTACGCCCATTAAGCGAATTCGTTAAATTGCCTGGCAAATATCAGTCGTCTTCATTTGCCAGGAAATCGACGAACGGAGGGTAAACAGCCCTTCCGTGTCTCTTTCGATTACTATCATGATGTAAAACACCTGGGAAGGTGCCTGGAAATATTCATTGGCGTAACTTGGAAGAATGCACAATTTTATAGACTTGATGTTCTTCTTCCTTTTTTTAAGGCTTCTTAATTGAAGAGTATAAGGAAAAAATTGGATACGTAGATGGCGGATTTTCAAGTAAATTTATATTATTATATAATTTATTATATGTTTTATCTGTTGGTGAATTTTGAAGAACGTTCAATTTGTTAGATACAGTGCGCATCTCTCCGAGAGGAGAATATTTTTTCTGTTCTTTTTTAGATCCTCTTTAATTATAAGGAACAAATTTGTTAAGTAGACTGCTGATTTTTCTATTGAATTTCTACTTTAAGTATTTTATATATTTTTATATATTGTATACATCTTGGGCATATTTTTAAATTTAAAAATATACAATCCGGCGATAAGTCGTGTTTTCCATTCTTTAGAATTCAACGCACTTTAAAATAATTCTATTCATTGATTAATATTCTGTAAATTGTCTGTCTGGCTGGTTTTGAGATTAAATATGCACGTATTTTTACCATCCTTCTGAGTGTTTCAGTTATGACTTTGATATTTTTTATAAGACTTCTTTGTTCGAACAAGTTTTTAATTACGTTATACTGAAATACTCCAAGTAATATTAAAACTAGAAAATTCACAAGGTTATAATAACAGAAAGAAAAGTCATTAAAAAATCATTTGGGGGATTCTAAAGAATTACTAGAAAATAAAATTATCTAGATTATCAGTGAAAATCGCAAAGTTAATAATCCACGTGATCAAGAGCGTGAAGTTTAAATAAAGGATGTGTAATGAACCATCCCCCTTACTGCTTCCTTCAAAGCCATCCCACACATCCTGTACGTCTTTTTTAAGGTTAATTAACCATATGGTAATTTTCAACTTATTCGAATTTTTTTTACCTAAAAGATTCTTAAAAATCTATATTCCAGGTGGAACAAATCACGGCAGAGTATAAGGTGCTGGCTCTTCAATATCATCCGGACAAGAACGAAGGTGATAAGGAAGCTGAACGGAAATTTCAGCAATTGCAGGTTTGTTTCCGCGGTCTATTCTCGTTTCTTTACTCGCATATGGTCGCAACGTGACTCATGAGGAAGTTGTTGCACGATTGCTCCATTTACGTTAATCTGCCTCGTCTTGACGATACGATCTAACCGATGTATAATCGTGTGATTGTATAGTCCGTGAAATTTAAATAGCACGGTTGTAAGAGATTGATCGACAACTAAAATTCAAACTCTGTAAGCAAAGTTTTCTTCGTTTAGCATCTTTTACTTCGTTTTCACGAAGTGAAACCCATTTAATTGTACCCATAAAAATATGAATTTTGCATAAACATCCGTAGTCTAACAACCATTTAAATTTAAAAATATGAATTTTGTATAAAAATACGTAGCCTAATAATAATAATTTATGTTTTAATTTACAACCATGCTATATCTGTTCCATCTAACCGACTACACTTCCGTCTGATTGCGACCAAGGTAACGCGATTTCTTTTTGTCGCAGCACGCGAAAGAGGTTCTCTGTGACCCTGAGCAAAGGAGCAACTATGACAAATGGAGGCGTAGCGGGATCGCCATCAGCTACAAGCAATGGCTTGGAATGAAGGATCACGTGCATCAGGTGAGGAGAATTTGATGGGAGTTCCTCGGCGAAATTTTTATTGCTCGATGGCGAACAATGCTTGCAAAATCGTGCGAGAAATTTCGTATCTCTTGGAAAGAAAAGAAACTTGCGACGATGTTCTTTCGACATTGCAACTTCCACAGATAGAAAACTGGTATTGGAACTGACTATTGTAGGCTAGGGAAAATCATATTAGGTTAGCAGAAATCTCCGAATTTGAAATTTAAGTCGCAGTTTGCAAGCGGAAAAGTAAACGAGTAGATTCGTTTTTTCGTAGAGTTTGAGATTCTTACATTTGCTTTGAAAAATGTATCTACGTATATTTATTTCTTCGAATTTGAAGAGTTTTGTATAAAGGAGAATTTTGTCGAATTTACTTTCGTGCGTCGAAGAAGAGTATTTGAAAAATGAACTTTTATTAAATTTATTTGATACGTAATATAATCCTTGGTATTTTAAATTTGACTTTTAGTCACGTTTTTCAATTATATGGAAACAGTTTGCCAGTGATTCAGAACTTTAGTAGCAGAAAGTTTTTATTAGAAATTTCTCGCACGACGTTATTACTTTTCCACCTAATACACCTGACTTCATTTTCTGATTTTCCGTTCTATCGATCCTTCAAGCTCAACTAACTCAAAACTAACTATAACGCACAATTATCCATAACCCATACAACACACAAAATAATCCAACTATGACAACAATGGGTCATTTGCGATGGAAATCACATACTATAACCAAACAAAATTTTTCCAATCAGATTCTAAACTTACTTTCACTATGTAAGCTTTCCAAATCGTTGTTCGATGCTCTCTATAAAATATCAAACTTAATCCAAACTGTGACCCATTCACAAGTGACCTATTCTGCTCGCTCATTTCTAATCTTCTTAACAAAATAAAAAAGAAATATACATATATATAAAACAAAAGAAAAAAGCAAAAAGAATAAAGAAAGAGCACTCGAATGCGCTATAGTCGATGCACTGGAGCATACCGAAGACGAAGGATCGCATGCTGCAGGACGCGGCCGCCGAATCTGCTGGTTCCCCTGGTCACACTAGCAAGGCGCAACCGGCGAACGCTCACAGAAGAGCTTCGGAGGGTGGCGCGAACATCTACTACGGTGCACGTCGTGACCTTGGCTGGGACTCGGAGGCGTCTAACGAGGTGGTGAACAAGTTCCGCAACTACGAGATCTAAAGGTGCGACGTCGTTCTCCAATTTCTGGTCGTCGTCTGGACCAACGATCGCTCGCTCTGTGTATCTACCTTCTTTCTTTTTTTTTTTTTTTTTTTTTTGCGAAGTATATCGAACGGAACAAACGGATGAAGCATCATAAGCAAACGTAATGAATTACGGATACACCGTCTCGTCGTGAATTTACCGCTCCTTGTTGTCCAACCGAGAAAACCTCAAGGAAGAATGTTGTTGAGTTTGAATTGAGATTTTGAGCGAAGATCATGTTTCTGTTATCGTTAACTTTGCAAAACGTTTGGTCCTTTTTTTTCTTTTTGTCATTGTTATTATTCCACTAGTATCGTTATTAAGAAAGAAGAATACTAATTTTATCATTGGGTGAGTTTTGTTGATTTTGAAGTGGATAAAGACTGTATTTATTGCAAGTGTTCGGAGGAAGATATTTGAAGATTCTAGTTCGTCTTTTAATATGTTAAATATGTACGATGCAGATTATCCATGGTCGAGAGCAGTTTCTGTTCAAGTCGGTAACGCTTTCTGCGAATATAAAATAAATAACGGCACGAGCTATCGACGGCAGACGCAGATTGAATGGAATATTATGCGAGAGTGGCAGGGAACGTGCCAAGATGGAGAACATACTCGATATGAAAACTGTGCGATCACCCAAGTGGATACTTTGTAATTTGATCGATCATACAGTATATGAATTTGCAAAGGCCGAAGGAAATACGCTGCAAATTTTCTCTTGCAATTCTTATGACTATCGAAATTTAAAAAATTTCGATAATTAATTTCTATTGTCTACGTTTGAACAATTTCACAATATTTAATTGGAATTCTTAATATTCACAACGGTGAAATGCGACTAACCGAGCAGGAATAAATTGAACAGCAAAAATCGGCCACAGATTATACGATATAACATATCGATCCTGCTTTAGAGATCTTTTTATAAGAGAAGGAAGAGGGAAACCAGAGGGAAACTCGTTTAAAGTTCCAGACGAGAAAAGAGGATGCTCTCGAGGTTTCTCGAAAGAAGTGTCACATTTTTCTTATTTCCATTTCTTCCTTAAAGTTTTGTTTAAGTGTCACGAAACAGAGCGACAAGGAAGAGAAGAATATTGAAGAAAGCAAAAAGAAGAAATCAGGGCGAGAAAAATCGAAGGATCGGCTAGACGGTGCTTTAATGTCGTATCAAGAGAGAAGCTAAAATCCACGATTCCACGAAGGGATTCAAACGTAAGAAAATAACTAGTTGTTTCTACTATAACGTTACTCGCGATAGAATTTGCTTAAGTGGTCCAGTTCGAGCTGAATGAATTTCAGTTTCTAAACAATCCTCAGGAATAATGTATATAACATTCATATGTTTTTGAATTTTTTTACTTATTGAATTGGGAATAATAAGAGAATAATGTTGCCTTATTTTGGTGAAATTAATTGATGATAGATTGTCCTGATTTTTATTAACAATTTTTAACATTCACCTATCTCATTTATTTAAAATGAATTAGAATTAAAATACACAGTTGCTTTTTAAATCAGAATCTCATATATTCTGTGAAAAAATATCATCCTGATAAAAAGTATTATACTTCGTTTTAAGGTATCTATTCACAAGTTTTAAGGAAAATCAGCGACGAGAGGTACAAAAATTCGAAGAAATTAGTCGAGAAACGTTCCTAATCTCAAGTTGCGAAGATAATTCAATTCAATTGACATTCCTTCGAATCACCCTTTGTAAAGTATGTACGATTTCCAAAGCAGTGATTTGTACCACTTAAATAGTATTTCCATCGCCGAGTAGCTAGAAGAAAAAAAGTAACTCGTTGTTTCTACATTGAGTATTCTTCAATGGAACGCTTGAACAGTTTAGACGTCGAATC
Organism: Bombus vosnesenskii; assembly: GCF_011952255.1. Lineage (NCBI taxonomy): Eukaryota > Metazoa > Arthropoda > Insecta > Hymenoptera > Apidae > Bombus > Bombus vosnesenskii. The sequence goes on from NW_022882938.1 coordinate 1,375,501, forward strand.
ACAAAAGCTTCGCGAATATCGAAATATATTCTCGATCTTTTCCAAGCGAAACATTAGTAACTTTTGTGTCGTCGAAGATAAGATCGTCGAATAAACTGATTAAGCATAGTTATTCCATTGTTGAGCAAATCGATGACGGCGCACTTGTACCTGTGTCAAACGCAAAGTATATATCGTTTTTTCTCGACCACACTTGAATGTTCGAAACCTTCACGACCCCATAGATCCACGTCATACTTTTCTGTACTTAAATCAGTCCTTTCGCTGAAAGAAAATATATCGAATAGACACTAATTTATTATTATGTGAACTTTTAATATATAGATGTTCGTTAATAAAATTGCGAACGAGTCTTATTCATCTCGATCATATTCATTTTTGTCGGTCCCCCACCCTTCTTTTTTTACGTAAAATATTTTCCAATTAAATTTTAAAATATCACCGGGATGATACCGAAAAGAATTCATCGTCAAATATTGTCCTTTGCTTTCGATTAATCCACTTCGACGCAGACTGAAAACGGGAACAACGTACCAAAGCACGGAGGATCAACTTTGCGACGAACAATCTAAATTTTCGAGAGGAAACTCGATGGAATTAAAACGCTAGAGCTTCGATTTATCAATTTTCCCTCAGGCAATTTCTGAAAATGTCAGTAGTTTTAAAAAGTTACACTTTATATCCACGTTATTTTACGTTCATTCATCAGCGAAAGGATTTAACAGCACTTTTGATTTATTATCAACAGACTGCGGATGTTTATACATTTATGAGAAATTTAAACGTGAAAAAATGTATAAGAAGGAACATAATACGGAGAAATATAGTTCTTGACAAGAGATTTTACACTTCACGCTTCATAATCTTCGCGAAGTTCCTTTAATTTGTTACAGCAGTTATATTCAAGACCATACAATTACTACATTAGTTAACAAAAACAATACACTTTTTACTCGTATACTCAACATCCCCGAATCGCATTTTTTTATTGAAAATTATTTATTATTTTGAAGAAACTTTTAGCAAGTCCGTGTATATTTTCTATTATATTCACATCGGCTGACAAAATATCCAAAATTTATTATAATATTTAGGTGAAACAAGTCACTAATTAAGATCCATTTCTTCGCTTATATTCTCAAAAATTTGTATAAAAATCCACAGTCTAGTTATCATTCTCTCATCATCGATAGAATCCCATCTCACTACAGCGAGTTACATCATTCGTTCGACATCACCCTGTCTCAAGAGCAACCGGTCTCGTGACAATTTCTCGATTCATAGATTAAGTTTGGTTCTTCGTTTCAATCACCACGAATACGAATATATCGATAGCTAGTCGACGAGGAATTTTTCTAATGCACTCGAACGTCGTCGTTGCGTTCGCGTAATTAAGGCACGTAGACGTAGAAGCTAATGATTGGTGGCCGAAAATAGCAGCAGTCGACTCGTACGTATCGATGTGACCTTTCGATATTAGTATGTAAGGCTCCGAGGTACGGCTTAAAACGATCCTGTCTCCTCGAATTTATTTTCACCTGTGTCCAGATATCGTTTTTTTTTTCTTCTTTTTCATTTTATCCTTAGCTCACTCGAACTTTCCATAGAATCGTTCGATCGGTCGTTTTGTCTGTGTGGATTTTCAAAACCGGACCGAGGATTCGGGAACGTAGATCGGTCGGAAAGCGAGGGGGAGGGGATAAACGTGGAATCAAAAGTAGAGACAACGTATATCGATGGCAATGCTGCGAAATTTTTGCGATGAAAAACCGGAAACGTAACGAGTGTACCGTTGTCGAGAGTATTTGAGTCGAATGACGCCACGCGCTATCGATCACGGACGAGGAAAAAATAAAACGAAGAAAAAGTGGTAAGGTAGGAGTCGCTGATCTATCTTATAAAACAAGAAAACAAGGATTGCCCGAAAGAATGGGAAGGTTAAAAGAAAAATCGATAGTGCGTGTACGTGTTGAAGTTTAAAGATCAGAATCGGCTTCGTTCTCGAGTTTCTATGACGTAAAACACATGTAATTATTCGTAAGGTAAAAGTAACGTGGAATCGTAAAAGGGAACCAAATATTAAATATAACATGAAAATAGAGAAAAAGAAAGGAAGTAAAAAAAAAAAAAAATATATATATATGGTCGTCCAAAGTCGAGAACGAGAGATCGATCTTCGAGATCTCATCACACTACCCGTGTATCTGTCTTCAAAGAATGAGAGAAAAAGAAAAAAAATAGGAACGATAAAGCAAGTTTCGAAAATATTCTGTACGTGTGTTGTTCCCACATCTATATTTTTCTAGACGCGTCTCCGCGATTCCGCCTCGTGGAACACTGTACCTTCTATCGATTTATTATTTCCACGCGATCGACTTATCGATGGTATCGTGCATCCGGCCGAGAGCTGGGAGAAACCTGTCGTTCGATGAAAAGAAAAAAAAAGAAGATACCGTGGAATTTTTTTCGTGCTAAACGTTGCTACAGTTTTTGCGGAGTATTCGATAAAAAATTGCTTGCCTTTTTAGGGTTCCTTTTCTTTTATCTTAAACAGAAAGCTTAATGGAATATTTTGTAATTCACTCTAATCTTTAGTCCTTCTTTTTTCCTTTGAGAGTTTCACGAAGGTATATTTACGATCTTTTAAAATTGTAATACGATTAAATTTTATACGTTTCTAGGAAAATATTATAATTATGTATGCCTCTCTTTGAAAATATGATTAATATAAGATATTAATAAAATGTAATTAAAGATGAAGGTATAAAACGATGGTTTCTTCTCTCCTCGTAAACGCGTGAATCTCTGTTATGTACGTATAAATATACAAATAAATATACATACACATATATATAACGTATAAGATATATAAATATATTATAATCGTCACGCGCTGGACGACGCGACGATATGTATCTATGCGATTAAAGGTTCAATAAATGTGTTTAATTAAGAACAGTTTGTTTCGTACATTCGTTAACCCACAATATGAACACTCCTCCTTTTTGTAAATTCCGCTATTCCAAAAAAATATATCATTTATGAGATATTTTATTAAATACTCAAAGTGACGTTTCGTATTTCGTTAAAAGATTAAAAAATTAGAAAATTTTAATTTTAATATCCTAATATCATCAAACTTCATAAGTATTTTCACATTAAAATTATACTATTTCTTAATAATTGAAAAATATTCTCTCAAATTATTTCAAATAAAAAATCCATATTCCTAACTGAAACAAAGTTGCAAAATTAATCCTGAATTAATCTATTGTTTATTTGTTCGTTCGGAACGTCAATACGAATTTTTAATTCCTTCTCATCGATACACGAGGAATAATATTCTTTTGTTAAAAAACATTCACATTCAATTTCGGATGTTTCTCTTTAATTTTTACTATTCATAATTAGAAACACCATTTGTTCCAATTCAGTGTCTTTTCACTTGCCACTAGTTCCTGACAAATAATTCTCTTTCAATCACTATTTAAAATATAGGAGCTTAATTCTGATTGTTAGAAACTCCTCAAACTTTCCACACAACCTAATATGCATTTGCAAACGCGTCACGAGTGATTTTTTTCTCCTCGAAATCCAAAGAAATCAGAGTGTAAATGTAATTTTCCAGCAAAGTAACAGGAGAACTAGAATTTAATTACGACAATCGGGAACCCTCTAAACTTTCCAAACAGCACAATAATTCCAAACGAGTGGAGAATGATTTCCCAAATGCTTCGAAATCCAAAGAAATCAGACGGTGAATGCAGCTTTCCAGCAAAGTAACAGGAGGATAGGAACTGAATTTCGACTGTCGGGAACTGTCCAAACTTTCCAAACAACGCAATAATTCCAGACGAGTCACGAGTGATGTCCCAAACTATTCTAAGTCCAAAGAGATCAGAGTGTGAATGCAATTTTCCAGTAAAGTAACAGGAGAATAAATTCGAATCGAATGGAAAAACCGATCGCGACCGTTTGGAAAAACTGGAATTGAGTTAGCTGTGTGTAACGCGGGGAACAATAGACTGCCGCAATCCTTTGTCAGCGATGGAAAACTTTCCCTATCTCTTAGGGCACATTCACAAACGTGTGCGTACAAAACGTGCCACCCACACAGAGAGAAATAGAGAAAGAGAACGCGTGCGGAACCGTGGCCTAATTCACAGCCACGTGAAACTTAATGTCGTTTGTTCGTCGAACGAGCATTCATTCCGCGTTATCCACTACGGACGATGGGATACAGAAGCACCTTTCATTCACTCGTGTCGCCTCTTTTCACCGGTGAACTCGGATGGAAACGGCCACGTAAACTCGCCTTTGTCGACAATTAACATTAGCTTCTTTGTCCAGCTCTGATAGAAAACTCGCCACATCGTTGTCACGTTTTAATCAGACGGCATTGAGAACACGGGGAGGAAGAAAAAGGAACGGCGTGTCGAAGAATAAGAATATGTTTCTGCGGGGATGGACTATTTTCTAAGTTAGACAGCGAGTGATATTCAATGATATTAGAGACGTTCATAGCATATGGACTACTGCATTCCTCGTACACATTGATTTATTATTTATTATGTTTATTTCTAGGGGATGGTAATTCTTCGTTTTTAATAATTTCTGGTAATTTGTTAATTTGGAAAGGATAAAGCTGTTCAGCAACAGGTCTGAATCTAGTTGGAAGTGAATTAGAAAAGAAGGAAAAAGTACAGTGCATCGAAAGACGAGTAGTTTCTGTAAGAGTGAATTATTCTCTAAGTTTGATAGGGAGTAATATTTAATTCTGGACTATTATATACGCTGAACTATTACTATTATTACTATATTTTTCGTTCGTTACAATTATTTCTAAGAAATGGTAGCTCTTTGTTGTTTATCGTTTCCTATATTTTGTCGACACTGAAACACTAGTGTTACGCACAGATATCCTGCAAGTTTATGAAATTCTGACTTTCCTAGCACCAATGATCTCATTAAGTCATAAAGCACTTATCCAGTTAGCAGCTGCTTGCCACGCGCCATGACTCAGGAGTTTTCCATCCCTTTACATTCTGTATCAGCATACGCAGTTCATAAGGGTTGATTGCGTGCTATGGTCATTGGGAAAAACCTACGGAACTCCTGTGCGGACCCTCGCTGGTCGCTTTGTACCCTCGAGGGCCCGTAACGTGGGGTTGATCATTTGCAAAAGTTTACCGATCGTATTGAACTAATCATCACTCATGCAAACTCAAATGTGTAAAAAACCAGTCCGCGTGTTTCTCCTCGTGAACAACTCTCGTATGAGCAACTATAATAGCCTCATCTCGAGTAGTTTAGAGTTAATGTGCGTCAATCGCTTTTTCAATAATTCACACCACCCACACTCAGTTTTGTAATACAGTCCGTTCTCTAATAAACACTATAATTCCTATACTAGCAAGTGATCCTTGCCATTACTTACTTTACGGGCTAATTACTTAGTAGCCCTTTACTTACTGACAAATAATCTTTGTCTATCATTTTATTTTACTGGCAAATAAATACTTGTCAGCTTATTATTTCGGTGGCAAATGATCTTTCCTGCTACATCTCACGAGCCTAGTGTCTTGAACAGTTAGATCTATTCAATAATAGCACAGTTAATAACATTTTGATTGCGGTATAAGGTTTCCTAGAATAGTTTAACTATTGTTAGTGTTGGAGATTGTATGTTAGCGTAGCATTACAGGTTTGAAGACGCGTAGGTGTAATGTGTGAAAAGAAGTCTAAATGAAATGGAAACGGATTGGAGCCAATGGAGTGTGTGTGATGTTGATTGCTTAATCAATTTTCTCTTATTATACTTCCCATGATTTGATAATTATAATATAATTATCTATCTATAATATAATATTTATAATATGATCGTAAAATAATAACATGTCAAAAACATTAAGTTTTTGCGTATCTTGAGAAGGTTAATATGAATGGAGCATACGAGTTGTGAACTATTAGGAATAGATTGATTATCGCGTGTAAGGAGATTCAGAATTTAATGAGTCGTTGCAAAGTTTAATTGGATTTGGCAGAGGTTGAATACACATGGGTAATGTGTAGATATTAAAGGGTAGGTAACGTCCGGCTCTGTTATATGAATTTAAAGATCGTAATTTTACAAAAGCGCAGTTACCACGAATATAAATTATTTATCGCATTTTTTATGTTTTACCGCAACTGATTAGTGCTTTGGAAATTTCGAACAGTTTTATGGAAACTTGAAAAATTGTGGCTGTTCAGATTAACGATATTTCGAGAGATTCCAAGCTCTATGAATTCCAAGAATTCCATAAACTTTAAGAATTCTGAGAATCCCAAAGGGTACAAGAATCCAAAAGCCTTAAACACCTTGGAAACTCTAGGAACTAAAAGCATCCCATAAACTCTGAAGACTTCTGAAACTTTAATTTTCCTTTATTTCCCCAGAGACTTCTAAGAATTCATCGAATTTTCAATGCCTGTGCAATTTTTCAGATTATCAAAATTCCCAAAGCTCTATATAGAATTCTAGCTCTATAAATTCCTATTCTAAAGGTTCTTATAAATTCTAGAATTCCTCGATTTCCAACCTCAACGACCCTTCTCATCGCCATTCACCTTGTATCCAATCAATGCGCCGTTGAAAGCTCAGCAACACGATCTAATTATAAGCACGCGTTCCAAACGAAGTACATTTTTCTAGACGTCCGTTTTATTCGCATGTGGCGCGTCTTCGCGAACAAAAGGATCACAAACAGCAAGCACTCATCAGATAAACGATCGAAATTGCTGGGAATTCCTTGAAGCGCAAAACGAATGTCTCGCCCCAATTCCCAATCATCCACCGGTTGAATAGCATTCTCTATTGGGTAACAAAATTCTCCGTCGTAAGCTCTGCGGATGGTAGAACGTGTCGAATCAGATGAGGACACGGTTCGCGGAATAAAATAGCAATTAGCCATGAGCTTTCTTTTTCAAATTCCATTCCCATCCCCAGACTCGACCAGTTTTATTGACCAGATTTATTTACTAGATTGATACGACTTACTTCGTTACTTTCATTATTTTGGACGGAGCGGTAAATGCGATCGATTCTTGCCCGATCGTTTGTTGTGTCAGGGTAAGAAATAGCGTAAGTCATAAATTAAACAATCGAGTATTGGCGCCGTCTGGTATCTAAGGATTGCACATTGCATTCTATTTTAGAGTTCTGCAGAACAAACGACTTACGATTAATATTAGATTGCAGAGTTTTATGCATTCGTAGGAAATTTGAAGGTGGAAAGGTACAGGGTAGGATATATATAATATAGAAAAATGTATAAGATAGAGTAACATTTAGTAGGTAACATAATTTCTTACTTGGGTTCCATGTTTTTAATTGTACTCATAAGAATATGAATTTGTATAAATATTCGCAGTGTAATGATATTTCACTGAAGGAGCTCGGAAAGATGGTGCAATTGATAGAATTTTTTAGTTGAGAAAATTTGTGAGTAAAGTTAAATTGTAATGGTAGAATTGCCAAGGTGATCAGAATAATCAATTCATAATCTTAACAAAAATTTTATAGATCTATAACGAGATTGAGGGAAACTTGAAGGATGTTGGTTTTGGTTTGAACAGATGTGGAGAAGCTAGTTCACGTAAATATTCTATATTTAGAATTTCATTTTTCTGGATTTATTTATGATGATGTTCTCTTTAAACAAGTTTTATAGTTTGTATTTCCTTTGAGGTTGTTGAAGAGTGAACTTTAATCAATCTGCTGTAAATAGTTTTCAGTCTGTGATATTATTATAGTCTTGTGAAACTTCAGGACGTCTTGTTCAATTGGAAATCGTATTTCTATATAACTTAAGAGAACGTCAGATTTATGTGAAAGTCAATAAAGTGGATGAGACACTGGAGGTGAGTAATCTTGAAAGGGATAATTAATGTATAATATATAGTAAGACGATTAAATTCGCAGATTCCCGAGAGATCAAAAGTTTATATTTCTTAGAATTTATCCATTAAATTCCTTGACATTTTCATTTAGCCAGAATATCAAAGGAAGTTCTAAAAATTAATTTCATATCATTTCCTTCTTGCACCTAGATTCTACAATTTCTTCAAAATTTGGAAAAGTCGAAGTATTTATTACAAAATAATTGCCTCAATGAAAAAAATTAGAAGTATTTATAGCATCGTGATAAATAATCTTTTAAGCTATTTTCAGACGTTTTAATTACGATACCTTTTTGCATTTCTTTTTCCAGTAAACAGTAATACTTCGAGTTACAGAATTCACACAATTGCATAATTTTCCAAATTACACGTTTCCTTAATTCACACAGTTTTTCCATGACATTTTATTCGCAAATACGATGAAATACTTCTCCAAATCAAATACACCTAACAATTCTCTCGCTTCATGAAGTTGTATTTCTCAGTATCACGTTATCCAAGTATCAAACGCGAAACCGTATTAATGTATTTTCCATAAAGCTGTTTCCTCTTCCGCCGTTCTCTCGTTAAACGATAGCAGGAACAATGAACGGATCGTTCCTCCGTGTTCCTCCGCCCATTAACCCGAAATATTGAGCAGCGTTTTCGACGGCGTGCCACGATGAAATTGGAGGAGGTGGAGGCCCTTCAGGCAACCATTATCACGGATGCACTCGCCTCAGTTCGATCCCTTAATACGGGGTGAGCATTGGTCTGCGTTTGTCAGATAACGCGAGACTCCCAGCTTTTCGAACCTAGCTTTAAACTTTGACCTACCGGATCGAAACGAGATCAAGTTCAGCGTCAGCTTGCACCGATGAATCGATCACCGTGTTGCTTGACATGTACAGGTTTTGTTGATGATTAAAGGTCGATTAAAAGGATTTCAATTTGAAATGACTGGGCTTGGTAGAAAATATATTTTATCGTGCTTTCCCCTGTAGCTTTCTAATATATCGCGTAATATAAGTATAACATTTTAATTATAAAATTAATACATTTTTATCCAAGAAATGTGCGACTATTATTCTTTTGTCACGTTAAGTCTTTTATATGATTATCGTACATTTATGTATTGAAAAATACGGAAGAAAGACGGACCAATTGGGCCCTGGTATACAGAAATGTGAAATTACAGAAGCAATGTATGAAATTATATTTAACGAACGTATTTAAGAGCGGAACATGTGAATGTGATTAGTGTGAATTGATTTGGCAGTTGAGAAACAGCTCGTGTACAATAATATTCATTGAAACAAAAGTGGTATTGAATGTCGAGACTTCGCCATAAGTTTCTAATAAAGAATATTATGAAGATATTTGATGTCTGATTCTATAGGGTAATATATGTATATGATAATAATATCTGTAAGGTTCGAAAGAATTTGTGGGAAAATTTAAATATAGAAACTTTAGAAACGCAGCTGGTGTTTACAGGTAGTATACTTGTTCTCCGTAATTATATTAGCGAAAATTATGCCGGAATCGCAAACGAATAATTAAAAATTTAATAAGTAACTCCCAGGTCGCATCTGACCCCATTTACAATGTATCTTCCATCCCATTTACTTCGACGAACTCTATGCATCACTAACTATATAACAGTGTTTAAATCTTCAGAGTGGAATTTCCATAAAACGATGTTGTTCCAAATGCTATTTTGAACAAGTTTGAGTATCGAGGCTCAAAGTGTTAGCGAGCCGAAGAACGATTGTTTACGGCATACAAATATTTATAGTTCGAAAGTTTAATATAACTTAACGTTTGGCAATTTCTTTATTAATTTTGTTTTTGGTTTTATTTTTTAAGAATTTAATCCTGCTGGTTATTCATTATAAGAAAAGTCATTTTTAACCTAATCATACTTTTCTTACATTAAAAAATATCTAAATTCCAGTAAAATATAGAACAATTGTTATTACTATGTGTGATTTCTTCCTTCAACTGTATGTTAAAGATTTTCTTAGAATTTTGAATCTTTTGTATTTTCTATAATAAATCTATCCATCTATCTATCATTTACTATCAGTTAGCAACTGAAATTTAATCTAGGCAGAGTAAATAACTGTTTAAACCAAATTTGTCACAAAAGAACGAACCATTTAATTGAATCCAAATTCCTTGGGCAGTTTATAAGAATTATAAATAATAATTAACAATTATATTCTCTCTATATCAAAAGGTATCAAACATATTTAAAAGATAAAAAAGAGATTAGTGTTCGAAATCCTAGTTACATACATGTTACGAAAGCTAGTTAGTTTCAGGAATCCAGCTTTGTTCTACGCCCACATTGGTCAATTATACTGAGAATTAACGCGTATATTTGATATCAAATAAGCTGAAAATGTTTCATAACATCGATCGCGTAACCTGTTACGCAATACACTTTTCATTTGATATTTAATATCACACATTCATAAAAATAATTACTTTTTTTATCGAGATAAAACCTTTATCCATTTTCGTCGTTGCTGCCTTTCCAGGAACGGAGATGCCCATGATGGTAGGCATAAACTTCCAGCATAAAGTTTTCATAAAGAAACGTCTACTTTATAGAAGTTTTTATTCGATGCTCTTGATCGAGTCGACTCGAACGTGTGTTGCAATTTTAGCTCGCACAAGTCGAGAATGGGAGAAAAAAGGTAGGGTGGAAAAAGAATGCTCGAAGAAACGCGTTGGCGGATGTAAATAAAAGAGGCGCAGTAAGAAAGCGAATAGGTAAGTTTGAAACTCGGGAAATTTCTTACGGAGTGTAGGAAATGTAATCGTGTGGCACAATGGTTTGCAAGTTTCGTCCAACACTTGCAGTTATTGCAAGATGAAAAAACATTTTCTTAACTTTCTGTAACTGAATTTCCTTATGGTTATAAAAATAAAATTGCAGTTTGTTACGACCTGGTTGAGAAGAGTAAGAATTTGAGGAATATTTGAGAATAGGAAACACAAGGTGATTCAATTGCAACACATGATTTCTTTGACAAATAGTCCTCTTGACTAGTAGAATGCGATGCAAACAAGAAAATTTAGTTTGACTGTCTGGGTTAAGATTAATTTTTCTTCGTATAACCTAATCATTAAACATCTGCGATATTGGTAACATGTTGCACGTTATACGATAGGACATAAAAAGGATAACTCAGAGTTACGTAATTTCTACTTAAATTCGGCAACATTATAGGGATTTAATTCAAAAAAGAAATAAATGAAACTATAATATGTAATTCCTTTAGTTCGCAATTACTGTCGGCTACCAACTTACATTTGATATAATAAAGTATGGATATCTTCTAATAAGAATTTCTTTTAATCTCTCCATTCAAACATCTTTTTTCATTTGGCCGCAGATTAATCAGAAAAAGAAACCCCAATCGAAGCCCCTGTGGCAACTTGAAAAGATGGATAAGGGGCGATACGGGGCAAAGGCTAGAGAAGCAAGAAGCATCGGGACAGGAAAGAGCGGTAGCTGGTCTGATAAAGCGAGGAACGGCGTGGAGATAAAGGGAGGACAGCGTAGGAGGGCAAGAAAATATAGATTGCTCGAGAACGACGAAGTTAGTGTCCATTGGAGGGAAAGAGACACATATACATCGGATCGATGCAGAGCACTATTCCGTGGGTGTCGAGTTTCGTCTCTCTCCAACCGATAGGATTCGGCCCAGTAGGAGAAAGAGGGACATTGGCTTACACCATCGTTCATAAGTATTCCCACACTTACAAACTAATTTAAATATACGTATATAATGTATAGTATAAAATGTTTCCCGAATGAACCTTTTCAGTCTAATTTTAGCCTTTGATCGTATCTCACACAACCATATTATACAGTTGTTTGATGTTAGTAAAAATAATGTTAACATTAATCGGAATAAAGAAAAAAAAGACGCGATTGAAGGATAAAAGCTGGCCCTGCAAAGACATATGAGTTAAGTAACTTTAACGTTTACGATCAACGTTAGGCTCTTGAAATGATTTAAATATGTACGTGCTTTTAATCAAGTTCTAAAAGTTTATATAGATTTTATCAAGAGTCGACTATCTATTATGGATAAACAAGGAACTTGAATGATGCAGGTATATTCCATGTTTCTGTCTAGAAGCATTTGGTCCTAGTTTTATGGTAAGATTGACGTAGAAACTTATCGATAGAGAATCGTTCTTTCGTTGTAACGTTGAAAATATAATAAAAATATTAAACAAGGTTGAATTGCGTTAGCTGTCGGAATACTTATACAGGGTAGTGTGGTAGTGTACGTAACACGATTTCGGTGGGAAATTGCGATCTACATATGAATTAGAATACTATGGCGGATGGTCTGAAAAGGATGACCTCGCGAGTCTACCAATAGATGACGGAGATCACCGATTAGGAACGCCATTTATCCCGTCATTTCCTTTAGAAAGTGGCGTCAATTTCGCGAACAATCGGCCGTGATCGTGCCACCGGATAGTGAATGTCAGAGTTCGCGTTGTGAATTTACCGATCAACTAAACACCGAACGACCTAAATGAGCAAGAGCACTCTCGCGCTCGATTCGGCAACGAGCGTTTCCGGTTGACGAGCGGCGCGCTGGATAACTGGTCGAAATAACGAGGTCTTGTTCTTACTTACGTCGTGCTCGGAAAAGGGATAAAGGTTGATAAAGGGAAAAGATTGTTATATGAGATTAAAAATCTTGGTGATAATATTATGGACTTGTTTTGTGAGTATGGGTACAGATTTGTGATTTATTGAGATTTTCGCCAAATGAAAGTGTATTGTTATATTCCGAGATTAGTGCATATGAAATGCTTTTTTCAAATGAAACTTTACCTACATGTAGTTTATTCAAAATTTCGTATTTTCGATCCAAGTAACTTCTATATTATTCAATACAGTCATTCAATAACTATTTAATTTCACTATTCCAGTTTTGTAAGAAATACCAGCTTTAGGTTCTAAAGATTCTAAGGATGGACTTGTTATATTTTACATTTTTTATAGTTTATATTATGGGCTTGTTATAGTTCATTCATTTATAGGTTCTTTTAATTGATAATTGATGGTAAGATATAATATAATGATTTGTATGTATATTGTAGATTTTAAGAAATTATATGTACTGTTTGATAAGAAAATAAGGTTTTTATATGATACTATACTTTAATATGAACCATTAATTAAAATAAAATATGTATTGTTAGTAAAAGATATATATATCCTACAGGGAAAATTTACATATATGTAAATATCCTGCACAATTTTTATGTAAGCAATGTAACTTAATTATGAAATGAAATTGTGAAACGTAAAATCAGAAAATTATTTAGTTATTGAAATCTTATATATCGGGGATTTAGAGTAATCATTCAGTATCACGAATTCGGGGTTTGCGAATGTTTATTGCGTGACATAATTTTATAGCTTATCATTAGAATGAAGTAACGAACGTTATAAACGAACTTACAAACTGTATACGTTACTTAGGAATTACGTTACAGTGATTGCGTTACACTGTATATAATCGCTATATGAAATGAGCTGCATCAGCTCGTTCGATCTAACAATATATACTAAGTGCGATAACAATGAATCGTAACAACTTCGCTTGATCCAAACGTAAATCGATGGTGTTATTTCAATCCGAAAATCGACATCGAAACAATTCATTTAAAACGGATTATTTACATAGTATAATAACTCACGTGTTCATAATTTACGTCAATATTCCTTTCTTCCTAACCAATGATGAATGTGCCGCGGTTGCATCGAATTCCACTCCTTATCTTCTTATTTGGTAATTTCACAATGCATTAATCAATAATAAAGTAAAATAATAAAATAACTGATGCTAATATTATTACATACAATAATAATTTTACGCAATAACAATTTTACACTGCGACGAGGATCGTAGTTCGAATTACTTTGAGATATTTCAAACATTGAACCAATCGCGCATCAAGCTCCAGCGAATGTATTAATCTGGTTGGCTCATAGCTATTGCAGGTAATGAACGGACCAATCAGCATTCGTATTCTGTCAGCCATGTTATCTAGCTTGCTTCTGCACGAAATATCCTTGTTATTACAGTTTGAACTTTCGCCGCGCTGTGTCTAAACTTTCGTGCTGCGTAAAATTAAGAAATCGGCGAAAATTTACATTTGCAAACATTAGTTCCATATACAATGTCTGTATATAACATTATTAGTGATTCTACGTGAAGAATGATTCTTTCTTTTCAAATATTCATTAAATTTCCATAAGACGAATGTTCAGTAGTGATCATAGCGCATTTTTTTGCATACAGATTTCGATTTCAAAATTTCTTTTGTGTTAGAGTTACAAAACGTTAAAATATATAAGTTTAAGTTAAGAAAAAAGTGCGCAAGAGATTAATTGTCGACGGTTTTGTTCGTATAAATCGGGAATTTTGTGTTGTTTATATAATGTTATACGTGAAATAATTCCAATGGTTCGCCTGCGCACTTACGAGTGATTATTATGTAAAAAAATGAAAATTAATGCTAAATCGAAGAACTTAATGTTAGATTTTACACGGACAAGGATTATGATCGCAGATGACAGGAGAGATGTAGAAGACGGTGGTTGTATGCAAGGTAAGATACGGTTCGATTACTTAATTTATAGACATGTCTATTATACTTTGATAATTTCGATAAATTACGTTTCGTTCGACGATGCCGTACACCAAAGATCGCGGAATAACGTCTTAATTGTTAAGGTCGATATCACGGTATAAACATATCTCTCCAGATATGTTTCTCCGTCGATAAACTAATATTCTTTCTTCATTTGTCATTTTCTCTTCCTTCTTTTATTCTCATCATTTTCCTTTTTTACAAGTGATTCGTATACAAGACGAATGGATCTAAGAAATTGTCGACGTGTTTCTCGATTATATTACTACTATTTACAAGAAAGACCCAATTAAGAGGGTGAAACGTGTTGTAGAAGGAACGATGCGATTAAAGATTTCATTAGAATACTCTGATGAACACAGGAATACTCGATTCCACATTTTACATTCTTACACTTTAGTTATATTAATAAATGCGACGAGAATGTTTCGAAGTCTTGTGCTCTGTACACACAATATATATTCTTTTGTACATGATCACAAGAATCCTTATTTCTTCTTTTCTTTAAGGGAAAAACCTAATAACTGGCTCAAACGTGCAACTCGTTATTGCTTGTTATTCTAATGTACCCTATCGCCTAAATGCAGCATGTTTCTGTAAAAATTCTAGGGTCTAGAGATAAAATATTAATTCTAGATTGCAACGAACGAATTTTTTGCTTGGAAAAAAATGTTCTGGTTATTTTAATCTGTACAATGTTTTAATATTTCTAATAAGACTGATAAAAAAAAAAAAAAACAGAGATATCTTCTTAGTTACTTTAAATGCAAAGTAACTTAGTTACTTTAACGCTGACAGTTTCCTTGTTGAGATTCTAATCGTTTAAAAGCATGTTTCGTCTTTTGTCCTTGAAAAAAAGAACGCTGTTCATATTTAGCAGATTAATTTCGCGACAAATAAAACAATGTCTTTTGTTTTTGTTCAATATTAAACACACTGTTTACGACACAGATGTTCTTCAAGTCCTTTGCATTTGAGCGGTCAATTGGAGATTTAGACACGTGTCTATTTTTCTTTTTGTTCATTTTCAATAGTGGTGATCCAGAGTTAGGTTGATGATTCAGTGCCTAACATCAGCTTCATCGGCTGTTTGGTTTTCAAGGGTGCACGGCCTCAGGAATTCTTGACCTCTTTCGTGAAGCCATTTGTTTGCCACTAAAAATATTATATTGGTAACATTATTTAATTTGTGGGATTTTAACACGTTCATGATTTTGTCATTCACTTAATTAAGAGTTATATAAAATATACTTTCAAGATTTGACAATTTAAATAATCTTAGATCGAATAAGATAGAATATTCTGTATGCAATTTTTGAAGTATCGTATTGACATAAATAGACTGCAGGTACATACTGTGAAAACAATTGAAGAAATGAAATACAATTGAAGATTTGTTTCACCAACAAATATTATACTTTGGACATTTTATATATTTCTTTACATTACATGTATTCTGTACATTTTTACATCTTTAAATTTCCTATGAAGATATAAAAATCCACAGTCTATCGATAAAACTATAAGATGCGTATATAGATAAAATGTTTAAATGATTTAAAGAACTAAAAACGTGTCAATTATTGTCAAACTATTGGAAAGATAGTTTAAAATTTGTGGTAAATAGATATAACTTCTTACAGATTCAGCTATCTGAAAATTGCTTCTATTTGTTATGTTTACTATATTCTGTCTAAAAGCAGCAAATGTATATATCACTGACTTTTGTAGCAGAATATTATATCTTACTGTATATTGTATTAAATCAAAGAGTTACATATTCACATATTTACAACTATTCAAAGTTACAAAACAACTTGTTTCACACTTTCTTGCTGTTACTGATTTTCTCTATAGTTGAACAGTAATTAGCATTGATACTTCACATACCCCATTTAGAACCAGTAAGAACAGGACAAGCAGCATGTCTTGTTTTGAAATCTCCCTCGCCGTTTGGTTTAAGATTATACCAGAAGGCTGCACTGCCTTTTTTTGGCCATAGGGAGATGTTGATTGCCGTAAAAACTGTACCACCACCTTGCTCCACATCGCTCATCTGAAATAGTTAATAATAAATTAGTATATTAGTATATTTTATTATATTCTAAAAATGTATTATTATTGGTATATTAGAACAAGGCTTATTTCATACAATTAAAACATCTGATAGTATGTGAGAAATGAAATACGTACGTAATATAAAACTGTAGCAATGCGATTTCCTGTTCCCAGACTTTTGAACGCATTTGTTTCCTCTTTCTAAATACAAGTAATTTAAATTAGAATTGGTTATTTTCCGTGGTCGCTAATTCAGTTTATTAAATAAATTATATTAGCTTAAAGTTTCTACTCACTCGCGCAAAATCAAAGTGTGGTTCGTAGTGGCCACCGATACCGTAATTAACCACTTGCAATTCCTCTGCCGTGTCGACAGTCATACTCGTCATATGCTCGACGCGTCTGCTGACAGCAGCCACATGTTCATGTTCGTGCTCCTGAAGCCATGCACTTTTACTAATCCTATAATTCGCTATCTCTAAGGCACCAGTTTTATAGTTCTGCACCGTAGCACGTTTGAACTGTAATGTAAAATAAAAAGACAAGTGAACATTATACGTCCTCTGTAAAAAGATTTATAAGCATTGATCGATGAAAAATCTAAGATATCCTCAGATCACATCTTTAGAAAAATTCACAGGGGTTCACAATGTTTGTTATACTATACGTTACCCTAGGTTGCGCCATTCTTTTAATCGTCTCGATTTCCTCATCGTATATCACGTTATGATAGACGACTATCCTCGGGTCCAGATAGGCCTCCTCTTCCTTGAATGGCGCAATTTTCAAAAACGGAATTCCGCGATCGACGTAACGACACACGAGGTTCTTCTGTATTTCCGGGGGGATCGACACCTCTCCACGGCATAGCATTTCGTAGCGTTCCCTTTCTGTCATTTCTTCCCAGGTTTTCATTTTTTCCTCCGCGACTGTGAAATGCTGGAATGTAGGAACGAGCAATTATATTTCATATTTGTAATAGGCATAAGTATACGCATAATTAGAAATTTGACATAGCATAGCTGACTAGAAATATCGATTATTGAAAAAAATTGAAAATAATCTGATGGTAGTTCTTGAATATGATTTTGTTATACACGGTGTTTTATGTGAGTATCCTAAATATCTTCACTGCGATTAAACATCTAAACATCATTTCATTTACTATCAATTTATTTTTACATTCCTCCCTTAAGTTTTATCATTTTTTCTCAACATGTCTTCTTATCAATAGACATAAAACAGAAGTACTATAGAAATCATCACGGGCAGAACTGTTACAACGAAATTGTGCTAAATAGAATATACTCTGAAGTTCTAATCTATTGTAATTCATACAGTGTCATTATCTTACCTGAGCAGGGACGGCAGTGTCATCTTGGCCATCTTCGCCACGTTTCTTCTTCGACTGGTTAGCTTTGCTTTGGATTTCCTTTTGATAGTAAGCTCGATTGCCCAGAGCACGTTCGTGAGTAGGCACCAACTCCAGGAGCTCGTTCGTCATACTTAAAGCTCGTGCCACGTTTCCTACGCACAGTGAACTCATAATAATGATTCGTAAGTAAAATTGTACGCTGTGTATTGGTAACATATATATTCGTCCCGCTTCTCCGTTTATAGAGAAAATATAAAAACAGAATAGCGAATAACGTAGATGGATAAAAAGATGTAAAAGTTTTTAACTATACCTATGTTATAAAGCTTATGTGTGCACGTAAAAATATAAATTAAAATTAAATATGTACTACTTCAGAATCAAGTAAAACTCTTATCGTCATCTATGATTAACTGAGTGTTAAATTCTTCCGTAAGGCCGACGTTAAGTTAATTCAACGATTTCACGGTAGAAAGGGTTAATGTCGGTATTTCAAATACCTGGCATGATACATCCGACGAAGTTTTAACGAAGCTTTAAACAAACTAACCGGCTGAAAGTTGGCCATTCATGATGGAAAATTTTAACGTCAATTAAATTCCTCCTCAGGCTTCTTTCAAATACCTTTTCCCGCGGTCGCTGTTTGAAATTGATTTCACGGGCATTAAATTCACCCTGGGAACTTCGAACGCAAACGAGCACGCTTATTGACACGGGCTTATTGGCCTCTTCGTTCCTTCGTTACAGACCCTTCCCGATATTTCAAACAACTGTGATAATTCCACGGTTCGTTTAACTCTGTCGTTGGAATTTTTAATTTTTAAGTTTCAATTCTGAAATTATTTGATTAGTCGAATGTTATGTAAATTCCATCGTAGCGTGACACGAACGAAATTGCGTTGCAAAATATATTATTAAAAATTCGTAGGGATGAAAACGTAATTAGATAAAAAATAACAAAATGATAAAAGAATAGACTAATAAAAAATATATAATTAAATTATTTGATCTCTTTCTTTTTATTTAAGATTCATAGTTACATTGATTACTATAGTCATGAGCGACTTGACACAATTACATTTATCATCTAATTTTCCTTCATTATTATTGCATGTTATTCTTGGTACTTTTTAATGTTAGGTTTTGAAATGCGATTCGAATCTATAAGTTGAACAAAATTATACGAATAAACCGGCGGACGGTTTGCAAAGTTTGTAACTGTGGAATAATGTGGCGGATACACGTGTAATTTAGTTCCTAATTTATAACGCGCGACTTTTATGAGGTCACAACAATTTTTCTCTCAGTTTCCTGCTCGCAAATCTTTCGTCACGCGTGGACTGAAAACCGCGAGTAATTGTTGCTTTAATTTGTTTGATGAATAATAAAATAAGCATGCCATTCTTCAAATGTTGTTTCAAGCCGGCTATGCAATTTTTTCTTTCGTTACGTAATACTAATTATATTATTACGAAGATTAAAAATGTGAAATTATGACAAAATTTCTCTGATGTATCTTTCGCTAAAGTTTAACGTTAGAACTACTACAGTAATTAACACGATCAATTCATAATTTTTCGCAGGAATTTTACGATAAATTTTTGGAACCATTTTTCTGAAAAATATATTGATTCGGAATTTATTTTTCTCCTTGCATTATGTATTTTTTCATGTATCTTTAATTTCATCTCTTTGGTACAAGAAATATACTTTAGTTGTTGGTAGTTGTAGTTGTAATCATGATTAATAACTACGATAATGAAGTTGTTTTTGTTGGTGTACATACCTTGCATGTAAGTTGAGAATGCCAAATATTCTAATATGTCTGGTTTCGAAGTTGTGGTAGCGTTTTGTTCCTCTTGAAGACGATTCATGGCTTCTTGCATCCAAAGTACGGTGTGATAGTAATCACGATTGTGATAAGATTGTCTCCCAAGTTCGAAACAGTCGCTAGCTGCAAGAAGGGAAAAGGATTAAAACAAATTAATTAATTTATTAAACTTCCCTCTTTGAATCTTAACACTTTTTATGTTTGAAACAATGAAGATCTTGAAGAAGGAATATTTCATTTTTTCTGTTCTGACGATTGAAAAATTATTGTCAAAGAAGAAGAGAAATCTCTACTAACCTATGAAACAGTATAAACTTCTCTTAAAGTAATAAAAGGTAAAAGTAAAACCCTTAAAGAATGAAACTTTTTATACAGAGTGTCTCAGATTTTTCTCTACAAACTTTGCCAATCTTTTATAGTTAAAAATAAAATTAATATGCTCTGTAGCAAAATTGTTAAATTCCGTAAATGCTTTGTTAAAAACTTGTAAGCGAAATATATTATTGCTCTTAAAACTTCAACCTGGAACAGCAGTTCTTTATATTTTATTTATTACAGATTCTTTTAAATAGTTTTTTTGTTGTCGCGGATCCCTAAGACGTAGTTGAAAATTTAAATCCCTGATGTACTTCAAATATGTATATTTAAAACACTCATCAATTGTTCATCGATAATCTTCAAATTTGAAGGGACGAGATTTAATATAAATAAATAAATACATTCCTATTAAAGATTTTTTATTCCAATAATAAAATAATAATTTATGTATGTGAGCGTCACACTGTGAAGAATTCGCTGTCTCCGGAGTGTCACAAATTAACCAGTTAGCTGTTGCGATCTATTTGAAAAGTGTGCACCTAAAATGTGTCGCAAAAAGTAAGCAACGACGAGTATACTCGTCAAGCACAGCGTATGTGTGGCTGTTACAATATAGAATGAAGTTGTAATGAAATGACTGTTTTATTTTTTAATTTTATTACTAGCAGAGCTCGTCGTAACACAAAATATTGCCATTTCTTCATGACGAGTATACTCGTGAAAAACAAATAACTGGTTAAGAGATGCTAACCTAGAATAAAATCCATATTGAACCAATATCGCGGTTGTGTATATCGATCCGTTGTATATATTTAATATAACTTTTTAAAATAAAGTGTTTACGGTTTTTCGTCACACGACATTTTAGCTTCACTTTCATATGTACATAAAATTTTCTTCTATCCGTATGAAAAATTTGTATGAAAAAACTCGGGACATCGTCTGTACGACCAAAAATATATTCGTTCCTCGTCCATCTACGTTTTTCAATTTCACCGTCGCGGAAAATTCACGAGGTCGACAGAATTTCCAAGTGGCACTGTTCCAAAAAACAAAACACCGGCGAACGAAGAAAGAGAATTTATTTCCACGATTTCGACTTATTTCTACTGCAGATCCAGAATCATTCCGTTTTCTGATTGTCTTGAGGACTCTAAAGCCCAACCCTGTATAATTCATGATTCTATTATCATAATTACATTCGTAATAACAGCGCGCGATGAAAAATCTGAAAGTTAAAGCTGAAAAAAACAATCTTTCCTTTAACTTTAACATTTTTTGAATCGAACGACCTCGCGAACTTCCTTCGTCGAATTCTCTGTCGTCCCGTTTATGTATTCCAAACGGCGCCAAACAGTAAAAAAAACTTCACCTTTCGCCTGATTCTGTTCTTTTCTTTGCTACCTTCTCCACAAAAAACTTGCTTCGTTAATTAATTTCTCGATAGCTGGTGTAGAATGTCGCCCCTCCCTCCAAAAAAAAGAAAGAAAGAGATTATTAAACACCAGACGTCGCCAAATTTACTAAATGAGACAACCGGTAAAGACCAGAAACTGTGCATATTGTAGACTAAACGACAAATGAAATCAGGTTTGACAAAACTAAAATATTAGGTCAGAAAAGTTTCTTTCGTTTTATAAGGAAATAATGGATGCACAACATTTTCCTTTTCATGTTATTTTATCGAATTACGTATGATCCATTTTGTTCTATCAAAATAAAGATCACAACGTTCGACAGATTAGGTTTCATGTTTATGCAAAGATTCATCGTTGTAAAAGACGTGTCTGTAAAAGAGAGACACTTTTCGTAACGATTAAAAATAAAAGAATTAAGAAACGATATTCCTTTTCAAATTAGAAATGAACATTTGAATTGATGTATGGCATTGAAACCAATAACAGAAGATTAATTTGGAACAATATAGGTAGAAAAATACCGATTGATTCATATCACATTCCTAATAATAGCGTACGATTATCGCCTATGAAAAATCTGGAAGTTGAAGCTGAGAAAACGAATCTTCTTTCTAACTTTGACATTTTTCGAGTCGAACGATCTGACAAACTTTCTCCATTACGTATTCCAAACGCTGCCAAACAGCGGAAAACTCGTCCCTCTCCCTTTCTTTACCACCTTCACCGCGAAGAACTTGCTTCGTTAATTAATTTCTCGATAGTCGGTGCAGATTGCGAAGTTTCTCGCGGTTACATCGCGAATTTATCCGCGGGAAGTTCCAGTGGATTGGTAAATAAAACGGTTTATTCAGCTGGTGCAAGCTCTGTGATGAAAATAAAAGAGATACGCGGAGTTTTACGCGGCTATAACGAGGTTCGAAATGGTATCGTAAACGCGGTAGATCACGAATAGCTTTTCCTGCAATCGTTTACGCGATCGCGTAAAACAATGGAGGAGGAGAGAGATTATTCGTTTTATAATTTAATCAGAAGCTTGGAACGATTGGCGGGTGGAACGCAGAAGTCTCGCGTTGTTTCTCGCCCGTATGAGCTTTCACCGGGCTATTCGGATTAAATTTATCTTAATTTAATTTAGTCCGCTGTGTACAGCTAATTAAATGGAATTTCAATTAGCTACGAAGGCGATGAAGCTTAGATCCGCGCGATACTTGATTAAATTGAACAATATTTTAATAACGTGGCTTTGTAAACCGTATTCCGTTGGTAATGTTGTTGCTAATTCATCGTGGTTTGTTAACAGCGGCTAATTGTGTTGGTTTAGCATCGTCTGGGTTAATAAATATTTTTGGGCCATATTTCGGATCTCGTGAAATTCGTAATGGTGTATGCGGATTCGTGAATATAATGTTGAACTTTATAGGTTCTTAAAACATTGATATTTACATACAGCGGTGTAAATATTTTTGGGCGACATTTCATTGACGAGCTTTTAGTTTTAGTCCTACTGGTTCCTCTTTGTTTTCTATCTCAACGTTGCTTCAGTTTTGATAAACAAAAAGACTTTTACTGCTTTAAAAGTAGCTTTAGTATGAATCTTAAGAAACTTTTGACGATAAAAAACACAATTAAATTGAAGATAACCTACAGAACACTTTGGTGTTAATTAACTTTGCCACATTCCATGTTGTACTTTAACATAACATTAACTAATCAAACAATAAATGTATTTGTCTTCGAGAAAACTGATCTTCAACTTTAATATATTACGGCGCTCTCTCTAGCAAAACATCAGAATAATTGATAAAAAAAAGATTTTCCATATTCTTGAGAAGATTAATTTTTCCACTCACAGTTATTCTCTCGCTTCACGAAACGGTATTCTTTTACTTTCCAACTCTTTTTAACTCGCATTCTCCGAAAAAGAGAGAAGAAGGAAGAAGATTGTCGGCGAAGAAAGGTAAAAAAAAAAAAAAAAATATTCCAAACCTACAGGGAGTAGATCATTCCCCATTAGCCATTCAATATTCATCGAATTCCCCATGGTAGCGTTTAAATGATGCACGGAAACGATCCGTGGTTCGTGTCGGTGGAAAAATCGTTTCCCTGTCGCGGTAAAAAGCGCTAGCTTCTACCGGCCAAAAGAAAGAGTAAGGCAAAGGAAAGAAAAAAATAGAACAGGGTAGAGAAAAGGAAAAAAAGAGAGAAAAATGGCGGCGACAACAGAAACTGCGAATTATCGTGGCACCATCGAGGCGAAATCGTAGGGATGGAGCCGCTTTGGAAAAAGGGACACGGCGTTGATGAAAGAAATCGCGTAAATTATTCATGTCGGGGATCGCTAAGTACAGGTAACATCGTGCGCCAATATTCACCTCGATTCGCTACGTTTTGCTCTGCTGTCCGATCCGAATAAATAATTCACCGTGAAAAGAAGGGAGAGCAAGTTCTCCATCGCGTCCTCTTTTTTCTTTCCTCCCTTTTTCTTTCGTCCCTCTTCTGTCCGCTGGCTAATGCGATAACGAGGAGTGGTACCTCCTAATGAATCATTTACCTCGTAATGCCTAATCTTTCGTGGATTTTATTGTCGTGGAATAGACTGGTTTTTATCGGAGTGGAAGTTTTTTGATTTGTGGCGGTGGAAGTACCATCTATTAGCTTTTAATGTATTTGAATGTAATATAGCATACGTAATTCGGATAATTTAAGACAAAAACATTTCCAACGAAAGTTCGTCGGTATCGAACGTAGAACGCACTGACGTAGAAAAGACTTTTTAAAAGTAAACATTTAGTAGAGATTTTTATCATAAAATACAGAAGTTAATTTGTACTTTTTCAGTAGCAGTATATATTTTTCCAATTCTTTTAATTCTTTCACCGTAAAATTTTGTCCAGAGATTTTGTAATAATGGGAATTATGTTTTGATCAGACACTTAAGATATATCTTTGCGAATATTTTAGTCCATTGATATTAATGATATCGATTTAGAAATAAACACTACATATTTCACGTGAGTTCTGGAAACAAAGTGTTTCTACTTACACGTTCATCCCTCTATATATCCATCTTTGAATAACTATCATCTTTAAAACGTTTCCTCTCGATATCTCAGAAATATCTTTCCTAAAAAATACCGAACACTTCAAGTTTGACGTTATCAGTTGGCCGAAAAAGCTCTCGCCTTGACGCTTCGTTTCCCAAGCTTCTTTCTTTTCTATCTTTTCCTTATTATCACAACATTTTCATCGCGAAATCGTACCTTATTGTTCGAAAAATCCATTCGGACGAACGTGGGAAAAAAAACTCGATGCTTCCTCTCGGCTCAGCGGAGGAAACCATTTGCTTTCACGGAAGCGAATGGAAGATCGGTTAAAGTTTTCCCGCCTTGTATAGAATATAGGAAAAGTTTTTGAAAAAGCGGTTGCTTAGAAGCGCGATTTGAAATAAACGAGGGAACGTTTTAGCCGAGGTACGTACCAAGGGAGAGGGAATCTTCGTTTACAACGTGAAATTCCGCCGGTGAAAGCAATAAAAGTAGCGTCGTCGTGAAAACTCGGTTCGTTCCGAAGCGCGAACCTAAATTCGCGAAAAGAAAAAAGAAGAGAAATAAAAAGTACGTCGGTTGCTGGTTATTCATTAAAGTCTTGTTTCCCTGGATGTTAGCTCTCGCGAACAGAAGCTTACCGGCGAAATTAGGCCTCGCAAATGTGTTTACCTGTACGCGTGTTTTGAGAAAACACTAGACTAAGTTAACCCAGGCAACATTCTCTGAAAGCTTTATCGGCTTGCAGTATGGGAGCGATAAAAAGTTTTACGAAATATATGGCAGAACAGATGTCTCTGTATTATGAGATTCTTTGATGGCAATTAAATTCTTTTTAATATTAATACTAAGAAAATTTGACTTTGTATAATCGTAAACGCAAAGGGAAAATTCTTCGTTCGTCAAATTAAACGTTGTTCTGTGTAGAAGAAAAACTTTTAGTCCACGTAAGAGCAACAAGAAAAATTCCTTATCAGTAGGAATTCAAAAACAGAATTCTTTGCTGAAGTAAAATTAAACATAAAAGCTGTTCGTCGAAGGAAGGCCGGAAAGAGGAACTTTCTATTGACAAAAACGCGAAGAATAAAATTCACCCAAAGAATAGAATCTTCCTACTATCGATGCAAATCCAAAAATAAATTCTTTAACGATGAAGAACCAAACATATAAGAGGTCTGAATCAAAGAAAAGTCATAAATAGCAAATCTTTGTCGGGGAAGAACGCAAAAGAGAAAGCTCTTTACGGAAGAAAAGCTGATCAACCTTGCACTTCATGGAAGAAAAGCAAAGGAAAGAACTTTTCAATGAACGGAAGCTACAAAATGAAATCAAAAGTGAAACTTTTAACGCGCTTTTTCATACGCTTTTTAAATTCAAATTACATTTTTTTGAGTTAAAATTTGAAACACAAATGACGTGGATCATCGAAGGGTGTTTGATGATAAAAACAAGATGTGACCCGTCGATGACCCACGCCGTCAGATAGAAGCGTAGATTGTATCACTTGAGTTTGAACCTGTTAATCCAAATAATATGAAAAACCATATCTTTCTACCAACGTAACTCGAACAAGAAAATTTTCCTCCGAAGAAGAACGATAACTATAAAAGCGCTCCCTATCAACGAAAAGCCAAAGAGGTTCAAATCAAAAAAGAACCAGGAAGTAAAATTCTCATCTAAGTGGTAAAATAAACAGAAAATGATCAGTAAAGGCAAGCAAAAAACGAAAGAAGAGGCACGTATATACGAACCACTTAATCCGGTGCTGTACTGGACCCCATTCAACACGCCCCTGGCGACCTGTGCAGTCTCCAGTTTATACGTGTCCTGTAGCCTCATCAAAGCGACAGCGGCGCCATTAAGGTCCTCGTCAGTTGGGAATTTAAGGTCGCTCCGTGAGTTGGTGATATTCGCGACAAACGACTTGCCCACGTCCTGGGTAATCAGCTCCTCGACCCGCTTCCAATCGGTGGTCAGTCTTTTCACCAGCAAATAAGCGTTGATCGGATTCGACAGGTACTGCTGAATGTTCCTCGAAGCCTCCTCGTGTTCTCTCGCGTAATCCTCCACGTTTCTGCAACAACGATCAAATATTTCACCTCGTAGAACGTTCTGTTTCATTTTCGTTGTCATACTTTGAACGAAAAGTCTCGAAACGTGAATAAATTGGTAAAAGTTTCCACAATTCTTTATACTCTATGGTATAGTCTTTGCAGTAGGTTTCTTTTAGTTTTATGGAGTTTCTTGGATTTAGTTAGGAATATAGAAGTTTGTCTTTTTTTCTCTTCTTTTTTTTGACACAGTGTAGGTAGGTTTGTTAAAACTTGCTTTGATTGTTTTTTTAACTTAATACGCCCTTGGTATATTTCTTTCGGATAGAGGAAAGAGCTTTGTATCTCGATAGATGTTTTCATGGTTTTCATCTGGATCTAAGTAACGAGAATTTTATACTCAGCGTGTAAAACAGATATATGAACTGCTGAAAGGTTATAATAATTAATCCTGTAAATGAAGAAGCAGAAAGAATACATGTTTACATAATTGTGTAAATTGTGGAATTTACGATTATTTGTTTCATTTTCCTATCACGAAATGAACATAATAATATGAAATTAAATAATTTGCTTCTTCGAGAATTCTGGCTCTAATCATGTATTCACATGATTATGTTATAAAGATTTCTAAAAATGGAGTCGATCGATTTGCTTTCTGAGAGACTTTGCCTTCTCTTTCAATCAATACGGTTTAAATATCCAAATCACCTTCTTATTCTTGCAAATACTTCAATTTTCAGTATTTAACTGGTCTCATCTAGTTTCCATAAGAAACAATTTCATTCGCTTCTCTACTCATACGAAATACTTGAAATCTTTTACAGTGTTCCGTAACGATGGAAGGGTAATAAAGTCAAGGTTCCGCTGCGATACTTAGTTAACGCACCCGCAACTGTACAAACGAGGAAACGCTGATTTCTGCCGGTTTCCGGTGATTACCCTTTAATGAATTTAGGAAATTCAATCTGCACCGCAAGGAATCCAGCGAAACGGCGTCGTGGACGCTTTTTAATTTAATCTCTCACAGCAAAGGGGTTGCTATGTTCCTTTATTTTTTCTCTGCTATACCAGACGCTGTTTTATCGTGATTCAGCAGATGTTTCCTGTGATTCAAGAGGTACGTTCGTCATTTTCTTTTTTTTTGGAAATGGATATAACGAAGAAAACATGGAAAGATATATGGAACGGATACAAGACAGAATAAAAAGAAAAAGTACAGATACAGTAAATAAGCAGCACATAAATATGATTTGCCAATCGACAAGATAAAAGGAAAGTGACATGTGTTTAAGTCTTATATATCGTACATATAATGCGTGAAAATTTCCGCTGCCAGAGGTTGAAAGTTAAAAACCTGAAACAGCAGCATTTGACGTCTAGTGGTACACAAAGCATTGTTAAGAAGATAGACTTCTAGCTTTTCCAGTAATTTAACTTCAAAACTTGAACCCGGAAAACTTGAAGTTCCCGGATTGCGGAATCCTTGAAAGCAATGATAACTTTCCTCCTCGACCATCCACCACGGAAGTTTGCGGTTAAAGAATATAGAACTTTTTCGAACTGCAATCGACTGTGAAATGTGATCAGAGTGCATTATTTTAGTCATAAGAATATCTTTGGTACCTTAAAACCCAGGAGAAGAATATTTCAAATGCTTTCGCCTGCTACTCACTATAAAATTTCATTCTATGTATTAGGTTGTCGAAAAAGTTTCTTTTGTTTCATAAGGAAATAATAGACGCACAATGTTTTTTGTTTTATATCAGTTTATTGAATTATGCACGAACATAATAATAGAAATAGAACGAAATGGACCACACCTAATTCAATAAAATAATATAAAACAGAAATTGTTGTTCATCTATTATCACCTCATGAAACGAAAGAAACTTTTTCGACAACCTAATACATACGGAAAACTTACACGATTACATTTAAATGTTTATTCTACGAACACACATCTTTCGCAGAAGATTTTATACAATGTTATAAAAATATATATTTGAAATTGCTATGGATCTCGTACCTCGAGCCAGAAATTTAAAAATTGAACTTTAAATAGCAGATCTCAAACTCTAAATACTAAAAGACTTACGATTCTTCATATATTCTTCCACAAGTTTACAATCTCTTACAAACCTCTTTCGTATTTAGCGGTCGTCGCATTTATATCTTTTGCCTATCGTTAACTGCTCTTAAATCGATATCTCCTACAGAACCATCCAATACCATTTTACCTTCCTCTACATTTTCACCACATTCCTTCACCTCTGCCCGCCAGAA
Organism: Bombus vosnesenskii; assembly: GCF_011952255.1. Lineage (NCBI taxonomy): Eukaryota > Metazoa > Arthropoda > Insecta > Hymenoptera > Apidae > Bombus > Bombus vosnesenskii. Next base: position 1,404,504 of record NW_022882938.1, read on the forward strand.
ACGATGCAACAATACGGAAGGACAATTTTAGCATGTCGTACTAAACCAACAATTTGAAACACTTTCCAGAAGCCCATCGATGTATCGCCAACATAGCGACGTCCTTTTATGAAACAATTTAGCAATCCTCACCGCTTCCTGCCGTTCCATTTTCTCTCGGTCTCGCGATCGCGTTTTCCAACAAAGCCTGATGTGATCCCTGCATCCACGACCCCTTCTTCTCACCCTCGCCCACCTATCCATCCTCTTGTTTCCGGGGGTTTAAAGAGAAATACAAAGGACTTGGCAAGATGACGAGGGAATTATTCAGTCTAGTCCTGTATTTTGCCGAGCACCGTGCAATAGGCAATAACTGCCTGCCGTAGATAACGACCGAACTTTACCCTTCCTTCGTCCCTTCCACCCCTCAAGGGGACAGGGATAATTCGCGAAGACCGTTTTGGAACGTGGGGAATCGACCGGGAAACCGACTATCCCGACCCGACGTAATAATACGTCGTTCGATGGGAGAGACGCGTGGCTCGCATGCAGATTCCACGGCTCTCGATTAATTCCCACACGATTCCTTTACACCCTCTTTCCTTTTTGCTTCGTCACACGGTCGTTCGAACTCGTGTGCGTTCAAATGGGATTCGTTTCGTTGCTTCCTGCAGTTTCTTCAAGGATGACTTCGAACTGTGTTTAATTTCGCGTTTGAGATTTTTCGCTTACGTTGTTTAGTATGATTAATGTGAATTTCGCGGGTTTTTCAGGACGTAAATTGATTTTGATGAATTTTATGAAACGAAGAAATGTGCAGAAATAGATTAAGTATCGAAGGTTTAGGTAAAGTATAGCGAATCTGAGATTAAATATTCGTGTTCTTACGTACGATATCTAAATTTTAGCTATCTTCCTTGTATTATATTTTCATTCAAATGTATAATACATATTTCCATGCGAATATTCTTTATCTATACAAATAGTTTCGCTGCCTTTTCTTTTACAGTTTTAAATATTTATCCTCCAGAACTTTCCCATAATTACAGTACTAAACAGTCTAGCGATACAAAAATTTCGTTCCCCTTTACCTTAACGTTACAAGACATGGATTTCATCTGCGGAATATAAATTTCAAACTGAAATGTGTGCGTCTAAGTTCCTAAGTGAAAACCCGAAAGCTTCGATTGATGTTTCCATCGATAACACGTGACAACATGAAGAATTCTCTTGATAACTCGAGACCGTAGAATTCGAGAGTACATGGCGTTCCAGTCGATCAATCGAGAGTAGGTGTAACGGTGGCCGATGATCGTGCACCGTGCACGAATTACGCCGAATTAAAGTCGCGATAAAGCGGTGCTGTTTCGGCCGAGTTTCCATTTCGATCGCATTTGCATGAGCGTTCCCCTCGTTATCTCGGCTGAACCGATCACGCAAATGGCTCTTCGCCGTCGTTCCGGCGTTCTCAATCTCGTCGGTTGAACGACCGGATAAAACGAGAGCCGAAAGAAAACGCGTGGAACCGCTTCCCCATCGCCGGCAGGGATCTCCGATCCGGGGAATACATTGTGCCTCTCGAAATGAAATTGTCCTATTCCTATCTTCCATCTGACTCGTTCTTCTTCCTCTGTCTTAAAGTCCGTTTTCAACGACTTTATTCTCTCACCAGGCGTACTACCCCTCCGCCGCCTAAGCTTGCAGATTCCTTTAATCGTTGCATTTTGTCTGTTCTTCTTATTTCGGTGTTGATCTTTAGCGTATTTGGATAATGGCGTTATTTTTTAACGACGATGAGATTATGTTATTGTTGTTTTACCCTCCAACTTTCGTCTCTAGAGATTTCGTTCACTAACTTCCCTAACTTTGGCTTCGCTCTTTTTAAACCTTCTTTGTTTCTATTGCAACGTATCTGTGGCTCTTTTCAGCTACACGAACGAGTATATTAAATCACAAAGTAGTGTAACCACATATGTACGTACGTGTGCAACGTTCCGTGGACAATATGGCTCCATTTTACCGGAGAAAAGGAGACAGCCACGATTTTCGTCGCGACGATTCCTACCGGAAATTGCAGGGAAGGTGAGCATGCCACTGACGCGACGACGGAAGTGTATAAAGATCATTATGATGTACGTGCTATGAATGATAGTGACGTTGCGAATGTACGCTTTTATGGGCTGTTACTCGAGTTACTGTGATTTTAACATGTCTGAGGTCAATTTTAACAAGTGTGATGCCAATTTTCGTATTATTCGGAATTCGATGGAATAGTGGAATATGTAATTCATTTTGTACTTTTACATCTTAAATATGTATACAGTACAGTATCGCGGATTAAAATATTCTTAAATACGATTCCCGTATAATCTCGACGTTCGATGAAATTTTATTTTTGCAATAGAATAGCTTAGATTCGTTGTTTAATTGAATAAAATCTATTTATATATCCAGCTTTTAATAATCGTTTGACTATTGCGTCGAGGCAAATTTCTATTGTTAAATTAGTTTTAAGAAATAACTATATTCTATCGTCGTGCGGAGTTGCATGTTAGTCGATCTTAATAGTAACAGCTCGCCATTAAAATGCACAGTGAAATTTTCAATTGCCTGTAGACGCGTTAAAACCAATGAATAATTCTATCAGCCGGTGTACACGATGCAAATGGAGCGTGTCAAACATTAAAATACTGCTCGTTAGAATTCTCTCACTCGACGGGGTTTCGCAGGAAACTCGCGATTAGTTCCTAAGAAAATATTTCGTGGGAACGAAGACTCTGTTGCTTGGCGAAACCGTCCTATACATTTTAACCGAGTTAAAATAGAAAATTTGAATTGAAAAAGCAACTCCATCCTTCTTGAAATAATAAATGTAAAAATGAAGCTGAAATCCTGAACATCAGACTGCAACCGCTCAAAGAATATATTTAATCTGATACATTTAATATCAAAATTACCCGAGTGGTAAAAATAAAGAATTTTTACAGATACTTTTAACATTATGCATCTATACATATTTCCATTTTATAGATATTTTTATACGGAAAAAACATGTCCATGATACAGGTTTGAATATATCGATCAAAAGATAATCCCTATCAAGGATCATTAACGTAATTCCGTTAGAAAATGACCCGCAACTAACAACAACGCGATATCTTTAATTTTCGCTTAATTACAGTCTCGGACACGTCGCGTGTCCAGTCGCATTTTTCATGTACATTTTAGAACGAGGTCTCTCTAAAACAAAAACCGAATGCTCTTACGTTGATAAATGAACGCGATTTTCGCATAGATGCGCAAAAAGTAGCAAATTATGTAAGTTGAGTCGCGTGTTAAGGAGTGTCCTTTTTCTTAAGAGAAAAATTGAAACAAGAAATGAAATACATTTCCGGCTACAAATTTACATGATTTTCCAACTGCTCTATGTGAAACTGATTAGATTTGAAATATGGTTATTTGGTATATTTGCCAACGAAATGGCGCATCACGTCATGCTGCTCGCGTGTTTAAGGCGCGTTCGTGCTTTTTGAATAAAGCCTGAAGTATTATTATAGGCTAGTAGTTCATATTGCATCGCTTTCTCGATATATCAGATCGTAACGTATAGCAAACGTCAGTTTGAACGACTCGAATTAGATCCTTCACCGCGATTGCATTAGATTGTTGTATAATAAATTTCGTGTTAAGATAAACAGTCAAACTAGAAACAATCTATGTCTATATATATGTCGGAGATCAGAGGACTCCGATCGTGATTCGAATATATATATACATCACGCGCATCAGATTAAAATGAAAATATTTCATCGAAGTATATTTTTTTTTGGTAGGTGTGTAAAATAAGTTGCAATTAGACTCGTATAATTTTTTGGTTTCTAATTTCTTCGCTTCTCTTACTTTTCTCTCTTCTCTTGTTATTTAGTGCAATGAAGGTAAATGAATTTACAGATTTATATTTCTTCTGTTTCAGGTAAGATTAATATTCAATATCGTTCAATGAAGCATGAAGCGGCTGAAACAACGATAGGGGACGAATGAAACAAGTCGTTCGAATATCTCGACTAAAAGTGTGCAGGAGGTGATTAAGTTAGGCGGTCGTAGTTGTATTTAACATCTTAGAGTATCGCTCCGCGAAACTTTCAGCTCAGTTCTCGTCGGCCCAAGTACCTCATTTGTACTTCCATTATCTTGGTACAATACACTATCATCCCCAGAAAAAGGCGAAATGGAACAACAGCGCAAAATATCCGGATATTTGTTCCTGTTTCAAATTAAATAACAAAATTCAAGATAAACAGTATTTAATGTTCACAACTTCTATTTGTTTGGCCCTTCTCCAAAATAGTTGGAAGTTCCAAAGTATCGCGCTATTATCTGTTGCATCCTAACACTCTACATTCTACACTGCACATCTATAATTTACTATCAGTCAAATTGCATTATAAAAGTTATTCAATCGATCCTTCCAAGTCAGTTGATCGGTCATTTTCCCAAGTCCATTATCGCTTATAATTACGTGAACGTCTTTAAAATTCGATAATCGCTACTGAATACTTTAAATTTAATTAATTTCTAATCAACAACACAATCGAAACAGCATTCGTTGTTTCAATAATGAATCACACAATAGCGATAGCAAGGAGTTTCAACTTAGCTTTCATAATTGAAGTATGGTAAGTATGTACTAATAAAGTAATATTGATATGCAGTAAATTTGTTCACCTTTAAAATGAATTTTCTACGAAAGACAAGAAACGTAACTTTTTACGTTTCTCATCTATCGTCTCCAAATGTTATCCATCTTTTAACACTTTGACTGCCACGGTTTCTCCTGTGACGCCACGATGGGTCATTGGTGACCGGAGCGCTTGAACTCCTTATAATTGTAAAAATTGTATGAAAATTGATAGTTAGGGTATTTTGAATATAACCGATAAATAGAAGATACTTTGAAATAAAAAGTGTCTCATTGAACAATTAAACATTTTTATTAGATCAATAAAAAGAATGAGAACAAATCTTGCACCTAACTATGCACTGTGTTTGCATCCACATCTTTGATGGGTAATCTACGAATATTATTATAAACACACCTTAGAAAATAATCGTAAATGCTGCTTTATAATCATATAATTGAAATTAGAAGTGTGCACATACCATACTATTATGTATAGAACGAGCAAATACTGTTTACTAATATCTTCTACACGTTTCAATAATATATTCTGCACGTTTTGCTTACGACGAAATAACAAATGCGAGTGGTTTGTTGAAATAAACGAAGCCTTGTGATAATATGTCGCTATCAACTGTTACCAAGGCGCCACGGTGGTCACCCGTGACCACCAATAAAACGGTCCATTGGGGAAGAATGTTGTCTTACATTATCAATTTATTATTATTTTGCCATTATATGCTTTGAATAATAAAAATACTGCCGTGGCGTCCTGAGCGAAACATGTGATTTCGGCGTGACAGCCAAAGTGTTAAGTCTATTTAAAGAAGCCATTTGTCCATCCCATTACTAATTGAATTGATATTTGAGATTCGATTATACGGCTCTCCTGTTTCCTGAATACGATAAATTATCGATAATCCATGCCAATGGATGACGAACGCATCAAGCGGTTAAATAGTCGACGATGTCCGTGCCTCTAGCAAAATTGGCATTGTCGCGAGCAATTCCAGCATGAGCCAAGAGACCATCGAGGCTGGCTTAATAATGCAAGGAAGCTGCCGCTCGGCCGAGCCAGATAAATTATTCCCCGCCATTAGATCCCAACAGAGTTATTAAATTAAATCTTGATTCGCGATATTCTCCATCTTGACACCTATCCTCTCTCCCTTGCTTGTTAATCAGCCGTACTCACAAATGTCACGGAATAATTGACCGAGTCGAGGGACAAGAGTGAAACGAGCGTCAGCCGTTTTTCAACCGGGCTTAGGGGATGAATTTTGACGACTACGCGCTTTCGTCGGCTCTGCGGTCGATCATGGTGTCTGCAAATGCAACGGGGATTTTAATCGTTGGTGATATTTTTAGTTAACGCGCCCCTCGCTACCATTGTCCCATATGGCACACTTCAATGAGAGAATTATTACATTCGTAGAATAAAAATTTGTTTGTTTCTGTAATTGTCGAAAGCATGCAGATGCTTGTGGTAAAATTAACGTCGGCTTTTTTAAAGAGAATTTGCAACTATATCTGCTTGCTTATTTCCAATTTATCGCTTTAATTATTCTATCAGAGTGATTCTTATTTTTGAAAATCATTGCTCCCCTTTTTCCTGTCCGTCGATCAGATAGCACTATTTACATTCAATCTGAAACGTTCTTCATCTTCCACCCTTTTCGAAGATCGAAGATGGGTCTTTCATTTCTCTACCAACATGCTGATGTGTATTTTTCGAGAACGGTAGCAGTTATCGAAACATGTGTCAAAGGGCTTTAAAAATACCGTCTGCGATCGAACGAAAACATTCCATATAGGAATGTGAAACAAACGTTGGGTTATTGTTCCATTAACGAATCGGCTCGATTCCCAAGGAACTTATGGAAAAACAGGAAAACTATTAAATTCGACGTTAATAATCCAAGACTTGTAATAATCCAAGATCGATATTAAAAAATATTTGTAACGTCATCGATCTCTTCTATTTTTCAATTTACGAAGTTAATCAGGATGGTTTTTCACCGACACAATTTTGAACAGAGAAATTCGTATACAAAATGGTGCTTTAAATTGCGCATAAAAATATACGCGAAAACAACGAGAACTGCGTGGCGACACGTTAATTCATTCGCCAATTCTAAATTCTCATAAAATGCCCGATAATATCATAAAAAGAAGCCCACGATCGTTTGTTCGACACGGAAATCGAGCAAGTCTCAATTATGTCGGGAAATTGGAATCGATAAGTCGGCGACGAAAGTCACCGTTTCCACTGTCGGCGATTTCTTTTTGTTCTATAGACAACGTCGGTGTCTGGTGGAGTATCCAATTACAAGTGGACCGCGATCCAATCACGATATCAACTCGAAAGCGGAAGATAGGGACATCCCCGACGCTATTGTCCTCGACGCGACACAATGGTCGTCGACGCGAACGTCTTTCGCGCTGCGTTATCTTGCGTCCGCGGGAATCTCCGCGACTTTCTCCCCTTTCGACGTTGATTTCACCCTTTTGTCAAGCTAGATCGTCCACTGTTTCCAGTTATGAAATGTTTGTAGCTTGCATTTTCTAGTTCATCGAGTTGAAAAGTTAAGTCAGTTTGCAGTTCGAACGGTCGACTGAGGAAGTTTGAGCAGTTGGCAAGCACGAAATGTTTCGTTGGCGGGATATTCGGCTTAAATTTTTTGGAAATTTGTGGTTAAACGTTTGACAAAGATAAGATAAATTGAATGAAATAAAAAATGGAAATCAATTGGAACAGTTGCAGCTTCTGGTTTTTTCTGTGATGGTATAGTTTAGAAATTTATATTAATATTAAATATATGTAATTTTTGCTATCAAAAGTCGAAATAATGGAAGAATTAAAAGAACCAAAGAAAGAATTGAAATAGTAAAAATTGGAAGAAATTAAAGTAGTTTTAAATTTGTGCGTTCGTTAAAAAATAGGGTAATTTCAGCTTTAGGCATTACAAGTATATATAAAAAGATGTGAATTTTCCGTAAAGATTTGCATAAAATGAGATTAATTAATTAATTAGTTTTGGATTTTAGTAGTCAATATATTGCGAGACTCAAGTGGTTGGAATTTTAATCTTTAAATACCATTCTAAAATTCGGAGAATTTATTTTTCTAAATGAACAGAGAAGGTCACACGTTGGAATGTAAGCTGGGGAATAGCAATGAGGGGTGTCCCCAAGTTTTCTGTAGGTCGAGCACATTTCGCAGCGCAGGGAATGTTGAAGATGTAATGTAGGGTTGTTCAACATGTCCCTAATTTGGGGGACTAGATGCAATTTCAACTACTATCTGAAATCTCGTGTTCTCGTGAGTTAACGATACACCAATCGCAGCTAAAATTGAAGGAATTTTCAATTCTATCTAAATATTCGTCGAAAAATTCTGTAGATAACACTGAAATCTAATTTCACTAAAGAGAATTCACTAAACAGGTTTCCAAACGAACGATCGATCGATAGCGAAATTAATTTCTGAGTCGCGAACAAGCTCTAAGGATAGGTCGAACTCGAGATAATCGAGTTGTCCATCTGTATTCTACATGGCGACGTAACAATGGAATTCGATTAATTCGTCACGTCTAAGCGCACTGTTTCCTCCGGTTCCACGCAATCTGAATTCCAAATATCAGAAACGCTCGTTTCCAAATCTCAAAAGTACAAACCTTAATCTTCAAATATTCGAGATACAAGATTGGATCTTTAACAAAACACATATCCAAGCCTGAGACCGTTCAAAATGAAACTACAAAGTCTAGTTTCAAACTAGCGATCAAACTAAATAAGGTCACAAACAATCCGATTATATCATAATTCCATAAGAATAGATTATCGTCAGACATTTCTTCAATTTTGTAACGAACTTCCAAACAAATAGAGAGAGCCTCTTCTATAAAAATAGATTATCGACAAACTTTTCGTAAATTTAACCCAATAGAGATTCTTGCTCACCAGCTTTCCACTGGAGCTTTCCTCGGCCTCTCAACAGAACAGGTGCTGGTATATCGTAGTCGACACTGTGGGTCAGGTTGTATAGGGTCGAAAGGATGTATCGATTTCACTGGTGGACCAGTGTTAGTCGGCGTAAGTGACGAGGTGTCGTATAAATTACCGGAATAAACGAGCCAGGTGTGCTTGACTTTGGCCGTTCGCGCGACACCGTTCACCTGACATCCACAGCTGTGACAGGTCGACATTCTGCACGCGGAATTGGTCCACTCGTTGCCAGATGGAGAGAGGAGGAGAGAGAAACCAATCGGGCCTGGACAACTCCTGAGCATCGTTCGACTGTCGTTGCTTCGCCCCACGATGGACCCTAATGAGCTTTCGCGATTGCTATCTGCCAGGTTTCCGTCCTTCTCGTTTCTCCAACCGATTTCGATTCAACGTGCCAGCGTACAGCTGTGTGCCGATTAGGATTACTGTATATGAACGTTACATGTCAGCATTGCATCTGCGTTCAGTCATATCCTTTTCGATGAAAATGAAACGACAAGTTGGTATCAGAAGTCGCGTTACGTTTAAATTTCTGCACATGAATTTATGTATTCGTACGATATATTCGCACGAAGGTATTCCAACATTTGTAGGAAACGGTTATAAATGTACTATGCGTGTTGTACGAAACATTTGTAAATTTAATTAGCGCTGTAACGATATTCATGATTATGATGGTTCAGTGTGAAGTAAATCTGAAAGTACATCGAAGCTATAAGATATGTAGTGTCGAGATATTATGGTTATATTATATATTCATTGGGACCAATTTTAACGCTTATTATATGTTGTGTATTAATTTTTAATAAATCTATGTTTTTATAACATTCTCAGATTGGTCCCAAATTTTACCAATATAATCGTGAAAGTCGTATCTCATTACAGTGCAAAAGAAATTTCAAAATGCTCTATATAGTACACACAATATATAGATAAGTGTATTCTGTTGTAAATGTCTAAATATTTTTGTGAGTTACCGTACCAGCTACTCATAAAAGTTTCGTACGTCCTTCGAGAACTCAGTTTTTGATTACTTGGTATTGTTCTTTTATATTCATTCGGTTAACACACTATATATAATTATCCTAGCTATCCAAAAGCCAAACTGATTCACTCCATTTTCCAAACACTTCTTAATCTTGTTAGTATCAGAATACACGATTAGCGTTGAATTAAAAAAAAAAAATTAAACGATCAACCTCAATAGAGTCACATACGGCAACATCTTCCTGTTATCATACTTAATTCTATTTGCACCCAAGCTTCTCTGTTTCCATCCGCGATCTTCAAAATTGAATTTCCTTGCGAAACAATGCTACGCATCAACAATTGTGCATTTCTCCTCATACGCGTCAGCGCAGACGGAAGCGCAAAAAACGTTTTCTAATAACTGAAACCCAGGCGTTTGTATAATATCTCTCGAGATAAGCTGGAAAAGAGTGCAGGAACTCGATTAAAAAACTGACCAAGTCCTGGCGAGCACATATTCGTTCGCACCGTATTCGAGGGACACGTCGGAGGCGCGATAACGACAGTTCTTTATATTCCGCCTACGTCCGATATAACGAATCCTCTCGTTAGCGCGATTTCGACGTTTTCGCCCGTTACTTGCACCCTTTTCTCCCCCTACACCCCGTTATATCCACGATTCCCTCGTATCCAATGACGCTGGACCATCCAACCCACTCAATTTTTTTGCCTTTCTCCATTTCTTTTCACCCTAGGACGGTCATGGACTAGGCGACAGATTTTAATTAGCGATATATGCGTGCGATCGAACCTCGTCCCCGCAGCTTGCGCGTTTCTTTCGCATTCCCACACCCTCGACAACCTTTATCTTGTTTTCTACCCTGTTGCAACAAACCCGCTCTTTCAGCACTGTATTCTTGCCGCCTGAATGCTTTTCTCCTTTTTATTCGTCTTTTCGAGTTTGTCCCCTGCCCCTATTTTTTTTCTGCTCTTGTGAAAAATGTCAGATCCACGACGAGAAGCTTGCTAGTTCCTTTTTATCGAGGTCTCCCGTTATCTCGTCGCGTTCGTCATTTTAATCGCGAACCGCGGATGAATTCATCGTCGAGAAAAGGACAGGTTCCTCTACTTCTTCTGTTTTAATCTTCCTATCGCTCTTACTACAAATGTCATGGCGATTCGGGTGATATAAAGCAACCAGGTATACGCGACATTCTCGAGATAAGGAGTTTTTGTTCCTGCTGCGAACCGAAGGTTTTGTTACCCCAGTTTGACTTGCATAATACTGGGCTCGTTATATTGTTCTATCTAGATAACCCTTTTCTTTTATTTCTTTAGATTTCTTTTTTTTTTTTTTTTTTTTTTTAGTTTATTCTATTTCCGGTTCTTTCTTTTTCGATTCAGTGAAAGAACTTGAAGAGGTATTCTCCAGTAGATGTTTTCTGTTTACACTTCTCTCTCTTCTTTTTCGTATTGCGACTACTGGAACGGAGGGTAGTTGATGAAAGCGACACAAGCTTAAGCGCTTTTGTCCTGCCGCGTTTGAGGGCCGCGTTGAGCTTAATAATCTTGAGGTTCGTTAACGGAAGCGCGGTGAATGAAAATATTTCCTGATGAACTGAAGTCCCGGTAAATGTTCATTGTCTGTTTTTCCTCTCGTTTCTTTCCTCTATTCCTGTGGAAATTTCCTTTGACCGAGGATGACCTGTTATGGCCGGACGAAACCTATTTTTTCTTTCAAAAGGTACGTTTCACAATCACCTTAGTTAACGAGAGTTTCATTAGCGGAAACGTAAATAGGTTTCATTACCGTGCAATTTACTTCGCGTATTAATTTCTTTGGCTGTCCACTTCTTTAGGCGTGTCACTTGTCGCGCTTCTTTGCTCAAAGCATTCATTACGTTGTGTTATAAGAAACATATATAAATTCGTTCTTTCTAAACAGGATCATTTTGAATTCTAATATAAATATATATTCGTTCTGTTTCTATCTTTATTCACAAACAAGGCAGATGGGATGAATGTATGTTTCGACACAATATTTTAATGTTACGTCATATCGATCATCTTCAAACCTATCGTGTTTTTTTATCGTTAAAAAAATCAAATCTCCATGAAACATTCAGTCTTTTTTGTCATAAAAATTCCTGCCCCTTTACAATGAATAAAAATGTCATAATTGTGTATAGTGTCATAAATTATCTTTATTAAAACGAAAACTGTAAATATCACATTTTTTGATTTGCTAAAAATTCTCTACTGCGACATTATCAAGCCTAAATTGAATCAACGGTCTAATAACAATAAATTATCTATATTAAATCAACAGCAACGGTAAAAATATTTCCAATTTAAATATCCGCAAATACCATATTCATTCTTTTGTTAAAAACTCTTCATCATAACATTATCAAACCCCTGACCGAACTAGGAAACTAATGACAATAACCTACCCCACAATAGACGTTTAAAGGATCTACTCGACATTCCTGGAGCGGAACGTCGACTACAGATCTCCCCTAACAAGAACCATCCCGTATCGGTATATTCATGTGGTGGAAAAAATAACCCTAGTTTTGCAGGAGGATTAAAAGCAGTTGTCCACGGCCACCCATACCCATACGCAACGTCTATAGTACTCTATGGAGGATACAGTGCCATCGAACATCGCATTAGATTTCCCTCGGGGAAAGTTCGAAAACAGACAAATAGTTTATCTCGCGTTGGAAACTGGTCAGCTACCGTGACTGTCAGATTCCAATAACATTTTTTCATCCATCTCCACGCCATGGTTCAGGCGTCGAGGTAAATGGAATAGCTTGGTATCAAGGGAATACCTGGAGCAACGCACGAAATGGTCGACGATTCGAAAGCTTTCAAGCCAGTTGGGGCTAACCGCGATCCCACTCCTCTGGTTCTGGCATTTCACTCCTCTCGTGGAGACTCTTCAACCATCCCTATTCCTGTCTCTCTCTCGTTCTATATTCGTCCTTTTCCTTCCTTGGCTCCCTATCTCTCGAAAGCCTTCGCCAGGCCGCTGGATAATGGCGATCGTCATTTAGCCACTTCCGGTGGTTCGATAGCGTTGCACGATTTACATGAGAACCTTCTCTGGAATTTCCACGAGATTGCGTGGAGAGGCGAAGGGAGAGAGAGACTGACTGTTCCCCTCGGTTGGAGTTTGACCGTTCTTCATCGGGTTGTTTATTTGTCCCGACTGCCCTCTGGGATCGTGACTCTCACGGATTTCTAGTTTAATCTCGCGGTCAACACGATGGAAGACGAGCGAAAGGTAAAAGTTATAGGGCAGAGATTGAAGAAAGTTCGTTTTCTTTTTGTGTTTTAATTTTCGTGTGATAGGATATCTATTGATTTATGTATTCTATGGAAGAATAAGAAACAGCGAGTTTGGAGATAGAAATATTGAATTAAATGCATCGTTGCAATGTAAATTGTGATAGTTAACAACTTTCTATATATATCAGAATTATTTTGGTTCTTTATTTCATTCTTCAACATAATTTTCTTCGCTATAATTGATTTGAATAATAACTATTGCAAATATTAATAATAACACGACAAAAATTAATAATACAGTAGATTTAAATATGTAGTGAATAAAATTGAGATTACTGAACTCCTTCACTCCGTTGTCGGTAATGTCACTTATTCAAGTTTGCGAGTGCGTTAACGGTCGCCAGATGGCGATGATTGCGCCGCGATATTACACAGCTTACGCATGCGCAATACGCATAAGTAATCCATCGTCCATCAGTGAAAAGCGTTGTGTGTTGTACGGAGAGAATTATAGCGGGAATGCGTGGTGAAATAAGTGTATTTGTTGCTTCGAAAATGCGAAAAATCGTGCATCGCGATACGATGTAGTTACCGGTATCCGAATTTAGTGGAAATTATGCGGAATTTCTATCCGCGAACATGGTCGATCACTTGTATCGAATGGACGGAGAGGTTAAAACCCACTTTCCTTCCGGCTTCGCCGAGAAGGTGCAGCACGACTGGGTGAAATCGGAGAATCCTGAGACGATAATAACGTGCAAGGATACGAACAATGTGTTAATTTTCTCGAACAAGAGTCTCTGTTGCCGTTCGACCATTAACAATGTAATTTTCTGTTGGGACTTTGAGATCGTGACGAACGGTAAGTGTTGTTTTCTAGTAGTGTTTACATTCATATTTTTTTAAAAATTGGTTGTCGTTGGTCAATTGATTGTATTAATGTGAAAACTTGATTGACAAACTATTGATAATATTGGTAATAAAATAATATTGATGATATTAAATAGTAATTATCAAAGGATCATCATTATGGAGTAATTGTGTTGATAGTTTATGGAATGAGATGTAGCATTGGGATTTCTTTCTGGTGTAGTAATTGTCAAAGGGTTTGTTGCGTTCATTTAGGTAAACAGTTACAAAGAATAGCACTAACCTTGGATCAGAATCGCAGAAATTTTGCATTGAAATCTGTTATGCGTGATACTGTTAATATTGGAATTACAAATGGCCAGGAATGGTACAATTCAGAATTGGACAATTCAAATGTAAACGAAAATGCACTAAAGGAAGAGCATTATTTAGTCAAAATTTGCTTTGTTGCCAATAAATATGGCACGTATCGCCAGAATGTCATTTTTTACTTTGGAGAGTATCCAGTGATAATTCAAAAGATTTGTATGGATTCTGTACCAATCGAAGACTTTACCAGGATTCACGAAGCGACCAATTATCAATTCTCACAGAATCCAAAGATATGGAATAATGGAACGTGCCAGATTTGCAGGTTTGATTCACCTTTTGTATCAACGAAAGACCCAAAGGAGGACAAACTGTCCATGATGTATCCATATCCAGATAGAAGCAATTTTTTCTTGACTCAAGAATCTCTCACAGACGATCGTTTAACTCCAGAAAATTATAGAGGTCGTCTTCATGAGTTAATTACGGTGGAGGAGCTAGCTCGACATGAACAGATAGCTAGATATAATGAAACCTCCTACATGCGTCTTCATAGTTACTACGTTTTGACTTCTGCAGGTGATGGATCCACCATTGCCAAATATGCACCACCGGGTGAACTCTTTGCTCAGGTGCGGTTCCTTCTAACAATTGTACCTTTTTTCTCTTTCTATAATCTTCTGCTACTTTAAACAATAATCTACAATTACTCCTAGTTTCACAAGTACATATAAATTCGCATTTTGTTTAGTACAGTTGTCCCGCACTTTCTCGATTTTGTGTGCATACAAAAAATTGAATATATGATGAATTTTTTACCACAGCTGCCGCTAAGCCGCAGTATCTCAGAAGATACGAAAAGCGGCAGGCTGTTCCTGAGAGGTTGCAATAAAGTACTCTTGAAGAGCTTATCACAATCGTCGAATGTAATATACGAAGCGTACATAGAGGATAAGTGCACGCACACAGTGTACGTTAGATTGTCGAAAGAGTGTGTGCATGCGTTAAACTTGACAGCCAATACGGATGTACACGTGCAAGTTCAATTCCTATTGAATCGGTTGCCCTTCTGCGAGTGGCACAGGAGCGTGGATAGTTTGCCCGACATTGGCCTAGTATTTCTAAACAAAGCTCACAAAAATATGGAAGAAAGTAGTTTTCTAAATTTGTTAGGCACAAACGCGAGCAGTTTCGGATTTTCTTTGCTGAACGTAGAACAGGAAAAGGCATTGGCGGTAATAACAGCCTCTACTAATATCTCCATGCCACCGATCTTGCTACTAGGACCATTTGGAACCGGGAAAACGTTTACTATTGCTCAGGCACTACGATTTTTGCTGACAACAAGCTCGGAATATAAAATCCTACTCTGCACACACAGCAACAGTGCGGCAGATCTTTATGTCAAAGAATTCTTCGACGTTTGGTATAAATGTGAAAATAATCCACGATTGAAACCAGTCAGAATCTATTACAAAGGTAGATCCAGGAACACGGTACGTCTGCTCAGAAGAAACAAATTTCCTTGATAGAAGAGTTCCCCTTCTGCTCTCATTCCCCCATTTCAGGTACATCCAGTGGTTCAGGAGTACAGTTTGATGAAACCGAACGGTACCTTCCGCAATCCGACCGAGGAAGACCTTAGAGACTGTGGTTTGATCGTGACCACTTTGGCCACGTCTAGCTCTCTAACCAGCTTAAATCTATTGTTCACGCATATAGTGATCGATGAGGCTGCTCAAGCATTAGAGTGCGAAGTCCTCATACCTTTAGCCTTAGCTACCCCACAAACTCGTTTAGTTCTGGCCGGCGATCAGATGCAACTTGCGCCAGAAATATATAGTGACCTAGCTAGCGAACGGGGTCTGGGTATAAGTTTATTGGAAAGGATCTATGGAATGTACCCACAAACTCATCCATGCAGGATTCACCTGCATGAGAATTATCGTGCTCACGAGGACATCATTAAATTTACCTCGGAGATGTTCTACGACGGAATCGTCAAGTCTCCTAGCCAAACACACCACATAGACATAATACAGCACCCCACGTTAAAGCCTTTAACCTTTTATGCTGTTCAAGGCGTGGAAGTGCAGGTACGTTTACCGTCAGAAGAATCTTGAAGATAGAATAATCGTTGGAATATAGTACATTTTCTGTTTGCAAGAATGAGTGTTACATAATGGAATGAATGTGATAATTTACGCTTGCATTGTACCTATAATTAACACCTGCACCTATTGTTGCTTCAAACTATTATCTTCATTGGAAGAATTTGTTTTCTGTTTACACATCAAATTCCATTGCAACACGTATCTTAAGCGTTCAGATATAACACATCAAATCCGTAACAAACCATGTATTTCCTGATCCAACCACAGATACCTGTTGCTTCATCTTCACCATTGTACCGGACACCCACTGTTGCTTGTAACATCTCTCGGTCAGCGTGATATGACACAACGCATCCATAGAACCATCACTGCTCTCCATCACTCCAACCTCGGTCTCATCACTTTAAATCAATGATCCTACCAAGAATTCACACCGATGGAACTCTTCGCTCAACGTAACTTTGTTTTTTTTTCCTATCAGGACATCCACTCGACAGGCTACGCGAACATGAACGAGGTATTCGAGCTCGTTAACCGCGTGCAGGAGCTGCGTAACAATTGGCCAACGGATCGTTGGGGTGCCTATGGTGAGAAGTCAATCGGTGTGCTCGTCTATTACGCGGAGCAGGTGCAGAGGATTCGTGCGGAACTGAGGGAACGCAGGATGACGGACGTGTCGGTGGAGAGGGTGTTAAACGTTCAGGGGAAGCAGTTCATCGCTGTGTTTATCAGCACGGTGCGTACCAAGCACTGCTGTCGATACTCCGCGGAGAGGAACGTGAAGGACTATGGCTTCTTGACCAATCCCAGACTTCTGAACACTGCTATGACACGGGCTAAATGTCTGGTAGCAGTGGTGGGCGATCCTGTTGCTCTGTTCACCATTGGTTCCTGCAGGAAGCTCTGGCAGAGATACCTGGAGATAGCTGATTTACGCGGTATCGACAGGGAAACTCTGAAGTATCTTTTGAGTCTGGTACCCGAGCTTCCGTTGATTACACCGCTGAACCCATTAGCGAGGGAGTTTGTACCCAGAAATAGCTTTTATCTGGTGGAGTACGTGCCGGTTCCAATGCTGTATCCGGTGTTCCATTATCCCTTTTATTCTGCGTAAGGTCGGCGGGAATGCTGTGTTGAAGTCGAACGATCTGGTCGTTGTGCGTCGTTGTTCTTAAAAGTACCGACTTGACTTTAAATGTTTTAGATTATCTTTTCCTCCCTCCCCCCGTAATCTTATTGCATTGGAAGAGAAAAATTGACTCTGCGGTGCATTGTTGATTTATATAAGTGATTTTTTTAGACGATGATGGTTTTATTATTCATGGTATAACGTTGTGACAATGAATGAGGAGATGTTGAGAATTTGTGGATCGGTGCAATGTACCAATGTTGGATTAAAAGGGTTAATTGATTGATTAGCTACGATGTTTTGAATGTACATACATATATCTATATCACTGTGTCGGTTTTTGGGATTACTAATCCTTAGAGTGTCTCTCTTTCTGTGAATAGATTTAAGAAATTAACTAACTGTTACTAATAGATTAGATTCTGTTCTTAATTTTACGATGTGTCTTTGAAAATCTGTCTGTTATAGATTGTATCGTTTCTTTATCATTTCATCTTATCTGTTTGTCAGAGATGCATCTGTGTGGAGACTGTGCAACTTATGTTACGACACTACAAGTACCGATATATTATAGAAATATATTTTTTATTAGTTCCACGTAGCCTTGGATGAACCTTTCAATTCCCTTTTCATGTAGTACTAAGGCGATCCTATTTAAATTCGATCCTATTCAGTATCCGAAAAAATTCTTTTCGTAAATATATCTCATCAGAAGTAATAATCATCACTACCGGTCGAATAATGAAAAATTAATCACTTGTATTATTAAATAATAGAAGTAGAAGCACGACTTTCATCAACAAAATATTCTTTTTTTCTTTTTCGTTAAATACTGATATTTCATAGAAATGTGTGCTATATTTAATACTTAATTTTTATTTTCATTATGAAAGGAAATTATATCATGCTATATTTCCGAGATCTTACCGAAAGCTTGTCTGAATAAACATTTCCTCCGGAACCAGCAGGTGTTTGACTTACGAAATGGTAGTGTATATTCGTGCGAATGCCTGGGTATAAAGCAAACCAGTTTCTAGACAAGTGACACTAGTTTGTCTGGGCGATTCATATTCGCGGGCTGCAAGAGCCAAATGGTCACCGACGACCCTCGAATGGCTGAAAAGGGAGGCGAAAGAGCGAAAAGCGGTTCGTGGATTCTTTTGAAAAGCTCGTCGCTTCCGTTTCGCGCGTCGCATGAATACGGGACCAAACAAAGCCGTTTCGTTTGCTTTTATTTCCGTAATTAAGGACTACTCTGATAGCCATATCGGCTAGGTAGTCCTATAAATAAAAAAGAAAAAAAGGATAAATTCTCTTAAAACCAATTTCTATCGTAATTGCTATCCCGATCCTTCTTTAACGACGTATTGTTTGCGAAAACCTAAACTCGCGGATTTTAATTTCAATCGCAGTCAATAATTATTGCAACTGGAGATAGATAGAAATGTCGAATCTGTTCGGTTGCTACTAATTGGTTACATGTCTCGTTTTTGAGAGGATGTTTTTTGATACAATTATTTTTGTAGTATTATTTGTTGGTATTGTACAGACTTTTGTTTTATTTTTTTTGGAGTGATAATTGGCTCGTATCGTGGAATTTTATAAAATATCCCTCCATACGAATGTTTTTCGATTTTTCTTTACCCAGTGTATTAAAATACTGATTTAATTTTGAAATATATATTTTTCGAACTTTCTCGTAATTAAATACAAATAAAAGACAAGAAAACAACAAAAACGTGATAGAATTAAAAACTAGAGCGATACTTGCGTAATATGTTTTTCCATGTCTACCCTAATAATAGTGTATTTATTATCGTGTAGAGCGATTTGAAACATTTTTATTACAATTTGTCTTCCCATCGATTACTATGAGAAAGAAAAAGCTTGGAAAATAAATCGTCTATACCCGCTGTTATTAATATTGTTTATTATTAATTATTGTTATTAGACTACGGATTTTTGTCCAAATTTATATTTTCATGAGCAGAATTGAAAGAATAGGACTTGAATAAAAATTTGTTTTATCTATTAAATGTTATAAAGACCTATCTACTACATTTTGCACAAAAATCCAGTTTAATTGTTATTAAGTTCTGTTAGCATCGGAATAAGTTGTTTCTGATATAACACGTGCGATGACTTACGCGCGATAAAGAGTGAAGGAAAAGGGAGGGTGAGGACAGATGAGACAAGAAGGGAGCAAGCGAATGAGCACTCGTAGTTAAACTCAATTTCCCTCTAACAAGGTGGTGTATCGCCGGGGGCATCAGCGGAATTCCAGCGATATTCTTACTCTCTCGGTCGCGGTGGGACGACAAGTCGACCGAGCGCGTAGAATTTATCTTTCCTCGTTCTTTCCCTTGGGTACATAGTAATTTTTTAATTTCATTCGCTGGAGTGTATCGCACACATATTTTGCCTACAGTTTACTCATTACTTTTGATTACATTGCAGAAACATTTTTTTTGGGTTGGCCAAGTGTCTTGGGCTACTCGAGGTAGTTAAAAACATGACACTTGAAAACTGTTCTTTGTCTGGCTGTTATTTTTTTTCTTCTTTCTATCATATTGCTTGTTTTGAATTCTCTGAAGCTCTGTTGATATTCCTTTATAAAAAACATATTACTTCATACTTTAACATAACGTTCTTCTTCTGATATTTTTATGATACTCTCTTATTTCTGATGTATAAATATTATTTTCTCTGTGCTGTTTTTGTGGCTTCCTTTTTAATCGCTCTTACACTGTTTTTTTCTATTATACTAATTCCGTTCTTAAATCCTTTATGTAACTTGTCTTTTTTTCCGTTTGTTGTTTTGTTTTTTGTTTTGGTGTTTATACACTGCTTTGTCGTTGCTACGCTGCCTTTGTTTTCTTTTTTTATGTCATTGCACTTTCTCTTATGCTTGGAATTTTTTACTCCTGAAAACATCTGGATTCTCTTGTTATGATAAGATTTTTCATAGAACCCCTCCTTGCAAAGAGATTGTTTCCTTAAATGTGGAAACTTTCCATCACAATAAAGTATACTCCAGGGAAACGCTGTTGAAGGTAAGCTAGTGAGAGTGATATATTCTTTCTCACCATAAAATTCGAAGTGGTTACTGTCCATGAAAACAGTTCTATAGAATCTAAAAATGGGAACTGTACTCCTAGGAACATCTACAATAGTAAGATCGTCATTTTGAAAAAAAAAAAAAAAAAAAAGAAAAATGATCAGGAGAACACTCTTCACATCAGGCACTACTCTATATGTAGATCACTGTAGATCTGTAGAAATCGAAGACGTAGGAATAGATTCGAGTTTCCTAAGAAAAGAGCCGGCAACCAAGACGGATGCTATCTACGAAAGTCGATAATTGGAGTAGAATGAGTATCTTCAGAAACGACCAGGCTGGTTAGGTAGTCGTTAAAAATAATTGTAGAAAAAATTTGGAGATAATAGATCATTATTTACATATGAAAACAGACCACTGCTATCTATTGATTGACCACTGGATGATCGTCATCCTTGTCAAGTAGTTGGGCAAGAGATAGTTGGTCCAACTTTGGACACCATGCACTTGTAAAACGACGAGTGATACTTAACCTGGAAAAGTACCTGGTTGCTAGCAAGTGCATCGTAGTGACACTAGAGTCAACTTTTCTTTAATGAGATGAATATATTCCTTCCTATTACATATTATTTTTTCCTGAATTTGTGTTACATATTCATCTTGTTTGTTTATTTATGTTATATTATAACTGTCCAGTTAATTGTTATTTATTTATTTTGTCCCCTTCATGGATTTCATCGATCTTAATTTATATACGCGTGTTGTATACTAATTATGCAGTTGATGCATCACTTGATTTCCCTGATAAGAAGTAGATTAACAGATAAATAAACAAACAGGTCAGAGGTTAATGTTTATACGTATTATCCTGCCGATGTATGAATTGATATAAATACAAGAAACCTTTGGAAGCTTAATTAGGATCGCGTCATCTATTCATATTTTTGACTCGGTTCTTTCTCTGTAGTATATTATACATTCTGAATGTCACTGCACTAATGGATGTCACCACTTGAGCTTTTAATTTGAGACCAGACTGTCTATAAAACATACCATTACATTAACATCCTCAATAATATCAACTTACTAACGATCCACTAAAACAGTATTTTTCTTTCTATGATAACTCGAACGCTTCGATATTAATATGAAAGCTATTGAAGGTCCTATAGGAGAAATATCATAAGGAAAATATATTTAATTACAAAATCAAATGCAAAGATATACTTCTTGGTGTGGAATTGGTTAACGACATATTGAGTATAAAGATTGCTTTTCTATAAATGATTTCTTAAACATTTAAAATTCCAGAATGCTGTTAATAGATTATACAATATATTATTATCCGAGTACATGGAACTCGACATGCGCCAAACAAGTTACTATAATCAACGTGAAATCCATTATTGAGCAAACAATGTACCACTACATTAACAGATTCACCGACATTAACTTGCCTATAATCACATATTATCACAACGTCCCAGCGATATCCGGAATTATGCGACGATCAATACGGCGAAGACGTATTACTACGCGATCTCTCCTTGCATGCTAATACTTGTGCCATGAACATCGTGTAGATCCACGCGTTATGTACACTTTGCACAAAAGACGCGAGTACTATCGCGTGTTTCAGCTCGTCGTTCGAAGGAGCCAATAGGTCTCGTGGTTCTCAGCCAATACGATACTACTCAGTGTTGAACTCTGAGGTAAAACGATGAAATATTATAGCGTAGTATTAATATCGTTCTCCAACGGTGTGTCGTCGTTCTTATTGCGCCATGCCTCGAGTATTACACAGGATCTCTACGAAGAAGATAAACTTCTTGTATCGCTTTTTAGTGGACAGGTATTTTATCAATGTAACGCAAGAAATTAATGGAGAAGTTTAATGTGATGAACGTTATGGAGGAAATTGTTAAGAACGGCAATATTTCATATTTATTTAATTGAAAGAATGGATAACAACATAAACGCCAAATATCGTCGTTTTTTAATTATTTCTTTCACGACATTCGTTGCATGAAATTTTTCCGTACATTTCTTGCTTTATATGTTGATAAAACTGTTTACTATTGTTTAATTCCAAGAACGGATAATAATATCGATAGCTGCAATAAATAATTAAAGACTCTCCTTTTTGTATTTTGTGACATTTTTGATTATTTATACATTTTTTATTACACTTTGCTTATCCCGTCATTTCGTAAAAATAATAGGCTACTGTAACACGAAGTTTTCACCGTATAAATTCTTGCAATACAAACAATTATTTTTAATTAATACGAGTATAAATATTGCAGCTAAAAAATTTCAAACACCAAATATCGTTGCTACAAATTTTATACTTGTATGTATAATATCATTTGCCAATTTTATACTTCAAAATTCAAATAAAACGTAAAATATATGGTAACAACAGAGTACCGCCACTGGAAACACGATATACTGATACTGAGTATGAATTTCTCCAAAGACACCGTGTATACAGATCTGCGACTCTACTCCTCTCCCATCCATATTTATACCCATGAAACTGGGTCGCCATAGTTATCGTCGCAATGGTACCATGCAACATACAATTTTTCGATCGACGTAAAAATCCAAAGACCATAACCATACATTTCTGCCAGTCACTCCCATGTAGCAAGATCTTTAATTTTCATGGGTGGTTGGTCGCCGTATAAATACGAATTCGATTCGGCCATGGCTGTTTTGTTCCTTTAAATTCTAAATGTATCGCGTTAACAGCATGTGCAATTCGCATCGAGGTCGTCTTGCCATGGTCAATATATGGCCCCATTTCCGATGTTGTCGCGCAAGATCGGCACGATAATTTTCGTGGCTCGTTGGCTGTTGGTTTTCCGAGCGTTTAACCAACCACGCGATGGATCGTCGCCGCCGGAAGTCGATTATAACGTAACAATTTAGCCGGGGCCGACGCTGCAGTCGGCTAACAAATTTTCGAGAGGGTAGCGGCTGGGACGATGAACTTTCGCCATTAACGATCACGAGTATTGTTTCCAGCTTTTTCGTCGCTACCGTTTAAACGATCGGCGGGTGCATTCTGATGAAGTGCCGTTTGATGGTTTTCGATTCGAATTGTTCGCCGAGCGAAATAGGACGCGCGGTTGGAGGGACCGTGTTAAGTGGTATTTTTTTTTTTTTTGGTAATCCTAGGCTGAATGTGTCGTGTAATTAGCGTGAAATGTGTCTCTTGGTTTCTCTAATTAATGTTTATTACCTTGTTCTTCTTACAAAGGTAGCGACCGCTCTTTACTTTTAAAATATTTCTCCTTCTAATTGCTTTAGATAATAAATTGTTGACATGGAATGCTCCTTCAACGTTTCATCGATCAATGTTCTTTATCACGTTGTTCTTCTCACTAGAAATTAGCTAGCGATAGTTCCTTTTTTTAATTCTTTCGATTAATAATTCTAAAACAATACCAAACATCTAATGAATCTCTGATTGATTTCTTTATTCAATGTTTCATAATACTTTATTTTTCCTACAAATGCAGTAATAATTTTCAATTTCTCTTCCGTTAATTCTCAATATCTCTTTTATATTCTTCCAATTGATTCTTCTGTATTTTCTCCGACAGAATTGTTTCTTGTTATTACATTTATTATAACGTACATCGTTATAGCCACGAAGAGTAATTTCCTCTTTTACTTTTTTTTCAACTCGATCATAAGTTATATCATACAGCAATTAATAGATGTCGTACGAAGAAGATACGAAGGGAGCGTCCGCTAATTCGCGTAAATGACTTAACATTTTCCGGGACCAAGAAATCCTATCTACCCTTCCACGACTAAAGCCAATTAGTCGGTGTTTCTTTCGAAAACGTCCCACCCTAATCTGGTCTCGGGGTGTAGCGTCGAACAAGATCAACTTCCCGGCTTGTCCAAGCAACTTTTTCCTAATTGCATCGTGCTTATCGCGATACAGAGACGAGGACCGGTTCGCGAGCGGTGCCTAGGGCAATTTCGTCGCTAATTGAAATTTTTACCAGCGCCAGCGCCCCAATAGAAGGCCTGCAAAAATTGGATAACGTCTTTTCGTGAACTTTTCATCGTGATGCAGCGAGAAAAAAAAAAGAAGGAAGAAAAATGTTATAAATATTTGGTGAGAGAGCTTCGGGGAGCTTAGATGGTTCTTAAGGTAGATTTTATTCTAATTAAAGCGGGTTTAAAATTTCGAAGAATTCTCTTGCGCTGAATTTTAAGAATTCTTGCTGGATTCTTACAATTTCTTACGAGGGGAAAGAATTTTCATATGTCGTTCGTTATGTCACGGTGGATAGTGATATTTTACGATATTGTGGTACGTAATATATCGGAAATTCTTTGTTTCGGTATTCTCCAACAGTATTTTAATTATTCGATAGCTTACATCTTCTTATTTACTTTAGTCTTTGAAAGTAGTTTTTGACTATTGTTGGCCCAATAATTCTGCTTGGCTCGAGTATCTCTATTATTTCAAACAATAGTTACGATCTCGATGAAACAGCGGATTTTATATCTAAAATTTCCTGAAATATTATGGCTTCCGGTATAAGGATTATATGCAGAATGTATGGCGCAATATATCGAGAACAGGTGTGTAACGTGGACATAAGTGCGCATGTTTGAATTGAATCCCTAAACATTTTGTATTCAACGATAGCGGACGGATTTGCTCGAGCTACCATACAATCGACTTGCTTCAGTAGATAGATCCGCTTTTCTCGCTTAAGGGGTTAAGGAAAAATCTTTCTCTTGTCTGACCTTAAAGAAGAACTCTTTTAGACATCAAAGGAGCCTTTAGTGCCTTGGACCGTCTAACATTCGATTCACAGTTCGACTCACGTGTTAATTTCCTACAATTCTTATTTTAGGGAACAGGAAAGAGAAAGTGTTCGTTCCCCGCGGTTATTCAAAATATTAAATTTCCCTTGACAATCACAATGTTAAAAATAAAAGAATTTGATAAAGTAAACGAACCGAACAAATATTATAAATGAAACGTTGCATCAATGGAATATCGGTCGTTGATTCTAAAATGTTTCACCAATGGGTAGCATTTAATAAACAATGACTCAAGTTTTATTCATATTACAAATTATTTTCTTTAAAATTGGAATGTTGAAATTAAAAGTGAGAAAGCAGATAATCAGCAATCTGCGCATTTTATTATACGCTTTGGCACTGGAAATGTGTAAAGTTTAGTTTCTCGCTGATTTTACAACCGCGGTGTATCAGCTACGATAAATTCCACACCACGAAGAAACCTCTAAGACTGAGATTAATCGCCGGTTAATTAAGACACGTTGGAGGCAAGGATAATTTTATTAGGCAGCTAGCTATTGCCAGGGTTAATGCTACGGTGATATTGGCCGAGCTAGATACGCCGATGACAGCCGCAGCTTGATATACATCCCTGGCATTGTCGCGGAGAGACGCCAGACACCCTTCCGCGTGTAACACGCGCGCGCACACGCGTATATATCTATACAAGGTGCTCCGTAATTCATGTATAGTGTATAGTGCAAGGAAATAGCGACGGAGATACGATGGAGACGAAGATAAAAAAATAACAGAATTGCGTTGGAGGTTTGGAGAAAATTTTTGAAAAAATCAAGTTTGAAAACTTGTCAAGTATACGTGGATTTGTATAATTTCCAAGCAGACAGGAGTAGATAATTGATAATAAGTTATTTTATAGCGAAAGTAGATCGAAAATGGAGAATACAATTTTTTCGTTTAAAGCCTCATTTTCAAGAAAATTAACTTATTGATATTCCCACAAATAAAAATTGCTAGATAAAAGTAAAAAAAAATATCTTGTTAGGGATTGATCAATGACAAAATTCTCTGTATTTTTATAATTCTTTGTCCTTTTCTTTTGAGTTTTCTAATCGAATTTTATAAAATTTCGATAGTAACGATATCATCGATTATTTGAAACTTATCTCACAGAGCAAAGGCGTTACTTATGAGATGACACGATATTTCGAATCTGAATTTTCTCGAGAATGAAGCTTCCAAAGTAACTTGAGACGATATTTCGAATCTGAATTTTCTCGAGAATGAATCTTCCAATGTAACTTTGTTATTTCTGATTTTCGTCTTATTTCGAACTATAGAATCTCATTGACCCCGTTTGTACTACGAATTATGGGCCACCGTGTATATATGTTGTACGTGATGTTAATGCACGCTCACGTTACTGTGTGAACACCGGTTTGACCGTGGTTGAACTCTGTCGCGAACTACCGCGTCTCTGGATTCCACTTGCAAGGAGATATTGTCTCGCGACGTGTGTCAGCGTGTCGTTGCCTACCCACGCCTCGCTGTGACTCGATAAAATTATCCCGTTGACGAGTTACGTTAACGAGCGAGACGCGATACCGTGGATGGCGGTAATTCGGCGAGACGTTAGGGCTGCTTCAGACTGGCGTCGGTTTAAAGTGACGCCTGTGGGCTGGTTTTTGGCGTGTTTAGGACTAAGAACACGATTACGGGTTAAAGTTAAGGTGATACTCGGCAAGACGAGATAATTGCTCAGGAGATGTTAGTTTTAGAAATACCTTCTGGGGTTCAGGTAGTTTCCGATTTGTTGTTTAACACTAGAACTACCACACCAGTCAAAATGACTGTTTCTACAATTTTATAAACGTGCCAACCCTTGTTTAGAGATCATGGTCGCAGATGGATTAATAATACCAAAAATATACTACATAACATGGAATTCCTTCTGTAAGAAAGTAATAAATCAATAAATATAAATATATTCTATTATTAAATATTTTTTAAAGACCAATCATTTTGACTGGTTTTGGTAGAAATAGCTTCGTATTAACTACCGGTAGTTTTAGTGTTATTATTCTATTTATATATATTTGTTGATTAATATTCTCATTAATTCTTTGAGATGTATGTATTATTGAACTAAATCTGGAATATTGTAATAGGCAGTTGTGCATTCATGTCTGGTTTAGTTATTACAAAAAAAGCAGGATAATATAATATATAATTTTCACAGCTGATAAGTTCAAACTGAGAGCTGTTTCAAAAGCTAGTTGTTTCAGGCTTCATTAACAGGACACGAGTTATAATATTTCTTCTGAAGTACTTACGCGCGTTATATCTTTATCGCCAAGATTTCTTGTGTTTCTGACAACGGATACAACAAATAAAAGTACAATAACACAAGTAGAAGAATATTATAATCACATTGCGAACGTTCGTTCTAAATTAAAATTTCATGCATACTTGAGAGAATAATGAAGAGTGGGATCCCCTTTAAAAAGTTGACATCAAAGTATTATAGCATTAAATTCCACGTAAAAGAGAAAATCATCTTCATTGCCATCGAATCGTTAGGGAAATATGAAAATTGCTGTCGATTCGTTCGATCAGTCGCATCAAAGAAGTATCAAAAAGCTTGGAAGACCTCATTGCAGCTGTTCGTCCATTAGAAATTGAAAATGGAGAAAAAATTCCAGGACCTGCTTTCGTATTCACCGTACTCTCTTTTTGCTCGTTCGATCGCCAACGACTCGTTAGGCGTGAAAGACGAAAAACGGCATATTGATCGACGTGGTATGTTAACTCGTCGACTGACTCTCGCAATTGAGTCTTTGAGAAGTTAAAGTGATCAACTATATCGTTTAATTAACGTCGAATTTTTCTAAAGGTTACTAAGGCTCATTCCTATAAGTTTGTTTTCGTTGAAATGATTTTTCAAATAATTTCTAAATTTTCTCGTTCACTGACAATATTTCTTTTATTTAACGGGAACCGCATATGTGGCGAAATATTAATATCATTTACTAATGAAATTTCTATTAAGAAGATTCTATGCGAATCCTGTTGAAAATTATGTTCTCTCAAAGATCAGGATTCACGTAAATCCAAGCGATTCTTTCATCAGCAATCGGGAAACGTAGGAAGCACGTCGGAACGTAAAAAATTCGATGGCGAATTAATCTCTTCCTATACTCTCCTCGTTTCGCCAACCAATCTCCTATTCGCCAAAGCCGAAAAAGAAACAAACAATCGAAGCATCGAAACAATGCAGAATCCACATCGCATTGATCGAAATCTCCTGTGAAACAAAAGGTTAAAAAAAATCAAGGAAGAGGAACTCGATGAACTGACTCCGGTGCAGTCGAAAAAGCGTTAATGGGTTAAACTAATTTCACGCGCCATTTCGATCGTTGGAAAACAAACGGGCATCGTTAAAACAAACCATGTCCAACTTCCACCAAAAAAAGACAAAAAAAAAATAGAGAACTGTAACGAAGAAAAAAAGTAAAAGCAATAAAAAAAAAAAAAAGAAAATTCGGAAAACAGAAAACCGGAACAGAATACAAGATCTCAATTCGCTGTACACGAGAAACAACTTGTTCGATTCTTTCTTTTTTCCATCGAACGACGACCACGTTGGTGCGTTACGCGTTACCCTATCGCGATTTGAATCGGTGTTCGAGTTTAATCGAACGCGTGTATAGGGTTTCCGGCTTCGATATAGCTTGCAAGCTTCGGGAAATTTTCAACTGACCTGCCGGGGGATTGACTTGGCGTTTCGGTATCGGCGAATAATTCGCGATCGATCTACGGGGCGAAACGAACGGAGCTACCTCGTCAAATTTTTCCCGCCGCTCGAAATTTCCAATTAAACGCGCTCGAACGCTCCCGCTGCGCTGGCTGCTGGCCTCTCCGGGGGTTAGTTCACGCGAAATTCACGGAATGCATAAACGGCGACGCGTCGATTTCCGTTCAGGCGATCGGTCCCGCGGCGTTTCCTACGACCGGCACAATCGCAAGCCGAAAGAATTTCGATTTTCCACCACGGTTTTCGCACTCGTGATTGTACTACCGTTTCAATTAGTCTTTCACGGTTGCGATTTTGGCGCCTGAAATATACCATAAATTTTTAGCGACCGATGTGCAACGCCAATTGTCTTCTCATGATTATGAGATCATTTCAGGGCGTTTGCGCAAATGTTTTCTTCATTTTTGTGACTCATGTTTTTAGTTATCGAACGACTTGAGACGATACGGTTTTATATTGGGCTGGCAACTAAGTGATTGCGGATTTCGTTAAACCACCTAATGACGAAATACGCAATCACTTAGTTGTCAATCCAATATCTCTATTGTTGATTTTCTTAGGTCAGGCTTTCGTTCGAATTTGAAAGCGTCGTTTCGTGAAGATCGAGGATCAGGTTATTTTATCGTTTGTAGAATTTGATTGCTTTTATTATCAATAGATCGTGAATTTTTCTGCATCTTTTTGCAGTTTATATTGTTAGATATAGATGCAACATTGGAAGATTACATTTTCTAATATGTACCTAAATATTCTTTGCATACTTAATTAAATAATATGAAGAAAATGCATAAGTATATGTAATGATGATTCCATCTCAAGTTCTACAATTATTTCTGAAACATCGTGCCGAAGAACGGAGAAAATCAGCTTGGGGTACAAACACTATTTCATTATCTTACAGGACCTCGAACGTTGTCTTGGAAATGTATAAATTCGCCACTTTGCTCAATTACAGATGGAATAATCTTAAAATCCAATTAGGAGCGAGTCGCGTTTTCAAGAAAATTTGAATTTCCATAATTTATAAACTCACCTTGATAATAATTTGCACGAATATCACAAAGCAGGTAGAATAAAAGTAAATGTAGGAAGAAATCTACTTTTTACTAGAATAGCCATATGTATGTATAAAGTTTGTCAAAGGAAATCAATTTAAGATTCTCTTATCTAGGAAAATTTTCTAATCATAGTCTGTCAGAAAAAAATTATTATTGACTTTATTAACGATAAAAAACGAATGTATAATTAAAAAATTCAGTATACCCACGTACATCTAGTAAAATAATCGCAAATTTTCTCGGCGGACTATTCAATTTGTTCATACGATTTTCCCGCATTTAGCAAATTCTTGGAACCGCGAGAGACGACACGCGATGAGAGTGTTTTTGAAAAATTCGTTGATTCAACGGTCCATATCGAAAATTGAATGAAATCAAGTCCCGTCGGATAGTTTGTAAGCGATCTAGTGAAACGGAGCGACCGCAATTTTGCGATCGGGTAACAATTCAATTAAATTCGAGGGAGCCAGGTCGCCGCCGCCGCTGCCACTTCCGCCACGGGACACATCCGGAAAATTTCGTCGATGCAAAATTTGTCGAGCCGGCTCGGTATAAATGTGCACGCGATCTCGCGACGTGTTTCGAATCGATCATCGTCGATCGGCTGAATTAAATGAATGCTGCACGTTATTTTAATTCAAACGGTAATTCCTTAATGTAATTACACGATCCCGATGATCGATCGGCCTTTGTTTAGTGGAACGATAACTGATTCCGTGTTTGCTTCTTTTGTACCGTTGTAAATTGCCTTTCGATTGGAATTTCAAATGACATTATCTCTGTCTGTAATTTCTTTTTCCATTTCACTCGTATTTACCGTTGCTTACGCTTTCAGAAGAATATGTGTCGTATATGTTTCTTTTATACTGTTACGCGTAATTGATTCTCGATTGAAGGTTCACTATATCGTCTTGTGTATTTGTGATGCTATAATTCGAATCCTATTAAATTTTGGTTACAATTTCAATATGTTGTTACGTGTATTTGTCATTTGCTACGTGTCATTTATACTTTCAGTCGTATTGGTTTTTCATTACGCATTCGAAAGAATAATCTGCATATTTATATTTGTTTATTCGCACGTTTCTTCCTTATTCTATATGAATTACTTTACGATTGGAATTTCGGTATATATATGTAATTTTATTGTAGGTATTATTATGTGTATTTTAAAAGTTCGTCTAATTAGGTATTAATCACTCGCGCTGGCAACTTTGACTAGCGTCACTCGAAAGGAGAAGGCTCGCAAGAAACTTACGCAAAGAATTTTACACAGACGTGAACACTAATTTATTAAACACTTGATTCTTTCAATTAGGACGTTAAAATTCATAAAGCAAAAGAAGAATTTATCTTATCTATATTCGTATCCCTCTAATTATCCTCAAACTTTTTTAATTTGCAAGTTTCATCTTGGAATCAAAACGATTTTCCGAAAGTCTTCTGTTAGCATTTTATTTAACATTTGTAAAGCTGTGACATTTCATCCTATTTGTATTTTTATTTTTATTCCAAAAATCTGTGAATATTGTCATATTTTGCTTTCATTTTCTATGTCTCCATATCCATTCTTTAAATGTAAGATTAATTTCACAATCCTCATTGCCACTTTCTTCCTCATCGTCAGACATCATTCTACACCGCTTCCGTAATGGGAAAACAATTTCATTGCAATCGCTATCGTTATCTCCGCTATCTATTGCAAGTAGTCGTTTTCTTTTGATACTTGTCGAAATAATATCACTAGGTTCGCTGTCGCTTTTTATTCTACGATATAGGTTGAAATTATGAAAATAAACGAAATTTATTGTTTGATTTGCTTGCGTTATAAAAAAATATATTGCAACTATATCGATGACTCCAGGGAACCAGGTGCAATTTGAAACTGTACCTCGACAAATAATCTCAGTCGACGTTGTTTTTATTTCTGCGACAACCGCTTACCAACGTGTGGGGCACGAGTTGGCGAATTTGAAACGAAAATATTTCGTCTTTGCCGCGCTAATGGTTAACTGAAATTTCATTTGAATAAATGGAAATCAGACGAAAGAAGCTCTGCTATAGAAGATACGATGGCGCAAAAAATTCTATCTAAAATACCTGCCAACTATAAAAACTCTATTTCCGTCTAAAATGATAGAGTTCAATAACAAGATTCGAACTGGGCGAAGTATCACTGAACGATCACTAATTCGCTACGAGCTATAAGCGATAAAAATCCTATTCCAATAATTCTCGTATCGTTACCCCGATCGTCGTATTATTCAGATGAAAACTGTTTCGTTCCATTGCTGACATCGTTTCGAAGATAAAGATCCAATCGCCTCTCCAATGTTCCCTCCCACTTTCCAGCCATAATAATCGATAATCATAGGCGAATTAGGTCATCGTACCAGGGAAATCTCGACTGAACAGAGACGTCCCAGGCAAATTTCGACGAGAGCGCCCGATTTAAGGCTCCCGTGGGAATCGTGTCGCGTTTAATTGCAGCTTTTTAACGGAGGAATGTCGGCAGCTCGATTGTCGCTTCTGATAAGGATATCGTTGAAACAGAGTTTCGGGAAAACGTTCAGAGCTCTGACCGAACGGTAAACGACTCGTTTCACACGAACCCGAACGAAACTCGCTCGAAGCGAGTATTAATCGTCCCGTTTCGTAGCTCGCGTGCCTTCAACAATATCAATTCGAGCGAATTGACGCGTATTAGAAAATGTTTATAGGACGTAATCATGGTATAATCAGTTAGGCAACGATTCTATGTAAAAATATAAGTGGAAAATAAAGAGTAAGATTTTTTCATATGGCGTTGTTTTCGATAAAATTTCAATTGAAAATTTGTTTAGCGCGTGTGAATTTGGCTAGTTGAAATGTATGTGCGTGCGAAAATAAGTTAAAAATGTAGAAAAAATTTTTTTAAGAAAATAAACTTTGAACATGTTTTGTTAAGAATTGACTTGGTAAACGTATATTGGATACAATTTTTTTGAAAACAAAGAGTCCCATGGGAAGGTTTCATCTTGTATTTTCAACATATTTCTCTACATTGAACGGCGATCTTGTCGACTGTACTATGATTATTAAGATAACTTGCGTAGACATAGTTGGACGTTGGTTTCGATTGTTTATAATTGTCGTCTTTTACCGTGAATTTTCACCGTGACATTCGATGGAAGAGATCTCGCGTTACGTTTCATTATTGTTTTTCTCTCTCTTCTCCCTTTTTTCCAATATCGAGATGAAAATGTGCAGATTGTTTCTGAAAGGTCCTCCGAAGCTCTTTGGAGGACACTACATCGTGTCACGCTCGAACGTTTTTGATATAAGCGATGGAAATGGAATAAAAATCGCGATACGCAATCGCTCTGGGTGTCAGAACGCCGTTGCTCCGAAGAGGTTCGAGTTTGCATACGGAGGTACTCCGGCGGTAATTTTCGGAAAAATCTAGTAGCTGAATCTTTTATCAATTTTTTGAGGTAATTTATAAAAAGAAAAATTTATTCTTAATAATATTCATTTTTCTATTGCATCAAGATTTACCGGTAAAAACCCTTTACCGTACAGACGAAAAGATACGATCGTACAGTGTCGTTGTAGGATAATGAAAATACAAGTACGTTCCTTTTGAAACTAGCACGCGAAAAAAAAAAAAAAAAAGAATTCACAGATTCGTAGAATTTATTGACATTAAAAATATACGATTGTCGCAGGTAAACTAGCCATGGAGAAACCAATGCTCTCTCGGACGTAATAGGCAGCATAATGTGCATTGACACTGACTAAAATGCGATTAGTCCAAAAGAAGATACAATCTCGCAACAGAAACAAATACATGTTATACTTAAGAGCCATAGTTTCTCGAATACAGTGGCGTCCAAATATTAATAACAATTACTATATTTTGGATATTTTATGCATACTATGTATATATCAATCATCTATCTATCTATATCTATCGACCATCCATGTACATAATTTTACATTTAAACTTTCCATAAATGCATAAAAATCTATAGTCTACTCATAATGTAATACGAACGTACGTAAACATACTTATACCATCCGCCAAGAATAGTTTAGAGTCGACCGGAAACAACGAGAAGCTTGGAAGGCGTTCGAGTTGCGGACTCCGGTACGAGCCACGTAGAACAGATTCCTTGGAAAGTTGCGGGCAACGACGCGTTCCCGTTTAATATCCAGCAAACCGTCCGAGTTCCGATCGGAATTTCGTGTCGGAAAGTTTCACGCGTGACTTCGCGAAACGATCGGAAGCGTTCGACTTTGCACGCTAATACCGACCGCCATATACCTCCAACTTATCTTTTGATCGTTCTGTGAAATTTCCTTCTGGATATCAAACGATCCGCCTCCTTCTTCGTCTATCGATCTTCTTACGATCGAACTGTCAACGAGAATTCGCCGAACAGATCCTTTGATAAAGGGATTCGGAGGATTCTTGACGAAATTCGAAGATCGTCGCGGAAAGGAGAAAGGATCTTTTCTCGGGAATTCTTCCCGAGGTTTTAGGAGGTTAAACGCTCGATAACAGATCGTCGAAAGGATATCTCGTTGAGTCAAGCAGATGACGCGGAAATAGGCAATATTTAAATAGCATTCTTTGTGGACGTCCCCTTACGAAGCCTTCTTTTTACACGATTTTTTGAATAGCCCTTTTTCTATGTTTCTTTCTTTTTTTTTTTTGCAGCATCACGAGATCTTTGTCCGTGAAGTTTTGCTTTCCCATTTAGGCTATTTTTCAAGTTTTTCTTTTGTGGAGGTTTCTTCGTTTTTTAAGCCTATTTTTTGAACGGTGTACCTATGTTTACTTTTGGAGAACGACGGAGCTTTTTCCTCCGTAGAGTTTCATTTTTTGCGTTTAGAAAATTGTAGCTTTGTTTCGCGAAGATTCTGTCTGGTCTATTTTGTATTTGTTCTTAGAAAACGAAACTTTTTCCGTGGAGCTTCCTCTTTTTTCACGTGATTTTTTGAACAATGCTTTTGGTGTCTATTTTTGGAGAATGATGAAACCTTTTCCTATAAAGCGTCGTTTTTCGTTCTACATAGGTCGTTTTTTGTTTTTAGAGGATGATGGAACTTGTTTTGTTAAGCTTCGTTCGTTTATTTACGACATATTTTGAATAGTGTCTTTTTATTTTTATTGATAAAAGAGTAGAATCTTTTTACGAAGAATATTCCTTTAAGTGATTTCTTGAATAGAATGATAATTACGTAGCAAATAATCGGATCTAATGTATCCTTCTAAATATTTTTGAATAGTATATTTTTGCGGATATTTTCCGAGGAAAAGTAAAACCGTTTGATGAAATACATCGTTGTATCCACGACATTTTAAAGATATTTCTTCGTAAATATTGCATTAGCAGAAGATAAAATATTTCTGCAAAATGTTTTTATGATTTTTATACGACGTTTATTACGAATACATTTTTGAAAATAATTGCAAAAAGCTCATCTCAACATTTATTTTACACAAGTTCGAGCAGGTTTCACGAACGTACTAACAGAAATAGCGTAGTTCTTTCTTTATTCCTTTCCAATAAACGTCGAACGACTTGCCATAACTTTTGCCAACCAGACAACAATAAAAACAGAAAATTCGATAGAATCGAGAATGAAATGTGATTTTTGATTCGGCTGTAAATAAAGTTCCGTTGTAAATAGATGTACGCCTGATTAAATTTTTACTGAGAAGCTTACCCGGTTTTTCCTGCGAAAAACGCTAAAAACTTTGCAGATTCCTTTACAATGCGTAAAAACATGTTCGATCGAATTTACAAAACATCGTGCAATTCGTATCAAATGCGTTTGCCATTTTCTGGCTTTGCGAAACGTCACGCATTTTATCATTCGATTCATTCCCAATTCGTTCACGTTCAATTCAATCGTTACCATATTTTTTATTAACATAATTAAAGAAATGAAAGAGAAACGGGAAATTCGATGGAACCGAGGATGAAGTGTGGCTATTGATTCGGGTGCAAATGAAGTTCCCTTGTAAATAGATCTACGCCTGATTAAATTTCTACCGGAACGCTTCCCAGGTCCCCTGGGAAAAAACACTACAAACTGTGCAGATTCGTTTACAAGCCGCAATAATATGTTCGATCGAATTTACAAAACATCGTGCAATTCCTATCAAATGTGAAATCCGTTTGCCATTTTCTGGCTTTTCGAAATGTCACGCTTTTTATCGTATTGTTCCTCTTATAAATGTTATGTAGAGTTTCAGATATTTTCGATCAGTCAAATGGAAATACGTTTGATAGCTACACGCGGTTTCGCAAATATGCATAGTATTTGCAAAGTTGCTCGAGGCTTGACTAAATATTTTTTATTCGGTTGGCTCCATGCCAAAAACGCGCAAGTTCTCCGGGCAATTCTTCTTTTTTTTTTTCGAAATTATTCCCTGGATGATTCCGAATCGGATCGCGGTCGATCGTTCTGCTTTTTGGAAATACGTTGTTCGTGCGTTTCAATTTTTCGGTGTGGCTGAAATGTGACAAAGCTACCGACGTAAATAAAACCACCGTTTTCTACGTTCGAAGATTTTTCATTCGTTAGTTTATAGTTATATTATATTATAGTTACAGCAACAATAAGTAATTGTCAAGTAATTAAATAATAATAGAAATGTATCGAAACTAGAGTAGACGCGCGAAAAACTTCGGTTAATTCGAACTTTCAACTTAGGAAACGTACGAAAGGACGCAAAAACGTAAATTTTCGTGTTGGTTTACTGAAAGGAGCGACGCGGCATCGCGTTCTTCGTGGTGTTCTTAGCGGTTATGCGGGGAAGATCGGTTGCAATGGAGTCACATGGCGGGCATCCCACTCGCACGGAATCTGCCTGAAGCCACTCCAAACACGCGGCTGCACGCGCGTTCTCCGAATCTGTCGGAGAGTCAGCGTGAACGTCCAGAAAATTTGCGTGTTACGCGAAGCTGCCACGCGAGAAATGTAAACATTAAAGCGTACGTGATGAAAGAAGGGGTTCGTGTAACTTGGCTTGTTCCTTTAACGTCAGACACAGCTGGCAAACTTTCGTGTTCATAATGGATTTCAGATTAATTTCCGCGTATTTCAATGTTTGGATTAAATTGCAGTAATAATAGTATTGAATCAGATTGTTTAAACGCTCGTAGTATATTTCATGTTTGGATTAAATTGTAGTAATCATGGTATTCAATGTGACGATTTAAATGGTCGTAGTGTGTTTCGTGTTTGGATTACATTGTAATAATCGTAGTATGAAATGTGATTGTTTAAATGCCCGTATCGCAATTTCTATTATTCTCTGTTATTAAAAATAATACCCGTAACGAATATAATGATCTTTCTGTTCTGATCATTTTTCTATTTGAAGGTTAATTAATTCGCGAATAATACATCCCTAAGCTACTAAAACGTTACGACAATGAATTTCTCCAGGAAATCAATAATTCGTCGTTTTCAGGATAATTAGGAGGAACGTTCACTCCATTAGAATGGAGTTTCGTAAAGTCCATTGTGATAACTAGTTATTAATGCGGGCATTTCGATTCCCTCGGCCTCGCCTTCGTGGGATGTAACTGACAGCAACAATCGTTATTCGAAGGAAATTTTGGCGAATGTTAGTCGAATGGTTGGCACGTGACTCGATTGCGATTAGAGAGTTTGAATGACTGTCGAACGCACGCGTATACGACTGCGAGACCGTAAAAGCTTCGCGAATCCAGCCACCGTTTGCGATTTTCCTTCCTTTTTTAGAAACGAAACTTTTCCACCATTTTATCGTCAACGGTCTGTTATACTATTTTTCAGATAGAAAATTTGATCTAATTTTACGATGAATATATTTCACATTTTTACGAAAACTATTCCAACTCTAGATTTAAAGATAGAAAACTGATTTTCTATCTTTTTAAATAAAGGCAAATCTTCATCTTTCAATTTTATGTTCTTTAAGGATGAAATATTTCGATAAAATTGCAGCCAGATATCCTGACTTCGTTTTAAAATTCTTTTCCTATAATTTGGTTATTTCTATTACAAATACGTCCGTTTCAAACAATTGCAAATTTCAACAGTTTCAACTTTAAAAGCGCCCATATCTTCTTTCACGATTTTCCAATCGAAAACATATCGTAGAACACAAAGAAATGAAACAGGAACAAAACAAAAATTCGAAAATTTCGATTGCTTTCAACGTTTTCAAATTGCAAACCCTTTGATATTTTCTACTATAGCTCCCTACGCGTAAATATTTTTCAAGATACGAGGCAATACAACAAAATATCACGAAATAAAGATAGAAGCGAAACAAAAATTCAAAAACTTTTCACTATTTCTCACGTTTCCGTAACTTAAAAATCCGAGCATTCTCTTGCCCGCTAATCCATCCAAATATGACAAATAGAACGCTGTTAAAATACAAAAAGACTAAAAGCTGAACTAAAAAGCCAAGAACTGGCGTTCTCGAAGTTATCAAATCCAACGATCACAATATCTTTTCTTTAACTGCGGAAGATACATTATCTTGCACAAAGAAGCGTGATGAAACAGTAGAGAAGAATTGAACGTAACTTGAAAGAAGTTTAATCGTTCCCAACGGCTTCAAATTTATAAAACAACCAATATCCTCCTTCTCTTTCTTCCACCTGGCGATAGACCGCGAAGAGAAGAAACAGCACGCTGGAAGAAGAGGATGAAAATAACGTCATCCATTTTGCCGAAAAGTAATTACACGGTGGCCGGATTAAAAATGAAAGGGACAGCTCTAGCCTCGGAAATATTGCAGCCGTGCGAACGAAATCGTCGCGCGTTTCTAGGACGAATCCCCCCGGACTGCCTCGAGAAATGAACGAAGAAAGTGAAAGGACGAAGCAAACGAAAGTGAAAGGAATAAATAGAAAGAAGGTAAGAGAGAGCATGAGGAAGGTGAAAGAAAAAGGTAGGGTGGAAGAAAGCTGCGGTCCAGCAGCCACGTTCGTAACGTTTTTCGTCCGGGCCCACGGGTTCTCTTATTTCGCCGTTGCCCTCGAAATGGCCAAGGCATCGGTATCGAGTCGGGCAACGCGCCAAATCACACCCCGGGGAAGATAAAAACGAGCGACGAGAGAAGAAGGGTTTGG
The DNA here is from genome assembly GCF_011952255.1 of Bombus vosnesenskii. NCBI lineage: Eukaryota > Metazoa > Arthropoda > Insecta > Hymenoptera > Apidae > Bombus > Bombus vosnesenskii. The sequence continues at coordinate 1,443,712 of NW_022882938.1, forward strand.
GAATTATTGGGAGTGCCGGAGGCTCGGTGGAGAAGGCGCGAAAGGGGGAATCTTTTTTATATTCTTGCTCGGGCTTTTGTCTGGGCGAAGCCCCGAAAAAAATCGACCGGGACGTGCCGCGAATACGGTATCCACCATTCGATTATCGTATCCGGCGGCCATTCGAATTTCGAGCAAACCTTTTTCCGTCGTCTCTTTTTTTATTGTCCTTTTTCTTCCTTTCGTTTTAATGTCTTTTCGTTGCACGTAATTAACGGAGGAAGATATAATTAGAAGATTCGTCGGAAGGTATGGAATATGGTGATCAGGCAATGGAGTTTGATAACTAATTATATGATAATTGATCGATAGGGCTTGTTGAAACCACGTGATTTCCTTCTATTTCGATCTTTTGTATTGCATTGTGATTACAGAAGGAGGATTTCGAAGTACCTTCCAAATGGTAATTAAAGGATAATGAGATGGTAATTAGGTAACGACGGGGGTTAAGACGATGTTCTTTCTTTCGCTATGTTCTGCTTTGACTTCTTTCATTGTGTAATTGATACAACGTGATGATATAAATCGAAGAACTCGTTGTAGAAGATATCGTTGAAATTGCCTGTGTTTTTTACCATTTAAGTAAAGTTATATTACACAGACTGTTACGAAACGGCGACTAAATACTGTGAATGGAACAAAGAGCATGAGAAAATTTCAGTTTCCTTCAATTTCGAAATAACGAACAAGCCCTGTTCTTCCAGCAAAATTCCACTTTTAATCGGAGATAGCTTTCAATGCTTTTCCCATGGCTAAATACACTATACGGCAAGTAGCGAGCAAGAAGATAAGAGTACCAACAAGAATACAGGATAAGTTTTCAAAGACAAGATTACGAGGCTTCGAACGAGTCGTAGAAAATATAGAAGGTTAGCGGAACGAGCTCTTTTCACGGTAGACGATTGCTGGGCGTAAAATTATATCGGGCTATTTCTAAGAGTATCGTCCAATAGAGGGGAATAACCGATAATCCTTGGGTCGAATCCCGTACCGAGCTTACCACTGTATAATTGCCCGGCCCGGATTCAACGAAAATTTACGGATACGCATTCACCATTTAACGTCCCTCTCGATGCTGCTTAATAACCTGCTATTAAATCTTCCGATTATACCAGTCTAGTTATCACGCACCACGCTGATCAAAGATTTTACAGTCCAGTTACTATAGTGACGCGTGTTTGCCTCGCTAATGAACGACTTTCTTTTATCAAGCAACGGAATTATCCACGATTAGTAATGTCGTATAGACAGTCGTTAGCGATTTCGCGGCTACAAATGTCTACAAATTAAACGTTATGGGCTAACAAAGAAAAAGAAAGAAAAAGAAGAAACATATTGGACTATCGTTTCCTAGAGTCTTCGCCAACATTGCGTGTTTATTAAATAATTCTTGTGTAAACTTTCTGGAAATTTCGTTTGTAACTTTTGAAACACACCTACAATACAGGAAGTTGAATGAAACTTTCGGTATTGACAATTGTTGGAAACTCGTGGACCAATTCTAAGAAACATAAAATTTCAAATTTCGAAATATACCAATTTCTTCACGCCACGCGAATTTCAGTGCGCGAAGTCATTTTCGAAGTCTACATTGCAAGACAGAATCTTCAAGTAAAATAAATAAAATATTCTCAATAATTGACAGTAGGCGGAAGTACAATAGTATCGAGTTCAAAGCTCGAGGCGCATGACCAATAAGGAAGTTAATCACCGACATGATATACCATATAGTTGCTCGTATGGTCGTCTAACGATGTTCTAAAAGTGTATGTTTCGCGAAGAGACGATCGTCGTCGTTTCGTGTGGCATAACCGGCGTGTAACGAGCTCGTTAAACATCCTCGAGCATAACCAAACCCGTGGGCTAATCACAGTTGTAAAACTCACTTTCTCAGAGTGGCCAGACGTTCTTCCTGTGCTTTAATGTAGCCGTTTAGCGTGTCGATGAGTACCGCCTCCGTCTCAAGCAGCTCTTCCATATCCGCTAACGCGGTGTAAAGCTCTGCGACGCAGCCATTTTGCAACCACGTGCCCGTAATCGAAATTAGAACGACCACAGCGATTATATTCGACGACATCCTTCCGTTTCTTATTCCCTTTTGGTATTCTGCAATCATAAAACAACGACAAACATAGAGATAAAATGAATAAAAATAAAAAGAATATACAGTGACTTGCGAAAAGTATATTGCTTACTTTCGTCGAATTTTTTTTATAAATTGTTATGCGCGTTATACGAAATTTTGTGATATGTCGTTAGCTTTGTAACGAGATTATGATGATTTTGATAGTAAAATTTGAAACCAGCCTGGAAAGATATTTAGTAGTTAGAAGACGCTTATTGCAAACGGTATACTCAGTGAAAAATTAATATATATGGTGAACAGAAGTCTTAATCGTCTTAATTGCGACTTATTAAATATAGTAAATGATTGATTCCTGAAACCTTTTGGTGACATCTTCGACGTGTATGCTTAAGAACAAGTATCTTTCAACTTTAATGTATGCACGTTTTCACATTCAATTGAAACGTTACCAATATAATCACTAGATTGCGGATTTCTATCCAACTACATATTTTTATTAACATAACTATAGAAATGGGAGCTACGTAAAGGTTTATTTCACTCATTAAATCTTATATCATAACAAGTACTTCGTTTCTAATAGTTTTTATATTCTTGCATATTATGTGCATCTCATGGATTTTTTCACCATTTGATTTCCCATAAATACGAAAAGTTCCAAATGTTGTCTATAACGTATACGTAAAAAGTTTGTAGTGTTGGAATACTTTCGTGAGCCACTATATCTACAAATCGGTAATCTTTGTCTACAAATCGGAAGCGGATTACTCTCGCCCCTGCGCTGCCTGCCAGCTTTTCCACCACGCACAGTAGAGTGGGACACTAGAAGGATGGCGACGCGAAGGGAGAAGCGTGTAATCGAAGCAGCATCGGCGATTCGTTTGGCCGATTAATCGTCGCGGATACTCGATCGACTCTCGTTCTCTCTCGTCCCGTTTTCGTTTTCGCCCTATTTTGTCTCCGCTCTCCAATTCTTACCCCGCGTTCACCACTTTCATCTCCTAACGCTGTCGATAGAGCGGCTCACTTTTTCGGATGAAAAAAAGCGACACTAACGAGCACCAAATGAAGATAGATGGCTATCAATTAATCACGCGAGCCGAGAAAAAAGAATTTTTTTCGCAGATTGATTCGAACCTTCGTATTTTCGCGTGCTTAACGCGCGCACCTTTCTCACGCTGTTTGTCTAACGCTTCATTTGGGTAACGCAGGTCTGTATAATATTTAGCATTTGACGAAGCCGGCACATCTTATGTCTTTGAAATGATTTATTCAGGAATTTTTAGTTTGATTAAGTCTCTATAACGTTTTCTGATAGTCATAGATTAGCGGCTATAAAAATTATTTGCACGTGTGCCACTGAAGCGTTTCTTTACTATCAGGTTCTGCATTTCATTTTTGTAGTTGTATGAAAGTACTACTATATATAAAGTAAATATACTTGTATTTAAAATTGAAATTTAACATACTTGGGTAATTAACTTACACGTAAATAGGTACAGTGATGTGCAAATACTTTTTGTAGCCACTTGTAGCCATATACCTTTTGCAGATGGATGAGAATATTTTTCAATTTTGTTTTATTCATCGTATTATCTTGTTATTGTATTTGCTGAAAATTGGCATTGGGTTATTACTAAATGATATTTAACAATGAAAATTGGTTCGCGTCTTTTCGTCACGTAAAAACATTTTGGTGCTCCCAATTACTCTTGTCAAATTCCTCTTATTCAATCGTTAATTAATTGATAAAAATGATTCTCGCAACAGACCGATAGCATAATGTAATGCCACTCGATATTTCTTAAGCATTGTACGTAAAAATATATAAAACGCTAAAAGTACGATACTCGTAACATTTTTGAAATTACATTCGTGAAATTATAAATTTACATAAATCCAGTCCACTCGTAGGCAACCAAAACTGCAATCCCAGAGATTTAACTAAAAATCACACGGTGATATCAACTCGGTGGAGAGTTTGACTGCGTAATCGCGATTCATCACGGTTGCCCCGTGATGTTTCAAACTTTCCTTCTGTTCCATTTCTTTCCAACTGGTTTCGTTTCCTCTGCCGCTCGTTTCCAAGTCGTTCGTTAGTAGAGTATCCAGTTTCCACGATGTCTCGAAAAAAGTTAGACGAAACTCTCGTGATTGCATTAGCATTCGAAGTTTTCGAACGAGAATCCACCCCCTCCGCACGCCTATTCGTCGCTGTTCGAGCGAGGCTGCCAGCAGATCCTCTCTTTCGCCATGGAACTTTACCAGGAGAGAGGAGAAGTCTTCCATTTCTGGCCGGGCGCATCTCGTCCGCTGTTTGCCGATTAAGCGAGTGCCGTTTAATTGAACTGAATATGCAAACGTCTTGGTTGAATGGTGATGCTTGTTCGTCGACGTGCCTCGAATCAAACGTGCGATACAAACAGGTGCGCGTGGACGAGCGAGCGAAACGCACTCGACGACTTTTGATAAAGCATTCGCCATGATTGAAATTGATATTGCCATTTGTGCTCTAGGCGCGGCTATAAACCTCTTGCATTTGTCCGAACACGAATGTAATCGCGTTAGCCGAGATAGAGTTTTAACGGAATCGATGGACGTTTATTGGTCTGTTTTGTTTTCTTCGGGGACTCTGCATGTTTTTTCGCTATGTGATGGATCGTCTGGCAAATTGGATATCGATAAAAGTAGGCGTACAGTTTGGACGTTTTTTTCTTCTCAATAATTGTAAAACGAATAGTTCAGTCATTTTGTTGGCAATATAGTTAATATAGGTTTTATTTTCAAGAAAAATGTTATAAAATGGGGAAATTATTTGCTATATCGAAAGATCTTTGTGCTGAAGCATCGGTGATTCTAATAGGATCGTAGAACGTGATAAGTTTTGGTACAATGTCGTTTCGAGACTCTTGCGAGTGGAATTTTTGAACTGCTTCTGCAAATGGGAATTCGTAAAGTGAGAATTATCTATATTTATTACTCCTTTCGTTCTTCAAATATTCGAAGCTATCGAACCCTTTTACAAAAAGAAACATAAGAAAAGCGATTTTATTCATTCTCGTGAATAGTGTTTAATATCGAACGTTGTAAGCGTATGTGGAAGCTAGGAATACAACGTGGCGGAGGTTCGTCACGAGTGTTTCTTCAGGTTCACTCTTGCTCGTAGGTAACGCGTTAATATGCAAGGTATTCCGTAAGCTTTAAAATTCACTGGGAATACCGCATCAGGAATTCCTTCGACGGCGATTCCTAACTTCTCGCCACGTTCCATGCGTTCCTTAACAAAAACGTCCGAGATAAAAACGACTTACTCGAGACTTATAGTTAGCTCCTCCCTAACCACAAACTCGTTCGCTGTGAATCATTCGATGCTTTATTAACTTGCTAAACGACCCCCACCGAAATTTGCGGGAGACGCCGGAAGCTATTTTAATTAGAAGTGATAGTACGCGTAGTTTCATAAATATTCGATATTTTTTATCCGAAGCGTTTCAAAGTTTTTGATAAAGTTGATGGGGAATTGAAGATTTTATTAATTAATTCTACTCTTCCATCCTTTAAATATTCGAACGTATTGACACTTCCTTTATAGAATTATTATTTGGTTTCTATCACACTTTAGCAAATAAGACGCACATACACAGTTTCTTTCGTTGTGGCTTCACCTTCTTTGAGAAATTGTTCCTTTCTTTCAGGACACTATGAAAGGCAGCTAATTCCGGACGAAATTTTCATTCCAAAAATTAACAAAATATGATTTTTGTCATATTTGTATATCTCTTTATATCTTTTTGAAAACACATAGAAGTAATAAATAATTACAGAACTGTACAATAATGCAGATATTTAGAAAATATTCGTCTTTCGCGGAGCGTAAATTCTGGAAAACTTGTCGGTCGCTTCTTAAGCTATCGACCGACGTTTCACTTTTTTCCCCTGGTCCAGAGGGTCGTCAGGCCGATCGCAAATTAAAGAAAAATTCTCTAATCGAGTTTCCCCCAGCGCGTTCGTGTGCTTCATCCCGACACTCCAACTTCTCCGGACTGAGGATTAAAGTTAGGGAACCGAGCGACTTACACCTGCCCGATCGCCGATTTATTCAGTCACGCTTCCACAAACTTCCTTCTTCGTCTTTCCGCCCTTTTTACCCGGTCGTTCGTCAGCCACCCCTTTTGTTCCTAGTTCACGGCCACTCGAAAGTTCAAAAGCGGTTGCTCGAGCACGCGAATCGAGTGGCTTCCAAAAACTCAGCGGCAGACAAATTATAAATAAAAATGTCAACTCTACCGATCCTTCATGGAATTGCATTTGTTTTTTTTTTATATATTCATACTTCTTGTATGTCCATTTTTTGGTTGTTCGTATATTAAGCATTTTCGACAAGTTTCTTTCTGAAACCTCGCGCGAGATTTACTTTAGCTGCTTACAGTATTTGTGTAAATAAAAAGTATATCGTTAGAGTAAAGTACAATATTCGGAGAGATGTTTCAGATGTTTTTGTAATTATTAGAAATATGTGCGCGTTTTTTTGTTTCTGTAATATTACTGTAGGCTTTAAAATTGAAATATTGCTATATGTATATTTATTTATTTTTTCGTTTATTATATTTACTATATCGTTTAAGGTATACTCATTTACATGTAATACATTTAGGTATGCACTGAGAGTTGATATTTTTTTATGGAGGTGATAGAGTATTTCTTATTATTTACAAAGAATCATAGTAACATAGATGGGAAAACTAACATCGTTCCAACAAATGAAAATACAGATCTCATCCTTTAACGAGCTTCCACGAGAAGATTGAATTTCGAAAGATGTCCAAGAATATTTAAAATTGAATTTTACTGAATTTCAATTGATCATCTTTAAATAATATTTTGTTTCTTTAGTCGTTTAGAACTAAAACGTTTCCGTAATTGTTCTCCATATTTATTATGCAACGATTAAATAATTAAATTAGATAAATAGAATAAATAAGATAAGTCAAGTGTTTTTGAATAAGTATTAAAGTAAATACCCACTATATAGATAATTTGTTCAAATGAAATCGGCAGTCAAAGGGTTTTAAGCGAACTGGTAGCAGCGCAAAAGGGCAGTGAAAGGTTGTTTGGACGTTTTAAAGAGTTTTAACGATCTTTCGAGGACTTTCATTTTGAAACATTTTGTATGTCGACTTTTAGTTGGGAGTTGGAAGAAATTCTCAAGTGTTTTACCTGTGATATTCGACTGATTTTTAAAGTTCGAAGGGAAGGGGTTGTTCTCGCTCGTACTTTTCTCCTTTCGTCGATGATTTCAAAATGATTAGTTGGAAAGTAGTGTCGGTGATTTCGTTGAGAATATTATTGTACAATAAAATCCGATGATAAACAATGGTATCAATTACGGCTGATTTTCGATATTAATATTTAATATTGTAAAAGTGGATGGAGCACCCTTTATTGTGCTTGGAATTACGTAGAGTACCGTTGATACGGGCTGGCTCGTTTCATTGTTCAAAATTGGACAATGAATTTTCTACGTGTGACACGTTCTATTTCAATCAATCGTCCTTCATATTTAAAAATGTAATTTCTACTTATATAGAAAGAAATTATATTTGTACATTAAAGTGGAAAATTAAAAATATCACAAAATAAGCCACTGTAAATGAAGCAGCATTTCGCAAATTTGGAAGCTTAAACATCTTTTACATTCAAAAAGTGAGAAACAATCGGAAGCTGTATCGTTCGAATCGAATTATCGGAACGCAATTGTCTGCTTGCAAATCTTAGTTTTCGTTCTTAACGTAAATGGAGAAAAAATTGGTAAAAAAGAAAGCCCGTAGGACACGAAAAACAAGAAAGACACGAAAATAAAATGAAAGAAAAATCGGGATTCTCCCCTCCATTGTGCGACGCGAAAGAAGAAAGGCGGTTGGCGGAGAAAGTGGCGGCGCGAGGGACCCCCTTAACGTTTTACAAACTTTTGGAAACGGCTCTTCTTCGGTTTCAATGGCCCTTCTCGCCCCTCTTTTCTCTTTTTCTCCTTCCCTCGGATCTTTTTCTTTTTTTATCCGGGGAAAAACGAGGAAAACGATTGTGCGGAACAAAGGGCCGACTCGTTCGCGAGAAACGCGTTTTCGCCTTGGCTGATGGAACGGCAGAAAAGAGAAAAACGAGATTCGCGAACGAACGCGCGCCAACGACCGGAAATCTAATTGTTCCAGCGTAATTCAGCGTGGCAGACCGCGCTTTGACCAGCACTTCCATTTATTCCTGTGACCATCGGTGACTCTGTCGCGGTCGACTCAAAACCGAATCTAATCTTCTTCCCGAACTGTTGTCGAAATCTGATTACCGGAAGCTCGATCCTTTCGACTTGTGTTGTCTTTTATAGTCGTGCCATCTCGGCGACTTCTTGTTAGTTTCGAAAGAAAGGTAGTTTTGCCGGAGGCTGGCGAGTCTGCACACAGTTGCGAATCTTTGTGATGTACTTTGAGGTAGATGGAAGAGGTTGGTTTATCAGTAGACTTGACGTACTGATAAAACAACTTTATCAGTAAACTTGATGTAGATTAAATGTCTAGGAATTTATAAAAAATCTGTCCTTTCTTTTGGATGTCCTTTTTTTGGGGGGAGGGGGGGGGGGTCGAAAAAAAACCGATTTTTTGAGAATGTTGGTGATTTTCTAGTTGCGAATCATTCTGGTACATTTTGGTGTAGATGAAAGTGGATTTTTATGAATTCAGAGGAATTTTAAGCAGCGTATTGTATCAATTACGCGAGCTTGTCTGTGGTTACTGTGAACGCATTTTCTAATTATTCGCCGTGATGACGAATGCATACATTCGCAAGAATCATTAGCTGTATTTGAGTGTTCTCGTTTTATATGGTTATATATAATTATTTGATCGTCATATACAATGGTATACTTAATATGAATAGATAGCGACAAAGCATTTCATAGTTTCTGTTTTATAGCCTGTCTTTTTCCTCTAATTAAAACTTGAATAATTGTTGGCAAGTTAATTGCAAGTTGAACTAACGACAGCTTGGGGGGACGCTTGTTATATCATTTGGAATTCGCTCGGTGAACAGCCAAAGAGAGCTCTTAAGCTGATATTTTAATAAATCTTCCGTTTTTTTTTTCAATTTAATTTTCACATTAAAATTCCATTACATTGCCGCAATTTGTATTCTAATTAAGATAATAATAAATTTAAATAATTCTATCGATGATATATAATAATTAAACAGCGAATATTTATACAAACTCGTATTTATTTTCACACGACTAGAAGAATGGAATGTAAATGAATATTCACAATCATGATTATATTATATTACGTTGAATATTTTTGCGTATTACATGCATTTTGTATGTTGGCGCATTTGAATAAAATTCAAATGAAATGAATGCACGAACATCGAGAGTTTAATAATTATAAATTGGGATTAATAATCGTATAGAGCAGATATTTATGGGAATTCATACCTTTATGAACGTAATTATAAAAGATTTGTACTTTGAATACATCACTTTTGCATCGCGTGTCCATTTCATATATTTTTCATCCTTCAAATATCTGAAAAATACATAAAAATCCGTAATCCACTAATAATTTGGCACATTATGGTGGAAAAGGTATTCTCAGATCAAGTCGTTCACCGTCCACAATACCTTCCTATCCTTCAAACAATGAAACAATATCGATTTACTGATAAACCTGATTACAAAAATTGTTGATCTAGTGATTCGATTTCCACATTTACGATATAACGATATCTGATTATTTCATCAGATTCCAGTACTGTCTTCTTCAACGAAATGTCCCTTAAAAGTTGCTCGGCTATTTTGAAAATTCTCTGATTCTTCCCTGCTGCGCGAATTTCGTCCGTGGAGACCACCGTGTTCATTTTAACATGGTCTAATTTGCCTCGATCGGCGCTCGATTAGCCGTGGGAAGTTGAATTTCTCGTATCGGCCGGCAATTTGCACAAATTCGCCCTGCGAAATTCATAGAAATTCACGCGGGACGGCCGGAACTAATGGATCCAGTAATACACTCGTAGAAACTCGTGAGCATAAATTAACAGTTTCCCCTGTTTCGAAACCGGCCATTTCTGAAAACTCTCGCCAATCGAAACAGAGTTTCTGCGGATCACCGGCTATCAACTGCAGCCGTACAGTCTACTCATTCGCGAATGGAATCGTTTATTTCGTCCATTGTTCCGAGTTTCTTGGTATATCGGCCATTCGGTAATTTTCGAGACAGGCCAATTCACCAGAAGAAAACCTTGTATTACTTTATCCATATTAGGAATTATTTTACCGATAAAACTACCAAGTTGTTACACTCGCTTTAATAGGTGCTAGAATTTTATTAAATTGGTTACAGGATTATACGGATTATTGTGTCTTGTGAAAGTGTTTGAACATTTATTAGAGAAAAATCTTATGTTACATGTTCTATGCGTGTGCTATATGAAACATCTTGAAATATCATTGTTTCGCAGGATCGTACTCGTAAAATTCGAAATCGATAAAAAAAAGAATATATATGGAAGTTTCAAGATATTTATTGCACACATATCTTAATACAAAATTAGTATACAGCATGAAAGCATCCTGAACCGTCTGAGGCATATAATAAATGTTAAAGATAGTCCCATCGAACACTGACCCTCGTTAATACGATGTAAATTCTCCGTTTAAATACTTTGGTGATTTCCGCGAAATAGGTACTCGTACTAAATACCCGGATTAAATATCTTCGGATTTCTTTCTAATTTAACCGGTACAATCGCGATCAAGTCTCACAAGAGCGCCAATGGAGTTTCGAAATCTTTCGTACAACGTACATAACACATAAAAAATATCTACAAGTATTTGAATACTTTCGTGAGCCTGTTTATCATCCCCGTAATCGAGTTCCACTGTCCATTCACTTTCATAGCCACCGTTGCAGCTACAGATTAAATTCGTTTTCCGAAATTCTCCGATCTTCTGGTGACATTCAAAGGGCTACAGATGGTGAAGGACAGGTTGGTATAAGGGTTGAAAGGCGGCATCCGGAAATCTTGCTGAAAGGACGGCGTTAATTAAGCGCCACCCCGGAAGAATAGACGCTCGAGGAATGAAAAAAGAGAGAGAGAGAGAGAGGGTTGAAACCACTGGCGCAACGGAGAACTAAGGTAGAAAAGAGAAGACTGGCCGCGGGAAAGAGACTGGAAGAAAAAGCGGAAGGACCACCACCACCAGAGCAGCCACTATATCGTTAAAGTGTGTAGTGTACAGCGTACAACGTTTGCCACGAGGTAGAAAAAGAGCAGCCAACCTTCGCCTTTGCAGGCCACTTCTCTCAGCTTCCGCTTCCTCTTCCTTCGACGCGCTGGTACACGGAATGCATCGTGATTCTTCCGCGTTTCCAATGCTTGTGCTTTAGTTGGGCGAAGATTCTGAACCTGATTTTCAGTGTAATCGAGGCTGACTGCGAGAATGACAGAAAAGAATGTTAGAGAGTTTGACTTGGTATTTGGTAGATCGTCGCTTGCTTGTTATTTTGGCTTTGGTTTTCAGTTTTATTGAAATTGACGGCGACGAATTAGATGGATCTCTTGGGGTTGATACTGATATATAAATAATTCTTATCTGTTATTTGGTTTTCGATTATCGATTATTTGATTTGCGGCGTGAGCGTATTTTGGAGTTTGAATGGATACGAGGTGGAGCGCTTTTATCGTTGTTCTGGATCTAATTTTGTAGACGAGGGTAATGAAAGAAATCGAAGGATTTGCTGGAGTTATAATTGATATACTATTGATCGCTGTTTGGTTATTATTTCGGTTGTAGATTTAATCGCAACTGAACGATACATGATATTGTTTCATTGTTATTTTGAATTGTCTCAGACGTGATGTAAGAGACTAAAGTATTACTTGGTATTAGAACGTTTGGATCAGATACGTGGCAATTCGAAACTCTGATAAGATCGTAAACCGCCATACGTCTCCCATGACAAGAATCAGAAAAGACTAGCCCTTTGACGATTGAACCGAAAAATTCAAAATTGACGGTAGCCGGTCCTCCGACGGTCGAAATATCGAGTAGAAAGTTTCCAGCAACAAATTGTCGTTGGCCCTCTCAAAGGGACCACTCGTCGAACCGTGAACGAGCATTGTTTCCGACCATTCCTCGTTCCCCAGGAACGATGGAAAAGAGAAACAGCAAATGCCATGGCGCGAGCACAACTAAAAAAAAAAAAAAAAAAAAAAAAAAGAATAAAAGAAGAAAAAAGGTAAAAGAACACCATATAACGGTCTTTTATTCGACATTTTTCTATTTCGTCGAATATGTGCGTCTCAAAAAGGAATAGCAAAGGAAACAAGAGGAAAAAATCAGTGGAAATAGCAACGCGTTCAAAAATCGTAGCTCAAAGGCAGTGTATTTGCGTCGAGAAAAAGAGAATGGCTAGAGAGACGGAAGAGACGAGAATAGAGAAACAGAAGGAGAGGAAAGTCGATCAAGGCTGGATTTCAACGAGTCCAGTAACTTTCGTCGCGTATGCACGTGGTCACGTTCAATTTACCTCGAACCTGGCGTGGTGCGCCTCGATTACGAAACGGCCGGAAGCTAATTTGCGGTCACGCGTAATTAGTGTCGTCGGGGATGGGAAAAATGGATGAAAGAGCCCCGACGCTGGTTACACCGGGTTAAAAGACCGAACTACCGCCCGGAAACTCTCCACCTTCTCTAATTTTCCCTCGACGAAGGAGACGATCGACTTTGCATCACCTATCAGCTCAAAGTTTGCAGGTTGCTTGGTGACCGTGCCATTTTGACTACGGTTAAGCTTTAAAGCTGATGTATCGATATTTCTAAAATGGACGATGTACTATTTTCATTTGCTTTGTGATATACTGACCGGGTACGTTACATTCTATGAGAATACGCGACAATTATTAGGTTGTCCGAAAAGTTTCTTTCGCTTTATCAGGAAATCACAGGATCGCTTCATCAGGACGCACAACGTTTTTTGTTTTATGTTATTTTGTCGAATTACATACGATCCATTTTTTTCTGCTGAGATAAACACCGTGACATTTCACAGATTTGGTTTCACGTTTGTATGAAGGTGCGCTGTTGTAAAAAACACATTTGCGAAAGAAAGACACTTTCCGGACAACCTACTAATTCGGAAGATGATACGCATTGTAAAGATTTTTGAATATAACAATAAATAATATAATGATAAAAGATTTTAAATGTTCGTATTGCTGATTGCAAAATCTTCGAGTTTATAAAAGAGGCGACGAATGACATCAAGAAGTTTATCAAAATCATTACAATAAATAAGTCAGCGAATCGATACATAAAACAGAGAAACGATAGATCACACAACGGAGTTCTGTTTCTAAGAATACAAAGATATAAATAGCGTAGATTTCAATAATTTCCTTCGAAAAAGAAAAGAAGGAAAATTGGCGAGGAAGAAGCACATTTCCATCGGGACTCTTGGTAATTATTTTCAGTGAGTTGGCGTTAGGTGGTTGAAGATCGCGAAGGGTCGGAAGCGGAAAGAGGAAGAAAATGGGGTAGCCGCGGGTAGAAAATGGGAGTGACGACGGTAAAAAGTTTGGAAAGTCGAGGTTAACGAGTTCGAACAAGCGGAATTGGATGACACGGGCAAACGATGGACGAAGAAAGCCGGAGGAAAACACAGAGGCCACAGGCGAAAAGAGAGAGCCAAGGGGCGAGAAAGAGAGACGAATGGATCATCCGTCCTGAATTAAATTGGCCGCGGGAAAAATGCTCGTGAAACCGTGAAATTACCATTTTGAGGCTCGCGCCCGGCTTCAAAGCCATCTTTTCGCACGATCTGACAACGAACCATCCCAAATCCATTCCAACGTATCGATGACGTTCGTGTCTTTTCTATTATCGCCGTCAGCTCTTCGAACATCGTGTCAACGATGTGTCTAGAATTAAGAATATTAAGTTCTTGCCTTTTCAGCTGATCGACAAGCTCAAATAATCCCACGTTGCTTTCGAAAACGATTGACACGTGAAAGTGTTTGAAAATGAGTTTGAAGAGGCGTGCGAAGATTAATGGACTGGGGTTTAGACACAAAGAAAACTGACTTTGTCACGCGAATACAAAGTTACAATAACTCATTCAATTTCTACTGTAGTATCATACGAATAACACGTCGATCTATCGTGTTTCAAATTTTCTATCGCGTATATGTTCGATTATTCTTGCGAGCTACTGTTTCATGCAGCTTCTATGCATATTGCATATTTTTTCAGACTCGTTTCAAATTTTACCAATATAATTATGGTTACCATGCATCGTTACAGTGGCAACGAAATTTCAAGACGTTTTGTATTACATACACGACGTATTTTCAAATAGTTTCATGTCTCAGTGAATACGTACATGTACGTATATAGATATATTTAAAAAAGAATAGTTCTCAAATTGGAAAGAGAAATTACTTTTATAGTGTTTGAGAGAAAATACAGGATACAACTAGGCATCACGTAGAAGGAATAAAGAAGGAACAGAAGGAAGCAGGACTTTTAACAAACTACCGTCTCCGCTTAAAATTTCGCGTGGAACTTTCAATGCAAGAAGCTCCATCCTCTACTCCTCCTTGCTCGCTTTTTCCTTCAAACTACTAGTCTCGTTGAATTGTTAAAGCGACAAAGAGATTAAGTGCACGGACGCTTAGCTCACAGTCAATTTGAATCTAATGTTTCTTCGGCTCGCGATTTAATTTCCTCTCTCCTATCCTGATTCTTTCTTTCTCGCTCCACAACTCTGTTTTATTATTTGGAAATTCTTTTTTTTCTATACTCTTAGAATATTTCCATTTCTGTGCATACTACGCTTTTTGTAGACGCTATACAATATAATATAATAATGTATAATAATAGAACCACGAAATAATATAATAATATATAATACAATAATAACAGACAAAAATATATAAAAGAATGTACACAAAGTTTAGAAAATATTTGTAAGATTAAACATCGTAACTTTATATTTAAATCAATTGTATTCGTCGGTGATAATTATTTTCGACTAATTTACTCTGGTTTCAACGAAAATACTCCGCCAAGTTAGCAAATCGTATTGAGGTACGTCAATTAAGAAGATAGGAATTGATTTGAACTTTTCTCGAAAATTCCAGCCGTTTTAGGACTTTTCTGACTTGAAATAATTCCTAGCTGTTCGAACAATTAAGGGACTCTTTGCGTACATTGCGCAATAGAGCGTCATGTACGAAATGCAATCTCTTTGAAAGATTCTTTAATCCGCGACGAAGTGTAGAATCGATTTAATTAGTCGAGAGAGGTTTCGACGGTGAGCGAGAATAATACGGGTGCTCGAAGTATCGAGTAGAACTCGTGACGAGGAAGAAAAAAAGAAAATGAACGAGCGGAGGAGATTCTCCTCTGGCCTTTCGTTAATGTCCTCTTGTTAAACACCACGTGCTCTAATTTTCATCGTACGATACTTATTTTCCGCTTTTTAATTTCGAAAACTTTTATGCATTTTATAAACGTTCCACTTTGTGAATAGCGTTCCCTTATTTCTAAACCAATTTCAATATTCATACACGTACTCAACATTTGTTTGATAGAGCAGTTCTAAAATATTGGAATAAAAGATTCGGAATGATTTTCACGTGAACTACATATATACGGAACCATCCTTAAGCAGATGAATTTTTATGAACGAAAAACCTACGTATCTTTTATACTAACAGTTCGGTTATTCTCTGCAGCGAAAAATATTGGATTATAAAAACGTTCGGTCTCGGAACAAACACGACGTAAACGATAACCATCGTTGCTTGATCTCTGCCAAACATGGGAAGAGCGCGTACAATTCAGATGCAAGGCTGTTTCTCGGTTTCTACAAAACGAGCATACGCTATTTTTTCCGGAAACTAAGCCATACAACAGAGAAAACCTCATCAAAATCAGTTCAGTAGTTTCTACGTGACGCGAGTACAAATAGATTGACAAAAATTCGAAATATTAGTTTTTTTAACTCCATAGCGCACGAGCTGCTCCTGCATGACAGTTTCATTCTTTTTTATTCAATGTGTAGACGCAACTCTTTTACTGTTTGTCATATGTATAGATTTTCAAATTTTCTTTATTAACAATGTTCAAATATGTCTGACATTTAAGAGCTCCAGGCTCTTCTTTTCGTAATAAGGAACCGGAGAAACATTCCATTTTCCTTATTAACAGTTTTCAAATATTCCTGATGCTACAAGGTTTTAGGATTATTTTTTACAAGTTGAAACTCCAGAAACCTTGCAGTTCCTCATGTAGAAAATGTCGCAAGAAACCATACAATTTCGATATCGCATTAAATTTTGGGGCAGCCAGAGGCAGGATGCCTCTTAAATGTCATGGTGCTCTTTCGAAGGAATATTGGTAATATCCTGTAATACCAGTATCGCTGTGCTCTCTGACGAAGTTAGATATAATACCAATGAAACGTCACACACCCTCAAACGATATGAATCGTAATCGTGTCTAAGAGCATTCGATTCTATGCCATAGCGAAGTGTTTAGATCAAAGGCTTTGTGTCCACGAATCGATCTTCTATACTTTATCGTGTAATTCCTCAAAAGACAATTTCAGTTCCCTGTACCTTTGAATATTAATCATTTGCCTTACAATTACCATCCGAACAAGGGGTATTGCAATATGACTGGATTTCCAGTTCGCAGCTTAAGCAAACGTGCTGGGATTCTTTCAATTTGTCATTGTTAACGTAACTTATGGTCTTTCCATTTTGTTCGTATCAGCTATTTACAACTCGAGCCTACTGTATCACTGTACTATCAAAGATTTGCTCAATTTTTCAGAATTAACTGTTCGCGTCACTTACTATTATTCTAAATTCATGACAATCAATTTTACGATTTTCTCATTTTGCTCGAAAGGGATAAACTTTAAACCGTTTTATATAATTCTATTTCATTGACGTATTTATTTGTCTATTTATAACATGTGTTTATTTCTTGTTTTGAACTTTTACATTTTGTAGAAGAATGATAAACTTTGGACTGTTTTATATTTCATTTATTTATTTCAGAAACCATTTAATCCTTAATACGTGATACATAACAAGAAGATGACGAGTGCTAAAGCATTCTCAAATTTATATCAGACAAAATTAAATTATTATTGCAATATTGTATTGAATTAGTATTGTATTAATATTGTAACTAAACTTCGCCTGGAATATTACGAATTACCTTTCAAATGTAAGTATATAACTTCCATATACGTTTTTAGATTCGTTTAAATTTTCACCGATATAATTACGTCAGTCGTGTCTCGTTACAGTGATAATAAAATTGAGAAATAACTTGTATAATATATTCTATGACTTGCGTAATATATTCATAAAAAGTTTCTGTCAAACATTGAAGTATTTTCACGAGCCACGGAATATTAAGAAACATTCGTTATGATTATCTTGTGCAAATCTGTCAGAATTATTCATTATTGAAAAGCGTGTTAAGTAAGGAGGGAAGAAAAACCAAATTTTTCGCAATTCTCTCCATGGCCCTGAGAATTTCATTTTGCCCTTTTTTCATTCCATCGTTTGCGTATAAATTACGATGAAAGTCGACGAACAAATTATCGGACATTGATAGAGTCAATATAGAAGTTCGAGCCGAGCCACTTGCCTCGAGTTGTTCGAACGCAATGAAACAAGCTGTGGCCCTTCCTCGAGGAAGAAGAGTTCAACAGCTTGGCTAAAACCCTACTCTATATTCCGTGGTTTACGCGTCGTCATAAAAAACTTCATCGTCGAGGGACGTTGACTTTTCACAAGTCGCAATTTCCAGAGATCGAAGGTTCATTCTAACGTGGATCCCTTCTACGAACAAAGTATATTATACAAATAGAGAAGAACAGTTCGTAAAAAAGAAAACTCGAGTCACTTTTTATCATTTCCTTTTTACAGTTTAACAAAATTTGATTCTTTCTTTTTCTTTGAATTTTCACCTTTAAAAGTTATCACCAGTGATGGCTTAATATCTTTTGTAAATTAAAAAATCAATAAAGTTAAACCAAAGAATCTGTTAACGGAGATTGATCGAAAACATTTGTAATCTTAACATTAAAAGTTAATAAAGACAAATCGATTTGAAACACGCGGATTTTTTCAAATAAAGTGCAATAAAATTTATTTTGAATAAAAATGACTCATTAGAACGTAGATAAAGGGAATAAAAAAATCGCCATGTCCAAAAGATTAGAATTCCAAGTGGAACGAGTTAATTGTTTAAAAGACAGGATTCTAATTTCTATGATCTGAACGTCTTTTTTTTCGGATAATTTTGATTCCTTGCGTCGATAATTTGCAAGCATGAAACTTTCCTTTCTTTCTAAATTAACTAAATTACCAACGAAGTAACAGACGAAATGAAATCAGTATGGGTAGTTCTGGTTTCTGATTAAAGCCAGGAGAAATTCCAATTTTCATGATTGGAAAATTTGGCTTCGGTGGTTTATGGACGGTGAAACCGAACGAATCGATCGATCGACCAAGATTCTACGTACGATTCACAGGATTTTACGAAACAGAGGGAGAAAAGAAAAGGAAAAAATAGCTGGTTGTAAAATAAATAACTCTGTCGGTTTCGCGAATCGTAAATCTGACCGCTTGGAACGGCTCTGTTTCGCCTTTCTGACTACCGTCATTTTTCCCTTCGTTCGCAAAATTTACAAGCTTTTTCAAAATTCCAAAGATTTCGTCTCGTATAGTTATCAGAAATTTTACAAAATTCAAGATTTCTATATTGTCTTTCAGTTAAATAAAATAATCGTATTACATTTTACGAGTATTTTCAAGCTTCTTAACTTATTTGATTTTATTTAATTCAATCGTAAGATATATGGAAACATTACTCGAAGAGACTTCTAACAATTTTTAGAAATTCAAATTTGCATAAAATATTGAAATCACGTTAAACGATTTTCTTATTATATGCCTTTTCTTGTAATTCTTTACTTATCATTTTCTTTTATTTATTTCATTTCATAATTCAACGGATAAGTACAAGAAATATCTTTCTTCTGTCTTCCTAACGATCTGTAAACTCAACAATTCTAGAAATTTTAATCTTCTATTTTGATAAAATATTTAAAACAAAATTATTGTAATTCTTAGAATTCTTCGATTAATTTCTTCACACGCTCGTCTGTCTTCAGAATATTACGTACGCTTGTTTGCGTAGAATTTGACGACACAGTCCGCTAATAAAACAAGTCTTATTAATCTGTTTAAACGTTCCTTCAAACAGTGACTTATTACTTATCCGAAAACGGTAGAACGATTCATTTGAAAACGTCGACGGAGTTAAGAGCGACATTACGAGCGTCCGCACTTTTTGCTCCGAGCAGTTCGCTGCGCTCGAAACGGAGATACGTTAAATATTTCCGTTGGTTAATAGAATTTGCGTGAAGGGAGACCGACAGCGGGGCCAAAGGCAAACAGGAATTTCTCATTTTGCGGCCAGCTCGTGTAATCCGTCGCGCAGAAGCGAATTTCACCGGGCCAACTTGTTTTTATTCCAGCAGAAACACCGAACGTTTCTAGATTCTTGCAAATTTCTACTTAATCATCCCGCACAACTGAAAATTTACTCGGAAAAATTCTACCCCTATCAAAATTTGTAATCTTCTATGCCTCGAACTTTCCTATTTATTTTCCGCCAGAATTATAAATCTCTGATCATTTTCGGCTTTCCTACAAGTGCGTGTGTCTTCGTAGAATTTTTAGCGAGGATTCGGAACAAATAGCGTAGAAAATAATTATTTTTCTATCGTCGTAAGATTTCCTCATTTTGTGATATCAGATACAAAAGTACATAGCCTCGACGTGTCGTAACAAATTTTAATAATCATCGTGGTACCAGCTTCTTTAAAGCGAATAAAAAGTTACGGCAGAGAATGGGAACGAATAAAACTGCATAGTATCATGAGGAAACTAATAAACTTTTCTATTTCAAGCTCTCGGTAATAGTGGGCAACAAAATATATCCGAAACTTTGAAGTACAAAATGACGTAAAGCAAATATTTTTACGGTGCAGGTAATTTTGAGCAGCGGTATTTACCTTCGCCATATTGTAGTATTGTAAATATAATAAAAATTGGTTTATTAATAATAATAAGTGGATTAAACAGAAAACAATGGTTATTTAACATGAACTAATCGTAACAACGTATTACAATTAATTAACAACTCTCGTCAACACAGATTCAACTCTCTCTCAACAACGCTAACAACACTATCTCGACAACGCAATCCGCACTCTCTGGCTTCTCAACTCATACTGCTGTTAATTCGTTTATGTCCCTTAGCAACCTTTTGTCTTTTGTCTTTTGCCTCATATCTTTTGTTTAAGCCCCATCATGCACACGTTCAGCAACCGCTTGTTTATAATTCGCATGACACGCCCCTAGGCCCCTCGTCCACGATACTACAATATAAGATTATAAAGCAAATAGATAATAAAATTATGTTCTCTTACGATCTCTAATCAGACACAAAAGCCACAGCATTAGGAGCAACCGTACCTGGAAAATATCAATTCTATGCCTTAAAATTTACTTGCAGTAGCTACAGGTGGGACTTCCACGATCATAATCAAGAAATTCACGGTGTATCCAAATTTCACACACGAAACACTGCATCCACTGTTCTCCTGTTTTGTCTTCGCTGTAATTCACAATTGCGGAAGAGATAATTCACTATTGTATCATCCTTCTCAGTAGGTTTTCCTTTGGTATTTCCGAATTAGCACCATAGCGTTAAAACATGAAATATCACGTCACGTTTTATATTCTCGAAATGTTCGTAAAATTGACACGAAACCAGTATGCAAATGTATGGATTAAACGATTTACTCTAGAGTTTTCACATATTTTAACCATGATTGCAACGACTGAATATTCGCTGGCAAACTTCTACAAATGGACGTTCTTTTACTCTGCAGATTGAGTCGGAAATGTCAAAATTACGGTTCGTCCGCAAATGTCATTGGTACAGAATTCTAAATACTCCTGCATTTTCCTATATTTGACAGTTTTCACGAGTCTCCCTCTCTTTCTCTCTCTTTCTTTCTCATGCTACGCTATGAAGGGATTAAAATTGCAGCGGTGAATATTAACACGTTGAATGATCGCAAATTCCTTTCTAGTCGATAGACGCTGTCGACTAAAAAAATTCTAACGCAGACAAATTACGTAGTGATACGGAAAACGCGCTAATCAGTGATGAATATTTTTCGATATATTTTAGAAAAATTCAATAGGTTATACTGTACTATTTTATATCGAAATATTTCAATTCGTAGAGTCAGCCAAGGTAAAACGTGTGTATAAATCTCGAGAAGAATCAACTTATCGAAGAAAGAATTAATATTTTGCTATCAAAAACAATTGTGATAAAAAAAGGCGACAAAAAAGGAAAAGAATTGGAAAGGCCGCATAAACGAGGATATTTTTCGAACATGCGAAAAAAGGATAGAGAATTGCGATAGAAAAAAACATTCGCAAATATTTTCGCGCCGAATCGGTAGCCGCGTTACCCGCTTAAATCATTATTTCCGGTTCCCTTTCCGTTTGGGTAGCGCGTGCAGTCTGAGTAAATCATGTGCTCGAAACGCAGTGTCTGGAAAATGTAAGCGAAAGAGGTGGGGAGGTGAACGAGAAATGACAAAAAAGAAGGAACCAACGGGGGAACCAAGCTTGGAAATGGAAGTGGAATGGATGACTGTGAAAGCGAAGAGAGGAAAGAGCGACGAAATGAAGTGGTTGGAAGAGGGAGAGTAATTAAAAATGGGAAATAAAGTCGGAGGAAGGATAAGAGTGGAAATGGCGTTGTTTCGTAACGAAATTGTGAGATCTTTTCCGTAGAAACGTCGTTCGCTAGAGTTTTCGTAAATTTTCGAAAATCTGAGCAGTAGCAAGGATTTGACAAATTTTTGTTTGCATTGGATTTGCTTGAAAATAGGGAGAAAAATAGACAGACGATGGATTGAAATAGAGTGTGTTTTAATAGCAGTTGATTTTGCCTAATTATTTTCGTATTAGAAGAAACATTCGACTTTTCACGAAAATTGAAAGAATGTAGCGCGTCATCGTTCTTGTGTATCAGAAATCGACTCGAATAATACCACGTAAATAATAATATACATATTCTTGGTGTTTGATAAAATCAATTTAAACAACTTAATAAGGTCGAACTTGGTTACGAATAGAGTTTTACTGCGTTCGCAAAGAAAGAAGAAAAGTGCAGCAAGGATGAAAATACTTTTGTCAAATGTTACATTCGGAGAATTACATTCGAAGTTTGTCTAAATTATCCGCGATGGAAGGAATTAGTAAAAATCAAACCAATAATTAAAAACAGAAAATTTGAACTATCAAACAGGATAGGAAGTTCAAACTATTGAACAAGGAATATCAACTATCAAATTATTCGTGAATTAAAGGAAAATCCTTTGCAACATTTCCAAAGCTCCCTTCGTGAAATTCCACGAAAGAACAATTCCATCGAGTGCCATCGTGGTGGTACATCGTAACACGATTCCCCCTTTAACTGGCATCATTAACTGGTAGCGAAAGTTTCGTCAAGTTCGTCGAGCTTTTAATACATTCCGTGGGCTCCCGAAAGCTGCGGTGTCCGCGGTCATTCGCGAGTTTCCCGTAAACAGTTCCCAACCGGAGCCGCATATCAGCCAGTAATTAAACTTAAACTTCTTGCAAAGTGATAGCGGCCTGTACTCCTGTCTATGCACTAATGTACGCGGCTGTGTGTGTTCTAGATACTAGACGTATCAGTGTGTATCACCTCTGAAAGTTTTTGCCTGTTTAGCCGTTGGTTTCGGTTCGTTTAGCATCGATAACGAAGGGAAACTTACTTATTTATTTATCTCGTTCATTAAGGGCTATACTATTAGATGCGTGATGAAACGAGATGAAAAGGGAAGAAAAAGGAAAAAGGAGGGCGTTGATTTCGCAGCACAGTATTTACTAAGAATATAACGAATCTATGTAAAATAGAAAATAAAATAAACAGAGGGAACACCGGTTCTGCAATAGAATAATTATTATACGCGTGAACGTAAATGAATCAAACTCTTTTCATTCTAACGGAACGTGTTCTATTGAAAATTGTCCTTTTCGAGATAACCAAATTTTTAAAAGAGATTCCTTTCACGCGTTAACGATTTGATTATATCAGTCTTGAAATTAGAAGAAAATTAGAGAATTCAATGAAAAGAAAACACGATTGGATCGGAAATGGTTCAAGTAGAGCAACAGAGTTAAACTGGTTGGAAAGTTTCCACTTGTTCTTGCGTTTCCTAGAAATTTGTCTTGCAATTAACGGGACATCCTTGAACTGGTACGTCGCTCCTCTGATCTCGTAATCTCTAGACTCTAGACTAGTTGCAGATGTTGGGAAGTTTCGCTTGAGCTGGATTTCCCACTTTTGGCGAAGACTGTTCTAGTTAGGTACTATCCGAAATTTTTTAATATAGTGAAATATTTCAAGATTTATATTTCATTTATTTTATCGAATGATATTTAAGAACAAGTAAAGCAAAGAATCCAGAGATTTTTAAACTCTTCGTACAAGATATAATTGTCAGATAGATTCGGATTAACAAAGTAAAATCAATACAAGTCTTGTAAGAATTGTATAATGAAAAAATTGTACGATCTAAAATCAACAAGAGAAGCAAAAGCCATAAAAACAACCCTGGTTGTACTCCTGAGGGAGAATCCGCGGATATCTGCGGGGCAATCGTAATAAAAATCAGAAGTCTAATCCTCGACAAAAATCCCAACATTAAAAAGCCGCTATAAAATAAGCAAGAGCAGATAAAGCCACAAAGAAGATTTCCGATAGATGTTGGATCTTGTACAGGAAGAAACTTTCAGTTCTTGTACACGAAGAAATTTAAAGTTTAATCCTCCTTCAATCAGAATTCTACCATTAAAAAACCACGTAATTTAAAACCAACAAGAAGAACGAAAGGAACGTCTCTGAAAATCTGAAAATAGTCCAATTGTTTCTAGAGAGAAATTATCCATCGAATAATATCTGTTTCGAATATCGCAGTTCAAATAAAAAGTCTAATTTCCAGCATGAATTCTAGCATTGAAAAGAGTGTAAATCGAACGCAAAGAATCGAAACCACGAGGAATACTCCTAATAACACTGCAATTCCCCGCAGACATAAACTATCCCTGGAATCGATGTCTGCGCGAGGATTGTAACAGAAACCAAAAGTCTAATCCTCAGGAATTCCACCGTGAAAAGTCCATACAGTCTAAACCGACAAAGGAAATTCCCAATAGTCGTTGAATCCTCGACAGGAAGAGAGGAGGCTAGACCTCGAGTCGACGTCTGCACGACGGTTGCAATAAAAATCACGGGACAAAGGGGATGGCGGCGATTTTTGCGTTCAGTAAGCCGCTCCCGGGAGCATCGCCGTTTCCTTTTTTCAATCCATATTTCGCGTTCCGCGGTGGAAGGGTCGCGAGACGTAGGGAAAAAGCCTACGCGAGAGAGGATAGAGGGGAAAAATGGGATACTGGCTGGAACACAGAGAGAAAGAGAGAGAGACAGAGAGAAGGTTTGAAACGGAGCCGACGTTTTCCCGATCCCGTGTATCGGCTGCTACCTTCGTTCGCTGAAACAATCGTCGAAAACTTGGAACGACAATGCGAATCGTGCCTTCAACCGCCCACGCAACGAACGAACAATCGCACCGCTGGTTTGTTTCTCTGTGGCTTCGCTTTCCACCTCCTTTGTTCCGCCCACCCCCTTTTGTTCTCCGCTCGTCGACGTTGCGTCCTGTTGTCTTTTTCTCTTCTACTTCTTTTTTTTTCTATTCTTCCTCCTTCTGTTTTGTTTTGTTTCTGTTCTGGCTGGATTCTTGCTTTGAAAGGAAACGAACATCGAATTAAATCGCACGTACACGTCGTGCATTACCACCGAAGTAAGAGGAAATGAAATCACGAACATCGTTCAAACGGCTGGTTTGTGCCAGTTTGTTGATACGTTGCGTTCTTTTCGACGATCGCGCAATTTCGCGAGCGATTAAGCCTCCTATTGTGCACGGATTTATACGTTTTACTGCGCGGTATAATTAGATAATGCTTTTTATTCCTTCAATTCTTTTCAAATCAGATTCATCGAGTTTGCGGAGGTTTGGTTGAAAATGAGTACAATGGAAGAATTTAGTTAGACAATGTTTTTGTTCGAAGGTAGTTTCCGTGGATATAACGAAGTCGAGAAACTTGCGTTCGAAGTTGGAACAAAGTTTCTGCTCTTCTCTTTTCTTATAATTGTCAGAGGTACGAAGTACAGAGATATTTCTATATTGTTAAAGATCTGATCGTAAGAATAGAAAGTTCATAGAATATTTCAAGTATAATACTTTGACGTGTTCTTATAATAAAAAATATCGTTATGACGATCATCGAATTCTATTCCACTATTCTATTATTTTATATTATACTTTGATATTTCAGAAATTATTTTATTAATTAAAATGCTGCTTTACTATGTTCTCCATCCTCTATATGATAACAGTTTTAATCCAACTATTATTTTTGGTATACACTGTCTATAAACTGCTTATTACCAAAAGCGTAATTTTATTTTATTTTGGCGCCAAACGTCTGTTTCTCCATCCTCTTCATAATTTTCAATATATTGCTCGTCATCGCATTAAAAATACTAAAGGATATTCAATTGTGCTTTGTCTTAGCAGTTATACTACTAATTTCTACAGAACTGCAACCGTATTTCTGAACCTAACGATTTCTTCTCATCTTTGCTTTATATCAAAATATCCCTGTGCGTTTCATAAAGCGACATTAAAATATGAAAATCGACAGAGATGTACCTGTCACGTTTTCTCTTGTGATCTTACACTTTGCTTTTACTTCAGAAATATACCTGATATTCCTTATAAACCTGGAATGCCAGAAGGTCTCGCAAAATAGTCCATATTACGCGAAGATGTCTCATAAATAAATCCGAGTAACGACGCTGTACATATATTATACCTTTCAGAAAGTTGTACTAAAAAGGACCCCCACTTACCGTG